>NC_090926.1:525587897-526837897 GCF_040938575.1 Ambystoma mexicanum
CAGAATAACGCAAAGCAAGATTCATCCATCGGGTGTGGTTTAAATAGCCTCCTGTAGTGCTTAGGTGTCTCCTTCCACGGCCACGCCTAGGTAAGAAAAGAGTTCCTGCTTTCCAGAAGAGTTCCAGTGTTCTGAATCTAGGGAGTGGCTCCTGCCCCACCCAACAGGAAAAGTAGTTCCAAACAGAAGAGGATCAGAGGCTCAACTGGCAGGCAAGTAAGCAGCATGGTCTGCTGCAGGTAAGTCCACCCAAGCATTATGAGCCCGGCGCTTCCAGCGCTGGGACTGGGCATATTTATGAGCCTGGTGTCACTGGCACCAGGACTGGGTCCAAAAGGTCCCAATTGGGACTGGTTGGCACTCGGAACCTGGGTTATGGATCTGCTTCCAAGGGAGTTGGGAAAACCCTGACCTTTTGGAAGCAGAGATCATGACAGTACCCCCCCTCAAGGCCCCTCCCAAACCGGGCTTCTCCGGTGGTTTTGGCTTGTCAGGAAATGTTCGGTGAAATCTTTTGATTAGGCGAGGAGCGTGGACATATTCAGCAGGTTCCCAGGATCTCTCTTGGGGGCCGTAGCCTTTCCAGTCAATTAGGTAAAATAGTTTAGATTTGGAGATCTTGGAGTCCAGAATGCTTTTGACTTCAAACTCGAGTTCTCCATCAACTAGGATAGGTTTTGGAGATTTGGTTAATCGGGTTTGAGGTTGTACGGGTTTTAATAGAGAGACGTGGAAGACCGGATGTATC
Source organism: Ambystoma mexicanum (assembly GCF_040938575.1). NCBI lineage: Eukaryota > Metazoa > Chordata > Amphibia > Caudata > Ambystomatidae > Ambystoma > Ambystoma mexicanum. Next base: position 525,588,646 of record NC_090926.1, read on the forward strand.
TTCATGTGCGGGGGAAGTCCAACTTGACCGCTACTGGGTTTACTATGGTAGTGATGGAATAGGGACCAAGGTATCTTGGGTTGAATGTGCGTGGCCCTTTTAGAGGTAGATATTTGGTGGATAACCAGACTTGATCCCCTACTTGATATTGAGGGGCTTCCTTCCGATGTTGATCTGCTCCTTTCTTGTATTGTTCTTTAGCCCTTTGAAGGTGAGAAACAGCTTCCTTAAAGGCTTGGGTGATTGTAGAATGCAGGTAGTCTACTGCTGGTGTTTCAAGATCTTGGAGGGGATCCAACTCCGAGGTTTGAGGGTGACTGCCGTACAAAAGAAAAAACGGGGTTTTCCCAGTTCCCGAATGGTCAGAGTTATTGTAGGCATATTCGGCTATCCAAAGGATGTCTTTCCAAGTTTTTTCAGTTTGTTGCAGCATGCAGCGTAAATACTGTTCCAGAGTTTGATTGGTCCTCTCGGTTTGTCCGTCGGTCTGAGGGTGGTGACTGGTCGATAGTCTAACATCAATTTGAGCCGACCGACAGCAACTTCGCCAAAAATGAGAAATAAATTGACTACCTCGATCCGAAATTAGAACTGAAGGAAAACCGTGCAGTCGGACGATGTTTTCGAGAAATTCTCGGGCCAGAGTTGCTGCTGTTGGCAAGCCTTTGAGCGGAATGAAATGCGCCATCTTGGAGAATAAGTCCACGATTACTAGAATCGTATTGTATCCGGAGCATGGAGGTAGATCGGTGATGAAGTGCATAGAAAGCGTATGCCAAGGGCGAGGTGGGATGTCAATAGGGCGTAAGAGGCCTGCTGGTCTTTCCTTTTGACTCTTGTTTTGGGCGCATACTCCACAGGACATTATAAAGTCTCTGATATCTTTTTTCCAAGACGGCCACCAGAAGTAGCGCTTGATCTTTTCTGAGGTCTTGGCCATACCGGGATGTCCTTCCATTAAAGAATCGTGATAACAAGAGATTACTTTTTTCTGTAAATCTGTGCTGGATAGGTATAATCGTTCTTGGAAATACAATAAGTTGTCCTTTACTGCAAAGTCCTTTCCCTGCAGATGCCAATTCTGTATGTCTGCTGGAGTTACAAGTTGCCTGGCTTTATCCTTAACTTCCTCTATGGATTCTGTGGTGATTACACCCAGAATTCTTTGTTCGGGAATGATTGGTACAGGTTTAGGGTTGATCAAGTGTTCTTCCACTCCCATCCGAGAAAGGGCATCAGCTTTACCGTTTTTTGTACCAGGTCGATAGGTAATTATGAAGTCAAACTCGGCAAAGAATAATGCCCAACGGAGTTGTCTAGAGGATTGGGCTTTTGCGGTTTTCAAATATTGCAGGTTTCGGTGATCCGTAATCACAGTAATGGTGTGTCGGGCCCCCAGCAGATAATGCCGCCAAGCCTTAAAGGCAGACTTGATAGCCGGAAGTTCCTTGTCAGTAATCGTGTAATTGATTTCAGGAGGCGAGAATTTGCGGGACCAAAATGCCACCGGATGCAACTGATTGGTTACCGGGTCCTTTTGTGATAGAACTGCCCCCATGGCAAGGCTTGAGGCATCAGTTTCCACGATGTAGGGGAGTTCGGGGCGAGGGTGTTTTAAGATTGGGGCAGAGATAAATTTAGTCTTTAAATCCTGGAAAGCTTGTTCCGCCTCGGTAGACCATTCAAAACGTTTGTTTTTCTTTAACAAGGCAGTGATGGGCTGGACTATTCGAGAGAATTCGGGGATGAACCTGCGGTAAAAGTTAGCGAAGCCTAAAATGCTTTGCACACCTTTTACGGAGGATGGTGATGGCCATTTGAGAACTGCATCGACCTTCTTTGAATCCATACGCACTCCACCAGGTGATAATATGAATCCCAAGAATTCAACTTCAGTCACGTTGAAAACACATTTTTCCAACTTAGCGAAAAGTTTGTGTTGACGCAATCTTTCGAGGACCATTTTCACGTGTTTCCGATGTTCAGATTCCGATGAAGAATAAACGAGGATGTCATCAATGTAAACAACAACACACACATCTATGAGCCCTCTGAGGACATCGTTTATAAAATATTGAAAGGCGGCCGGGGCATTGCAAAGTCCGAAGGGCATGACCTGATATTCAAATAGCCCATACTTGGTGCGGAAGGCCGTCTTCCATTCATCGCCCTCTTTTACTCGTACCAAGTGGTAAGCTCCTCTAAGATCCAGCTTTGTATATATGCATGCTTTTCTGACTTGGTCCAGGAGTTCAGGGATCAAAGGTAATGGATATCTATTCTTAACGGTGATCTGGTTCAGGGAGCGATAATCTATACAAGTTCTAAGGTCTCCTTCCTTTTTTGGAACGAAGAACAAAGCTGAAGAAGCAGGGGACTTGGAAGGACGAATAAACCCATTTGCCAGGTATTGATCCAGGTATTGTCGAAGGTGAAGGTTCTCAGGCTCGGTGAGGGCATAAATTCTACTACAAGGAGGAGTAGATCCAGGTATCAGGTCTATCTGGCAGTCATAAGACCTATGAGGAGGTAGAGAGTTAGCCTGATCCTTCCGGAAAACATCTTGGTATTCTAGGTATTCGGGAGGTAACTGGGGAGTCTCTGAAGAAATTGCTGCCAGTGCAACACCAGGTGGAGGGTGACAAGTAGAGACACATTCTGGTAACTGGACCGTTCTTGCTCGCCAATCGATCAGAGGATTGTGTTTCTCTAACCAAGGTATTCCTAGAATAATCTGAAACTGAGGGGCCTTGATCACATCGAACACAATCTTCTCATGGTGTCCATCTTGACTTACTAGCGTCACTTCTTGAGTGGTATGCGTTACTGGCCCGGAGGCTATCTCTGTACCATCCACCGTAGTAATGACGTCCTTTACAGCCTTGGGACAAAGAGTTAGATTCATCCTCAAAACCATTTCATGATCCACATAATTGCCGATGGCACCGCTGTCGACGTAAGCTTCAATTGCATGTAATCGATCCGGATTATCAGGGCTAATGAGGACCATAGGTATCACGAAATGCGAGGTCACTGAACTGGTTTTCACGCTCGGCAAGAGGACCTCTATTCTTGTCGGGCGAGGTCGTTTCCCTGCTCAGAGTTTGTAACTTTGGTAACTGCAGCTCCTACTGCCTTCTTGGCAGGTTTCACCGGACAGTCTCGAAGAAAGTGCCCTGAGTTTCCGCAATAGAGGCATAATTGCAACTGTTTTCTCCTTTCACGCTCCTTTTGTGTTAGAGGACCTTTCAGACCCCCTATTTGCATGGGCTCCCCGGAGTCTACTCCTTTGGAAGGAGTTGGCGGTTTGGAAAATACTCGAGCATCAAACTTGGAACGATCGGCCTTCCTGTTCTGCAGTCTGTGATCTATTTGAACGACTAAGTCTATATAGTCCGAACATTCTTGTGGGGGATTCACTAATTGGGCTAACACATCTTTGAGCTCTCCACGTAGACCTCTATAAAACAGCGTAATCCTTTTGTCCTCAGGCCATTGAGTTTCCACTATCAGTCTGTTGAAAGACGCAATATAAGCCAAAAGGTCTTGATTACCTTGTCGCAACGAAAGAAGCTCATTGTCCAAGGCCTGCCCCTGTGAATGTCTTGCGAACAGTTTTTCCATACTGAGCTGAAAAGCTTGAAAATCATGGAGGACCGGATTATCTTGATTTACTAGAGGGATCAACCAGTCTGCCGCATTGCCGCTAAGGTACGAAAGCACGAAAGCTACTTTAGCTTCATCAGTTGGAAAGGCTGCTGGCCGGCATAAGAAATGCAACCGGCACTGATTGATAAATACTGCAAACCTCTTTGGGTCACCAGAAGATCATTCGGGCGGAGCCAGAGGTACATTCCCAGGTAGGTTGATCTGCACTGGATTCATAGAGGATGTAGAAGAAAGATTTCCCCCAGATGCGGGTAACGGGGTCTGTCCGGCTTGTGACTGTAGCAATTGTCTAGCGAGATCATCTGTTCGCTCCTTGGAAATAATCAGTTCCCTTCTTAGAGCGTTCATTTCCTTACGGGCTGCATGCACTTCTGCCCTTAGTTCCCCAAGTAACTGGGCTAGCTGGTCGGTATCCAAGGTTTCCATAGCGCCTGGACGGGAGTTTTGTGGTAGGCTTTGCGTTCTGTAACGCTCACCTGATTCCCGTAGAGGCGCCGGTCTTGACTGGGCGTATACCGTATCTTCAAAGGTGATGTGTAACACACGGCTGGCTCTTTGGGCTGGACCTATGTGCACTGTATGTCTGACTCGAAGGGTAAGATGTCTGCAGATAGAAAATATGGGATTAATGAACTGGGTTATTGAATGTCTCTCTCTTCTTCCCTTTCTCTTCTCCTGTAGAACCCCAAAGGTTAACGCTCTCACCTTAGGTAAGTGAACGCCGTGCTCTCCATCTGCCTCAAGGCAGGGTGCTGTAACCAGTTTCTTCACTGGATAAGGGGAGCAGGCTTCTTGACTTCAGAGGACTGCTGTCCGTCGTTTACTGCACGAACGGTAAGTTTCGAGTAATTCTAATGTCTTTAAAGTCTTTAGTAATGATGTCTCTTGTTTTGCAGGGTTCCGGCGATGGCGGATGACGGGCTGAAGTGAGTTGAAGATGGAGCCCATGTGATGAATAGAAGCGCCTGGAAGCACGTAAGTAAGCGCTTGCTGCCTGCTTCACGATGCGCTCTAACTGTCTTTTTATTTTGCAGGTACAAGGTCAGAGCGGCTGCAGGGTGCCGGAATACCCACTGGGTTAGATGTGGAAAGGAGTAATGGCACGTGAGTATTAAAGTTCCCCAATGTCTTTAAACGCACCTTGTTTTGTCTTTCAGATGCGGGATGCATCGCCGAAGGCCTCCGGAGCGTGCAAAGAGTTGGTAAGCTTTTGTCTTTCAGATGCCGGAATGCAGTGTGCAGACCTCCGGAGCGCACGAAGAGTAGGTAAGCCTTTGTCTTTCAGATGCCGGAATGCAGCGCGAGGCGTTGGTGACAGCCGATGGACCAGGTAAGTGAAGAGCTGTCACTGAAGACCGTAATGCTAACCTGTTCTTTCTTGTCTTTATAGGTGTTGCTGAAGACTGGATTCAGGATGGTAAGCCTTTTTCCTTAGGCCCAGGATCAGATGCAGGAGACACGATGAGCGTTCTGCTGCTGAGGATGCAGAATAACGCAAAGCAAGATTCATCCATCGGGTGTGGTTTAAATAGCCTCCTGTAGTGCTTAGGTCTCTCCTTCCACGGCCATGCCTAGGTAAGAAAAGAGTTCCTGCTTTCCAGAAGAGTTCCAGTGTTCTGAATCTAGGGAGTGGCTCCTGCCCCACCCAACAGGAAAAGTAGTTCCAAACAGAAGAGGATCAGAGGCTCAACTGGCAGGCAAGTAAGCAGCATGGTCTGCTGCAGGTAAGTCCACCCAAGCATTATGAGCCCGGCGCTTCCAGCGCTGGGACTGGGCATATTTATGAGCCTGGTGCCACTGGCGCCAGGACTGGGTCCAAAAGGTCCCAATTGGGACTGGTTGGCACTCGGAACCTGGGTTATGGATCTGCTTCTAAGGGAGTTGGGAAAACCCTGACCTTTTGGAAGCAGAGATCATGACAACATGTGGCAGGACCTTGACCAATACTTGAAGGGTTGTCTTGTGTGTGCACAATTTCAGCCAACATCACTCACACACCGTGCTCCCCTCAAAAATAGTGGGATGACACTGCCTTGGTCAGATTTACAAGTCGATTTTATTGGGCCCGTGATTCGCTCCTCTAGGGGGAACAAGTATATGTTGACCGTGACATGCTTGTTCACTAAATGGGTGGAATGTCTCCCGGCTCCATACTGCAAGGCAGAAACAGTAGCTGCCCTGATCATCAATCACATCTTCTTATGTTTTGGACTACCCCAAAGGATTGAGTCAGACCGAGGTAGCCACTTCACTAGCGAAGTGATGACAAAGATGTGGGAGATACTTTGGGTCAAAAGGAAACTACACATTGCCTACCGGCGAGCCTCTATTGGTGGAGTTGAGAGATACAACAAGACAATTGTGAGCATATTAAAAAAGTTTGTGGTAGATTCTGGGCCAAGTTGGGACATTCGATTACCTCTTGTCCTGATGGCCATCAGATCTACCCCTTCTTCTGCAACAAAAATGTCACTGTTTGAGCTGATGACTGGACGAAGGATGGTGCTTCCCCAGCATCTGCTGTACAGAAACCAAGAGCAGACCTTAATAAATGCCTCCACAACTCATGAGTATGTTGAGAATCTGAGAAAACACCTTCAACATGCTTTTGCCTATGCTCAGCAGATTCTAGAAATATCTGCAGACAGTATGAAGACCCACTATGACCTTATAGCAACTAGAAAAGAATACCAAGTAGGAAACCGGGTCTAGTTGTACAATTTCACAAGAAACCTGGCCAAACAGCACAAATTTCTTCCTATCTGGCGGGGTCCTTTTGTAATTGTAGACAGAATCTCACCAGTCGCTTACAAAATCTGCATCCCCAAAGGCAGTTTCGTAGAAGGGGAAGATAACTGTGTCCACATCAACCAGCTGAAGTCTTGCCATCCTAGGCATACTCTGCGGCAACTAGAGGAGCCATCTGGAAACCCAGAGGGGGACATTCCGGATCCCTAGAAAATTACAACTATTAAAAACCATTCCACCTGGTAAAATCAGTAGTGATTACAGGCGGGAAAGATTGTCAGTTGTATGTCAAATGTATGCATCTGCCCCACTACATGACTAGTGGTGGGGAAATGTCCGTAACCTTGCTCTGTTCTGTCATCATAGCACTGGAACCAAGGATTCTAAGCACACATGAGGACAACTCGGGGACCAGGAGGAAAGACCCAAGGAGCCCAGAGTATCACTCCATACTCCCAGCCAGAACCGGCGAGGAGAACCTGTCGATCCAGCACTGATGGGAGAAGCAGACACATTTTTCCACTTGGACCAAAAAGAAAGAATGAAATCCCAATCTCCCGACTTCCCCTTGACCGTCGGTCAAATTCAAGTCATGAGGGGGGGCTTTGTAGGATGTAGTAACCCACTTATGCTCTGCCCTGCGGCATCCCTGTGTTCTGGTGGTGCCAGAATTATCAAAATGGCCGCAAAACCCCTGTGCGTGCCAAAACCTATGGAAATCGCGCTTTGTAACACAAAAAGCTGTCTGCCAAATCTACTGTGCATGTTGTCAGTGGTGGAACAGAGAGCTCACTCCTGAAACATGTCACTGAGCTGCCCAATAAGTAAAAATGGAGCACCGAGGGAAAAGCAGTGCTTTGCTGAAAGAAATCCAAAATCTTTTTTCTTGGTTGCTGAAACTGCAGAATGCTGGTACAAAACACCCGCAAACATCCAATATACTTGCTGCGTGCTACAAGTCACTTAGTTCAAGAAATCATTCTGAACATACAATGTCCTGAAAAGCTGAATTTGTCATCAAAACATTCACAGCAAATATGTGCCTGCCTGTGAAATCTGTCAAAATCTGGGTGCAGTACCCTCGGCCGCCTATATGACAGCTGTCAGAAGCCTGCATGACATAATTTAAACTTGTACAACTGAAATCTAATGTCTGAAAACTAAGTGAACTGTTATTGAGAGTAACCTATGTTCTAACTATTTAATCCCATGGTTTAGAATCTGGAATAAGTTTTCTAGCTGCTGGTTTTGAAATTACAAATTTGTTTTAAACCAAGAAAAAAATGTAACAGAATGACATTGAATTTAAGCCTGCCTAAAAGCAATCAAATCAGTCAATCAGCTTCCCCCACAGAGGACAGGCATCTCCCTTCTGCTTCCCTCCACCAGGAAATCACACCTATGTCTGTTTGTCTTTTAAAAGTGCATCCCTGTTTTCCCATGCTTGCGCCTATCTCCCACAATCGCGATTACCGCGTGCAGAAAAGTTTGCCGCAAATTTTGTTTTAGAAAACAGCTTTTGATAGCAGCCGACCTCAATTTTAAGTTTCACCTTGCTTATTAGTATTAAATCATTGCTAGTGTTTGTCTGGAACTATCTAAAGGGGCTCCCATAAGAATTTAAACTGTTTCAGCAGTTTAAACCATATTTAGTGTTTTTCACCATTCCATTCTCAGATAACTTTAAAACCATTTTGACAGCTTGCCAATCAATTTCGTTGTTCTCTTGGATTTGCTGGGGGGGAAATTGGGATTGATATTTTGCTTGAATTCTGCATTCCTGAAACCTGTTCGCTCTCCTCCTATCTCTTTACATTGCCTGTTGGGGGGTTGAGGGGTGTTGCAGGGGGAAATAGTAACCACATTGCTAGTTGATTTCAACACACATCCAAAAGTATTATTTCTGTGCTGAATTGTTTTGCTCACTATTGCTCCTTGTGATTAAAGAGATTGCTTAGTGTTACATCACCTTGTTGGTCATTGTTGTATACCCATTAAACCTAGTGTGAATATATTGTGAATACATAAATAAATATTTTAACTTTGTAAACCAGCCTGATTCCTGGTTCACTGTGACCGGGGGGGGGGGTTCAAGAGAGGGTTAAAGTTCAAATAGACTCCAAGAGTTTTGACTGAGTTTGAAACTGATAGATATTTTGATGGAGTCAATGGTGAAGTGACTGAATTGGGAGTCGAGATTTTTTAATGTGTCGAGGGAACCTACCTGGAGGAGTTTGGTCTTATCCGAGTTGAGGCATAGTCGAGTGATGGGCAGAAGAGCCCCATGTACCCTATAAAACGGGTGTGCTCCTGTGAGGAATAGGTGTTCCCCTGGGAACTGATAAGAGGGGTTTGCTCCACTGATGGAGAGGAGAACTCTGTGAGCTGGAACGGGGATGCACTCCTGTGATTGGGAGGAGAACCTCTTGATACAAGAACAAAAAGACCCCTAACCCAAGGGAAGGAAAGCTGAAAAGTAGTAAGAGAGAGAGTGACATGATCCCCAGAAGAGCAGATGTGGAAGGAGAGCCTCTTGAATCTCCGAGGAGGGTATGCACCTGTGAGGGGGAGGAGAGCCATGGGGGCCCAGAAGAGGGTAAGCTACATTCAAAATATAGAGCGAAAGAGAGAGTGACTTTCATCCGCAGGAGAGGGCATGTGTAACAGAAGGGGAGAGTGCCTTTGCACCGGGACCTTGGAGTAAGTAGAGCAAGAAGGAGATCCTCAAGAAGGGCAGTGTTTTGGGACACCTGGCAAAGGAAGCAAGCACTAAAATCCCAAGAGAGTTGGCATGGCCTTGTAGTCTCCTGAAGATAGGATAAGAACTGAGCACTAGAAATTGAAAAGTAGGAGAGCTTATTGTCTCTAACTTTCTGTATGCCTTTTCATTTACCATCCTTGCTATATTATTGTTCTTTGAAGGACAATGTCCCCCAAGAAACTTTATGATGTGGCCATCTTGAAACAATGTTCATGTTTTTATTTTGCTTAAAAACAACTTTAACCTTTATTCCAGTGCTAGTAGTTGTGTTGACCCCCCTCCCAAAATACTTCAGATAATACAAATTACATTTCCGGTTTTCAGACCGACTACTCATATTCCTTTCCAGGGTACAAACATTGACACAATGGACACCCAAACTCTGCTGTTTTTCATTGAGCCCAGTGGCTGGAATTGGGTTTTCAGACACAAAGTGCGACTCAATCGATTTTGCTCTACTTGAGGGATGATCAGCTGCATTCCTTGGATAGTGACACTCATTTGATTCTCATCCTATTAGGCCCTGTGCAGCATTTGATACAGTGAACCGCAACATACTTCTTAACCACCTTAATGTTTCTTTTAAAAATGCTTAATTCCACCAAGACTGGGATCTGCAAGTATGTTCTAGTCCATAACTTTCTAATACCTCTATTCTGAGTTGTGGTGTTCCCTAAGGGTCCTGTCCTGTCACCACGGCTGCTCAACGCTTATCTCAAACTACTGGATGACCGTTGTTCTCAGTTTCTGACATTTGTCTAGACCTTTGATGATGAAACCAAGATAGCCTTCCTCTAAGGTAAACGCTCTGCTGAACATGTCTCAATTGCAACATGTCTGTTGATAACTAATGGCTGGATGCACTGCAACCATTGAAATCTCAACTCATCACAGACAATCTGCTTATCCCATGATAATGGTCATGGTAGGCACCCATCACTTGTGCAGGTGTCTAGAAATCTGGGTCTGCCTTCTTTTTACCCCATGGTATTCGACTTCAGTCAAAGTTATAGTTATTACCTCTACAACATGAAATTGATCCTTTATTTCATCAAAACAAACTGGGTAAGAGCAAGAATATGGTTATTTTCTACAACTGCAACAGACTGTTCTTGAGCCTCCAAACAACTATGCTTCACCAACTGCAAATTACCCTGGGCAAAGCTGGCAGGTTTAAGTTTGGCTTGAATTCCCTGCATCGGTTACCTGACCTGCAGCGATAATATGTTAAGACCTTGCATGTCTATCAACTGGCCAATGGGGGTTCTGGTCTGGCCTATTTCTGCAAGAAAGTGCCAGGATAGTAAAATCCACTAACTCCTTCCCAGTTACAAGTGCCTGTGCCTAGAATGAGACTTTTGAAGGTCATCACATTAACATCAGAGGTTGTTTCTTATGAAAAACCTCCCTGTCACCCTGAGGTCCAACCCTGTTAAACCATCTTCTATTCAACAAACAATTAAATACACAACTGTTCAACCCCACCTTTATTAATCCTATAAAGTTCAGTTTTATGCATTTTAACTTAGTTAAGACCCCATAAACCAGGCTACCTTCTGGTACACCTGTCAGCCTTTGTACTTATCAAACTTATGTTTTATTTTAATTTGGTTTGCATAGCTGTATTACAAAGCTCGGCCACCCCTTCCTAAACTCTTACCTTCACCTGAATTTCCCGAGGCTTCTCGGGATTAGATTCCCCAATTTTCCATCCCGTCTTTTCACCCCTCCTTTCATTGGACAACTATGAGCTCGTGGTGTCCTCAGGCAGCAGATGTACAATGCAACCGCATCTGTGGCACTTATTCTAGTCTGTGGGATTTATCATTCCCAAAGTTGGGAGCTTCTTGGGAGTGATCACCATGCTCCTACAACATACACACGCATGTGCTATCCTCATGGCTGGGAAGAGAATGTTCCACAGTGGGGATCATGAGGTAAATGACACATGGCTCAGCTGCTGGGGGAAGAGTGGAGCTGGTCAGTGTACTACTGTAGCCATCGAGAGGGGCAATTGAGGAGGAGCCTGTGATCACTGAAGTTCAGGGGTGTGCAACCTTCCACTCTCTAAATTCTTCTGAGTTTTACTCCAATCAGACCTAGCCAGCTTAGTCAATGGTGAGGGATCAATTCAGTCGTAGCCCAACACATCTGGAAAGCCACAGGTTGCAAAGCCCTGCTCTAGGTGAATGGTGCCTGGAAGGAAGAATACCAACAGCAATGTAACATTACGCAGGATGCAATCTGAGGAAACGTTGCCACTATGAACATGCTCAGATTGGTAGCCAGTTAGACATGAGCGTGAAGGGTGAAGTCCTGATGGGAGCGGTTTGGAATGGAAATGTGGAGCTCTGCAGCAGAGAAGCAAAGAAAATATTGCTGAACGTTGGACCTCGACATGAAAGCATGCGATTGAAATGCAACTGCTTATTGGCTCAATTATTCTAAAAATCATGCTAATTGGGTTAAAAGGCAGAACACAACACAATATAAAACAATTGTGATTTTATTGAAAGTGTCACAAGAGTTGCCTTGTCTATTTCTCAACAACCCTTCTTCTCATCTCTCTTTTCTGTTTGCAATGGTTTGGCCAGATAGGAGCTGCTAGCACCATCAAATGTGCGCACGGCAAAAAAAAAACTATGTTGGAAGTTCTAAAGCATCGGCCACAGGAAACACATATACAATTACAGAAAAAACCCTTCACACCTAACTCGCAAGCTTATCCCTTCAAGAATAAGCATAATACCCTTCCCTTCCTCCTAGCTCCTCACCCAACCTTTGCTCTCAAGCTCTTGACACATAACGTATCACCTCTTACCATTCCACCCTTACACTTCACCCACTTTCTAACCAGTTGACGCCTTCAATTCACCCCTAAACCTGTGCACATGAATCTAAATGTTCACCAAAATCTCTGAACCTGTAACCATTACTCACAGATCATAACCCCTCATTCCTATCTTTTTTACTCATAGCCTTTCACCCTTGCCCTTCATTCATATCATGTCACCCTAAACCTTCATATCACATTTACACATTTTCTCTTTGCATTCATGTAGAACGTTTAATTTCTTGTCCTTGACCCCTCACTCCCCCCTAATTCTTCACATGTAACTTTTCCTCCCACATAGCTAAACAGTAATCTTCATAGCCTCTGAACGTTAACATGTAACCCTTTTACCGTGTCATTCACTGCCTTCTCACAACTCTTCACCTCTAAACATTCACTGAAAGCCCAACATCCCTAAATCAACACACCTCATCCTTAAATCTTAAAATCTCACCATTTCCCAATTAGTCTTTACCCCCTGGAATGTAATGATTCACATCTAACTCAACACCTGTAGCTCTTAAGCACTCACTCCTAAATCTTGTAATTCACCACAGGCCGATTACCCCAATCAACCACCCCTAGCACTTCACCACTTCAGTCAAACACAAACATTCACCCCTCACTGCTAAACCTTCATGTTCACTCATAAACCCTCCCCTATAAAGGATTATCTCTAGCCATTCACACTTAAGACTGTTCCCTGTCCCTTCAAACCTAGCCCTTCACCACTCACTGAAAACCCATCATTCAATCCCGTAACACATGACCCTCCCACTAATCCCATAAACCCTCACACCAGCCCGCCATTCCTAACTTTGCATTCCAAGCCTTTAACCCTAACCATTGACTACTCACTTTGAAACTGTTATTGTAATCCCTAAGAATTCAAAACTAGTTGTTCATCCTCAAACTTTAATCTTTTTCTAAAATCTTATCTTTGAATGTTGTTTGAAAAGTATTTTATGAGAAGTTGTCCACACATGTTCTGCAGGTATTGGTACTGATAGCTGTGTGGAGGAACAGCAATTGGGCAACCCACCATACTCTACAGGGAGTAACACACCACCTAGAGAGGTGTGAGTTTTGCAGCATTGTGAAACAGCTTGGGGCAGAGCTGCGTATCTACATCAAACTCACTGGAATGACCAAACACTAAAACACATGTGGGGAAGGCGAACACCTGGAAGAATTAAGAAATGATATAGAGGACCTATCAGCCTTACCTCCCCTGTGGAAAAGGCACCAACAGCCAGTACTGCAATCACCACCCAGAGAGATTGCTACTTTCTGTATGAAAAAACGTACAACGTAAATGACTGGACATAACTTTCTTTCCTGTTAATCTATGCATTCGGCAATCTGAATGCAACCAGTCATCTCTACTGCAGCCCCAATATACCACTGTCATCCAAATAATCAGGCCTCTTTTTTAAAAACATCCAATTCGCCATCAGATGGTTAAGACTGCACAAAATAATTTGACGGTTGATCACACAACTGAGGCAGAATTTGGCATAAAGAGATCTACTGCAGAATAAATATATATACCAAAGGATCATAACCAATCAGGGTTCAGCATACATATGGAGCAGATGTATAAAACAAGAGAGATAGAGGCAGAACAACTCTTTGCGGGTACTCGGGTACAACCAACCCGAGGCAACTTTAACAAAAACACGAAATCCTTGAAGAAATTATTCGAACATTTAGAATATCTATCCAAAAAGGAGCTAAAGCGGTGGTGGGATCTCACCAAACTGGAAAAATATCTACAGGTAGGAAGAATACCTACCTTCCTGTGATGTCACTTGCGGGTGGGGTTAAATGACATCACTTCATGTGATGTCATCAGGGGGTTAAGGGCCGTGTGATGTTACTCCAGCTACCCCTGGCATTTTTTTGAAATGACGCCCCTGGGATTGTGTCTACACTGCCACCGATGACATGGATTTAGCAACATTTGTTTTTTTCCTGCATGCAGCTACAGCATCGCCTCGTCTGACTCACATGACCTCACCTAATAGCTTTTGAAGATTCTGATAAAGAATGTAAATGCGATCATTACAAGTGTGTAATGATTAGACTAAATCTAGATGTGAACTGAGTTGGGAAAGTATGCAGTTGTTACAATGTAAAAGCATTATAGTGGGAACACATTTTCTCCCATTACTCAGATGGTTCAGTATCAAAAATATAACTGGATTTAGCATAAGATGAATTGTAACTGTTCCATTTCAATGCAAAGTTGTGCTGATCCGGCCGTGAGAGTGTGTGTCTCTTAAATAGTAACTGAACATGTGCGTTATGGTTTCATGGTAAAATATAATTAATTTAAAAAATAAATAGAGTAATGTAGTGATATATGTGAAAAACGCCTGATGGTTTTGCGAGGGTGGGTTGGATTGGGGGCAATGATAAAGGGCACAGGGATAACACAATAGAAGGTCAATGTACCTAACTCGTCACCCAATGTTTTTTTACAGGAGGTCTTTGGGCATGGATTCCCCGTACCACTGTCCTTGTTAAGCAATGAGGGCCAACTTTACAACAAAACCCACTAATTATGCTTTGTCGAAACACACGTGGATTTAAGGATTTGCTTCAGGGGGGAGTTGGGAAAAACGATTTGAAGACTGTTGACATTTTTTGTTTCGCAGGAAACTCTAATAACCTCCCAGTTTTGTATTGATGCTATAGGTTTCTGTGCAGAGATGCAGGGGACACCCCTATGGTGGCCTTGTTTTTAGGTTCAAAAGTCACAAAAGGTTTCCAATCTGGGGTTAGGGATCCTGATGTATTGTGTGCCCATCTCAACCAGAAGCCTCCTAATGATGTAGATCATCTGCTAATTATTCATATTTGCGGCCTTCCTGAGGGACTGTGACTAGCAGGATTACGGACCACATTTCTGATGTCATCAGGGAATGGGGCACCCTATATCCAGGGGTTATATTGATACTGGTGGGTGATTTGAATGCAAGTTGTGCTAAAGTCATTCTTGATAGCAGCAATGAGCAATTATTCTTCAAAGCAGAGCATGCGTCGGCATGCCTTCTTGCAGGAACTTATCTTGATTTTCTCACTGTGCCTTTGGGTTCTGATCCGGCCACCTGATCCAATGGGCAGGCCAGTAGTAGTATTGATTACATTTATACCCTTAAATATGGAGGTGCAACAGACCTGTTTTGGAAATTATACCTGTCAAGAGCAGTGACCTTAAGATACACCCCATCCATTTACCTATGTGGAATATTCTGCTTCCCACACTATTACCAGCTCATTATGTCCCTTCAATCTGGGGCAACATAATCTGCTGGTCGATGCATCAGATTAATATGATAAATGAGTTTGTTCATTCCGATCCATCTTTTTTGGTTGCATTACGGGATGGGATGCCTAGGAAATAATTGCTGCGGTCACTGTGGGTGCCCGTAAGATTGACCTGAAGACGAAACAGATACTTTCAACCGGCTGCTTAAATAATAATAATTACTATGACCCTCTGATAGCAGGGAGGAAGAAAGTATTGCATAGAAACATTTGTTTTATCCACACTCATATCAAAAGGTGACGTAGATAAAAACACGAAGCAGTATGCAATCTCATCATTTCATACTGTTTATAAGAACTGGCTGCGTGTGCACAAGATCTCACCTTCCACAGCCAGATGGTTGGATTTATATAGGCTAATGCAAAGAAAAGATAGCAAATCATGCTGGCATATGTACAGCAAGTTCCTGGTTGTGAGAAATAACATTGATATCAACTCCATTAGCAAGGACAATTGGATCATTTATGTTGAGTCACTATATGGTTTCCCTATCATAGGTCGTACTTTTCCTTTTTTCCTCGATCAACCTGCTCTCATTGACACTCTGGCTTTCTTCATCACTCCTGAAGAAATCTCAGGGAAAATTAAAAGGCTCAAGTCTTCCTGAGCGCGTGGTCTGGACTGTTTGACCAATGTAATACTCAAGAGTGACCATCACTTAGCTGAGGTCCTTGCCGGTCTTTTCCAGAAAGTACATAAGCACTGCAAAGTTCACTCCTGCTGGAACATAATAATGATACCCGTCCACAAAAAGGGTTCCAGGAGCAGTGCTTCTAATCATCGATTGCTTGCTATGATGGATGCTCCTGGAAAACGCTTTTGTTCATTCATTCTGGACAGACTTACACTTTGGGTGGAGTCGAACGAGTTGTTGCTCATGCAACAGACCGGCTTTAGGAAAGGGATGGGCAGCAGCCACAATATCTGGATGGCGCAACAGTTGATAGCTGAGTCTACTCTGTGTAGAGTATCCCTCTACAAAGCACTCATCAACTACTCAGCCTTTCATAGGATAAAGAAATTTACCTTAATGACAAACTGAGTAAATGGGGCACTAGTTTCCCCTTATTGGACAGACAACCCTTTAGCAATGAGGATAGATAGAGAAGGTTATTTTTCAAGATATATGAATACTACTGACAGTCTGAACAGGGGTGCATCCTCACACCTCTTTTTCTTCTAATCTTTATACTTCTGATATATTGAGTGTATTTGATTCTTGTAACAACTTTCTGCCAGGCTGTCATCTGTTTTCATCTGTTGGTTGGCTTACACCGATGATATTGTTATTTTCAACAAAACTCCCGTCGGCCTTCAAAGGTCACTTTAGGCTCTGTATGATTATTCTCGGTGCAACAGCCTAGAGATAAATGCTGTAGAGTCAAAAGCTATGATAGTCACTAACAAGAGATGGGTACAGAGATTCAGATGGACAATAGGAGATCTGATTGGAGATCAAGGTGACTCTTATGTATATCTGGGTACTTTGCTACCTCCAAGAAAACTGTGTAGAACCAAGAGGCACACCTATGTTAGATAGGGGTAAAGGATAGTAAATTATTAAGTAAAAGTACAAGAATATACGGGTAATCTTGAGGTGCAGGGGGAGAAAATGCTCAACCTTGGCATCTAGGTTGGATACAACAAGACAAAAAGTGGTTGTTCACAAATTTTAGGAAACTCCTGTCTCCTGCACACTATCTCTCATCTGTAACAACAGAAAAACAACTAAATGGAGTTGTATAATAATTCAATGAGTCATGTGAATAGCTTTTTCAAATAATTTGATATGGCAAAAGAACCATTTCATTAGACAGAAAATGTTCAGAAAATGTAAACTTTTTTATTGTACAAAATACATAACAGCGCTGTTATGCTTGAACTAAAATGGCGCTAGTGCGCAGTGCATTCTGGAAGCGCTCAGAGCCATGATGGATATTTACTTCATGCCGCAGTGAAAACCTGCACACATTTTACTGAGTGTTAGATTCACTGTGCTGAAAAAACATGCTTTCCAAACCTGGTATGCGGTCAAGGACATTTCTGCTGGGAAAGCTAACTTTGTTATGCTCTGGGGAGAGCAATACATTTTTGGCGTCACAAACAGGATACTTGTGATGAGTTGTTCCGAGTATTCAAGAATCTGTTTGAACGTAGATAGGATTCGGTTATCTTGCAAGTGAAAGTAAGTGGGTAGTGAAGTTGTTTTTTTTTTCCTTTGCCGGTGTGTGCGTGCCTGTGGGAGTGATTGCAGTGTGGAGAGAAAAATATATAGATATAAAGAGGTTTTGTTTTGTTTGTGATAATGAGAAGTTTGTTTAGGAAAAAGAGCGTTACTGCTGGCAGTGACTGTTCTGATGTTGTTATTCCAGGCTGGACTAAGAGTCCATATGATAAGTTGGCCCAGGCGTGGGCATGTGGTGCAGGGCTAAGTGAAACATGGGATCAAGGATTGGGAGATGCTGATCCGTCTGATGTAATGGCATGCTTGCAACAAGTTCCAGTGGAACGTGGAAGAGAATGTGCGGCATTAGGTAGGCGAGGTTGGGTTCTTTTGCATGCTTATAGGAAAATACATCAAATGAAGGTGGAAATGAAAAATGAGGTTTTGCGATTAGAAAGAGAGCTGGCTGCAGAAAGGCAGACTGTGTTAATGCGGCAGATTCTAATGAAACTGTTTAAAGATAAGGCTGACACATATCAGGCTGTGGCCGAGAGGGCAGCAGTCAGAGTAGCCCGGTATAAGTATAGGAAAAGACGGGGAGGGGTCAACAACAGAAAGGTGGCAGCTGTAATCGCTACCGCTGGTGTGGACTGGGATCTGGATAAGTGGGATGGTGATATTTTTGACTCAACCAGTCTATAAAGTAGTTCCGCAAATGAGTCTGACCCCAAAATGGAAGTGAAACAGAAAACAGTGGCGGCTAAGCCCATTAGAAGACCGCGAGCCGGACCCCACCTGCAGAATCCTGCTGGCGGAATGGTGGATTTAACCACGCTGGAGGATTACACACAGCAGGAGGTTGGGGAAATTATTACCCGTTTGAGGCAAACATCAGGGGAAGCTTTATTGACATGGATGGTGAGATTGCTAGATGGGGGTGCTGCAGGGTTGTTGGTAGATTCTACGGAATCACCGTGTTTTTTACCCCTGTCAACTGACACCAATGTACAGGAGGTCTTAAGGGCAGGACCGCCCCCTAATAGCAATGGTCAAGATGCACAGGTGTCTTTGTTGCACCTGATAGCCCAAGCATGTAACCGTAAATACCCCATTAGCATAGATTGGCCTAGCGAAGAAACGAAGTGGTATACTTTGAGAGAGGCAATTCAAAAAGTCAGAGAGCATGCTATGAAAGAGGCTATTCACGTAGATGCCGCTCTCAGTTTCAACTCAAAACATGGTGATTAGAACCGCGCCACCCGCATACAAAAGTGTCATTATGACTTTGCTCATAGGTATGACGGACAAAGCTACTGATGAGGTAGTGGATGCGATTCAGCAACTTGCAGATTTAGGGGAGTGGGATAAGAGCGATGACAAGCCACGGGAGAGAGAAGGGCCGTAGTGAGAAGAACCGAAGGCAGGCGGCAAGATAGCAGAGACTCCCGAGTGTCCCGAAAGGACATGTTTCTGGCTTTGTTAAAAGATTGTGTGCCACACGAAGAAATTGATGGCATTGAAACCAGAGTAATGTATGAATTATGCAAAAAACGTGGACTTGCAGCCAAAGAGCGCTATAAACAGGTTAAGAAACAGGTAGTCACCACGGCACAGGGGGATACCTCACCTTCTGCTCCCCCTGCAGAAGAACAAGATGAAGGGTCTATGGGGACACCTTGCCCATACCAGCCAACATACGCTGATTTGAGAAAGGTGGTGAGTGCAATGTTAGAGTCGGAGTTGAGTCACACTCATTCGAAATTTGACTAGGGCTATGGCCAAGCTCCGGCTGCGTCTGCCCGCATAAAAGTTGATAGGCGGCCTCATGTTGATGTTAAGATTTTTGGGGGCCAGGAAATACACAAGGGGTGGGAGCATTGATAGACACCGGGACGGAGGCCTCTTTGATACATGGCAATCCAACATGATTTAAAGGCAAACAATTTACTATTACAGGTCTAGGGGGAAAGGAGACCCCTGCATTGCAAACGAAAGTGGAGATGAAAATAGGCAATTCAAATCAGCAGAAATACCAAGTGTTGATTGTCCCGATACCTGAATATATTATTGGATTTGACATTTTGGAAGGGTTAACCTTGGCACTTGGGAGGTAAAACGTACCAGTTTGGGGTGAGTGCATTGATCTGTACACCCATTACCGTAGGCAAATTGAAGATGCCCCCAGTGCAAGTGCCGGTGGCAACCAAGCGGGTAGCAATGAAACAATACCGCATTCCTGGGGGGCACAAGGACATTTCACACACCATCAAAGAGTATGTGGAGGCGGGTGTGTCACGCCTTATTACCACCGCATGGAACAATCCTCTCTGGCATATTAAAAAGGGGGATGGGTCGTGGAGGATGAAGGTGGATTACCGGGAGTTGAATAAACACACTCCTCCCTTAGTGCCCCCAGTCCCAGATGCCATTATCTTGATTGAGAATGTCCAAAAGTTTGATGGGACTTGGTATGCAGTGATCGATTTAGCCAATGCATTTTTCTCTGTGCCAATTGCTGAAGAGTGTCAAGAGCAGTTTGCATTTCCGTGGAGTGGACGTCAGTACACTTTCACGAGGCTACCTATGGGGTACATACATAGCCCGACTATCTGTCACCGGCTGGTGGCAGAGCACTTAGACAAGATACTGTGTAAACCTGACATACAAATCTCTCATTACATTGATGATATTTTGATTCAGGGCAAGGATGAGCACAGTGTGCAAAGCCAGTTAGATGTCATTATGGAAGGGTGGGATATTAACCCGAGTAAAATTCAAGGTCCAGCTGAAACAGTGATATTCTTAGGGAGTCAGTGGCATCATGGGCATCGTGAAATGGTGCCAAAAGCCTGACAGAAAATACTTGAATTCACCACTCCAATGAACAAAAAGCAAGCTCAGCAGTTTATAGGGCTGCTTGGGTTTTGGAGACAGCAAATTCCCCATTTAGGGCAGATATTGGCCCCCCTCTACAAGGTGACACAAAAGAAATACGAGTTTCAGTGGGGGGAAGAGCAGCAGAAAGCCTTTGAGCTGGCGAAAGACACCGTGGAGCAGGTGCTTGATTTATGGGCATTGAAGGAAGGCGAAGTGGAATTAAATGTGTTCGTACAAGAAAATTATGCTAACTGGAGTGTGTGGCAGAAACAAGACAGGAAACGTGTGCCATTGGGGTTTTAGAGTCGTAAGTTGCCCGATGCTGGTAACTCATACACTCCGTTTGAGAAGCAATTGCTGGCGTGTTATTGGGCCCTTGTTGATACCGAGCAAATGACGGTGGGCCATAATGTATTAATGAGACCAGAAATACCAATCATGCAATGGGTACTGAGCTCTCCTAAAACGCATAGAATAGGACATGCTCAAGAAGCCAGCATAATTAAATGGAAATGGTATATTCAAGACAGAGCCAAATCAGGGAAGGGTGGAGTTGCAAAATTACATGAGCAAGTAGCCAACATACCGCCCTCAGATTACATACCACCGGAAGTGCCTGAAAAACGTGAGTCTCCCGTGAAATGGGGAGTACCTTACAGCGATTTGACCGTGGAGCAAACAGAACATGCTTATATGTGGGAACTGAGCGGTACTGGAAAGCAGTGTCGTACAATCCCAAGACAAAAAAGATGTTGACAACGTCAGGGAAAGGGAAGAGCAGTCAGTTTACAGAGCTTTACGCAGTTTACCAAGCATTGAAACAAGAGACCCCTGGTCAATGTTATGTGTACACAGATTCATGGTTAGTGGCGAATGGATTGGCAGTGTGGTTGCCAACTTGGCAAAAGAATGGGTGGAAGATTCATTCAAAAGAGTTCTGGGGAAAAGAACTGTGGCAAGATATTGCAGAAATGTTATCACAAAGTGAGGTCACTGTATATCATGTGGACGCGCATTGTGCCACAGACTCATTAGAACGTTGGTTTAAATCTGTTGCAGACGAACACACCAAGATTTCATCAGTGGATGCAGAGGCTCAGGAAGACGATTTGGAGGGTTTGGCCAAATGGGCTCATCAGAAATGTGGGCACCTTGGAGAAAAGGCTACAATCAGGTGGGCACAAGCTCGAGGAATCAGTCTTCATTTAGAAGTAGTGAAAATGATCATTTTGCAATGTCCAGTGTGCCAACACCAACTGCATAGACCTATGATATGATATGATATGGTATTTGTAACGCGCCTATACACATGTGTTTCAAGGCGCGAAATCCCTCAGATTGTTCGAGGTGCATTGCGAAGAGGAAAATTACCAGGTCAAATTTGGCAGATTGATTATATCGGTCCCATGCCAATCAGTAAAGATTGTCAGTATGCATGCACTATTGTGGATACATACTCAGGATATTTAATGGTTTTGCCATGCAAGCGTGCAACACAACTGAACACTATCAGGTTGTTAGATCAGATCATACTACATTATGGAGTGCCTTTGCAGATTCAAAGTGACAATGGGTCACATTTCAAAGGCAAATTAATTCAGGAGTACTGTCAGGAAAAGAGCATTGAGTGGTTGTATCACGTACCGTATTACCCAGCTGCTTCAGGGTTAATTGAAGGAATGAATGGGTAATTGAAAGAACAGTTGCGCAAATCTGGAGATGGCAATTTGGCAGGCTGGCGTGATCGGATGTTTGATGTGGTTGCAAGTATTAAACAATAGACCTGTGAATGAGCATGAAACTCCTTTAATGCGATTAATTACTCCTACTTTACAAGTTCAACCCAATTCAGTCAGAGAAACACTATAGTACTGGGAAATTACTCTGGGTTCTTTAGATCCCTATCAAGCAACTCCGGAGTCAGCAGGGGTAGACTTGCATTCCCTTGAAGAAATCAGATTAGACCCGAGAGGGATGGTTGTAATTGAAACAGGGACTGGAATACAAATTCCCCCAGAGCATATGGGATGGATTGCCCCTAGATCTGGCCTAGCATTGAAGGGAGTTCAAGTGTTGGGAGGGGTAATTGATGCTGAATACCAAGGCGAGATTAAAGTCATCCTAATGAATAGTGGGGACCAATTGTTATCGATCCACAAGGGTGATCGAGTGGCCCATTTGATCATTCTTCCTGTTAAGTTGTCTATAATTAAGAAGGGGGAGCCTCCTACAGTGTTAACTACCCGTGGGGATCGCGGTTTTGGCTCTTCAGACAGTATGGTACTGGGTGCAAAGGTGTGGGTGGAAAGGCCAAGTGGCCCGCCAGTGCCCGCAGATGTCATTGCATCAGGCAAAGATCAAGTAGTTTCAGTCATGGAGCTTGGTAGAAAGAAATGGCAATATATGCCTGCATACAAATGTTACCTGAGAGAGTGATGTACAACACTGATATCTCTTTTCTGGGTTTGCTTTGTAGATCCTGTGTGTAATTGTGGTACTAAATGGACTCCATTTGGGAGAGTTAACCAGCCTGCTGCTACCAACGAAAAATGTCACATCTGTGCCAGTGATCAAGGGGATACTGATAGTGATGAATAATGTTGTCCCAAAGCAGCCTTATGCCGAAAAGCCAGCCAGACCGAAGACATGGATTCGTGAAATGCGGCAAACACGTCAGGAGCAAGTGAAAACAACCTTGATGCCAGTCATGCGAGAAGCACTTTCAGGACGGCGAAAACATTCTCCTATGATCACCCAGACGGAGAATATGTGGATATATCTGGCACTGCAGGCGCTCAACATATCACACTTCTGTCTTACTGATGTCCCCAATTCTGAGGCTTTACTGACTACGTGCTTAGTAGCAGTGCCAACGCCTGTTCCAGTTTTAAAGCATATCTTCGGCGTCACACACAATGATTCTTTGGTTCAAGATTCTGATATTAAGCAATCTTTTTCCATTTATGAATATTGTAGGTTTTGCCAAGAAACCGATTGCAAATGGAGAAATTTGACACGTGTTATTACTTATAATATAACCCAAGGTGATGTATGTTATTTCGTGACATGCAATGCACAAGAAATTGGCAAATGCCAACAGATCGATTTAACCAAACAGCACAATCATACAAGGCTTGAGCAGCGACTGTGTTCGCGAGTGCCACGCACATGTACCAATGTAAATAATACTATGTCTTGTAATCATACAGTGATAGCTGCCAGTCATTTGAATCATGTGAAACTTCCAACAGGATGGCTATTTTCATGTGGCAACATCACATACACTTATATTCCAGCTAACATTTCCGGAGGTGCATGTGCTTTAACTCGATTAAGACTAATGATGTTTCCTTTACACCCAGCGATAACTCGAGGTAAAAGGTCATCTTTGGGTCTATCTCCTGATTGTGATTCACATGTACACTTGTTATCAGAAGCTGTGGTTCTAGCATTAACCCTTTCATTAGTGGGAGTTTGGGGTTTAGCTGCTGGGGGTTACAAATCTTTGATGAAATGAGCATGTTTAGTAGTCAAAAGCCTTAATCATACTTCTCAGGCATTAGAAGAATTACTCCTTGATAGTCAAGTTATTAGAAAAGCAACTTTGCAGAACATAGCTGCTGTTGATTACTTATTGCTAAAGCATAATTTAGGGTATAACGCATTTGAAGGTATGTGCTGTTTCAATTTAAGTGACCATTCACGATCC
The DNA here is from genome assembly GCF_040938575.1 of Ambystoma mexicanum. Taxonomy (NCBI): domain Eukaryota; kingdom Metazoa; phylum Chordata; class Amphibia; order Caudata; family Ambystomatidae; genus Ambystoma; species Ambystoma mexicanum. The sequence continues at coordinate 525,612,741 of NC_090926.1, forward strand.
ATTGAAAGTCATATTCGAGGTTTGAGGGATCTCATTTCTCAAGTGTCTGAAGATCGTACTGGGAATTGGTGGGATTGGTTATTTTCATGGATACCTGATATTGGGGGTACACTATGTTACGCTTTTGCTTGCATTTACATTATATTAGCTATATGTTGTTGTTGTATTCAATGTATTCAATGTTGACCCAATTTAGTTTTAATGTTTCGTAGGTTTCAGAGACCGGCTCCTTTGCCACCGGGCTATGGAAGGTAAATATCCAAGGGTAGAATTGTTATGTTTGAACTAAAATGGCGCTGGTGCGCTGTGCATTCTGGGAGCGCTCGGAGCCATGATGGATAGTTACTTCATGCCGCAGTGAAAAGCTGCACACATTTTGCTGAATGTTAGATTCACGGTGCTGAAAAAACATGCTTTCCAAACCTGGTATGCGGTCAAGGACATTTCTGCTGGGAAAGCTAACTTTGTTATGGTTTGTTATGAGCGTGTTTTTAGAGGAGGGAAGCACTCTGCTCCTTGAGGATGGCTGTCGATTGACCCAGCTGGCAACCAACGGCTGCTCATCAATGCGCAAGTGCCATTTCCAGAAGGTTTGAGAAATCACCACCCGTTTCGGAGTGTGCATATATGCGAGGCACCAGGGGTGGTCAGGTGAGACTTCAGCCGGAGGAGGACGCTTACGTCCGGCATTCCTGTGAGCTGTGGTGCTCTCGGCCTGGCTGTTATCGGGGTCTTCCAGCCGCTTCTGGCGAGATGAGGAATCAAATTACGCTCACGGTGATGTATTTCCTTTTGAATTCTTTGCTTCTTCTGTGATTTATGTCTATGTTACTTCTGTGAGTTATTTCTATGTTATCACTGGTTGCTTCTAAGCTTTGGATAAATAGCCCTATAAGTGCTCATTATTTTCTAAGAGTGTGTGGTTGCGAGTTATTGCGTCTTTCTGCGTTCAAAGTATTGGCTCTATAATTGCATTGGTGATTTATGATTTTCCGTGCACTCTGGGGAGAGCAATACAAGCGCCCAACGCGTTTCATATTTTCCACTCTTCTTCAGGGGCAATAGCACAATTTCTTACATTTCTACAAAAGACAAAAACATAATAACCATAACGTAGCATGGTAGTCCATATTTGACTTGAATAAATCAATCGCAGATTTAGATAAACCAATCTTAAACAATCTCATAAGCATAGGCAGGATACAAGTACTTTTTTTCATAACCTACGTAGTCCCTATACATTGGTAGTTACTTAGTTTAAATCAAACAATCTATGTTGGAGCTATAACATAGCCCATTTCTCACACATTGTTAGCAAATCTTGTTTTGAAAAGAAAAAGAGAAGAGAGAAAAGAAAAGAAGGTAGTAATTCCTACTTCAGGCGGGTAATCATGGACAAAGCCTTTATATCACAAGTGTATCAGGTGAACTCACCCTCTAGGGTAAGAGGAACATGAAGGTTTAAAATAGAGAGACACATATTCAGTCTCCCCTAGTGAGGCTTCTGAGCGGCTGTCACAATTCTTCAGACTGAGTCTAACTAAAAAGATAAAGAGATAACTATAATAAATGTATGGAAGCCCTATCAAAATTGCAAATTAGTGCTACTAAAAAAAGTCATGACGAAGACTTAATTGTAGACAATCTATAGTGCTTCACTTTGGAAAAATGGGTGATCAAAGTCCCCAAAAGGCTGATTTCTTGCAAGACTCTCTGCAGTTATAATACAATGGTGTAGAAGTGGTAATAAGCGAGTCCTGCTGGGAGCAAAAAATGATAGTGAGATGCCCCATAGATAAAAGCCGCATTGGCAAATGCAAGAGAGTTTGCTACAGAAACTTACTTGTAACTGTGTCCAAAGGTAATCAACGTCTGCACAGTGGGTCCATCCGCCATCACGAGGATCCAACTCCACTAAGTTAGCAGTCTTGATACACTGTGTTGCTACTAACGTGCAATCGTACATGCGCGATGCATGTGTGAAGCGGGTTTTCCACGTCTCTAAATTGGTTAACTCAAGCACCAATGCGGCGCGTGACTGATGCGCATGTGCTGAAGGAGTATAATGTGTCACTTAGTTTTAGAGCTAATGCCCATGCGCAAAGCACGTCCGCAAGATGTGCCTCATGCACGCATGCGCCCCATCGACTCCAGTCGAAATGATCTTTCTCTCATTATTATCAAGGGATGGATCCGAATTGCAATATTCGACAGATGTCTAGTATAAGTGGTCCTGTTTCTGAATGAAACAGGAAAAAACATTTTTGGTTAAGCAATTTCCAGCGGGAAATGTGCAAAAGTAAAGACTTATACAGATCAGATATAGTGACTCAATGTGACGTGCTATTCACATATACCTCTAAAACACTACGCCACTTTCGATTCCAAAAATGTCATCTACGCCCTACGTTGCCCTTGTGGGAAATATTACGTTGGGAAAACAGCAAGAAAATCGAAAGAACGATGGACGGAGCACAAACATCCAGACCAAAAACATACAATCTCAAGTTTTCAGGCACTTTAGAGATCACAAACATATGGTAGCACAAATGAGGGTAGTGATACTGGAAGTTGTACACCCACTACCAAGAGGAGGTGATATACAGAAAATATTGTCACAAAGAGAGCACTTCTGGATCCACTGCTTAGACTCCCTCAATCCCCTTGGGATGAATGAAGGCTACTATTTATGCCCTTTCTTATAACCCTTCACTTTTTACATATCATACTACATCCATGACATTTCCTTGTTTTCTAACATTTTAAGGTTTTTTATTTCTAGTATACCTATCTTTTTAGATCAGTTTATCTTAGCCCAAGTATTTGGTGGTTCAGAAAAATGTTTTCTAAAAACAGCTGTTGGTTTTCTTATAAAAAACAATAAGAATGTGCATCCACTTCGGAACAGGTAATGAGAATGATGTAAACATGCCACTAATGTATTTTATTTGCCATTATTGAGACTACATCCTCTGTGCGCTTGACTCACATTTCGTAGAGCATGAGACTCAAATGTTTCTAATTCCGCTCTGATCTGTGCCAGTATGTTCGGGGAAGGGGAAGGGGCGGTGGCATATGCCCTCTCCAGCTCTTTTAATTGCGCTTCCGACTGCTGCAAGCTACTTTTTATGGCTTTGAGGACCCATGCCTCCCTCTGATGAAGACCTTGAATGCCTCCCAGCGTACTCCATCGGGGGTGTCATGCCTGTTATTGCACTCAAAGAAGGTGTTGATGTCAGCTAGGATGTCGGCTTTGAAGACTATGTCTAGGAGGGCCTCCGACTTAAATATCCAAGATGAGCGAGGTGGCTGGTCGTGTCCCAGTGTTATTTGAAGTGTTACCGGTGAATGGTAATAATGTGCGCAGTAATATCTTGGTCTCTGTGACCCTGCCCATCATGCAACACGATATTAGGAAAAGGTCGATCCTGGAGAGGCTATCATGTACCGATGAGTAAAATGTGTACTCCTTAACCTGTGGGTTGAGGGCTCTCCATACATCCCTGAGATCAAGTGTGTCTATGTGGGCGTGTAACCTATCGGCCGTGCGTGATGGGGCCCTGCGGGCCATCCCGGACCTATCCAGGTCTTTATCTAGGATCAGATTCATGTCCCCACCCCATATGATGGGAATGCCAATATATTTCAGAAGCATGGCGGTGATGGCATCAAAGAACTCAGGGGCGTCAAAATTAGGGGCATATGTGTTCACTAGGAGGCATTCCATATTAGCGAGTGAGCAATGGAGGATCACGTATCTCCCCTCAGGGTCAATTTGGCTGGAACGCAGGGAAAACTGGACTGACTTATGGATTAGAGTTAGGACCCCCCGGGATTGGGTGGAGTACTTTGTGTAGTATCTGTTGTTGCCCCATGTGAGGGCGAGACATGTTGCTAGGCGCCCAAGGGCATGGGTTTCTTGGAGAAAGAGGATTTTGGCGCCATGTCGCTGGACATAGGCAGTTATCCTGCGGGCTTTAGTGAAATTGCTCAGACCGCGGATATTCCATGTTACAATGTTCAGAGCCATAGCGTCACATTATGGAACATCCCAGTGGTAATATTCGCTAGAATTCCACCTTTTGCATTTGCCGTGTGCACAGTAGTGTTGAGTCGAAGTCATGTACATCTCAGCCATATTTTTAACTGTTAAATCAACCCCAACTTTGACACCCCCACCCTCACTGCTCAACCCCAACATGCAGTGCAGACCTCCCACCCCAAAACACACATGACGTCCTTTGGGCCTGCTCCAACTGGAAACCAAAGGTCAGAGTACCAGATCCAACGTGGATAGGGCCACATCCCAGCCAACGGGGGCCAATCATTAAAAAGAACAAAATAAAATTGAAAGCAAATATGGCAACTGCAACGGGGGGGGCGCTGGTGCCGTGCGGCCGGCATCTGGAACTTGGTGCGGGGCAGCAAATGCTGTCCCTAATGTATTGCTGCGGTAAATGGGTATCACAGGCAGCCTCTGAGCCCAGAGAGTGCCCTCTGGTTGATTGACATCGCGGGAGATAGTAGGACACAGGGATAGCTGCGAGAATCGAGTGGCTAAGAAGGCAAGGTAAGCAGTTTAGGAGCTAGCCTTTGGCCCGCACACATATGATAAGAGGCCGCAGTTGCTGAGTGGACACGGTGAGGTTGCCATCAACACATCATAAGGCATGGATCTGTGGACACTTTATAACATTGTGGGCTGTGCAGTCTATGGTGCGTGGTCGCCCCGCGGCCCAGGAAGAGGTATATGTAGCTCGATGAACTTCGCCGCTTCGTCCGGGACAGTGAGGAAGAAGATCTTGCCATCATGAGTGATCTTTAGCCGTGCCGAGAACAGGATGGCGTAGGGGACGTTGCACTCCCTGAGCAGCTTCTTGATGCCTAAGAATTGGCGCCTCTCCTGCTGTACCGCCAGCGAGAAGTCCGGGAAGATTCTGATGGTATGGGCCTCAAATCGCAGGTCTCCCTTTTCCCGTGACATGCGGAGGATGAGATCTCTGTCGTGGTAGTTGAGTATCTTGGCGATAATGGGTCTGGGGATGTCACCGGGTCTGGGGCACGGTGATAGGGCCCGATGAGCCCGCTCAACTGTGAAATATGGTGAGAGGGCAGGGTCATCCAGCAGGTCTTTGAGTAGGTTCTCCACTGCGTCTTCCATCCGCCCCTTGAGGGCATTCTCAGGAACCCCGATGATGCGCAGGTTATTCCTGCGAGAGCGCGATTCCAAATCATCGCAATGCACCTAGGCACTTTTCATGTCGCGTGTTAGGGAGGCCACAGTGTCTTGCAGCGTGTTTATACCATCTTCGTTTACCGAGATTCTATTTTCAGCCTCGGTGATCCTCGATCCCGCCTGGTCTACTCGAGTCTTTAGCGAGGCGACATTAGCATTGATGTCGCCTAATTTTTCATGGAAGGAGGCAAAGTTTTTAGCCATAGATTCCATTAGTAGGGTGAGGTCAGGTGCTCCGACCACTTGATGCAGGGTCAAGTCTGGCTCGTCCGGGGGTGATGATGTGCTGGCTGCCTCATCTCGAGGGACTGCTCTGGCGTACCTGTCCATTGCGCCTCCCAGGGGCCCCGCCTTGTGTCTGCTAGGCATTGTCACTGTAGTGGACCCAGTTGCAGAGAGGGCCCACTTATGAGTAGGATGAAGAACTGGGGAAGGCAGGGGCCGACAGGCGCAACTGTAGTGTTTTTTTTTGTGCCGGCAGGCGCTCCGAGGGGGTTGGATGGCCACCGCAGGGTAGCAGAGAGTTACAGGCGGAGCAGCAAAGCTGTGATGGTGGGCGTGACTCTGCCCATCATGCAACACGATATTAGGAAAATGTCGATCCTGGAGAGGCTATCATGTACCGATGAGTAAAATGTGTACTCCCTAACCTGTGGGTTGAGGGCTCTCCATACATCCCTGAGATCAAGTGTGTCTATGTGGGCGTGTAACCTATCGGCCGTGCGTGATGGGGCCCTGCGGGCCGTCCCGGACCTATCTAGGTCTTTATCTAGGATCAGATTCATGTCCCCACCCCATATGATGGGAATGCCAATATATTTCAGAAGCATGGCGGTGATGGCATCAAAGAACTCAGGGACGTCAAAATTAGGGGCATATGTGTTCACTAGGAGGCATTCCATATTAGCGAGTGAGCAATGGAGGATCACGTATCTCCCCTCAGGGTCAATATGGCTGGAACGCAGGGAAAACTGGACTGACTTATGGATTAGAGTTAGGACCCCCCTGGATTGGGTGGAGTACTTTGTGTAGTATCTGTTGTTGCCCCATGTGAGGGAGAGACATGTTGTAACGCTCACCTGATTCCCGTAGAGGCGCCGGTCTTGACTGGGCGTATACCGTATCTTCAAAGGTGATGTGTAACACACGGCTGGCTCTTTGGGCTGGACCACTGTGCACTGTATGTCTGACTCCAAGGGTAAGATTTCTGCAGATAGAAAATATGGGATTAATGAACTGGGTTATTGAATGTCTCTCTCTTCTTCCCTTTCTCTTCTCCTGTAGAACCCCAAAGGTTAACGCTCTCACCTTAGGTAAGTGAACGCCGTGCTCTCCATCTGCCTCGGGGCAGGGTGCTGTAACCAGTTTCTTCACTGGATAAGGGGAGCACGCCTCTTGACTTCAGAGGACTGCTGTCCGTCGTTTACTGCACGAACGGTAAGTTTCGAGTAATTCTAATGTCTTTAAAAGTCTTTAGTAATGATGTCTCTTGTTTTTGCAGGGTTCCGGCGATGGCGGATGACGGGCTGAAGTGAGTTGAAGATGGAGCCCGTGTGATGAATGGAAGCGCCTGGAAGCACGTAAGTAAGCGCTTGTTGCCTGCTTCACGATGCGCTCTAACTGTCTTTTTATTTTGCAGGTACAAGTTCGGAGCGGCTTCAGGGTGCCGGAATACCCACTGGGTTAGATGTGGAAAGGAGTAATGGCACGTGAGTATTAAAGTTCTCCAATGTCTTTAAACGCACCTTTGTTTTGTCTTTCAGATGCGGGATGCAGTGCCGAAGGCCTCCGGAGCGTGCGAAGAGCTGGTAAGCTTTTGTCTTTCAGATGCCGGAATGCAGTGTGAAGACCTCCGGAGCGCACGAAGAGTAGGTAAGCCTTTGTCTTTCAGATGCCGGAATGCAGCGCGAGGCGTTGGTGACAGCCGATGGACCAGGTAAGTGAAGCGCTGTCACTGAAGACCGTAATGCTAACCTGTTCTTTCTTGTCTTTATAGGTGTTGCTGAAGACTGGATTCAGTATGGTAAGCCTTTTTCCTTAGGCCCAGGATCAGATGCAGAAGACACGATGAGCGTTCTGCTGCAGAGGATGCAGAATAACGCAAAGCAAGATTCATCCATCGGGTGTGGTTTAAATAGCCTCCTGTAGTGCTTAGGTGTCTCCTTCCACAGCCACGCCTAGGAAAGAAAAGAGTTCCTGCTTTCCAGAAGAGTTCCAGTGTTCTGAACCTAAGGAGTGGCTCCTGCCCCACCCAACAGGAAAAGTAGTTCCAAACAGAAGAGGGTCAGAGGCTCAACTGGCAGGCAAGTAAGCAGCATGGTCTGCTGCAGGTAAGTCCACCCAAGCATTATGAGCCCGGCGCTTCCAGCGCTGGGACTGGGCATATTTATGAGCCTGGTGCCACTGGTGCCAGGACTGGGTCCAAAAGGTCCCAATTGGGACTGGTTGGCACTCGGAACCTGGGTTATGGATCTGCTTCCAAGGGAGTTGGGAAAACCCTGACCTTTTGGAAGCAGAGATCATGACAGTACACCCCCTCAAGGCCCCTTCCAAACCGTGCTTCTCCGGGGGTTTTGGCTTGTCAGGAAATGTTCGGTGAAATCTTTTGATTAGGCGAGGAGCGTGGACATATTCAGCAGGTTCCCAGGATCTCTCTTGGGGGCCGTAGCCTTTCCAGTCAATTAGGTAAAATAGTTTATATTTGGAGATCTTGGAGTCCAGAATGCTTTTGACTTCAAACTCGAGTTCTCCATCAACTATGATGGGTTTTGGAGATTTAGTTAGTCGGGTTTGAGGTTGCACGGGTTTTTAATAGAGAGACGTGGAAGACCGGATGTATCTTCATGTGCGGGGGCAAGTCCAACTTGACCGCTACTGGGTTTACTATGGTAGTGATGGAATAGGGACCAAGGTATCTTGGGTTGAATGTGCGTGGCCCTTTTAGAGGTAGATATTTGGTGGATAACCAGACTTGATCCCCTACTTGATATTGAGGGGCTTCCTTCCGATGTTGATCTGCTCCTTTCTTGTATTGTTCTTTAGCCCTTTGAAGGTGAGAAACAGCTTCCTTAAAGGCTTGGGTGATTGTAGAATGCAGGTAGTCTACTGCTGGTGTTTCAAGATCTTGGAGGGGATCCAACTCCGAGGTTCGAGGGTGACTGCCGTATAAAAGAAAAAACGGGGTTTTCCCAGTTCCCGAATGGACAGAGTTATTGTAGGCATATTCGGCTATCCAAAGGATGTCTTTCCAAGTTTTTTCAGTTTGTTGCAGCATGCAGCGTAAATACTGTTCCAGAGTTTGATTGGTCCTCTCGGTTTGTCCGTCGGTCTGAGGGTGGTGACTGGTCGATAGTCTCACATCAATTTGAGCCGACCGACAGCAACTTCGCCAAAAATAAGAAATAAATTGACTACCTCGATCTGAAATTAGAACCGAAGGAAAACCGTGCAGTCGGACGATGTTTTCGAGAAATTCTCAGGCCAGAGTTGCTGCTGTTGGCAAGCCTTTGAGCGGAATGAAATGCGCCATCTTGGAGAATAAGTCCACGATTACTAGAATCGTATTATATCCGGAGCATGGAGGTAGATCGGTGATGAAGTCCATAGAAAGCGTATGCCAAGGGCGAGGTGGGATGTCAATAGGGCGTAAGAGGCCTGCTGGTCTTTCCTTTTGACTCTTGTTTTGGGCGCATACTCCACAGGACATTATAAAGTCTCTGATATCTTTTTTCCAAGACGGCCACCAGAAGTAGCGCTTGATCTTTTCTGAGGTCTTGGCCATACCGGGATGTCCTTCCATTAAAGAATCGTGATAACAAGAGATTACTTTTTTCTGTAAATCTGTGCTGGGCAGGTATAATCGTTCTTGGAAATACAATAAGTTGTCCTTTACTGCAAAGTCCTTTCCCTGCAGATGCCAATTCTGTATGTCTGCTGGAGTTACAAGTTGCTGGCTTTATCCTTAACTTCCTCTATGGATTGTGTGGCGATTACACCCAGAATTCTTTGTTCGGGAATGATTGGTACAGGTTTAGGGTTGATCAAGTGTTCTTCCACTCCCATCCGAGAAAGGACATCAGCTTTACCGTTTTTTGTACCAGGTCGATAGGTAATTATGAAGTCAAACTCGGCAAAGAATAATGCCCAACGGAGTTGTCTAGAGGATTGGGCTTTTGCGGTTTTCAAATATTGCAGGTTTCGGTGATCCGTAATCACAGTAACGGTGTGTCGGGCCCCCAGCAGATAATGCCGCCAAGCCTTAAAGGCAGACTTGATAGCCAGAAGTTCCTTGTCAGTAATCGTGTAATTGATTTCAGGAGGCGAGAATTTGCGGGACCAAAATGCCACGGGATGCAACTGATTGGTTACCGGGTCCTTTTGTGATAGAACTGCCCCCATGGCAAGGCTTGAAGCATCAGTTTCCACGATGTAGGGGAGTTCGGGGCGAGGGTGTTTTAAGATTGGTGAAGAGATAAATTTAGTCTTCAAATCCTGGAAAGCTTGTTCCGCCTCGGTAGACCATTCAAAACGTTTGTTTTTCTTTAACAAGGCAGTGATGGGCTGGACTATTCGAGAAAATTCGGGGATAAACCTGCGGTAAAAGTTAGCGAAGCCTAACATGCTTTGCACACCTTTTACAGAGGATGGTGATGGCCATTTGAGAACTGCATCAACCTTCTTTGAATCCATACGCACTCCGCCAGGTGATAATATGAATCCCAAGAATTCAACTTCAGTCACGTTGAAAACACATTTTTCCAACTTAGCGAAAAGTTTGTGTTGACGCAATCTTTCGAGGAACATTTTCACATGTTTCCGATGTTCAGATTCCGATGAAGAATAAACGAGGATGTCGTCAATGTAAACAACAACACACACATCTATGAGTTCTCTGAGGACATCGTTCATAAAATATTGAAAGGCGGCCGGGGCATTGCAAAGTCCGAAGGGCATGACCTGATATTCAAATAGCCCATATTTGGTGCGGAAGGCCGTCTTCCATTCATCGCCCTCTTTTACTCGTACCAAGTGGTAGGCTCCTCTAAGATCCAGCTTTGTATATATGCATGCTTTTCTGACTTGGTCCAGGAGTTCAGGGATCAAAGGTAACGGATATCTATTCTTGATGGTGATCTGGTTCAGGGAGCGATAATCTATACAAGTTCTAAGGTCTCCTTCCTTTTTAGGAACGAAGAACAAAGCTGAAGAAGCAGGGGACTTGGAAGGACGAATAAACCCATTTGCCAGGTATTGATCCAGGTATTGTCGAAGGTGAAGGTTCTCAGGCTCGGTGAGGGCATAAATTCTACTACAAGGAGGAGTAGATCCAGGTATCAGGTCTATCTGGCAGTCATAAGACCTATGAGGAGGTAGAGAGTTAGCCTGGTCCTTCCGGAAAACATCTTGGTATTCTAGGTATTCGGGAGGTAACTGGGGAGTCTCTGAAGAAATTGCTGCCAGTGCAACACCAGGTGGAGGGTGACAAGTAGAGACACATTCTGGAAACTGGACCGTTCTTGCTCGCCAATCGATCAGAGGATTGTGTTTCTCTAACCAAGGTATTCCTAGAATAATCTGAAACTGAGGAGCCTTGATCACATCGAACACGATCTTCTCACGGTGTCCATCTTGACTTACTAGCGTCACTTCTTGAGTGGCATGCGTTACTGGTCCGGAGGCTATCTCCGTTCCATCCACCGTAGTAATGACGTCCTTTACAGCCTTGGGACAAAGAGTTAGATTCATCCTCAAAACCATTTCATGATCCACATAATTGCCGATGGCACCGCTGTCGACGTAAGCTTCAATTGCATGTAATCGATCCGGATTATCAGGGCTAATGAGGACCATAGGTATCACGAAATGCGAGGTCACGGAACTGGTTTTCACACTCAGCAATAGGACCTCTATTTTTGTCAGGCGAGGTCGTTTCCCTGCTCAGAGTTTGTAACTTTGGTAACTGCAGCTCCTACTGCCTTCTTGGCAGGTTTCACCGGACAGTCTCGAAGAAAGTGCCCTGAGTTTCCGCAATAGAGGCATAATTGCAACTGTTTTCTCCTTTCCCGCTCCTTTTGTGTTAGAGGACCTTTCAGGCCCCCTATTTGCATGGGTTCCCCGGAGTCTATTCCTTTGGAAGGAGTTGGCAGTTTGGAAAATACTCGAGCATCAAACTTGGAACGATCGGCCTTCCTGTTCTGCAGTCTGTGATCTATTTGAACGACTAAGTCTATATAGTCCGAACAATCTTGTGGGGGATTCACTACTTGGGCTAACACATCTTTGAGCTCTCCACGTAGACCTCTATAAAACAGCGTAATCCTTTTGTCCTCAGGCCATTGAGTTTCCACTATCAGTCTGTTGAAAGACGCAATATAAGCCAAAAGGTCTTGATTACCTTGTCGCAATGAAAGAAGCTCATTGTCCAAGGCCTGCCCCTGTGAATGTCTTGCGAACAGTTTTTCCATACTGAGCTGAAAAGCTTGAAAATCATGGAGGACCGGATCATCTTGATTTACTAGAGGGATCGACCAGTCTGCCGCACTGCCACTAAGGTACGAAAGCACGAAAGCTACTTTAGCTTGATCAGTTGGAAAGGCTGCTGGGCGGCATAAGAAATGCAACCGGCACTGATTGATAAATACTGCAAACCTCTTTGGGTCACCAGAAAATCATTCGGGCGGAGCCAGAGGTACATTCCCAGGTAGGTTGATCTGCACTGGATTCATAGAGGATGTAGAAGGACGATTTCCCCCAGATGCGGGTAACGGGGTCTGTCCGGCTTGTGACTGTAGCAATTGTCTAGCGAGATCATCTGTTCGCTCCTTGGAAATAATCAGTTCCCTTCTTAGAGCGTTCGTTTCCTGACGGGCTGCATGCACTTCTGCCCTTAGTTCCCCAAGTAACTGGGCTAGCTGGTCGGTATCCGAGGTTTCCATAGCGCCTGGACGGGAGTTTTGCGGTAGGCTTTGCGTTCTGTAACGCTCACCTGATTCCCGTAGAGGCGCCGGTCTTGACTGGGCGTATACCGTATCTTCAAAGGTGATGTGTAACACACGGCTGGCTCTTTGGGCTGGACCTCTGCGCACTGTATGTCTGACTCGAAGGGTAAGATGTCTGCAGATAGAAAATATGGGATTAATGAACTGGGTTATTGAATGTCTTTCTCTTCTTCCCTTTCTCTTCTCCTGTAGAACCCCAAAGGTTAACGCTCTCACCTTAGGTAAGTGAACGCCGTGCTCTCCATCTGCCTCGGGGCAGGGTGCTGTAACCAGTTTCTTCACTGGATAAGGGGAGCAGGCCTCTTGACTTCAGAGGACTGCTGTCCGTCGTTTACTGCACGAACGGTAAGTTTCGAGTAATTCTAATGTCTTTAAAAGTCTTTAGTAATGATGTCTCTTGTTTTTGCAGGGTTCCGGCGACGGCAGATGACGGGCTGAAGTGAGTTGAAGATGGAGCCCGTGTGATGAATGGAAGCGCCTGGAAGCATGTAAGTAAGCGCTTGTTGCCTGCTTCATGATGCGCTCTAACTGTCTTTTTATTTTGCAGGTACAAGTTCGGAGCGGCTGCAGGGTGCCGGAATACCCACTGGGTTAGATGTGGAAAGGAGTAATGGCACGTGAGTATTAAAGTTCTCCAATGTCTTTAAACGCACCTTTGTTTTGTCTTTCAGATGCGGGATGCAGCGCCGAAGGCCTCCGGAGCGTGCGAAGAGCTGGTAAGCTTTTGTCTTTCAGATGCCGGAATGCAGTGTGAAGACCTCCGGAGCGCACGAAGAGTAGGTAAGCCTTTGTCTTTCAGATGCCGGAATGCAGCGCGAGGCGTTGGTGACAGCCGATGGACCAGGTAAGTGAAGCGCTGTCACTGAAGACCGTAATGCTAACCTGTTCTTTCTTGTCTTTATAGGTGTTGCTGAAGACTGGATTCAGGATGGTAAGCCTTTTTCCTTAGGCCCAGGATCAGATGCAGAAAACACGATGAGCGTTCTGCTGCAGAGGATGCAGAATAACGCAAAGCAAGATTCATCCATCGGGTGTGGTTTAAATAGCCTCCTGTAGTGCTTAGGTGTCTCCTTCCACAGCCACGCCTAGGTAAGAAAAGAGTTCCTGCTTTCCAGAAGAGTTCCATGTTCTGAACCTAAGGAGTGGCTCCTGCCTCACCCAACAGGAAAAGTAGTTCCAAACAGAAGAGGGTCAGAGGCTCAACTGGCAGGCAAGTAAGCAGCATGGTCTGCTGCAGGTAAGTCCACCCAAGCATTATGAGCCCGGCGCTTCCAGCGCTGGGACTGGGCATATTTATGAGCCTGGTGCCACTGGCGCCAGGACTGGGTCCAAAAGGTCCCAATTGGGACTGGTTGGCGCTCGGAACCTGGGTTATGGATCTGCTTCCAAGGGAGTTGGGAAAACCCTGACCTTTTGGAAGCAGAGATCATGACACATGTTGCTAGGCGCCCAAGGGCATGGGTTTCTTGGAGAAAGAGGATTTTGGCGCCATGTCGCTGGACATAGGCAGTTATCCTGCGGGCTTTACTGAAATTGCTCAGACCGCGGATATTCCATGTTACAATGTTCAGAGCCATAGCGTCACATTATGGAACATCCCAGTGGTAATATTCGCTAGAATTCCACCTTTTGCATTTGCCGTGTGCACAGTAGTGTTGAGTCGAAGTCATGTACATCTCAGCCATATTTTTAACTGTTAAATCAACCCCAACTTTGACACCCCCACCCTCACTGCTCAACCCCAACATGCAGTGCAGACCTCCCACCCCAAAACACACATGACGTCCTTTGGGCCTGCTCCAACTGGAAACCAAAGGTCACAGTACCAGATCCAACGTGGATAGGGCCACATCCCAGCCAACGGGGACCAATCATTAAAAAGAACAAAATAAAATTGAAAGCAAATATGGCAACTGCAACGGGGGGGGGAGCTGGTGCCGTGCGGCCGGCATCTGGAACTTGGTGCGGGGCAGCAAATGCTGTCCCTAATGTATTGCTGCGGTAAATGGGTATCACAGGCAGCCTCTGAGCCCAGAGAGTGCCCTCTGGTTGATTGACATCGCGGGAGATAGTAGGACACAGGGATAGCTGCGAGAACCGAGTCGCTAAGAAGGCAAGGTAAGCAGTTTAGGAGCTAGCCTTTGGCCCGCACACATATGATAAGAGGCCGCAGTTGCTGAGTGGACACGGTGAGGTTGCCATCAACACATCATAAGGCATGGATCTGTGGACACTTTATAAAATTGTGGGCTGTGCAGTCTATGGTGCGTGGTCGCCCCGCGGCCCAGGAAGAGGTATATGTAGCTCGATGAACTTCACCGCTTCGTCCGGGACAGTGAAGAAGAAGATCTTGCCATCATGAGTGATCTTTAGCCGTGCCGAGAACAGGATGGCGTAGGGGACGTTGCACTCCCTGAGCAGCTTCTTGATGCCTAAGAATTGGCGCCTCTCCTGCTGTACCACCAGCGAGAAGTCCGGGAAGATTCTGATGGTATGGGCCTCAAATCGCAGGTCTCCCTTTTCCCGTGACATGCGGAGGATGAGATCTCTGTCGCGGTAGTTGAGTATCTTGGCGATAATGGGTCTGGGGATGTCACCGGGTCTGGGGCGCGGTGATAGGGCCCGATGAGCCCGCTCGACTGTGAAATATGGTGAGAGGGCAGGGTCATCCAGCAGGTCTTTGAGTAGGTTCTCCACTGCGTCTTCCATCTGCCCCTTGAGGGCATTCTCAGGAACCCCGATGATGCGCAGGTTATTCCTGCGAGAGCGCGATTCCAAATCATCGCAATTCACCTAGGCACTTTTCATGTCGCGTGTTAGGGAGGCCACAGTGTCTTGGAGCGTGTTAATACCATCTTCGTTTACCGAGATTCTATTTTCAGCCTCGGTGATCCTCGATCCCGCCTGGTCTACTCGAGTCTTTAGCGAGGAGACATTAGCATTGATGTCGCCTAATTTTTCATGGAAGGAGGCAAAGTTTTTAGCCATAGATTCCATTAGTAGGGTGAGGTCAGGTGCTCCGACCACTTGATGCAGGGTCAAGTCTGGCTCGTCCGGGGGTGATGATGTGCTGGCTGGCTCATCTCGAGGGACTGCTCTGGCGTACCTGTCCATTGCGCCTCCCAGGGGCCCCGCCTTGTGTCTGCTAGGCATTGTCACTGTAGTGGACCCAGTTGCAGAGAGGGCCCACTTATGAGTAAGATGAAGAACTGGGGAAGGCAGGGGCCGACAGGCGCAACTGTAGTGTTTTTTTTGTGCCAGCAGGCGCCCCGAGGGGGTTGAATGGCCACCGCAGGGTAGCAGAGAGTTACAGGCGGAGCAGCAAAGCTGTGATGGTGGGCGTCCACGGACTCCACGTGTGTTCAGGTTGCACGGAGGGGCGAGCGAAGGCGGCGACAATGCCAGCGGGAAAGTGGGCAGACAGTATGGTAAGGGACGCCTCCTTATGGCAGTTCTGGCACCCAGCAGGGGCCCGCAAAGTTGCACACAGCGGGCAGAGGCCTCGCCGCCTACACGCTCTAGCCCCCGCTCACCTGGTCCACCGCGGCAGCAGGACGAATAAATCCTCTGTGTAGTCGGCACGATGAACGCCGACGCAGCAGGCCGCACTCACAGTGTGGCGGCGTCCGCAGCGGGTCCCCCAGGCAGCCGCACCCACTCCACTGAGCGGTGGGAGGCAGGAGCGGGGGAGGGGATCCAGGAGTTAGGCAGGCCAGGCGGGAGGACTGGATGTTAGGCAACCGCCGGGGCCGGATGGAATGCTAGGCCCAAATCCAACAGAGGTGCCAGCCGGGTCCCGGGTAGACCGATCGAGTCCAAAATCACACAAAATGTCCAGTGCAGTGGCGGAAACAGCACAGCCAGCCGATAGTCCTTCACAATGTCAGGAACCGCAGATGTGAGTAGATGAATGCCGAGGCCGCACAGAGTTGAAAAGCTAGGCAGCCATCTTGGGCTGCTCCACAGCGCCTCCCCAGATTTGAGTTTTTAAGCCAGAGTTGATAATCTCTACGGTGACATTGAGGAAGTTGACAGATGGTTTTCCAGTTTCAATTGTCAGTTTGATCCATTCGTTGCAGTTGTTAAGATATTCCCAGAAGTTGAGGAGGTCTGGTTCAGTGCCCTACCATATGCCAAAGACATCGTCGATATATCTAAACCAACTTTTGATTTTCTCTTTCCACACAGGGTTCTCTAACACATGGGTACATTCAAACTGATACATGAATATATTGGCGTAGGAAGGTGCCATGGGAGATCCCATGTAAGTCCCCGATGTTTGCCAAAGTACTGTCCATTAAATCTGAAGTAGTTATTAAATAAGATGATATTTATCAGTTCAATTGCAAAGGTCTTTTGTATATTAATTTCCTTGTGTTTGAGGAGAAACCATTCCAAAGCATCAATGCCTTGGTCATGTGGGGTCGAAGTATATAAACTACTCAAACCCATCATGAATAGTATCAGATTTGGTTCATCCATATTCAGGTCTTTGATGTTCTCTAGTAAATGGGTCGTATCTTTCAAATAAGTTTCTGTCTGTTGTATTAGCGGTTGTAATGTAGTATCTAGGTAAATAGCTAGGGGTTGAAAGATACTTTCCGTCCCTGCAACAATGGGTCTTAGAGGTGGGTCTGTTCTGTGTTTATGAATTTTAAGAAGCCCATAAAACACCAGGGTCATCGGATCTTTGTTTATCAGAAAAGTACTTGTGTTTTCTGAAATTCAGACCAGTTCTTCTGCTTTGTCCACAGTTTTTTTTAATGGTTTCTTTAATCATGTTAATTGGATCTTGGTCAAGTTTCAAGTATGTATCTTCATCTGATAATCATTTGAGACAACCTTCATTATAGAATGATGTGTCCATAATCACTAGAGCCCCTCCCTTGTCAGCTTTCTTAATGGTAATCTGGCTGTCCTCTGCCAGATCTCTAATGATGTTGAATTGATGTTTTTTAATGTTCGTTTATTTGAGGATGCATACTTAAGTTTTTCCAATGCTCTAGTTGTCTTTGTTTTGAATAGGTTAACTAGAGGGTGGTTAACTTGGAGGTGAAATTGACTCTTATTCTTCATTTCCAAGAACGGAAATTTTTCTTTCTCTCTTGTCTCTGGATTCAAATTGTCAAAGAAGATCTTTAGCTACATTTTGCGGATCAATTTGAAAAGGTACACCTCTTCTTCAAACAAACTCGAGTTATTGAGGGTATGAAGGAGATTCCTAAGTTAAGGGTATCCATTTCCGATTTAGACAATATTTTGGAGGAGATGTTGACAATTATAGGTTCCCTCAATGTTTGTTCTTCTGACAAGGTTTTCTTTTTCCCTCTTCTGGCTTTTCGCTTCCTCCTAAAAAAGTTTCCGGTGTTGGTTCCACTGGTGGTTGCACGTTACGTGTTTGCTCTATTGGGGTTGTTGTTGGTAATGTGGTCATGTGAATAGCTTTTTCAAATAATTTGTTATGGCAAAATAGCCATTTCTTTAGACAGAACATTTTCAAAATATTTCAACTTTTTTATTGTACAAAATACATAACAGCACCCACATGACTCATTGACACATTATACTCCTTCAGCACATGCGCATCAGTCAGGTGCCACATTGGTGCTTGAGTTAACCAACTTAGAGACATGGAACACCCGTTTCACACTTGCGCACTTGACTCTCTACACCGCGCATCTACGTGTGCGCGTTAGTAGCAACACAGTACATAAAGACTGGTCACTTAGTGGAGTCGCATCCTCGTGATGGCGGATGGACCCCTGTGCAGACGTTGATTACCTTTGGACACAGTCACAAGCAAGTTTCTGTAGTTAACTCTCTCACATTTGCCAATGTGGCTTTTATCTATGGGGCATCTCACTATCATTTTTTGCTCCCTGCAGGACTCGCTTATTACTGCTTCTACACCATTGTATTATAACTGCGGACAGTCTTGCAAGAAATCAGCCATTTGGGGACTTTGATCACCCATTTTTCCAACATGAAGCACTATAGATTTTCTAAAAGTAAGTCTTCGTTGTGACTTTTATTAGTAGCACTAATTTGCAATTTCGATAGGGCTTCCATACATTTATTATAGTTATCTCTTTATTTTATTAGTTAGACTCAGTCTGAAGAATTGTGACAGCCGCTCATAAGCCTCACTAGGGGAGACTGAACATGTGTCTCTCTATTTTAAACATTCATCTTCCTCATACCATAGAGGGTGAGTTCATCTGATACACTTGTGATATAAAGGCTTTGTCCATGATTACCTGCCTGAAGTAGGAATTACTACCTTCTTTTCTTTTCTCTCTTCTCTTTTTCTTTTCAGTACAAGATTTGCTAACAATGTGTGGGAAATGGGCTATGTTATAGCTCAAACATAGATTGTTTGATTTAAACTAAGTAACTACCAATGTGTAGGGACTACGTAGGTTCTGAAAAAATGTACTTGCATCCTGCCTATGCTTATGAGATTGTTTAAGATTGGTTTCTCCAAGTCTGAGATTGATTTATTCAAGTCAAATATGGACTACCATGCTACGTTATGGTTATTATGTTTTTGTCTTTTCTAGAAATGTAAGAAATTGTGCTATTGCCCCTGAAGTAGAGTGGAAAACTTGAAACACATTGGGCGCTGTTATGTATTTTGTACAATACAAAAGTTGAAATGTTTTGAAAATGTTCTCTCTAAAGAAATGGCTCTTTTGCCATAACAAATTATTTGAAAAAGCTATTCACATGACTCATTTAATTATTATACAACTCCATTTAGTTGTTTTTCTGTTGTTACAGATGATAGATAGTGTGCAGGAGTTATTTTCCTAACCTCCACCATCTAAGTTGCTTCAAACTCATGTTACTCCTAAGGTCCTGTCCAAACTTGGGGCAGTCAGGACCTTTACACAACACAAAGGTCAGTCCTTAATAGAGGGCTTTCTCATGATTTATAAAATGAGTGTGGTTTCAGGCCTTCTTTATGGCTTAGAGATTTACACTGTGAACCAATTATGTTGATTGGATGTCTTGGAGAGCACGTTGTGGCATCACAATCTTAGGCTCCTGCAATCAGTTCCAGTGGCTGATTTATGCCTGGGTTTAGGAAAGATTTCTCTGACTGCAGTTATTCCCCCATATTATGGCCCCCCCAACCCAAACGTTTTGCTTTTGTTTGGTTATCCTAACCTGACTTTCTCCAGTGGAGCACAGCCTTCAGCTGCACTCCCCTGGGCTTTTGCTAATTTGTGATGGGGACTGGCACGTCCTTCAGACTGTCAGTACTGGGAAACTATGTTTCCCTTAGTCTTTTACTTTGTTACCATTTCTTGGTAACGTTTTATCAGTGTGGAAAGTGCCTTACTGTACTGTGCACTGGGGTCTTTTGTTTTATGGTCCTAAACACCTTCTAAGGAATTTTTGGTGAGTGTACAATTGTGCATAGGATGAACTGGTGACAGCGGTTTACTTTTCTGGTATTTTTACTACTTTTTAGCGAACCATACTGCGTTTATCGTGGGGGGCTCCTGACTGTGGCCAGTGCCGAAAATGGCTGTGCCATAAGGTCTTTGGTTCTTTCCTTTGGTCATCTTGTCCTTTGGCCTTCTCCATGGTCAGGCTGACCCAGGCCTTCCTTATTTGGGCATGCAGTCACCCACGAAAACCACATCTTTTGCGGGATCCTGCATGTAACGTGTGCTAGTACCCAGGAAGAGGGTTGGGACTGTCTGGTCCCGATCCACACTACTGGTGCCAGGGTGTCTGGAGTGCATGAATACATGAGGAACCACTGTGGGATGAATCGACCATGGCTGGTGTGTATGCAAGGGAGAAGATCTTCTACTGGTTGTCCATATCCGATCACACATCGAACTTTGGATAAGAGAAGGGGCCCTGCATCCATTCCACATTGATCTACAATGGTTCACACCGAAATACAAAAGGACCAAAGTATCCTGTAAGTGAAAGCAGACACCAAAAACCGGCTGGAGATGAGCTGGAAGTTTGGCACCCTGAACCTGCTACTGTCTTGTCAGACCCCTGCTTTGTTCTTGACCTTAGAAGGGCTGCAAGGCTGCTTCGACCCATTTGAGTAATGGGCACAACTACTCTCAGCATCTCCCGATTTTGTGCCAAAAAGAGCCTAGTCAGAAGTGTCTGTCCAGTAAACTGACCAGCACTGTCCATGGACATCATGAAGGAGCACCGCCGCTTAGAGTTGGGACTTGAAAGTTTGGGGATCTCTAGTGTGTGGACCTCGACACTCTCTGGCCAACTTGTAGCCCTAGCTCTTCTGGTTCACGATTTAGGAGAGTGTGCCATGCCACAAGCCTTTGAGGTCCCTGCGTCACTGTGTTGTGGCGATTGTCAATGAAGGTGACTTTCCTGCCTTCCTTACTGTATCGTGGGTCCTGCTGTGCTGGAATTTTCTTTACCCCCCTTCATGCGTGGGGTTGTGGCTACTGTCCTTTCACGGATTGGTGTCATGCCCTGCAGCACCTGTGAGCCGCAATCGAGAAGTAAGGGCAGAATCTACGAACGCAGACAACCTCGACTAAATTGGCAAAGTTTGGTCGGGATTGAAGCTAGGTGTGGTGAGTACTTGCATAACTTACCACCTGCCACTAGCTCATCCATTTGATTTTATGGATCAGAGTTCCATGGGATCCTCTTCTTGGCTGGGATATCCTGCACTCCCTGGCCTGTTCCGAAAGTCAGAAACTGCTCTTTTTGTGAGGACAGACCCTTACCTGGTGATTGGAACTTCTTCTACCCTCTTCAGAACCCTCACCTAAGTGTCCCAGAATCTGGAAACGTTAATGTCTTTGCTCTACGCACAACCACACGTTTTTTATGCACCACTTGTACATTGTGCTCAAGGCTCCCGACTTCGTAGGGCTGGGCTGCATAAGTAAGAGTTTCCATTGTTAAGACTGCCTAAATACTATAATCCTTGTTAACCCCTTTCTGTTGCAGGTTGTGGACGTTTGACTATGTTTCTTGCATTAAGCCACAGTAGTTGTATATTTGTTACATAGTAATAGGCTTGTGTGGTAACTGTTTCATTATTGGTTTGGTTATTCGTGTTGTTTTATTGGGCAAAAATAAACAAATATGCACTTTTGATTTACACATGCCTAAGAGTATTCTGTGGTGTCTTTACTGTGTGTGCTCATTGTGGGCTTCTTATCACTCCCACCCCTCCTGAGGCATAGGGCTTCATTACGACCATTGAGGTAGCCATGCCGCTATCTGCGGCATGGCTACCCCCCTACCGGGTACCGGGTCTGGGTTCCCTGAATGGGGAAATACCGGGCCATTCTGACCTTGGAGGGCCCGGTATTTCCCCATTCAGGGAACCCGGACCCGGTACATCCCCATTCCCATTTGAGCCCCCATAGGGCTCAATGGGAATGGGCAGGATGCAAACAACGGGCCCATAATAACGGGTCCGTTGTTTGCATCCTGTTCTGCTCGTAGGACACGCTAAGGACGCATGGTTTTACCAGGCGGCTTAGCGGGTCCCGCGAGGAGACCTCATAATGAGGTGGTAGGGGGTTGGGGCCGGCAGCTCTACCGGCCCCATTAACCCCCTACCCCTTACCATGTAATGAGGCCCCTAGTCTTGACTACCTGCCAAGCTACCTAGATTGGTTTAGCATTGTACAGAAGGTTCTCTGTTTCACTGAATGGGGTGGCCTCCTTAATTTTGTCCACCAGGCCAGAGATTAGAAATCCACTATAACCCCTGGAACTGTGCCTTGTGTCACTACTTACGTTACGATTAATAGATCACTCTTGTTATTCAAAATTCTACAAGATGGGGAAGGACTGTTCCTTCTTGGGACCATCCTCTGATGTCTTCTGTCCATCGTTGCTTCCCCAGTTCTTTTGAAAATATGAGGAAGTCTTGTGAGGACTTCCATCAGGTATTGTTCGAGAATGGCCTGGTGAAAGCATTTTCATTTCAAACTGGCCAGACAGTCATTAATTGATAAGGGCACCCTCTGGAACAGAGCTCAATAAGTTGACTACTTGAGTAATAAATCAACGTTCACTGAATGTGCTACACAAGCCTTTCTTGTTTTTAAACTGGCAGATTATGTAATCTATACCATTGATCAGGGTTTAAGACGTTTTATTATGGCTTTGCCTTTTAACCTATTGGCCACATTCAATGTGCGTGGAGTAAGAAAGCACATTCCTAGGGATGAGCATAGATGCTGCCATCGTCATGACTCTTTGGAGATGAGCAGACAGTTACTGACTCAATGTAATTTTAATTTCATAATTTATATTGAGGATAATAGACTGGACCAGCTTTGGTTCACCATTGTGGGTGCCCATCACTCAAGATTCATGACAAAAGTGGCTTTATTGGTTTGGAAAGTGATATCAATGACATTGGAATTATGTTAGTGATTCCTTAGCTAGTAAATGTTGTCACTATCTTGAAGGCAGTTATGTTGTTTTTATTTAGTATGTTCTTCCCTTTTGTTTTTAATTATGTATTTTTTATGTCATCTGGGTATGCAGTGTAAAGGTTTAAATGTAACCAATTACACTTTTAAATATCAAAGTGTTCTTGCACTCATACATGTTCAAAGGAAGATGAAAATAAAATAAATAATTATATATTTGTCGAAAAGGTCCTATCTTATGATAGCAGTGATCAGATCTGAACATAATTAATTGGAAAGTTGTCTTATTGTGTGCATTGACAGTACTAGTGTGCATTTTGATCAATGTGGTCCCTATATGGTGACAACAGTATGATTCTATGGTACAACAGTGGCAGTGTACCCTTGTGAGGTGTAGGGTACGCCAGGATCCCGGCAAGGTTGTAATGATGCCTATTGGCTTTGCGTCCTCTCTGTCCCTGTTTGATTTTGTCATTATCTAACACCCACAAAATTGCAAAATATATTACTTACATAAAATAGAAAATGGATAACTCTTAATAGACTGCTTCAAATTGGTTCAAATCAACAAGTACTCTTATTTGTGAGGCTCTTATTGGTGTTTCAATAATGGTCCAAACTAAATTTGAGCTGGCTAAATCGCCCATAATAATATCTGTTGTTGTAGGTGATTTACATGCTGGGTTGTTAGGGCATATACAATAATTACTAATTACTAGGTCGTGGTATTAGAAGACATCCGTTCCAACCCTGGCTACACTACATCACACATATGCGTGGGTTTGAGCATAGCAAATTAAAGCCCTCCCATTAGTTAACATTTCTGCCAATATTATAAAAAAGTTATACAGCAGAGTTGTGTGCAACATAGACATGGACTAATTGCATTTACAAAACCGTAGTTCCTGTAGCAACATTTATATTATTTGGTTAGATGCACGAGCTGAAGTCTGGAATCAACAACTCAACTCTGTGATATTGGGCCTCATTACGACCCAGGCGGTAAGTTACCGCCTGGGCCGTGACTTTACCACCATGGCGTAAACTATGTTTACGCCATGGTGGTTGGCGGACTTACCGCCCCATTCTGAGGTTGGCGGGGCGGTAAGTCCCCAATCCCCATTTACCCTTCCCCATTCCCATTTTTGCCCCATAGGGCATAATGGGAGTGGGGAAGGCGTTAATTACGCCACCGTAAATTACGGTGGCGTAATTAACTCCATGGTCCCTTAGCGCCATGGATTTTAACACCTGCTAAAAGCAGATGTTAAATCCGCCATGGCGCTAAGGGACCTCGTACTCAGGCGGTAAGGGTCGGCGCTGTTTACGCCGGCGTAAACCCCTTACCGCCTGAGTCGTAATGAGGCCCATTGACTTTCATGGACATTGAAGATGAAGAGCAGAAAGTAATGCATGAATCGGATCTATGTGATCACTGCGCCCCCGTAACTGCGACGGCCGACACCAGTTACGGCGCGGCACAGTGATCATATGGATCACTGTGCCTGCTTCCCCCGGCCTACATTACCCCTCCCAACCCCCCCACTCCACTCATCTTTAGGTCGGCACACGCAGAAGTGTGCCGCCCGCCCCCTGCGATCCCTCCAGCTTTAGCTCTTCCCAATAACGTGGGTTAGAGCTGACGCTGCTTTTCTTTTCTTCTTACATGTCCCCTGCTTTCCGAAATGGTAAGCAGGGAACACCCCCATAACCACCGACCCCCGTTACTGCGCCCAGGTAGAGCGGGGGACACCCCCGCAACCCCCGCTCTGCTTGGGCGCAGTAAATGTCACCCTCATTTTGTGCACCCCCAAAGTCGCAGTGACTGCGGGGGCGCACACATGAGGGTGACATTTTTGTACAATACCCATGAATCCATGGTATGTGCGTTAACAACTACTTCCCTTTTAAATCACTCCCCCATACACCCACAGCAACCTGAAATGTTAACATCTACCATATAACTGTGTGCCGCTGGTGAGCACCATTTTATGCTCAATTGAATCTATGTTTAACTAAATAGGGTTATTCTAAATAATTGATTAGGATGAAAGTTATGGTAATTCTAAATGAAAACAGAATACGAGAACATTTTTCTATCATCAGCCCCCTTCCCAGCAGAACTATTTTGGATAAATGCTGATCCAGAACATTTTCATTTTAATTTGTTGCAGATGAAATATAAATCATTTCTTCCATCAGAGTGCCACGGTTGTTCCATTATCCAGTGTTATGTTTCCCCTGTTTCTAGTTACCCATTTGCTGCTGGCATGCAGCATTAGGAAGATTTGATTAAAATCAATAAGTTATTGGGATGAGTGCAATTAGCAGTCTTTCACCTCTAACAGCATTGTCTGCAGAGCTTCTCCTTGTGTTAATCACAACATTTGCTCCATGTTTCTCCTAACATTCAGACAATGTAATTAAATGTAATCTTTTAAAGACAAATGTGAACAATCAGCTGTTCTGCTTTTCTCAACGCACACATTTCACTTCACAGGAAGAGTGTCTGCATTAAGCCATCGATTGCACATTTTGGAAAGACTGCAAATACTTTATATCACGGTATTATGTTCCTGAGCTTTCTGAAGCCTTTTGTTGTAGGTCTTTCTGTGGCAGGAGCATATTAGGCAGGTGCTTGAAGTACCATTAGCATGGAGCTACTAGATTGTCTCCATAAGCAACAATCATGGACTTAGTGTGTGGAGAATTCGTAAGTTAGCCATGTTTGGAAGTGCTGACAGGTAACCAACCATCTGTGAACATTGAAACTTGCAATAATGCTCAAAGTTTAATTAGGAATTGGCACTATCCTGAAATGAGAGGTGCGGGAGAATTGGATAATCTAGAAGACAGGCCTTGAAGATTGTCCTTTCCAGGTAGAGAGAGCAATGTCGACAAGCCAGTAGGAAAACATACTGGAGCTCATTTTTGTCAAATTAGCAATTTGGCTGCGGCGAACCATTATGTCTTGACATAAATGTCGGCGGCTCCCCACCACCAATTCTTTTTCATTTGTACAGCAGAAGCAAACGTGGAGAACAAAAGGTGGTGCACACATGCATCCATGGCAATCAGCCTTTACAATTACAAATCAAGGCTGTCCAACATGCAAGCCAGTTGGTTGGTGTTATGTGGGGTCCATAAAGCTGGTGGGCCCCATAGATATCTACAGCATTTGCACCAGCATGAAAATCCATGGCGAGTGAAATGCTGGAGCATTTGTATGGTGGCGAGGAAGTGAGGCAGCAGAAAAGCAAGTTGTGTTCTGCCCCTTCTCTCCACCATAACAATGCATGAAAATGTGGTATGGCATAATTGAAAGGTGCTAGATGAAGGTAAGGAGTTTCAAGAAGCTGAGGTAAGTTTCATACAGTATTTATTCTTCAAATACAAGATGAATCTTTTTCCTGAACAGGGTGCAGGTCTTATATGTACTGTACAATGGAATGTGGGTTTCAGGTATCCCAGGTAACCCCATAAATGTTGACATACATTAGCCACCTGAACGGCAACATAGTGAACAAATGACAACTTTGCAAATGGCAAAGACCACCTGCGTGGCAACAAGATAAACAGATAACACTTTTGGACGTGGCATCTGATCATTTCATGTGTATATGTGCAGTTGGTTAACCAGTTATATCCAGGGGAGGCATGTATTATGACATAGAGTTCACAGAAGACCTCAAAGCTATCCTACTTTTATTTCAGGTGTGACCATCATTTAATATAACTGCATCATCCAGAAACTTTTTTACTACCATAGGACCCAAAACTGTGATTTCACCTTTAAGCACATTGCATTGCCTGCATACCCAGGCATTATTCCCATTCTCAATCCTAGAGCGTCTGGCATTGAATTTCATATCATTTAACATTTTTGCATTATCATTATTTTGTTTTATTCTTTCTCTCAGTATTTTCTCATCCCACTCAACATAGCACATCCTACCCAATCCAGGCGGGCACAAGTGTGTTGCATCTTTTATTCTTCTTAGTACCTCAAACAGGATAAGACCGGTGGTTGTATGAGGAGCCAGTCTTGTGGTAAAGCTAGTGTGTCTATGTCATCTTCCCAGCTCCTCTCAGAGTGAATGGACATGGGCAATCCATACATTAAGGTACTGTTTAATCGCTCAACGATTTCATTGGTAAAGGGATTTTACAAAGCTGCCTTGTGATTTTCCACCACCATAATTTTTTTAGAAATATCTTCATTATTCTTTAGGTAAATTGTACCCCATTATCAGTGAGAATATATATTAAGTGCAATCCATTCTCTTTGGAATACATCTTTGATGAAATGTACTACTGCTTTAGAGTTGATCTCAAACACGTTTTTTACTTCCACCCACTTTGAATATAGGTCTACCATTACTCCTATATTTTATGTACCATATTTGGACTTTATTGGACCCAGTATGCCAAGAGCAACATATTCCCATGCAAGAGTTGGAAACTCAACTGGTCTGACCGGTTGTACATATGTTTCAGATCTTTATCAGATAAAGCACAATGTGTGCATTCTTTAATCATGGCTTCCACATTGGAGTCCAAACCCGGCCACCAGAAGTCTGAAAATAATATACCATTAGTCATGGAAATTCCTAGGTGCCCACTAGCTTATTCCAACAGATTTATCTCATACCTGAGGGTGGAATAATGTGGGCAGCTCTTAAAATGTGGTTCTCTTAAGTGCTAAGATCATCTCTGACCTTATGAAAGGAACTTCGACCTACCTCAGGTGTCCACCCTGCCCAACTGTTTAAAATTAATTCTTTAACTTTGGAAAACTCCTCTTCCTCACTGAAATCTGTAGCCCAGTCAGTTTGTGAAACTGCTTCTCCACAAACAACAAACACATCTTGTATTTGATATTCACCTGCATCCTCATTGTAAAGTATGTTGTTCCTGGATAAGAAATGAGTAGTGATGTTTTCGTTTCCAGGCATGTGCTTGATGCTAAATGTGTGTCCTTGAACAGAGTTTACCCAATTAATAATCTGTATGGCTACTCCATCTAACCCTTTAGATGTAAATGTAGCAACAACGGGTTTGTAATATGATAATAGTGCAAATGTCTGCAAATGTCTAGCACCATAGGAGCGTCTTGAACTTTTTATCTCCCAGACTACAGAAAGAGCTTATTTTTCAATCACTGATTATCAACATTCAGCCTCTTTCAGGGATCTAGCAGCAAATGCAATAATCTTGTCACCATCCTTATCCATCGGCATTAGTACAGCACCCAGATGGGTACCACTCGCATCAGTCATTTCAAGGGATTCTTTAGATGTGTCAAAGGATTTTTTGATTTCCATTAACTCATTATCACAAGAGCTGTTGCATTCAAAATCACAACCCATTTTGCAAAGAGCCCTTATGTTGAAACAACTGTCTGAAAAGTTCCTCACAAACTTAGTACTTTACCACCAACAGAAAAGACAACACATCATGCTTATTTTTGGGTGGAGTGATTTGCAAAATGGCTCTGGCTAACCCCTCCCTTGACATTATCCCTTCACCAGAGAGGCAGTGACCCAAATCATTAATCTGTGTAGTCCTAAAATAACATTTGTATTTCTATAATGTGAGGCCTGCATTACCAAATCTGTCCAATACCTGATTCAGCTTGATGTTGTGGTCACCAACATAATAGCCCATATCTAAGATGTCATTTGGATAGTAAAATACCCCTTTAATGTCACCATGGATATCATCCAACACTCTTTGGAAGGATGAGGCCACTGATACAAGCCCAAACAGCATTCTATTGAACCTGAATTTGCCTTTATGCGTGATGAAGGTGGCGAGGTCTCTGAGGACAGTATGAAGTCTAATTTGATGATCTGCCAAAGCTAAATAAAGTGTGGAGAATATCTTTTGGAAGATATGTCAGGAACACTGGTCATACAGTGAGGCTGTGTGAAAGAGTAGCATTCTCCTCACGTGCATGCGCATAGACACTCATTTTGCCTGCATTCACCTGCGCGTTCGAAGCTATTTAATGTGCTGCACTCGGCAGTTTGTTGCCTAATACAGCACCACGAATATGATGCCTGGGATTAAGCCTCCCATTTATATAGGTAAGCACTTTTATTATACATTAAACTTGCCTATCCCCGTTTTAGAATGGCTATCAATAGATGCTTTTCTTTCATAGGATGAACACTGTTAAAACTAGGAGACAGATATAGCTACTTGGGGGAATCCATGTTTAACGTGATACCTGGAACCAACACAGACATATGATTGAGATGTCTCACATTTTGATGGTGAGCATGCTATTTTTCATTTAATTGTTTTAAAGTGGTAGGGTTAATATTGTAACCTTCTCCTGGTCATTATTAGTAATAACCACTCACAATATTCTTACACAATAACAGATGACATTAGAAGGTGGCGATCTGCTGATTTAAACAATATTATGTTGGGAGCATCAACATTTTTATTGAAAACTACAAGAAGTAGGGTGAGACCTTATATTTATTTTCTCACTTAAGAGAACTTCCACACTTAGTTTAGGCTGTAACATCCTCCATACCATTATATTATGGGCTACACTGCTTATTTAATGTTGAATATAAGTATTCTCACCAGCACTGAATTGGCCCAGTTTACACTATTCCCGTTTATTGAATCTCCCCGATTAACTATTCACTTTTACTCAGTGGTGTGTTTCATTTTGGATGCGGGGTTCACGCATAGGTAATTTGTGGCGCGCGCGCTTCGCTCACATCACTACATGCTTTAACATGTAGACCATAGATATTCATGTAAATAATGAAATGCTTTCCTGTTGTTTCTTATCTCCTTTTTCCAACAATGAATTAATCCACTTCATTATGGGTATGCAAACCTATGACATTTTACAATTTGGGTGCATAATGCCTTTTCATAATACTATGTGTACTCACCTGCTTTTGTTTTGGTCAACAATTATTTGTTTGGTCAATGTTGATATTAATTTTATGATGGACCTGCCAGCCTTGAGAATGACTTGAATGTCGAAACACGTGTCGGCTGACAGACTTTGCCAATAAACCGTACATAAGAATGCTTTATGTGACTAATAATTGTGATCATATGTGTTATATTACAATTAACTGGAGCTCATATTGAATACTTTTAGGGACAGCGCATTAGTGCGGGTAACCACTTGTAACTTATCATCACAAACTTATTTAATTCCCTCAAGTCTACACAGAGGCGGCACAACCGTTTGGCTTCCTAAGAACAACCACCAGTGAGCACCATTTGGCTGCTTCTACCAGTTCTATGATGTCTTCTTTGACTAGTCTCTTGATTGAGTCTGTTGAGACCTCTTCTGTAAGAGCAAGTGGAACACACCTGAGCTTGGATGCCACAGGAATCACCCTTCTTATAATTTTATTTTGTGGCATCTTCCCTTCAAACAACCTAGTTGAATACATCAAACACTTTGGTCTCTGGAGATGACATAACAGCCGCAACACAGCCAGGAACTTTGGGATTGATAGTTAGTCCCATGTCCCTGTGCTGATACTAGCTCAAAAGACACCCCCCCCCCCGTCTGACACAAAAACTTTAGATTTCACCATCTTGTTCTTACTTTCTAAGGTTGCCATTAATCACCCTAGAATTGTGATCATACAAACACTGTAAGTGCTAGGCTTAATGTGTGAGGGTTTCAAGCTACTTTCACTAAATGTGTTTCACCAAATATCTCTATTCATAATGGTATAGTCACACCCTGAATCAAATAGCATATTGATAGCAACATCGTTAACCAGAATCTTACAATGTGATTTTTCATCACTACCATTGGAGAGGCCAACTCTTTACACTGTCCAGCTGACCCCATTGGCCTCATCATTAGAGTGCATATCTTGCGAGCATTCATTCTCATCATTTTTATAAATTGAATTCAAACTTTTTCTGACAGCATTTGGTAAAACGACCTTTCTTACCACATTTGCTACGGTGAGCCTTGTGTCCAGGGCAATCAGAGAAATTGGCTAGAGGAGATTGCCACAGCTAAAGTAATTTTTGTGCACAATGGAAGTGGAGTGTTTTTGTTACATTTCTCTTGATCACACTTTTTGGACTGAGGTTTTATTTACAACAGTTCCGTATTATGTGGTATAACAGTTTTGATAGACTCCTTGCACTCCTTGGTATCTAATTCTTTGACACATGCAAGCATAAGCTCTAGTCTCTGTGCAATTTCTAGAATGTCTTCTAATGTTGGGTCACCCCTAGCCCAAATGTCTTCTTTTATCTTGGTTTCTCTTACGTTTAGCAAGAACTGGTCATAAAGTCGCTCATCATACAATGAGGCAAAGGTACATGTGCTGGCCCATTCTCTAAGTGCTTTTATGAAATGTTCAATGGGCTCGTCAGCAGTATGGTCCCTAGTAGTGAAATTATAGTGTTGCAGAGTGATGCTACATTTTATTTCATAGTGTTTTTCTAATTTCTTAAGAATTATGTCATAGGCAGAGAGAAGATCAACACCCTCACCAGCTGCCTAAGATGTGGTGGTGAGTACAGGGAGGCTTGATTAGTATGTGCCTGCCTTCATAACCCAAACAGTGCATGAGCAGGACCCTACACATTACCATGTTGAAATTTGGACCATGATTTGCTGTTACATAATCAATTACATCATCCCTCCAGCTGTCCTATGAAGCCACATGGTCACCAGGGGATTGGATACAGTGAGGAAGTAGGTTAGACATATTTGTAGACTACTAACAAAAATGATGTGATGTATCACCTAAGTACAAAACATGCAGGTGGTAAGTAACAGTGGTAACAACAACCAGAGTGAGTTCACTTTGGTGACTCAATGCTGGGCAGCCAATTATAAATACAGCAGTGAACTATGGGGCTGAAGTAAAGGGAATTGTGGCTATAATCTTATGACCAGAGTTAACACTAGTATTTCAAAGTACATTGTTGAAATACCAGTAAGCATTGAAGGCCTACGACAATGGTCGTGCAAAATCTGAACAAAAACAGTATACTAATGGTACTGTGCACAGAAGATATGATAGATTATTTATAACCTGCTTAATACCCAGAGGTTTCTAATCGCGGACCCAGTAATCGAACCTGTGTTGCTCCATGTCGTCTTGCCTCAAAGGCATGCACGTTGCCATTGAGCTATCCTCCTGAGACAGGAGATGTAGATGTTGTGTGAAATCTCAACAGCACCAGTGGAATAATGGTAATGTGTGCCAAAAATATTGTGCTGCAATATAGGTTTGAAAGTCAGTCAGAGTGAGAGGGTCTGCTCACTCTCTGAAGAAGTGCGTGCGAAGCAGGGGCCAGTGTGAGCATAGTTTATTGGCTTACCGGTTGCATGAAGAAATCTGGATGTCCTCAGTGCCCAAGCAAAACAGAGTCCAGAAGTCCACAGTGGAAGACCAGAGGGGAAATCTGGCTGGAAAAGAAGAGTGGACAACCAGCAGAATAACAGAGGGTAGCAGGGCACAATGCGGTTGATGTAGAGACACGTTGTCTGAAGAAAGAAGGCTTATAAGAGTACGCTTGGTGTGTTGGATGCAAGACAACCTCAGAGAACTGCGCAAGAAGTGTAGCAAGTAGAAAGAGCGGCACTCCAGGCATTATGCAAGCAGCATAGTTGTTAAGCAAACTTGCCAAGCACCATAGAGTAGCAGAGCTGGCAATTCAGTAATTATGTGCAGGAGTTGTACAGACAGTGTAGCAACCAAGGCAAACAGTACTGAGCCATGTAGGAACAACACATTGTCCAGACCAGATGATCACCAGAACAGCGAAATGATTGACTTTCACCACGGCTCCTTTCTCAGAAGATTGCAGGCATGTGCAGGTCCAGCAAAGAGCAGCACAGAGGCCAGCAGCATAACACAAGTGGAAAAAGATGCCAGAAAGCAACAGAAGCCAGTAAAAGGAGGCAGAGGAGAAACAAGAAGGCGGGAGGGCCTCCAGGGTTTCAGCTTGTTCCCATTCTGAAATGCAGGAGACACAGCAAGCTGAGGTAAGTTTCATAAAGTATTTATTCTTCAAATAAAAGCAGGCCCTTCAAGTCCAAGATCAATCTCTTTCTTTATTTTTTTCTTTTTAATTTGAATTTATTGAAATGTTCAAAGTCATGAAACCGGGCATTACAAAACAGTGTTCAAACACAGGTACAGTGGGTCACATGCATGTGAAACATTCTCACCGCCCAAATACAAAAGCGTGTTCTTTATTCAAAATAACTATTGCCCCCCTGCACCCACCCTCCCCCGAACATTTTTTCCCTCCATAATTTATTAACATATATATTCCAGAAATAAAAATTAGAGAGTTGTTTGGCGCACATTACAAAGTATCTGATAATCACACTGACATGGGTTGTTTGGACGTAAAATCCTCTGGGACATAATGTATGTCTTTTCCATTAAAACAGATTAGAATGTTCTCCTCAGAGGGAAGGCTACAACCTTTCAATTTCACTCCATGTTTTACTGATTAGTTCCTGGCATGTACTTACAGACAAAATCTCCCCACAACATGTCACATTGGGCAGATTTTCCATGCAGGGTTGAGGTGATTTTTTCCATGACACATGTATTAGATGCTACATTAATCCATTCGCCCTTGCGTGGTGTGTGTTCAGACTTCCATTTTATGACCAAAGTGGCGCGGGCTGCTAATAAAAAGTGGGCTGCAAGGCCCCTGATTTTCTTTCTTTCGTCTTCACATTGCTCAAATCCAAAAAGAATCAAAAAGGGATCTGCAGACCTCGGGACTCCATCGAGGTCTTCGATCCACCCCAAGACCTCATTCCAGAAGACCTTGATTCTGGGGAAGCCTCACCACATGTGCCAGTAGTCAGCTATTCCACCACACTTACACTAAAAGAGTGGGCTTAGTGACTGAAACATTCTAGAGAGCCTGAGGGGGTCATATGTGTAGAAATTTGATTGCATGAAGTTTGTATTGGCTAGCTATAGAGACCCGAGGGGCAACCCTGCACATCCTACCACACATGAGTGGGTCAAACTCATCACCAAGATCCTACTCCCATCTATTCTTCAAGTACAACTTGGAACCCCTCCCTGCTTCAACCAATTCCCTGTACATGGCGGATATTAAACCTTTCATTTCCGTTCTGGAGTTAACAGCTACTCAAAGGGGGTGAGTTCTCTATCTACTTTATCTTTCCATTCAACCCTTGTCAGAACTCCCTTAATCCGCAGGAAATGGAAGACAGGGAGAGGGCCCAGCCCGAGGTTCTCGCTCAGTTCCAAAATTGTAATAAATGACCCATTCTTCCAGAGCTGACCCACCCTCTCCAGGCCTACTTCAAACCATAATTGGAATCTGTCTAAATTAGGAATGTTCTCCATGATGCCAGCAGCCCATATATGACTCAAGGGGATGGCCATGCAGTATTTCTCTGCATATCCCTTCTCTCCCTCCATGTTTCCCAAATGGTTCCCAGTATTGGGTGATCTCTTAATCTCCCAATCTCCATAATAGTTTGTTTCTCGGGACCCATAGCCACTCAGAGACTGTTGCTGGGGACATATAATTATGTCCATTGCAACCCATTGAGGTTCTTTACAATTGTGTAGGTGGGGGATCAGAATTCTCAGCTGGGCAGCCTCATAATATTTCTTCAGGTCCAGCGGTACCATCCCTCCCTTATCTTTAGGCAATGTTAAAGTGTCATAGGTTACTCTTGCTTTTTTTCCCTCCAAAGGAACTTGGCGGTGGACCTTTTGGCCTCATCAAAAAAGATATTCAGTATTTGTATGGGGAGGATATGGAATGGATAAAGAAAGCGGGGGAAGAAATACCATTTTGATCGCATTACACCTACCCATCCACGATATCGTGAGTTTCTTCCATTTGGCAATATCTGCATGAAACTTTAGGAGGAGGGGTGGGAAATTGGCTTCAGAGAGTTTGGTAATGTCTCTCGTGACCTGTATGCCTAAATATTTAAACTTGACATTTTCCAGAAAAAGGCCCAGGGGAGAGTGTCTATCCACGTCTGCTTGTGTGGTCTCATGTAGGGGGAATAGGATTGATTTGC
Organism: Ambystoma mexicanum; assembly: GCF_040938575.1. NCBI lineage: Eukaryota > Metazoa > Chordata > Amphibia > Caudata > Ambystomatidae > Ambystoma > Ambystoma mexicanum. The sequence goes on from NC_090926.1 coordinate 525,647,436, forward strand.
CCTCATTAATCTTGAAACCAGAAAGGCTCCGATGTTCCTTAATCAGCTGGATTGCTCTAGGAATGGAGGATATGGGATTCAAAATGTGCAAAAGTAAGTCATCCGCATATAAAGCTACTCTATATTCTGTGGCTCCCAATTTAAGTCCTTCAACCCGAGAGTCATCTCTCAGTTTCTGGGCTAGGGGTTCCGCAGAGAGCGCAAAGAGTATTGCAGAGAGAGGGCATGCCTGTCGCGTTCCTCTACCTAATTCGAACCAGCGGGAGTATTCACCGTTGACAAAGAAATAGGCCTTGGGTGATGTGTATACTGCCTGAACGCCTCCCCTGAATTTCGGACCTATTCCCACTTTGCGGAGAACTGCCATCAAAAAGCCCCATTCAACCCTGTCGGAGGCCTTCTCGGCGCCTACCAAGAGGAGAGCTGGCTCAGTCCTCATGGTTCGAGATGCAATAATTAAGTGTAGGGTCTTCCTCAGGGTGTTGGCTCCTTGTCTACCCAGTATGAAGCCGACCTGGTCAGTATGTATTAGACGTGGCATATACGTCTCCAGTCGGGCTGCTAGAATTCCAGTATATATTTTTGCATCAATGTTTAGGAAGGAAATAGGGTGATACAAGCTGCATTGCTTAGGATCCCGACCTTCTTTGGGGATCACCAAGACAAGGGCTCGTAAAAAAGAGTCTGGGGCTCCCCCAGTGTCTATAATCTCATTAAAGAGTTCTACCATGAGGGAGGAGGGAGGAGAGAAAGGATTTATAGAATCCTGCGGTGTAGCTGTCTTTCCCAGTGGATTTGCCTAATGACAATCTCTTAACTGCATTCTTGACCTATTCTTCCGTTATCGGACCATCAAATGCACGGCTTTCATCATATGTTATCTGCAGAATATTTACAGAGGACAAGTATTGATCGTTATCCAACTCCCCGAGTTGGGCTTCCGATCTATATAGGGCCTCATAAAATGTGGCAAAGGCCTTGGGGATGTCTGCGTTGGTTGCAGTGTGGGAGGTGTTCTGGTTTTCTATTTCCAGTACCTTCACTCTATCCGTTGGGCATGTAACCTGGCAGACAGTAAGGAATCCGCCTGGTCCCCTTTCTCATAGAACCTCTGTATTAGGAGCTGCAATTTTCGTGCTATCAGTCTGTGTTCAAGAAGGTAAAGTTCTTCCCTCTTTCTTTTTACTTCCAAAATCTTGTCTGCTTTTCCAGTTTTGTCTTTCCTTGCTTTCCTTGCCTCCTCTAGATGAAAAATCTCCCTTCTGAGTTTGTTTTTGACCAAGTTCCTTTCCCTTTTCTTGCTAGCCCCCTCTCTGATCAGGACTCCTCGCCAGGTCTCTTTCCCCGCTTCCCACACTGTTCGTTTGGAAACTTCCCTGGTGTTGTTGGTGTTAATATATTAATTATTCTCAGTTTCCATCTCTATTTTGAGAACTGGGTCTTCCCAGTGTGTCTCATTACACCACCAGCGGCCCCATTTCCTAGGCAAGATAATCCCAGTCAATATCAGGCGTGACCATATCGTGATCCGACCAGGTGATTGGGATGATGTCCAATCTTATGATAACATCATACATTCCCTCCGTTAAGTATATGTAATCAATACTAGTAAAAGTATTATGGGGGGTAGAGTAGAAGGTGTACCCCTGATCTTCTGGGTGGAGTTGCCGCCATGTATCTCTCAAGCCATATATATTGAACATATCTGCAATCTCGCTGCACCCTCCTTCAATGGGGTCCCTCGTTTCAATTTTACCTGGTTTTCTGTCCAAGTTAGGGTCCGCCCACCAATTGAAGTCACCCCCAAGGAGGATGTGTCTGGTGGCTTCTAGCATAATTTTGGGGACTGTTATGGCTAGGAATCTAACTTGTCCCGTATTGGGGGCGTATATGGTTGCGAATTTGATGCTCGCCTTTCCCACAGTGCCTGCCACAAGTAAAGCATGCCCTTCAACATCCCCCCCATGATTTGGAGATTGTGAAGCCTAGTCCCTTCCTGATGAGTATCCCCACTCCTTCCCTTCTCAGAGGCCTGGATCCCCAGAATTCTAGCCCCGTTTGTGCCCCCAGGTGCTTCCATTCCTCTCCCCTAGAATATTTTGTCTCCTGTAGGAAAAGGATGTCCAGTTTCCCCCTGCGGAATTCCCGATATACTTAAGACCTCTTTGTTGGGGAATTAAGACCTTTGACATTTAATGTTCCCACCCTGGAGAACCCGTTGGCCTGTATCAACCGCCATTGTCATCATACATTTTGGAGGACCCTTCAGCAGTAAATGATACCTTAATGAGATGTCGGTCAACCATGAGTGCACCCTTACAAGTCTCAATGAGAATTCTTTTCCCAACCCACTCCACTTCACCCGCCCATCCCCCTTTCCTCCCCTCTACATCCCCCATACCCGGTTGGTGGTGTCCGAATGGGATCAGTTGGAAATGTTGATCCGACGTAGGACCACCAGTGGAAACCATTTCCTCACGGTACCTCTTCAAAAAACATTCTCAATAGCATTTGAGCCCCCTTTCCTCCCCCATGCCCCCAAACAAAACATAAACTCTTTAGAAGGATATTCGGTGTCTCGTGTGACATTGCTGCTTATTGTCGCAGATCGCTCGCTCTCTTCAGGGAGAAGCATTCAAATAAGATATGTTCTCTCTGTAACTGAACCCCAGGAGCTCGGATCACTTAGGGCTTCTCAAACCATCCGTCCTTGTATCTTGGCAACCGATGTGTAGAGTTCCCTTCAGCCGATTGCCCCCTTCATTTATCTCCTTCAGGTGTGACATTGCCTTGCCTGTATTTCCCCAATCCCTGGAGTTCCCAATGTCTCCCATTCTGTCCTGCTTCCTCCTGGTCTCCACTTTCTGGACGCATTTCCAACAGTTCAGCTATGCAATCGCAAATCTCCCTTCATATTTTCTTGCCTCCATGTTCAAAAGAGAGGGTTAAAGGGTAACCCCACCTGTATCAAGTTCCTCGTTCCTTGCGCCATTTTGTAAGGGGGACACACATTCGCCTTAGAGCCAAGGTCAATGACGATAGGTCCTGGAAGATAATGATCTGTTCTCCTCCAATGGTGATTGAGCCTCCGGTCCTGGCCTTCTCGAGAATCCCAGCTTCATCTTGGTACCTGTAAAACCTGGCAAGGACGGCTCTTGGACCACCTGTTGTACCGCCGGCCCCATGTATCCACTCTGTTTTGGGCTCATTGATCTCCTCGTCTGCTACCAATATTTTGATAATATCATGGATCATTTTCCTGAGGTCTCGTTATGTTTCGCCTTTGTGTTCTGGCATGCCAAAGAAGAGAAGGTTATTTCTCCTCTCTCGATTTTCCAAATCGTCCATTTTCAGTCAGAATTCCTCCTCCCTTTGCTCTATCTCCCTTATTCGCATGTCCATCTGGGTTTCGAGGGTGCCTATGGAGACTTGATTGTTTTCCACACCTTCAAGTCTCTCTTCAATCTTTTCCATTTGCTGTGTTATCTTATCTATCTTCCCACCTATGCTGGCTCCCATGTTCTTTATCTCATTCATGAGAGCAGCAATGTCTCCTTTTGTCGCTGCTGCTTCCGTCCCCACGCTTCCATGATCAGTGTATTTGTGCCGTCTGCAGTAGGTGAGGGTGGAGAGTAGGCGTACTTGGCTAGTTTCAGTTTAATGTCCATTTAGTGTCTGCTGTAATGGAGGAGGCACTCACGCCGGTGCCGGGGGCCCAACCCTCCATATAGGTATTCGGTACCGATGGCCCCAGAATGGTTCCGGGAATGTTTAGGTATTCAAAGGCTGATTAACTGTACGTAGGTGTCTTCGGTTCACTTTCCACAACCCCCACCCCACAGACAGTACGGGGTTACTATTATGTTCCTCTCCACTGCAGTCACTCACCATGTGTTCTCATCCTGCTGGGGAGCGAGGGAATTCCTCTTCGTTACCCGAGATGGGGACTCTTGACTCCATAAGGCATAGGGTTCTTTGGATCAGACCCCCTGTGTTGTGCTCTCCCTTTGATTGACGTTTGCCAGTATAAAAAAGTCATGGGAATGGAACATGGGTTTGCAGACGCAGGACACGACTCAGAATTTGCAGCACTAGGAGTTTCCTATGTGTTGGGACAATTTAGGAGCTCCTTTTCTTCAATGTGGGCAGCTTCATTTTCCAGCACAGGGTCCCAGTCTGATTAATGGTAACCCTTATGAAATTAGCTGGGTCTGGGTCGGCCAGGCAGTGTTTAAAGTCATGTGATGGCAGGGGGTGATCACTTACTGCATGTTTGGGGAGGTGTGACCAGGCCGCCTGTCATTCAGGATACGTTGCATCAATAGTTCCGTGTGCTTTCCATATCTTCTCTCCCTCATATGCCAGACAACATACACTGCAGAGTGTGCAAAATATAGATTCAGTGCCTCGGGTGTATTGCAGAATGATTCCAGTATTGCAGTGTTCTGCCGAAGTGTTTGACCTTGGTGCAATGCTGAAAGCTATGTGCTACCATCCTTCACCCCCCTGTACAGGTTACGCGGCACCACTGCTTCTTCTTATGCATAACGGTCTTCCCTGGGACTTCAAAAGTACTCAAGCGGACGGTGCGCGTAGGTCAAAGCTCTTGCAAAATCTTTCAATGTATTTTCTCCAGTCAGCTCCACAGTCCGGGTGAGCTCCCTTGCCGACTCAACCTTGGGGTTTTACATGGACAGCTCTGCCATTCAGCAAATCACATAGGGGACTCTGGCGATGCGCTCTCCTGATCTGGTTTCCCTTTCTCCCTCGCCGCCTGTCTCGTAGGATCGGACCACTCCCGCTGTACACCTGGGGGCAGTCAATAGAGTTTTCCCATGCAGAGATGGGGATGTTGTGGTCCGGATCGAGTCGCAGAGCTTCGGGGGTGCAATCGGAGGGGCTGATGTTAAGAGCCATAGGCGATGTCCAGCTCCAGACACGAGTACCTGCCAGGGTGCCTCGGGTCCATTTGTGCTCTTATCCACTCCCTGCCGGTCGCCTGGAGGTCCGCTTTGCCGGGAGCCGCGCCTTCGGACCGATGGACCCCTCCTAGAGGCAACTCCACTAGATGGGTTGTGAGGAGTAGGGATCTCCCCAGAGGCATGTGGGAGGCTGCTGCCGAGGGGCACCTTCCCTCGAGGCACGCTCGTCACGTCTCCAAGACCCGTTAATTGTTGCTTCACCCCACAAGTTCAGGGGGAGCGGGAGCTATCCTGCTCTCTTCACCATATGTGTGTGGCCAACTTCCAGCAAGATACCGCCACTGCTGTGAGGAACTTCTTGCCATCGTGGGGATAGCAGCTATCCCCGTTAAGTTGGACCGGGCTCTGCCAATACTTCGTAGCAAGCCCGGGTATAGCAGATAGCAAGTTTCTGGGTGATAACTTCTCTGATTTTCCTCGGGATTTCGCCTGATGATGGGGGCCTCCTTTCTACGCCAAGTTCCGTCTTTTTGTCGGGTGGGAGGGTCCCTCAGCAGGGGCTCAAGTCGCTGTTTGGGACCTCACAACGGAGTTCACACAGATAGCATGTTCATTTGTGCACCCTCTCGTGGCCAACCAATGAATTTCTTTCTTGATCAGGGTGCAGGTCTTATATTCACTGTACAATGGAATGTTTGTGGGTTCCAGGTATCCCAGGTAACCCCATAACATGTTAACATACATTAGCCACCTGATTTAGAACAGAGTAAACTAATAACAACTTTGAAAATGTCAATGACCATCTGCGTGGCAACAAGATAAACAGATATGATATAATAATACATGGCATTATAACGCGCCTATACACACGTCATTTTGTTTCCCCTCCCTTGCCTCGTCATTTTGAGGCATGACGAGGCAAGGGAGGGGAAACAGAGGGGAGACAGAGACAATGATCCTACTAGGCCAGGTGATATTGAGATCGTGCAAGTGCAGGGGAGGGAGGAAGGGGAAAAGTGCAAGTGGAAAGGGGAGGGGGCAGTGCAGTACATAGGATAACAGTAGAATAAATAAAGACAATAAATAAAAGTACGGCCAGCTGGTGGCAAGTGCAAGGGTAAGTGTAGACATCAGGTATCAAGTGCTAGTGGGGGCTGTAGGGATACAGAAACTGTCCCCGAATGCAAGGATGCAGGTGTCCAACAGGAGGGGAGGGGACCTGGGTCTGAGATCAGACAGTAGCCAGGTAACCAGCGCAGTTTCAGATTCAGCCAGGTGATCAGCAGGGGAGAGGAGGAGAGAAAACAGAAGCAAATAGGAATGTCTTGACGTGCTTCCGCAACCGGAGATGGTTCTCCTCAAGGTTCAGAGAGACAGGGAGGCTGTTCCACTTTTGAACGTGGCACCTGATCATAACATGTTCAAATGTGCAGTTGGTTAAGAATAACATTTGTGTTTGTTTCAGTTATAACTGTTAGGGATGAAAGATCCCTTTCTACTAAATGATGTCAATAACAATCCTTCATTGAAATATTAACATATACAACGCAGGCCTCAGTTGTGTTGCCTTAATCTAAAGAAGGGGGTGAAGAAACATAATTTTAAATGTGGCATCAAACATATCTGTGACAAAGTTGAGCATGTATGAGAATGGCAGCATCTTGCTATATTAGCAAGAATGGTGTTTGAGTGAATATTAGTGAGAGGCAAGCATAATGTTGGTGCACATACCTCTGAAACTGTAAAAATATAAAGATGTATGTCTGCTGCTAAGATGTTTCAATCTGTCTATCCTTGTCTTTCATTCTAAAACTAATGAGCAATGATGAAAGAATGCTGCTTGCACCTCCCTCGTTTACCTGTCCCATAAACTGTCACATTGCTCAAGAATAAAGCCTTCCAGCCGTACTAGTGGGTGAAACAAAACTCAATTCCATGGTGGGGTCTGATGGACCTAGAACATCTCAAAGGACTTGTCGACAATCTAGAAAAGCCCCCAAGTTTCCAGTGCATGTTTTACTTCAATGGGCCAGTGAGTGCTGCTGAATGTCGATGTGGTGAACTGTGGGAGGATCAGGACGTAATTAAAGGGGTTAATCACTTTAACTTTCTTGTTGGGGGTTTCTTACGCGGTAAGTGATGGAGCATACATGTGAGGATAGAAGTTATGATCAGGTTTGAAGGAGTTTGTTGTAGTTTTTGTTATACTAGTGTGTTGGTTTTGAGTGATTTCTCATTCATTTTTACATCCTTTCTTCTTTGTGTGTGTTTATAAGTTTTTTTCATTTTTTAAACCATTGCTTTCACTCATAAAAAGTAAAAGAGCATTATTACAAATAAAAGTGTCCCTTTCATCCCTTTTCATTTTCCCCTTTGTCTTACCCCAAAATATTTGAGAAAGCAAAAACAATATTTCCTCGTGTGTATTGCAAATCTTGTTTGGCTTTGTCTTTCTCCTACAAGGACTTGTATGACATATTTCCTTTACCTTGTATGACATATTTCCTCCCCATTGGTGATATCTATTCCAGAGCCTCTGTCAGACAAACTCTCTCTGACATCTTCTCCAGAGTCATCATTAATGTCTACCTAAATGGCACTGTCAAAGTGCAAGGCCCTCAGGCCAATCTCCTCCTCTTTGATAGGCGGTTCCCTCGCCTCATCAACTTTATCTCATCTCCAGCTGTCCCCTACTCTCCTCCCTCGGCTAACTCGCCCTTCTTCCTCTGCCCTACCTCAAGCTCCCTCCACACCTTCGCAGGGTGTACCCCTGATCTGTACCCCTTCCCGGAAGGTCTTTAAGGCTGGCAACCTTCTTCATCTTGCCACTCTCAACACTCTCACTGTTGTCAACCACTCCTCTGACATCTGCCACCTACTTGAAGAACTGGACCTTGATGTCCTCGGTCTTACTGAGACATGGTTCATGGCCAGCTCTGTCACAAGCTTTTAGACTCTCCTCCCTGATGGCTACAAGATCCTCTCCACCCCAAGATCCATCCAGCATGGAGGGGATGCAGCCCTGATCTTCCCTGAGTGGAGTCCTGCCTCTATCATCCCCACTCAGGCTTACGCCTCTTTTGAATGCCTTGTCTGCAGGCTCTCTCTCTCTCCTAGCCATTCTCTTACTGTCGAAACTTTCTACCGGCCCCCTGGTAAAATCACCTCTTTTTTCTCGGAGTGGGTAGACCTCTCCTCCTCCCTCCTGGCATCAACGACTCAACTCCTCCTACTTGGGGACATCAACATCCATCTGGATTCTCCCTGTTCCGCATCCTCACGTTTTTTCAACCTCTGCGATTCACTCTCTGTCTCTCTCCTCCCCTTTGGGGAGGAGAGAGAGGCAACTCACACTGCTGGTCACACACTTGATGACTTGTTCTCCTCTGACCTCCCTCTCTCTATTCCCTCAGCACTCTCTCTCCTGGAGTGATCACTGCCTCCTCTCATCTCATCACTCTATCTCTTCCCCCCAAGCCAAGCCTACCACTAGACTGCCACCCACCTTCTCGGACATCCGGCCAATGAAGTGTGTGTTAGTTGAGGCTTTTGCCACCACCCACCCGCTCCTCCACCGCGGGCTGACTCACACCCTGACACAGAGCTTTCCCTGCTATACTCCTCTATTTCTGCTATTCTTGATGCTTTTGCCGCTGTCATGAAGATCCGCTTGAAGTCCAAAAACAAGTGCAATTCTTGGTATGACTCTGACATAGCTACACTTAAATGTGGCGGCTGAGAGGAAATGGAGGACTTCTTGCTCATCCTCTGACAAACTGGCCTGCCGCCTGCTCCAAAGGCAATACCTACTCTCTGTCAGCACCAACAAGAGATTCCACATTCAAACCTGTGTCTCTGTGGCATCGAACAACTTGGCCGAACTATTTAAAATATATAAGGAGCTGGTCAACCCTGCTGCAGCCTCCACCACTCTTCTCGCCGCCCAGGCTCTTTGCAATACCCTTGCCTCTCACTTTATCTCTAAAACCAAGTACATCTTGTCCACTCTCTACTCCTCTCCTCCTCCTCTCCCCCTCCTTCTCTGTCTGCTTACCCTCCTTCAGCTACCCCTCACCCTCTTTCTCCTCCTTTCCTCTTTTCTCCCCTGATGAGGTCGCTAGACAAGTCTGATCTATGAAAGCATCTTCAATGCAGGTCCATCCCAGTACCTCTAAAACCATTAAGGACCACATCGATATCCTCACTCCAGCCCTTGCTGATTTATGCAACCTGTCCTTTGCCTTGGTATCTTTCCCCTCCCCTCTGAAGCACTCTCTTGTTCATCCTGTCCTTACGAAACCCACAGCTGATCCTTCTTGTCTGGCTAACTATCACCCAATTTCTATTACCCCTTTTTGGGTAAACTCCTGGAAAGACTGGCCATCTCTCAGCTTAACCTTCATTCTGATTCTGTTGGTTCTCTCCATTATTGGCTTCAGAGCTGTCAGAAGCACGGAATCTGCTCTCCTGAACATCCGTGAAGATCTGCTCTCCAAAATTGACTCTAACATTCCCTCTGTCCTCATCCTACTTGATCTCTCCTCTGCCTTCGACACAGTCAACCATACCACCCTGCTCAACTGTCTCTGTGGTAACCTGGGTATCACCGATCAGGCTCTGGCCCGGCTGACCTCATTCCACTCTGGTCGACCCTCTCAGGTACAACTTGGATCCATCCTATCTTCTATCTCCCTTTCTACCGGTGGTGTTCCCTAGGGGTCTAATCTCTCGCCCTGGCTTTTCAATCAATACCTGACAACTCTTGCTTACTGCATTTCCTTTTTCTGCTCTAATTTCCAGTGTTATGCTGATGACACCCAAGTCATTTTCAGGCTTCCTTCAGCCACCTCCTCTCCTTCTCTCATCTCTGATTGCCTAATCGCCATTAAAAATGTATGTGCCATCAACAATCTCTGTCTAAATGCCAACAAGACTGAGACCCTCCTCATTGGTACACCTTTACCATCCTTTCCCCTCACCCTCTGATCGGCCCCTCTTGGTCTTCATCCTACCCCTACCTGCGAGGTCAAGAACCTTGGGGTCATCTTTGACTCCACACTTCCCTTCTCCGCACACATCTCTGACATCACTAAAAGTCAAACTTCCTACTGCATCTCTTCAGAGGTACTCTGCCTTTCCTCTCCTTCTCTCAGAAGCTTACTGTCTCCCAAGCTCTGGTTCTCTCTAGGTTGGACTACTGTAACATCCTCTTTCTAAATCTACTTGCATCCACTCTCTGACCTTTACAACTAACCAGAATAGGACTGCAAGACTTGTCCTTGGCCTCAAGACCTGGAATCGTATCTCTCCAGCTCTGAAATCTCTTCATTGGCTCCCAGTGGATGCAAGGTTTACATTTAAAACCCTCTTCATTGTCCACGAGGTTTTATGGGGCCTTTATCCAAAATACCTTCAACTATCCCTCTGCAAATTCCTCCCCTCTCAAGCCCTCCTCTACTTCTAACTCCCTCAGGGTCAGTCATTTTTCAAAGAAACAAGCTTGTGGTAGATCTCTGTCTTCGGCCGGGGCCTCCCTTTGGAACATCCTCCCTGCCGCCTTTCTCTTTGCTTCTGCCTTTGCCCCTTTTCTCCCCTGCTGATCTGTTTTCTCTCCCGGCACCGTGCACCTGGCCACCCTCTGTCCTTCGGGCCCAGTTACCTGCTCACCCTGCCACCCTCCTGCACTTGCCTCCGGGCTACCCCTTGCATTGGGGTCTGCATATGTACACATACAGTCCCCTATCCACTTCTCTTCTGCACTTATTCAGATATACTCTATCTGCTCGACCTAGCACTTGCCACTTGCTGGCTGCACTACCACCTTTATTTATGTATTTTGCTTTTTATTTATTCTTTTCTCTCCTCTGTTCCGCACTTTCCACCTCTACCCCCTTCCATGCATTTTCCCCTTTTCCCCTTTGCCATGTGTTTTTGTTCTACCCTGTTCCCCTCCCTTTGCCTGGTTGCGCTCTGAAACACTTGTGTATGAGCGCGATATAAATAAAATATCATATCATCATATCACACCTTGCATTTATTTCCTCAAAAAATATATTCATGTTTTAAATTTCTGTTTGTTCTTTAAAGCTAAGTACCTTCACATTTTTCTGTTTGCCAGAGAATCAGTAATGTGTTTTAATCACATTCCTTTGATTGTTGAGAACCCCTTCTAATTGTTTCTGTGAGTCTTAAGTTAATACATGTGTTTGCCTTTGTCAGTGTCTTCCTGTGCACTTTTCTTTATTCTTGGACCTTTCGAAGTAAGGGATTTAAATCATTCACTGAGTATGGGTTTAATATTTGGAGGGAGAATTGGGAGACAAATAGTAGGTTCATAAATTATAGGAGTGAATGTTTATTGCTAGGTCTTGGAGGATAATGGTATACATCTTTTGGTTGGGCTGATAAGCGCCAGATATCCCCAGCCCAGCATATATTACTCGAGAAGTCACAGCCATGTCTCAGGAAGATGAAAGGAAGCAGTGCTGGAAAAGGAGTGTTTACCCCAGCCAGATGTGGAGGCGGCAGGGGAGGAATTGAAGGATGCAGGAATGACAGAGAAAACGTGCAACTGTTACAGGAAGAGGAGGAAGTGTTGTGGGAGGTTGGGAAAGCAGGTCTTCTAGATGGGAGCATGCTTAGAGCAATGCCAGAGGCATGAACGGAGGTTGTGAGATGAGCGGGAACTGGGCTGCCCTTGTGAATTTACCAAAAGAGGAGGATATTACAGCAGCTGAAAGACTTAAGTTGCTGCTGAACACATATACTTCCTTAATCAACGTTGAAACTATAGAATAGTTGGCAGGAACACAGCATGAATAGGATGTCAGAGGTGTGAGAGAGCCTCTTGATTGACTCTGAATAGGGGAAAAGGCACTATAAAATGCAACGTATACAAGATGCTATTTAACATTAAACAATGTGTGCACATACTTGAAACACATCTTCATTGTATATAGTTATTTATGTTTTATATTATTTCAGTTTCTTTTTTGAAAGGTAATGTACTGAAAGGCCTTTAGAGGGGAACAAACTATTGACCTTGTGGGTAATTCTATCTAGAATTTGCTGATGCAAAAGTTCATAGTTCCCTTAATGCTTAGAGTAGTCGAGGTAACCATGAAGTGTTTGTTCATTCAAAATACACTCTAGATACTCCTGCCCTTTCAAAGTGCTATTTTTTTTATCTTTCTTTTAATACAATGCTAATTTATTGGAATGTGAATATTCTTAGTAAATCTGTCATATGGACATACTTGTAGAAAGTGAGACACAACATAATTTGTATATAAATAGCTTTTAAAAATATTTTTGATATGTGAGTAGAGGTTTTTTTCTTCTCTCCGTAAAATGATTAATGCACACAACCTGTATTGGCTGAGTTCGAGGAATACATTCAGTATTCACATAGGACCATTATGAAAAAAAAGCATTCTTCTTTTTATTTCTGTTATTAAATACATTTCCTATTATTTCAGAAATGTTCATGTAACTGGACACAGAAGATGAGACCTGCAAGGAAGATATTAGGTGAGACATTAGACATATAATATGTTTTTCAATGTATTAGAATATTTCAGCAGTACTGTAATAGTGGGGATGGCTGAAGGTGGTGCATACTGGCAATGGCTAAAGGCTATGGCTAGTGTTAAGGGAACATAAGTATGGAATACCAAAACCCTTGAAAGGAAAAACCTTTTAGTTGCAGGGCCATTAAGGTGAGAGCTTAACGCAACAAAACCTGTGAAATTCAGCTAAAGCTTAACTTCATGCACTGCCTATGACCAAAATGATGACATCACAGATCACATCAGTGATGACATCACTAATTACATTACAACAATAACTGACATTAAGCATGGCCCTCAGCCATCATCAGTGTGCATGGCTAAATATATTTTAACACATGAATGTGTACTGATCATGGCCTTCAGTTATGGACAGTGGTCACAACTTTCACCCATGTGCACCGTATATTTTAAAACACTAACAGGCTACCAACCATAGATTTTGGCATTTACCAGTGATTACAGCTTTCAACTGTGCCCACTTTATATTATATACACTGATCAGGTGCTAGCACAACACTGGCCAGTGGCCAGAACCTTTGGCTGTGCCCACTAATTTTGTCAAATATAAATGTGCAAATGTGCACTAGCAATGGCCTTTGACCTTGAGCAGTGTGTACATCTTTTGCCAATGGTCACTGCATATTTTAAAATAATAACATGCCATAAGCAATGGTCTTTGTTCATGCCTAATGTGTATTATACAACACTAACCAGCCACTAGCGGTGTCCTTCGGCCATGCCCACTGTATATTATATACACTAGCCAGCCACTAGCCATGGGCTTTAACGGAATACTAGCTAGAGGCCACGGCCTTTGACCGTGCCCACTGTATATTCTAACATATTAATGGGCACTACCTGTGGCCTTAGTCATGGCCACTGACAAGGGTTTTCAACTTTGCCCACTGTATATTTTAAAACAGTGATGGGCTACTAGGTATGGCTTTTACCCAAGCACATTTATATTTTGGAACACTAACTGACCACTAGCCGTGGCCTTTGGTGATGGTCAGTTACCACAGCTTGCGTCAAGGCCAAGTCCATGGCCTAAATTGTTTTTAAAGTAATCATGGGCTAACTTATAAATGATGTTGTCTCTAATGCCATTATTGATGTAATCTGTTATACACAATATATGCAGCGTTGTCACCAATGATGTGATCTGCTATGTCATCAGAGATCAGATAGAACATGTAATTAGTGATGTCATCAGTGACGTGATCTGTGATGTCATCATTGTGGTCATAGGCTGCTCAATTCTGGCCAGGTGATGCCATTCATCAGTTTTCCAGCGGGATGGCAGAGCCAGATAGCAGCATCTTGTGCTTGTTTGATGTGGATGGCCCTCTCATGGCTGCCAGACAGACCAGTACAATGTACAAATGACACAAGCAGGGGACTTGTCTCCATATCATGGTGACAGTGTTCAAAGGATGCTAGAGCAGAGAGTACATAAAGACCAGACTCCAATCCAAGCAACTGCTACTAAAGTCAAGGACTAAAACACATAAAACCAGCAGCAACTAACAAGGTCAGAAAGTTGCGTGCAGAGGGAACAGCCATTACTGCTCCCTATTTAACTGTCTCTCCTCTCTTATTACTCCTATTATCGAATTCTGCAGTCTGCTACACTTGGCTGCTGTATGTTATCCATATCTGACATTGGTGAATTGTCATATTTAGCTGCCGGGGTGGCTTTTTCCCTCTCCTAAAATAGTAGAATCTGTGTGTTCTTGCAGTTGCTGCTGCTGTGTTTAAAAATTAGAGCCTCAGGCTCTTCCCTGGGAAAGTCAAATCTGGTTGTATTCATTTGCTGCTGTGTTTAAAAATTATGCATTTATCTCTCTTTCTAGGAAAGTCGAATCTGTGTGCTCTTGCAGTTGTTGCCATATTACAAATCAGCTTTTTCCTTTCAATTTGGAAAGTGGAATCTGTGTGCTCTTGCAGTTGCTTCTGTGTTTAAGAATTAGGATTTTTCCCTTTCCCCCTCTATCTTGGTTCTTCCATCTGTCCTGATAACTTGCTGCTAGTTGTTTTGCTTTTTTCTATATGTTAACCTAGACCTTTGTTTCCTTCCTCGAACGTTGACCCTAGATTGTTGTTTTGCTGTTGGTTGTAGTTGGTGTTGTGCTCTGTAGTTCCTCTCTCTCCCTCTTTCTCCCCTTCCTTCTCTCCACACGCTCATTCAATGGTGCTCTCAATCGCCCCTATCTTCTCTAATTGCTGTTCTATCCTATCCTAAACCTTTGGCAAGTCTGGAAGAAAAGGCTCAGGAAGGAAAAAGTACAAGAAGAGTCTCCAGGTCGCCAATCCAGGCCTTCCCATTGCTGACACCTATGTCAATGCTTCTTCCAGGCATACTTTCACAGAGATCAGATTTGTTTTTCCTTCACCAGACCTTTGGATTCCCCTTATGGTTTATGTTCTCTCCCCTTTCTCTTCCTCTCCCATTCTTGATGGCACCCGTTGGCATCTTTCCTCTCCTTGAGGATCATCATTAATGTCTACCTAAATGCACTGTCAAGGTCCAGGGCTCTCCACCCAACATCCTCCTTCTTGATAGGTGTCTTGCATTTCTCATAATTTTCCTTACCTCTTGTGCCACTCCTCTGTCTGCCTCCCTTCTTGCCCCTCTGCCGCCTCCGATGGGTGTATCACACTCCTGTACCCCACCTCGGAATACCTTCAAAAGTGGATATCTGCTTCACTTAGCTAACCTCAACTCTCGCTCTGACATCAAGCACACCTCTGACATCTGCCGACTCCTTTGAGACCTAGATGTCCTCGCTCTCATGGGACGTGGTACATGGCCAGCTCTGGCATGAGTTTTGTCACTCTCCTCCCTGATGGTAACAACATACTGTCTAAGCCCAGGCCTAACCGGCCCAGGGGTGGAGTTGCCCTGATTTTCCCTGAGTGGCTCCCTGTTACTATAATACCCACTCAGGCCCACTCCTCTTTTGAATACCTTGTCTGCAGTCTTGGTGTCTTTCCTGGCTCTTTCTCTGACTCTGGCCACAATCTACAGGCCCCTGGTCAGGACTCCTACTTACTCTCAGAATGGGCTGGCCTCACATCTCCTCTTCTGGTCTCCTGCTTCAAGCTTCTCCTCCTCATAGACTTCAATATTCAACTCCTCTGATGCAGCCTCTGGGCTCTTCCCCAACCTCTGTGACTCTCTTTCCCTCTCCATTCTTCATTCTGGTCTGGCGCACTCAGTTGGACACCTCTATAGACATCGCCTTCTCCAACCTTCTCAATTCACCTCTGTCCTGGTCTGATCGTGCTCTCCTGTCCTCTCACCGAGACCTCCTGGCTCCCCCGGCTATGCCCCGCCCATACTGCCAGCCTCCTTTGAAGTGGCCCCTAGGGGACCCTCGCATAGTGGAAACAAGGCAAATCACCACACATGAACTGACACGCCAGACATGAGGTTGTATTCCCAAAAGCTAGGGTTTATTGCAAAGCAAATAGTCTCAGTTGTCCAACTCGGTCTCACGCCCCGTGACGTGTGTCTCCAGACCTCGAGGGAGACAAGAGCTCAAATAACGTACATCAGTTACATATATACAAAATGGACATCCTGCAATCAGTCATGACATGTTCATTACGCCCATTGTACAGTTTCTTTGAACTGGGTCCGATGATTGACAATTTTGACGAATATGACATCTTCGAACATCTATTTTATCAACAATATGCAACATTGCGAGTCTAGAGACATATTTCTTTGTTGAACAGAACAGAGTGCTTCTGTTCTTGCAGGCAAGCTGTGTATGGGGGAAGAGTCGCATTCCAGGCCTTGCTATCTCCTATTTGCTATTTGTGTCCTGGGAGTCAGCACGCTCTGCTGGGCTTAGGAAAATGGTGGCCGTAAGAAAAGCACAATTCAAGCCTTTAGTTGTTTCTTTCTAGCATTTCTACCATATTAACGCGACTTACATGTTCTCCAACTTTTCCCCGAATATGCAGGTTTAATCTGCATTCATACAAGGAAGAAGTGGGATGAACCCTGCTTCAACAGTCCGTTCATCATGCAAGATGTCACGCCATCAAAGTGCAAGGCAGGTGTGCTTGGACTTTCTTAGCGGTGTAAAAGATCTTTGCTGAAGAAACACCTTTGCCCACACCCCTACAGGAAGCAAGTACAAGCATCCGGGAAGATCCACAGCATGTACAGACAAGATCCATGATGAGGAAGAAGGACGCAGAAGCTGTCAACTAAAGGAAAAATGTTCATTGGAATGTGGCTTGTTTTGAATACACTGTGCAGTCATTACAGGGTTGAGGAAACATTATTTTTTCTTAAGCCACAAAGAAGCTTGTTAAAAAACTTTGGACTGAGGCATGCTTACGCCTTGATAAAAAGAGAATTATGCCAGATTCTGATTGTGGTTACAGCAATTGGAAGAGTGTGCAGTACCCTGATTCATTTCGCCCTTAGTTCCTGTTTGGATTTACCAATGGTGTTACCCAGTGAGGACATTTCTCGGCTTGTTCTTACTTATTTCGAGTTGGTGTTGCGCTTTTTACCTTCACTTGTGGGGGGAACTAATCACATTCCTGATTTCATACAAGATCCTAAAAATGGCCAAGTTATAAGAAGATTGCTTATAGTTATCACTGAAGAAATTTTGCAATTGCCTGAGTACAGAAAAGAGAGCACAAATACCCTTATCAACTGATGCAGCTCATAGACTAGTCAGTGTGGTGTTCTTTCGTCTGATTGAGGAATACCCACATCTTGTTGGAAGGCACACTGATGTGCTCACCTTTCTGAGGGATCCTAGAAACACTGCACATTTGAATGTGATCTTGGAAGGCATTATAATGCAAGTGAGCATATATTCCAAGTGAAATCACAGATCAGTGTGAAACTTTCCTTCGATGGACAGATCGAGAGGTTGCTGATAAAGAAAGACTCTTGTTTCATACTGAAAGAACCTTGACATGTCGTCTGTGCTGAAACAGATTCGAGGCATTGACTGGGAGCTGATATATGTCTTTGAGCTCATTTGGACTTCTTGAGATCGCTTTTTCATACTGGAGAGGCATCGTCATTTTGGCTGATGAAAGACTGGTTCTAGAACTATAGTGAAAGAATTTATTCTGACCATCCAGTAAGTGGATAGCTGATTGAAGATGAATTGCTGAGTCAAGACAGCAGCTTCCAGAGTCAGTTCACAATGCTGATGTATTAAAGTTTGGGTTTTTCCTTCCTTAGGCAATAAAGATGGGCAGCATCAATAGTAGCATCATCATGCCTAACACAGAGAGACGTCAATGGTGTCCACGAAGTAGATGCTGTAAAGTAACTTACCTTTGTGTCATTCATACTTGCATTGTGTTTATAATCGTACTGCGTTCACTGACTGTACACACAGCATTCTACATTGGTGCAAATAGAGCTAAGACTCCTGTGCATGTTCCTGAGCAGAAGGAAAATGTAAATGTGGCAACTACTATGCAGCCCAGACCCTATGTAGTCATTCCTGTCCCAAAGAAAGATGACAAATTGTTTAAGCCTGAGATAAGTGCCATTACTAATCATTCACATACAAAAGTTGTCTTAGAAGGATGGGCCAACACCATTAATGCATGTAAATACACCTGGTCCTATATTAAATGACCCAAAGATAATCTGCAAAAGACAGTCACACATGTAGATTTTGTGAGACATTTTTATTTCTAAAGGGTGTGTTGAGAGGATGAAACTTGCTGAAACTTCGCCTATACAGGGAGCACTGATGGATGCTCCTGCAATCAGGCCAGCTGGAAGAGGCTATGCTGGTCCACTTCATGATATGATTATGGAAGATCACATGAATAGAATGAGGCCTAAAAGAAGCACCCATAAAGATAATTATGAATTAAATGATTACCTGGACAGCGCGGCACACTTGGGAAATAACATATGGTATCAACCTATGAAGGAAGTTGGGAGGACACCTCAAAGGAGGAATGCTTTGTATGTGCACTCCTGCCATACAGCATGGGGAAGTCAAAAATCTTCATAGCTGTTGAAATAGATCTCCTAACTGCACACTGCATAGTGCATTTAGCATTCCGTAGTACAAGAGGTCAGTTCATGGCCAACTGCATGGACAGAACCAGATGACTATATTCAAGACATAAAGACAAGGAACAATGCCCCGACTAGGAATCATGTGATCAGATATGAGAATCCTGGAATAAAAAGAACTGGAATCGGATGAGAAATGAATAAAAGATTGAAAGTTCCAGGAAAGTCTGCAGAAGACATTCATAGATGGAAGAACAGAGGCCAGATTCAGATTTGGGGAACTGTCCAATCACCAGAATGCAGGGAAGAAGGTGTGGTGATCTGCAGAGACTTTGTAATAATGGGTCACTACCAGCCAACAATTGAAAAATGCACACATGTTATGTAGACCCTTATGGCTGAAACTTGCAAGGCTACTGACATGGGTCGAAGACAGAGGAGGACCCTTGCAGATAGTGCCTTTAGAGAGTGCAAAGCTGTGTTTCAGAAATAATGGAACAACAAAAATGGGAGAGAACCAGAAATGTGGTTGAATATTTGAAGCACCAGGAATGGACATTGGGATGGCAGTCATTATGGATCACTATTGGGCTTGTGGATCCAAGGCATACATGAAGTTACCTAAAGACTGGGGAGGAATATGCTCATTGGTGAATGCCCATGTTCCAGCATTAGTGATTCGAAAGAGTGATCTGAATATTGACAGTTTTCTAAAAGCAGATGTTCACCTGAGCAAGAGGAGATCTGCGGAGCTGATAAAGAGGATGAAGACCGAGAACTATTTCTCAGCCAAATCAATAGAAGCTTTTCACTCTATCCCGTATGAGCACAGACTGTTTAGCCAGACTTCTTCATTGTTCACATTGGTCTTCATGCCAAGAATCCAGGTTGGAGCAAACACCAAGTGGTTACAGATAAACAGGTGGGAATTGCTGCAGACAATTAACACTACAATAAATGGATTCAATGCGATCAGAGAAGAGATGAAAGCCATAAGACTGACTCTCCATAATAGATACGTCTTGGACATGATCACAGCAATGGATGTAGGTGTTTGTGAAAAAAATAGAGAATCATGTTGCACATTTATACCTTCTCATGATGACGAGAATGGAACCTTGACAGAGGCCGTATACATACAGATGAAACTCCATGGCCAGATGATAGACAAAATGGAAGACAATGCTGATGATAGCTAGTTGGAATCGCTATTTTCTTGGGTTCCACAATGGATGGCAGACAGATTCAAGTTTCTTGGATCCCTGATAGGGTTGTTTTTGCTCGGATTCTGTATGACCAAGAAAATAATCTCACAGTGCAAAAAGACAGCAAAGAAAGCCATAGGGATGAAGATCATGATCGATGTTGAGCCAGGATGGAAAGCCAGAGACCTGACAGAAGAGGAAATCATAGACTTTGTGAAGGCTAGTCTTCATGCACCTGAGGGAACAAAGTTCCTCTATCCAAAGAACCATGGGAAGTATGTGGGAAGATGGATCTATTGCAGTCCAAGTGGACAATGCATGCTCATGTTGTGGAGTACTGATGAGCATGTGAAATCAGCAGGATGCCTGCAAGGAGTCATAAAGATATGGGTTCCATAAAAAGCTCTTTTTCAAAAGAGGGTTCCTGGATGTAAAGGATGATGAGAAAGTGGTTGATGAATCGCCCAGAGTGTAGAGGAGGATCGAAGTACCCCTACTCCAATTACCCCACCCATATTACCTGTCTGTTGGAAACCAGAGTATGAGACATACACAGAGCAGTTGAACAGACAAAGAGCACAGTATGGACTCTGCGCAGTACCAGTGGATCAATTGTAAATGTTGCCTCGCCATGAATATGTGGCAGGCAGTGTTTACTTGCTTTGTACAGTGGTACTCTGCCTTAACGGGTCCCTGCCGTCAAGTTACATGGAGCATTTCAGTATGAGTTCCAATGTGAGGTGGAATTAGGCAAGAGCCATATTTGTTTTAAGGCAATTAAGGGGCAGTTCTCCCAAAATGGGCAGCATTTTCCAAAGAAAAATTAAAGGACAGTGTGCTTGACTGAAATAACCTCATCAAGCACAGCAGAAGATAGAGCTTCTTCATTAGATATTTGCCTTAGATGCCCTTCATTTAAAGTCAATAGGCACCCAGAAGTGAATGATGAAATCTGCTGCACTAATTGGGTAGCCTTGCACCCCGGTTTGGTGTCTGTTAGAACGTCTTCCCACTCTGAACACATTAAACCTTTTCAAAGTCTTCACAAAAAAGCTGAATCGAGATTGTGGCACCATCTTTGAACACTGCATATGCCCTTCTTTAGTTTCAGGGACATTTTCCCTTAACTCCTTAAGTACCAGGCTTTATGCAAGTCTATGCAAAAAGGACGAGCATACTCGTCCTAGACAGGGCTGATCACTTTCCCTACTCTTTATCCAATTGTTTGTGTGTGTCTTAACAAACAGAGGCTGCAAGTCTTGATCCTTTGTAATACAAGTTTGAGGACAGGTCTATACAGTTCAATAATGATATTTTCTTGTGTTTGAAACTTACAGGACTTCACCTGAATCTCGGCAAGTACAAATAATATTTTAACAAAGTCACCTTACGTTAGAGTATTGTTTTTTCACAGCATTATATTTTTGAATCAGGTAAACCACAGTATACATATGCTCTAAATTGGTGCACAGTAGAACTGTGACCATTCATTTTGAATCTCAGCTCATTTTCCCATTCTCAGGATATGGAATGCCAGGGTGATGAGGTAATAAACCAAGCAGAAGGACCTTTGGACAAGGATTACCTTTCTTTTTAAACATGGCCTGCGGGGGAAGTGTAGACAACCATTGGAGAATTTGAAAAATCAACAGCCACATAGAAAAATACAATAAGGTAGCAGAGGTGGGGGGCAATGCTTTCAACCATTTTATTTTTTTTTCATTTTAGAAATTGCAGTTAGGGGTTCCCCACATTATGCTCCCATTTGCAAACCAGTAAGAAAATATGCCAGACATTTGAAGTTATACCAAATGTCTGAATGAGTCTGAGCTCATTGATGGAAAGACAGAAACCCTGGATCCTAATTACAACATGTCTTTGATGAAATTAGTGGAGGAAAGGCTAATGTTCAACATTTTTTCTCCATTAATGCCCTCTCGTCAGAGGACTTCTGGTGTCCCTGGTTTTGACTAGGGAATCAAGTGCTTTGTTTTTCTTCTTCGTACATCTGTTCATAGGGCGGTTGGGTCCTTTCATGAGGGAATTACATTCTCACTTAGAAAGAACCAGCATTGAATCCGAAAGGAAACAGTAGTTTGTAGCAGCCATCTTAGGTCACTCCCTGACATTACAAGGTGAGGCGGGTAGACTTGTACTGTTCTATGCTTGCTACTTTACAACAAATCAAGTGACAAGGGCTGCGGGGCATGTTCCAATCAGACTTGGCACAGTGTGGTAGACTGGAACCCTTCTAAACCTGAGTACTGCTGAAAGTAAATGGTATATTAGTTATTTTTGTTTTTATAAAGATTAAGCTGTTTGAAACTTGTTTCTATAATATAGAAAGTTAATACAATCAATTTAGTGAACTACTCCTTGGAAAAATACGAAAAAAGAACCAGATTTAAGATGAAACACAGAGACCTACTTGAAACTGTATAACTGAGAGTTGACTTTCTAAAACAGTGTTAAGTGTTTTTCATGTGTATTATTTATGTTAAACAATAATAATGAAATATTGTAAGCGCTGAGAATCTGAGCTGCTAAACATAGGCAGATTGCCTTCATTCCAATAAAGCAATCACATGGTTTAATGCTTAATGGAACCATTTAACTTCTCACAGGTGGACTCTATACTCCATTTGTCGTACGGTTCTAATAGCAACACATTAATTTATAATCACATTCAAGCAACACAATGCAAAAGTGCATAATTCCTTTTAATTATGAATAATCTGTTCTGGTATCACATTATTTATTGTATG
The DNA here is from genome assembly GCF_040938575.1 of Ambystoma mexicanum. NCBI lineage: Eukaryota > Metazoa > Chordata > Amphibia > Caudata > Ambystomatidae > Ambystoma > Ambystoma mexicanum. Next base: position 525,669,921 of record NC_090926.1, read on the forward strand.
CAATGTTCTGAAAATGTAATCTTAATTTATCTCTTAGGGAGAGGAGGAGGGACAAGAAATTTGGAGTCTTGGCTTCCCGGAGGCTGTCACCGCATGTATTGCTTACTTTATTAATTTAAGACTGGGGCACACAACGTCTTGCATCCAAACATAAAAACTGCATGCCGAAGAGAACTGACCAAACAAAATGTTGAACACAAGGAACGATTGTGTCAAAATCATGTAGATTTTAATACAGCACATGTGAGCGCTTCGATGCCATGACCTATTGCAGGAGGCATTATACAAATGCAAGATAACATAACGTGTGTTTTATGTTTTATGAAACGTTCCTTGCAGCTTTCATAAATATAAGTATGGGTGCATTAATTCCTTAAGAAATTGCTTCAAAACATCATGCGCGTGTGGGTGTCGCATATACTTTACAGCCCACATAGTGCAATAATGTCTGTAGACACTGAAAGAAAAACATTCCCACTAAGACCCTCTTTTCATTTTCAGGAGGCTAACATGTAAAATAAGAAGGACTGTGGTGTTCCGCACATGCGGGATCACAGCCCTAACAGCTCATTTATGGGCAATGGTAAAAGCTTGTTTCCTCAATCACAAATAGGATGCATGCCTGCTTTTTCTATCCATGCACTGTGTAAGAAACAGCTTTCGGGCATGTGCATTTGGTATATGACTTATTCTCTTACAATGATTGGTGTACAGATCTTTAAAAAAAAAAAAAAAAAAATTCCAGGGTCTCTGTTTACCCTGGCAGAAGTGCTACTGATATTCAGGGCCACCAGAAGCTAATGACTTAACGCCAAGGTTATTATGGTGCCCTTTTCCAGGTTCAAGGCAAATCTCCAGGGCAGATTCAGTACTTGCTTCAACTTGTCTGCTAATATATTTAGAATTCAAGAATATAACACACTGCAGTGGCCCAACTGTACCAGTACAAGAGCTCTGGCCAACTCCTCCCTGTGAATCACATGTAGGTGGGATGTTTTGAAGCAGAGAGTTATTAGGTACTAGTAAATACTGCATCCACTTTGTATTGGAGGAGTATACTAATGATATTATATGTTTTTTAAATCGCAGACCTAATAACAAAGCTCTGTACAGGTCATAATGCAAAACAAGTCATCAAGTAAATATTAGTAATAATTAGTAATAATTAGCAGGGTGCAATATAATGATGGGGGTGTGAACAAGATGGGCAGATTGTAAATGTTTGATTTATTTCTGTTGAAATGGCTCATTCAAAAGACATGTGTCTTCCTGCCCTCACTTTGAGCTGGTGCTGTTCAACATCTACTAGGATATATTCTGGTAAATGGGAATCAGGAAACAAATAAGGCAGCCTGGTTTTTAGAGAATGTTTTCCTGACACTTCGAGGATAAGTCCGACTGTATAAAAACGAATGTCAAAAAAGATACTCGTCAGGGTGTCAAGATGGTTGAACATAAATGAAAACCTCTTTCCAGAAATCCTATTCTAACCTACATTCTCTCCCTATTGGAAGAATAAAATACAAAACAACCAAGGCATGCATTTGGTCCTTGCGCAAAGAAAAGGGATGGCTGGTGGCTTCTGAACCTCCCCTTGTGTTTCTTTAACATAGGCACTTGCAAATGTTCAGAGTGCACATAAAACATTGTTTGTGTACGGCCAGGATGCCACCGGGATTACAGCCAGGCCTCTCTGGCTCTCTTTGAAATGTGTGTGTCTCACAGTCATGCTCCCTTTAGGGAGACTTCTGTATTTCCACTTCCTGTAGTCAGGATTGCTTTCAGGTAAAGAGGCACAGGTCAGTGATGAGTGAATGATGTGTAGGTGCGTGTGTGAATGAGTGAGTGCATGATGCATGTGTGAAAGAAAGATTGAATGTTGTATCAATGTGTGTATGCTTTTGTTTGCACTTGTCCCATGGGACGATTATGGGCCAGGGGGGCATTCAGGGTGTATTTTTGTAATTTGGCATAGCTTTTCTACTGGAAACCAATGGTGAAGAAAACATGATAAGTGTTATGTTGTGTTATATCAGACTACTTAGGCCCAGCCGCTCTGAATTGACATTTCTTTGTTGGGCATCAATGCTAAAGCAAACATGATATATGCAATTACCTGGGTAGGCTGATTTACTTTGGTGCTAGCACTGTGACCTTTTCTTTTTACTGTGCCGTGGCATTTCTATTGGACATTGGGGGTAAAGCAAAAACTATCGGTTGATGGCTAGACTGGCTAATTCTGGTGCAGCCAGGCTGTCTGTATGTTTTTACTGTGGCATGAAATGTGTTGCTAGCCATCAAGAACAGAGCAAACATGATACATTGTATTGCAGGGCTAAACTGTCCTACATTGGAACAGTCAGTCTAAATATGTTTTCTTAATAGGTTGCTGCATGTTTTGCTGGAATCACAGGTAAAGCAAGCATGTTGAATGTTCTTATTATAGCTAGACTGGCCTGCAGGGTTGCAGCCAGTCTGGAAATGTTTTCATACTCTGACATTGTCTTTTTAACTTCTGCTACTTAGCCACCTCCTCCTTAATCTTCCCCTCCTGGGCTTAACCAGTTGTCTCCTTAGATTGAAAAACTTCCTCTAGTACAAAAATGCACTCCTCATTCTCACGAACCTCTACCTTCCGATGTGAACCTGGCTTCTGTGGAAACAGATTAAGAGACCTGGAGACTGACACAACTTAAAGTGAATAGGACCGTAATAAAGCTCTGCTTCATTCATACATTTGTGTTACTTGTGGTAAGTTAGACATAGGAGACGGATCAGAGGGCATGGTTCGGTAACTGACTTCATAAAAAAATTCATGAAAACCACCTCTATTTGTACGCCTATCAATGGGTCTTCACCCTAGAAAATAACAAATGGTTGCTTGTCGGGATATCACAAAGAAACACAGTCCTCTGCCCAAATCTAGTCTACCCTACAATCTGCTGTAGCACTACAAAAGAATGAATGAAAGAAAAGAGAATCTCAGCTTGAGCTTAGGACAGGGTTACTTCCCCTTTTGATAAGTTAGTGGTGGCTGGTTTTCTGACATCCATATATGAGTTTTCCCTATACCCTTCAGTTCTTGGTTCACTATCAAAGTTCCAAAACAAAAATGTCTCTCAACTATCCATCGTGGTTTCAACAAGGTCCTTGTCAGATATTCCAAACTGTCTTTATTTTATACCATCTCCTGGGAAATAACTTACGGACCGGTTAGGTTGGTATTCAGAATAGCAACAAAGTTCACTCCTTGTTCTTCCTGAATGGTTCACCTTCTTAGCCGCATGTATGCTACTGGTTTGGTCAACCCCGGTTGGTTTATCGTTTTGCAGACACCCCTTTGTGGGGTTACTTGTTTCTCAGTGGTGGGTTTGCCACAGGACTATTCAACACTACTGTGGTAGTCACTTTGCTCGCCCCCTACTGGAGTACTTATCTGCCTTGCATGGTCTATAGGCCACTTCAGCCCTGATTGAAAGCTTGCTTCTCTCACCCCCTCTGGGTTACTCAGCTACTCAGACCGGTGTGGGCATAGGTGTTGTCACCTTTTCTTCTCTCTGTGTTTTACCACTTCATGGTATATTTGAAGTAAGGCATTTAGAAGTAAAGGGAGGTAGTATGGAACTTGAACATTCCTTGTCCCCAATGGAGGGGTCATTCAAAAAGATCCCACTTGTCCTCTCCCCTAAGGGGGGTGGCTCCCACTTGGGCAGAAGAAACAAGTTCCTTGGAGTCACAAAACAAGAGTTACTATGAAAAGGGTTCACCTGCAAGATGTAGGTAGTTACTTACTCAAAATATATAAGAGGAAACCGGTTACCCCTCCCTTCCGCACTAACACAATTTGGAATTGCACATAGTCCTAGCTAGATGGTTACCAAGTCATCAGCATTGACATCAGAGCGTTTCTTATTATCCACCTTAAAACTGGTGCTGACTCTGCTGTGCAAGGATTTGCAGCGTGAGCAGCAGATCTTCAAACGTGTCTAAAACCGGCAAAAACGGGTCAATCAGAATACATGGATTCTGTCTGTCTCTTGACTAAAGCCAGTATTCCTTACAGACAATCTGTAAAGTGAGAAACTTTAAGGGGGCACAGTATTCATGTCTGTGCTTATAACGTTGCGTACATTTTGCCAACCTGATAAAAAAAGAAGCTTGTGGAATCATGCAGACACATACAACACACTGCAATCCCTGAGACCCATGGGCATTATGCTATACCAAAGAAACCTGCATGTACACAAAGGACATAATAGCAGCAGCAAGTGTGGAAAGTTCGTAATCATGCTGAGCAGTCTTGATTAGCCCAACAGACAAAGGACCCTAGTTGAGTGGGGATAATGTCATAATAATATATGGATCGATAAATATAAAGGAACATTTTTAAGTGCGGACAGTCTCCTCTGTCTCTCCCCACAACGAAATAGAAAATCTTTAAAGCTTTGAAGAATTGGCAACAAAAACATATGATATGATATGATATGATATGGCATTTGTAACGCGCCTATACACAGGTGTTTCAAGGCGCGACGAGGCAGGGAGGGGAGGAAACAAGGGGAGACAGACAACGATCCTACTAGGCCAGGTGTCATTCAGATCGCGCAAGTGCAGGGGTGGGGGAGGTGGGAAGTGCAAGGGGAAGGGGAGGGGGGTAAGTGCAGTACAAGGTAAGTGGCGTAAAGTAATAAATAAATAGGGCCAGCTGGTGGCAAGTGCAAGGTAAGTGCAGAACAAGTGCTGGAAAAGGGGGGGACTGTAGGGATACAGAGACAGTCCCGCAGTGCAGAGGGGTTCCAGGGCATCAGTGCAAGTGGAGAGTGGCTGGGCCCAGGACCGAGGCCGTTAAGAGTGGTCCAGTTGCAGAATCAGTGCAGTTTCAGTGAGGAATATTAGCTGTTCAGCAGGGGAGAGGGAGAGAGAAAGCAGAGGCAAAGAGGAAGGTTTTGAGGTGCTTCCGGAAACGGAGATGGTTCTTCTCAAGTTTGAGGGAGGCAGGAAGGCTGTTCCAGAGGGAGGCCCCTGCCGCGGAGAGAGATCTACCCCCAGCTCGTTGCTTCGAGAAGCGTCTGACCCTGAGGGAGTTGGAGGCGGATGAGCGAAGGGCTCGGGAAGGAAGATATTTGGGAAGAGAGAGTTGAAGGTATTTAGGACCAAGGCCCCAGAAGGCCTTGTGGACAATGCAGAGGGTTTTGAACTTTATCCTCGCAGCCACTGGGAGCCAGTGTAGAGATTTCAGTCCTGGACAGATACGGTCCCTGGGCTTGAGGCCAAGGACAAGTCTCGCAGTTTTGTTCTGTATGAGTTGCAGAGGGCGGAGAGTGGAGGCAGGCAGATTAAGGTAGAGGCTGTTACAGTAATCCAGCTTCGAGAGAACCAGGGCTCGGGAGACAGTGAGCTTCTGGGGGAAGGAGAGGAAGGGAAGAATACCTCTGAGGAGGTGCAGCTGGTAGTGTGACTTCTTAGCGACGTCAGAAATATGAGGAGAGAAGGAGAGTGTGGAGTCGAAGATGACCCCAAGGTTTTTTGCATTGCAGGTAGGAGCAGGGAGGGGGCCAAGGGAGGCAGGCCAGAGAGCTGCAGGGAAGGAGGGAGTGGGTGTACCGATGAGTAGAATCTCAGTCTTACTGGCATTAAGGCAGAGGTCATTGGCGGCACATATAACATTTAATGGGAAAATAAAGGCCATTAGGGGACTATTGAATGGTATACAATTTAAAGGTCAGTAGTATGACTTATTATTAAGATTTTTTCAGAGCAAAATTGGTATATATTATAATAAGCGTCTCCTGTTTGTCCCATATAGTGGAACAGTGCCGCACCCTGTATGGAATACAGAAGAAAATACATTCAGAAGTTTGTCCTGCAAGTGTTGAAAAAATACTGAGCTTAGTAGGTTGCACACATGATATAGGCATAGTAATAAGTTTCCTAAGCATTTCAGAGCCAAGTTTTAAATAGCCTTTTTCTTTAGTTGTTATAGTTGTTTGGCTTAAAGAACTGAGAGTTCATCAGATTGATTACAATATCCAGCAAATAATCCTTAGTCCTGATGAAGGCCCAATACAGAAGCACGTGAGAATGCTCAAGAAAAACACATTTCACAATGTGTCGACCAAGATCTGACTAGACATCATTAACTGACTAGTCCAATTTTCCAGAAATTTTCCAGAAAGGACAATACATTTATCTTGCCCACAACAATCCACACCTGTACATCACAAATTAATTGAAAGCCCATGCAAAGGGTTTGAGTTGGTTGTAATATTTATTAACATCCTCTGCTTCATGTATTACGTGCGTTATGTGGATTTCACTAATATGAAATGTGTCAAACGGTTTCTTAAAAGTTGTTGTTTTTCAGCAAGATAAAAATACATCACTTTGTATTAACCCTTTGACACAAAAACATTGTAGTATCCATTGGCATCATCCCAAGTGGGCGGTATCCCGGGCTACCACCCAATGCAAACAGCATTACTGTGGGGCAGTAAGTCTCCATTCATATTGGGTCCATTCTGCACTATAACCACAGTACTAATAGCGCTGCAGTAATAGAGCAGAAAATGGTCGGAAAGCGGACAGATTTACCTCCAGCTGAAAGCTTCGGTTTATTTCAGAGTGATACGTGCTCGAGTTGCAAGTGGGTTTTCGTTTTAACGTCTTGATTTTACAAACAAGGGTATGCTGATTAGAGCGCAATAATTATGTCAGTTCACTTGTTTTGCTCCCCATGGCCAAGACATGTTAAGGCACTGAGAAAAATGCTATTGGGATCAAATGAATTCGCTTCATGGTCGCGTATTGATGAAAATATTCCTCAATGGAACACAAAGGAGGCCAAAACGCCGCTTGTTCGTTCAACGTTTTAAATTGGCAGAGATGCATTTGTTTCAGCTGTTGTTGGCCTAGATTCCTGACTACACAGATGCAATCCACTGTATTTACAACGTCGGTTCCCATTCAGCAAATGCCGCCAAATTCTGACGAAGGAATCATTAGCGGGGTAGCCCGGATTCGACCTGCACCTTTGGGGAAGGGGGATCGCATACACAACATTTTAATTGATTTAAAAACATGTCACAGGCGATAACAAAAATCCATTAGCAAGTTAAAACCTAGCTGAGTTCAATAAAAAGAGAACATCTAAATCATGTCGCAAAAGGTTACCATAGTGATCCCCTGACACCTGCAGGCAGGAGTATAAGCACCCTGCACCGCTGTCAAAAAAAAGAAAAAAAGTGGGGTGGTTTTGCACGTCGCCAGCACAGAATATGATCATTAAAGCGGGATATATATCATATCACAATATATCATCATTTCTTGTAAAGAGAACTATAGAAAATCTATCAGTGTATATTCGGTGCTGTTGAAGTGAGAAACCAGTTCCTTACTTCAAAATCTAATTGTCTCTGGAGCTGTCCTTTGAGCATCCCTCGTACAGTTCCAATCAATCAGCGTATTGATAGTCGGCGTGCATCTGTAAGAAATGCACTGTACACATTATAAAACATTCAGCGGTGCCATTGGCAGCCAATTAGCCTTCAAATCGAAACATCATTCCAACTCGACCAAGCCCCAGTTTCTGCGGCTGCATTGTTCAGAGCAATGCGCTAGTTTGAAGAAGAAGAACAAAATGAATGGCTTTTTACGCCATTTTAAAGAAAACCCAAGGCGATTTTGAAGATAGCCTAAGACCTAAAATTGGAGTAAATTAAATGGGATGTTTTGCAGAGATTACTGCTCCTTCCAGATCGATCATTGTTGCTTTTATTCTTGGCAGATCCATTGAAACCCACTGTTCTTGTCTTCTCAAAGAAGAGGAACAAAAACAAGAGAAACACCACAAACAGCAATCAACTTCCTAACTTTCAAACACATCAGTATTTCAACTAAATAACGTATGGGTCCTATAGTTCTTATACATCAGTGCAGTGGTACCCATACTCCTATGCTGACCGCACCCTTTGAGACAAAAAGTACTGTTTGCCTTTCCCCAATCCTCAAATATGGAAGAGACTTGCCCCCACAGATCATACTGCGGCCCCCAAAAGAGGTCAGGCGCACCGTTTGAAGAACACTGCATTAGAGGGATGTACTTTAGAAGCGGTGCATGACTAGTGTGCATATTGCTCCCAATCATAACCTAAGAAATGAAATAGAGGCTTCATTTGTGCAGGCAAGGTCATGCCATCATAGATGAATTAAGTCAGTATGGACATGCACATACTGGAGTTCGATAAGCCCGCGGATTTGCAAACCGTGCATGCCTTTGGCACTTCATATAGATTTCTCCAAGAATGAGGCTCATCATGAAAGCTATTAGGTTTTGCTGATGTAAAGTGCGTATTGCACGGTGAGGTCCCGGCCCAATTGTTGCCAGAAATGCTGTTGTAAAAATTGCCAGAGTAGCCATTTGTGACTTATGACGTATGTAAAGATGAAGTTGAAATGTCATGCAGACAGCAGATGATACTGAAAACAGATTCTGCTTTCTGTAATCCCAAAACAACGCATATAAAATATTGTACCAATACCTAATCATATATTCAAAATGTGATATGCTATTCAGTGCTAAATCTCATCAGTCCCACTTTACATGAACTGTTGTCTGCATTGTACTCTGGTCGTTGGGCTCACATTACATATTTATTTTGCTGCGAATCAAAGCCGTGAACTACAGGCAATAGCAGAGGCAAATTTTGGTGCCAGGGTGTGGGGGGTGGATAATAGTGCCGCAGTGGGAGGTTGGTGGGGCGCACTGTGCATGCACTGGGCACCAGGGAAGGGCTGGGGGGTGCGGTCACGCTTCCTCCCCTTGTCTTCACCCTGGCTCACCACTGTCTACAGCTGGCACACAGTTATGTGTATCAAGCACCATTACATTGCATTCAGTTGCAAAGGAACCCACGAACAAAGACCTTCTGATAGCTTGTGGCTTTTTCATTCATTTACGTTGAATGCACCTTTGTACACGCTGCAACGTTCATGTCAAAAGTGGAATCTTGGTGCTAAAATGTGATGTAAAAAAATTATATGATTGAGAATTTACAGCTGAGCAAGCAAAGTATATATAATATTCAGTGAAAAAAATTGTGAAAGTGACGTAATGGTTAAGTTGTACTAATAAAAACCTATTGAAAATAAAGGAAAAAGTGTGTTAAAAGGATATTATGGTTTTAAGTGAAGTCGAAAATCCCTAAAATTCTCCAGTTATGGTAAGTTAAGCAACCATAACTCACACCACCAGAGACGCTATGATGAGATCTCCTTCCTTTCCTCCCCTGAAAACCAGCCTGTGGAATACCCCACTTCCCCTGTGTATGTTTCCCATTCCACTACTGCTTCCCTTTCTTAATGGAATATTTTACATTGTATGTGTTTACTGTTGCTGTGTGTGTGTGTTTTGTATTTTAAAAAGCCCCGTTATGAGTCTGCGGAGCGTGCAACTGTCTGGGCTTTCCGTAATCAAAATGGAGGTGTCCTACGGACACCGCACCTGTCCGGGTTGTCTGCAATCAAAATGGAGGTGTCCTATGGACAGCGCACCCTACCAGACATGTCCGCAAAATCATGACACACCTTTACATGATTCGGGGGCCTAGGCCTTTTCCTGCAGACATCTGGGCGCATGAGCATCTGATATCCAGTGCCCTCCGAACACCACGCCTGTCCGCAAAGTCTGTTAAGTTGTGTCGCAATTTTATTTAGTTCGGGGGTCCCGCCCCTGTCCTACGGACACCTGGGCACATGTGCATCTGATCCCCTGTGCCCTCCAAACACCGAGCCTATCCACAAGGTCCGTAAAATTGTGTCATACTTTTAATTATTTTGGGCACATCACGCAATAGGTGTCCTACGAATAGCCATCCCATTTGAGAATGTTTGTGACGTCAACGCACCCATGCTGAGCATTGGTCCTTATTCGTGAATGCTGTCCTGGCCCCTGGACACCTAAAAAGGGTTTTCTTGAGCAATCCAAGGTGTTTTACGCTGAAACTTCACACTTGAAGTGATCCTAGACCATGCCCCAGGTGATCTAGAGACTTTTTGATACTTTTTTAGCCTAGCTTCGTATTCGAAGTGTTCGCGGAGTGTGCGACTGTCCGTGGAGCGCTCCCCAGCAGATCTATAAAAGGCCACAGCCCAGTGCTGCTCCTCATTCTGTTTTTGGTTACCCAGGACAGAACACTGAGCCAGATTGCTGCTTCCTGCTTCCTAGTTCCTGGTTTGCTGCATTGCATATTTTATTGAAGAATGGCATCCATAGTTGCTTCGGCTGCTGCTGGCTCCTCATCATCATCCCCACCACCACCATCTTCTGGTTGCCTTGGGGAGAGGAACGAGCGTGGTGATGCATAGGGGGAACAAGAGGAGGATGAGGTAGTGGAAGTCCCCACTACCAGCTGCCAACGTGAGTCTTGAGTGTGGAGCTCTTAACCACCGTTGGGGAGTTAGCCCAGGCTTGTGTGACCAATGTTCACTGAAAGTGAATGGTACTCAGTCACGGCAAACCTGGGCTGTACAGCTATGACATCACCTCCATGCGGCGACACCTGAGGTCAGGCCACAAGCCAGCAGTTTGGAGGTTCATCCCTTTGAACAGGGTAGCAGGTTGAGTTATCCTGCAGCATCCTCGGCATCTGCTCCTGTCACCACAAGGGAAACTCCAGTCACCACAAGGGAAACTCCGGTAACCAATATATCCAAGAGTCCCCCAAAATTCAGACACTCTGCCTCCTAAAACACACAGCCATAGCCATAGCCATCTCCACTCCTCTCAGCAAACAGAGCCTCCGCCACACTCGCTCCTTCCACACCACAACCAAGGAACCTTATTGGCCAATCCCATGGCCTCCACAGTACAATTTCCATACCAGCCATCCTTTAAAGTCCCGGATGTGTCATGTGCGATCTGTGAACTACAGAGGAGTTAGCGGATAAATTGTCCAAATCCAGGGGGTGGGGAGAGAAATGTAACCCCGTTTTGTGGTGGGTCTGAAAAGAACCTTTTTTTCTTTTTTAGGTGCTACTAAACAAACACCATTTGTTTTCTTTTTTTGGGGGGGGTTCCTCTCCTTTTCCTCCTTGCTTCCTTACATCAACCTATGAAAGCATCCCTTAGATTGCGAGAAAAAAAGAAAGCATTTACAAGAATGGACAACAAAATGCCATCTGGGGTAAAATAGTGCACTCGAAGGGAGTCAATGTTGTCATTAGAGAAAACAAACATCTCAGCACGTTGCAAAACTACACTCATGCCTCTATTAACAAGGCACCTTCCAGCATTTTTCTGGGGATTAAAAACATTGGGGTTGTTCCATCGTGCTCTAGGTGGTATTTCGGAAAAGAACACATTTGCAGTAGGGAAAAGCAGCATCCGTTTTTCCACCAATAACTTCAGTACAAAAACCAAACTTGGAGCACTGAAGTAGCATAAATGCTCTCCTCCACATTACACCACCAAAACATCAGGACTACCAAAAGTACCCATGTCTCTGAAAACAGCAAGCAGTGCCTGCAAATTGCTGTGACGCAAACCACATATATCAATTTTATCAGCACTCACTCTGTTGTAAAACAAAAAAAAGAAAACCATGATGGGAACATTTGCACAGCAAATTCAAGTGGCAGATCACATGTTAACTGCCCAGAATGCACACAGAAAAGGGAAACTGCATGTATGTTAGCAAAGCAGGGCAAGTACATACATTGCAAAATTACCAAAATGCACCATTGGAAAGAAAGTACATAAATGCAACAGTGCTGTATGTACATTTGAATAAATAAAAGCAAGTACAGGAAAGGATGTCTGCACTCATGTAGCAAGCATCTATGTGTGCGAAACGTAATACATTCCACACACTGTAACATTCTCCTTTCCAATCTGTACATCTTTCTGCCCTTTTTCTCACTCTACTGGGACTTGCACTCATCCATTTCCAAAGCAAGTAGTGCAACAGCATCTCACACACTTGCAAAAGTGCAACCCCATAGGGCACAGTTATCACTACAGCACTGGCCCCCATAGCAACAATGCTGATGCTCCCAAGTCCCCACTCCTATGCAGTGCTGTACAATTGGACAAACACAATAACTCTTCCTGCCAACAAATCCTCCTACAAGCTAATATTATGTGTTCTCCTAGTGCTATTGCTGTACCATTAACACACATACCCACTAACTACCTTCTTTCGCAATTGCAGTGAATGACAGCCTCCTAAAAGCCGGTGACGTCTCTACTGGAAGATAAAACCCAGAAGAAAACTACTCTTCACATCCAGCAAAGTAAGTACAGCACTGTAGTAGTGTTCTGCCTGTTACTCAGACAGTGCAGTGTTGGTGTATTGTAGCCTACAAAATTCAAGCCAACCCAACAGCACGTGCTTCACTCTTACTCATTGCAATTTAGAAGGTCCACTCTTTGTATTGTCATTTGATAAGCAGTATGGGTGGGTGTTACCATTGTTTTATGAAAACATTGTAATTTCCTTACTTCTTCAGGCACAGTACACTGTCATACACACTGAAGCAAACCTTTCACACAGGAACACACACACATACCAGTACAACCTTCCCAACCAAAAGTAACAGCCCTTTCCACAATCACACACCCTTCTATGTATGCATAACCTCATATTCAGACACTCATGCATAGTGCACACAAATACATTGCACAACTTCCAAACCCACACTTTCCTTTTTTCTCCAACAGACACAAGAGAATGCCTACCAAAAAGCAACTCTGTAGAAAACAACTCATACAAAGAGCAGATAAAACTCAAAGCATGCACAATAGCCATCCGCCTCTAGAAGAGTTTTTACAAAAAGTTCAAACAAAACAGCTGATATAAAACTAAAAGGAAATGTATTAAGAAGAATGTAACTACCAGTAGTGCTAAAAGTGTGTTTACCAATGTTAACATAGCCACAGGTAAGCATTCCAGAAAAATAATTTTACAAAAAATGTTCCACCCTAGAGTCCTTCAGCACCTTATAAAAAAAGGGGAAAAATCACTCTCAACCCTTAAAAGGTACTGCAGAAAACTGATCCTGTAAGCTGTCATAGACAGAGCAATGCTTCTCAAAAGGTAATTGTTTATATTAATTTTAAACAGAATGAAACCACTAACAAAATGAATTAGTAAGCTACAAAAATTACTTCACAACAAACGCAATATCAGCATAGATACCTTTGCAAACTTCAGGTGAGTGGATTCACACAACCAGCACAGAGACATATTTCAATGAAGAGGCATACAAACAAGAGCAAACAAACACAATTGCCATCCATAACAGTGGCCGAGGGTATGAAAAGGTAGACAGCATGATTATGGCAGATGAAATGCTGATTAAAAGAATGTCCCCAACACATTTACAATCAATTCTCCATTGCACCGAACCAATCTGTCCCGTCTACAAATGGCCGTGCACCTCAAAGTTTAATGTATGAAAACAATCCTTCTTATCTTTACGTAAATTCCTCAATAAGTATGTGAAAGCCAAAGATAAATTAAACATGAAATATTACAAACCATGGACTCCTGTCCAGTGCGCAAATAAACAGGACTGCAAGAACATTCATTAACCAGCATTTCCGGGCCTGCTTGGAGAAGCACCTTCCACCACATCAAAATGTTAGCAACACACCATTCTACTATATGAAATCTTGTTCAGAGGCTGTAGTATGCAAAAAGTCCTGTTTTTGCACTGGTGCATTTAAATCACATACTCCTGGAAGAAATAGACAACATCCAAAGCAAATATTTTGGAAGTCAACAGCACTTACAAAATCCAGTAACTATAGAACAGAGTAGCAACAACCTTGCAGATGCCAACCTTCTATTACACACGTACAAAAAAGAAATAGCAAAGTTTAAAAGCACATCTGCTGAAGTACCAAACCAAGTATGTCTGTGTTGTCACAGAACTTTTTATACAAAGAGCACCAAAACTGTCAATATAGCATACAACATAGAAGACAATGAGGAATCCCAGAGGTTCCAATTAGCTTTCTACCTTATAGAAGAAAACTAATAATAAATGACTAACCCCTCATACATTGCACATACTGCATTGCAAAGCTTGATACTAACCAAATGCTATCACAGGCTATGACTAACAACTTGGAAATCTTCCCACTTCCAAAACCACTCCAACAACTTAATTTGTATGAGAGCATTGTAATTCAAACAGTACACCCATTTCACGCAATAACACGCCTTCAACCGAAAACATCCAAGTTTCCTTATTCTGAATTACTGAAATGCATTCATGGCAAAGCAGTTTATTTGCCATTAGAGCTTAAAGAAAATGCAGACATTATGGGAGCACAACAGCCAATAGACCAATCTTTGATTATCCTAGTGAATGGTGTACCTACAAATGACAAAAGAAATTGGCAGCAACTAGTAGACTTAAACAAATTTAGAGAAGCCCTACAATAAAAAGAACAATGACTAATACAAATAAATAAACCTTGAAGAAAATGTGAGAGAAACCACGGAAATAGTTCAGGATTCCTCATCAACTGGCCAATTTGAACTTTTAGATCCTACTACTTCATCCAATATTTTAGACCAGTATACAGTTCATCCACTGCACTCCGAAGACAGCATATATGATGCACTAGAAACATATCAAATGAAGCAATCCAATGGATCTCCAAACAGCATATGGGAAAAAAGTGTAGAAGCACAAGCCTTTTCTCTTCTCTTTCCTACTGGAAAAGGTGGAAAGTATAATGAAAGATGCACACAAATATACACATTGAAATCAGGTTCCAATTTTTTCAACATGTCTGCTACGCAGCTACTTTAAAAGGTGCAAGGCAAAGATGAAGTTTTGCAGGCAAATGAAAACAAAGCAAGGATAGACACGAAAACACCAGGAAAACTCTGCTCCCTTAGCCCAGTAAATGTCTCAAGGTACTTTCAACACTGCTTTATTACCATGCTGCACTTCATCCACAATAAAACAATTCCTCCCTTCGGAGAAGTGCAACAATTATTTTGGAGAAACGAATATCAATCCAGAGGAGCACCAAGCATCTTATTTATTTATTTATTTATTTTACATTTATAAAGCGCTCACACAGCCCGCAGGCATCGAGGCGCTGTTACAGGAATTGTTAGTTTTTCTTAGTTGTGTAATTGTGTTTTTTCTTTGTCATAGTTACTTATTTATAACGCGCTTAAACACTCGGAGGTTTCTAAGCGCGGACCCGGGGATCGAACCTGTTGTTGCTTTGTGTCGTCTTGCTTCCAAGACGTGCACGCTGCCGCTGTGCTATCCTCCCGGGACATCAAACATGCTTTTGTTGATAAAAGATGCTCCTGAATTTGGTCAGGACAGTGATGCCACTGTTTTGCAGTTCATTCACAAATATGTCACTTGCAAAATTCCTTTAGAAAGCACACATAGTGAGCTACATGCACACATTTTGCTGTTTCAAAGACATAAATATGGCAAGTATTGTCGATGCAGATATAAAAACAAAGGCAAATACTACACCGAATGCCGCTTTGGTTTCCCTAGACCAGTTTCAGCAAAAGGACAAGTAAACAGTGTCATGTCTTCTGTTAGAAACAGTGTGAAAGGCAAATCGCCTAATAACACATACTGCATTAAAAGAATTGAAGGCAATCATTGCCGGCTTGTGGAATGCAAACATAGATGTGCAGTAGATTGCAGACAGTTCCCCTGCAGTTGCACAATATGTCACATCCTACTTAACCAAAGTTGAGAAAACAGAGCTGAAAGACCTATGGGGTGACATATCATCTGACAAAACACTGTCACAAAAATTATACAGCGTTGGCATGAAAATGCTCTCCCATGGATAATATGGTTGCTACAAAGCTGCAGTGCCTTATATGGGAAATCTGAAAACATAGTCTGGCTAAGCCTTGGTCCTTCTGCAACCAGAAAAAGAGTTCTCAAATCGTACCAAGACATAGAAACAATAGCCACAAACAATTGCAGTAGCCAGTACATTTTGAAAAAAACTATTTATTGGACACATACTACCCAAACAGGAGTACTGCTTTGAAGACCATGGGCCTCATTGGGAGATAGGAGGTAAGGGATAAACGATGCCAGTAAAGGATTACCGGCATCGCTTACCGCTCCGCTCCATTACGACCCACCAACCCGCTATTAGCGGTACCGTAAATAACGGTGCCTCTATTAGCGCCGCAGGCACGCAACCTCACATGCCGGCAATAGCGGCATGGCGTAAACAGGAGCTGAACACAAGTAATGCAGACATGCTAATAACGGCCTACAGAAAAGTACCTTACCATCATGGAACAAATACCGGCATCACGGACCACCCGTAAACGGCCATGTGAAGTGTTCCAAACTGCCACAGGTGCACACAATCATCAGAGGTGGAGGCAATATAGACTGGGCCAGCACAAAAGGAGCACACCCCACACCTTCCCAAACCCAGTCACACACAAAAATGATTCCAATACTAGTAGCAATGCTGGGGCTGGAGGACATGATTGCTGTGGAACTCCAGCAACAACAACTACAACAACAGGCAGCACAGAGGAGATTCAGGAGGAGAAGGAGGGTGAGACAGGCACAGCCTACACCACCATTGCAGGCAGTTGTACCACACAGTCAGCCCCCAATCCCTCGAAATAGAGCCAATCCATTCAGCCTAACCCCTGAGCAGATCCACTCCCTGTGCCGTCTGGTCTGGGACACCATCACCACCATTATGGACATGATACATAACGACATTGCCAGCCTCATAGACATCCGCACCGCCATCCCCCCTCTACTGAAGGTGGTGTCTGTGCTCCACTTCCTGGCCACAAGCACCTACCAGCACACAATAGGGCAGAAGCATGGCATAGCACAACCATTATTCTCACGGACGCTGAAGCAAGTGCTTGATGCCCTCCTGAAGCACACAGGCAACCACATTTTCCTACCAAGGACAGCCCAGGAGATCTCCAACACCAAAGTTGGCTTCCATTCACTGGCCGTCACCCCTGGTTGCATTGGCAGCCATGTTGAATTGGTGGTCCCAAATGCCATGGAGGCAGTGTACTGCAACCGTAAGTTATACCACTCCATCAACGTGCAAATGGTATGTGTCTCAAACAAGATCATCACACATTGTTGTGCCCGATTTCCTGGGTCAACCCATGATTCAATGGTCATGCGGAACTCCACTATACCACGCTACATGGAGCGACACGCAGGGCACAGATCCTGGCTACTCTGTGAGTTGTATGTCAGGCTCATGGCAGCGCGATGTGGGTATGTGATTGGGGGGTGAGATGCATACTTCACCTGGCTTAGATGGGGGGGAGATGCATACTTCACCTGGCTGAGATGGGGGGGAGAGATGCAAACTTCACCTGGCTGAGATGGGGGGAAGAGATGCAAACTTCAGCTGGCTGAGATGGGAGGGATGCATACTTCACCTGGCTGAGATGGGGGGGGGTGCATACTTCACCTGGCTGAGATGGTGGGGAGAGATGCATACTTCACCTGGCTGAGATGGGGGGGGGGATGCATACTTCACCTGGCTGAGATGGGGGGGCGATGCATACTTCACCTAGCCGAGAGTACCTGAGAAGATGGACCATACTCATACCCCAAAGTAGGCCAGACCGGACCTGACAACTGACCCCAAAATGCAAGACGTATGCTGCCCTACCATGAAAATGATGCAGTGCTACAACCATTCCATAGAAATCAACATGTACACTGCACATAATCAGACCGTAGCCCCCGCAACACAATGCAGCGACAAACGATTAGTATGGCAAATGCACAGCACCAAATACCATCATCAAAAAGGACAGTTGTCCATTACTGCGTACAAAGGAGTCACATGAGGGCAAAATACATGAACACACCCCTACACCAACACAGAGGTCCACCAAAACAGCATGTCACCATCTGTCGTGCAGCGTGAGATCATCATGAGTCTGCCATCAACGGGGACAGGATGAAAGCATTCCATTGACTACACAACACCCAGATCATGGGAACAACCGGCGTGGACTACCACAGTGCATGAGCACTCACAAGGAACAGTACACCCCTGTGCCCATTAGACAATGCCACGCACACCTGTCGATCAGATGAATTCACACATTGCAGTCACATCATGTGGCTCTATTCATGCATGGATATGTGGGTGCAAACAGGAAATAAATGCATGCTATGGTGTCATTGATACAGGTCCCATATTATGTGATCACTTACACATAACCATTGTTGCTCACATGCAGGTGATGCAGGCTATCCCTTGAAGAGGTGGCTCCTTACCCCAGTCCGGAACCCACAGAACAGGCACGAGGAGGACTACAATTGTGTGCATACACGTACCCGTGTGGTGATTGAGCAGACATTTGGTCTTTTGAAGACACGGTTTCACTGCCTCAGCAGGTCTGGTGGAGCACTCCTGTACGGGCATGAGAAGGTGGGCAAGATCGTCATGGCATGTGTCATGCTACACAATATGTGCATCAGACAGAATGTGCCTCTGCCCCCTGACGCTGAACTGCAACCACCTGAAGATGAGGATGAGGAGGGTGGAGATGGGGCTGCACTTCAGGGAGGCAGCGATGCACAGAGGGACATGTCGTGCGTCAGACTTTGATTAACCAATTTTTCTAGCACACATGGATGCGGAGTCTGACATGGAGGTGGGACTCAGGGCACTGGGTGTGTCAGGGACATAGACACTGTAGACTGTTCACCAATAAAGCACATGTGCACAATAAGCAATGTCCGCTCATGTGAATTCTGATTTCACAACAGGTGTATTGAAGAAATAAAAGATATTAAGTGCACAAGCCCTCCACCCCTCACACCCTATTCCCTCCCCCCTCAACTCCCCAACACAACCTATCTCCCCTCCACCTCCCCCCTCAACTCCCCCACACACCCTATCCCCCATCCCCCTCCCCCCTCAACTCCACCACACACCCTATCCCCCCTCCCCTCTGAACTCCCCCACACACCCTCTCCCCCCTCCCCCTTCCCCCTCAACTTCCCCCCACATGGTGTGCACTTGCATGCACCATACGTCTACATGAGTTCCGAATGGCTGGCTGCACCTACACCCCTTGTCCTCTTCCAGCATCAGGTGGACCCCTGTCCGACCTGCGCAGGTTCCGACCAGACCTACGCAGGGGGCTGGTCCGAGTGGAGCTGGCATTTGAGGATGTGTCAGGTTGTTCTACCACCTGTGCGGGATCCAGGGCCTCCAATGCTGCCACCATTTGGGTGAGGACCTGCCTCACAGCTGCCAATTCGCTACATATGTCTTACCTGGCCACATTCGGTGATGTGCTGGTTCACCAGCCCTGTCAGCTCCTCCTGGCGCTGTTGGATTGCCGTGATCCCATTTTGGCTGTTCCGGACACTGATGGATGTAGAAGGTGCAAGTGACATGGTTGGTGCTTCAGGCATGCTCGGCGTGGGGCTGTAACTCCATGGCCATGACTCCACAGCAGACAGCTCAAGGCTGCTGTTATTGTGTATGCTGGGTGGTGATAGGTGGGGTGACTGCGGGGGGCCTGTAGCGGTAGGTGTGCCAGGTGTCAGGCTAGGTGCCTCGTCATCTAGCATGGCTGCTGTGGCAGCTGCCTCCCTGACAGTACTGCTGGAGTCAATACAGTGCCTTCAGCCACTGGCTCCTGTGTAGTGGTGGCTGATGTGGGTGCTGTGGTGGTAGCCCTAATGCACATTGGTGCTGTAGGTTCTTTGGTTGTGTTGGGCTTGTGTGGTAGTCCAGGTTGCCCTCTTCCCCTTGATGTTGAGGGCCGGTGTGCTCCCTCCATGCCCCTGGACTTCTTGAGTGGTGTTGCAGCCTCTTCCCCGGGGTCCTGGTCATCGCTGTCTGATTGCGTGCCTGTGGGGGACCAAGAGAGGCAGGGCATTATTGATGGGTCTACATGCATCGGGCATGCATTGGGGTAGCTGCATATCTATGGAATGGCAGGTATTTGGCGTTGGAGTAGTGACATACGGTTGCTTACCTTTTGGGTGGGTCATGCAGGGATGCGTCTGGGCAGAATCATATTTGGGGTGCATCATGCATGTGGACGAGATGGTGCTGTGCACTGCCTGTAGGCAGTGTGGGGTACATGTGTCTGGTGGACCCTGCTTTGCATCATTACACTGTCAGTTCAGGGGGACATCATCATGTTTTTCATTACAGTGGTTTATTCGGGACACCTACCTGCATCAGCCGATGACGGGGCTCCACGCTCCATATCCCCACTCCCTCGATAGCCTCCATTCCTATGGTGCTCGCACAGGTCTCCTCCCAGCGCGTCATCTTTATGGGTGAGCCAGCTCCACCACCTGTTGCCATCCCCTGGTTACGGTTTGCAGAGATGATGTTGCAGATGCGTAACCGCAGGTCATCCCAGCGCATCCGGACATCTTTAACTGTGCATGGGGTGGTGCCAAAGGCACTCACTTTACGCCCCACCTCCGCCCATATCTTTTTTTTATGCCTCAGTGCAGGTCGCCACATATCATTGGAGAAGACAACATTCCCATTTTCTGCCAAGGTGTCTGCAAGCATGTTGAGCTCTTCTTCTGAGAAGCGCCCCTTGCGCAGGCGCGCAGCACCTTTTTTAAGTGCCTTGGGCATTCTGATATGCTTCAGGTATATATTTGGACAGGTGTGGTGGTGATGTGGGTCCTGGGTACAGAGGTTGGCAATGGATTGTGTTTTTAAAGATGGTCGCCATGCTCTTTCCCGTTCCTGTGCGGTGACGCTACTTCCGGTTCCGCCTATTAGCGGTTACCGCTAATAGCGGTATGGCGTTAATAGCGGTCATCGCTGATAGCGGTAACTGCCAATGCCGGAGCCATGGATGGCGGTGGAGCTATGCCTGTAAGGGACATTTTTGGGTCTTTAGCGGCATGGCGGTAAGGTTGTTACCGGCATGGTGCAAAGCTCGTGCCCGCGTAGTCGTAATAGCCCTCTTATAGCGGCCTTGAAGCTACACGGACATGGTATTTGCTCTATGCCGGTAAGGTCTGTTACTTACCTCCAACCTTGTAATGAGGCCCCATGTGTCTATACCAAATAGCCCACAATTTCTCATACAAAAATAATCTTAGTCTCAGGAATAAAGCAGGAATTGCACTACTGAACAGAAATGGTGAGATAAATGCACAAGAAGATCCACAAACATGTCTAATTTACTTACTGCAAGTGATGGAAAGATGGAAAGCAAAAACATACCTATAAATCCAGATTTCATACATGTGGAAATATTCATGCACTCTCTGCAGCCATGTGGCACAGGAACAAACCCCTAATGAGCATTTTTTGTATGTATCTATACCTAACTGTGATTCCATTACATTTCAGCAGTTGTGCAAAATGCAAATCATGGCATAATATGTACTACTTGCAATTCAGACAATCGTTCCACCTTACAGATAACCTCACGTAGCCAATACATAATAGTAATGCTTTTACGATGCACCGCAGATGGTACTAAAAACAACTGCAAGCTTACTAGCTACACACACAGGCAAGTATCACTTGGCAAGAAAACCTTCACAACAGTAGGCATATTCAACCACATGGGTGCCACAACCAGTGCATGTCACTATACTGCATTCATTAAAAAGAAATGTGGGTGGTTTGAATGCAATTATACTTTCATTACGCTGAAGCAGAGGTTACCAGCAAATCTTGCAAATGCCTACTTATTATTCCTGAAACCAAAAATGTACTCACTTACCTACAAAGGTAGCATAGCCTACTCCCAATTGCCACCAACAGGCAAATGAAATATAACCTTCTGCCTTGTGAAACTGTAAAAACTTAGAATACACCAATTGGCCAATGAGTACATCAGTTGTGCTGCTATACAGTTTTTTTCCCAAATGACACAATGATTGTAGGAAGAGAAAAAACAACTGTGGAGAACACATACTAACATTGTTTCACCCATATTACTTAAAAAGAAAAGTACTGAGTATGAGAGTCTACAAACTGTCCTCACTGACCTGTAAAACTACCAACTGTTAGAATAAGCCAATGGCTGTCTAACTATGCCCATTCCACTGCAATATATACGCAACTACATCTAACTGCACCCATTACACTGCAATGTCACTTGGCAATAGTGGAAAATGGAAATCTGCCAACAAGAATCAAGGTGCTTGAAAACATACCCTGCAAAACTGTGAAACTGTAAACAGACTACGCCAAATGGTATCTAACTGCAACCATAACACTGCAATATTACTTCACATTATTACACAATTTAAAATCCACCTGCAAAAATGAAAGTTCTTCTAAGAAAGCCCATTAAGATGTATTAAGTGTCAACGGCCAGAATATGCCAACTGGTTCTCAGTACACCCACAGTACTACAATGTAACTTCTAAAATCGAACATCAAGAATCAAACTGCTACAAACCATACCCTTAACAACTGGCAAACTACCAACAATTAGAATAATCCAACAGCCATCTAACTGCCTCCACAATACTGAAACATTCGTTGTCAATAGTACAGTACTTAGAAAACACCAACATCAATCACACAGCATAAAGGGATACTGTTAGAAAGAGGAAACAAATAACAAGTTAGCATACACCAACTGGTATCTAACTGCAACCATAGCACCACCACTTTCGAAAAGCAAAACACATACACCATTTCAATTCCGCCTACTGCAACAGTGCTTATAACAGCAAGACCACATAGATGTGTACCTTAAACATTCCTGTACATACTGCACAATTCAATGAAACATAGTGTGCCGCGTAACATCAAATGAATGTAGAAGGATTTTTTTTAATCCTGCATGGATTTCTTTGCCCACAGACCCAATAGGGTCATTACGACGTAGGCGGTAGCCATGCCGGTAAATACCAGAGTAATGCATTTTCTGGTGCCCGGGAATGGGCAATTACCAGTGCATTACAGCCCCGGCAGACCCTGTAATTGCCCATTGCTAGGCACTGGAAAATATTACTCCCCATTCCCTTTTGAGTCCCATTGGACTCAATGCGAATGGGGAGGACGGATGTACCGGCACCATTCATGAATGGTGCCAGTGCATCCGTTGAGGCCTGCAAGTGAGTGCCGTTCCACCCACCAGGTCAGACCTGGCGGCTGAAAGGCTCCTGCTCGCAGAACTCGTAGTTTGCCAGTCCGAAAACAATAGTAACAGCAAGCGTACCGGTACCGTTGTTTCCAGACCGGCAAACTTGTAATGAGTCCCAAAGTTTATGCAACCAAACACAGGAACTGAGCACATTGCACAGTACACTTATTTGAAGCATAGTAATGTAATGTACTAATTATGAGGGTCCACAAAGTACATGAATGTCTGAAATTGTGTACACTACATTATGAATTACCTTCCCTAACAAGTTATGTTTTTTTTTCTATCACAGACAATGAAACAAAGATTTCTCCTGCATTTCCACATGCAACAAAGAAAATGTGTGCACGCAGTGACACAATATTCAAATATGCTATTTCCACTTCAATGGTATTCTGTCACTGTGTTCCAAAGCGGTATACAGTGCCTCAACAATATGTACAGTGAGTATACACTTATTGGTGCCGTGCTTCTTTGTAATGAGGAAATTACATTTCTATACACATGTTTGTGCAATACTTATGTCAGTGTGCAGACTCTTGGGTACATGAGTCTAGTGGCTTGCCACAACCACCACAGCATAATACAGCCTGCACACAAGAAGCTGCCCAGTGGCCACAACCCACACACATATGGCCTGAGGCCCTGCGCACTGTGGTACACGTACTATTACAGTACTTGCAACCAGTGCACAGACATGCACCCAATAGTCTAGGGGCTTGCCACAACCACCACAACATAATACAGCCTATACAAACATCCTCATATCATCTGCATTCCACTCACCTACCCTATTGAAGCCTGCCTGCAGTCACCAGATAAGGTGCTTGCCCGAGGACCAACCCACAAACTGCAGCAGTTTCCCTGAACTGCCCCGGTCACAAGACAGTCTTCTTCCACCTGTACAAATATATCATATGAACCATCTTTCACTCCCCCACCCTTTCCAGCCCCTCTTCCCAACACCAAATACTGCAACACATGTTTGTCAGCCCTGTTCACCGCTGCGCTATTCGTGGATATCTGCAGATACAACATGGCGGGCGTTTACGCTTCTGTCCGGCCAATCAGCGGGCACGTTGGTTGTCCAAGGAAATCATGCGGCCCTCCTGACCAATCAGAGTCCTGTGTGCACAATGAACCGGGAAATGGATCCGTGGAGTGAACCCAGATATCCCACATTTTTTTGGCACCTACACTTGGCTTGTTTTAAAGAAGAAATGGACAGATTTACACCAAATTTACAAAAGCACACTTTCGGGACCAAGTTCCTGCTGCAAATTTGGTGATAATCCATATAGCGATTTGGACTGTAAGCATGAGCATTTATGTTTTCGGATCCCCCCTATAACTTTGCCCTCCTCTTTGACAAAACCTCACCAAACATACCAAATGAATTCAGAGCGGGCCATATACTTTTTTGCAAAGTTTGGTAAGTATTTGTCCAGAGGGAGCGAATTTACACGCTGACCAAAAAGTGTTCTTCATATGAGTTGAGCAACTTAACCATAACTAAATGGCTGCTACCGCAGGCAGTGTAGTTCAAGAATAAAACTTCAATTAGAGGGATGTTAAGGTGAGAACTTAACGCAACAAAACCCCTGCAATTTAGATAAAGCTACCTTAACTTTGTGCCCCCTGTAGTGCAGCCTATGACTACAATGATGACATCACTGCTGATATTGCGGATGACATCACTGGTGACATCACTAATGACATAATCATATGACATCATTGATGGTATCACTGATCTCATGACTTGTGAAATCGCTAATAACATCATATATGCCATCAATGATTATTTAACAAATAGCATCAGACATAAGATGTATTTGCACATATTTAGACCACCCTTACGTTTCTACAGATGTGATATTGGCATTTTAGAATAGTTCATAATAACTAGTAGATTCTTTAAAAAAGTAAATAACAACACATGCATCATATCATTACGTGTGAAGCTTTCCTTTGTAGTACATTGGTAAATGATATCTGAATTATAAATAGTACACTGCTTAGAATGTTCCTGTTTGTGCAAAAAATATGTAAGACATGTTCAATGTAAAATAATCTGTATATACATATTTACTATTTAAATAAACATATGTAAATACTCAATTGTTTAACACAAGTATTAGGATGGGATGCATTTTAAGAATTTTCATACTTGTGTTGTGAAATGGTAAATGTATAGTGCCTCCTTTGTGATTAATGTTGGCCTAAGCCCAGTCGCTCTACGAGGAAAACCGTGTTGCAAAGTTCCAATTTTGGATCAACTTCGCTGCCATTTTGAGATTCATCTGGCATTTTGATTTCTGTTCGTACGGTTCTCTGTTCTAAAATGGTGGACTGTGTTTTCAACTTGCAACCAAGCCTCCTGGCATTTGAGCCCTGTTAATGTTTAGGCTGTCCAAGAGCCAACTGTTTATACTAGGTAAAGAGTCCTTGCGCTCCATATGAACTGTAATCTAAGTATTGCCTGCGCACATAAAACTCATCCTTGTATAAACGTTGGGACAATGAAGAACAAACCTCAAGTGTATACTCAGGCCAAACTGCATTGTGCAGAAATGTAGAACAAGGCTTACTGTGGAATCCGAGAACATACACCACCATTGTGCCTTCATGGAAATGCAAACCTGTGTAATTCTTTCTATATTATTGTATAAGCTGTATGTGAACTAGGCACAAACTCTAGACCACGAAATAAAAGCACAAATGTTTCAATGTCCAGCTCTCTCTCACCTCTCTTTGTTAGGCTGGGATACGTTCTGGGGTGTTGAGAGCCAGATAGCTATCTGTGTTTCTTTGTAAACTGTACAGAATAAAAGATCTGTGAATCTTTTCAGCCTGTGATTGGTGTATTTCATTTGTGGTACTCAGACTCGATATTTTCTTGTTCTTACAGGGTATTGAAAAGAAAGTGATTATTACTCTATATGTGTATATGTATAGAAAAGAATTGACATTTTAAAATTCAACATTTGCTTGATGTACATATATCTTTATTTCTTTCGGTGTGTCTCTTGTAAGTTATTAACATATTTAAATTGAAATAAAACATACTGTAAAAAGTAAAAGTAATCTTTAAATAGTATCCGATTATTTAATAAATTCACTTGTGCGCACATCATAGATGATGTCACTAGTGATGTCATCAGTGATGACATCAGTGATGTCACCATTGTGGTCATAGGCTGTGTAACAGGGAGTCCAAAAGTTAAGGTGGCTTTAGTTGAATTTCAAGGGTTTTATTCTGTTAAGTTCCCACCTTAAACTCCCTCTAACAGAAGTGTTTTCCTTGAATTTCAAAGGTTTTGTCACAATGTATTGCTCACCTTAACATCCCTGCAACTTAAGTCCATAGATGATTTCCGTACATGGCTGTGCCCACTATACATTTCAGAACACTACCAGACCACGAGCCATGGCCTTAGGCCATCACTGGTGGGCACAACCTTTGGCCATGCCCATTGTCCATTTTAAAACACAACCAGACAACCAGCTATGGACTCCAGCCATGCCCATGCCCTCTGCCCATGTTAGAACACTAGCCACGGTCTTCATCCATGTCTGGTGAGCACAGCCACTCTATATTTTAAAACACTTGCAACCCATTACTCAAAGATGTTCACTAATCACAAAATGATTTGGACCTGTTTTGACAGTGGTATTGGTATTTATAAAATATTACAGACTTTGAGAACTCATAATGATTTAGGCAATGCGCAGTGAGATTAAATTATTTCCTGAGGATCTCTCACTTTGGTTAAGCAGCATGCTACAAGTCCCATGTTTTATCGCAGGTCTCTTGTTGACTGTTGGTATACGTCTCATGACGCCAAATGACCACATTTAAGCAGCACTGAAAAGGCAATAAAATTACCAGCTGCAAGAAAAATATATGCCCAGGTATGATTGCCCCCATAGCGAAAATCAAATCTGGCACCCATGAATATACAGTAAGTGAACATATATCTTAAAGTGTAGATCAATGGACCTCCTTAGAAGAAAGTGTGCAAGACAAAAGAGCGTTGGATATTTTTTAAAAAAAAGTAATGAACACCAGAAAAATAACATGAGAGAGGAAATCTTCCAATAACAATGCTGGCAAGGTAAAGGTGCCCACAGATTTTTAAATTTTTTTATTTTTTATTATTGGAACAGTGTCTTCATGCTCTATCCATTGGGCGGGCACCTGTCACCATTCCTACTTGGTTCTTAGTAGACCATATGTTAAATTGGAATCTTAGGAACATTGTATGATATTCTGTTGACAGAAATTTCAGTAAATAGGTTTCTGAGATACTCAAGGATTTAAGATTGAAATGGCCATTTTTGAAACAGTCTTATTTTCGGATTGTTTCAAAAAGGTAGCAGACAAAGACTGATATCCAAATTGATATTTCCCATTTGTGAAAGGTACAGTGAGCAAAAAGCGATGGCTGTGAACTCTCATAGTGGAAAAAAACACAGAACAGTTTATGATGCCATGTTCTTTCGGGAGAGGGGCACCTGCTACCTTTTTGAATTTTTTTTACAAAGAACTTGGGGTTGGTCACCCTGAGTTACTTGGGGGAATCCAGACATGGACTCCCTGCTCACTTGTCCTGAGAGAGGCACAGCTCCACCTCATTGATGAGGCCCAACAAGTGCATGGGGTTGCTGTTGATACTCTTGTTCAGAAGGGAATTGCCATAGCATTTTGGTGCTGGACTGCCAATGTGGGCGGGACAAAGACTGATATGCAAATGATATTTCCCATCTCTGATAGGTACAGTGAGCAAAAAGCGATGGCTGCAAACTCTCAAAATGGGGAAAAACCACAGAACAGGTTATCATGCCATGTTCTTTCGGGAGAGGGGCACCTGCTAACTTTTTAAAATTATTTTTTGATTGTATCCCAAGTTTTCTGTCAATTGTATGCTTTTGTTTAGCTTTGTTGGGATTGCTCAACAATATATCTTTACTAATATCTGCAGAGGTCATGTAATCCAGTGCTGTCTGCATCCATGGCTTTGGTGTCCTCTCAGACTTCAAGATGTATGATTTGGCGATAATCGATAACAGATCATCTGTATTTGGAGCTAATAGACATTTCCTGTAAAGGGATATTATTTCCCAGCTTACAATTATGTTTAAGTAGTGCAGCCCCAGCTCATGCCAAATAAGCTCCATAGGTATTGCTAAGGGGAGCTTGAGCATCTTCTTCCAGAAAGCTCCTTCGAGCTTAGTCCAATATATGGTCACTTTATATTGTCTTGCTATGGCCCCAAAGGTAATTACAGGCATAACATTTTGCTTGTAATACATAATAACTAGTCCAAATGAAAATTTGCCACATTGTGTATGCATTATTCTAGCTTGTGAAATAGCTGTCTGGATTTTATTTCACAAGGTGGTATGATAAGGTAAGTCGAGTCGACTATTATTGACGTTTAATCCTAGATAGATATATGTGTCAGTAGTAATTAGATGTTTGCTATTAAGCATCCATTTGAATTTTCGCCTATAATTGTTGTTATTGCATGCTAGCACTTTCATTTTATCTAAATTAAACAAAAGGTAGTTGTCTGCGGCATAGGATTCCAGAGCCTGGAGTAATATTTGCAGCCCTATGAGAGTTTTTGATATTAGCACTAGATTGTCGGCATATAGGCGCCAAGATATTCATTGGGAACCAATTTTTGGGGAGTTAGAGGACACTGTCTTTAGGAATTTACCAACATCCGATATGAAGAAATTAATGATGCTAGATGCTAACATACAACCCTGTTTAAGACCCCCATTGGTTTGAATTGACCTAGACAACTGGTCTTTTTGAGTTAACCGAACCTGTAATGAAGTTTCAGAATAAAGTGGTTTAATTAGTATTTGAATATATTGTGGACATTTGGCTTTTTCTAATTTATCAAAGAGGAGGTCCCTTGAGATAGAATTGCGGGCTATTTTAAAATCAATTAAGGACATGAATATTGATTGGCTTGTGTTCTGTCACTAATTCTGATTAATGATAAAGCTAACTGATTGATTGTAGTTCCTACACCAGGTAAAAGGCCTGTTTGATATTTATTTGCAAGTTGATTATTGTTAACCCATTTGGTAAAGTATTTTAGTAAGAGTTGGGCAAATATCTTTCCTGTAACATATAAAAGGGCTATTTGTCGATAATTTTGTGGACGTTCACGATCCCCTTTCTTAAAAATTGGTATTAGTATTGATTTTGTCCACGACGGTGGTATGTGTTGTCTTTGTATGACATTAGTAAATATCATATGCAATATGTCAGCCCAGAGAGATTTCATCATGGCGTTGGTAAGACCATTTGGTCCAGGGGCACGTGAAGAACTCAGTCTGGTTATTTGGAAGCAAATATCTTCTCTATCAAAGATCAGAGAATCTTTTCGGTCCTGTATCGTAGGATGGACATTATCAAATGTACATGGACACCCATAGATCTCCTTATGGTAATTAATCCAGGCTGCTTCTTGGACTGCATTAAAAAGATATAGGATTTGGCTATCATTAAAAGCGTTATTCAAGATAGCCCAAGTTTGCGTGCTATTTTTAGATGCGATTGTTCGCAACATAATTTTTCTATCTTACTGTACCATTAGGGCCTGATCGGATTTGCTCCAGTTAGTATATTGAGTTTTGAAATTATGGATGTTCTGTATTCTATTGTCAAAATGATGCGTACCTACCGACTGCCCTTATGTTATTCCACAAATGTTTTTTTCTTCTTTTATCTTGCTATCGAAAGAGTGCTTATGTTTAAAGACAGGCTTTGAATGTTGCCCCCCATTTTCGTTTAAATAACAACATTATGGCAAGATACCTACCCTGTTCTTTAATTAGGAGTTGGTAAAAAGTTAAATTCTGGGTTTGCATGCAGGATCTTAATGCAACTAGAGTATTCACAGTCCATTTAAATCTGTTTCTTCCTCCTGAGAGTACTAAGTTACCAGAGTAATAATCCTGGTTTCTCTGTTTCAAATGCCATTAAGTGAAAGTTAACAGATCATGGTCGCTCTTTGACTAGTTTCGGATCTCAAATTTCTCAATTATATTGAAAGTTGCACTTTCAACAAATATATAATCTATAATTGAGGCAGTATTACCTCTTTTCCACATAGTTTTAGCATGAATGTCATCTTTCAGATTACCATTTAGCATCAAGAACTGTCTTTTCTTCATATTGCTTAGCCATACGTTTGTAATCTTGGTAATTATTATGGTTTTAGGACCTATACAGTTAATGTTTAGGTCTCCTGCTATTATCGTTTGGGTTACTGTAGAATCTTCAGCAATTATATCTAACATTTTGATAATACCAGCTATAAAAATATTATCATCTTGCGCTTTATGATTCCAGTATATATTGAGAAGAGCAATTCCTCCTAGAGGTGTAATAATTCTAACTAGCTGAGTGAATGGATTGGGTGATGCCCAAGATTCTATAGTAAATTGAAGAGCAGATTAAATAGCGACCAGGATACCTGCAAAGGTCCGAGCTAGCAGGCCTTTTTCCACCGGTAAGGCTGACAAAATATGGCCTTCCCAAACATGCCATGTCTACACGCCATGTTTCTTGTAGAAGAATAATATCAAATGATTTAGGAGTGTCTGTGTCGCTAAATAAGAGATGTTTAAAGCCTCTTGTATTCCAAGAGTAAGTTCAATGGGTTGGTGTTCAGTGCATAGTTATCTTTGAATGTTGTTATTGGGTGCTTAGTTCAACCAGGTTTGATTCGTCAAGTGTTTTAAATATTCTAAGTGTTGTATTGACACTTGAAGGCTAGCCTCCAATATCCACAATTTAGAATCCAAATTACTGTTGGAGTGTAAAGGTTGGTTATTCATTTGTCCTTGTTGTCTAGTCCTTTTGACAAATTTCTGATCATTTATTTTGTTTTGAGCAATCTCTTGCTCTAGGATAAATCCCATATCATATAATTCTGGTTGTGATTGCTATAGTATATTTCCCACTGCTCTGGAGGAAACCCATAATTTTACTACACTAGGGTTTTCAGGATCAATTTATTCTATTTGCTCAAAGTCACTAGACTGAGGATCGTCAATCATTTGTACATCACCCAGTATGTTAAGCATGCCTGTTCTATTCAACACATATTGTGAGTAAGGGTTCGGTCTGCATTGGAGGATCAAAGCGTGACAATTATGAGTGGAGGCTATCATTTTCGTTTTAGATTAGCCTTGACGCTTGTAGCGGGCTGTTGATGTAAGCGTTCATGTGGTTTGTTTTTCCATATATTTGGCTCATTTTGAATTACTAAATCGATTTCTGATTGGATGATCTCAGCATCAGATTTTCCAGTAAAGTGTGGTGCACAAATGCCAACAAACATTCTTTTCTTCTTTGCTTTAAGGTAGTAAAAGTGGTTGTATTTTAGCAAGGTTTGATAAAGTCCATCTCATTGTTCATTGTTATTAAAACGAAATTGGATCTTATGTGAGTTAGTGCTTATTTTCAAGGGTAATGGGATGTTTTCATAATTGTTCTCTGCTTGATCTAGATGTTCTGCTGCTTCGATAAGATTGACCAGCGGTTCAAAATTCTCAGTTGGGGAGTTTTCTGTACAAAACTTCTAACTGATTTAGATGGTTTATTAACCTTTTGCTCTGGCTAATATCTTGTTTGTCTTTATTAGTCGTACACTTGCATTACCTTTGGTATTATTCAGGTGTGTTAAGGAGCTCACACATTTTCTTGAGCCTACCTGCAAGCCCTTAGAGCTAGGTTTCTAATGTTTTGATTTCTTGTTTGCTTGGGCGTTAGTATTACACCCTGCTTTTGTATGCTAAAAATATCAAAGGATGGTTTATTAGTTTCATTAAGAGCATCCTGAAGAATTGCAGTTAATGGCAGATCGTGTTTGAGAGTTATTAAGCTATCAGTTTGTATACATGATAATGGTCGATAATTCTGGTGGGATACAGGAAAACTGACATACCGTTACTGCCACCTGATATCCCAGTAATTCCGGGATATTCCAGGTTCCAGTGATCATTCACCATTTCAATCGCAGGTATTTTGGGCCACCGGAAATACCAGTGTCGGAAATACCTGCACTTGGCTGGAGGTAAATCACTGAACCCCCACCAGCAAACTTGGATTTGTGTGGTATAGGGAGAGTGGCCGTCATGGAATTACTGCCATGTTTACTGGCACTATTCCAGCACCGTAAAACTTGTAATGAGGGACTCTGTCTTTTTGTTCTGCAGAGGGTGAGGTGAGCAGGGGCTCCAATCCCAGGCCTTACCCCTCTTCTGCTCAGATGCTTCCTCATTTACAGTGGACTGATCCCCCACATGACATCCTCATACTAGTTCACATTTGCAATTACTTTCTGCATCAATAGCAGTGCTTACAATCAGCTTCAGGCATGCCCAAATAAGGCATGTTTACACGTTTATTTGCAATGCACATGATTATAGCAATACACATTTGCCAGCTTCATGAATGGCAAGTTAACACAGCTTCCCAGGAAAACGACATATTGCACCCCCCTGTCAAACTATTGTAGACCTCTTCTCTCACATGCACCGCAAGCAGTACTATGTTAAACACTTTCCTTAAATTGAGCATTAATACATTAAAATCTGAAAACTGATGATCTGCTCTTTTTGCATTTACAGGCTAATGGAATAATCACGAATATATCTCAGCATCCCGCGAGCTGGTGAATAGCCTATGCATCGCCAAAAATTTGATTTTAAAATATCATACATACTTTCCCATGAAATGTTTTTTTTGTCTTCAATTTAATATTAAATAAAGTTATTCAATATAAGTGCATCATTATACAAGTTGCAAGTCCCCTTGGAAATAATGTACTTTATGTGACTGACAGTTTCACTGACCGTAGGTCAAGCTGGTGGGGTTAAAAGGCCATCTGTTAACCTGGCAACCATTTTACAGAAGGCCATTAATGGGCTTGTAATTTTCTATTTGATAGCTGAAAAGGAGGAAAACATACATCACCAATAAAAGAAAAAAATCATTACGGATGCCCCGCTGTGCCGAGATAGCTGCACTGTACATAAATGTGCTTTCTGCTTCAAGAGGCCATCTATGCTTGACAGAGAATGTGCTTTCTGCAGGACAGATAATGTAAAACTTCGTTAGATTTTTATGAATGCAAATGGTCTAGAACAGATGCTTCATTCTAAACAAATGTTGTTTACTCAATTTAACCACTCATTTTTACTATTTTGTTCAGGTATTTTAATCTAGAAATACAACCTATATTAAATATCTAACAATATCGAACCATATAGCAGCACTGAAGATACAATACACACAATACACGATCTCAAGCAATGATGTATCATTGATCACAGTATGTTTGCAACGGAAAAGGCATTCAAACCATGAACAAATATAAATAATGCATGTTTAACTCTTAAATGTATGTCCATTACTGTCTAACGCCCTTAAGAATTCACTGGCAACCAATACTGTGTTTAATGTATTATTTCTTAATCATGTGATTGCTCTATTTGTATTCTTTTTGTTCACTTTAGTGCCTTCAAAGATGTTAACCTTGTACGCACTGATTAAGCGAATTGGGTGAGAGTTTAAACTAATAAGTAGTTGCGTGGGATTAATAAACGTAATCCTTAAATAACCTATTTGTATTAGGAATGTGGGATTTCATGCCCTAAAACAGGACGGAATACGCCCCTTTTGGGCATCTCTTTCGGCTAAAATAGATGTACTGCACACTTAATATTACACAGAAAGTGCTCATTGCCATCATCAGTGAGATGCAGTCCAACATTTGGAGAGGGTTTAAAATGATGGCATTGGCTTGATAAGATTGGGATGAGAACTATTAATGGCAGATTTACAGAGGATATCCCCGGAACTCTAACCAACAAACGTTCAAGGGGGAGGACTAGCATCGATTACTTTTTGGTTACACACAACCTCTGGGAAAGGATGGAGCGATTTTGGATTTCACTCAAGATGTTTTAGCGATTATCACGTGCTAGTTTTAACAATTTGCTTGGATGTGTGTTGCCAAAATGGCACGGCCATTCATCATCTGACAGGGTGCACCTGCAAAAGGAAGTAACAAAGAGGCTAACATGGGAAATGCCAAATAGACCCTTGATACGTGAGCAGATACTGAAGTCTAATCTGCAGGACTTTTACACCTTGGTAAACAAAGAGGTAACCCCTGAGCTAATCCTTGTTACGTTTAGGAAACGTTCAGATAACCTTTATAAGGTATTTACGGTGCAGGGTAGGGCTAATTTAAACAAAGAGTAGAACAAGGGATGGTTTGATGACCATTGTCGAGGGGCTAAACGGCCATTGTTGGCCCTATTGAAAAAGTGGGATACAGCAAGGACTGAGATCATATCTGCCAGTGCTCACTACAAATGGGTACTTACAAATCAACACGCAGAATTAGAAAGAATCTCCCGGGAAGAACTAGAAGTAGGCAGTTTGGAGAAAAAACTCCCAGCAAATGTTGGGAATCAATGAACAGGGGCCCCAAATACAAAGGACAATTGTCTGTATGAACACAGAGGTACCTGACAATATATGTGTGGTGCACTTGCTTGGATTGTATAAAGACCCAGATGTTGTATATGGAGATGGTTGTGCTAATGGGCAAGGTACCTCCTTGGAGGTTGGTGGGAGTATGCTTAGATCTGATAGTGATGTGACTCTCCAATTTACATACTCAGAGGTCATGAAGGCTATCATGCTATCAAAATTGAAACAGATCACCTGGGAGAGAGGGAATCCTGGTAGATTATCTTCAGGATTTGATTGAAATCTGGGGCCCACTATGAACCAGTATTTTTAATGCAATATTAAAGCCCTATGTGATTCCTGACAAGTGTGGTGGAAAGCAGGTGCAATACCCTGAACCTCTAGGGAAGTATACTCAGCAGCAGCACGTAAGGTCACTTTCAAATGGGATTTAGTTTCACAGCATTTTAGAAAGCACTAGGCTACCAACCACATGATGGGATGATGGGCAGCAAAGATATTGTGATGGCTCCATTAGGATAAGGCCCTCCCACCACATTAGCCAGAGTCCTGCCATTTTGCACTAGGCCTTGGTAAAGTATATTTCTGTCATTTAGGGCACTAGGCCACAGTTCAGATCTTCTGTCTTTTAATTTAATTAAACATTATTCCTCCTTCCCCCAGCGAGTGTTCAGCATGCCACAGTCCTTGGAGGAAGTGTGAGGAGCAGTACACATGAAAGCTATTGTTACAGGGCTTAGCTGTTCTCATGGGCTTTTAGTGAAATGTAGAATGATAGTTTGTGTTCTTGACGGTAGATAAAATGCAATAGTTGCGAAGGCCATATTTTGGTGTGAACTGAGCATTGGTTGAAGGCATTGTCAAAGCGCAAAACTAGATTGTGGTCATACCGCCCCCTAGGGGAAGTTGGGACAACTTGGTTTGCATTAGAATGGCTTGGTAACATGAATAAATCGGGGAAATTAATTTCCAAGGAGTGGAGCTTCAGTTATGTTTTTTATGAAGTCACCTGGTTCCCAACAAATATCAGGAAATAATGTCTGCTAGGAACAGCAACATCTTTCAAAATGGGAGTTGCAAAAAGTGTTGAAGAGCAAACTGCCACAAAGCCTGAGAACTGCTGGGTATTGGCAAGTTGACTGAGCTCATGAGAGAAGATGTTGCTGTGTCAGATTTTGACCTAACTGTTCACACTCTCTAAATGATTTTTTTTTTCTCAGTTGGACTGCATATCAGCAGGTACATGAACGTGTCTTGACCAATGTGGGTATGCCTTTTTAGTAAATGTTACACGTATATCTTTAGCCAATCAGGATGAAGCATTCTCAGCTGACTGCACAATTAGGTCACGGCGTAATGTAATGATTGATGGGTGGTACTATGGGGAGCACTAACATATACTGGGTTTATTTTTCTCCATAGGTTGGAGACAATGGGGAACGTGGGATGTACTTGATATTTGTAACCTATTCTAATTGTGTTTTTTTTTTTTCTTTAAATATTGTAACTCAATGCTGTCGCATTGAGCTGGTTTTCAGTTTTTTGTTCCATAGAGCTGATTGACACTCCCAGCCACAATTTATATGTGTTAAAACCTGTTATTCTTTCATATTGGGCACTCCATTACTGCTTCCCTGAGCTGTTTTTTTTAAACATTTTTTACCTGGTTTTGGGCCTACCATGCAAATGAAAGAGAGCTATCACTGTTCCTATTTTTTTTTTAAAGGCACTAGCGATAATCACCAAGCTTACAGACCTGTTTCTTTCCTGAATACAAAGTTTAATGTATTGTTCTAATTTTTTGCTTTTTTTATTAGGTGTCAACATACGACCTTTACACTATACAAATCAAAATACAACAATTCATCATACAATAAATCATTTGAAAAGATAAAATTAGGGTTCAAACAAGACATTTCATTTGGTCAAAAGAAATACATCTTCAGAATTAGTAGTCAGAGCAATCCACTAACAATTGTGTAAACAAGTAGTTGTTATGCGAGAGGTCGATTTCCCTCTAGTCCAATAGTTTTAAGCTTTAAAGAGCCTGTCAAGTTTTAAATTTAGCCCTTTAATGTGTCCAGTCTTTTTTCCACCTGCTGTCCAATATGGAACGTTGCAGCCGTCACAACCAAAGATTTTTCCCCATAAATGGAGCTCCAAAACTGGTCTAAAGTGTAGTCCATGATCGCATGTTATCCCTTCTCATGTAAGCCATGAAGCAAACTGCATTGCGTAAGCAAATGCCTCGCCGATTCAACGGCAAGGTACATATTTGACACAGGCGCTCATCCCTTTTAAGGCCAATCTAGGCCTCTGTGTTTGCACAGACCTGTAAAGTTTCAAGGCGCAAATATAAGATAAAATTCACCGTTTGGGGGAGTAAGCTTTAAACAAATAGTTACACAGGATATTTGAGTTCATTCCCTGAGTGGAATAAAGATGATATTTCTGTTTTTTACAAGATAATCAATTGATTGGGTGCGATCATGGTCCTTTGATTTCCTTTCGAAGTCCTTTGCATATACTGCCCCCAGAGAATCCGGCAGTCCCTTCATACATATATTCTCACAATGTTTTAGAACCAGAATTTGCATGTCAACAAACCATACACTGCACACACAGCTTTGTCCGTGTTGCATAGTGAGGTTCAAAAGTCTTCTTTTAAAAGTTTAATGTTCTGGAAGACTGGGTCTCCACTAACAATATTCTTGCCCCAATTCAAATGCGCTTTCACCTTTCATTAGTAATCATGAAACAAGGCTTAAAGTTTTGCACGCTAATTGCCCATTCTCTGTTCATAAAAGTGGAACCTATGTATCTAGCTTCATTTAGAGCGGCCCAGAGAATATCCTGTGCATCTTTAGGATGTTACATCACGTATGATCTCGCAGGGATGGTCAATGTACGCCCTGGTTTACTATTGATACTGGCGTCAGACAACGGTGCGTATTAGCACCACTTTATTTTCCTTGTACATCAATAAAATGCAAAATAATTTACTAGAATGCATTGCGGATGTCACACAGTTAGGTGGAATGCGACTCTCAGCCTCAGTCTATGCAGATGATTCAATTTTGATTGCTCATACTCCAAGAGCTTTGCAGATTCTTGATGAGTATGTGTTGATGATGAAGGACTTGACCTTCAGGTCTTCTAAAACAAATCAGCAGTTATGATCTGTCGCCAAGTAAATAGGAAGCCCAACTTGCCACCTCCGTGGTGTAGCTCGATCCCAATTTCTTATTGAAAGTATTTTCTATCTGGGATGGGATTTTCAGAAGACTTTACAGCTGATCCTCACTCTACAAAACAAGCAGTGCGAATGAGACAATCAATAGGGTGTATATTTTGTTTAATTAAACAACACAAACAGCAACCGCTTAAGATCATAAAGTCAATTTGCACGGCCCGTGCATTACGTTCTAATGTAATTTATGAAACCAGGAAATCGTTTTTTTTTAATGGTTTAAGCTAATTTCACCTGGCCTAGTAGGATCGCTGTCTCTGTCGTCCCTCTGTTTCCCCTTCCTTGCCCCGTCACACCTTGAAACACCGTGTGTATAGGAACGTTACAAATGCCATATCATATCATACTGATACCATAAAGGATTATGTTGTTTAGGAAGAACTCTATAACCCAAATATGTCCCATACGTACTATAACTAAAGCATTTTATAATTGTTGACTTTGAAGTGAAATGTTTGCCAAAAGATCAGGGCACTAAATTGAGGCAAGACATCTAATGTGCAACACGGAGGTAAAGGATATGCCACAATATGTTTTGATCTGACCTGCATATGCACCCTTAAAACAAGGCCATAGTGTTGAGAACAAATGTACTCAACACTATCCTGCACTTTATTTCTATTAAACGTGGAGGCTACCATAACAGCATGGGCATTGTCTCTCTATATACGCAAAGCATGCTTACTAAGAGGAAGTAACTCAAGGGGTGATGCCTTCATCTGTGGATGTGGCTGAACAATGAGGTCTGAAGTCATGGTTATCATTTTAGCATTAGTTCTTCTTAAATTTAAATGATGTTGAAGTATTCGAGGTCTGGTGATATATCAGTGTTCTAATGTGTTTTTTCCCAAACACTAATACGAACAAGTTTGGTGATTTTCGTTAGACATTGTCATGACTTACATGCTAGCTATTTTAGGGTTTTGATAAAATAGCATCTAAGTAGCTGCTATTAATTAATTTACAGGTACACAGTTATTGCAGCACTATATTCACTTGTGTGCCTCTATGCTGGTTTTTCCTTTGAACATTTAAAATGTTTATATGATTATGTTTGGATAATCGTTTTAACTAGAGCACACACCAATATTTTAATATGTTTATATTGCAATGCATAATTGCATTTTAGTCATTTTGGAGCAATTATGGAACCCAATTTAACCAAGTGTAATTGATTAATTGAGATGTGGGACTGGCCGACCACATTGTTTGTGAATTAGCTTATATTAATTCACTGGCACATGAGAAGATATGGATAGTGTGCTTATCTGATTCTGTAGCTTGATTTTGTGTGTTCATGGATTGTGGTTGTGATTGCTATAATGGATATATCCTATCCAAATAAAGTATTTGTGTGTGTTTGTCCTTCCAACATTTCAAAAAAAAAATCATCATGATGAATGTTGGCATTTTTAACAGATGGCATCCCTTGGTTTACAATAATTGCACGACATTTCACCTCAATTTCTCAATTTGGGAAGAATCTCTTGATCTTTTTGATGTTTGCCTGATCCAATTCTAGAGAAAACAAATATAGCAAGTGGGACACGAGATATTTAAGCTACAAATTATCTGTCATGGCAACATGCAAACATGTGCCAGAAACATGACCTAAACTATTACATTCTGGCAACAGGGTAAGTCGTATGACCTTGTGAAGAAGGGGTGGGGACCATTCCAATCCTATGGTGGGAGGCATGCCAGCATTTCAATCAGACACATTCCTACTACAGAGGGAGCAGGTGGTAGCTAAGAGTGCCCCAGTCCCTATACCTTCCTTATGTGCCCCTGCAATTGTCTGCAGTAACACTCTTTATCGACCCATACCTCTGTCTTCCAATGTTGTCCAGCCAGTCCCTGATTTTTCTGGATAACAAGAAATGCCAGCAGCTCCAACAGTGAACCATAGAGAGAGAAGCCTACTAGAGGTGCTCCAGGGACTCCTACACTCAGTGCACAACAATCGGCAGTATAATCCCACAGTACAGCTGCATAATATGAAAGAATAAACCAGTGTGGACACAAAATACCTCTATCTGCTCCCCATGGCAGCAATGCACGCCAGCGTCAGAGCTGCAGAGATGCCCTGTGAAATCGGATATCAGCAGCAAACATTGCTTACAGGTAAAAGAGCCAAATAGCAGCTCTTTGAGGATCTACGTGATTTGGCAGTGGCAGAACTTTTCATGGCGTAATTGACTGTTGTGAATTCTACCGCAAATACAATTTGACTGTGGCCCAACCCTGCAAATCCATGCCTTCCACCACACATAGATTACCCCACCCCCTACTTACCTTTTGGGCATTTGTTGCCTCTCCTGACCCTGCAACATCAGTCCCGTCCCTCTAACATGGGTCAGATCCAATGCAACCATTTCTGTTTTTTTTTCTTTTTTTTTTTAATCCCCTGCTTGCCTCCACTCCTTAGGAAGCAGGGGACACCCCTGCAGGCCCCTAAGGCCATCAACATGGGGAGCACGGGACACCCTCAAAACCGCAGATCAAAATGTTCTGTATTGATTACCCAATTTGATCAACATTAATTGATAGAATGGTACTGACCGAATTCAGCCAGATTTAGCATTCGATCAATAAAATTCAATCAAATTGGGTAATACCCTCTTTAACATTATGGGGGTAATTCATAGAATTTAGCGCACAAGTGGCGCACGCGGCTGGCGCACAGTGTGCACGTGCGAATCCCTGTGCCAGCCGCTTGCGCTAAAATCCATTTCCGCGCACAGCGTATCCATGGATTCCAGTTACCAAAACCAGCCGTGGCGCACAGTGGCGCAGCGACCCTGCAGCAGCGCCAGTTACGTCCCCAAGAATACCTCTCGCGCAGGGAAAAGCCATCAAAATCCCCAATCCAGCGCAAAGGGCTGCGCTAACCCTGTACCAGCACGGCAAGCAGGCTACGTGTATCACTGGGGTGCGCGGGAAGTACCTCATGACATTTCAGCTGGGTTTGTGTATTTCAGGGGTGCGTTGGAAGTTCCACACGCGATTCCATCAGGGTACGTGTACATCAGGGGTGCGTGGGAAGTTTCACACGCGATATCAGCAGGGTACGTGTATTCCAGGGGTGCGCTGGAAGTTCCACACGCGAATGTCCTGGCTACGTGCATCTTGGGGTGCGCGGGAAGTTTCACACGCGATATCAGCAGGGAACGTGTATATCAGGGGTGCACGGGAAGTTCCACACGCGAATGTCCTGGCTACGTGTATTTCGGGGTGTGCGGGAAGTTTCACACGCGATATCAGCAGGGTACGTGTATATCAGGGGTGCGCGGGAAGTTCCACAGGCGAATGTCCTGGCTACGTGTATTTCAGGGTGTGCGGGAAGTTTCACACGCAATATCAGCAGAGTACGTGTATTCCAGGGGTGCGCTGGAAGTTCCACACGCGAATGTCCTGGCTATGTGTATTTTGGGGTGCGCGGGAAGTTTCACACGCGATATCAGCAGGGTACGTGTATATCAGGGGTGCGCAGGAAGTTCTACATGCAAATGTCCTGGCTACGTGTATTTCGGGGTGCGCGGGAAGTTTCACACGCGACATCAGCAGGGTACGTGTATTCCAGGGGTGCGCGGGAAGTATCACACGCGATTCCATCAGGGTACGTGTATTCCAGGGGTGCGCGGGAAGTATCACACGCAAAAACAGCAGGGTACGTGTATTCCAGGGGTGCACGGGAAGTATCACACGCAAAATCAGCAGGGTACGTGTATTTCAGGGGTGCGCGGGAAGTATCACATGCGATTCCATCAGGGTACGTGTATTACAGGGGTGCGCGGGGAGCACCATACGTGAATTGCACGTGTGGGTCCTCCCAGGTGTTCCCTCTACACCCTCCACGGCCCCTGCAGGTGGGCCACACTACAGGGGCCTACCCTGCACATGCCCTGCAAGCACCCCATCCACCATTGCCATGCACCCCAGCAAACCCACATGTCACCTTAAACTACTGCCCACCAATGCATGTCTCCCTGCACCCCCAGCCACCAGGGGCAGCCTCCACCAGGCCCCCACCCATGTCTCCCTTCACCCCCAACCCCCAGCCACCAGGGGCAGCCTCCACCAGGCCCCCACTCATGTCTCCCATCACCCCCACCCCTGGCAGTGCAGGGGCAGCCTCCACCAGGCCCCCACGTATGTCTACCACCACTCCCACCCCCCAGCAGTGCAGGGGCAGCCTCCACCAGGCCCCCACTCATGTCTCCCATCACCCCCAACCCCCAGCAGTGCAGGGGCAGCCTCCACCAGACCCCCACCCATGTCTACCACCACCCCCACCCCCCAGCAGTGCAGGGGCAGCCTCCACCAGGCCCCCACTCATGTCCAACTCATGTTCCCCTGCACCCCCACCCCTCAGCACTGTGGTGCACCCTCCACCAGGCCCCCACCCATGTCTCCCATCACCCCCACCCCAAGCCACCAGGGGCAGCCTCCACCAGGCCCCCACTCATGTCTCCCATCACCCCCACCCCCAGCAGTGCAGGGGCAGCCTCCACCAGGCCCCCAGCCATGTCTACCACCACCCCCACTCCCCAGCACTGTGGGGCACCTGCCAGCAGGTCCCCACTCATGTCCAACTCATGTTCCCCTGCACCCCCACCCCCCAGCACAGTGGGGAACCTGCCAGCAGGCCCCAACTCATGTCCAACTCATGTTCCCCTGCACCCCCACCCCCCAGCACTGTGGGGCACCTGCCAGTAGGCCCCCACTCATGTCCAACTCATGTTCCCCTGCACCCCCACCCCCTAGCACTGTGGGGCACCTGCCAGCAGGCCCCCACTCATGTCCAACTCATGTTCCCCTGCACCCCCACCCCCCAGCACTGTGGTGCACCCTCCACCAGGCCCCAACTCATGTTCCCCAGCCAACATGTCATCACAATCTAGATCCCTGGTCCCTATGGTCAGCCTCCAAATGCAAAACACCCACCCGAGTATTGCATCCACCCACTTAGAAATGGCAATAACATGATAGAACACCAATTGCAAGTTTGGAAATGAACACATGTCCCTCACATACACCCAATGGGTGTCAGTGAATCTCAAAACCCATATCATGATATGCATGAAACCAATGAGATGATACTACACATTGAAGTTTGAGCAAAAAATATGTATTAAAGGAAACATAAATTGAATCAAAAATAAACAGAAATGGGAATGTAAAAAAATGAAAAGAAGCATGTCCGTGAAAAAATGCAAAACCAAAAATCATAATCCAAAGGAATGGTGTTCAAAGTCACAGTCCACAAAAGAAAATCCAGTGGAAAATTATAATTGAAAGCCATTGCTCCATGGGTAAATTGTAAAATAAAAAGAAAATCCAACAGTGAACTATGTACAGATGAACAAGCCAGGGTCCATTATCCCAAAAAAAGAAATGAAACCTATCTAACAACACTAACTAATAAAAAAAAACTATATACAAAAATGTGGCCCATTGTCCAAAAGGTCAAAAAAAAGCAAACACAAAGGAAACCTAACACTAACTACAGAACTATGTACAAGGGCAGCGGGCTAGTCCGACGGCTCACTTTTGGATGTCCCGGGCCAGGACATCATCAAACTCCTGCTCAATGTCCCGGAGGCGGTCCTCCTCCATGGCCCCGAGGGTCCGCAGGGCCATCGAAGTGTCCATCTCCAACCCTCTGCGGATTGCCTCGAGGCACTCGGCCTGCCTCAGGGCCCTCCGCATGGAGTTCTCCACCCTGACCATCGTGAGCCGTGCCTCTTCCGCCCGCTCCCGCTCCGCATCTATGGCGTGGCCCAACCGCTGCCACACGGAAGACACTTTCTGTCCTGGGTCCTCCTGCCCTCCGGCCGATGCCTGCCCCTCCGATGTCGAAGGCCCTGAGCCTTCATGGCTCCCACCACGTTGCTGCTGCTGCTGTGCCTCTGCCCGTGCACTGCCTCCTGCTGCCTGCACATCCTCCGCTGGCTGGGGTGCAGTCGTTCATGTGTTCACCCTGCTGGACGTCCGACTCCCAACTGTGGCAGGGATGCCTCCTCCACCAGCCTGGCCGCACCGTCAGAGGCAGCTCCACAGGGCACCCAGGTGACTGATGGGTGGGAAGATGGCATGGAGGACGACTGGCACATAGGGGGTTCAGTTGAGGAGGGGGTCGCAGCAAGCCCCATCAAACGGAGGAATCCGGCCTGGGTGACCTGTCCTAGTAGGCCGATGCGGTCAATGAGCCATTCGAGATGACGTGCAGTCTCCTCATGAAAAGACTGCAGATCACCTCGCATGGCCCGTTGATGCAACGCCACACCAGTCAGGACAGGCTCAACCCGGACCCAGATAGCCACGTCCGCAGGCAGAGGAAGGCCAGTTGTCGTGAGCTTATACCCTGCCTGAAAACGGGTCTGGACGTAGGCTTCCCTGCTGGTGTAAGATGATGCAGGGACAGGATCAGGGACAGGATTGCACACAGGCACCTCCGCAGCGGCCTGTGCTGCCTCCTGTCCCTGGTCCTGCACTGCACCACTAGCACCAGTGGAATCCCCACCTCCAGACCCCATCTCTGTTGCTTGCGCAGCCTCCTCCTCCACCAAACCCCCCACCAACCTGGATGACTCCGTGCCATCTTCCCCCGTTGGGCCCTGTGGGGTCCCAGCTGCCCCTTCTGCTGCC
Organism: Ambystoma mexicanum; assembly: GCF_040938575.1. Classification (NCBI taxonomy): domain Eukaryota; kingdom Metazoa; phylum Chordata; class Amphibia; order Caudata; family Ambystomatidae; genus Ambystoma; species Ambystoma mexicanum. Next base: position 525,714,478 of record NC_090926.1, read on the forward strand.
GAGGAGTCCAACTCCAACCTCTGCCTCTTGGACCTCCCCCCGGCAGCTGCGGCCTGGGACGCGGCACCGGACTCCTCACTCCCCAACGAGATCACAACATGGGAGGGGAGCCAGGCCTTGCGTCTCCAGCTGGCGGAGGGATCCCCGCCGCTGTGCTCCACAGCACCTTCTCCGCCCTCTTCATCAGTTGACGCTGCAGACAGGGAGAAATAAAACACAGGCATCAGGGCACTGTACAATGGACACATACACACATTACAGTTGTACATGAGTGGCATTGGCAAACCTCAGACATGCCATCACAATCCCCAACACAAATGTAATTTCAACTCGCACACATGAGCCATACCACAGCCATATCGCAACTGCCAGCACCATCCATACACATACAACAGCACGAGCAGGCAAAGCTGAGCCAGGCATCACATGCAACACAGGAAGTGCACTACACATGTACACACACCACCACACTTGCATGCATGTGTACACCTCTGCCAAGTGTTCCAGTGTTCAGATGGGCATCCATGTCACATCTGCCAATCAGGCTTCCACATCCCGCTGTCACATGCATCCATGTTGCATCACTGTTGCACCCTTGTCAAATACACACAAATGCACATGTACACAGTGCTGATAGATGCAGCTGAAAACAACATACATGTGTGACATCACAAACATGTCTACTTACATACACATTCATCCAAACATGTGTGCCCACACAACTGCATTTGGCATGCAAGCCTACACACACAAGCACCATCCATGTCTCACACATCACAGCCCTCGCATTTGTTAGCCTCACGGCCCTGTACACCCCCACCCATACTCGACCCCATACAAACAGATGTGCAATCTGCACACTACTGAAACATCACCACACGCACAGCTCACAATCAGGATGCATGTACACTTACCGCTCGACTCCAGTCGGGTCTGCCTCTCAAGGACCTGGACGTGGAGCGCTGGGGATATGCGTTCAGGACCCTCATCTGATCTTCCGACAAGTGGCCCTGGCGCCCCTTAGCATCTGCTGCCTTCAAGAGGCACCGGGCCTTGTTCAGGGTCCTGGACCTGAAGTCCTCCCAGCGCTTCTTGACATGTTGTAAGTCGCGGACTGCTACCCCCTCCGCGTTGATGTCAGTCATGATGTCATTCCAGATCCGAGTTCGTCCTTCCTTGTCGGCGCGGGAACTTCCGAAGAGTGCATCATACTGCCCCAGGACTTGCTCCACCAGGACACCAACTTCCCTGGCACTGAAGCTGGTGCCCCTCTGCTTCTCTGGCCAGGGGTTGTCAGTGGTGCCAGATGTTGCAGTGCCCGACATGACAACCCCAGATGCAGGAGTGGGTGGGCAACTGGGTCCTGGGGCTGGGCTGTGGAGCGATGGAATCCCAGTTGGGAGTCTTCGGTTTCAGCAGGGGTGGTCACAGCAACAGCACCCCTGGCTGATGTGCAGGCAGCAAATGGCAGGGCACGTGGGCAGCAGGCAGTCAGGCAGTAGCAGATGGCAGGTGGGAGCGTGCTCGGGGCTCTGGGGGCAGTAATTCAGCCTTCTGGGCAGGAGCGTGATCTTCCCTGTGCTTACGCATGGCCAGCTTGATACGGAGTGATTTGGCATGTGAAAATTCTGCACGTCAGCGTGTAATTCGAGGAAAGGCCCTTAGCGCGTAAGTGCGTCTGCACGCATACGCAATTTCATTGGACAGAAGGCCTTCAAGCGCAAGCGCCCCTGTGACGTGATGCGCACAGGCGTGCATGGGCATTTCAGCGCGCTTAAAAAACTGCACGTCCGCGTGTAATCCGAGGAAAGGGCCTATGCGCGTAAGTGATGTGACGCGCGCAGGCGTTTCCCTCAGCACGGGTTAAAGGTGAGCGGTCTCAGCAGTTCGCTGTACGTGCCTTTCGTGGAGACCGACGTGTGTTGCTGCTTCCTGTTGTTTCGCGCGCCATCACAACTTCACAGCTATCAAGGACGTATCTCTTCTTTTGGTGGGGGTATTGGCTACGTGTGTTTTTCTGCATCGCGCTAGTCAGACGGTGAGTCGCACACGCTCTTTTTCCCACTGCGGGTGCCCCTGTGTATCGCACCCATTTTCGATGTCATAGTAGCCTGCGTGTCCCACGCGTACGCGTTATTCATGTTACTGGGTGCCACCGCGTACTGCGGGAGGTTGAATCCACGCACGTAGGCTTCAGGGTTGCGTGCACGGTTTTACTGCAGTTTTGGGGTGCCTGAGCGTTGCGTGACCCGTCATTACATCACCGGGGTCACATACAGCCTTGCAGGTGAGGGGGGCTGTTCACAACTTGCTTCCCACCCCCTTCACCACAATTGCCCAGGTAAATTGTGGTGTACACCTCCCATTGGCACCACTCCATCTGTGCCGGCACTACTACATCTGTGCCATGGTTGGGAGGCCACCAAAGGTGAGGGGTGCCTCAGCTGGGCGTCCTCCTCGTGGCAGGCATGGTCAGGGACGTGGCCGTGGTGATGAGGGAGTAGGGGGACTCCAGGATGTCCAGGGCGGCCACAGAGGGGGACGAGGCAGGGGTGCGCCACTTGAGCACAATGTTGTGCCATGTGTCGGTGCAGTCATGCCACCACCCCCTGTGGTTCCGGGGATGCAGCTTCTGCATCTGGCACTGGCGCCCGTGTGACCCGGCAGTCCGTTCCATCGACTGCCACGGGCCCAAGGGTAGTGGTAGCTGCAGCTGCAGTTGTGGACACCGCCACCCAGGCTCAGGGTCTGCCAGCGCAGGCTGCGTTGGCACTTGAGGAGCCCTTGGTAGATCTCCAACAGGCCAGGAGGGAAACCATAGGGGCAGGCCGGGCTGCTCAGTCCAAGACACGTGTCCCTGGGGCAGTCATGTCATCTGCTGCTCCGAACAGCCGGGTGTTGGTAAGTGCAGGGGCAGATGCACCCAACAACACCCCGGTTGTGAGTCTGCCAACCAGGACCGTTGCGGTCAATGATCCTGCCACAGCTGATGTTGCTGCGCAGGGTCCATTAGTGGGCACCCAGCTGCCACTGACACAAGTCAGGCCTTTGGACGTCCCTCCACCTGCCACTCCCTTGGCTCAATCCACCGAACCCACTGGCCATACTGGTCAGGGTGGCATTAGCCAGCCAGGGTCTGCGCCACAGTCCAAGAGGGGGAAGGTTGCACCTGCAGCACAGGCTGGGACCCCACACACATCCACAACCTCCTGCATGTCGAGGAAGAAGCCTTTCTGCAAGCAGGAACTGGACTTCCTCGTGGACTACGTGCGGGGCCATAGCCGTGACATGCTAGTGGGTGCCAAAAGTCAGACTACGGCTGCCCAACGTGACACCCACTGGAAGCATGTTGTGGAACATGTCAGTTCATTCGGCTATGAGGTGCGCACGGCGCAAGAGTGCAAAAAGCGTTGGAATGACATCAAACGCAGCACTAAGGCTAAGCGTGCCTCTAATTACAACTTGACTCTGGTGACTGGCGGTGGGCCTGCACCAGAGGAGGAAGAGCTCACTCCGCATGAGGCACTTGTTGCGGAGTTCATACCACCTGAATTGGTCGAAGGAGTGGGAGAGATGCTGGACTTTGATGCCCAGTCCAGTGAGTGTTGATGCGTGTTTGTTGAGGACGTGTGTGTTTCACTTGTGGGATGTGTTGTGCATGATTGCCACTACATGTGACGTGTACATGGTTCTGATGTGTAAGTAATGCAATGCTTCCGTCATGCATGTCTCCTCTGCCTGCATGCGGGGACTCCATGTAGGCATGCTCCCTTGCCCCTCCTCCGCCACTCTGCACCACAGTTCCACCTTTGCACTGGTGTTCTTCAATCTTGCCAATGTGTACTTTCTTGTTCATGCGTCCTGTGTAGATGCTAACTTCCAGCGTAGAATCTGCCAGACATATGCCGTGTGGTACAGCCTTAGTACTTGATGCAGGGTATCTCACTTGTACTGTGCATAGGTCAGATGTCCCGCAGGGACATGAGTGCCCATTCATGCTCCATGTGCATTGCACGCATGCCCCTATGTGTCCTTGACTGGATGATCACTTTAATACAAGTCCTTGGTTACATACATTGCCTGCCATCTCATCAGCCTTCCCATGTCAACTGTGGCTCAGTCCTGCGTTGCACACATGTTTAGGGTCTGACAATCTGTGTGGCTCACAGGCCTCAGCCTGTTCAATGGCCAATGACTCTGTCCAACTGTTGTTGTGTCTTTTTCACACATGGGTGGAATCCAGAGTTTTCATCATGTGTCCTGCTTACTGTCCCAGCATCATTTGCAGTGTTGTCACTTGAATCACATTAAGCTGTTGATGCCAGTCAACACTGCCTGTCAATACACAGGTGTATGGTCAGCCTTTTGATACCATGCTAGGCATCCCTGCTTTGGTACTGGGGTGGAGGGGTTCTTGGCTTCTAGATATGGTACACATTGAATGCGCAATGCACGTGATGTCTGAATTTGACATTGCACTGCCTTCACATTTACTTGCACACACCATGGAGTCCTTGTACATGTAGGTAGTGAGTGGCGTACACATTTTCTGCACTGCATAGACCCACTTCCATGGTAACTGCCACCTTTCAACAGGTCTGATAACAGAAGCAATTCAAAGTTGACCCAGCATGCATGCCAGGTTATATGTTGTGTGTCACATTTCTGCCTGATGCGTTTGCTGTCGGTGTGTGTGTGTGTTGTGTGCTTCTGACATGTGTAGTGACCTTTTTTCTCTCTATTTTTCAGGTGATGACGCAATGGAGGCAGAGAATGGTGTTGTCATGCCAGACACAGGGTTGTTACCACTACATCAACCCGGCACTAGTGGGGGTCGTGGGGTGGTAGGCCACGAACACCCCCAAGTGCTACAGTCCATCTTGTCTCTGGCTGCCTATGAGTCCAGCCTTCATGACGACTCTGACGTCCATGTTGAGTTGGATGAGCATCAAGTCCATGTGTCAGGGGTGAGTGATTCTGATGTGGACACTCCTCTGTCTGCGACACCTGCACTGAGGGATCAGACAGTCTTGGTTCCTCCGCCCGTGGTGGATCGGGATGCAGGGTCACCCTCCACACCAGTCACTGATGTGCCTGGGACATCACGTCGACAGGGGCATGTAGTCGTGCAACCGCGGGCGGTGCCAACACAGTGAGGAACCCCGGTCCTTGGGTCCCGTAGGGGTCAAGCCCGGCAATGCGGTCGCCGCGCGCAACCGCAGTATACTGAGTGGGAGCAAGACATGACTGCCAATTCAGAACGGCAGGGGGCAGCAGTGGAGAACATCGCTGAGAGCATGGAGCATGTGGCCCGATCTGTGCTCCCCCTGCTAGGCAGGTGCTTCTCCAGCAGCAGGCGGCACGGTCCACGAACCGCTCGCTCAGGCTGGGCATGGCTGCCTCAGACAGGGCACGCCAGGCTGAAATGTCGTCTCTGCATCAAGCAATTGCTGCTCATGCAGAGGCGCACATGGATGCCCTGAGGGAGGAGTATGCTTCCCTCAGATCCACTCTGGGTGTCCTTATGATGTCCCAGAGGCAGCGGGCAGAGGAGAGGTTTGCACAGCTTGAGCGTACCATCTCGGCTGAGCTACAGGCTTGCCGGGATGTGCAGCGGTTGTCCAGCCAGGCCTTGCAGGAGGAACTCCATGTTACACGTGCTACCTTGCAAGAGGAAGCACGTGTATCACGTGAGGTTCTGCATGCAGACCTATGTCACATCGCCACACAGAACTAGGCTCACCCGTCCGGCAGACTTGCTGCCGACGAGGGGCAAGCTGCGGCTAGGCGTGGCCAGGCTACTGTGCCACGTCCTCCTTTCCAGGATGAGCCAGACTCGGACGACCATCTATCTCCCACATAGGTCGGGCTGTGCAGGCGTTGAGCCCATGGAGTTTTTTTTTTTAGCTCAGCATCATCGCATGTGGATGTTGAGCAGCACCCTGTACCTCCCCCTCCTGGGTGCCTCCCCTCCCCCCCGGGTCGTATGTGGCCATTTTTGATTTTTCTTTTAGTTTAGTTAGTTAAGTTTCTGTTTGATTGTTAGTTTAATTAGGTAATGTAGGTTTTCCATAGTTAGTGTAATTAGTTAATATAGTTTAAAATTGCTTGTCTATTGTGCTTTCATATGACGGTGCAGTGCTTTGTGGCTTTTGAAGGCATCCACTGTCTGTTCCAGCTGGCCCCTTCAGGCTTGTCTTGTGTATGTGTTTGCTGCTTGGCGTCCTTGACTCACAGATGCCACTCCTGCCTCCCTTATCAATGGGCTCGCAAGGATGGTTCGGTGTCACAACCTTTTACACAAGGCCTTTGGACTGTCATATCTGTGGCATGTCTGGTGCTGTGTGACTTGTGTTTACACCCCTAGTGGGGATGATTTTGGTGTTATTGTCCACTGTTCAGCTGTTGCTAGATGGGGTGTTTCATGATTAATGTGTACATTCATTGCTATGCATTGTGTAGTATGTTTCTTATCTTTACTGTACACGTGCTTGTTGCAATTCATGCTGTAGATAGTGTTCCACACTTTGGATGTGAAAGACGGACTGATGGTGTGATTTATGATGTGACTCTCTGACATGGTCAAGTAATGAGATGCCTGAAGAGAAACACACAGATTACTTTGAAGCATTAATCATGTTGTTTCATGGCCTTTCTGCAGGGGGATGAGCCTCGAGAGCACCTTTCCCAGCAGACATGGCCCATTGGATGACGGAATTCTGGACACGTTTGTTGGTGCCCACATGCACATGTGTGCACAAGCAGAGGCACAGGGATTGCAGACCTACATCCTAGAACTGCTGACATGTTCCAAGGAACTCCAGTCAAGGTGAGCAGCACAGGCAGGCCACAACACAGCAAAGCTTGCACCAGACGAGTTGCACATGCAGGCTTAGTCACAGCACTGAGAGTGAGCTTGGATGAATATTGGTGTTGAAGCACACAATGCAGCTCAGATGTGTTGGTGGACTGATGGCTGCTGATTGTAAGGTTGTCTGGGACACCTGCAGGGGCAGTGGCACATACCCTCCGGTACACCAAGGTCCATCGAGGCACTTGTATCAACCATGTAGCCTTCCGAGACATGGAAAGGGGCAGCTCACAGGGACATACAGCAAGGGACATACTCGGGTGCAGTGCATTTCATTTCCATGTACATTATGATAAATGCACTGCCAACTTTGTTTCGGTCATGGTGGTACACAACTTGCTCCGAAGTCATGGCTTGCTATATGGGTATGTCTGCTTACCCAGGGAACATTGCATGTTGTGTGAATTGTGACACATTTGTGTTCCATTTGCCACACACCCACCAGCGGCTGACTTACTGCATTGACTGTGTATGACCCATCACAGGGGTAATGTTATATATGGGTACGAAGCATCTACACAAGATTGTCAGTTTGTAGAGTAGTTTGTTGCTGTGGGCATGTTTGGTGGTGTGTTTTTGTGTAATTGGCACATACAGGTTGTTGACTGTGGCTCTCTTTGCAGCATTGCAGTGCAGGAGGCCAGCACTCAAAACCAGAGCTAAGTGTCTTGTTGTTTTTCTTTCAAACTGCTCTGCATAGGCTTGCTGGGGGGTGCACTAATGCATGGATGAATGTGTAATTCAATTTGGTATGTTTTTTCCCCCTAATCACCCAGAATCCTATGCAATTTTGAACCCTGTACCCTCTACCCGGTGTTCCTGCTTCCCATACCTATCCAAGCAACATTCCCTAACCCTCTTTCCCCGCTGGGGTTGCGGATGCCTGTGTAAGCCCCAAACTTGCAGGCGCCAAAACCCTAGAGGGGGTGGTTAGTTCGTGCAACTCCTAAGCCTGGACTACAGAAGGCCATGACAATGATGTCCAAGTTTGTTTGGATTGTGTATGTGTTCATGCAGGTAGTACATTTTCGTGCATTCCTTGCTTTCATGTGTCATTCCTCCTCCCCTCTCCTGCCACTCATTCCAGTTATCCAGTGTGCCAACACCTGTCCCGACTGCATATCCCTGAACCTCCTTCCCCACCAGGGTCTCAGGGGCCAGTGTGAGTTTGACCTTGCAGGCACCCGGGACACGGTGGGGGTGATTGTTTCGTGACACTCCCGCGCCTGTACACGGGACCTGTGACAGTACACATCCGTTCATGGTGCATCATTCTATGTTATGTACCACACATGGTTCACATCCTGTTGTGACATTGTTTTACTGTGCTACCTTGGTTGTTGCATCATTGTGGTAGTACTTGGCCTTTGTAAGGTACTGCTACGTCAAGTCATCTACTGGAGGGTGTTCTGGTTCATTTTTATGCCTTGGATTTTGTGATTTTGGAAATGAGTGTGGATTCTGAGGGTGCAGGCACCTTTTTACACACAAGGTGGGAGATGGTGACGAAGGGTAAAGGTGATCCTGTGGCCAGGTGGAATTGAGGGTTGAAGGCTCCATGACCCAGGTGCAGTTGTTCAGTGGGTCATGGTCATTTGTGAGGGTGGGGGGTTGTTGATAGTTGCCTTGCCCTGCAGTGTGATGGGAACCCTGACATTGTAATGGTGGTATCCTATGTACATGTTGTGTTCTGCTGATCAATGCCTGTTCATGTGTTGTCTTTACCTTTCAGGTGCGAGGGGATAGTTGTGGTTTGACATGCTGGGGTGTACACATGGTGAATGTTCACATGTGATGTGTAGAGAACACTGATGGTCACTTGATTGAACATGCATATGTTGAGTGCATGTCCTTGCTGACCCACACACTTGCACTCTGATGCACTACATGTACTACCACCCTTGCATATCCACGTGTACACTGTTTGCCTTCTGGTGCCCACTGTGTCCCTGCAGCACATGTTCTGTGACCAATTATGGATCCTGTACATGCCTAATTTGCTTTTTGATGTTTTTGATGTGGTCTGTCGCTTAGATGTGATGCTCAGGGTGTGCATCACACACAATGGCTGTTCACTGTGCTGTGCGCTGAGCAGTGTGTTGCAGGAGTTGGACACAGCACACAGAAGCTGCAGTGTTGATGTTGCAATGCACAATGTGCATGTAGACAGGCATTCATTGTTATGTTACGTCTACAACTCTTGTAATGCATTTGGAAATTACTTATTTTGGGTGGGAGGTTGTTGGTCAATCATTTCATCTGATTCCAGGTCTGGCATAATTGTCTGATGCCACTGTACATGTTGGACATGACAATGTGTACCTTATTGTTACTGTGTTGGTGTATGGGTATTGCTTGCCATGTCATGTTGTGGTTTGGGAGGGTTTGAGTGACATAACAGTGATGGCCATGGCCTGTTTTGCAGGTGTGTGTGATTCACACCTTGCATGTCAGGGTCATCTTCTTCTCAAAGCAACTAGCTGGGGGTAGATCTCTCTCTGCGGCAGGGCGCTCCATCTGGAACAGCCTTCCTGCCTCACTGGAACTTGAGGAGAACCATCTCTGGTTCGGGAAGCACCTCAAGACCTTCCTCTTTGCTTCTGCTTTCCCTCTGCCTCTCCCTTGCAAAATTCTTCACTGGAACTGCGCTGGATCTGCAACTGGGCCACTCTCACCGACCTCGGTCCCTGGCCCAGCCACTCTGCACTTGCACTGCCTCCCTGGCAACCCCTGCACTGCGGTACTGTCTCTCTATCCCTACAGCCCCCCCCCTTCCCAGCACTTGTCTGCACTTACCTTTGCAGTTGCCACCAGCTGGCCTATGTATTTGTTTTTTGGTCTACTTACCCTGTACTGCACTCCCCCCCCTCCCCTTCCCCTTACACTTTTTCCTTCCCCCTACCCCTGCACTTGCACAATCTAAATGACACCTGGCCTAGTAGTACCGTTGTCTGTCTTCCCTTGTTCCCCCCTCCCTGCCTCATCGCACCTTGAAATACTTGTGTATAGGCCATATCATGTCATGTCATATGTGTGCCTTTTGGTCACACAGGATAGCTTGTGTTTAAGTAGCTAGGGATGCAGACAATGTGGCACTTCCATGGCAACTATCTCAGGGTGGTAGGGTTGTGACAGTTGACTGTCTCTTTGTCATCATCGATTGTCACCTGGTATGTGCCAGGCCTGTGTGCACTCCGCAGGGGTGGGAGTTTAGGTGAAAAATATGGCCACAAGCTGGGTCCAGGCTTCCTCGCCACGTGCCCTGTCCCCTCCCATGGGCAGCGCCTGTGCCTGTGGTTGGGGATGTGGGGGCACTACCATGTCCACCGGGACGCCCTGCCGTGTTGCAACATTGTGCAGGACATATGCTGCCACAATGATCCTGCACACTACTGGTGGTGCATAGAGTAGCTGCCCGCCAGAGCGGTCAAGGGAGCGGAAACGTGACTTGAGCACTCTGAATGTGCGCTCCACTATGGCTCTGGTTGCAATATGGGCAGCGTTGTATCTTACCTGGGGTGGTGTGGTGGGGTTCCGGATTGGCGTCATCATGTGGTTGCTGAGAGGGTAGGCACTGTCCCCTGGGGAGGTGGAAATGGTTGTGATTATTGGGGTTTGTTTATTTGTGTGTGTGTGTGTGACATGGATGCATGTGCAAGGGCATTTGTACTCACCTAGGGGCCATGTGTCGCCATGCTGCCCAGCTTCCAGGGCCCGGCTCAGGGCGGACATTCTGTATATGAAACTGTCATGGGTGGAGCCAGGGTAGTTTGCATAGACAGAGGTGATGATTCCCTTTGCATCGCATACCACCTGTACATTGATGGAATGCCAGTGCTTGCGGTTTCGGTAGATGTGCTCAGTGGCCCTAGGTGGACGTAGGGCCACATGGGTGCAATCTATGGCACCGAGCACTTTGGGGAAGTGTGCCACCCTGAAAAAATCCAGGACAACGGCCTGCCTTTCTGCGGGTGTTCTGGGCATGTATATGTGCCTGCGGACTGAGGGGCGCGCTGTCATGATTGCCAGTACCTGGTGTAAGCAGCGTGACTGCGTGGCCTGTGAGACCCCCCCCACTATGGCAGTAGTCCGCTGAAATGACCCAGTGGCCAAAAAATGCAGGACATTGAGTAGCTTCTCCAAGGGGCTCAATGCTTGGGAGCAAAGGGTGGGGGATGTAAGGTCATCTTCCCACTCCCTGACCAGGTCTAGGATGATGTGGGGTGGAAACCTATACCTGCCATAGACCTGGTCGTCAGGCATCCCAAAAAGGCTTGTCCGTGGTGCGACAATGCGTGCCCTGGCTATTCTCCTCCTCCTGCGGTGTCCCACGATCAGTGCTGCGACAAATGGGGCATTCATCGTAGCTGTATATACGTGTTTGTTGTTTGCACACACTTTTATACTGTGCGCGGGGACGCTTCCGTCTGCCTTCGTGTGGCGGACGCTTTGACGCCTGTGTGCGTCTTTTGCCATGCGCGGGTTTCCCGTATTCGAATCCATGAATACGGGTTGTTCGCGTGCGTGTAGTTACCTGCAGTACTTCCCCAGTTACGCCTTCTTTTTCACGCGTTATTCCCCATTCCGCGTGTTACGCCCACTGTGCCGCCCACTTTGGTTGTGTGCGCCGCGCTATGTGTGCTTTTGCTGTGCGCGTAGCGCACGCCGTGTATGCCTGCGTGCGCCATGGCTGGATTGGGCGTACGGACAGCGGGAAACACGCGCAGCGTCTTCCTTGAATCGCACACGTGCGCTGCGTTTCTCGCGCTTGCGCTACCTTGCGCATGCTTGCGCTGGGATTTTCGGCGCACGTTTGCTCCATGAATCGACCCCTAAATCTTTGTGCAGGTTTGACAGAGCTCTGAAGTCCTTCCTGTTTAGGTAAGTCTGCCTCAGATGTTATTCTTGTTGCATTCCCTATGGGTTAGTGTTGCTTTGCATACTTATGTTATTCCATCTGCACAGCTGTATGATTTGGTCCATCATGTGCGTAATATATATGCAAAATACAAATACAAATGCACAGAGATGAGAAGTGACAATTAAACCACAGGGCAAGACACTGATCAAGACCAGTTAAGGGTGGAATTGCCAGAAAGCACATATGTTATGGAAGAATGTCCCGAAAGTGTGGACTGGCTCACAAGCACTTCTGAGATGTGGGAGCAGGAGTTATCAATGGGACTACAGAAGAGAAGGAAATGTGGTCCTCTTCAACTTGGGAAATCTTGACACTATCATTCAACAGGACTAAGACAAAGGCCACTTAATTTGTGTGAAAATTATAGTACCTGAAATTGCAGAGACTGAGGAGGTGGAAGGATCTGACCCCAGATTAGGGCAGATGACTGAGGAAGGGGCCTCCCAACCTGAGCAAATTCCAAGGCCCACATCACTGGAATTCACTAAAGCCCAGAGAAAAGATCTGCACCTATTTTTTAGAAGCAATCATTGACAGCCCATTTAAACTAAATATAAAACTGTTACAACATCAGTAACACAAATGAGAAACGTACATTATTACTATTGATAAGTACTGCAACATTTGTGGGGGTGATTGGTGACAGAATATGATGACATGGACTATTGTTTGTGGCCATAATAGACATGTTGTATATGCCTGTGCAATCAGTAAATAATGTTTAGGTAAAAATCCAAAGGCAACATTTTCAAAATAGTATGTTGCAATGACTTTCCCACTAAAATTGCTTTACCTCTTTCCCATACAACTTTGGGTTCTTTCTACGGGTGTCAATTGCATCAATCAACTGCCCTTTTACACAGAGAGTAGCTCTTATTGGCACATTGCATCTTGCTTTTTTCTTTGATAAGCTCTCTAAGGCCCCTAATAATTATTTGAAGGTGTTACTAATATGAGATTCTAAGAACTTCCCCATACATTCATGATGTGGAAATTGGCATAATACACTTACACACAGGCCATAGGTAGTTGTAAACCTGGAAGAGCCTGCCTATATGTTGTATAACATTTTAAATGTATTCGTTTGTCACTGTTACTTATGTTATCTAGTTCTTCATCATTAATGGTTTCTATACATTAATTTAAGACAGTAGCATTTCACATTTATTGAAAAATTCCAATGCAGAGAAATCCCCTGCTTCTCGTAATTTATTTATTACATGAAAAAGGAGCATTGGGTTCACCCACAAGGATCATAAAATAAAGACTGTTGGTTATGAAACTGAATCTCCAATAATACAGATCGAATTCAAGTCTAACAATTGATATCAGAATTGTTGAAGGTACATTCAGTACAGTCTGCCATAAGGAACCTTCCTGCACATTTAGCCAGTTCAAATCATTGTAAATTCAATAACTCCAGGCCATAATGTATGCTTGAGGTGACCTTTCATTTAATAGTTAAAATACTAAGTTACCTTTATTAGTGATACTAAATCCAAGATATATCAAAATGTCCACTTTCTTGATCTTTGTGTTATCAATTGACCATGTGAATTTATGCTTGTTACATGTCCCCATAAAGGAGATTATTTTTGATTTATTAGAATGAAAGTCCAATCTGTTGTCAACTGTGCACTCTCCCAAAATAATCCAGATTTCTTTGACACTTATCTAGCAGAATGATATTGTCCACATACAATAGCCACCCAATTTGTGGTACACCAATTTTTGGGAGGGAATAGCTCAGGTTTTAACAGTGACTCCTGTATGTTCGCCATAAACAGATTAAAGTGACAGGGGCAAGATCAAACCACTGTCTCATGCCTACATTTGCCTTAATTTGTTTCGACAAGGTGCCGGAAGTATCCTGTCTAATCTGCAGAGAATTATCCATGTGGAACATTACAAGCATATTAAATAAACCTATTCTTAAGCTCCATGCACACAAATTATTTCACAGGTTCCACCTGATCACATTATTGAAAGCCAGTGCCATGTATAGAGCTGCATAATGTTGTGGAAGAGTGTTATGAGGCTTTTTGTTGGCAGAACCATAAATAAGACCATTTAACAGTATCCCTATTTTGTACCTGTACCCTATTTGGAACATTGATAGCTGGCCAAATTTCACCACCCCATCTGTGAGATCATTTATCAGAAATGGTGCCAAAATGTTACTAGATGTATCTATCAAGATAATTGGATGATAATTTAACAGAAAAATCGGTAATCCTTTTTATATGTTGTCACCACTATGACTTTGCTAAGGGTTGGAGAAATATTTTCTGTGTTTATTATCTGGGTGTAGAGTATGATATGATACTTTATTTGTATCGCGCTCATATACAAGTGTTTCAGAGCGCAAAATATACAGAGTAGCCAAAGTATCTTGGACCACAAAGTCGGGTCTGGCTTGTAAACTGTATTAGGCAGCCCATATGAACCACAAGCAGATGAATGTTTCAGTTTTGAGATTACATTTTGGACATCTTCCAAAGATACTATGATTGCAATTAATATAGTCGGCAACTCTACCTGTATTATCAACTTTATGAAAATTAGTTACCCATATGTTTTCTGGTATAGAGTGTGCCTGAATTATATATTGGATCTCTTCTTCCCCACTAAGGAGAGTCTACATACCCCTGGTATCTGTCTCACAAACTAGTTTTATCATTTGTTGAATTTTCCTGGCTATCTAATAAAGTTTCAGCCGGTTTTTATATTGATTTTTGATCTGATTTATCTTATCCATGTTCTCTGATCACTGAGTCACTCTTTCCCTTTGAAGTGTGCTTATTGCTTGGCTCACTTCACTCTTTTTATTTTTTATGTGAATATCAAAGGGATGTGGGTGCAACAGTAAATAGTCCCACACACAGTCGATTTGTTTTCATCAACATAATGATGTGCTCCCACATGATTTTGTTAAAACTCTCTGGTGATCTTTTCAGGAATCTATCATATCTATTCCATGTATCCAATGAGCATGCAGATCTGTTGTTAGTTGGTGAGCAGTTGAAAAAGAAATCTTCACTCTGTTCCTAGAATCATTTACGAGCAAATTCCTAACATTAAACTCCAGGTTCCTACTCTCACCAGAAATGTGTACAAGCTCCAGGAGTAGCTTGGTGTTGTCAATTTCTAAAAGTCTTTACCATAGTTAAGGACATAGCCTTAATAAATAAGAGTTCTGACAAAAAGATAACAACTATTGTGGAGTGTTGCCGGCATTGAACAAAGTTGGCTGACCGGGACAGTCCCGCCTTAAATTCATGCTGCATTGTCTGTTGCTCCAATTACTCAAAAGTTCAGCCAATGTATTCCTCTTAATTCAATGTTATTTGTTATAATGGATTAGATGTTAGAAGAATCCGAATGTACTGCAGTTTTCAATTTATTGTAGCCGGGAAGGTGAATTTTCCTGCGCAAATTAAGTACAGTGAAACCTCTTGACTAGCCCACGCTAAGAAATAGTATCCAGTTATGCTATTATTGCCTCCGCACAATCAAACATAGGGTTATTACAATAAATATTTATCAATAAGATGTTTCTATTTGTATTTATATTGTCACCTTTCAGTATCCTAATTAATATAGCAGAGGACTTGGTCTTGATTATTTCCAAGGAGCCACATAAGTTGCTTTTTGTGGTAATTAGTAGCCCTCCATAGGGCCCCGCTTGAAGTCCTCTTTTGGCTAACTTTGCAATAACATTAAAACCGCAGAGAAAGGAATGATCTTGTAACTACGTTTCCTGTATGAACATTATTTCCGAATTCTCAATTGTTTCCTTAAAAATCCCTAGATAAAAAAAAAAAACTTTTGAAACCTCAGCATAAAAACATGGATATTACACAATTTAACATCTTGGATTGGAGGATGAGTATACAGGGAGCACTGTCTATCGCCCTTCCCACTCTTGGGCCTCTTCCTGAGAGGCCCTATTAAACACCTGTCTGCGACCCACTCTATCTGCCGTAAAGAAAACCTTTGGAAGTTCATTGTATGATATCTTTTAGAAGTAGTAACATCATCAAGCTCTATTTTAGACTTAGGGCCTCATTACGACCCAGGCGGTAAGGGGTTTACGGCAGCGTAAACAGCGCCGACCCTTACCGCCTGATTCCGAGGTCCCTTAGTGCCATGGCGGATTTAACACCTGCTTTTAGCAGGTGTTAAAATCCATGGCACTAAGGGACCATGTTGTTAATTACGCCACCGTAATTTACGGTGGCGTAATTAACGCCTTCCCCACTCCCATTATGCCCTATGGGGCAAAAATGGGAATGGGGAAGGGTAAATGGGGATTGGGGACTTACCGCCCCGCCGACCTCGGAATGGGGCGGTAAGTCCGCCAATCACCATGGCGTAAACGTAGGTTACGCCATGGTGGTAAAGGTACGACCCAGGCGGTAACTTACCGTCTGGGTCGTAATGAGGCCCTTACTGTTAGGGAGAATTCTCCAGAATGGCTAATTTCCCTTACCTACTGAGTCCCTCAGCTGCTTTGCTGGATTTCTAGGATGATTTTTTTTCACCTGGTAAGAGTGTTAGCCTGTTTTTCCCAATTTTACATGCTTTTTGCAATGTGTGTTTAACATTTAATTG
The DNA here is from genome assembly GCF_040938575.1 of Ambystoma mexicanum. Taxonomy (NCBI): domain Eukaryota; kingdom Metazoa; phylum Chordata; class Amphibia; order Caudata; family Ambystomatidae; genus Ambystoma; species Ambystoma mexicanum. The sequence continues at coordinate 525,730,884 of NC_090926.1, forward strand.
TGTTCATAGACTGTGGAGCCTCACCTACATCATATTTTTACTGTGTCTTACACAGCCCCTTCAGTGCAGTTACACAGGGTTGTCTTTTTTGACTTCAAAACTCAGGCTCCATTTTCTGGGACTGACTTCCGTCTCTCAGAACATGTACAGTTGTCATTGACTTTATTAGTCTTTTTAAACTCACAGACCCAGTACAAAATATCTTTCATAGAGTTCTGGAAAGGGTTAATAGTTATCCCCTTTTGACTGTTTCTCATGGAACATTGTTTCATTCCCTTTTCATTAAGATTTGGCTGGTGGCAGTGGTAACTATCCTATTTTTCCTACCATGGTTATTTTATATAGCCTTGGTATTGTTTTAGGCTATCTTGGTAGCGTCGAACTTAAACCCGCTGGACCATATATATTTTTATATGGTTCCAGCTGGGTGTATTCACCATTTCTTTTTGTAAAAGTCTTTCTCGTGTTTTACTCTGCGTGCCAAACTAGGTTTGGTTCCTTTGTTTGCCGACCTTTAACGGGCTTCTGCACAGAAGCCCTCCTTAGGCGTCTGAATGTCTGAGGGGTACAGGATGTGAGGGAAGAGTTTGAGACTCCGTGCACAGAGTCTCCTTGGAGACCCATATCGCACTCTGATATGATTGGCTGCTGTGTGATTGACATCCAGACTGGTTGAATGGGGGAAAACTGCTTTAAAGGCAGGTCTATGGGACTGAGAAGGCAGAGTCGCCACTGGATCGAGAGAACTGAAGAGAAGCTGACAGAAGAGGACCTCTACCACGACTGAACCTCCCGGTGAAGCTCTGTTGCAGGTCCGAATCTTCAGGCTTCAAGGACAGGGAAGATCTGCAAGGAATCTTCTCCCCTTGAGCTGGTGTGAACAACCAGTTCACCAAACTGCTAGCCAGGCCTCCCTCCTCTGGTCGAATTTGCTGTACAGTACTACAGTGAACCGGATAGCCAGTGGGAACGGACCCTGCTTGCGTTTTAAGGAATACACCTTTTATTCGTCGCTTTGCTACATTGCTGGTTTCTTCCCTGGGCAGTGCAGGACCCTCCAGTCTTCCTCCTTCTTGTCAGTCTGACAGTTTCTTCAGGAAACGTGAGCCTCCAGGACCTGCCAGGAACGTCTACCTCAGCTACAGCATTCTTCTGCTCTAAAGGTACTGTGCTAACCCGGTTGTTCGTTCGTCCAGCCACGGTAAAAGTGTGTGAAATCTGTTGCCAATCCGAGGGCTTGTCCTTCTTTACTCTTTAAAGTAACTTTTCATCCAACCAACTTCGTTCTGAACTCTTGGCAAAGACTTAACCGTGATCTACCCTAAACTGTGTGATCCTCTGCAAAGACTTTGGTCCATTGACTTTGGGCTAGGGCCCTTGATTTGATTTCCTCACTGTAGTTCCTTTTTCTAGATTGCCCTGCTTACTTACTTGTTGGTGCTGCTCAATTTCTGTCTGTGTCTTTCCCTCCCTTTTAAATCACTTGAGTGCCATTTTGCTCACACGTCGTTTTGAGCTTAATTTGTCCAGAATCTATCGGGTGTGGTGTAGTGTATTAGAATTGTGATTTTCGACTGCTTGATAATAGTGAAATGTTTTATAACTGATGTGTAAATAAATGTATATTATTTTACTCAGAAACCTTGAGTCAGTGTTTGTTTGAATGATAGTAATTGCTGTCCTTTGTGTAACTATTTATACTGCTCACTTTACTCTTGAGATAAGTCTGGCTGCTCAGCCATCGCTACCACTTTACTGTGTAGTACAGGCTTGTAGCAAAGGTGAATTTTTACTGTCACTTGTAGTCCTAATTGTGTGTGGTGTTCTCAAAAGGTACTGCATATCATTCTGCCTAACCAATGTTGGTACATCACATACTTCATATCCACATTTTAATAACATTTTAATAATAATATAAGAAATAGAATGGTCATGTTGAGCAGGAAACTTTCTCAACCTAACCCATTTTGAGTATGCCTTTCAGAAAGAATCTAACTCAGTTATTCACAATGCGTGTTAATATTATTCTCGCATTATTATGGTGAGACTCAATATTAAGGCTAGTGTTATCTGTTCAACTGCTTTGCTTTTATATAGCTTAGATCTAAGCCAAAATATGGGTAACTTTACTTTTTGAGTCATAAATGCCTTATCCATTTGGTAAAAAACTGGCATAATCACTCTGAACCTAAGACTTCACTGCCTCAGAAATTAATTCCAGGTTTGCAGTAATAGACTGGCCAAGGACAGTTTTGTTAAATATTTGGTAATTTACTGTGTGAGGCTCACACCCACCTCGAATGGGAGTAGCAGTGCCCAGAGAGTGGTATGCAGGGTTATAATGAAATCAGTGTACTATCCGGGATCCTACATTGTCTTGTGAAAACTAAGAGAAAAATCAGTGCTTTCTAGTGCAGGTAGGGCAGGCTCACAAAAGAACCTACCCACTGTGAAGATTTGAAGTGATCCAAGAATGCAGGACTCTCATAGAATAATTATGAAAGGAATGCATTTAATTTGTTTTAGTTCCAGGTAGGTACAGGTGTAACAGTTAAGTCACTTACGTTAGATAAAAAAAACATTGGCACATCTAAGCCGCAGTCAGCCCCCACTGACTGCCTTCTATGGAACACTCATGCACATCACATTGACAGCATTATAATCAACACCAAGAACATATATTGCATACACATAAAGAGCAGCATACATTGGAGATAGAAGACAGATTATAACTATCACACAATCCAATGGTAAGTCATTATAATGATTTAAGTTGCACAAGTATTTCTGAAGGTTAGGCAACAAATACTTTCCCATGGTGATGTAGTTGATTTATTACATTTCTAATAATTCTATTACTTTCAGAACATCCTCATCATAGAAAACGGTTTTCTTTGTGGAGCTTCCAACGTATGTTCTGGAATGTAGTCAAAGCTTTGGAGGCATATTCAATAGGGTAATGTGCTCATTTGTTGGTAATGTTTAGTGATTTAGAACTGAAACTGTCCGAACACTTTATTGTTATTAAGTTAGGTCACGAGGAAGAGTTACCCAGTCATTGAGAGGCCTTTTTAGCTGTAAAACAGCTTAACTGTTCAGATGACATACACATTCAGAAAATGTGAGTAGTGTCATGTTTAAAAGCATGCCTGAATGCATAGGTATAACATTATGTCAGCATCATGGGGCATGGCCAACTCAACATTTATTACTGGAATCAGAGAACAAGCCATAAAACCCCAACTGTTTATGTTTAACTTTCAGATTGCTATTGCAATCATGATTGTATTTATGTATTTCTTCATTTAATGAAAGTAACCAACTCCCCAACCATGAGTGGACTAATTCACACCAATTCAGGACATATATATGTGTGTTTGAATGTTGTGGCATGTTTATGCATGTATTATTGTATACAAATGATGGGTGTGTGGGTGCTATTGTAGAGATGAAAGGAGTACTGTGTGATTGTGTAGTGGATGCTAGGTGTGGTTGGGAAGGTAGTAAGAGTAAGAGGCTATATAGATGGGATGGTCTTGGGTAAATATAAGATTTAAATTGGGTGGTGTATAAAATAGGTATATTCATGTGACGGGGAATGGGTAATACACTGAAGCCCGCAGTGGAGTTAAGGGTGCAATCTCACTGTTGGGCTGTCTTTGTTCTTGTGCCTGCTCTGAGCTGTTGCTCAGAATAGAATAAAACTACTACAAAATATGGATGCCTGTGCCGTACACACATACACAGGACTACAAGGACATTCATTAGCCTGCATTTCAGGACCTATTTGCACAAGCACCTTCCAGCATATCAAAATTATATCAACACATCCTTCAACTATAAGAAATCTGTTCGTAAAACTCTACTATGCTAAAAGTCCTGCTTTAGCACTAGCCAATGTAAATAACAATCTTCTACATGGTACAGCCAAACAACTACACAAAGAAATAGAGCATATCCAGAGAAAATATTTTGGAATTGAAAGCCACTTACAAATTGCAACAGAGGTACAACAAACTAGCATCTACTGTACAAATAGTAACCTTCTATTAAACACATACAAAAAAGAAATACTAAAGTTTAAAAGTATCTCCGCTGAAGCACCAAACCATGTGTGTGTGTGTTGCCGCAGGACTTCTAATAAAAGTACCACAAACACTGTAGACATAACAAACAAAATAGAAGGCAATGAAGATTCCAAATGGTTTGAATTAGCTCTCTACCTTATAGCAGAAAAAAATACAACATTGCTGACCCCTAAATACTTTTCAATTACTGCACTGCAAAACTTGACAACAACCAAAAACCTTTGCATGCTATTACAAATAACTTGGAATTATTCCCACTACCAAAACTCCTGCAATAACTAAATTTATATGAGAGCATCATAATTCAAACAGTGCACCCATTTCAAGCAATAATATGCCTCTAAGCAAAAACAGCAAAATTACCTCCCTCTGAATTAGTCAAAGACATTTGTGGTAAAGAAGTTTATTTACCATTAAAAATGTACACAATCTAGGAGTGCAATGGCCAATAGATCAATCTTTAATGGTCTTAGTAAATGGTGCACCTACAAAAGACAACACAATTTGGCAACAACTGGTAGACTTACATACATTTAGACAAGCCCTGCAATATCTATAAACAAAAAGGAATACTACAAAGAAATTAATATTGAAGAAAACCTGAGAGAAACCATTGAAATAATTAAAGAGTCACCAGAAACTGGTCAATTTGATCTTCTAAATCCTGCTACAGAATCCAATATTTTAGACCATTATACAATTCATCCTTTACACTCTAAAGACTCTATAGATGATGCACTAGAAATGTACCAAATTCAACAAGCCAAAGGATCTCCAATCAGCATATGGGAAAAATATATAGAAGCATGAGCCTTTCCTCTACTCTTTCCTACTGGAAAAGGAGGATGGCACAATGATAGACCCACACAAATAACAGCATCAGAATATCGCTCTCTACAAATGTATTCTGACGACCTAAGATTCAGCCAAAATGTGGAATACATATTCCACCTTTGAAAGAGAACTAGCAACTCTATGCTACGGAGTTGCACACACATTAAAATCAGGTATCCATTTTCAATAGGTCAGCTACGCAATTATTACAAAAAGTGCAAGAAAAAGATGAGGTTTTACAGTCAAGTAGTACAAAACATTTAGCAAGCATGCATGGCAGAAAAGAATACTGGTTGCAATGTCACAGAGATGTACGTGGTTTAATAAGAAACCTTTGCCCACCCACTTGGTTTGTTACATTAAGTTGTGCAGAATATGCATTGGACGATTTACACAATTTCCTATGCATAGCAAACAAAAACAAAAGAAACATAGATATGAAAACATCAGGAGAACTCTGCACTGTAGATCCTGTAAATGTATCAAGATATTTCCATTATCGCTTCATTGCTATGCTACACTTCATTTGTAGTAAGACTGTTCCTCCCCTCAGAGAAGTTCAACACTTCGTTTGGAGAAAAGAATACCAAGCCAAAGAAGCACCATACATCCACATGCTATTATGGATCAAAGATGCTCCTATATTTGGTCAGGAATGTGATGACACTGTTTTGCAGTTCATCCCTTCACAAACAACACATAGTGACCTTCATGCACAAATTTTACAATTTCAAAGACAAAAATGTCGGAAATATTGTTGTCACACATATAAAAAAAGGGAAATACTACACCAAATGCCGCTTTGGTTTTCCTAGACCAGTTTCAGCAAAAGGTCAAGTAAACAACTTCATGTCTTCAGTCAGACATACTGTCAAAGGTAAATCACCTAAGAACACATATTTCATAAAAATAACAGAAGAATCAAAATACATCAATTATAACAATGCAATCTTTGCCCTCCTATGGCATGCAAACATAGATGTGCAGTACATTGCAGACAATTCCACAGCAGTTGCACAATATGTCACAGCCTACTTAACCAAAGCAGAGAAAACAGAGCTTCAGGACCTCTGGGATGACATATCATCTGACAAAACACTATCACAGAAATAGTACAGTTTAGGCATAAAAATGCTCTCTCATAGAGAATGTGGCTGCTATGAAGCTGCAGACCATTTAACCGGTACTGCCTTGCATGGAAAATCTGTCAATATAGTATGGCTAAGTCTTGATCCTGCTAAATCTAGAAAAAGAGTTCTCAAATCATATGAGGACATAAAAACAATAGCCAAAAATGATCCCAACAGCCAAGACATTTTGATAAATAATTTACTGGACACATACTACCTAAACAGGAGTACCACTTTGGAAACCATGTGTCTCCACCACGTAGCCCAGAACTTCGCATACAAAAAATATGCAAATCAGATGAAAAGAAAGGAAGATACAGATACAGAGTTGTAAATTGTGAAGACAGCTTAGTGAAACATACCAAATGCAGCTTATTTAAGCATATCAAGTTGTCATTACAAACTCCTCAACATAAAGAACTGTATTACATGTCCTTGCTAAAACTTTTCAAACCATGGAGAAAAGAAGAAGAGCTACTGGATACATACGACTCCTATGAAGACACTTATAAAGCAAATGAAAGCACTATAACAAACATAAACTTTACACAGTAACAAACAATGTTGCACAATGAACAGCAACACGAAGAAGAACTCCAGGCCTGTAAGGATATTTGGCGTGTAACAGCACAGAGTACAGCACTACTGCACAGGTAGCAAACAGCACAGAGTACAGCACTACTGCACAGGTAGCAATTTTGTTTTGCAGCACCACCACAAGGGTGCGGTGCATTGCTATATGTGTTACCAGATTAACAAGAAAAGACAGGCTATTCAGTCAAAAACGATTTTAACATATAAGATGCAAATCTATTTTTACAGTTAAAAGCACACGTGCACATTCAAAAATGCACACTATTTTTCACCTGAAATGCCTATGGTGCGAGAGACACATTTGAAAATAATAACTAACATTACTTATAACTAACCTGACTAATGAAACATAATCCACTAATAAAAATGTGTCTCCACTGCAGAATTAGGCCTATTCTGAAAGTGAACTTTTAAACGCACATCCATTTTTTTTTTTCTCTGCTGCCCTGTCCACATAATTACAGGAAGCAAAAGAGCTCGAAAGAACAGGAAATCAGTTGGTTACAAAGTATTGCTATAAAAATCAGCCATTGTGTAGAGAAGGAGGAGATGGCATGATTGATTCTGATTGGAGCAGCGTCATAGCAAGTATCATGCTAGAGGGAGTGATCAGAGTTTTGCTGGGGGGAGTTTGAGGAGAGAGAAGGGCAGTCAAGATTTGGCAGAGCTGGGAGAAGGACCTTTTTCCTGGTTGGAGCATTCCTATCTGCAAAAGCTGAGAATTCCAGGCAATGACCCCGGTTTGAGAAGGAAAGGCGCTCCTTTTCACTGGGGTTAATCTTCAAGGGAGACACATTCAGAAAGAGAACAGCTAAAGAAAACTTGACTGAACAGATAAGGTAATTACATAAGTGTGGGAGCTGAGTGTGTACGAGAATGTTCAGTCAGAGTAGGAAAGTAGATTCCGGTGCCTTAATCACACGTTAATGTTGCAAATTGTGTTCTGTTCTCCGCCATTTTTTTTTTTCAGTGTATCATAGACAATGCTGTTACTGTGCTATTTTATTTATTTCTGTAAAGAGTGAGATCGTGTTTAAATGCAACTTTTATAATACAGAAAAATATTTGAAAGCAGACGGGTGGTGTATTTTATATTTACCAATACAGTGCTGATGATGAGGGGAGATTTTTAAACAATGCAATTGTCATTTTAAGACAGATGTGTGCATGATCATATTCAGTATGGACAGTTGAGAGTGATTGTTTGTAGCATAGCTCGTTGGAGGTACATGAGCCAACGGGAAGAGGGACTCTCTGAACATAGTTCCCTACCGTATATAAGGTAGTGGAAATTACCACAAAATTACCACATATAGCTCTCTGTCGTAAATAAGTCAGTGAGATCGCCCATGGTGGCACACTAACACTAACACTGAAAATGTGGTATTCCTAAAATGTAGGTCTGAGGTCTCTCTAGTGATTACACGAAAAATCTAAGCAAAGATAAGGGATTCTGGACATTGGGGCCACAAATAAAACAAGGGAATTATGCTCACCAAAATACCACCAACCACGCATACCAACCACGCATATCAAATATGCATGTCTGGGTGCTGAAATAATGCATGTCCACTGTATTATTGTTGCACATGGCGGGCCAAATCTGAATACAAGGAGTGATTATTGCTAAGTTTTTTTTCGGCAGTAATAAAATACCGTCAGACCCCAAATCTCCACAAAATACCCTACAGGCCCAACTACAAGTGGACACTCCTGACAGTAGTCAACCTTCTGTAACAGGAAGCCAAGAACCACTTGGACAGCCACTAATAGCAAATAAGGCAGAATTAGCCATGATAGATGTAGAAAGCACCATGGCCCTCATTACAAGTCAGGCGGTGGACCAGGGTGCTATTAGCACCATGGTCCATGCCGGATTCCGCCATGGTGGATGGCGGAATTACCGACCCATTCCAAGCTGAGTGGGGCGGTAATTCCCCATTCACCATTTGCCCTTCCCCATTCCCATTTTTGCCCCATAGGGCATAATGGGGATGGGGAAGGCGCTAATTACGGCACCGTAAATTACGGTGCCATAATTAGCACCAAGGTCGCTTAGCACCTTGGACTTTAACGCCTGCAAAAAGCAGACATTAAAGTGTGAATCAGGCGTTAAGGGTTTAACGGCGCCGACGCTCTTTACGGCGCCGTTAACCCCTTAACGCCTGACTTGTAATGAGGGCCCATGTGTCAGTATGAACTGGCTACAGAAGACTTCGCTTACTGAAATCCCAACTGAACAATGAGCAGCGTAGCATTTTCCAAGAAATAATAAAACAAATTGAACATGGTGTGGAACATGAAAAAGAAAATTATACCTGCCTAGACCACAAACCTATACTGCTATATGTGAGTGGTGAAGCTGGTTCAGGCAAAACATTCGTAATCGAAATCATCAGAAAGTTCCTTCAACAATTGACAAACAACTAACTGTCAGCTGTTAGTCCTTCATAGAAATGCAACCAACAATCCTGACAACACTTACAGTGTTCATGGAATAAGACAAGAATTGGACTACTATGCTGAAATTGTCAAATTCACTATAAACTCAAAAGAAGATCCACAAGAATTTCTAATGTACTTACTACAAGTACTGGAAAACAAAAACATACCTATAAATGAAATCTTCCAGATTACATACTTGTGGAAACATACATGCACTCTCTGCTACCATGCGGCACAGGAACAAGTCACGCATGAACGCTTTGTGTATGTATCCATACCTAACTGTGAATCCATTCCATTTCAGCAACTTTTACAAAATACAAACCATGGCAGATTATTTACTACCTGCAATTCAGATAATCGCTCCACCTTACAAACACAGACACATAGTAAATACTTAATAGTAATGCTTTTACGTTACAATGCAGATAGTACCAAAAACAACTGTAAGCTGAGTGGATTCACACATGGTCAAGTATCACCTGGTAAGAAAACCTTCACAACAATAGGTATAATCTACCATGCAGGAGCCACAACCAATGCAGGTCACTACACTGCATATATAAAAAAGAATTGTGGATGGTTCGAATGTAATGATATTACCATTACTCTAAAACATAGATTGCCAGCAAATCTTGTAAACACTTACTTAATATTCTTAAAACCAAAATTTAATATGTAATCTATGTATGACCATAAGCAAAACTTCAACTTCAAAACTGTGCAGAGTTAGAGTACGCCAACATGTATCTTCCCTAAAATTCTGCAACAAGCAAACAGATAAATAAATACCACTAAAATGTAAAAATAAATACACAGTTAGACTACGCCAACAGGTATCTAACTGCCCAAGATTCTGCAACAAGCAAACAGGTAAATAAATACCACTAAAATCAAACAAGAAATAAACTGTTAAAATACGCCAACAGATATCTAACTGCCCCAAATATCTGCAACAAGTCAACAGATAGAAGATTAGCAAGAAACAAGACATAAACAGTAAAAGAATGAAATAAATATATTGTGCCTCAACATAGAAGTTCTTTTTAAAAAATCCAGCATGTATTTTTTTCCCATAGACCCAACGATTTAGAAAACAAACACAGACACTGAGCAAATTGCGCAGTAAACTGGGTTGAACGATGAGGGTAAAAAAATACAAAAATGTCTTTTATGAAATGCAATAACTCATTATGAACTACCTACTCTAATGTATGGGGCCTCATTACAACTTTGGAGGTAGCCATGGCGCTATTGGCACCATGGCTGCCTCCAAAATCGGGTGCGGGTTCCCTGAATGGGGAATTACCGGGCCATTCCGAGTTTGGAGGGCCCGGTAATTCCTCCTAAAGGGAACCCGGGCCCGGTCCTTCCCCATTCCCATTTCAGCCATCAGTGATGTCATCAATGACATTTGTGATGTCATCTTTGATGTGGTGGGTGTTGTGGGTGTTAGTCTTAGCAGTGCACGGTGGTGGCACGAGTTATGGTTGCTTAGCTTACCATAACTGGCGAATTTCAAGGGTTTTTCGGTTTTACTTGGAACCATAACATCCCTTTAACAAAGTATTTTCACTGAATTTCACAGGTTTTTAGTAGCGCAACTTAACCATAACATCCCTTTAACAATGTTTTTTCACTGAATTTCATAGGTTTTAAGTAGGGCAACTTAACCATAATGTCCCTTTAACAAAGTTTTTTTCACTGAATTTCATAGGTTTTAGTAGTGCAACTTTACCATAACGTCCCTTTAACAAAGTTTTTTCACTGAATTTCATAGGTTTTTAGTAGCACAACTTAATCATAACGTCCCTTTAACAAAGTTTTTTCACTGAATTTCATAGGTTTTTAGTAGCACAACTTAACCATAACGTACATTTTTTTCACTGAATTTCATAGGTTTTTAGTAGCGCAACTTAACAATAATAACTTTGACTTTATGTACAAATAATATGAACATGCATAACCCCTTCTACTAAACTTGATGTCCGTGAACTCTTTTAATGTCCGCGGACATGTTCGGAGAACAGTACCACTACCTAAAAACTCTGGGGGGGTATGTTTGATTGTTATATCATAACATAGGAACATTTAACAAATTCAAAAAGCAACACACATACACATTATATGTAGTAATACATAAGATATGTAACCCATATATGTAAAACACTAACCATTCATTTAAATACAATGGGCCTCATTATGACCTTGGCGTTAAGGGTTTAACGGCGCTGTTAAACCCTAAACGCCTTATTACGAGGTCCCTTTGAAGGACCCGACCTTAACGCCTGCCTTTAGCAGGCGTTAAAGTAGGGTGCCGCAAAGGGACCTTGGTGCTAAGTACGGTGCCGCAATTTGCGGCACCGTACTTAGCGCCTTCCCCATTCCCATTGAGCCCTATGGGGCAAAAATGGAATGAGGAAGGGCCCATGATGAATGGGGAATTACCGCCCGCCAACCATTCACCATGGCGGACCCCGGCATGGACCATGGTGCTAATAGCACCATGGTTTAGCGCTGGGTTCATAATGATATGTTCTAAATGTTCAATATGTTCTAAAATGGAATATACCAGAAGAAGATAAATTGGCTTCCAACATAATTAACTCACAGACACTACAGAACTAAGAACAACACTAGACCTACACAGTACTTAGAACATATTTTACCTGAAATAGTAAGTGTACTTCATTTTACTCATATATTTATAAACTTTCTGTATTAGATTAAAAAAATATATATAATATCTTTTTTTTTTCTCACAGAGATGTCTAGTACTCTGGAATGGCTAGAGCAGCATTTCCCACATGAGGAAATGTCGCATGATAGTGAAACTAATGGTAAACACTTTACAATATAAACCATTTAATTATTATTATTTTATATACATTTAACATGTATATATTTTTTTGTACAGAGCATACCAAAATAGAAAATACCTCTGAAGAAGCTGTTATGGAAAACACGCTTGACAGCATAAAAGAAAAAATGAATTTATTGTTGACCAATTTTAATAACTTGAAAACATTTGTTGAAGATCATTTTAAAACAAAAACGTCATACCATTGCCCCACATGTACTTGTCCCCTCTCACCTTATCTCAGTCAATTATCCCCAAACCCACTCCATAACCCAAAACGTTTTGATGAGACTTCCATCCCTTCTTCACCCGATACCAATCATGTTGAAATCCCTAATTCTCCTGTTTTTGTTTCTGTTTCTGCCTCACCTTCTCTGTCATAAATTATTAATATATGTTAAATAAAGTTACATTTTTATATTGAGTTGTAATTAGTTTCTGTTTTAAAAAAAAAACAATGTAGGTGTCCGCGGACAGCGCGGGTGTTCTGAAATGTTCGTAAATAAACGAAAATGGAGCTGTCCTGAAGAACACTATACCTGCCCGTACTGTTCGCTAGCAAGTTGAAACTGTTCTAAGAACACACGCGGTGTCCGGAAATGTTCGTAAAGAAACGAAAATGGAGGTTTTTCTAAGGACGCTATTTCTGTCCGTATTGTTCGCAAAGCAAGTTGACACTGTTCTAAGAACAAACGCCTGTCCGTAACTGTTCGTTTGACGTCTGACGCACTTTTAATTACTTCAGGACCCGAACAGTGTCCGTAGAACATCAACGCGCAAGCGCAAACCAATGCCCGTGCATTTGGTGTCCTGCGGATTGCCGCTTCCTTCGTGAACATGTTTGCAAAGCGACCATGTGACCGCGCCCACGCTGATCGCGTGTTCTTAATGCGGACACTGTTCGTGTCCCCGAACAATTTAAAAGTACATTTTCAAGTAATCCACAATATTTTCCAATAAAAACTCACCATAGCACAAGTCCCACATACTAATTATAAGTTATTACATACTTTTTATAAACCTTTTCAACCTTTTTTTGTGTTTGATCTGTCCGCGGACAGCACGCATGTCCACGGACCGTGCTCAAGCACCCCTATAAAAGACCACGCCCTAGAGCTTATTCTCATTGTGTTTCTGGCTATTCTACAGAGCACAGATATTTTTGCTGCAACCTGCAGATTTCCATCTTCAACCTGATGGCTTCTGTGGCTCCACTGCTGCCACTTGGTGCTGTGTCTGCCTCAGCACCACCCCCACCCACCCCACCACCACCACCTCCCCAAGGGCCTGAAGAGTGGAACAGGAGTGAGGATGCAGAGGAGAGAAGAAGGGGATGAGGAGAATGAGGTAGAGGAAATCCCTACTACCCACACTAGGCGTGAGTCTTGGGTGTGGCGGTTGTTTACCATTCCCATGGGAATGGTCCTAAGGCTCGTGCGAACCGTGTCACCTGCAATGAGTGCAAAATGATACTCAGTCGCGGGAGGCACAGTTCATAAAGATTTGGGACCACTACCATTAAGCGACACCTGAGGTCATTTCACTCTGAGGCTATTCGTAAGGTTGTACCTTGCGAAGAACGTAGTAGGTTGATTTCCTCTACTTCATCATCAGTTCCTGATCCTGTCACCACAAGGACCACCTCTGTGGGACAGCGTCTTCCTCAAGCTGCCTCACAGGCCATACAGAATTCTGATGACCCTTACCTTTCGAGGGTCACAGTTGTATGTATGTACTGTGACACAGTACTCTGCAGGGGGGAGCGACTTCGCAGTGCTTTTGAGACTATCGTCTCAGAGCATGAGAAGACCTGCTCACTACCCAAATAAAACCCACTCTACATCTTCCTCTCTCAGCTCACACTTTCTTATCCCTGTGGTTGGTGTCCCCCCTTTACCCTCCTTTCCCCTCCTCTCCTAGTGTGTTGTGTATAAAAAACCAAAAAATAACAAAAATCAAAAAATTAAGGCTCTTTTCAGAGCAGCCTTTCACAGTTAAAAACTAGAAGTGAAAATAAATGAAGCAGGGCCCTTTGTATTTTTTAGAAGTCCGCGGACAGTCTGTGGACATCTAAAAAATTGGGTTGCTACCCTATCATAACCATTGCAATTTTCTCTGGTAGGAAGTCGTGGCTCTGAAAAGAGCCTTTGGGAGGTGCTTGTATGTCTAAAATTATTAATACTTAAAACCTACTTCAAAATGGATGCTGTAATTCTAAAAAAGGTAGTAATGCATTTTGTATATTTCTCAAAAAAATCTGATTGCCAGCATAAGTAAGATGGACTCCATCTCTGCGAAAAATGTATGTACTACGAAACATAATATTTTCATTGTGAAAAGAGGACATGCCAAAATCTCTTAGAAAGGCACAAACAGCCTTATTAACATTGCGCGTGGCTTTTTCCATTTGTGGACCAAATGAAGAAGAACAAAGCCACATTTGTCTCTGCGCAATCCGTGAAAATATTACTTGAGAATTAGGAAACATGTCCATGACTTTCCCAAGTCCTTCTTTCATAGCAAATTGCAAAGAAATTCCAGACACATGTCCTAAACTGTTCCCTCCACAATGAATTATAATTATATCTGGATGTTGCTCTGTCTCCAAAGTAGCACAGAGAGGTAGCAAGTCCAACCACTTCATTCCACATACTCCATGCCAGTGTACTTCCACATGTGGGAATCCAAGATCTACAGCTACTCCACAGCTTTCTGCATGCACATTCAACCAATGTATCCACAAATCTTCTAAAATCCAAACAATCTGTTTTCTGAAACACACAGCCATAGCTATCTTTTGTTCTCTCAGCAAAAAGAGTATCTCAGAAAATCATGGAAAGTATCATGATATCATGATATCCATGATATCATGGAAAGTGGTTTTACAAGTAGGTCCTGTAATGCAGGCCAATGAATGTCCTTGTAGTCCTGTGTACTTGCGCACTGGACAGGTATCTATATTTTGCAGTAATTTAATTTTGATTTTGTCTTTGTTTTTTACATATTTATTGAGGAATTGCATGAAGATTTGAAAAATTGATTAGGAATGTTACATATTGACGTGCATGGCCATTTGTACACTAGACGTTCTGATTCAGTTGAATGGAGGGGTAATTCTAAGTTTTTAGGGCATATTTTTGTAAGGAGTACTTCTTGTTCCATTATGGTATTATTAACTTTTTCATAACCTCGACCACTGCAATGTATGGCAATTGTATTTGTTTGCTTTTGTTTGTACACTTCTTCATTAAAGTATGTTTCTGTGCTCGTAGTGTGACTCCATTCACCTGCGCAGATACTTAAGAAGTTCTTTCTGTTGACATTTCATTTATTAAGAAGTTTTTTTTATAATTTAGTTATTAGTTTTGTTAGTGGTTTCATTTTGTTTAACACTGAAATAAATAACTTTCTTTTGAGAAATATCAACGCTTCTAAAAATTAATTTCCTATGATATGTTTTAAGCATTGAACCTGATTTCTCTCTTGTTTTTAAAAGATTTTGTAGGACTTTGTGACAGAACATTTTGGCTAAAATACTTTTCTATTTTGCGCTATATTAAAATTTAAAGAAGTAGTTTTATCTGTAGTGATAGCTGATTTTCTGTTAATTGTTTTTTGGTTTGTTTTACATTTTGATAGAGGAGGCAAAGTTTTTGTACTTGAAACCTCTTGTGTTTCACTAGATGACTGTGTTAGCTGTTTTGTTTCAACTTTTTTTACAAATTCTGCTAGAGATGGATGCTTATGTTGGACACTTTTATTTTCATTTGCTCTTCTTCTGTGTTGCTTTCTATGGACTTGACTTTTGGTAGGCATTCTTTAGGGTCTGTTGAAAAAAATAAAGAAGGTATGGGTTGGGGTGTTCTGCAATGTATGTGTGCTGTATGCATGAGTGTTTGAGTAAAGTGATGGATGTAATGGTGTCTGATTATGCATTGGGAACTACAACTAGTAGGGATGTGTATTCTTCAATTAACATGTTACTAATTTGTGTGTCCAAAAGTAGGAATTTGTGCGCCATTCTGGCTGTAAATCGCTGTTTAAGACATGGGGATTTTTGGACAGAATGGTGCACAATCTCTATTTGTAGGCACAGAAATAGCATGAATTAACTTTACAGTATGTTTGAGTAATAATACTAATATTATGGTGATATTCTACTTACTTTTATTCTAAAATGAGCAGTTTAATTCTTAGTTCTTCTTTGTTCTTGAAATTCAGCTGCTTCTTTTCAGGAGAATGGTCTTCACTGCAATTGTAAAAGAAACAAATTAGTAATTTTGTTTGTATATAGCATTGTTTTTAATTTAGATATTGATTTTTTTTAATTGAAATCCTCCGCGCCTTCCTTAAAACCATTAAAACTATCTTATTCACATAAGATACGTCACACCAGTTCAATACATATGATATGTTCTTAATGAACAAATTGTATTGCAATGAGTAACTGTAACAAACAAAATATCTTTAGTATGTCTTGTGAAATTCATAATGTAGCACTGAATACCACCATTTCTGTAACTAAGCTGTTCTAGGTAATAGTGCCTTAATGTCATGCTTAAATTAAAGTAATCAAATAAATAAATTTAAAAACAATGTAATTGTATAAGTATTTTTTTTAGATTGGAACATAGAGTGTGCATGCATGCAATTTTGTTTGAATATATGTAGTCAACAAATGTGATTTCAAATGTCAGTTTAACATGATTTGATAGTGTGTGTGTATAAAGAAAGTAAATAGTATAAAGGTTTATAAGTGATAGTTGATTTAGGAAATTGGAAAAAAGACAGTAGATTCATTTTACAGATTACACAAGGTAAAAGTCTGTTTGAAAATGTGTCCATGTACTGTACGGAAAATATGCATACCTGTAGTTTGTGTTCATGCATATGGATATACATGGAGCTGCAAGTAGAAATCTTTGAGACTTGTACAGTATTTCTTGTAGATTGTGCTTGCCAATGATATGACACTTGTACTCAGAGAGATTCACAGTACATGTGCAGTGCTGATCTATGATGATGTAGTTAGATTTAGAGGTCTTCAATGTGATTGGTGCATGGTCATGTGATTTCTTAGCTACATCCAATTAGGGAATGGCACAGAGAGTAAAGTGGAAATGGTAGAAGTGCTGTTCATGTTACGATATGTCTGCGGACATGGTGGTAGTTCGCGGACATCGGGAGTTACATCCGGGGATTTTTGGGTTCAGAAGTCATGCAAATGAGAATGAGCAGTGAAAGGGATTGGTCAGGAACATTTAGTGGGTGTGTTGTGCCAGGGGAGAGTTTCTCAGATACTCTTTTTGCTGAGAGACCAACAGATAGCTATGGCTGTGTGTTTCAGAAAACAGATTGTTTGGATTTTGGGAGATTTGTGGATACATTGGTTGAAGGTGCATGCAGAAAGCTGTGGAGTAGCTGTAGATCTTGGATTTCCACATGTGGTAGTACACTGGCATGGAGTACGTGGAATGAAGTGGTTGGACTTGCTACCTCTCTGTGCTACTTTGGAAACAAAGCAACATCCAGACATAATTGTAATTCATTGTGGAGGGAACAGTTTAGGAATTGTGTCTGGAATTTCTTTGCAATTTGCTATGAAAGAAGGACTTGGGAAAGTCATGGACATGTTTCCTAATTCTCAAGTAATATTTTCACAGATTGCGCAGAGACAAATGTGGCTTTGTTCTTCTTCATTTGGTCCACAAATGGAAAAAGCAAGGCGCAATGTCAATAAGGCTGTTTGTGCATTTCTAAGAGATTTTGGCATGGCTTCTTTTCACAATGAAAATATTATGTTTCGTAGTACATATATTTTTCGCAGAGATGGGGTCATTCTTACTTATGCTGGCAATCAGATTTTTCTGAGAAATGTACAAAATGCATGCAACCGTTTTTTAGAAATATAGCATCCATTTTGAAGTAGGTGTTAAGTATTTATAATTTTAGACATACAAATACCTCCCAAAGGCTCTTTTCAGAGCTACCACTTCCTCCCAGAGAAAAATGCAATGGTAACAATAGGGTAGCACCCCAATTTTTTTAATGTTCGCAAACTGTCCGCGGTCTTTTAAGAAATACAAAGGGCCCTGCTTTATTTATCTTCACTTCTATTTTTTAACTGTGAAAGGCGGCTCTGAAAAGAGCCTTATTTTTTTTTATTTTTGTAATTTTGTATTTCTTTTTGGTTTTTTAGACACAACACACTAGGAAAGGAGGGGAAAGGAGGGTAAAGGGGGGGACACCAACCACAGGGATAAGAAAGGGCGAGCTGAGAGAGGAAGATGTAGAGTGGGTTTTATTTGGGTAGTGAGCCGGTCTTCTCGTGCTCTGAGACGATAGTCTCAAAAGCACTCTGAAGTCGCTCCCACCTGCAGAGTACTGTGTCACAGTGCATACATACAACTGTAACCCTCAAAAGGTAAGGGTCATCAGAATTCTGTATGGCCTGTGAGGCAGCTTGAGGAAGACGCTGTCCCACAGAGGTGGTCCTTGTAGTGACAGGATCAGAAACGGAGGATGAAGTAGAGGAAATCAACCCACTACGTTCTTCGCAAGGTACAACCTTGCGAATAGCCCCAGAGTGAAATGACCTCAGGTGTCGCTTCATGGTCGTAGTCCCAAAGCTGTACGAACCGTGCTTCCCGCGACTGAGTATCATTTTGCACTCATTGCAGATAACATGGTTCGTACGAGCCTTAGGACCATTACCATGAATGGAAAATAACCGCCACACCGAAGACTCACGTCTAGTGCGAGTAGTAGGGATTTCCTCTACCTCATTCTCGTCATCCTCTTCTTCCTCCTCTGCAAACTCACTCCTGTTCCCCTCTTCAGGCCCTGGGAAGATGGTGGTGGTGGAGGGGGTGGGGGTGGTGCTAAAGCAGGTGCAGCACCAGATGGCAGTTCTGCAGCCAGGGATGCCATCTCGATGGTGGAATCAGCAAGTTGCTTGAGAAGTAGCTGTGCTCTGAAGAATAGACAGAAACACAATGGGAATAAGCTCTAAGGCGTGGTCTTTTATAGGGGTGCTTGTACGCGGTTCGCGGACATGCGCGCTGTCCGCGGACAGATCGAAATCAAAAAAGGGTTCAAAAAGTTTCAAAAGATATGTAGAAACTCAGGATTACTATGTGGGACTTGTGCCATGATGAGTTTTTATGGAAAAATATTGTGGATTACTCGAAAATGTACTTTTAAATTGTTCGGGGACACGAAAAGTGTCCGCATTCAGAACACGCGATCAGCATGGGCGTGGTCATATGATCCCTTCGCGAACTGGTCCGCGAAGGAAGCTCCTGTCTGCAGGACACCAAATGCAAATGCACGGACATTGGTTTGAGCATGTGCGTTGATGTTCTACGGAAAGTGTTCGGGTCCTGAATTAATTAAAAGTGTGTCACACATCAAACAAACATTTCTGGACATCGCTTATGTTCTAGAACAGTTTAAACTTGCTAGCGAACACTACGGACAGATATAGTGTTCTTTAGGACACTTCCATTTTCGTTTGATTACGAACTTTTCAGGACATCAATTGTGTTCTTAGAACAGTTTAACTTGCTACCAAACATTACGGACAGGTATAGTGTTCTTTAGGAGAACTCCATTTTTGTTTAATTACGAACATTTCAGGACACCAATTGAGTTCTTATAACAGTTTGAACTTGCTAGCGAACAGTACAGACAGGTATAGTGTTCTTTAGGACACCTCCATTTTCATTTAATTACGAAAATTTCAGGACACCGCTTGTGTTCTCAGAACAGTTTCAACTTGCTAGCGAACAGTACGGACAGGTATAGTGTTCTTTAGGACACCTCCATTTTCGTTTAATTACGAACATTTCAGGACACCAATTGGGTTCTTAGAACAGTTTGAACTTGCTAGCGAACAGTACGGACAGTTATAGTGTTTTTTAGGACACCTCCATTTTCGTTTATTTACTAACATTTCAGAACACCTGCGCTGTCCGCGGACATCTCCATTGTTTTTTAAAAAAATAAAAAATGGGAAGTAATTACAACACAATATACAAATTTAAATTTATTTCACATATATTAATAATTTATGACAGAGAAGGTGAGGCAGAAACGGAAACAAAAACAGGAGAATTAGGGGTTTCAACATGATTGGTATCAGGTGAAGAAGGGATGGAAGTCTCATCAAAACGTTTTGGATTATGGAGAGGGTTTGGGGATAATTGACTGGGATATGGTGAGGGGGGACAAGTACATGTGGGACAATGGTATGAGGTTTTTGTTTTAAAATGATCCTCAACAAAAGTTATCAAATTATTAAAATTGCTCAATAATAAATACATTTTTTCTTTTAAGCTGTCAAGCGTGTTTTCCATAACAGTTTCTTCAGACATATTTTCTATTTTGGTATGCTCTGTACAAAAAGAAATATATATGTTAAAGATATATAAAATAATAACAATTAAATGGTTTATATTGTAAAGTGTGTACCATTAGCTTCACTATTTTCTGACATTTCGTCATGTGGGAAGTGCTCCTCTAGCCATTCCAGAGTACTAGACATTTCTGTGAGAAAAAAAAATATATAATATTTTTTTTTTAATCTAATACAGAACGTTTATAAAGATATGAGTAAAATGATGTACACTTACTATTTCAGGTAAGATATGTTCTTAGTACTCTGTAGGTCTGGTCTTGGTCTTAGTTGTGGAGTGTCTGTGAGTCTGTACAAGGGTTTTCTTATTGTAATGTTAATAAAAAAAAGTGTCAAGGATCATTGGAATAAATATCAAGTGCTAATTCGTCCATCCAGTATAATAAGGTGCTCATGTAGAAACATAGGCATTGTGTGCAGCATACATGATGGAGGTGCAATATTCATAAACTGACATGTTGAATAGTGAAATGATAACTGTTTTCTTATTAGACTTATGCATACTGTGAAACATGTGATAAGTAGATAATAAAACCCACTTACTACATAATTGCATTATTATAGACAAAACACAAAGAGACAACACCACATACAAATATGAGTATATACAAGGAAATTGAAGTATGAAAGAAAACAGCAGTAGTATCAAAAAGTGTTCATAACCTAACTGATTACCTTCATGCAGAGAAATGATTGCTCTGTTTCAAACCTGCTACTTACTCTATGTATATATATGTATCACATGATGTGCCTGGACTCTAAGGAAAGTAGTGTGAATACAAGATATAAAAATAGGAACATATATAGGGAAAGTACAGTAATAAAAAACAACAGAACTATCAGGAAGTGCTGACAACTCTACTGGTTATTTTAATGCACAGAAAGAATTGCTGTCTTTCAAGCTTGTGTCTTCCCCTATGTATATGTTTCATATTATATGACTGGACCCTAAGGGTATTATTGTAAGAATATACTTGAAGGATAAGTCTACAAATATACTACCTTTTCCAATTTTAATTCCTGACTGTTACTGAAGAAAGCCATTTGGCCTAGATATGTCAGTAAAGGAAAAAAGGGGGAGCCAGACATGTGATGTCATCAGTGATGTCATCAATGACATTTGTGATGTCATCTTTGATGTCCTGGGTGTTAGTCTTAGCAGTGCACGGTGGTGGCGCGAGTTATGGTTGCTTAGCTTACCATAACTGGCGAATTTCAAGGGTTTTTCGGTTTTACTTGGAACCATAACGTCCCTTTAACAAAGTTTTTTCACTGAATATATATATATATATATATATATATATATATATATATATATATATATATATATATATATATATATATATATCCAAGAAGGTCCCTGTACCGAAGTACAAGGAAAGTGGATGGCACTCCAAGAAGAAGTTTGGATTTAGCCGTCTTTTTCCAAAACACAGAGTCAGGAAGCCAGGGTGTTTCAGGCACAAAATGGCTTTAGTTAGTGTAATGTCCAGAACAGAGAGAGCAACACGAAAAACAACTGAAAGCTGAAAAAACATTGTTAAAGGGACGTTATGGTTAAGTTGACTAATAAAAACCTATGAAATTCGAAGAAAAAACTTTGTTAAACGGACGTTATGTTTCCAAGTCAAACCAAAAAAAAACTAAAATTTGTCAGTTATGGTAAGCTAAGCAACCATAACTCGCGCCACCACTGTGCACTGCTAAGACTACCAACCATGACATCAAAGATGACATCACAAATGTCATTGATGTAGCCAGATTGTCATGACCTTATTCAATGACCCAGACAATTTGCCACTGCCCATGGCCACAGGCTACCCATCAGTCACTAAAGGTATACCGCTATTTTTTTTGTAGCTGCATTATGACACTTGTCAAATAATAAAACACTGGCACATTTGCAAAACCATGCTTGTAGGTCCTTGCCAATGCTCCCTACACAAGTTTGCTGGAAATCCACCCATGTTTTATTTTTTCAAAAGTGTCAAATGTATGCACATACAATTGTCATATAACCTATCCCCCACTTGACAAAATCCATTTAGACTTTACAAAAACATCTAAATCTAGATCTATAATCTTTTTGCAAACCTTTGTGTAGATTTGTCAAATGGCACCACATTTATAAGTCTTTACAATATTTTGGGACCCCCACTCTAATTTTGCTCCCTCTCGACAGAATCCCACCAAACCTCGCAAAAACATGTTTATCTTGATCTATTATCAGTTTGCCAAATGAAGTGTAGATTCATCAAATGGCATCTCATTTATAAGCCTTTACATTATTTTGAGTCCCCCCTCTAATTTTGTCCCTTCTTCACAAAATCCTACCAAACTTTGCACTCAGAATCAGCCCAGGAATATACATGCAGAATTTCATGCAGTTCCATTAAGTGGCGCCAAAGCTATAAGAAATCCAAGAACTGCATTTCACCAACCCTGTAATGCTGAGGTGTTCGCAAACTTTTCAGGACTGTTCGCGAACATCCAAACTGTTCACAGACTTTAGCGGTAAAAACCACACATTTTTTTGCTTCTTGCAGCCATATTCCATCCCATCCTCATCACCCCTCACCTCCCCAGAGATTATTTGATAAGTTTGACAAGTGCAATATTGTGTTTTTTAATATGTTTTTACCGCGATGTCCGCGGACACTGGCCGGTGTCCCAAGATGGTGGGCGTTTCCAAAAATCTGACGCACCTCACACTTCACACCAACCAATCAGTTAACACGTTGGGTGTCTGCGGACATGACGCAAGTCAATTAGCCAATCAGTATACTGTCCGCGGAGCGAACAGGGTAGTGTGTCCACAGAGCAGACATAGATATCACTAATTTTTTTGCTTTATGTTTTGGTCATTTAAAAAAAAAATTACGGGACGGATTTACAGCAAATTAACAAAAGCACGCTTTTGGGACTAAACCAGCACTCCTGCCACAAATTTGGTGAAAATCCGTCCACGGTTTGGGCTGTAGGCATGAGCAAAGTTTTTTTCCCATAATGGGAAAAAGGAAATTTTGGGACCCCCCTATAACTTTGCCCCCCCTGGACCAAACCTCAGCAAACTTTGCAGAAAATTCATCAGAGTGGGCTATATACTTTTTTGCAAATTTTGGTGAGGATTCGTCCAGGGGGAGCGAAGTTATAAACTGCCAAAAAAGTGCTCTTCCTATGGGATTAGCAATTTAACCATAACTACACGGCCACTACCGTGGCCGTGTAATACACCCACATTTTTCATTATGGATATGTTCTTGTGAACCATGTATGCTTCCATGTGTATGGAATTTATAAAATATCATTTTTACAGATGTGTTTTGTCTCTAGTACTTGTAGTAAGTACATTAGGAATTATTGTGGTCCCTCCTGAGTGTTTATGGTGAATGTAACCTTTCCTGCACAGTGGTCTGATTCATCTATTATCCCTGAGACACTATAGATATGGTTTTGGTTGTTAGTGGCATTTATTCGCAAGATGAGCATTTGTAAACACCACTTTTTCCGAGCCTTTAAGTAAATATTGTGTGCACAATTGTTGGCAAATATAACAGAAGATTGATTGCTACATTTGCATAGCAATTCACTCCTGTTGTGTTGCTGAATTTAAAAGGACCGGATCATTTTGTCTATGTTTAGTCTGAAGGTTTTGTATTTGTTTTTTCTTGTTTACTGGAATTGTTGGGAGATCTGCTATGGTTTCTGTTTGTACTAACTGTCTTTTTACAGGTATTTGTTTTAGTTAGAGGGTACATTTCCAGGTGTGTGGTGTACTGTGCAAAATGCCTTTGTATTCTAGGATGAGGAATGTCAGCATTGATTTTGTTTGCATCAAAGATTATTAAGAATAGACCAGTGAGTGTACAAAGATGTACAAGTACTATGCAACTCCAACCTTGTTTGAAGACTGTGCTTCCAATGTCATCACGTGCGTGGTTGAGGGTTAGACCTTGTGGCTTGTGAATGGCAGCATCATATGTAAGAGACAAAGAGAACTGTTCTTTGCATACATAGATATCTTTGAAAAGAAGGAAATGTGCTGTGGTGCAGTGGATGTTTTTAGTTTGTTCAAGTTTGTCAAAACAGATGATGGCAAACTGGATACTGTTTTTGTTTGCATATGTTTGGAAGCCAACAACTATTCAGTTGCTCCATTTACTAAACATTGTTCTATGTCAAGGGTACATTTTAGTATTACTCTGCAGTTTAGACACACCATCCATAATCGTTCCTATCCAGCTGTGTTTGAGATCCATTTTTCAATGTGGTTTAGCTGAGCTGTTGCTTGTTGACACAGAAAATGTGTCATGTCATGCACTTCTAGTTTGACTGTGTAGCAGATATGGACTATAGATTGCATCTCTTGTTTCAGCATTGGTTTCTTTCATTGGTTACCGTTTGCAAGCACTGACATTAGGCACATGCATTTTGCATTTTGTTGAGGTAATTGATTCATTACATCAGGAGCAGATGTGTTTTTTCTATAAAGCTCATGTATTAGTCTACTTTTCAAGGATGACTTTGCGTCTTAAGTAAGCAGTTCTAATGCTTTTTAAAATGTGAGCATATATTTGATCTGTAGACTGAAACATGTTTTGATTAGGTTTTCTGTAGTGGAAATGATGCAGAGATTGCCATTACTTATGTTGCCAAGAGTATTACGGCATTCTGTGTAGCCTAATGTTTTGAATATGAGTTGCCCTTTTGCTGGTAATAACTGAAAGAGGTCTCCAAAATCAATAAGATGTTTTCCTCCAAAGGTTTCTTCATGTCCACTTTTTTAGACATTGTGCATTCTTAGATGCATTAAAGAAAAAATTAGGTTGGAAACAATGTTTACTTCATCTACTAAGGGGACTTTCATTTGTTTCACCTTGATCTTTTACTTCTTTCCCGGCCTACTCCTTTACTCTAGGGAACACTACTCGAGCATCCCATGCACAAATGTATCCCCCTGCCTGATGGGGAAGGGGTACTTTCCAAGATTCTGCAATAACACTTTGATATCACCCCTGAAATCTGCATCTATAACTCCTGCAAGTACATGAATTCCAAACATTCATGTTTATTCTGACTTGGGAGCAAACCTGATGTCGGTATTAGGGGACGGAATTAGAATCAGATGAGTGGGTTTAGCCTGGGGGAATGATCTCATACATACTGCAGCATATATGAAACCCATTGGAGTCTTTTGTGGCTACCAAGGAGCTACTGCTTTGGAATTTTACTTCCTCAACTTGTATCGGTTGAGCCACATCCCATGCCTGACACCATTTGTGAAGGCATCATGAAGCAGACACAGACAACAGGACAACAGGTTCAAGTTTGGTCCACAACAGTTTTATTAACTCAAAATTGTTTGTATAAGGACTAACTTGCCCTATACTAAGGTAGAATTTCCCTACCTAAATAAACTAAGGATAGTCTGTGTCAGGAAGTCCAAATCAAAAGTCTGTCCATGTCCAAAACCTATACTTGCCCTCTCGTCTAACTGTGTACAATGTGTAGGGATATCAGCAACAGAATAAACCATGTTCAAAGTAACAGTTCAGAGCTTCTTCCAGCTCTTGTCTTGCTTCACTTCCCCAAGTTCAAAACAGTTAAAAAGGTGCAGGGTTTCCCTTCCCCAAGAGTTGAAGTCTTCCAGCTTTTCAAAACAACACAATTCCCAGGGACACTTCCCAGCTCTTATGATATTGTCAAAGCTCACTTAGGCAGTTCAGTTTACTGGCTTAAAAACCACCTAAGAGGTTGTAGTAAAGCACAGGCTTAAGTATAGGTGATTTCAGTGGCTTTCGTAAAGGGGTGTACTCGGTCTAGGTGCAGTTGTTGGACAAGACAGTCCACTCATCACAGGTCACACAACTGATACCCCCTCTTGTCTGCTTTTCCATCAACTCTATGCCACTGCTTCAACTTGACAGTGGTACTTGATTCATTCACCTGACTCACAGTCTCCTGACAGAGTGATTTGTCTTGTATGGCCTCTCTGCATTTGTCACATTTTCTTGCATTCTCCTGGCTCTTGCCAATGCTTTATTACTCATGATATGCAGTTCCTTGAATTCCCTTGGCTAGTGCCAATGCTTGTTTACTCATTTACCTTGTCATATGTCACATAGTTCCTTGTATCATGCAGATTCCCAAACTTTCTTTCACTCTGCTCAATGTTCAAGAAAGCTCAGCACATGCATCTACTCAGTTCGATATTCAAAAGTACTTATAATTGCGTTCAGTTTATTTGGTATTCAAAAGTACTCATATTTGCTTTCATTTTGGTCAGTATTTAAAAGTTTGTATCATTGCCTTTGCTTCGTTTTTCATCAAAGTTCATTGCCTGGTTTCCATATGCGCCTGCCAGCACGGTGTTCACCTTCTTGGTTCACTCACCTGTTGGATCTAATGGCACTTCTGCAAGGTCTTCAGCCACCATGGGTTCTCTCCTTCCCTTGCAGTGCCTCTCTCTTTCTCTCAGCGGCTTCCCGTGTCTCTGCTCACCCAACAATCCTCCTCTTGCAGCTCTGGACTCTTACAACCACTTCTCTCGATAATGCCAAAATCCTGCATGCAGTCTGCCACTGGCTTTCAGCGTCCTTCAGCTTTACTTCCCGCTGCATAAACTCTGCATTCTTGAACAGGTCTTGATTGCTCTCTTTGCCATACCGCTGATCCAGAGATGTATGCCCCATTTCCAAAAGGGTGTTGGCTTTTAAAGTTCCTGCCACCATGATGAGTTCAGAAAAAGACTAGAATGGTAGGTAGGCCTGCCTTACTTGTGCTGTTCTCCTCCTAGTCCCATTACACATCTGAGGCTGATATGTGTCTCTATTAACAAAATGAGCCTGATATGTCTTTCTGGTTGGCCCCTTCCTTGTCCCAGTTTCAAAATGGTGTTTCATATGAAGTGTTTTAAAGGAAGGAAAGGGAACAGGCTGGTAATAGCCCACAATGGTTACCATGTCTCACCTAAGGATGTCCTCTTCCCACTCCCCAAGTCTCCGCCAAGCAGGTGTTCCTCCTCAGAATATCCACCTGCAGGGTCAGGATACAAGAGCTATGGCCTTTCCCTGGCCACCCAAGAGAAGGATACAGCAGGAAAAGAAGTGGGACACTGTCAGAGTACAT
This sequence comes from Ambystoma mexicanum, assembly GCF_040938575.1. NCBI lineage: Eukaryota > Metazoa > Chordata > Amphibia > Caudata > Ambystomatidae > Ambystoma > Ambystoma mexicanum. Next base: position 525,758,379 of record NC_090926.1, read on the forward strand.
ACAATAGATATTGGGACATATGGAGTAAAATATTTGTAGAGGAAGAGGTTATAGACATCTGGTGTAGTGCTAAGAGGAACAACAATGTGGGGATAATAGTAAATCATTTGGTGTTGGTAATGGTAGGTGTAAGGTGGAGATATGGGAATAAATGGATTGCTCTTAGGGAAGTCATGTGAGGGAGAGTGTTTTAAGCAAAAATATATATATAAGTTAATGCTGAGTTCTGAGATGAGGGAGAAGGGAGTTGGAGTAATACTGTAGCTCTTATTTACACATTAGGATGTGTAATAGAAATGTATACATAAAGGGAGGTAAGGAGGGACATACTTGTAGAGGAAGAGGCTGAAGATATATGGTGTAATGTTATGAGGTAGACGGATGTGGAGAGAATAGAAAACAATGTGATTTGAGTAATGGCATGAGGAAGCAGAAATTTGGCAATTCATGGATTTTTGTTAATGAAGGTACATGAGATAAAGCAGTGTAGGAATGAAGATGTTAAATAATGTTGGTTACCGGGATGAGGAAGAAGGTTGCTGTGGGAGTAAGATGATATGATAGGTTATTTATAACATGCTTAATACCCGGAGGTTTCTAAGGACTGACCCGGGGATCTAACCTGTGGTGCTCCGTGTGGTCTTGCTTCCAAGGCAAGCATGTTGCCACTGTGCTATCCTCTTGAAACATGAGGTAGAGAGATCATATGTGGTAGGTGTGGTAGAAAAGGTCTGTAGAGTGAAGAGGATGTAGAACTGTGGGGTGCTGGGTACATTATGGATTGCATCTGGGAAGTGGCGTGTTGAAGAAATATGTGTGGTTGATGGGGATTGTGTGATACATTATTTGTAGTGGTATGGGTTGGAGAGTGGTGGTATTATTGAATAGGGAAGAATGTTGTGCTGTAATGGAAACAAGTGTAATTGTTGAAATGAAGTGAGGATGTGTGAAATACAATATAGTAAAGTATGAATGGATAGTTTAGGATAATACACAGTATAATTTGATTATAATTGTTGTGACATACATGGCACATTAATATACTTTGTAGAAATGAAAGAGTTTTCTTTCTTCTGTAGATTTGTTTTGCAATCTTTTTTCTGTAAATGCAAAAGAAAGGTAGTTGGGAAGTGTGATAGTTGTGCACTGGTATAAGTAGTAGGACATGACATTTATTATGGAAACAGAAGTAATTAGAAAAACACAAATTAAGTATTGCTATGGTTCCGGCAGTGAAGTATGTCAAAAGTAATGTTGCATAATATAGTGGCATCGAAAGATGTGGTATAGCTATAAACCAAAACTATTACATTAGCGTACACATAGGGAGAAATGGTATATGAGGAAGGACACACAGTTTGAAGGTGTTGTTTAGTTATTTATGCACCCATTGACTACCCATGACCATGCAAATCCTTTTAGTCATTCCCATCCAGTTCATACCACTCCCCAACCAAAACTTCTCCTATGGAAACTGTTTCAGCTTGCTTTAATCAAGCCTTACCCTAAACGTTTCCTCTCAAGTGGTTGCCAATGTTTTTTTGAAGCAGTGTTTTCTTTTTTAATCAGTCTGAGAGTTAATGAGTTAATTGGTGCTGTAAAGCAGGTCTGTCTTTGACCATACTATGAATAAGAACTATGCATGTCCTTTGCTGAAGTCCTGCTAACAACAAACATTGACAAAGCAAACTGTTGTGGCTTATATTTAAGTATTTGGTAGGCACTGCTAGTAGATGGCCATGTGCTTGCACCATTTTGCACCTGCTACCATCAATTGCCAGTTAATATCATTATTAACAGTATGGTAGTGTCTGGCAAGAGTCTATTTTGGTGCATACACAAAAACCCTAACAGTGGGAATTGCCAATGATTGTTTAAAACTAGATGACAATATGTGGTGCACTGTAGGTTGAGAATTTAGGTATTATTAATGTTTGGAATTATTCCTTGGTATATGTAGTCGGAGATGGTATTCAAAACAGAATCAGAAATACGTTTCTTTTAAAGGTAGTAATGAGCTACTGGGATGGAGATGTAGTGAAACATGTTTTGTAGCAAAGAACACCACCTGCAGTTGAGGTAAAGTTAAAGGGACATTTGTGTAATACAGTGTAGTATTCATATTTGCTATACTTTTGATAGAAGGCAGGTCATTTTTTAAAAGAAGATGGCAATATTGATTGTACTGCAGTTTTATAATGGAGGTAATTTATATTTTGCAATTGTATAGTGGCTAACATACAGGAATACACATTATAGGATGGAAAGGTTGCGTACAGAATTGCTTGCCAAAATGAAACATTGCCTGTAGTATGTCTTCTTATATGTTAATTGTGGAATGTAGATATTGTTGAATCTGCGCAATGCACTCTCACATTTGAAAGATAAATCTGAATTATTGAACTATGGTGACAGGGTTAGATGTAGAGTTTTTGGATGTGATTTGTGGATGGGTTTGTGACTGTTTGAATGTAGCCAATCAGGGAGTCTTACAGAGATAAAGGTAAAATGGGAGGAAGGGCTGTCCTGTTCCCCGACGTCTACAGACATACGCAAATGTTTGTGGATGTATCGCACATGCCATACAACACGTGATATCTCAGATGTCCACGGACGTCTGGAAGCTAATACAATAAGACTTTCTATAGGAGGAGTTGAACTGCAGAGTACGATAGGGTAGCAAGTGCTTAATTTTGTATTTGAATTGCTGAAAGTATGTAGCTCAACAAAAAGACTCTTTGGATTATAGGAGATTTGTGGATTCATTGGCAGCACATATATACAGAGCAACCAGGCATATCACATAATCTTGGCCTAGAAACATCGGAGGTCATGTGGCATGGAGTTTGTGGAATGAAATGCGCTCAACTATTACCCATGTGTGAAGAAATGGTGCATTTGAAACATCCAAAAATGATTGTAGTACATTGTGCAGGTAATAGTTTAGGGTATGTTACTGGTGTATATGTGCAGTTTGCCATGAAATATACTTTTACAAGGCTAATGAAACCTTTTCTAAAAACAATGTATATTTTTTCAGAAATTAGTAAAAGTAAAAAGTGTGGAAAAGATCAAAGTTGTGTTGTCCTAAAATAGAAAAAGCAAGGCAGCATGTCAATAAAGCTGTACGTGCATTTATGAGTGAACATTTTCAGAAAAGATGGAGTACATCTACCAAGTGTTGGAAATTACCTTTTTCTTTTCAATATTCGGAAAGCAATGAAACAGCTTTTGTGAAAGAAATAAAATAGAAAGAAGGTGTAATGAAAAAATGTGTTAGTACATAAATATAATATGATCAGATTCTTACAAGAACAAAAAGGCCCCTTTAAGAGCTAACATGAAGGAGTACAAAAAGAAGGAGTAACACTAATGCAGTTTACCCCCCTTTTTTGATTGTTTAGTTCACAGACATACTCTCCGTACACGGATGTCAAATGTGGGGAAACAGCACGTGAGCTTACGGTGTTTGGTGGTGTCATATGGATGGAAGGTGTAAAAGCCTTGAATGTGGCTTAAACTCCTTCTAATCACATTACACGTTATGTTGAATTATTTTTATGGCAAAGAATAGAGGTGGTACAGAACATTATTTCTGCCACATTTGTTCTTCTTTGCTATACTCATGCTCCAGTATTTTCACCAGCATATATTTTAATGCCAATGAAAATGCAGGCGATTCTTATGGATTGCACATGCGTGATGCATCAACAGAAAATAGATGTAGTTTATAAGAATGCAAATGATTTTAATATTCTATTTTTAGACTTTGAAAGGTGGTTGCTCATGGAACCTTTTTTTTATTTGCAGAGAGAAGGAGGGAAGCAGGGAGAGCGGAAGAGGGGAGACGCACTAACCATTGAGAGAAGCTGGACAAGCAAACATGTTGAGCACTGTGCATAAAAATGTAGGCAATTTTTCTCATCTGCCTTAACCCTAGCCTCGAAGGCGCTGCAGAATTGCTCCCCCCTACAGATGAGTGTGTCACAGTACACCCACGAGAAAGCTGTCTGTGTAAAGTACGGGTCAACTGCCTTTTGTATGGCTTGCGAGGCAGCAGGAAGGATCCTATGCCTCACTGAAGTGGAATGAATGGTGGCAGGAGTAAAAGATGATGATGCAGTAGTGGAGAAGCATGTACGCCCATTTACACCCTGTGAAAGGAATTACCTTTCTAATGGCAGTCGAGTGGAATGTCCTGGTGTGGCTGCACATTGAGGTGGTTTGCAAAGGGTTCCTGCTTCTTCTGGCAGTGACTTAGGGAGGTTGCACACTCAGTGCAGCACACACATGCAGACCTAGCATTCAGCACTCTCCCAACAGTGGTGAAATACCTCCACACCTAAGAATCACTCTGAACATCTGATGCATTAGGTATCTCCTCCACTGCATCTTTTCTTCTCTTCCTCTTGCAGCTCACCTTCTGTAGTTCACATGTTCACTTGAACAGGTCCTCTAGGTGGTGATGGGGGTTGCAGCCCCACAGGAGAAGGGATGGCCATGACTTATGAAATGTGTCAAATTGTCTTCAGCTCCCAAATTGTTCTCATCTTCTCAACTCTGCCAGATTGAGAATGACTAACAGAAATGGGTTTGTCCCCTTGGAGGATCAATATTTGATCTTTCCTCTTGTCTGCGGATTTCAGAGGACATAAAAGGCTTTTAAATGTTGCATAAAGCTCAGAGAACAATTAAGAATGGTAGTAGAAGTTCTGGAAGGGCAATGTTTCAACTTAAGAGTTGGTATTGTGGTCAGAAATTGGATTTCAAGATGTCCGTGAAGCACATGCGTCGACCGCGGACACGTCATTACACTGCACTGGTCGTGTGATGACATTTGCGGAAGTACACAACCATGTCACAGCATTTGTGAACTATAACCAACCACTGTGTCATGTCATGCATATGCGCTGTGAGAATCGCAGCCGAACGTTGGCACTTGTGAACTAATGAAAACTGTTGTTTTTGCCCTCCCCGTCTTACTCGTGCAAAAGAATAAAACTGACACTCCCCAGACGGGTAACGAGGCAAAGAGAGCAGGCTGCGAGAGTTCAAGGCAAGGTTTATATAAGTAAATGGCATTCAAAGATCTCTGTTGCCTCTGAGAGCGCTCTGACCAAAATTAATGTTACACTACATTTTATAGCTCAAATGACGCAACTAACATAGGATACTACTTTGGTCCCGGATTGGACAGTCCATATGGTGCCCATGGTGTGGGTGGCATCTCTTCCTACGGGTTGGCTGCTTGGTTGGCGGGAGGATGGAAGTCAGGCATCTTTGCTCCGAATGGGTGAAGGTCAGGTAGCTGGGAAGCAGGGTGGTCACTAGCAAAGCTAACATAATATATTCTCAAAATGCATGCACTAATTAATAATTGTTCGAAGTCTTTGAATAACTAATCATGTCTCTATAAATGTCACATGTGCATATACTATCAGTTACATCGGATTATAAAGGCCTTAGGTTAAGGGCTTTGACCACCATAATACTACGGTTGAGGTAAGGGTCTGTGTTCATAAGAATCTCTGGTATGTGACATTTGTTAGTGGTAGACAACAATATACTGCAGCAGGGGTCTAATGTTAGTTGGGGATCTGTTGGGTGGGCATCATGGCGTGGTCAGCGGCCTGGCACTTGAAAGGAATACCTTGCAGGGGCACAGGGTCACAATGGCAGTAAGTTTCCACTGGCGAGGGCCCTGCGAGTCTGGCCGCTGCGAGAAAGGGAAGCAAAGCATTTTGTACTATCGCAGTGAGGCCTAGTCACCAAGATGGAGTCAAAAGGGGGTACAAAAATGGATACCCTGTGTCCTGCTCAGTGGTCCCATCTACTCGAATGTTAACCAAAGTAGACATCGCATAAGGGCAAGGGGCGAACCCACTACTGGAGGCACTTGGTCCGAGTTTTGTACTGAGAAGTAAAGGATGCGAGGGGGCCTGCTGGCCCCTCGCTCCCACACACTGTGTCACGCAGTTATGAGCATGTCCATTGATTGTGAATGTCGGAGAGGATTGTGACATTACTCCGGTGCACTATCAAGACTATGGGCCTCATTACGAGTCCGGCGATAACCGAGGCGGTAAAACCACCTGGTTACTGCCGGACTCGTATTACCATTCCGACTCCGTGATTCCTGGAAATACCAGGGCATTACAACCCTGGTGTCCTGGGAATTCCGGAGGCGGAATAGTGTTAATCCCCATTCCCATTGAGTCCAACAGGACTCAATGGGAACGGGGATCATGGAAACACCGGCACCATCTCGTGATGGTGCTGGTGTTTCCACGTCCGCCTGCAGGTCAGACCTGGCGGGTTTGACGCCTCCGCCTGCAGGAGTTGTGATCGCCCGGCATGGAAACAATGGTGGCGGTGGAAAAACCTCCACCATTGTTTCCATACCGGGCGATTTGTAATGAGGCCCTATGACTGTTCTGTGATGCTTGTACATTAATTTATAGTGCGTCAATAGCACTGCAGAATTGGCTGCCAGTTCACAAAAGTGGGGCACTCATGTGAAATCACTGTAATCAGAGGTTGCAGACATGAACATGTATATAATCTGTAGACTTGAAATTTGGGCATTGAAAAGAAAAAACTTTTTAAAACATATTTACATGTATATACTTTATGATAGGGTGGCAGCATCACTGTGGGACACAGACATAGGGTAATCAATATTTCGTATGACATGCTTTTTAACATATGTAGATTGTTCTGTAATTTCATTTGTCATTTAAATTATATGTACACATATTTTCTTCATTTGATTTTCAAAGTTATCTAATTGTTTTTCAGTGTTTTCCTCTTTATTTTGTTGATTACTTTGTTGTTCTCAGAAGAAGTGTAAGAGATATATAATAGATTTTAATCGTTTATGCATAGCCTGATTCATGGAAGTGTTTTATAATGGTGCAATCCGATAGGAAAACGTTCCTTGAATCAGGCCCATAGAATTGTATTGTTTTGTAAAATGTATGAATGATTTACCATTAGTACATTGTTCATAAGTTATATCTCCTTTTGGGAAGTATAGGTCTAGCCATACCAGAGTGCTTGCCATCTCTATTACAATATACAATGTTTATATTTACTTATATAACATTTTCACAGACATATTACTGTTACATACTGCATGTTTATAAATAAAATGAAAATATCTTTTCTTACTAAAGTTTGAAATTATGCTTCTCACTGTAAAGAGTGTTGTGCTTCAGTGCCTGTCAGATGTTGAAGTGAATTGTTTGCACAGTATGTACAGTGTTCTTCATTATTTGATACAATCCCTAATATTGTGTTATCTTTTTAAAAACAGTATTCTATTTTTAATGGTCATAAGGTTGTATGAATGTAAAACATGGTTGTATTGATTGTTTGCATTGTTGCTGTGCATATCACTATTCAACTAAAACTAGAAAACAATAGTGTGCCCGCTTGTTCAAGCAATAGTATCCGCAGACATCATAGCAATTATGTGGCTAGGGAGAATGATGTGTAGGTGTAAACCTTGTGAAGAAAAATGATGAAGTTGCTGGTAAGTTATGTTGCACTGGTAAAAACCTATGAAATTCAGTGACAATACTTTGAAAACATTCTGTTAAAGGGATGCAATGGTTAAGTTGCACTAATAAAAACTTATGAAAATCAGTGAAAGCCCTTTGTTAAAGAGACCTTATGTTTGCAAGTTAAAATCGAAAATAAAACAAAGGAATTTGACAGTTATGGTAGGCCGTGCAACCATTAGTAGTGCCACCACCATGTTTTGCTAAGACTAACACCCAGAACATCAACAATGACATCACAACTATAAATAACAACTAAAGGGTTCCCCTGTGGGCAGTCATGGTAGGGGTCAAAATATAGTTGCAAGTAAGTTTGGTCCATGCTGCAAACATTACAATTCATTGTCCAATGTCAGGTTATTTTAGAAAAATGTGCATAATGTCACGTCTAGTATCTCAAAAAATCAAAAAGCACTGTTACGTGAAATTATAAAATGAAGTGATGAATAAAAAAAAACATGTATGTGTGCCTTTATTATTCATACACATTTTGAGAAATTAGTGGCAAAGAGCATAAACAATTTAGTAACACATTTTCAAAACAGAGAGTGCAATAGGAACAGTTATTTCATGTACAAAATAAAACAAAAGGAAAAACAAGAAACAGATCTGGAATTAGTTAATCATTGTTACTAATCCATAGAGGTGTGACTGTTCACATCGAGCAGTATTCATAATACCTCTATTGGACATGGTATATAAGTATCCATGTTATTAGTCTGCCTATGAGTAAGTGGAAATCTTGATTTCACAATCGTGCCCCTTCATGTGATTCGGGCAACATTGGCATGTTTCGGCGAGTCAACTGCTTGGTATTCAGTAACACCTTCCTCAGGGCAATGAAACAAACCCTAGGGGGAAGCAGACAAAATCTGGTTCAGAAAATGTAGATGTGCTTGGGTATGAGATACTAAACTAGTTCAACATCTGCCCATGAGGTCATAACTCCCCGGGTTTAGAACTTGCCCTAAAAAACAGGGGCGGGGGTTTCCAAAAAGTAGAGTCTTCTGTACAGATTGCCTTTCTGGTTTTAGTTGAATAGTGATATCAAAAACAGCCTGTTCACACAATCAATGATTTCTGTGGGGGCAGTCAATAAAATCAAATGGAAGACATCTATTGGCGCCATACAGTAAATATTGAGTGTTGCAGCAATAGCAATTAGGATAAAAAAAAAGGTTAATACCTTAAGTTATATGGTCAACGTCCCCGGTTCTGGACAGGTGATCCCCAATTATGTAAAATGCCAACACACTAAAGTACTCACACGGGCCGTGGTCCTGAATGGAAATAACATATAGTATTGTGGTAGGCCTGTATGGCATAACGCAATGGCAAAGATGGCGCGTCATTCGCCTGTATAAGATCTTTAAAGTGAGAGTCTGAGAAGGTAGTGTATGCATACCTCAATGGTGTGTTTTGTAAATGTTTCTTTTGGGAGTGGGCCATCTGTTATTCTCACATGGAGTTGATTATTTGTTTTGGCCAAGGTGCTGCAACTAAGAAAGACAAGGGAAGAGGTTTGTTTGTCTTGTATGGATCCACTTTTCCTTGCTTATGTCAGTTTTGTTTAATCATTAGAGAAAAAATACCTTACTTAGTTGAGCGCACAGTAAGCGTTGTGCGTCCTGTTCCTCGAATAGAATCCTAATAATCCGGGAAGCGTTGCCATGGTAGTATAATGCTTACTGCTGGAAGGAATGTTACGTTGCTCTGAAAAGCTGTGCGCAGCATAGCAAAAGGCGTGTCCAGGTTGGTTTGCACATTGTCATAGCAACCCGATTTCGCTTTGTGTAACTGTACAGCATTGAAGAAACCAGTGTGTAGATTTTCCGTCATAGTCAGTGCTCCTGTAGAGTGGATAACACCATGAATTTAGTCTACATGAGGGTTTTACAAAGTGACCCATAAATCCAACTCACCATGATATTAGTAAGTGTGTTGGGTCGTCTATGGAGATTGCGTGTTGTTTAAATGGATTTAATGGTTTAAAGGGACAAATGCAGTTCCGAAAATCAAGATGCATTTCTGTAATACCTATCAAGAGGCACCTATGTAAACCATAGACCCAGAGGTGGCTAGATATACAACCAGTCCATAAATTGATGAAAAAACATTTCAGTAATCCGTATCAAGAGGCGTCCATGTGAAAATATAGACCCAGATGTTGCTTGTTATAAAAACAGTCATAATGGATTAATCAATCACTTATGCTTGTGTGTACCATAGCCACAGAGGTGGCTAGTAGTTGTTGTGGGAGACGTAGTCTTTTCCGCCCCCTCACCATTCTGGCACTGAATAAAATTCAGTGTATGCTAAAGGGGTGAGATGCCTCTCCACACCATGTCTATTATTCACACTAGCTAACAGCAGTAAGCAAACACATAATCAACCCTGTATCAAGGTCTAGAGGCTCCATTTTGTGACACACAAGAAGCCATCTTTTGCTAGGCCCAAAAATGATTTCTAAATATTGTCTCTCCCCTGCGCAGTGCCTTGCAAAGACAGCCCTGGCAACCTCTGCCTTCTGCCAGCTCTGCATAAGCCCTGTTCTCACGGAAGTCTAGCCATTCATTGTTGCAATATTTAGTATCATCCTAGAACAGACAAGCCCACTGCAATGTGTGTGACAGGAGCAGGCCCCAGCTCGTAGGCCCATCCATTTCCACAAACCTGGCTGTACACCTGACCCCCACCCCACTAGGTCACAGTCCACTGAGCCTAGGCCCCACCGAGCTTGTGATACAGATACATATCCAACCCCTCTTAGTAACCAGATGGTAACACCCACCATTGCCCTAATAATCCCAGACACCAATTTATCCTCCCTAAACCTAACACATGTCTATCCATATCATGAGGCATCAGGTAGATCAAAAACCCACAGGGCAGGTGCTCAGTCCGTGCTGCCTGCGTATTGTTTGGCAGAGCGCTCTCGGGCAGCAATTCTCTGCTTGCATTATTCTTCCATTAATTATTCTCTTAGACTCATTCCCTATCAGGGTGTGTCATTTTATTTGGTCTCAGGTATATATATACCTGAGACCAAATAATGGACACATCCCGCTAGGGCTGCCCGAGACATTGACCACAGAACTTAAGGTATTAACCTTTATTGTATCCTAATAGTTATTGCAGCAGCCCTCGATATTTAGTTCATGGCCACAATAAATGTCTTCCATTTCACTCTCTTTACCACCGACTCTGTTGCCCTGAGAGTGCTCTGTAAGACAATACACAGACAGCACCTTATGAACCAAAATAACATCACAAGTGATGTAATGACATACAATATGAAATAACAGTTTCAATTGATCACCCTCATGGCACAGCATACTCTATAGGTCAAGGTTCCCTCTAAGCTGTGCGCATGTGCGCTTGCCCAGCTTCCTTCTGGGTGCCACTCAGAAGAATATTAGCAGTGCACACAGAAAATTCCCACCTATTCAAATAAGATTTAATAAAGCACAAGCCACAGCAGGTACCTAATATTTGCTTTCTCTCAAAATAAAGCAAAATTATACTAACTATTCTTGATATTCTGGTGTAACCTATGACGTTGCCCTACTATGCAAGCTTGACTTAAAACCCTAAAAATTCTAAAAATAGAATATACACACACAGGGTTAAAAATGAAAATAAAAAAGTGGCTCCATGAACAGAAGATATAACTAAGATATGCCTGCACACATTTTCTAAATTATCTTCCCTCCCTACTAAACTTGTGGAGAACCATATCCGGGTCAGGAAGCACCTCAAGGCCTTTCTCTTTGCTTCTGCCTCTACACCCCTTCTCCACTGCTGATCTGCTTTCTCTCTCAGCACTGTACACCTGGCCACCCTCTGTCCCCTGGGCCCGGGTACCTGCTCACCCTGCCACCCTCTTGCTCTGCCTCCGGGCCACCCCTTGAACTGGGGTCTGTATCTGTAACCATAAAGTCCCCCCACCCGCTTTTCTTCTGCACTTATCAGATATACCCTGTCTGCTAAACCCAGCACGTGCCACTCGCTGGCTGCACTACCACCGTTAATCGACTTTATTTATTAATATATTTTATTTATTATTATTTTTCTGTTCCACACTTTCCACTTCTCCCCCCTTCCATGCACTTTTTCCCCTTTTTCCATTTCTCATGCACTTGTGCGTTCTCAATGTCACTGGGCCTAGTAAGATCATTGTTTTGTTCTCCCATGTTCCCCTCCCTTGCCTTGACGTGCTCTGAAACACTTGGGTACGAGCGCAATACAAATAAAATATCATATCATATATCATATCACCCAGGATCCTATTCTTGACTCTAGATTACTTATACCGTATGACTCGAAGTCTGACCCAGGCCACATTCAGAGATTACCAGACAACCTTGACTCTGCCTACCCTAGCTCAGCAAAAGCTAAGTCTTACCAGACTTAGATGCAAGTTGTGGTATAGGTTATAATATGAAGGAAGTTCAAGCACAAGAAATTCTGTTACTCATGGTGCCTTAGTAAAAGCATTACCCACATTGTGTAGCCTGAGTGTCAGTTCAAATATCGGGTACTGACTGTAAGTAAGCAGGCTACTAGGATATTTAACCTCAGCTCATGCTTCCTATTCTTTGAACATATGTCTCACAAGTACTTTGAAGATCCCCCCTTGCAAGATAACATATTGTAAAACTCAAATATTAATTTGCCCTCTAAGGATTTTGAGTAGGCAAATGTCATGCTCAGCGTCTCCTACTTTAGCATTGCTAATATTACCCTATGAGTATAGGGCAACATTGCAATATCATTCACTTGGCCTGTAAGGGATAATTGAAATGGACTCTCCCTCAAAACGGTAGTTCCATGGGGGATAGAACTTAAAAAAATATATGTTAACTCACTCCTATACAAAAATGGTTTCACTGAGCACTTGTCGAAACCTACTCAACAATTGAAAGGTGGGGTATGTTTCAAACAATCGTGTATGCACTTCATAGAAATTGTGCACATGCTTATTTATGACATTTTCTTAAACTGCACACATCATCATCGCAAGGCTTTAAATTGTATTTGCTTGCAAAGTATTGTGGTTATGCAAATATCCCAGTTAGAGTTTTACTTCTACAATACCTCATTTTTTACAGAGCCCTGTCAACTAATATTGGAGGTTAGCACAGGAGTCCGAGAGGGGAACGGGTGGAAGGGAACAGGAGAACACTCCTTCGGGGTGACGAACAAATTAGCAACTTTAGAAAAACAAATCAGATGTTTTGGCAGTGCAGTACAGTGAAGGAAATGTTTGTTTACGAAAGGATAGGAAACTATAGTAATAGCATAGGAAACAGCACCTTCTATTTCTTTCTATGTTCAGCTGCTGAGGACTTTTCAATACATTGATGGGTTTGCATTTATTGCTTCTAGCATCCCCATGCATCTTGTTCAACTGATAACAGTGAATTTCAGAAGAGGGGTCCCTAGTTAAAGAAGAAAGTACTCAATATGTTGCAACTGTGAGCATTGCTGCTGTTGATTTAAAGGGCAAATATATGTGATTTTCTTCAATGGGGCGCCAGAAGAAACCCTGTTGATTTTTGTCTTTGCTTTGGTGATCAATAGTAGGCAAAACTATTGGCTGTATTATGTGTCCGGTAATTTCACTTCCTATGTCAGGGTTACAATGAGGGCTCCGATACGATTTTACTCAATACTTGGAATCAAAAGATTTTTCAGGGAATAAGAAAGTAATTGGCTTTGCCAGTAGGGATATTTCATGCTTATTAAAATATGTTCTTTCCCCTTAAAACTCCTCTTGAGGTCAGGCAGTAATATTCATACCAATGACACTGTTCTGCTGGTCACTGATTCGAAAGGAGATCAGTGGAACTTTGTGGGTCTTCATGGTTTTCTCTCATTTTTGTTGGGTACATTGCCTTGTTTTTAGTGAAATAGTATTTACCTCCTAGCTGTAAGGCTGATTTTGAGTAAATGTCACAACTCACAGAACAGCATAATGTGGGTAGTAAGCAGAGGCCCAGGAATTCCGATTATCATATTCTGTGATACAGGTATGCTGATGCAATTATCATCCTTTCATAAATGAGAGGCATTTTCTCCTTGCCCTTGAATTACTCCATTAAAGTGGCACATGAACTTCTTTTGCCATTATTTCTGACACATTCCTTTCAGTTGCATTTATTCCATTTACAAAAATTGCATGTCTGAATTTTTAGACAACCACATCAGTGATTAGCAATACTTGTTTTTTGTAATAAACATGAGGTTTTTCCCAATGGCATTAAACACTTTCTGCATTGTCTCTGAGCAGTGTAGAAAAAATGAATAGCAACAACTAAGCCTATTGTGTATCCTGAGCATGCAAAGCTTTTTTGCACATACACGTTTTTCTCTCTGCGCATGAGTACTTTTGGTAGGTACTATGGCATATCTTGAAGTTTTGGACTGGTTGATGAGCTCTCCTCATAATCGCATATAAAATATTTCATTGTTTAGCTTATACTAATTTGTAAAGAATTGCGGTGGTTGGGAAGGGGAAATATCCTTCCATACTCTTCAGAGATGGCATCTCACTAACTATGAATGCTCACAAAGTGGCTTACATCGTTATTCAGTTGTGCAATATATATATATATAATATAATATAATAATGTGTGCACTAAGGCTAATCATTTCCGCACTTAGGGAAAAATAATTAGAGGGAACATTGTAGGTGATGTCAGGCTGCACTTGGCAGCTGTGTCCATGTCGATCAGGGAGCACGTGGGTCAGCTGGGCTCATCTCCGCGGTGAAGGTCGCAACAGTTCAAAAGAGATACATGGCTAACTAATCTTAACTAAACAATAGACATTGGTTTAGAAAGAATAACGGTGAACTTGAAAATTAGTGCATGAATGCAACCTTTCAGATTCCATTTGGCAGATATACCAGTATTCTGACCTCCGTACCCGGAGGTTCATAAAACACATTACCCCGGCACGAGAGATTGATGCCCGCATTCTCCACCATTCCCTCCTTTTGTTACTATTAAAGTAATGAATACCCTCCACCAGTGTGTCTGAGTTCCTCAGCATCCTTTACTGCTTCATCCCAGGCGGGAGTACCCTTTATAGACATCCATGCTGTTCACATGCTTCTCAGATGTTCCTCACATCAGGCATAATCTGGAGTGCAAGCCATGTAAATACAATCCCCATCAATGTCGACCCACACCTCTTTATAATTTTTGAGATCTTGGGGCTGTTTGGTAGTAGTGTGATAGTAGTTGTCTATTACATCCCCTGTATTATATATCGCCACCATATGGTATTTGGACTTGCCAGTCTACCCAGTTTGCACTTGGGCTTCTCTAGTATCATGAGGCATTTTACCATTACTATTTTTGTTACCAATAGTCACCATCATCGCACTACTATGAATTGCCTTTGCACAGCATCAAACCCCTAAATGGCACACACAGAAGATCAGCAGAAGGAAGACGATGATGGGGAGCAGTAGCTTAATTGCAGTCCCAAGCCATGATGGTACCCAGTCGAACGCCATGCTGAACCAGTTACTTGGTTGGGCACTGCCCTCTTTTCTCGTCCTCACTCCAAGTTTGTGCACCGCTGCAATAACATGTGAAAGTGTCCCGTTGTCAGCATATGAGGAAGGCACGAAGGTGCAACATGCACTCCCGATTTTTTTCGGCAAACACCGCCCACCATAGCAGTGAGGAGGTTGAGCACGTAGCGGTTCTGCATTGTGATTAGTCTCAGTGCACTAAATTCTACCTTGATGATGTTGAACCCCCTCCTCAGTGTCGTTTGTTAGTTGAATCAGCTCCCAGCTGACAATCTGGAGACATTTGGCATTGGCTCATGCTTGGATGCTGGTAATCATTGATGTAAAACATCTCTCTGCGGAGCTGATGAGTTGATATTCATCAGGGATCTGTGCCGGGAGGTCAGAGGAGTCTTTAGCGAAGTAGTTGGATGCTCCGTTTTTGAGTGACAAATGATTTTGTAGCTTGTCTTCTGACAGTATATCGTAAATGGGGGTTGCTTCATTCATTGGGTCGGATGCCATTTGCACTCTGCTTGGCACCCCTTCCCCACAGACATGCTTCTCTGGTATCACCAGCAGTGCAGAGTGCAGCATAGCCAGAGCACAGTAGTCCCTCTATGATGACGGGAAGTGCAAATATGCCTCTTTACATCACACCCAGAAATGGTCCATCAGGGTGGCAGTCCGTTTTCGCATGTCAAGGATGATGAGGGTTCAGTTGCAGCAGGTGTTTGAACCCATGGGTACGCTTCCTTCCCTGTGAAGCACTGTTCATACTTTTCTTCATGCTGGATCTTGATTGGCTTTTCAAGTGCAAAGACCCATGTCAGCTTTGTAATATGTTGACTCCAGGTTTGGGCACATGTGTCATCCATCCATTTCAGCCTCTCATCCAATTGGCCATGCAGTGTTTCAGCCTTGCACATGACAGTTGCATCTTGCCATTTATTTTCTTCAAACATTTTCCTCTTTATTGCAAAAAATGGCTCCTTGAAACAAGTCACACCTTCAGGGTTGTTCTTGCATATTTTCTCATCTGAAGGTAGCAGTTGCAGTTTTACTGTGTGTGCCTGGAATCTGCTCCTGATTCTACATAGTGTGAGATGAAGGAGACAGTGGGCTTTTACTATTGGGATCTCTTGAAGCACTAAAACCCTCCAGATGCATGAGGTATCATTGAACACACACAGCAGCTACCATTCGTGGCCTGTCTCCAAGTGGCGCTCATGCCAGAGTACCATTTGTTAGACTGGTCCAGATGGCGGAGGTCTTCTACCTTATCTAACCCAAACCATGATACGCATCGTGCTTGTACTGTTGCACTTGCCTTTTTCTTCTATTGCCCAATCGATAGTTATAATTAACAAGTGACCTTTTGGATCTTGTATCTGCAATGCCTGGGAGTTGGTGTACATTTACAGTTTTCTGACGGTAGATCGGAAAAACACCAGTATTGATATATACATGTGTGTCAATATTAAGCTGCCAGTATTGGGAACCTGGGGTGGGGCACTTGAAGTAGCAGTGGGGAACATTTATACATTATCACCAATTAAGGTAGGTTTTGTGGTTATTTGTGAGGCAGGTTGCTATACTGTAAACATTGTTGGAGTAGGTAATTCATCATTCTGTACATAAACCACTCTTCATCTTCACCATTTCCCATTAACCCAGGCCATGTGATTACTTCTTTGTGATTCCTGTATAGGATAGTGAGGTTTGGCACTGTGCTGTGGTCCCATATTAGTTTTAACCCTGTCCAATATCAAGTGTCCCCCTTCACGTATTAGTTACCCCCCTTTTTTATGTCTCCCACCATAAAAGAGACACCACAATATATCCCCATACTTAACATAATCATAGAAAAGGCAATAGCCATAAAGTACAGTCCACATTCGTAAGAATATGCCCTTTTGGCACTTATGTCATTCCTACTGCTATCTATCTGAGGTATACCAGTTGTAAATGGTGTTCTCTCCACCTCCACCATTGTAGCACCTACAGAAAGGGAAATAACAGGGATCAATCTGAATGAGATATGAGAATAGTGGAGAAACAAAAGAAAGCATGGAATTAGGGGTGTGAGAGAGAAGAGACAACATTTCATATATGCATATTATGTAATTATTTTCCACTACATATCTATATATATACATGGTACCTCATTTATTTCTATGTACATTTGCATAACCACTTCTTTTGTTTTTGCATTTTATCCAGTTTCTTGATTTTTTTCCCTATTTTCCTAAAGCACTGCTGCTTCTCTTTCATTTTCTTATGCTGTCTCTGGTGTTACACTATCATGTGCTGCTTTTCTTATGTCTGACAACTGCACCCAATACTTTAACCCCTTCACCTTTACCGCTAGGGGCGCACAATATACCACTTCATACGGATCATGGAACCTTGGTGAGTTCCATCTTCTTACAAAGCTTCCAACATACATTAGTTTGACTGGCATTAAAGGCTTCTCTGGGCTCTCTTGTTCAGCAGTGCTGGTGTCTGTTTCACTCTCCCTTGTGAATGGCAGGGCAATCTGTTTTTCTATACTTCTTACTACTCTTTTGAGCTGTGTGAGGTACTCTTTGAATTCTTCACCCAACACTGTCGCTGTTCTGTGTGCATCTGGCATTATTCATACTGGTGAAAGTGGTGTTTGCATTTGTCTACCTGTTACTATCTCATTCGGGGACAACTGGTGATCCTTGCTAGGTTGTGTGCGCAACTGGAATAAGGCCAATGTTAAACAATACACCCAGTTCTTTATGAGTGTGTGGCAGAGTTTAGACAATCTGCCTTTGAGGAGGCTGTTGATTTTCTCGACCACCCCATTTGCTAGCAGGTGGTAAATTGAACTCATCTTATGCTTTATTCCCAATAATGTGTTTACTTCCTTAAAGAGGTAATTTATAAAATGTGTTCCATTATCAGATCGTATGACATCACATTTTCCCCAATGCAGGAACGCTTCTCTCATCAAACATGTTGCAGCACACTACGCATCTTAGTTGGCGCAGGACCTTGCCTCCACCCAGTGCGAAAAGGGGTAGACCACCACTATCAGGTACCTTGCCTCATTACATCTGTCTCCCATGTCTGCATAGTCAATATGCAGTTCACAAAATGGTCCAATGGGACGGGGCTGTACCTCACAATGTTCTGAGAGTCATCCCTGAGTTAAATGTTTGAAATGTGATACATTCAATGGACATTTTAGTAAGGTACTCCTGGATGTTCGGACAAACCAATCATCCTAAATGTGTGTGTTGTTTTGACGTGGGGGCTGGAAAGTGCAGTTGTTGGAATGCTACCTGTAACAACTCTAGGGCCATTACTACTTTCCCTGTTGTGTCCTGCCTCCATAGGCGATATGTAGGTAACTGGGTTCTGGGTTCAGGTGTTTTTGGAAATAAGCTGCTTGTTTTGCACCAGCTTTCCAAGTGATATTTTGTCACTGTTGTTGGTATGGGCTTGGAATTTTACCAGGGCCACCACTGAGGGAATGGCGAGTGCCTTTATTAGCTCATTTAGTAACTCTGCATGTTGTACTCAAGACCCATCACCCCTCCTGAACCCTCTTCTCCTCCAGCGGGACAATCCTGCATGTACTGTGGTGGTTACATATGCCGAATCAGAGTAAATTGTCACTGTGCACCATTTTGCTGCATGTAGGGCCTCAATAAGTGCTGCTAACTTGGCCGCTTGTGGTGAGTAAAGCATTGGCAGGTGCTTTAGTCACTAAATCTCATACTCTCCCTCCTCCAATTTCACTACTGCTGCACCCTCATGTTTTTCTCCTTTTTGGGACAGATAGGTGCTGATTCATCTACAAAGTACACTTGCTCCTCTTCTAACGCATTTTTGTTAGCTTTGGGAATTGTGTCCCCTTCTCCCTCATAAGTTGCACAATCATGATTTTGCATATCCTCTACTTTGCACGGCTCAGTGAGGAACGTGTTTGGTTTTACTGTTTTGCATCGAATAATGTGGACATTTGGCCTTGAGATGATTATCTCATAGGCTGATGCTCTCTGGGTGGTGAGTGTATATTTTGATCATTCAAGTGTGGCAAACAGAGAGTGTTCAACAAACAAAGTGACAGAGCATCCCATCACAATTGTAGTGCTTTTCTCAATGGCGAAGGAATCAGCTGCAAGAACTGCATTACTGAGTCAAGTGTGCCACTGTAGTAAGCTAGTGGCTTGTGGCCAAAGTATGTCTTTTGTGTAAATACTGCTGTCATTAATGTGCCATTTGAAGGTGAGGACAGGAAGAATTCCTGTTCATTATCTGCTGTGGCTAAGACGGGAGCTGTACATATCAGTTCTATTAGTGTTGTGAAAGCAGTGTGCATTTCTGGGGTTCATGTGATCAGTGTTTTGTTTTTCTGGGCTTCTTTTAGCCCTTGCAATAGGGGTCACATGTAGGCGGCATATTCCAAGATCCATGCCTTACAGTAGTTGCAGATGCCAAGAAACCTCTGCATATCCTTAACTGTATGGGATCTGGCTGTGGCACGCACTGTTACCGCCCTGTCAGGTATCATCCTTTCACCATCCTTCGAGACCAGTTGGCCCAAGTACAGGACTTCAGTTACACAGTAGTGCAGTTTATTCTTATCTACTTTATACCCCTTCTGGGCCAACAATTTTAGGAGGGTGTTAGAGTCCTTACTGCACACCAGTAAGTCATCAACGTACTGAATGATGGTGATTTGAACATCAATATTGCAGAGGTCTTTGTGCAATATTCTGTTAAAAATGCTTGGGCTCTCGTAGTACCCCTGGGGCAGCCGGCAGGGTTCGTATCTCCTCCCCCCTATTGTGAATGGGGTGAGGTATTGAGATTCTGGGTCAAGGGGCAAAGAGAAAAAGGCATTCATCAGATTCACCACTGTGAAATGGCTGCCTTGTTTTGGAATACTACACAAGATGGATGCCAGGTTCGGGACAAGAGGGAACGCCTTTTGAACAATGTCATTAAGGGGGCCGAGGTCTTGAAACATATGCCACACATTCCTCTGTCACTTTCTTGATTGGATAAATGGCTGTATTACATGGAGAGTTAGAAGGGACAATGATACCTTCCTGCAATAGCGTGTGTATTGTGGTTTTTATACCTTCCTCTGCTTCTCAGGATAAAGGGTATTGTCTCACCCTGGGCAAGACGGCACCTGGTTTAAATTTTATTTTTATTGGTGTCACTTCTCTTAGTAATTCTACATCGTAAGGGTTCGTGTTCCACAAATATGGTGGTACCTGCTGCAGGTTTGTATTGCAAAAAGATGGCAGTGCACTGACAACGGCCATGAGGGGGTTTGTCACTCGTCTGTGTTGTATCATTATATCGCAGGGCATGCATATTTATTATTTCCCCATCAGTGTCGCTGTCAGTGAACAGCTCTTCATCAGTTAATTCATGCAGTGGTATATTGGGGTCAATGCACAACATTGTCTGCCACTCGCACTCATGTGTGTCCATACCAATTGCTACAATATGCTTTGCTGATACCTGTACCCCTTGCAGAACGAGTGAGAGAACAGTACCGGGCACTACCTCGGGGGCGGCCACTGGGCGGAAAACAAATCAGATGGTACTCTCCATTTCTTTCGTGGGATTTCTGGCACTACTCTTGCCAACACTTGTATGCCATAGACAAAAATATCTGCTTTTGTTGGTATACCTCATATGGCTGTTTCGTTAGTTATTGTTTGTTACTAATGTAGCAATGTCCCTATCTCTGCCCCCACCAGTGTTTCATCGTCTGGTCATACGATAGTGTATTGGACTGGACACACAAGTGCTCTCTGTGGGCTGTCCTAGTTGGGGTAGCTATCTGTTCCTGAGCAAGCGGAAACATTTTCCCTAAGCAAACATGTTCCCTGGTACGGGGCTGGTGCGCCATTAGCCGTTGTGGCGTAAGGGTTTGTGTGTGTCATTTGATGTTGTTGGGTTGGGCGAGCCTGCAGTCAGTTTGGGGGGTGTCTGAGTGTATTGTACCCTGGTATAGGCCTGCTTTCTGGCTGCCCATCTGGTTTGTAATATCCTATAGGCAGTCCATGCGAACTACCTGGGTTTGGGTGCCCATATAGTGGTTCATTGCTGTATCTCTGGTTATTCTGATCATTGGCCACCGGCCGAATGTGACATTCCCTTGCGAAATGGCCCCACCCCCCGCATGACGAACAGGGTTCCGGGACCACCACCCCCTTTGTCCTTGCCCTCTAGAGCCTCCTGCCACGCCTCTTTGTCCCCGGTACCCTCCTATCGCTCTTATGGGCCTTCCTGCCCAATGAGGTCCCATGTATTGTTGATCTCCACCGCAATGTTCCTGGCTGTTGTCTGCCCATGCTGCAGCCATCCTAGCCTGTATGGCCACTGACACTCCCCCTTCTTCTGCCTGCTGTTCCGAGGCTGGCACTGCGGTTACTGCCACAACCTTCACTAACTTGTTCTGTACAAGCTACGCTTCCTCTGCTAATTTCATCTGGGCTGTTTCTTTTTCCCTTTCTTTGATCTTCCTGCAATGGTGTACTATGATGCTCTGAATCACTGGCCACCCTTTGGCTTCTATACCTGCTATTTTTTCATGGGCCTTCTGTACCTTTTTAGGAGGCCTCTTTGGATGATAAAGTAAAAGAGGGAGGTGGATTGGTCCTAGGCTGTGCACGTCTCCGCCTGCCACATCTCCTGGACCCAATGAATGAACTGCGCAGCATCTTCCTCATCCCCCATAGTGCATTGCATTATACAGTGTTGGTCGGGGTGTCGGGGAACGTCCTCCACAGTGCATCCTAAACTTGTGCACGGACATTGTTAAAAGACGCACCATCACGTGTATCATTCCCTCTGATGACACCCGGGAACCCTGATTTCACCCACACCAAGTCTGCTTGGTCTCCCACAGCAGATACTAGCCAACTTTTGATGTCCCCTATGGACAGAGGTACCATACCCCTGTGGTATTCTTTTCGAAAGCATAGATCCATTTTCCTGCACCTGCCATGATTGGGGGGAGGGACTTGAGGAGGTTG
This sequence comes from Ambystoma mexicanum, assembly GCF_040938575.1. NCBI lineage: Eukaryota > Metazoa > Chordata > Amphibia > Caudata > Ambystomatidae > Ambystoma > Ambystoma mexicanum. Next base: position 525,780,503 of record NC_090926.1, read on the forward strand.
TTTTTATCCATCATGCCCCACAGATCATAATGAGGCTGTCCTGCTTACGTGTGGATGAGAGTCATTTGCAATTTTGATCTTGCCTTTCCCCTACTTAACTTTGTTCCTTTCTTTTTTGGTAAGGCCATTCTCCCTATTCTTTTTTGGAGTCGGTGTTCCCACACCTCTTCCTCTTCTGTCACCCACAGAGAGACCCATTTTACCTGCTGTATTCCCCCTACAGCCCCTTCATGAGATTCCTCAAAATTACTCCAGCACTCCTCATCTATCATGGAAGCCATTGTGTCATATCCCACACTTTCTATTTCCCCTTCCCTCTCTACACGCACTGCCCAGTATGGGTGCACTAGCCACCCTAAAGAGGAAGCTCCCTGATTTCCATTCATCTTCTGGTAGGAGAGATGATCTTTTTAAGGGCGGTGGTGGCCCTCCCTTGGATTGCTGAGTCGCATCACATATTGCTCTTAACTGGGCCAGTACTGTCTGAGTCGATGTTAGTACTACTTCAATATCTCTGTTGGATGGTCCCTGGAGGGCAGAAATGGGGGTTAGAGTGGATGGGACATACAGGGGTGGAGGGGCTATGTCAGGTGTTGCTGACGTTCTTCCCCTGGAAACATAGGCTGGGTCTGAGTATCCCTATGCAAGTCTCGAGAGCAGGGGGTATAGTTTCTTGGGCTCATCGTTTCTCTTCCCTTTTTTCCTTCGCTTTCCTTCACCTCTATGGCCCCCTCCCCTACCTTTCCTGTATTAGGCTCGACCAGTGTTTCCTGATCATCTTCCACAAATCTAACACTTCCCGTCTGTTTTGGAGGTGCTTCCACTTACATTTTTTCATTAGGTAAGTTGCTACATGGCCCAATATTCCCTTATCAAAGGAACCTTTTTCTGGCCAGGCATAGGGTGACCCCTGTCCCTATGTTTCCGCTACCCACTGGCTGTGATACTTCTTTATTTGGCCACTATACAAGGGGAGGTGTTTAAAGATATATAAGAGTGGGGTGTCCATCCCCATGCCTCCCTTTTTTGGCCCTTTTTCCCTGTTACCTCCTACTTTCAATCTTTGATCCAGCAACAACAATCTGATATTTTCTTACTTCAAAATATTACTTATATATTTCAAGACTATCACATAAAACATGAACCATTGAACATTTTACACAACAAACCAACAAGTGAACTAACATTATAAAACAAGAAACATAAATTTGAGTACCTTCCCTTTTACCCGATCCTCCCCCCTTACTTAACCCGTGCTTCACTCACTGTATCATTCACATGACCTCACCCTCTCCTGGGCCTACCTCCACAGTTTAAAACACTAAAATAATAAAGTAAGATAACAAGCTAAAATAACAACCACTTCTTGTTCCCGAGCCCACTAATTATACTGAGCTCCTACTTTTATTCCTTTTCTTCTACTTAATATCTGTACTGGTTGGGACAGTGCATTGCGGCACCACCTTTACCCCATTTCAGAGCTAGGTTCCTGTTTCTCTTCTTTCCTTTGACTTGTTGTCCCATATATATAAAAAGTAACGGCCATAAAAAGAAAAAGCACTTATTTTCATACACTCATTCTACTCATTCATACTCTAATCATGTGTGTTCCCTACCCTTATTATACTTCATCAAAACCTTCCCACTTTCCCTCATTTGTTTTCCCTTGCAATTAATATTGACCTAGCCCGCTCCGGCGAGCAGTTGGGTATGCACAAAGCCGGGACCCACAAAACCTTCTCCGCTCCATACGCGTTTTGTTTGGGGACTGGTCAGCAGTAGGTGGGAGCGGCCCTTCCGGGGAAGCCCTGGATCTCGCTGCAGGAATGGGGGTATTTCGAGGAATATCACGCAAGAGGGGTCACCAAATGAAGGCTTGTCACCACCATTGCACGTATTCCTGAGACTAAATAAAAGGACACACCACGCTAGGGAATGAGACTAAGGGAATAATTGCAAGTGAAACAAATTTATGTAAAATAAATGCAAGCAGAGAACTCTGCTGCCCAAGAGTGCTCTGCCAAACAATACATGAGCAGCACCTTATGAACCCAAATAACGTCACAAGTGATTTAATGACATACAGTAAGAAATAACAGTTACAACTAGTTGGCCCTCATGGCACAGCATGCTCTCTAGGTGATGTCAGGCTGCAATTGGCTGCTGTGTCCAAGTCAATCACGGAGCACATGGGTCAGCTGGGCTCATCTCCGCGGTGAAGGTTGGAGCAGTTCAAAAGAGTTACATGGCTAACTAATCTAAGCTAAACAATAGACATTGGTTTAGAGAGAATAACGGTGGACACAAAAATGTGTGCATAAATGGGGCCCTTCAGAACCCATTTGGCAGATACACCAGCATTCTGTCCATTGTACCCAGAGGTTCATAAAACACATTGCCCCTGCCCGGGCACCTGCCCCGTGGGTTTTTGATCTACCTGATGCCTCATGATATGGATAGACGTGTGTTAGTTTAGGGAGGATATATTGGTATCTGGGATTAGGGTGATGGTGGATGTTTCCATCTGGTTACTAAGAGTGTTTAGATGTGTATCTGTATCAAGAGATCGGTGGGGCCTGGGCTCAGTGGACTCTGGCCTAGTGGTGTGGGGGTTGGGGGTGTATAGGCAGGTTTGTGGAGATGGATGGGCCTACGAGCTGGGGCCGGCTCCAGTCACACGCAGTGCAGTGAGCTCATCTGTTCTAGGATGATACTAAATGTTGCAACAATGAATGGCTGGACTTCCATGAGAACAGGGCTTGTGCAGAGCTGGCAGGAGGCAGAGGGGGCCAGGGCTGTCTTTGCAAGGCACTGGGCAGGGGAAAGACAATATTTAGAGATAATTTTTGGGCCTAGCAAAAAACGGCATCTGGTGTGTCACAAAATGGAGTCTCTAGACCTTGATATAGGCTTGATTATTCGTTTTCTTACTGCTGTTAGTGCGAATAATAGATGGGGTTTGGGGAGGGGTCTCCCCCCTTTAGCATACACTGGATTGTATTCAGTGTGGGAATGGTGAGGGGCGGAAAAGACCACGTCTCCCCCAACAAAGTGCAAAGAGTCAACTTGGGCGAGTCAATTACTTATGCTGGTATTATATGAACCAAAGGGGGCTAATTGTGAACACAATCAGCATAGATTAATCAATCACTTGTGCATGTTTAAACCATGGCCAGAGGAGTGGCTAGTGGTTAAATCAGGCAACATAGATTAATTGATTACTTATCTCGGTATGGTGTGGGGCCACTAGCTAGTGGGGAAAAAACCTGCCACAGTAGTCGTGGTCCCTTGGTGGTTATAGATAAACTTAAATCCCCAGTTACTGGAAAGGCTGGGGACTGGGATATAACAGTCGCTAATCCCCATTGTAGAGAAAGGGTTATACTGGAGGTAGGAATTCCTCATTTAGACCTTGTTGGTGAATGTGTAGGCGACTCCTCAGAACATTGGAGGATTCTTTAACCACATTGAGAATCCACCATGTGATGTCATCCACTGTGGGTCGGTACTTGATGTTATGTTATATTATGTTATGTTAAGGGAACTTAGTAAAGCCACGTACAACCAAGGGCATATTGGCGCTGATGAGTGGTAGGAGGACAAGTAACATAACCGCCTCAGAGAGCCATACTAAAAGATAGTAGTTTTCAGAAGCCTGCAGAAGGTGAGATGATCTGCAGTAGCACGAAGAGCGAAAGGAAGCTCATTCCAAGATCTTGCAGCCACAACAGAAAAGGCTTGTCCTCCCTTACGTGACAGACGGTAGTCGCACCAGTGGTACAGAAAGGTTTTTGCACCCTATTTTGGATCATATTTTGGTCTTGTGTTCATAGATCCTTCTGTGTACTGGTCTGGCAGTTGGCTCACATACCTTAGTCCGCAGGGGCACTCAATGCAGTATATCACCTGCTTGGTTTTGGAAATAATTAGGTTGAATGGCAATCTCTCCTACTAATCCATAGTATTAAAACCGGCAGACAAGGGTGGAGGGATTGTAATAATGGCAAATACACAAGACTTGGAAATGATGAACAACATATTTGTTGTTTTTAGTATAGTGGCATCCTGATTTGCTCAATTAAACCTGGAACTGCCATGGGTTTTCAGCCCCAGTGCCAAGTCAGTTTTTGGTGATTTCGGTATGTCTCCATTCAAAGCCTTCTAAAGTTTTCTCTTTCATTAACCCCTTAAGTGCCAAGGACCAGGTATCTTATCCTTGGCCACAGGGTGGTTATGCCAATGACGAGAGACCTCGCCCTTGGAACTTAAGGGGTTACACTAGAATAACGTATATGCCGAAAATTCAGCACCCTCAAATATTAAAGGTATCAAATGCACTGAATTTCAAGTTGCACAATTGTTGAATGCACACAATATGTCAGAATAGAAATTGCCAGCTGTATGGCCATCAGTTTGACCCCTCTAGTGCTTTCTCAGGCACAATTACAATTCTTCCATGATTGCTTTGTTATAGACTGGAGTAGCTCTCCAAAATTAGCACAGCTGCATTGAAAATCAACATAAACTGTGGCACTTCCACAATTTCTTATTAAGCTCCTTCAATGCTATAACACAATCTAGTAACACAATCTAGTAACACGGGCTGAGCACTTGAAAGACTTAATAGGTTCAAACTGTTTCCTGAATGGTGCCACTCCTTTCAAGCAGTTATTCCGGCTTCAAATATCATAAATGCCTGTGTTAGCTCTATCCCATATAGTGTCACAGCTGCATGCTGTATCTCTCTCTGGTAAAATCCCTAAATCAGGTTCATACAAGTACTCAGTAGTTATGGTTAAGTTGGCTTTTCCATGGGATTTTTTTTTAAACACATTTATTGAGTTTGTTCATAAGTATAAAACAAATGTGTAGTAATACAACCTAGGGTATTTTATGGCATAGTACCGCATTGTGCAATGTCACATAATATTCACTTCTTTAGAATGGTCCATTGAACATTTCCTGTTCACCTGTGGAAATCATGCAATGTCTACTCAAATGTACCACTACAGAAGAGAAGGTGTACAATTCTTTATCAGTCTTCAATTACGTTGTAGGAGTTACACCACAATGTCACAGTGCAACTATAAGACATTGGAGATTTGTGCAAAATGGGTTTGTTTTTCATATCTTGTTGCCCATGTTTTTGGGTATCTTGTGTCATCGCTCAGCACTTTGTGCTGCTCACCATTCATTACTCAAATTGGGGGACAAGCGTAGAATAATAAATGATCGTAGAATTTGAGTTTTTATTTTGTATTTTATTTTGTACTGGCAGATGTACCCATGCTTTGCATGGTAATTCCTATGGCTTAGCATGTGTGCTTGAAGTGCTGTACCCGTACGTGTATGGCTGAAGCATATAAGCTTTGTATTTTTGAAATGGCATACATTCATCAGCTTGTGTGGGAAATGACGATCCTGCCATTATTATGAGAGATATGACACAATGTGATGAACACTGTCATTGCAGACACTATTGAAGAGACATAGGGCCTCATTACGGCTTTGGCGGTAGCCATGCCGCTATTGGTGGCATTGCTGCCACCAAAACTGGCTCTGGGTCTGGATTCCCAGAGAGGGGAATTACCGGGCCATTCCGAGTTTGGAGGGCCTGGTAATTCCTCCCTCTGGGAACCCGGGCCTGGACCTTCCCCATTCCCATCTGGGCCCAATAGGAATGGGAGAGGGAGCGAACAACGGGCCGATTACGACGGGCCCATTGTTAGCTCCCTGGTCCCCTCGCAGGACCAGGTAATGACGCCTGGTTTACCCAGGCATCCTTACCGGGTCCCGCGAGGAGACCTCGTAATTTTGCGTAATGGGTTTAATGGGTCCACCTCCCTTAGCAGAGCCTTTTAACACATTACGCAAAAGTCGTAATGAGGCCCATACACTTTTTCCTGTCACCCGCATTACTACAAAAGCACCATTCTGTGTCATCAGCATGATTTAAAAAGTGAGTGCTGCTAATGTCAACTGGAATGCTGATAGTGTGTGCAGTTTAGGAACAATGACCTTCTGAAGTTTACGTAGAACTATGGCAGAACTATGGCACGAAAAACCATAGGGCAGGGGAAAGCATAGCAGACCACTTAAAATAAATAAATATTAAAATGCATATTTTACACTTTTTACATTGTCTACGCCACAGAACCTCCCCACATGCCACATTTCAAGTTTGTAGTATGTTGGGAAGTATGATGAACATTTCAAACACACACCTACACACATATCCACATTTGTCAGGGGCAACCCTTGGAGACCGCATAAAAACATTGAAAATTGACTACACCATGGAACCTACCAACATGCTACATTTCAGATTTGTAGCATGTTGGGAAGTATGCTGAACTTTTCGAACAGACACACACACACACACATATCCAGATATGGGAGGGGTAATCATTGCAGACCAGGTATCGTGTATATTTTATCACTGTCTACACCATGGAACTTACCCACGTACCCACGTACATAATTTCAGGTTTGTAGCATGTTGGGAAGTATGCTGAACATTTCGAAAATTACACACACATATCCGCATATGGGAGGTGTAAGCATTGCAAACCACTTATATTTTATATTTTTTGCATTATCTACAGCACGGAACCTACCAGCATGCCAAGTTTCAGGTTTGCAGCAGGTTGGGAAGTATACTGAACATTTTGAACAGGCACACAAACAAACATATATCCACATATGGGAGAGTTAAGCATTGCAGACCGCTTAAAAAAATAACATTTGAAAAATGTATATTATATACTTTTACATAGACTACACCATGGAACTTATCCACATGCCAAATTTCAGGTTTGTAGCATGTTGGGAGGTATGCTGATAATTTCTAACAAAAATACACATATCCACATATGGCATTGCAGGCCGCTTTAAAAAGAAAATAGAAACATTTGTATTGTATACTTTTTATATTGTCTACACCATAGAACATACACACACGCCACATTTCAGGTTTGTAGCAAGTTGGCAAGTATGCTGAACATTTCAAACAGGCACACACATTTCCCCTTTTAAATATAGATTCAGTTAACAGTCTTTGTTAACTTTTTAACTGCCATGGTTTTCCCCCCCAGTGCGAAGGCCTTTTTGGTAATTTTTGTATTTCGCCATTCAATGCCTTCTAACGTTTTCTGTTTCATTAACCCCTTAAGTGTCAAGGACGAGGTATCTCGTCCTTGCCAACAGAGAGGTAATCCCAGGGACGAGATACCTCGCCCTTGGCACTTAAGGGGTTAAAGGGACGTTATGGTTAAGTTGCACTATAAAAACCTATGAAATTCAGTGAAAAACACTTTGTTAAAGGGACGTTATAATTACAAATAAAATCGAAAAATAAAACTGGGTGTTAGTCTTAGCAGTGCACGGTGGTGGAGCAAGTTATGGTTGCTTAGTTTACAATAACTGGCAGATTTCTGGGGTTTTATGATTTTACTTGTAACCATAATGCCCCTTTAACAACGTGTTTTCTCTGAATTTCATCCATTTGTATTAGTGCAACTTAGCCATAACGTCCCTTTAACATATTTGTTTCACTGAATTTCATAGGTTTTTACCAGTGCACCCTAATTTGCTACAACTTCCAAATATTATATCAACCCCAATATAGCAGCATTTTCAGCCAATGTATGAAGTTTCACGTGCAAATGGTGCCATTCCCCACCTTCTAGCAACATTCGTATCACTTCTATCAACTTTCTACAACATTTTAAACTGTTTTTTTGTTCACCGACGTCCACAAAAGTCTGGTGTCACTGCAGGCTTTCTGGGCAGTGTCACATGACCAAGCACGGGTCCATGTTTTGTAGGCATTTTGAAACTGTATTTTCAGCCAATCTAGGAGGTTCCAAGCTGAAAGTTGACCATTGCACAGCCCCTAGACCTATTCTTACTAATTTTTCATCTGCAGTCCAGGAGAAAGCACCTGCTTGGAGGAATATTACCACATCTGCCATTTAACATTTAACATTTGCCATTTTAAATTCAAAAATGGGATCAGCTATGGCCATCCCTCTTCCCCAGAAGCACCACCAACACCACCACCACCAGCTGTAGGGCCTGGACAACGGAAAAGAGGCAATGATGCAGATGAGGATCAAGAGTACCAAAAAGATGAGATTGAAGAAATGCCTACCTCCAGCACCCAGAGAGAATCATGGGTGTGGCGGTTCTTTAAGACCGTACCAGGGATACCAAATGCTTGGCCTACCCATGTTGAATGCATTGAGTGTGGACTCATACTCACTCGCAGAAAACACAGGTAGTTTTCTTTTGGTACCATGTCCATGCACCGCCACACCCACTCATACCACTGAGGTACTCTGAGAAAGGCTGTTTCTTTCTGAAGAAGTAGTAGGCTGTCTTCCACTACCTCATTTTCTTTAACTGTTACTGCCACCACACAGACTAATTTACTGCAACACACCAGTATGCAGTGGGATCAGTTATGAAGTGCTTTTGCGGCTGTAATCAAAGAGCATGCGAAGCACTGCCCCCTACCTTAGATTTAACACACCAACCACTCCTACCCCTCTGTATCTTTGGTTTGTGGCCTTTCCCTCCCGTCCTTCCCCCACCTTACCTCCTTGCCTCTCCTACAAAAAAAACACAGAATTCCCAAAAAATATAAAAACCAGAAAGACAAAAAAATACTTTAGGTCCCACTTTCACAGTTAAAAAGTAGAACTAAAATGAAAATCACACAACCTTTGCAGTCTACTTAGTCCGTGGACAGGACTATAGTCCTCAGACATCTAAACAATTCCAGACATGGGGTTGGGGAATTAAATCCAATTAACGTGTATTTTTGTTAAAAAATGGTGGCTCATAAAATAACCTTTTCTTTCTGGGGTATTTTATATACTGAACTAAGAAATATTCTAATTAACTTTATTTTTTGCAACTTTAATATAAACTGTTTCTAATTTCTTTGCTGGTTTTGTTTTTTACTTACTATTAAAAAATACCTCACAACATATTTCAAGAGTTCACAAATGTTGTTTCAGTGCATTTTGGACATTCAAAAGAAATATCTGATTCCCGACATCAGTCAAATGCACTCCATCTCCCTGTAAAATATTTATGCAATCTAACTTTATATTTTCAGTGTCAATAGATGCCATTCTTAATGCATATACAAAAGCACACACTCCTTTATTGGCATGCTGTCTAGCTTCTTCCATTTGAGGACAAAAACAGTGTGGGTGTCTCCTTGTTTGACTTTGAATGATTTCAGAAAAAAAAAATCTTTGCAGCTGGAAACAGTTCCATTAGGCTTCTGAACATACCCTTAATCGCAAACGCCAATGATCCTGCAGTCACATAGCCCAAACTGTTGCCTCCACAATGCACAATAATAATATCTGGACGATTAAAGTGACCAATACTCTCACAGAATGGTACTAAAGTTACCCACTTTAAGCCAAAATCTGCATACCACAAAACTTCCACTTCGACCCATTCTATCAGTAGCAGAGATGATATGAGATTCACTATAATCCTTTAATGAATGGATCCAAGAATCTCCCACCATCCACACACTCTGCTTCTGCATAGCCACAGCCATAGCCATCCTGACTACACACAACACAGAAAACACTTCCTATCCTGTACTCCTGTACAGTTCAACTCCTCCTGCATACCTACACAACCTGATTGGCTAGTCCCCCAATGTCCTCTTTCCATGCCAGACATCCTCAAACTACCCGGAAGGCACGTGCGGTTCTGTGGACTACTGTGGTGTCTACGGTCAATGGCGCAACCTGAAACGCTTTTATTCTCCTATAAAAACAGCTACCTATTCACTTTTTTCCACTCCCCCACTCTTTCCAGACCCTCTTGCAGCCACAGGATTACCCCAAATGTAATTTCCACACCTTTTTCTCCCTGCGTTGTCCACGGACAATGGCATCTGTCTGCAGATCCAATATAGCGGCTGTCTCATAAAATCTGACACCCTCACGCTTTTCAAAATCCAATCAGCATGCATCGTTGGTGTCGCGAACACCAAGCCACCACCTGTTTGGTCCAGATGTGTCCACGGACTCCGAATCAGGAAATGAGTCTACAGACTGGACCCAGATATCACCCAAAAAAATGTAACCTACTTTTTGCCCATTTTTTATTAAACTGCTGGACGGATTTACACCAAATTTCAAAAGCACGCCTTTGGGACGAAGCCACTGCTCCTGGCGCACGATTGGTGAAAATCCACAGTTTGGGCTGTAGGCGTGAGCAACATTTTTTTTTCCATTGTGTCTATGAGGATTTCAAACGTTTTGGGAACCCCTCTATAACTTGACAACACCACAGTAATCTTCGGAGAATCATTCCAAGAGGGCCATATACTTTTTTTGCAAAGTTTGGTGAGGATTCGTCCAGGGGGCCTGGGGTGGCAAAGTTATAAGTCGTCCAAAAAGTGCTCTTTCTACAAATTGAGCAATTTAACCATAACTACAGGGCCACTACCGCAGGCCCTGTAATTCATTGAGTGTTATGGGCCAATGCGCTGCTTTTTTTCAATGCCTCTTTTAGTTTTATTGATAACAACTTTTTGTAAATTCCAGTGTCAGGATGATTGGGCAGATGGAAATGTTTTCAGAAATAGATTTACCACATATAATACATGCAAATCATGGGACATAGGAAAGGGGACATATGTTCACTGGCCAACCAGGAAATCAAGACTTTCTGACATACCACTGCTTCAAAACCTACTACCGCTGCAATAGTGTCTGTCGCATCTAGGCTCACATCTGAATGATTCTTACCCAGAAGTGCTGTCCACTGCAAGGCTTCAGTCTACTGCATACACATTTGATGTCTCTGTATGCCAGTCCAACTCTGAAATGTGACCATAAGAAATGGCCAACATTTCAGGAAATACACAGGTTTAATGAATTGTGTTTATGCTACTATTGTAATTGTGAGGCGTGTTTAATTATGATTGGTCTGGCTTTGGATGACTGTGGCTTTTAAAGAAAGCAGGTGTGCATGTCTGGTGCTGGAGATGTTCTAATCTCTGTGTCGCATGTGGTATGTTTTTTTTCTCCATGAGTGTTGAACTCTAGTTTCTCTTCGCCCCCTGTATCTGTCAATGAGGGAAAGTAGAGTATGTGTGGCAATCGCGTTACAACCTTTTATAGGATGGACTGTCAATCTCTGAATGAGACCTTTAGCTACCATTCCAGGTCATGTGCAACCAACGCGAATTAACATTGTGAATAACGTAATGCTACCAATTATCCCATCCAAGTGTTCCTTTTTTCGAAACTGCTCCGGATACGGCTCTTTTATTCTCTTCGCCTTCCAGTTCCCCCTGATGTTGCTCTATTAATATAAAATTCAAAATATTCTGCATCTGACGGTACTTCAGAGGATTCTGAGCAAGCATGCCTGCACCACATCAAAGTGAGGAAAGACTCTTAGATGAGCTGACTTGACCAACATGAAACAGGCCTTTGACACTGTAATGCTTTGACATCACTCTCTGCTAATCCTCTGGGAACAGGCTGCTTTTTTTCAAATCTAAGACGGGAAAAAAGAGGATATCCTAAGGACACTTAATCAGCCTATAAGTGAACAGAGAAACTCAAAGTATTTTTAACCTGACTTAGTTTATAAAGGGAATAACATCTGCAACCCTCTATTGAGGCTGCCTGTCATAATTCTACGCTATTTCACAGAACCATGACAGTGACAACCCGCAGTACGTATTCCCATTCATTTCGTTGTATTTGCTTATTTTACTAGCTTGCAGACAAGCAGTAGTACTTAATCGGCACAGAATCGACTGAAACCTACTGTCAATCAAAACACCATCCGAATATCAGTATATTTTGTAATGAGAATAGTATGCATTCTCATAACGTTTGTTACAGTTGTGGAATGTTTGTGTTAATGCATGGATTAATTCGCGAAATACAAAAAAAAGGTTGCTGTACTTTTGCAAAATAAACACGACAGTTGAACTGTCAAAAAGTGTAATCTATCAAGTTTAAATGTTTTATAATGGAAGCTCTGAAAGTGTTTGCCTAAGTGGCTGGAATTATACATCCATGAGTTAATTTTTTTATTTTTTTATTTGTATTGTAGTATGTGTGCAAACCTGCACTCAATTTACTGTACAATAAATAACAGTGCCAAATATTTCACTTTCCGTACTGATTGCTCACATACCAACTCATCAGTGGTGTAACTATGATTGCTTACCAGGGTGGGGCTGCCCGACATTATTGCTCTCCAGGATGTGTTCGTGTTATTTGGATGTTTTCTTTAGCATGCTCCTTCGGATCAGCCCGACGTTTGAACTGTTCCTGCCCATCGAATGCTTTAAACTGGTATAAAAACATAAAAGCTCACTTCCATCGCCCTAGAACAGAAACGAAGATGAGCACAAAACATGTTCCCTTCTGAGTTTTGTGACTGCCTTCTCAAGCCAAACGGTTATGTACGGGCACTTCCTCTTTTTTTTTTTTTAATTAACGGGGGACTTGTCTCACATGGAGAAGAGAAAACGTAAACTGTAAAAAAACGTCTAACTCTCTACAGAAATTCAGAGTGGCCAAATAGAGATTGTGTGTTTATTCCCAGTACATGATAACTGGAGCGCGTGGTAAATGTAATGGTTATGTTGTGTTGTATTAAATACGATTTTTTTTACACATTTTCGTTGTTTTAACCCCAAGGTGTGAACGTTAAAGTGTTGTGTTGCTATGGAGAATTGTTTTGTTGTGCAGAATCTGATACTGCCAAAGAACGCACTCGTATATGTTTTTTCTATGTGAACCGTTTTCTAAAACACAATAAGCAGATCATTACATTGTTGTCAAAGACTTCTGGTTTATGTGCAGATGATGTAATTAACTTATGCCACTTGAGGTTGTACCTGATATCATCAACGGCGTTTAAAATGAGGGGCAGACTGTTTCCCAGTGTCTGTGCTTTCAAGCCAGACGGCAAAAGAACGTGTGTAATAAGGTTGTCTGCTTGTAGTCCGGTCAAGAAACGTTTATTTCAGGTGATATCAGAATCCATAACATGTGAACAATAAATGCAATCGTTCATTTAAGAAAAGAGTGAGAAATTCAAAATACATTGGAATATACTTCCTGTAGCAGGTACAACATATTAATTTGATAATAAAGTCCTTCAGTGCCAGTCAAAGAGAAAACAAGTGGCCTACCTATACTAGTGTTTCACAGAGCAGGCCAAATACATATAAATGTGAACCTAATCTTCCAAAGGGCACAGCAGAGCAGACATTTAGTTTTTCCTCTAGCAACAATGCCCAGGTAGCAGGGTTCGCCTCAAGGGCATGGCGTTTAATCTAGCGTTAGTGATCTGCGCACGAACGCATTTAAAATGACTGCATTATAAAGAAGATTGTATGTTAATACTTCACAAAATGTCATGTGTTCGATCATCCGGTTTCAATAACTCTGTTCGCGTTCCATGATGCCATATCGAATTAATGTTGAGACGTTTACACATTCGCAAACCAATTTCTGGGTGAGCCAAAAAGTCTGGCTTCATTTATTCCCAGCATGCATGCTGCTTCCCAAAGTTCAGCCAGAGAATCTCTAAATGGGCTGAGCAAGACACAATGAATATGTATTAAGAAATGCTGATTCATGCTGCCCTTGTTTTTACACTCAATTCTTAGGCATAACAGAACTGGGTCCAGGGCCAATTCATCCTCTTGAACTACAAATGTCGGAGCAGAATTGGGGTGGCCTAAAATACTTTAAAAATCGATCTTCCTGCACTTGTAAACTCACAGGAGGTTTATTCCTCCATAATGCAGCAATGCACTTGGCCGTTGACTTAACTTTAAAGTTGAAAACCATCAGACATGTGTCTAAGGGTTGAGCTTTTAATATTTTAGAAAAAACAATAAATGCTTCTTATAGCCTGGGACATTTTAGCATGTTGCATTATTATATGGTAAGTCCCATTACAGTTTGAGGAAAATGACATCCCCAGGTGAATACATTTAGGTACAACCGAAATGACCTCTTTATCATATTGTGATACTTTCTTTTTATGAGACTTGAAGCATAGAATAACCAATTTAGCAGAATGTATGTTTAGATCTACAAGCTGCATAACCATCTATTAAACAGTAGGGATAATGTTTGGTCCTAGACACAAATACAGCGTCCTCTGCACTCATTCTTCATTCAAACGATTGATATAAAGAGAAAAGAGCAGGAAGAGAAACCCAGCTTTTCCTGACCCCCACATTGATTGGAAAGAAAGAAGTACATCTCCAATTTTACCCAGATATCTTACACAGGCAATAGTGCCTTGATGGAGATTGATTAAATACTAGAAATTGCATCAGGCTGAAATCCTCTCTAGAACATTGTTCTGTTGAGTTTGTCAAAGGTGGTGTTTCAATCCATAAATGCTAAATACACTACTTCTGTTTTAAAGGGGTTCGCTATTAAAAAATATAAATATAACACGTGTTCAGTTCTACCTAGGACCCTATGGAATCACATTTGCATCACTGACAGAAAGTTATTTTCCTCGACCCATTTCTCCAACTTATAGTCAATGTTTGTCAAAGTCAGGCAACTTGTGTTTAATTGCCTGGAAAAAAAAGTGTACCTCTAAAAAGGAAACAAGGGTTACTTCCTGATATAATGCATTGTTTTGGAAGATTGATTTTCTAATTGGAGGGTGGTGTGGGGGCATGAGACCAGACACACCTTTCTTCTTAATGACTTGAGTTTTTTAAATCTAAAATAGATAAGGTGAGGTTGACGTCTCTTGTAACGCTGGACAGGATTTTGACCAGGTTTTCAACATCTTGAAAACATATAGACCACACACACCTCCTGTGCTTTCTGCCAACTGCCTGCTGGCAAGGCACGCTTGGAGCTGATCTCAAAATGCAAATACTCTTGTTGCAACAGCTGAAATTGGCCTAGTACAGAAGGCTTCAAATGGACCAATCTGCTATGGCAAAATTACTATGCAGTAGGTGAGTGCCATTCTTTAACCGAACCATATTTAGGCTCACGAAGAAGTATTTATCTTGAAATGTATTGGAGTAGAGCCTGAACAAAGTTTTAAGTGATTAAGGTGAAGCTAAAACTTTCCACCGAGGGAGCAAGACAATTCCCTGGACCACTTCATATGATCACTTGCATTGACCTGCTGTTGGAAAAGATGCTTAACCACACAAAAAGGCAACCCTGCAGATGCTCCCTGGCAACCTTCATGGCTTGGAGGGCATTTGAAGGACTCATCTTATCCGTTTGCGAGCCTGAGCAGGAGCCAACTGAATCCCAGTTTCAGAAAATCACACTGGACTCTATTTCCTGCATCAAACTCATTCTGAGACACCTTTGAGTCACTTTGAGCTGCTGCATGACATATAGAGCTGCTTTTAACATTCTACACTTTCCAAAAAACATGATTCTATTTTTGAGTCACCGCTCGCCTGCCTGTTCCCTGGTGCATTTAACTGATTTCACGATAGAACCGCACCACATCATTGGACCTAGTCAAACACATTTGACTGTTTTAACGCTGACTTTACCCATAAGGCAGCGTTTAACGTGATTGTTTCAATGCTGACTTATCTCATTGAGAAGAGCCCCACTTGATTGTCTCGAAACAGCCTCAAAGCAACCAGAAGCCAGGATTGACAATTGTGAGTTGACAGTGGAAGTCTGAACGAAATCCATACCAGTTCTGTCCCCCTGACATTGTTTTCTAGTGACACTGTAGGATGTTTTAATTGGGCCATATTTAGCTCTGGGGATTTTACAACTCTGACCGAATCGGGTATTCAAAAACTATTTTTTATGAACCTGGGACCCAAAATTAAACAGTATTGATTAACTACAGAATGCCTCCCCTTTCTGCAAAAGAATCACACAGGTTGCCCAGAAATTCTAGCTATATTTACAAAAAGTCAAAAGTTGTGTGTAGGTTTGCATAGTTACCTGTTAGGACCCTCCGGACATTTGGACACCCCTTTCTCTGGATTTCGGCAAGAGTCAAACATTTTTTGTGGGTTTCTGGCTTAGTGAAGCATTGTTCCTTAAACAATTCCACACCGTTTCACTAATCTGCACCACATTTTGCAATGATACCTGTTAGGACCCTCCGGACATTACTGGCTGCATGGCATTTGGACACCCCACTCCTGTTCCCGGATTTCAGCAAAAGGTATAATTTGTTTGTGACCTGCCGACAAAGCCATAAACCATGCTTTCCGGGAAGGGGAACAAAAAATGTTTACAGGCGAATTGACATGAGAGGTGAAGGTGAAGGCATTCAGAATTCCAGAAGTTTCCAAATTGTTTCTGCATCAGGTAAAATTAACTTTCCAGCAGATTTTTGCGAGATGGTGCCTGCTGACGAAAGCATAATGCATGTTCATTGGGAAGGGAAACAACAAATGTTGCAGCATCTGGTGAAATTACTTTTCCAGAGGATTTTTGCAAGATGGTGCCTGCCGACGAACAAAGGGAAAGAAAAAAAAGTTGATTCTCAACGAGTCACGAAACAAAGAAAAAACATTTGTTTTACCATGAACACCCATCCACTATGGATTGTAAAATGAATGTGGACTCCTGATAGAACTTTTATTTGCTAAAAAAAAAAAAAAAAAAATAGCAGAACATCTATGGACTTGTATAGAGCAGAAATCACACCCCTTAATGTTGTGTTTTATTTCACTAATCTAAGTGGTCAAAGTATATGATTGCCAGTGTTCCAAAGGGGACATCACACTATACTAACTCCTCTGTGGCTATTTTGCATACTAATGAGGAGGGCAGTCTGATGGGATTAACTTTTAAACCTAGTTATCCTCCCATTTGATGTAATGTCAAATAGGCAATGTGGGCATTAACCTATTGTAACCTTCTAGACCATCATATTCCTCAAATGTAATCATGTTACTAATCAGTTTATCAGATTTCTCTCACTTAGATTAAATAATAATGCAATGTTGATCCCTACACGATTTATGGTGGATGATTTATAAATGTTGTCTTTTTTCTCACAGATAATTGTATACAAACATTATATTTCCTTCCCAATGTAAAATGCTGGCCAGTATGGATGCTAGGAAATGAATCACTTACATATGTCATTTCTGCCTGAAACAATCCACAATTTGCACAATTAGCATATATATGTATTTTTTTTAATCATATTGATCTCATGGGCTTTTCATGCTGAAACAAATAAGTCTCTAGTTCCTTCAGTTTAGAATTTTCAAGTGAAAAATGATTCCCAATGTAATTGTATTGGTCCATTTTGTGATCTTATTTATAAAATACCACATGGCATCTCCATTTAATCTGCCCAGTAATTAACATCTCACGTCCTATACTGTTAGTTTGGATTTGGTGGCATTTATTGACTTCTGTTCCACCTGCTTCATTGATTCCAACCACTTCCTATCACTTAAGTCAGACTTGCATCAGTCTTCAAACATGTCAGACATTTGCTTCAGGAGGGGTTTGCAGATGTCAGGATCTGATTGCAAGTTAGGGGATTGCTGCAGTGAGCCTGTTTATTGAATACTTAGGGTATTTAGGACCAGAAATGATGGCAGATGGAAGTTGTAAATGGGGGCCTTTTCTTTTTATTGCAGGGCCTACAGGCACAGTCATATGGTGTTATGGCTTAGCTTCAAAAGCCTTGAGTTTAATTGCCTTAGTAAGGCTAGTCTTCTCCCTTCGTGTATCTTGTCGGGGAATGGAAGAACATTTGGTTAGGCCTAGCTTGGTCTCATTCTCAAAAATGCAGCTCTTAAAGTTAACTATTTCCATGTTGCACTTGTCACCTAAAACAGAACAATATTATAATGTTTTCTTTGTCCTAAAAGTCCTTTCATTTGAGGGTTTTTCATTTTAATTGAAGTTGGATATATGTATCTTGTTCCTTGTCAGTTACTTAGGACATACATATTGTAGATGGGCTGTAAACATTGCACATTTCCTTGCAGCTGTCTTTTCCGATGCTGGGCACTACCTGCAGCTCATGTGTCTGTTTTTAAAATGCTGCCTTTCATTCTTTGAAAACTAGTCTTCAGTATAGATTCCCCTCCACATTACAAGATCACACTTTTCTTTATTAAGATGTACTTGAACATGATCATTACAGCAAAGACAATAACCTACAGTTATGCTCACCTGGACCCCACAGGGGTGTCGATCGGACCCGGACAGCTGTGGTCTCCTTCAACGTGATGCGTAGTGCAGAGATGACTGTCCGGACTGGCCCGCCTAGTCTTGTCTGCTGGACCCGAAGAAGTATTTTCCTGCAAGTGGAGACAGGGATTAACCACCTGTGGGTTTTAGTGATGGCCTCCCAACTGTTCTCGCTCTCCCCCACTAATCACCTCCGATATCCCCTTAGTAACCTCCCCTTATGTTCATAAAAGGTGAGCTCTCCATCCTGCGTGTCTTGCAGGGGCGCGTAGATTCCAGTTACTTCACTGTTTTGAAGGCGTTGGGAGAGTTCCGGTAAGTATTGACTCTGAAGTCCCTGGCGGGATTGGTAAGTATCAAGTTCAAAGAGTTCAATGTGCCCGATGTTCACTCTTGTCCCCTTCCTTCCTTAAGTTGCAACTGAGTTTGTGAGAAGAAGGTCTCATAGCTGCTGCTGGCGTTCAGGTAAGAGTCTGTGTTACCCAACGCTGTCCGGTAACTATTGCATGCGTTAACGTGTTGTTTTTCTCCCTCTTTACAGATGCGGCATATGAAAATGTGGAGAGTTATGGAATAATACCGCCGGTGGTAAATCAGGTAAGTCTATGGTGGTAAGAGGTTGTATTTGTTGATTCCCTTGGCTCACCTTGTTTTTTCTTGTGTCCCCTAGGTGCCGGATTATGGCGAAGAAATGATGGAGACAGTGCCGGATCGAAAGATGCTGTGAGAACTGGTGAGTATGGCGCCGTGCTGGAGCTGGAGGAATTTGAAATAAGTTTGTTTTCTAACCTTGTCCTTTTCTTCTTCTTTATTCTAGGAGCTCCGGATTCGAGGTGGGCGTGGCAGAAGATTGGATGCTGGCGGCAGGCACGCGGGCGTGGCAGAAGACTGGATGCTGGCTGCAGGCACGGTGAGCGTCACGCTGCTGGATGCAGAATAACGCGAAGCATGTGCTGCTGTTTGGGTGTGGTTTAAATAGCCTCCAAAGTAGTTCCAGGTAAGAAGTTCCCTAGAGCCACGCCCGCGTAAAAAATAGTCTCTGTAACAAAATAGTCCCATCCAGGCCTCATGTAGGCTTGGACTCTTTTGCAGCATGGTCTGCATCAGGTAAGTAAAGTCTATGAGCCTGGCGCCAGGACTGATTTCTATGATGAGCCTGGCGCATAAGGCACCAGGACCGAACCCATACAGCCCCTAGGCGGGGCTGCTGAGGTTTAAACAAATGTCTGGTTGCCTGCTCCCGGAGCTGAGGGCCTTGGTCCTGATGCCCGGGGGTAGGCATCATGACACCTACGTACACTTCACTTAATTCCAAGGGCAATCCGTTTATTCAAAAGTATGCCTCTTCTGTGTATTTCTTTACAGGGGTGGGTTGTTAGTGTTCTTAATAAACCTGTTGTATTTATAATTAAAGACTCCTATTGTTTATAGAACATTGATTTAACATTCCTTTTATTTTGGTACTTCCTGACTATTGATATTTGTGATGCTTCTCTGCTTGCTCACACCACCTTGAAGAGTATATCCTGCCTTTTGCCCATGCTAAGTTAAAAAGCTGTAGCTGGTGTAACATTCATGTTGTGCATATTTCAACTTTATGATTGAGATCACTCACGGTTTTGTAGTAGTGTGGCCATGAGTATGAATTTAGAAACCAACACTCATCCCTGTAAACTTGCAGAGCAGTAGGCATTTCATTACACCAACAAATTAAAGGAGAGCCCTTAATTTGACTGTGTGGTAAAGCCACACCACACATACCCATCATACACAAAACTGTGCAGTCCAAGAGTCAACAGGCCCATTCAACTTTTGTATGGATCCCTTCTTCTGAAACTGGAGCCACTGTCTAGTCTACCAAACACATGTATACACATTTGTAAGCATACATCAAACAATTTAACCAATAACACTTCCCGCTTCACACCAGTGCTCACCCAATAGATTACTTCATCCAGCTAGGCATCACACAGACTTCTAAAATCATTACACCACACGGACCAACCCGACAAATATCTGAGACCCCAGATATGCAATTCCTCATCATGTGGCCCTTCACATTTTGCCATATTGCATCAGATTGCACCCTCGCCCTACAGGCAGGTGTTTCTAATTATGCTCACATGCAATGAAGGAAATGTGTGTTCTATCACTCCTGTGGTGCACAATCTTAGAGGGTTCAGAGTATAAACAGAAGTGATTGTAAGAAAAAGATGGGAGGACCATGAACTATATACTTTATTATATGAGATTCACTCCCAGTTGCTCCGTGACTTTACTGTTTAGACAATCATCACTAAGTGGCTGATTCAATCAGTTAGATTGTGCTCCCAAAACTACCTGCACCCACATTCAATGGAACATTTCCATACAAGTAAAATACAAAAGATTTTTAAAAGAAACTGCAATGCACAATACTCAGTTTCCGAGAAAGGTAAAGGGAAATGTCATTGATGCACATACTTTCCATGTATGAATCTGTCTTGAAACGTTTTGGCGGATAGAGTTCTTTTTTTACTCCATGAATTCCCATCAATTTCTGCAGAAACAGATCACGTAAGCTAGCACTACAACCAAATGCTTGTGGCTAAAATATGCAATAACTTTACTATCACTTTGCTTGACTATTAGTTCATATGGTATATAGTGATAATGTCGAAAAAAAAATGTCGACTTACAAAAATGTCGAAAAAAAATGTCGAAAACAATAATGTTGAAAACCTATACATATAATGAAAAGAGTCAATTTTTAGAAAAATGTCAAAAAAATGTCAATTAGCACTATCAATAAATACATAAACAAGAAGAGTATCATTTACTAGGGGGGGTTCCCCCCGACCCCCCGCACCCAACACCCCCCTGCCACCCAAAACCCCCCCACCACCCTCTCACCCCTCATACTCAACACATTTTAATTATATATATATTTATTTTATTTTTTTCGAAAATTATTGGTTTTCGACATTATTATTTTCGACATTATTTTTTCGACATTTTGACTGACCACCAGTTCATATATCTATGATGATTCGCTCTGCTCTCTTTTGAGCAACCAAAGTTTTTGATGGAAAAAGAGAAGCTGCAAACAGATCTTATGATGGATTTCTGAAATCTGGCCTGGTGAACAGTTTTTTGGAGGCCAACCTAATTATAGTGAACAGGGACTCTGGGAATTTAGCAAACACGATCAAGGTAAGCAAGGAGAGTGGTCAAGGCTAAGTCTCAGGAGAGCTGAGTGGGGTCTTGGGTCAACAATGAATCCACAAGTGAAATATGCAATTATTCACTAAGTAAGTACACACAAACTCTATTTATAATTGGCCAAAAACACACTATAAAAATGAAACAAGCAGACACCAGTATCCCAAAACGCTCTAGATATAAAACATATATACAATCACAGTTAATTAATGCAATGCATACAGTTCACCTTATACCTGAAAGGAAAGGTAAGTAGTTAGGCAATTATATGAACAGTCCACAGGAATAGATGCCCTAACTTTATAGGTCCTTCCCTAAGTAGAATGGGGCTTTGTGTCCAAATGTTCATAAAGTACCTTTAGAAGTTGGGACAACGTTAGGAACTGTTCCTGTGGGTGTGAATATTGTTCCATAAGATGTTTAAAGGGATTTACAGGTGAGTACATTACCTTTGCAAGCCTCTAAAGCAGCTTTTTCAACAAACATTTAAAAAGCAAGGGAATGGAATAATACATCAAATTCTTCACAAACTTCATAATAGAGGAGATAGGGGCACCGGTAAGTATGGTCACTATTCACCACCCGTATTACGATTTTCCTGAAGTACTTGGCAGGTCGAATGGGGGTCGCTGGAGGTTGTTTTTTTTCAGCCGTTGTATCCAGTAGAAGATGCCCAGGAGCTGTGGGTGCAAGTCAGTTTCTGGTCGGATCCAGGAGTTGAGTGCAACCCTTTCCATTGAAGAAATGCAGCAGGCACCAATGCAGGACTCTGCAGGACATGCTACCAGAAGGGGGCGGGCCAGTTCCAGCAATAGTCACCATACACCGGTGAAAGCAGGCATGATAAAAGGAAGCCTTCTAGAACAAGACCCATCAATGCTGGGATACTGAAACTTTGCAGGATGAGGAAATGCAGAACGGAGATGCTCTAGCACGGTAGCCCAAAAAAGAGCTGGTCAGTCCACTGAGTGGTCCATGGACACTTATAAAGGCTTCAGGCTACAGGACCATGAGAAGGCATCGCGAATGTTGGGTCCCACCAGTCCAAAGGGTTGAAGCACCAGCAAGGGCCTTCTGAGAAAATGTACTCCAGCAGGACTTCACCAGAACAGCAGCAAGAATGGTGGCCGGGCTTCTTAAGGATTTGTCATCGCGTCTTCTGTTGTCTGCAGAGCTACACAGGATATTTGGCTCCTTATCTGATATGCTGGAATGGCAGCAGGACTCTTTTTCTTATGCCAAATTCAAGTGAGTGATCAAACTCGACCCTTAAATGGCAAGGAACTGAACCGCTCATGCACACGAGAAGTGGTCCAGTCAGGGACCACTGTAGGGCTAATTCATGCACACAGACTAGACATACTGGCACCAGTACATGGACTGGGGCTAGACAGTCCGAGCCTATTCCCTTATCAGCTTTTCTGGGCAAATGCATGGCCATACAAAGGAATGTCTAACTTCAGAAGGCAGGAAGAGGCCAAGGAACAAAATGGCCAAGAAACAAGCAACATATCCTGTAGCACGCCCATCTAAGGACACTAGCCACAGTTAGTTGCCAAACATTGTAAATGCAAATGAGCTAACTAAAAATATAGCAAACATTTAAAAAATGTCTCTGCTGCCACCAACTTGTCTTTAGGCACATTTAACAGTAAGAGAAAATCTGTTAGTGTACGTTTCGGGTGATATAAATGTATGTCCATTGCACTAAATTGAAAGATGATTTGTGCAATATGAAAAGGTTACCCAAAAAGATAACAAGAAAAAAAAAGGAAAACATAGTTATCCCAGTACTGACAGTCTGAAGGACTAGTCAGTTTCCCCATATCACATGAGCAAATGCTTCACTTCTCTGCAAGAAGTCACAACACATTGTAAAACAAGAGCAGAAATGTTATGGGTCCATGGAATATTTTGTGGGTCCAAACGTATTGGAGATCATTAGAAGGTTTTGAACCTTTCAAAGAACAAATCATTCCAAAAAGAAAGTATCACTGAAGACCAGCCCTGATCCATGGGGGAGCCATTAATCTGCTCATCACATCTCAGGGAAGATAATATTTTTCACAGCACCTTCAGTAGTGCAGCATTTCGTGTTGCAGTTATTAACACCACTTCATTTGGGTAATTTTTTGTGTCCCACAGAACAAAGGACACTACTAAATTTGGTGAGGCTCATATCCATCTCTTCTTACAGCACTACAATGCACTTTCACTGCAAGTTCACCTAATCTAATTGGTGAGAAGTCATATGATGGGACATCTTTTTCAACATGACTGTGTAGAAACTGGGTGCAGTGAAGCAAGATATGTGACACATCATACATGAAGGTTAGTCTTGGTTTCCCTTGAGAAGCTCATATGGGATATCACTCATCACACAGTGCATGATTACATATGGTGGTGAAATCTGCCTTGGATGGGGACAGCTTCAGTTGTTAGGAAAGTGTCATTTTACAAGAAGTAGATGTGGTGCTACTTGACCAAGTACTCAAGGTCAAATGATTTTCCACTAAACAACAATCTTGTTATTTTATAAGTTTATCCTAATTTCTAATGTATAATTCTCATTATCTGAAAATGTAATAAAAACCCAAACAAATCTACAGCTATGGATGAAACATTTCAATTCCCCATGAAATTGTTTCCTCTTGCCCTTCACCTGTGGTTTGATGGATCCACTTATCCTGGCTAAAGAAGTATGATGGGCCATACAGGTTGAAACTCACTATCACCCTAAACTCAGTCTATAACCAGCTCAGGGAAGATTGAAATGCTAACCTAACATACATACATCAAGGTATCTCATAATATTACTCCATTGGAAACGAAAAACGTATGTTGAAAAAATATCTTATTTCAGCCGTAAAAATATTGAAACAGTCAAAAACTCTGAATTTGGAAAAAAATTGCAAAGTGCCAATTTTTAGCCCTATGTGCTCTTTACTGTCTCATGGTGAAGGCAGTTGAAAGTTGTTTGCTGCTTGTTTCTGAGGCAGTTCAAATTGGTAAATTAGTCTTGCATCCAAATTATTGAAGCATGAATTAAAATCCATATTTGGGAACATTTCCAAAGTGGCAATTTTATTTCCAAAGATTGGAGTTACAGACTTGGCCTACTCATTAAATGTTCTTGCTTTTCTTACCAGGCAGGTCAAGATCTTAGGGTCCAGTAGTCCTTCAGGATCTCCCCCTTCATTATTCACAATGTCATCTCCATGTTTCTGTTGAGCTGGTGCCTAAAAGCTGCCCAATTCAGGTCTAGATAGCGCAAAATCTCTTTCAATCTCTTCCTCCTTCCTCTTCCTCATTGTTCTGAGTGTGGCCTGCTTGCACAGCGTTCATCAGGACAGGGGCCAGCAGCGCACAGACAGCAGTGCCCTTCCCCTGTAGCAAAGTTACGTATATGAAGAAAATGGGAGAGAACATGTGTTAGAAGTTGTTTATTAGGAAAGAAAATGTATTTCAGTGGTGTGCATGATATATAATCAGTAAGTATACTTCCTGCACTTAAAATACAAGAATGATCTAAGAGCAGTAGACATGTGATTTTATTTACAATGCTTTTATCATCACTTATGGTGTTTATTAACTTGCTTTTTAAGGGTGATCTGAAAATGTTTCTGATCTAAAAGATTTTTTTTTGCTGGATTGTTTTTCAGTGTGGTTATCTATGAGAGAAAATATATTGGGCCTCATTACTAGTTTGGAGGTAGCCATGCCCTCCAAACTCGGGTCCGGGTTCCTTGCATGAGGAATTACCGGGCCATTCCAACCTTGAGAACCCGGTAATTCCTCATTCAAAAAACCCATCCCCATTCCCAATTGAGCCCCTAATGGGCAGGGAGCTAATAACGGGCCTGTTAACAACGGGCCCATTATTAGCTCCCTGGTCTCCTTGTGGGACCCGCAAAGGACGTCTGGTCTGACCAGACGTTCAGAGCGGGTCCCACAAGGGAACCTCGTAATAGGGCGGAATGGGTTTACCAGCACCGGCACCATTACCAGCGCCGTTACACCCATTCCTCCAACCTCGTAATGAGGCCCATTGTCTTCATTTGGTGCTTGTTGTGTTGAGAAACCTATTGTTTAATGTCATGAACAATATGCTTGATAGGTTTTATTGTTAAATATACACTCAAAAAGAATATAGGAATGGCATTAGTTGTGCAAACTCCTATTATATAAAGAGGAAATGGAATGTTTTTCCTGTGCCAATTGCCCCAATAAATGCAGGTGCACTATGGGCTTCAGCACTGCAATTTCAGTCCACAAATAATATTTGAAGTATGGGTTTGTTGTGCCTACTCTTTTCATGTTTTTTTTCTGTTTTTATTTTTCTAAAATAAGGGGATGATTAAAATTGCCACAGAATTTTATATTAGACGGCCGGCTGTAGCTGGCGTATAGTTATGGTTAAGTTGCTCATCTCATAGGAAGAACACTTTTTGGGAAGTTTATAGCTTTGCTCGCCCTGGACGAATGCTCACCAAACTTTGCAGAAAAATGTATATAGCCCGCTCTGAATTTTTTTGACAAGTTTGGTGAGGTTTCGACAAGGGGGCGGGGCAAAGATATAGGGGGTCCCCCATTTTTTTCCCCAGAGACTGAATTGAAAAAATCTTTGCTTACGCCTACTGCCCAAACCGCTAGACGGATTTTCATCAAATTTGCAACAGGAGCAGCGGCTTGGTCCCGAAAACATGCCTTTGTACATTTGGTGAAAATGTGATCTGCAGTTTTTAAAAAAACAGGAAAAATGCAGGTCCATAAAGATTTGTGATATCTGGGTCTGCTCTGCTGACCGATTCCCCTGTTTGCTCCATGGACTGGACTCTGATTGGCTAGAAAAGCAATGTAATGTCTGTGGACATATGACATGCACGTCGATTGGCTGGAGGGAAGTGTGGGGAGAGTCACCTTTTCCCGATGTGCCGGCATGTTACCTTCCATTCTCATAATCGTGAGACAGCACTGTAAAGGATCTACCCATACCTGACTTGAGCTAATATTTAGGTACTATCAATAAGCTCTTACCTTCTGAGCATAGCTGTCTCTCCGGAGTGTATAGTACTAAACTATTCTTGAGGTAACTGGGGGCTTTGCCATAGAGGCATTTATGAACAAGTGTCAAGGCTTTAAACTTTATTCTCTCCTCCAGCCTGAGCCAGTGGAGTGTTCCTCTGGCCAGGGTGGTGTGTTCTCTGCACCTAAGATGCTTCTCGAGCCTCACCGCATCGGTCTGTATGACTTGGCATCTAGCTAGGTCCTTAGCACAAGCCCCAATAAGCAGGGCATTGCCGTAATCCAGCCTAGATAACACTATGGTTCTGGCGATGGTGGACATATTGCAATCATTTAGGAATGGGCTGATAGCCTTCATAAAATGCAAGTAATAGGCTGTGTTTTTATGCAGATAATTGGCGTGTGCTACAGAATTAATGGCCATCAATCACAGGGTTTTGGCCTGGTTTGATAATACAATTGTGGCATCCTTAATCTGGAATGATTCGTACGACATGGTGGTAGTCCGCAGACAGAAGCTCGGGCCAACAGCTTGTGTGGTGACTGCAAGTAGGATTCATTAGGGTGGCGGAGTGGAATGTAGATGATATGAAAACTGTTATAGAAGTGGAGCGGGCTTCAGGTGGTTGGATTATGTGTGTGGGTTGTAGTACGTATATAGATTGTTGGGTGCAGGGGTGTGTTATGTTGTGTTCATTGTGACCAGCTATTACAGTCTTAGGTGCATGGACGGAGGCGATGCACTGACGAGTCTAGTGGTGTGGCCACTTGTTACAGTACTGTAATGGTATGTGTGGAAAAGTGTGGTAGGTCTCAGCTGATTGGTTTATTGGTCTGAAGAGTGTTCTGACTAGTTTCATGTTCTTGAATGCTATGGGTACTGTAATAGAGAGGGCTTCAAGTGGATGCCTTGTGTGTTTGGGTTGTGGCCAGCGGGCAGATTGTTGGGTATTTTACTATGTTATGATGTATTGCTTTAGGGCGGTTAGTAGAGTATTGGGTGGAGAGGGCATGCATTGAAGAGTGTGTGCATTGGCTGCAAGTAATATAATAGTATGTCTAGTGAAGTGGATAGGGCTTGAGGTGGCTGTGGTATGTTTTTGGGCAGGTGTTTGCATGCATGGCTGTGTTATGCTGCAGTGGTTGTGGCCAGGACCTAGAGTCTTGGATGCATGGCCATATATATAGCAGTATTCATTTATGCGCTTGGTTGTTGATCTTTTGTAAGTACTGTGGTAATGCACAGCAATGTTGCAGGATTTTTGGGGCAGTTAGATACCTGTTGCATATTCTAACTGTTGAAAGTTTCAAAGTTGTTGAGGGTATGTTTACATGTAATAAGTGTTGCAGGGTTTCCTCAGAAAAAATAATTATATTGCAGTATGATGGTTGCAGTCAGATACCAGTTGGCATATTCTAACTGTTTACAGTTTTCACTGCTGCAGGGTATGTTTTCAAGCACATTTTATCTTGTTGGTGGATGTACATTTTCACTGTTAGATATCTGTTACCTTATTCTAACAGTTTGTGGTTTTAAAGGTTATTGAGGACAGTTTGTAGATGCTCATACTCAGATTAGTGAATACATTTTGGTTTCAAGAACATTAAGTAAGCATTTGCAAGATTTGCTAGTAATTTCTGTTTCAGAGTAATGAAAGAATCATTGCATTCAAACCATTCACATTTCTTTTTAATGCACGCAGTATAGTGACCTGCATTGGTTGCGGCTCCTGCGTAGTAGATTATGCCTACTGTTATGAAGGTTTTCTTGCCAAGTGATACTTGTCCATGTGTGAAGCCAGTCAGCTTGCAGTTGTTTTTGGTACCATCAGCATTGTAACGCAAAAGCATTACTATTACCTATTTGCTATGTGACTGTATCTGTAAGGTGGAACGATTATCGGAATTGCAAGTAGGACATAATATGCCATGGTTTGCATTGTGTACGAGCTGCTGAAATGATATGGATTGACAGTTAGGTATAGATACATACACAAAGCACTTGTTAGAGATGTGTTTGTGCATTACATGGTTGCAGAGAGTGCATGTATGTTTCCACATGTATGAAATCTGGAAGATTTCATTTATAGGGATGTTTTTGTTTTCCAGTACTTGTAGTAAGTACATTCGAAATTCTTGTGGATCTTCTTGTGATTTTATAGTGAATCTCACCATCCTGCACAGTAGTCCAATTCCTGCCTTATTCCAGAAACACTGCAAGTGTTGTCAGGTATGTTTGTTGCATTTCTGTGAAGGACTTACATTTGCAAACACAATTAGTCTGTGCCGTTTAAGTAAATGTTTTCAACAATTGGTTGCAATTGGAATAGAACATTGATTGCTACAATTGCATAGCAATTTAAACCACTTGTATTGGAAAATTTGAATGGACCAGACAGTTCTGTGTCTGAGTCATTTGATGGAAGTGCAAGTAGTTTCTTTGAAGAGGTAGTTGGCTTTTTTTGTGCAGTTGGGTATGTATTTTTCAGTGGATCCTTCTTTGGTTGTGGTAATTGATGGAGTACCAGCTGCTTTTCATTTCTTTGGAGGTACTGTTGTAAGATCATGTATAAGTTGAGTCTGCACTAGTTTTCTCTTACAAAGTTTCAATTTTTGAGGAACAGTGTACA
The DNA here is from genome assembly GCF_040938575.1 of Ambystoma mexicanum. Classification (NCBI taxonomy): domain Eukaryota; kingdom Metazoa; phylum Chordata; class Amphibia; order Caudata; family Ambystomatidae; genus Ambystoma; species Ambystoma mexicanum. The sequence goes on from NC_090926.1 coordinate 525,809,559, forward strand.
TTTTGAGAAGGGATGTGTAGAGTGTACTTAGTCTCTTGTACTCTACGATAATAGGAATATCAGCGTTGACTTTACTTTCATCAAAATTGACTAGAAATAGTTCTTCAATTGTATGAAGGTGTGACAGTGCTATGTAACTCATGCCTCATCTAAAGTCTGTGCTGCCAATATCAATCAATGCTTGATTTAGGGTTAGATATTGTGATTTATGAATGGTGACTGCGTATGCTCGAGACAGAGAAAACTGTTCTCTTGGTAAATACATGTCTTTGAAAAGAAGGAATCGGACTGTTGAGCATCCTATCCTTTTAATTTCTGAAAGTTTGTCATAGTGAACATTGACAAACTGAATGTTTTTGTCAAGTGGGTATGTTTGGAAGCCAACAACTGTACAAAGTGCTCCATTAGCTAATCCTTGCTCCACATCAATGTCACGCTTTAGCATCACTCTGCAGTTTAAACACAATGTTAACATTTTCTCAAAACCATCTTGTTAGAGATAGTGTTTTCTAAGGTATTTAGTCGTGCTGTGGCTTGCTGACACATGGGTTTTGTGGAGAAAATTTGCACTACTGTTTGCATTTCTTTTTTCAGCATGTTTTCATTGAATTGTGTGCAGCTTGCAAGAGTTGGCATCAAGAACATCCAGTTTAAATTTAGGTGTGCTAATTGTTCCATGACATCAGTAGTACATGTGTTATGGCCGTGCAGCTCATGGATGTGTCTGGTATTTAATATAGACTGTGCTTCCTTATTTAGTAGACCAATCCAAATATTTTTCAAAATGTTGCCATACGTGAGGTTTGCAGATTGACACATGTTTTCAGTTAGTTCTTTGTATTGGAAATATTGACAAATATTTACATTTCCTATGCTGCCAACAGTTTTATGGCACAGTTTGTGTCCTAAGGTTTTAAAATAGGTTCACGTTTCACTGGTGTTAATTGAAGAAGATCTCTGAAACCAATAACATGTTTTCCTCCAAAGAGTTCTTCTTAGTCTGTTTTAAGGACCTCTTGCAATCTGAGGTGAATCAAAGCCAAAATTAGGTTGGAAACCATGCTCACTTCATCTATTAGCAGCATTTGCATTTGTTTCAAAACTCTGCGTAGCTCCATAGCAGCTTCTACTGAAAGTTTGTAGTAGTCTAATATGTTTTGGTGTTCTACTGGTAGGAGTAGCAATCGGTGTAAAGTGACACCACCTATGTTGTAGGCACCTAAACCTGTGGGGGAAGTTACAACAGCTGAAAGCTTGTTGTTTGTCAGTTGTTGGAGGAACTTGCTGATGATTTTTATTGATAATGTTTTGCCTGAACCAGCTTGACCACTTACATACAACAGTATAGGTGTGTAGTCTTGCTAGGTACAAGTTTTAGTTTCGTGCTGCACACCATGTTCAATTTGTTTATTTACTTCTAGGAAAATGCTACGCTGTTCATTGTTTAATTGTGATTTAAGTATAGCAAGGTCTTCTGTAGATTTCTCATACTGACACATGGTGTTTTCTACTTCAGTCATGGCTAGTTCTGCCTCATTTGCTATATGTGGCTGTCCAAATGGTTCTTGGCTTCCTATTAGAGAGGATTGACTGCTGTCAGGAGTGTTTATATTTAGCTGTGCCTGGAGTTCTTCTTCTTGTTAGCCTTCATTGTCCAACATGGCTTTGTACTGCGTAAAATGTATATATGTCATAGTGTTTTCATTTGCATTGAAAGCATCTTCATAAGAGGCATGGGTATCAAATACACCTTCTTTTCTCCATGGTTTAAAAAGTTGCAGTAGGGCCATGTAATACAGTTCTTTATGTTGAGGAGTTTTTAATGATGGTTTCATATAATTAATTAGGCTGCATTTGGTAAGTTTAACCAGGCTGCCCTCACAATCTTTGACTATGTATTTTTTTTCATTTTCTCATCTGATTTAATATTAGTTTTGTACGTGAAGTTTTGGGCTATGCGGTATAGACACATGCTTTTCAAAACAGTACTCCTGTTTGGGTAGTATGTGTCCAGTAAGCTGTTTTTCAAAATGTCCTGTTTGTTGGAATCATTTTTGGCTATTGTTTCTAAGTCTTGGTATGATTGAGAACTCTTTTTCTGGATGCAGCAGGACAAAGGCTTAGCCACACTATGTTTGCAGATTTCCCGTACAAGGTGGTGCCTGTTAAACGGTCTGCGGCTTAATAGCAGTCACATTCTCTATGGGAGAGCATTTTTATGCCGAACCTGTACAATTTCTGTAACAGTGTTTTGTCAGATGATATGTCATCCCAGAGGTCTTTTAGCTCTGTTTTCTCTGATATGGTTAGGTAGGTTGTAACACACTGTGCAACTGCAGAGGAATTGTCTGCAATGTACTGCACATCTGTATTTGCATTCCATAGGAGGGCAGTGTAATCATTGATGTACATTGATCCTTCTGTTCTTTTTATGCAGTATGCCTCACTGCCCTGGACCGACCACGACTGTATCGAATTCTGTGTTCCCATCACCAAAAACCACAAAACTCAGACCCCTGCCATCGCTGCACAAGTCAGAAGCTCTAAAAAACTTAAAGAGGATAACCTGCGCCCTTACCTCAACACCCCCTAACTAGCACCCCCTTTTGCTAATGACCCAAATATCCTAGCTGACATCTACAAAGATGTCATCACTAAAGCTATTAATCAAATAGCACCACTGGAATGGAAAAAAGAAAATAAATCACTACACACCAACTCTTGCTTCACTGAAGAACTGCACTCAATGTGCTCCCAGAAAAGCAAAGCACTAAAAAACTGGCAAACCAACCCATGCAGCAGTGCCAAAAACAAATTCAACTTAATCTCCCACCAATACAAAACAGCCATCACCGCTGAGAAAGCCAACGCCTTCAACACACAAATTTCTAATGCCAAATCGCACTCTAAAGCAATCTTTGCCATTTTTTTAAAACTCATCTCCCTCCCCCCAATACACCTGATGAAATAATCAAAGATGAAGCTTGGTGTGCTAGTATCCAAGCTGCCATGCTACACGAAATTGACCTTCTCCAAAAGAAAATCAAAGACTGTCGGGGGGAAATTATCCCAGGGCTGGCTGGGCCGTCCGCGGACCTCCGGGCAGGGAGGCCCCAACTCCTCCCGTATATCCCAAAGTGATAGAGTATGAGACACACGCAAGAAGCAAGGTGATTCTGCTGTTTATTAAAAAAAAACAGCAAGGATGGCCAAGGATCGTACGCGTCCGTCCTGACACTCTCTCAGCAGCGTGGGGCTCGCAGGCGCTTTTTACCTTAGCGTGACGCGCTACTTGCGTCACCTTAGCAAAATTAGCAAAAAACCTATTGCCACTCTGGATTGGTTCCCCGAGTGGTAGGGTTAGTATAGCATACATATAGAGGACTTGGTTATTGGTTAAGGGTCAGTCAGGTGGTATACTTGGGTTGTCCCTTCAGTTTGATACATAAAAATTGTTACATGAAGACCCCTTAGGATTGGTCAATGTTAATGGCGTCAGTGATAAGGGTCCCATGTTCTGATTGGTTCACCCGCGAGCCCCCCAGTCTGGGACCATCGCTGTTCCCAGCTCGCGGTGCACCTGTCATTTGCAACAATGTTTCACTATGGGTATGTGCAGACAATGTGAGGATTTATTCATAAGCAGGAAGGCCGACTACTCCCACCGTCGCAGATGTTCGTTGAGTCGCTTAATTGTATCTGCCTGTGTCTTGAGACGGGGGATCCAGACGCCTTCTTCCTCCTGGGCTTGGCACCCTATCAAGTTCGGCTTGGTCAAGTGAGGTGGGGACCGTGGTTGAGGCAGAATTCTGCACAATTAATATTGCATTTCTCACTGTGTGCCTGGCTTATCTTGCAGGTGCGACCTTGGCGTCGGCTTGCGGAATGACAGTTTGGAACTTTGTGCCCTTGACTGTCTGCTTTCACTGGGCTCATTCTGCAGGATCAGCAACCGAATCCTTGCTCATTTAATGTTCATGGAAGCTTCTGCTTGCGGCCTACTTGGGCCTGGCGCTTTAGGTTATGGTATCATATTGCTCTATCCCCAGTATTATGTCTTCGTTATATTTCTCATTATGGTACATGGTTTTAGAAGAAGCGTGAGCAAGCCTTTTTTAGATAAGTTCATTATGCGTCTTGCGTTTCTGCATTTGAGAAGCCTATGTTGAAAATAATAAAGATGCACGTCCGTGGGTGTGTCCGTCGCCTACGTCATAGCACTGAGTATGTTCTTCGTGTGGGTTGGTGTGGGAGTGTCCGGTGTGTATGTTGCACGAGTGTGCTGACCGTTAGCTAGGTCGTCATGGCATCTCTAACGATGTGTTGATTTGGTGCTGGATGGTTTAGTCGAGTTCATCCATGCCGCAGGTGTCGGCATGTGCAGGGCAGGCAGGTGGGCATGCGGGTGGGCATGCGAGTGGGCACATCCGGATGTTCTTGTACCAGGGTATTTGGTCGTCTGGGAGATGGGCAAAGTCCTCTCGTGGCGGGTGTCTGGGCCGTGATCCTCTAGGCCATGGTTGAGTGGGTATTGGTGGGAGCCTTTTGTTCGCTTTTCCCACTTCAGTCCCCCCTCTGGTCGACTTGTCGACCACAAACATATCCTTTTCCTTATCTCCTCTCACTCTCCATATTTTAGTTACTCCTCCCAAATGTCCATAGTGGTTGACATGGTCTTCAAATGACCAGTACATATATACACAGGTTCCTCCAAGTGTGCAGTATACCCATTTCCCTATGTAGCTCCTTGGGTTTCTTGGGTTTTCGAGCTTCACAGATGGTGGGTCCAGGTGATTAGTGGTGATCTGGTTGCACAACCTCTCTCTCTCTTTTATTATTGTGCCTGCGTGTTGGCCGTCATCTGCTGGCATCAAGGGGTGCATGTCGACCATTTCGATCATCTCATCTGTGGTGCGTGCCTTCCGGGCCTTCCAAAATCTTATTATGATAAGTGCAGCTCCAGCCAAAATAATGCATCCAACTATGATCTTCAGTCCATCTGACAGCCAAGATGGCATCCATGACGATAGCGTCGAAAACCAGCTCTCATCCTTTTTTACACCTTTACTTTCATCCATCATTTTGGAGTGCATCTGGGCCAATTGTGATACTGCTTCTGTCAGTGTACCATTGTCAGCATCGTTAGCAGGAATGAATGTGCAGCATGATTGGCCTATCTTTGCGCAAACTCCTCCTTCCATTGCTGTGAGGAGGTCCAGTACATATCTGTTCTGTAGTGCTACCATCCTCACTGCTCGCAATTCCTCTTTTATTGTGTTAAATCCATTTACTGTGGAGTTAATTGTCATCATTAGTTCCCACCTAGTTATCTGGAGCCATTTTGCGTTTGTGTAGGCCTGTAGTCCAGGATGTATTATTGAGGAAAAGAACATTGCTGCTCTGCTGAATAGTCTGTGCTCTGGCGGGATTGAAGTGAGTGCTGTTCCCGACCTTCCCCACAGGTAATTTCCTGTCAGAGGTTCTCCTTGTCTTTTCCTTCTGTTCAGGACGGTGTTGTTGCCGTTGTGTCTGTTCTCCGGCCCTTTCCGAAGCTGTGCAGATCTCTTCTTCCTTTTGTTTCCTTCATCCATTTTGGGGAAGTTCGCCACATTCACATTTCTGGGGCACCACTAGTGATGGTACATTAACGTGTACTATTGTGCATACACCATTCCATAGAGGGGGCAGTGTGTGGTATGCCTTGTCTCCACAGGCCCAGTAATGGTCCATTACTACTGCTGTTCCTGCTCCCCCTTCAGGTAGCTCTGTCACACTTGCACAGTTGGTGTTGTATCCTACGTCCACTTCTCCTTTGTGTTGGTAGCATATCTTAGGTGCAGTCATCGGCAGTATTGTTATTGGGTCCTCATCCTTCTCTATCCATGTTAGCATGGGTACGTACTTGACCCACGTCATCCAACATCTGTTGTTGTGCTCTGCAATAGTTGTAGTATCTTCTCTCGTTATCATGTTGCTGCCAACCACTCCTATGTCCCATTTGTCACCCAGGTACACCTTTCCTGTTATTATTATCAGAGGTCTTCGGCATGTAAACTGGCCTTGTGGTAGCTCAAATAACTCTTAAGGAAGTTATTTTTGTACGGGTATGTGTCTCGTGATTTCCATACCAGGTGCACCGTGTTCCCTTGAAATCTCCCTTTTGTTTGGAACAGTGCCAGGTATATTATACATCGTGCTGTTTTTTCATCTATTTCCGTGGCAACGAAAGTTCGGGAAGCACTCATGGCGTATGGGATCAATGAGCAGACGTAGCAGCTGTCTTCTGTTGTTTGTTTACCTATTTTGGTCATGTGTTGGTACCACATGTTGTTAGAGACGTGTGCTGAATTTTGTATGTAGTTGTCAATATCTTTATTCTCTGAGTATGTGCTGCGTTTAACTCTATTACCCTTGTGTGGAATTTCACTAGTACCACCTGACGTAACACCTGTTGCAGCTGGGGGTGGGGGTATATTAGGTTTGGGTACAGCAAAAATATTGATAGCATAATTGTACCGCCATACAGAGGCAGCCACAAACCCGGTGACCATCAAAATCCCTATCATCTTTATTACAGAGGCTAGTTTCACCGGCATTTTGCTCTTACCTTGCTGCAGTCCGGCAGCTAATTCTTGCGACGTTAAAGTTGCCCGCCTGAAAATTCTCAATATGCTTGTTATTAGTGTTAGTTGTTTTCAAGCTCTCCCTATCAGGTAGTCGTTCAGTGCCCAGGCGAAGAGCTGTTCCCACGCCAATCTAAGCGATCTATCTCTTAGGACAGGCAAGTATGGTTGGATGTGGGGCATTGATTGTTCTATGGCCAAGAGAAGTGCTGTGTAGTAGACACGTACCCTCCTCCTTTTCAGGTGCTTTGGCCTTTTTATGTAATAGACAAATTGGTGCGATAATTCTTCAGGGTAGTTATTGTCTGAGGGTATCATCTACTCCTCCTGGGCAGTGGACTTTGTTAGTTATCTGCTTTCTTAACAGTACAATAATACGCCGTACCTACATGTGCGAGAGAAAAAAAAGAGAACATTCACGTGTTTACATGTGTATGTGCAAAACAATGTCCTTCAGTTGGGTTATTATTGCAGTGGGTAGGGGGTCAATGGGCAGAGGGTTTGGGGTTCAACTGGTAGAGGTTTCTTTACTCTTTGAACGTGTGACCATGGGGTGGGCGGTATGGTAGTTACCCCTCTTTATTTCGGTAGTTGTCTCTGGGGAATCAGGGGGGTGGCAGGGTATGGGGACACTTTGGCCGTTAGTTGCGGTAGAAGTCCCTTCCTCCATTGGCGACGCTGTTGCTGCTCATCCAATGGCCCTGTCGGTGACGGCAGGGCGGGTCTGGAGTTTGCAGATCTTTACATCATGTAGGTGATTCCAAGCACGTTTGTCCTGTAGCTTTACTGCTCTCGTAGATACCTCCTCTACCAGGTGGGGGCCAGTGAAGCGTGGACTGTTCCACTTTCTGTTGAAATTTCGGAGTAGTACGTGGTCACCTTTGGCAATTTTGCACAGTTTTCCCTTTTCCAATTCTTCATCCGCGTCTTCTTGTTGATCACTCTTAGACCCGCCCCGCGTGCGCTCGAGCTGTTGAGACACAAACACCACACTAGTAATCAAAGAAGACACATATTGGTACATTTCATCACCAAGGACATTTGCAGTACTCGCATGGTCGGTAAATGCTCTTGATGTTGGCGTCAGAGGAAGGCGCATTTGGCGTCCGGTCACCACCTCGTGAGGGGTGAGGTGGTGGTCGGAGCCTGGTCTATTCCTTAACTCAAATAGGGCTAGCGGAAGGCAATACAGCCAACTCTTCTTTGTTCTTTGCTGTATTTTTGCAATTGCCTCTTTTAATAGGCCATTCAGGCGTTCACATATACCGTTGGCCTGCGGGTGATATGCACATGCACATTTATGCTTGATGTTCAGTAAGGATGTGATATGCTGGAACATTTCATTGGCGAAATGTGGCCCGTTGTCTGACCGCAGTATTTCGCACACTCCCCACCTGGGAAAGACCTCCCTCACTAGGAATTTAGCTGCTCGGAATGCATCTGGGTGTGAGCAGGGCCCTGCCTCGATCCACCTCGAGAATGGGCACACAACTACAATCATATACCTATTTCCTTGACATACGTTGATCATATCAACATAGTCAATATGGATGTGTCGGAAGGGTCCCTCTGGCCGGGGTATAGTACCTTTTATCACCTTCAGCATGTGACCGGCCGTTAATTGCTGACATGTGAGGCAATTGCTGACAAAATTTGACACATGGGAATTTAATTCGGGGCAGAACCAATCTTCCCTAATTCGTGCTGCGATGACTTCCTTGCCTGTGTGGGCTGGGTGGTGTAATTGGCTCAGGGCGATGTTCAATAGTGCCAGTGGCATTACCATCTTTCCAGTGCTACCCTGGCGCCACAGTGCGTCAGTTGGTGACATTGTACATCCTCTTTTTACCCATATTTCTTTTTCTGCCATTGGTGCAGCCGCTTGTAGCTCCATTATCTGTGTGGCTGGGAGATGGGTGTACCCTTCTCTTATTAACAGTTCCTTAGCTATTCCCCTCCCTCTCCCTCTCTCTGACTCTGGGGGGTTCCATACCTCACCAAAATAGGCAGCATACTTCGCGTGTGCGTCTGCTGCTGCATTCCCTTTTGAAATATGATCTTCTCCATTAGTGTGTGCGGTGCATTTTACCAAGGCTAATTCTTGGGGGTCATTTATTACTTCAATTAGTTCAGCTAATAAGAGGGCATGTTGCACTGGGGTGCCGTCAGCTCTCCTAAACCCTCTTCTCCTCCACTTGGACAACCCAGAACGGAACAGACAGGAATCAAACCTACCAACTCCACACCCACCTCATCTAAGCCCACCATACCTGACTTCTCCTTCAGGGACGTCACTGAACCAGAAGTTATCAACTTACTAAAAAATCTCAAACCCTCCCCTTGTAAAGGTGATATATGCCTGCCCAAGCTCATCAAAGACTGCACAGACTTCTTTGCGCCGCTCTTTACGGCCTTCATGAATGTGTCCTTTAAATCAGGCATTATCCCAGCTAGCCTCAAAAAGGCCTGGGTCCGCCCATCCTAAAAAAATCTACCCTCGACCCCCTACAACCCAACAACTACAGACCGATAACTACAGCGCCTTTCCTCTTGAAATTACTGGACAAAGCCGCACACTGCCAAATCCAACACTTTCTGGAAACCCACTCCATCCTAGGGACCAGGCAATCAGGCTTCTGGAAAGGACATGGCACTGAAACAGCCCTGGTGGATCTGAAGAGTCAGATCACCCAAATCATGGATAAGGGGAAGCCAGCCCTATTGCTCCTACTAGATCCCTCAGCCGCATTCGATCTGCTGGATCACAAGACGCTCACCTCACACCTCACACACTCAGCCAATTTCTCTAAAGAATCAGCTCTCTGGATCACCTCCTTCCTCGAGGGAAGAGCCATGAAAGTCTTCTCGGACACTGCTAACGCCACACCCACTACAATCTATTGCGGGATCTCTCAAGGATCCTGCACTGCACCCACACTTTACAACTTGTTCACTAAGCCTCTCTTTGACAAACTCAACCCCATGGTATCATGTACACGAACTACACGGACGACACACAAGTACTTCTACCTCTCACAGGATCATACCACGAAGACGCCAAGGCACTCAGCACAATCTACTCCATCATCCAGGCTTGGATGGCAGTTAATGGCCTCTGCCTTAATGGAGACAAGACTGAAATCATGATACTAGGTCAAAAGAGCACCCTAGACATACTGGACAAACTGTACGCCAACTTCTCCATTGACAACTCTATCATCATCGTATCCACAGTTGTCAAGACACTGGGAGTTTACCTAGACTCCTCACTATCAATGACCAGACAAGTCAGCGCAATCACTTCCTCATCTGCACATACCACCAAACTTATAAACGCCATCAAGCCATATCTCTCAAAACCTAACTGCCTTTCAATAGCCAGAGCAACCATAGGAGCCAAACTGGACTATTACAATGCCCTCCTAGCAGGCACATCGGTAAAAAACCTAAACAGACTACAAATCACACAGAACAATGCTCTCTGGCCCGCTCTTAGCATCCCAAGAAGAGAGCATATCTCCCAGGTCAGACAATCAGCCCAATGGCTCCTGGTCAAAGAGCAGATCACACTCAAAATCCTAACCCTCACACACAAATGCCTCTCACTGTCCGGCCCGTTCTACCTATCAGAGACCATCTCCAAACCCTCCTCCTCACGTCCCACCAGGACGGAATACACCAACTTACTCCATATCCCACGCATCAAAAAAGCCAAAGCTGGTGGCCTAAGCTTCCCCTACAATGCAGCCAAGTCATGGAATGCTTTACCTGCAGACATTAGAGCAGAGAACTCACTCTGATTTTTCATAGGAAACTTAAGACCTCTTTCCTTGCACAATAATATGTGACTCGCGCTAACCTATGTAAATATACTGCACTGTAAATGTGTACACATGTCATACTCCTCCTGTAAATTATGTATTACTTGTGTATATGCAACTAAGATATGTCTGTAACAAGCGCCACGATGCCCCCGGGCTGACGTGCGCTCTAGAAATCTGGATAAATAAATATGTGTTCTTAGATGATTTGCCTTTCACACTGTGTCTAACCAAAGACATGAAGCTGTTCACTTGCCCTATTGCTGAAACTAGTCTAGGGAAACCAAAGTGGCATTGGATGTAGTATTTCCCTTTGTTTTTATATTTGCACCGACAACACTTGCTACACTTGTGTCTTTGAAACTGCAAAATGTTAGCATGTAGGTCGCTATGTGTAGTTTCTGAAGGGATTTTGCTAGTGACATATTTGCAAATGAACTGCAAAACAGTGGCATCACTGTCCTTACCAAATTTAGGAGCATCTTTAATCCACAAAAGCATATGGATGTGTGGTGGACCCCTTGCTCACTGCTCTTAGAGAGGCACAGTTTCACCTCACTGATGATGCCCAACTAGGCTGAAACACGTGTATGGGGTTGCTATGGTACTCTTGTTCAGAGGAGAACTGCCTAGCATTTCAGTGATGGAGTGCTCCTGGGCAGGACAAAGACTGATATGCAGTGACATTTCTTCTCTGTTAAAAGAACAGTGAGCTAAAGATTTGGTTGAGACTCTCTCAGGTCTCATCCACACAAGAACAAGTCAATGGGCTGTGTTCGTGCTCGAAGATCGTTTCCCAGACCCCTCTCTGTTTTGCATACCAAGTAACTTTGGTTCTCACCCTAAGTGACCAGGGGAATCCAGACGTGGACCCCTTGCTCACTGCTCTTAGGGAGGCACAGCTTCACCTCACTGATGATGCCCAACTAGGCTGAAACACGTGTATTGGGTTGCGGTGGTACTCTTGTTCAGAGGAGAATTGCCTAGCATTTCGGTGCTCGACTGCTCCTGGGCCGGACAAAGACTGACATGCAGGGAAATTTCTTCTCTGTGAAAAGAACAGTGAGCTTAAGACTTGGTTGAGACGCTCCCAGGGGCCATCCACCCAAGAACAAGTGAATGGGCTGTGTTTGTATTGGTAGAGAGTTTCCCAGACCGCCCTCTGTTTTGCATACCAAGTAACTTTGGGTCTCACCCTAAGTTACCAGGGGAATCCAGACGTGGACCCCTTGCTCACTGCTCTTAGAGAGGCACAGCTTCACCTCACTGATGATGCCCAACTAGGCTGAAACACGTGTATTGGGTTGCTGTGGTACTCTTGTTCGGAGGAGAATTGCCTAGCATTTTGGTGCTGGACTGCACCTGGGGAGGACAAAGACTGATATTCGGGGACATTTCTTCTCTGTGAAAAGAACAGTGAGCTAAAGACTTGGCTGAGACTCTCCCAGGTGCCATCCACCCAAGAACAAGTCAATGGGCTGTGCTTGTCCTGGTAGAGAGTTTCCCAGACCCCCCTCTGTTTTGCATACCAAGTAACTTTGGGTCTCACCCTAAGTTACCAGGGGAATCCAGACGTGGACCCCTTGCTCATTGCTCTTAGAGAGGCACAGCTTCACCTCACTGATGATGCCCAACTAGGCTGAAACACGTGTATTGGGTTGCTGTGGTACTCTTGTTCAGAGGAGAATTGCCTAGCATTTCAGTGCTCGACTGCTCCTGGGCAGGACAAAGACTGATATGCGGGGAAATGTCTTCTCTGTGAAAAGAACAGTGAGCTTAAGACTTGGTTGAGACACTCCCAGGGGCCATCCACCCAAGAACAAGTGAATGGGCTGTGTTCGTACTGGTAGACAGTTTCCCAGACCGCCCTCTGTTTTGCATACCAAGTAACTTTGGGTCTCATCCTAAGTTACCAGCGGAATGGAGACGGGGACCCCTTGCTCACTGCTCTTAGAGGGGTACAGCTTCACCTCACTGATGATGCCCAACTAGGCTGAAAAACGTGTATGGGGTTGCTGTGGTACTCTTGTTCGGAGGAGAATTGCCTAGCATTTTGGTGCTGGACTGCACCTGGGCAGGACAAAGACTGATATTCGTGGACATTTCTTCTCTGTGAAAAGAACAGTGAGCTAAAGACTTGGCTGAGACTCTCCCAGGTGCCATCCACCCAAGAACAAGTCAATGGGCTGTGCTTGTCCTGGTAGAGAGTTTCCCAGACCCCCCTCTGTTTTGCATACCAAGTAACTTTGGGTCTCACCCTAAGTTACCAGGGGAATCCAGACGTGGACCCCTTGCTCACAGCTCTTAGAGAGGCACAGCTTCACCTCACTGATGATGCCCAACTAGGCTGAAACACGTGTATTGGGTTGCTCTGGTACTCTTGTTCAGAGAAGAATTGCCTAGCATTTCAGTGCTCGACTGCTCCTGGGCAGGACAAAGACTGATATGCGGGGAAATGTCTTCTCTGTGAAAAGAACAGTGAGCTTAAGACTTGGTTGAGACGCTCCCAGGGGCCATCCACCCAAGAACAAGTGAATGGGCTGTGTTCGTACTGGTAGAGAGTTTCCCAGAACCCCCTCTGTTTTGCATACCAAGTAACTTTGGGTCTCACCCTATGTTACCATGGGAATCCAGACGTGGACCCCTTGCTCACTGCTCTTAGAAAGGCACAGCTTCACCTCACTGATGATGCCCAACTAGGGTGAATCACGTGTATGGGGTTGCTGTGGTACTCTTGTTCAGAGGAGAATTGCCTAGCATTTCGGTGCACGACTGCCCCTGGGCAGGACAAAGACTGATACAAGGGGACATTTCTTCTGTCTGAAAAGAACAGTGAGCTAAATACTTGGTTGAGACGCTCCCAGGGGCCATCCACCCAAGAACAAGTGAATGAGCTGTGTTGGTGCTGGTAGCGACTTTCCCAGACCCCCACTGTTTTGCATACCAAGTAACTTTGGGTCTTACCCTAAATTACCAGGGGAATCCAGACATGGACACCTTGTTGACTGCTCTTAGAGAGGCCCAGCTTCACCTTACTGATGATGCCCAATTAGGCTAAAACACGTGTATGGGGTTTCTGTGGTACTCTAGTTCAGAGGAGAATTGCCTAGCATTTCGGTGCTAGACTGCCACTGGGCAGGACAAAGATTGATATGAGGGGACATTTCTTCTCTGTGAAAAGAACAGTGAGCTAATGACTTGGTTGAGACTCTCCCAGGGGCCATCCACCCAAGAACAAGTCAATGGGCTGTGTTTCTGCTGGTAGAGACTTTCCCAGACCCGCCTCTGTTTTGTAGTTTTGTTAGTGGTTTCATTCTGTTTAAAACTAATCTAAATAATTTCCTTTTAAGAAGGATTGCACTGTCGATGAGAGCTTCCAGGATTCCTTTTCTGCAGTAGATTTTAAGGGTTGAATATGATTTGTCCCCTGTTTTTATAAGGTTCTGAAGGACAGAGTCAGAGTTTCTTTCCTGCAAGCTGCTTCAGTTTTGCCTAGTCACTGTATTAGCTGTTTTGTTTGAACTTTCTGTGCAAATTCTGCTAGAGGCGGATGGCTATTGTGTATGTTTTTAGTTTGATCTGCTCTATTTCTGTATTTCTTTCTACTGAGTTGCTTTTTGGTAGGCATTATTCGGTGTCTTTTGGAAAAGCAAGGAAACTGCGGGCTGAGAGCTTGTGCGATGTATATTTTTGCACTGTGCATGAGTGTCTGAATATGATGATAGGCATATGTATAGAGGTGTGTGATTGTGGAAAGAAATGAAATGAAATGATATTTCATTTATATCACACTCACACATAAGTGTTTCAGAGCGCGAGTAGACAGAGGGAGCGGAACAGGGGAGAACAAATCAATGATCTTACTAGTCCTAGTGACATTAAGATTGCACAAGTGCATGGGAAAGGGAAAAAAGGGGAAAACACATTGTAGAGGGGAGGAGTGTACAGTGTGGAAAAGAGAGGTGACATTATAAATAATAAGTGAAATAAATAAGCAAAGGTGATAAAAAGTAGTAGTGCAGCTAGTAAGTGGCAAGTGCTTGGTTAAGTGGATACAGTACAATTTGAGAAGTGCAGAAGAAAAGTGGGTGAAGGGACTGTATAGGTACAGACACAGATGCCAGTGCAAAGGGTTGCCTGGAGGCAGTGTAGGAGGGTGGGAAGGTATGCAGGTACCTGGGCCCAAAGTACAGAGGGTGGTTAGGTGCATGGTGTATGAGAAGAGAAGACAGATTAGCAAGGAAGAAGAGGGGCAAAGGCAGAAATGAAGAGGAAGGTCTGTAGGTGCTTTTCAGAACCGGAGATGGTTCTCCTTAAGTTTCAAGGTGACAGGAAGGCTTTTCTAAAGGGAGGCCCCAGCCGTAGACAGAGATCTGACTCCAGCTAGTTCCTTTGATAAATGACTGACCCTGAGGGCGTTAGACGTAGAGGAGCAAATTGGTTTTTACTTCAGTTTGGGAAGGCTGTAGTCATATTGGTATGTTAATATGCCAGTGTTAAGATGACAATACAAAGTGTGTCCCTACTGAGGTGCAAAGAGTAAGAGTGAAGCAAATGATGTTGGGTTGATACATTTGTGTAGCCTAGAATACAGGAGCACTGCACTGTCTGAGTAATAGGTAGAAAACTTTGACAATATTGCACTTACTTTGTTGGATGTGAACAGTAGGTTTCGTCTGGGTTGTATTTTCCACTTTAGACGCCTGGCTTTCAGGATAGTGTTATCCACTGTAATTGCAAAAGAAGGAAGTTAGTACATATGTGTGTTAATGGCATAGTAATTGCAATTGGAGAACACATTATTTTAAGTTAGTGAAGGATTTCTTGGTAGGAAGACTTGGTGTGTGTATGTGTGTGTGACATTGCACAGCTGTGTGTATGAATGCACTATTTACTTTGAAAATGGATTAGTGCAAGTTGTAGTAGGGTGAGCAAAAGGCTAATAAAAGATGTACAGATTGGAAAGTATTATGTTTCTGTGTGTGGAATTCCATTAACATGTAGTTTTCTTTTTCTGTGTGTATTTTAGGCATTTTATAGCCGGTGTGTTAATGGGGGTAGTGGTTGTAAAAAGGGCAGTAGGATTGAAGAGAATAACAATTTGCACATTACAATGGGTGATATGGGTAAAAGAAAACTTTTAAAGCACAGAACATTGTAAGTGCCACTTGATGGTAAGAGGTGGGACAAATTACAGTATGCTTATGGAGTGGATTATGCATAGTAAGTGGCATATATCCTGTTCACAGGCATTTATAAAAGAGTTGCAAATGAAGTGTACACAATATATGCATAACTGTAGTTTGTGTTGATGGATGCAGGTGTGGATAAATCTGGAAGCAGATATGTTGGGGAGTTGTAAAGTACTTTGTTCTGGAGTTGCTTTGCAATCACTGTAGACTTGTAGCCAGAGTGTTCAACAGTAGATCTAAACTGCTGAAGTGTGATCATTGAGGTAGATGTAGAGGTCTTGGATGTGATTGGTGGATGATTGTGTGACTGCTTCTATGTAGCCAATCAGGGAGTGGTTCAGGGAGTGAAGTGGAAAGGGATAAAGGGCTGTGCATGTGTTATGGGGTCGGCGGACATTACGGTAGTCTGCAGACCAGGTATGCCACATTTGGGGCTTCTCAGCATGGCTGGCATGGAAATGGGACTGGGGGGATTAGCCAATCAGGTACTGAGGGTGTGATTCATAGGGAGAGGGTCATTCTTTTTTTCATTGCTATGTGTAGTGAAGATGGCTGTTGTTGGAGATATGGAGAGAGTGAGTGTGTGGATGGTGGGGGATTGTTTTATGAGAAATCTGCAGATGTATGCAGAGCTATGTGGCATTTCTTCCAACCATGGATTAGAGAGTGGAGGCTGTGTGGTGTGATGTTTCAGGGAGAAATTTGCAAGGTGTATTTACACTTTCTACAAATATGGCTGTTTTCAACAGTCCAGGTGTCCTGGTGATTAATTGTGGTGGAATGTTTTTGGGGTATGTGAGTGCAATAACTTAGCAGGGTGGCCTGAAGCAGTTCCTAAAGATACTAATGCAACTTTTCCCATGTGCAAAGGTCCTCTTATCCCAAATAACACCTAGGGATGCATGTAAGTGTCATAGGGTCTTTAATCCTTTATTTATTTTATTTATATTTAAATATATTTATTGTATTTAATTAAGACATAGGAAGGTGTCTTGTTAACCAGGGACATCTTCTTTTATGTGTGCTTTTGGGATGTCATCATTTCCAAATGAGAACATTTTGGAGGATAGTGCAAGTTCTTTTTTTTAATGCAATTACTTTGACAGATTGTGGGAATACAATCTTTCTTAGTAAAATTCAAAATGCAATCAGACGGTTGTTGTAAAGTCATGTAGAGTGCATTTAGTAGGTGTAGTAGAACAATCTGAAAATCCCCCCAAAAAGCAAAAACACAAAAGGCTCTTTTCAGAGCCACCATCAAAGAGGAAATAGAGTACCATGGTTGCAATTTCTGTCCCCACCCTCAAAAATTGCAGGATATGTCTGCGGACACTGTGGTAGTCTGCGGATTGCATGTGCCACATCCAGGGCTTTTGAGGTTGGTAGGCATGGACATGGGACTGTGGAGGCCAGGGGATTGGTCAATAAGTTTTCCAGGGTGGGGTGTGCAAGGAAAGACTGTGGCAGAAGGTCTATTTGATGAGAGGAGTGCAGTTGCCTATGGCTATGGCTATGTCTTTCAGGAAGCAGAGTGTCTGGATTTTGAGAGACTCTTAGATACATTGGTTGAAGGTATATGCAAAGCATTGTGGAGTAGCTGCATATTTTGGATCCCATCATGTGGATGTGCAGTGGTTTGCAGTGCGTGGAATGAAGTGGCTGGATTTGGTTCCTCTTTGTGCTACTTTGGTGACACATCTTCATCAAGACATTATTATTATTATTCATTGTGGAGGGAACAGTTTAGGACATGTTACCAGCATCTCACTGCAGTTTGCAATGAAGGAGGCACTTGGAAAAGTTATGGAAATGTGCCTAAACTCCTGTGTTATTTTTTCTAGCATTGCTGAGAGACACACGTGGCTCTGTTCTTCTTTATTTGATGCGCAAATGGAAAAAGCGAGGTGCAATGTTAACAAGGCTGTTTGTTCCTTTTTGAGAGATGTTGTTTTGCCATCCTTCCACAATGAAAATATTATGTTTCATAGCACAAACATTTTTTTGCAGAGATGGAGTCTATTTTACTGATGCTGGTAATCAGCTTTTTCTGAAAAATATTCAAAATCTAAAAACAAACTAACATCACAAAAAGGCTCTTTTCAGAGCCACCACTTTCTCCCAGAAAATATTGCAATATTTTTGAAAGTGCCAGCCACCACATTTTTTTAAAATCAGCGTTCTACCATACTGTCCGCGGACTTCCCAGAATGCCCAGGGCCCTACACCATTTCATTGGCACTTCTATTTTTAAACTGTGAAATGTGGCTCTGAAAAGAGCCCTTTTTTGGTTTTTGTTTTGTATTGGTTTTTTAGACATGACACATAAGGAAAGGAATGGAAGGGAGGGTACAGAAGGGGCACCAACCATAGGGTTAGGAAAGGGCAAGTGGAGAGAGGAAGATGTTGGGTGGGCCTCCTTGGGTAGGGGGCACTCTTTCTTATGCTCCCGGACCGAAGCCTCAAAAGCACTCCTAAATTGTTCCTCCATGCAGAGTACTCTGTTGCAGTACATGCACAATACAGAGACCCTCGAAAGGTAAGGGTCTACTGCGTCCCGTACGGCCTGCGAGGCTGGTTCAGGGATGCGCTGTCCCACAGGAGTGTCTCTGGTGGCAGGAGTGCATGTGGAGGATGTTGTTGAGGAACTCAACCTACGACTTTGTTCAAAGGGGACAAACCTCCGAACTGCCGCCTTGTGGTTCGACCTCAGGTGTCGCCGCATGGAGGTGGTCCCGTAGCTATACAGACCCGGTTTGCCACGACTGAGCACCATTTTGCACTGAGTGCAGTGCATCATGTCTGCACATGCCTTGGGGACCCCTCCAACAGTGGTAAAGAGCCTCCACACCCAAGACTAACACTGGCTTTCAGTAGTAAAGACTTCCACTACCTCATCCTCGTCTTCCTCTTCATCCCTCTCAACCTCTCCACAGCTGTTCCCCCTCTCCAAGCCCTTGGATAGGTGGTAATGGTGGAGCGGGTGGGGGTGGTGCTGAGGCAGAGGCAGCCGGAGAGTTAGCAATGAATGCCATTGTCTAATCCAGGAACTCAGCAGTTCAGCAATCCAGGAATGAAGCAATGTGGAAAAGTACTCAAGCAATTCAGCAAAGTAGAGCAGTGTCTGTCCTGGAAATCCACAATTAGAATGATAAACAGCTCTGGGGTGTGGCCTTTTATAGAGGGTCTGGGAAGCGCTCGGCAGACAGCCGCACGCCCCCCAGATACTTCAAACACCAAAGAGAGCTCAAAAAGCTCCAGAAAGTCTCTAGATCACATGGGGTGTGGTCTGGGACCTGTGCAAAGGTGAAGTTTCACAGTACAACACCTTACATTGTTCAAAAAGTCACTTTTTTGGTGTTCAGGGGCCCAGAAACTGCTTGTGGATAAGGACCTATGCAGAGCGTGGGTGCGGTCGCATGGTGACATCGCGGACCTCCGCAAATGGGACACCTCCATTTTGATTGCGGACAACCCAGACAGGTTAAGTGTCCGTAGGGCACCTATTGCTTGGGATTGGTTGTAGGCATGCATATAGGTGTTCTACGGACAGGGTTGGACTCCCTGGAGTTATTGAAAGTGCAACACATGTGCGGCGGACAGCTCTAGACAGGCGCAATGTTTGTAGGACCCCAAAAGTGGGATGTGCATGCATTCAGGTGTCCTCCAGACAGGGCTAGGAACCCCGAACTAATTAAAGATGTGTCACAACTTTTCAGACATGCGGACAGTCTTGATGTTCTGTGGACACCTTCATTTTTGATTGCGAACAGCACAGACATATTAAGTGTCTGTAGGAAACCTTCATTTTGGTTACTTACAGACTTTTCAGACAGTTGAAATGTTTGTAGGACATTGAAGGTGGGATGCGCACGTGTTCACATGTCCTCCGGACAGGGCTAGGATCCCCGAACAATTAAAGGTGTGTCACAACTTTGCGGACATGTGGACAGGCTAGGTGTTCTACGGATTCCTCCATTTTGATTGCATACTACCCTGACAGGTTAAGTGTCTGTAGGACACTTCCATTTTGGTTAATTACTGACAATCCAGACAGTATCGCTGTCTGCAGACTACGGACCAAGCTTTTAAAAGAAAAAGGCAGACAGATACAGCAACAGTATATAACTTTATTTACAGAAATATATATACAAATTACGAAAGAGAGGGGGAAGCAAAAATGGACACATATACAGGGGAATAATTTTTTTTTAGAGGTTGGGTGGTAGTAGAGGAAGGGATTGACGTTTCATCGTAAAGTTTTTGGTGATGGTGAATTTGTGGGGATGGTTGGCTGGGACAGGGAGAAGGGGTACAGGTCCAGGTGGGACAGTTATATTAAACTTTCTCCATGATATGTCTTTGTACAAAAAAGTCTTTCTTCCAAGTGCACTAGATGATTTTTCACTGTGTCACATTGTTGTTCTATTTGGTTTTGCAGTTGTACATGATGTATTATTTCTGGGGCATTACCTTTATTTTCTGTATGTACTGTGAAAGAAAAAATGTTTCAGGTACATGTGAAACAATGTGTATTAATTGACTTACTTTGGAAACTGCACTGTGTACCAATAGTATCAATATCTTCTTTCATTTAAACTTGAGGAATATTTTCTTCAAGCCACTCCTGGGTGCTAGGCATTTCTTTGAGAAACAAAAAATAAATTATTTTTTAGTGTAAATATTGAACAAAGTATGGTGCTGTAGGAATTAATGTAGTGCACTTACCAGTTTGCTGTTCTGTTCTGCTGTTAGTGTTTTGCAGGTATGCTGTTGACAGTTGGTTTGCAGTTTCTGTCTGAAGCAGCAGTCAGATAATTCCGCTGAAGGTTTAGGTCATTTTTGTTTTTCGTGTGTTCCATTATGTTGCATATATCATCGAGTTGCACTGTTGCTTTCGTAAGCACAGAGCTTGTAGACCTAGTTTATTTAATGGGACATTATGGTTAAGTTGCACTACTAAAAACCTATCAAATTATGTGAAAAAGCATTGTTAATGGGACATTATGGTTAAGTTGCGCTACTGAAAACCAATAAAATTCAGTGAAAAAAACATGGTTAAAGGGATTTTATAGTTCAGTTGCCCTGAGTAAAAACAAATTCAGTGCCACAAACTTTTTTTTTGAAGGACATTATAGTTACTTTACACTAATAACAACATATCCTTATTATGATTACAAGTAAAACCAAGAAAAAGAATTTGCCAGTTATGGTAAGCTAAGGAACGATAACTCGTGCCATCACTGTGCACTGCAAGGACTAACACCCATGACATCAAAGATGACATCACAAATGTCATTGATGACATCACTGAAGACATTACATGTGCATTTACTTTGCATGAAAAGTCTGTTCAAGGGATTCTTATGATAATGTTGAGACAAAACTGTCAGAGGGCATTGGGAGAAATATCAGGA
Source organism: Ambystoma mexicanum (assembly GCF_040938575.1). Lineage (NCBI taxonomy): Eukaryota > Metazoa > Chordata > Amphibia > Caudata > Ambystomatidae > Ambystoma > Ambystoma mexicanum. The sequence continues at coordinate 525,830,609 of NC_090926.1, forward strand.
GCTACATAGTTCGCTAAGGAATGCATTGCTATAAATACCATTATATTACAGAATTGTTTGCCGTATAAGAACCTTCTCATGTGGAATCATAAGAATTGTGTGCAGGATACACCACAGAGGTGCAATATTCATAATCTTGCCATGTTGGATAGTAACATGATAAATGCTTTCATATTAGAGTTTTGTGTACTGCGAAAGATGTAATAAGTAGCTAACAAATCATACTTATCACATAATTGTATTACTATAGACAAAACATAAAGAGACCACCATGCGTAGAAATGTGGGCATATGCCTAGAAAGTAAAATAAGCAAAAAAGAAGCAGTAATACCAGAAAATGTTCATATACTAACTGATCATCTTCATGCACAGAAATGATTGCTGTGTTTCAAGCCTGCTTGTTCCCCTTTGTATAGGTATCATATGATGTGACTGAACCCTAAGAAATGTACTGTAAGAGCAATACATAGAAATATGGGCATATACAGGGAAAATAAAGTAAGCAAAAAGCAAGCAGCACTACCAGAAAGTGTTCATAACCCAACTGATCATCTTCATGCCCAGAAATGATTACTATGTCTCAAGGCTACTTGTTCCCCTATGTATATGTATCATATGATGTGGCTGGACCCTAAGGAATGTAGTGTTAGAACATATGCGAAGGGTAAGGTCTACAAATATAGTACCTTTTGAATGTTTAGTTCCTGACTGTTAGTGAAGAAAACCACCTACCCTAGATATGTGAGTAAAGGAAAAAAAGGGAGCCAGACATGTGATGTCATCAATGACATTTGTGATGTCATCTTTGATGCCATGGGTGTTAGTCCTTGCAGTGCACAGTAGTGGCGCGAATTATGGTTCCTTAGCTTACCATAAATGGCAAATTTCTGTGATTTTTCGGTTTTACTTGTAACCTTAATATGGATAGGTTGTTATTAGTGCAAAGTAACTATAATGTCCCTTTAAAAAAGTGTTTGGCACTGAATTTGATAGGTTTTTCTTAGGGCAACTGAACCATAACGTCCCTTTAACAATGTTGTTTCACTGAATTTTACAGGTTTTTAGTAGTGCAACTTAACAATAACGTCCCTTTCACAACCTTTTTTCACTGAATACATATAAATATATATTCAATGATAAAACTTTGTTTAAGGGCCATTATGGTTAAAAGTAAAATTGGAAAACCTCAGAAATGTGCCTGTTATGGTAAGCTAAGCAACTGTAACTTGCACCACCACCATGCATTGCTAAGACTAACACCCAGGACATCAAAGATTAAATCACAAATGTCATTGATGACATCACATGTCTTTGGTGGCACGAGTTATGGTGGCACAAAGCTTAGGTGGCTGAATATATAGGAAAATGTACCACTCTCCAGTTTTTACAAATCTTTGGAAAAGTGTGAAACCAAAATCTAGATATGTAGAAGCCATAATTAAAATAGCTTTTCATATGAAAAGAAAATTTTTCATTTTTGTATTGAATACACTTAAGAAATTACTTTTGCAGGAAAGTGGAAACACACTACTCATACAGAATTATTTTCTTTTATGAGGAGAGTTACATTTAAGGAAAGAATGTGCTTTTAGCATTGATGAGTGTGGGCAAAGCAGTGTGATTTCTGAGAAAGAAAAAAAATGCCTAAGGTCTGATAATACAGAAATTGAAAGTTTAGGTCAGTCTAGAATATCACTTAAAACGCAAAGTGAGGCATGGACGTGCACTTTTGTGTGCATTATTGATAGGTTTCCTGTAAGTCTTAAAGAGATTTTTGCAGGTTTTGCACAACAACAATAAAGTACAAAGACAGATGAAGATGCTACAGAAAATAGTTGACTGTGAAGTTTGTGAAAAGAAACAGGACTTTTGGGTCACTCTAGCTTGTTTTGCTAAAACTCAATGGAACAATCAGTTTCATCATATGCGGATGCTGGCTGCAAATCATACTAAAATGAGATACCTTGTAGTTAAACTATATGTGTAGAAAGTTTAGTATCTACACTGCAAATGATAAATATAATGCATTTAAAAAGTTATGTCTATGTAGGTTACACACTTACAAGAAGTGGAAATGATCTCATGCTTTCAAAGGATTTGATTTTTCAACAGTATAAAAAAGTATTTCAATGTTTTAGTTGCCTTCTACTGAAAAACCTGACATTGTTTTCACATCTTGTTGACGCTCTTTTTATAAGTCTCAAGTGTAGCATTGGGGAGAAAATTAAACAGAGTGTAGAAGAAGTTTGCAAAGTACTGTATCTGTATTTCTTTGTAGAAGAACAATTTGACCCAAGTAAGGCACGTTATGTATGTAGACACTGGGCCTCATTCGACCTGAAAAAAATTACTGCAGTCTGATTTCCCAATGCCACAGGGCTGTTCTGAGTGCTGTGGCCGGAAAGTCAGATGCCGGTAATTTTGTGAGTCCCCATTGCCATCATGGGAATGGGAACACGGGAGCACCTGCACCATTATAAACGGTCCAGTGCTTCCGTGAGTCCTCTGGGAACGGTGCCATCCCATCTGGCAGGTCTGACGGCACCAACCCGCATAGTTGTACTGTGCTGGTCCGGAAAAAATGGTGCCAGTAGGCTTACTGGCACTGTTGCTTCCGGATCAGCACTGTTGTAATGAGGCCCACTGTGGAGGGTTTTATAAACAAACAATTATTCCTGCAGAAAGTGTCTTGAATGACAAGGTAGTGCCTGATATCCCTGTTGTGCTCCAAAAATGTAACATCTGTGGAGGGATTGCATCGCAAACTGTTCATACTTTTCAAGTTATTGTTAGATTTGCAAACAAGGATGTCAAACTTAGCTAAGAAATCATTATTGCAAGGTGTGAGAAGCAAAGTTGTGAATTTACCTTTCAATTCAGAAGAACATGTCAACACTCTAGGAGTGAATTGTGACATTGAAGATTCTTTCTTTGTTATAGTAAACGGTGCTGTCTCAAAAGATAACAACATTTGACAACAGTTTATTGATACTGGAAAGGTGAAAAACACATTGACATTTCTGTTGGAGCACAATGAGTTTTGCAAAGGCCATGTGACTGTACCAGACTTGTCTATGTATGATGTTGAGTTAACAACACAAAAGCAGTGAAGATCGCTTCCAACATCAATCAGTTGCAGAGGGAATAGTTTGTATGAACATTACACTTTACATCCTCTACACTCATGTGACGTCATGGGCACAGTTTAGAATTGTATCAAATGAGGGCAATGAAAAGTGCACCAATCAGTGTCTGGGAAAAGACATTAGAAGACTGTTGTTTCCCTATGATTTTTCCTACTGGTACAGCAGGCAGATTGGATGATCAGAAGGTTCAATTTTCTTCTTCAGAATATCGTTGGACAAGAATGTATTCTGAAGAAACCTGAATCCGCCCAAATGTTGAATATATTTTCAAAGTGAATTTTCAACATTATGTTGTGCTGTTTCCCATACACTTCAGACCAGAACTAGATTTTAAAATCTTTCAGCATGTGAGATGCTGCAACAGGTGATAGAAAAGAAAATTAATTTTTAGAGGTTTAACTTACCAGTAAACCTGAGGAACCATGGAACCATGGAACCATGGAATGTTGGTATAGGAGACACTGAGAGATTAGATGCATGATCAGAAACCTGGGCCCTCCAACTTGGTTTGTGTCTTTAAGTTGCACTGAGTATGGTTGGAATGATCTTGCAGAGCGGACATTTGAAAGTATGCCACATAACGAAGAGATAGAACACATGACACCAGGAGAATTGTGTTCCATGAACACTGTAAGTATATTGTGGTTCTTTCATCACATAATTTTAGCCATGTTACACTGTAAATGCAATAAAGAAAATGGTCCACTAGGCACTGTGTAACATATATTTGCAGGAAAGAGTACCAGGGATGTGGGCCTGCGTATATGCATATGCTGTTGTGGATTAAAGAGGCTCCTCACTTTGGGAAAGAAAGTGATGGCTGTGTGAAGGAGTTCATAGAGAAATATGTACTTGTTCCATTCCTGTTCAGCATGTGAATTGATTTACAGAACAAGGTGGAAAGATTTTAAAGGCACTCATGTGGAAAGTACTGTCAGAGAAAATGCAAAAGTAAAGACAAGTAAGTTATCAAGACATACCTATTATTTAAAAAGAAATAAGGAATGCCAATTCATTAATTATTTCAATCATGTCATTGTGCAGCTTTTGAATGCAAATACTGATGTACTGTATATTGCTGACGGTACAACAGCTGTTGCTAATTTTGTTATACCATACATGACAAAAGCTGAAAAGAGCAATATAGCTGAGGTATGGGCAGATTTATCAGCAGATAAATGTCTAAGTCAGAAACTTCTAAGCTTTTGTCTGAAGATGCTCTCACATAGAGAGTGGGGTAGCTATCGGCTAACTAGTTTCCCTCTGTATGGACGTATCATTAATGTACTTTGGTGAAGTCTATGCCGAGCTTGTACTAGAAATTGGGTACTGAAGCCTGAAACAGTACCTGACAGTACAAAGATTCTCAAAACCAACTTAATAGTCACATATTATCAAAATCAATCCGTAGAGATGGAGGATCTTTGTTTATATGAAGTAGCAGAATGCTACTCATATCGAAATATTGAAGCAAAAAGTGAGAGAGGACGGTTTAAAGTACATGGATTTACTGGTTGCGTAGTTAGACATGAGAAGGCAATTCACATCAACCCCATGAAACTGTCTTGCCAAACTGCAGAGAAAAAGGAATTATTTCATTATTGTGTTTTGCGATTGTTCGTCCCATGGCGTGCAGCGAGTAGTTTGCTTGGAAGTTTATAAACATTTGAAGGATCATTTTTTGCTACAAAAAAAGCTCAATTACATATAAAAAAAAATGTGAGCAGTACTTGGAGTTACTGGAGGAAGAACTACATCAAGCAGAACTTTTGGCAGGTGAATTGGCAAAAGAGACTCCTGAGGGAAGTCAAGATTCTGCAGCAGGAAGTCAAAACATGCTTATTGAGCCAGTTATTCAAACTGATATTGAGTTTGCCATGGAAGAAGTATTAAGTGAAATACAGCAAACTAAAGTTAGATGAAATAGTTAGTAAACTTAATTTAGAACAACTAAAAGTGTATTATAAAATCAAGGATAGGTTCTTACATGGTTGAGAGCATGACAAGCATGAATGTTCTTGTGTCCACTACAAACCTGTATTGTTCTACGTTAGTGGACAAGCAGGAATAGGTGAAACGGTACATCTTTTTTAATTCATGCAATAAGTCCTATGATCAAAAATGTAACTTATTGTTCTTTGTCATGTATTGTAACTGCTAAAATGGGTTTACCAGCAGTCAATGTAGGAGGTGTTACTTTACATCGACTGTTGATGCTATCAGTGGAACATGACAATAAACTAGATTATTGAAAAGTTGTAACAAGTGCATCACAAGAAGTAGGAAAAGTTCTGAGAGAATTCAATATTTTGATTGTAGATAAAGTAAGCATGGTGTCTAACTGTATGCTAGCTTTCATTCGCTTCTGAATGAAAATGGTTTTGAAGACTGACTACAATGTGTTGTACCTTCTTTGAAAGATCATTTGGTTTTAAAAATGCTGCAATCTACGGATAGTGAAAAAATGACAAGACAAGGGAAAAAGACAATTTGTTTAAAAGTGGGTAAAAGGAGAAACTATTAAAGGGTTAAAGCGGCAAAAAAACTTGTAGTTACTTGGTAAACTTTCACTAACAAGCACTAGTAACAATGATCAATCTAAACTTTTTTTGTGGGTGGGGTGATTATTTGCGGCTATGTACTGCAGCACGCTCTGATTGGTCACATTTGCATGCACTGATTATATCATACAAGGTATGATTGGAACATTCGTTGATGCGGATAGGAATCATGTGTAGATGCACAGCCGCAGTGCATGATATTTCTGGCTGGTGCATCAGGTGCAAACATGCGTAGCCGCGTTGAAGAAGCTTGATGTCCCATTGGGTGATTTCACACATGTGGATTTTGCCACACAGCATGGGCGCAGCTGCATCAATAAATAGCAACGTGTGATTGGTCCCTTTGTTGATGAGGGCAGGAGTCATGTGTAGACATGCAGCTGCAGCACGTGATATGATTGGCTGCAGCTACAAGCCGAAAGACTGGTAGCCGCATTGATATAGATCAAGGTCCCATTGGGTGATTTTGAATGTGCAGATTTTGTCGTAAACATGGGCGTGGCCGCGTCGATCTACCACAGTGCGTGATTGAGTTGTTTGCTGATGCGGCCAAATTCGTAGCGCAGCCTGTGATCTGATTGGCTGTGGAAAACAGGCATGATGCCACATAGCCATGTGAACATATCTTTCAAATTGATTGGGCCTTCCCTGGACGTGGCTATGGCCACATGCAGGCAAATCTTCATGCTGATTTAGGCAATTGGTCAATAATTTAGGCGAAAACACGTGAGTGTGCTTGGTTGTACCCGCACGTATGGAAAACACATTTTGGTTTGCTATATTGCGTAACTGCAGTTATATCCCTCAAGCACCTCTTTCCTGTTTTTTATCATTGCTTTTTGTCGTTTGGTGGGTGAGTTTCTTTGTAAGCCTTCAAGAATTTTAAAAGCAGTACCTTCATGTATCCATTCCACGTTTACCTTTCTTCTTCCTTTGTTTTGTGCTTTGTAGTTTGTAATTTGTTGTTATTTTAGCTTGTTATTTTGTGTAAAGTTTTTTGATAGTAAGTGGCAGAGTCCTTTTTGTGTTGTGCATTTTCACAGTTTTTATTTTTCCTCCTCAGTCCTGCATTTCAAAATGACTACGACCAGCAGTGATGATGAGGTGGTGTGGGTGGCATTAGCTTTAACACCATGGAACAAACAATGTGCACAAAAAGCCATTGCTGATAGTTGGCAATATTTACATGTAAAGGACCAACATAGCAAAACAGAGATTGAGGAGGTCATGTACTGCTCACCTTAATGTCCCTGCAACTGCATCTTGAATTTCACATTTTTTTTGTTATTCCATACAAAATTGACATTATTAATACAGACATGTGGGCTAATGAAAAAGATGTATCGTGTCCACAAAGTAAAATAAAAAGAAATTATGTAACCCCATTCCCCTCACATAAACCTTTTCTTAACAAACTTTGCATATTTACTTTTAAAAGATTTTACACGTATATGTACAATTGATGAATAACAACTTTGATAAAAAAACTCTAGAGCACCTGGTTCCGGACAGAATCACAAACGTGGATCTCAAGGTTCTTCCCGTCGGAATGGGCTGACCTCCTTGGCAAAATATTTCGCAGATGTGCAGAACTGAAGGTGATCCCCCCATCGTGGAAATCAGCCACAGTTGTTCCCATTTTCAAAAAAGGAAACAAGAGCGACCCGGCAAACTATCGACCTATCGCCCTGTTGGACTCCATTGGGAATGTCTTTGGCTCTATGCTCCTAAGAGACTTCAAAGACTGGGCCAAAAACGCCCCATGTGATGACTACCTGCTAACAAGCTTCAAGAAGGACCTGGGAACCTCAGCGAACATCCTTATGATAAGCGCTCTAAAGAGCAAGGTCTTGGAAAGTGGCACACAGATTTTCATCACCCTTATAGACCTAACCCAGGCCTTTGGCCGTGTGGACAGATCCCGTCTCTGGGCTAAACTAGCGACCAGTACTCGATCAAAGCCCTTTACACTGATACCAACGTGAGAGTTTGGCTAAACCACCAACGGCTACTCTCATCTGACATTCCAATTCTAAGAGGCGTGAAGCAGGGATGCATGCTGGCCCCGGCGCTATTCTGGGCCTTCATAAGGGACATCAAACAACAACCCACATTTTTCAGCCGAAAATGGGCAAAACACTGATTAACCGGCTGTTTTACGTGGATGACTTAATTCTCCTTGACCACACACTAATCGGTCTACAGTGTCAACTCAACAACTTGCAAGAATACATCTTGAGTAACAACATGGAGCGCAACGAGAAAAAAAAAACAAATTCACGATCTTGGCAGCGTGAACTAAGAAAAAAGAAAAGATCTTTCTGGGCCTTGAAAGACAGCCCATAAAAAAAAGTGTGAGACTTTAGGTACCTTGGAGTGATACTAGACAGCTTTGTTTGTTTATTTATTTGTATTGCACACCTGACCCATAGGTATTTGGGCACGAGGGCATAAAGAGGGTTGTGAAACTTAAGTTACATGGAGCACAGGCATGAATACAACTGAGGTTACAATGCTGTATCCATGAACAATCATAAGCAGTAGGGCATGTAATAAAAGTACAGTAATATACCGTAGGCATCAATAGTCACATACATAGGCACAAAACAGTGAAGTCACATATATACAATAAGTACTAGGATGATTGCAGGTAAGGTCAAACATTGTGTTCCTTTGGCCAGTGAATCAGACTGATCTTCCCTTAAGGCAGGGGGGAGAGAGTTCCAATATTGTGCTGCTTTGACAGGGAAGCTGCTCCGTCCAGATTTAGTAAGCTTAAATCTAGGTGCTAATAGTAGGTTTGAGTTATTTTTTCTTAGGGGACGGGAAGCTGTTTGTCTGGTGAATCTGGCTGTAAGGTATTGTGGGGCAGCTTGGTTAAGACATTTGTGTGTCAGAGAGGCAGTTTTGAGGAGGATTTCATCTTTCGTCAAGAGCCAATTAACAAATCTCCTGAGGTCAGAAATATGGCCATTTTTAGGGAAGCTTAGGGCAGCTCTCAGGGCATTGTTTTGGAGAGTCTGAATTTTGGACGGAATGTATTTATTGCTGCCTATGTATAGGAGATTGCCATAATCCAACTTGGATAAGATTAAGGCTCTCGCTAGAGTAATGCAGTTGTTGGGTGAGAGGAACGGCTTAGCTGCCCTGATCAACTTGGAAGTGTAGGAGGTAGCTGAGGCCATAGTGTTTACTTGTTTACCAAAGGTGAGCGTGGAGTCTATGTAAAAGCCAAGGGTTTTGACTACCTTAGCCACAGTAATGATATTGTTGTCAATTGTGAAGGATGCATAGTTAGGACCTAGATTTTTGATGTTAGATGGGGTACCAATGATGGGGAGTTCTGTTTTGTCATCATTCAGGCATAGACCATGAGAGGACATCCATGCCTGGATGATGAGGTAGACTCTGTTCACAAAGGCGAAATCCTTGTCATAAGCTCAAAGCACGAGACAGCCATGCAAGATGCCTTAAGAGTCAAAACAAAAAAAAAACTGGTAGAACAAGGGAAGGCAATTGACAAAAAATGTGGATTTTTTTCTATGATCCCAGTGCTGAACTTTTATGAATTGAAAGTGGTCACAACTTTGACACATGGAGCAGATGCTATGCCAAACATCCAACAATACTTTGGCCCAAACTTGAGGCGATGTTTTGGAGATCAGTTCTTGGTTCACCAAACTCCACTTCTGTAGTCTCCATTAGAAATGAACTTTCTGTCGCTATCAGGCTCGGCCAAATTCAATGAACTGATGCTCTTTCGGAAGTGCAGGATGTCTAAGAAGCTGTCAATTTACAACTTGATACACCATGAAAGCCTAGGCACTAGCTGCAAGATGCTCAACCTTTGGACCCGGAGGAACCTAGACACCCTACTCTCAATTGCAAGCGATGAAGAAGAACTGCATAAGAACCCCTTGAGAGTCTTGAACAGACTAAAGGACTTGGACTGGATATGGACAGTGGAAGAAGCCGCGAATAACAAACTGATGACCCACCTTCCCAGCAACACAAAGAAATTAAACAAACTCCAACTGTTCATTAAGAAGTTCCCATCTAAACAGGCTTGTAACATATTGCTGAGAGCTAGACTTAATTTAATTCAAACAAATGTTATTCTAGCCATTAGAGGTCTGTAGGCCACAAACGTGTGCTGATTCTGCGATCCCTCTGGCGAGAAAGAGTCTATTCGCCATCTTCTTTTCTCCTGTCCTGGCACACGCCAGATTAGACTTCATTATCTACAGCACACTTTTTCCAACTTTTCACTAAGGGACGAAGACTCTTGTTGGTCCAAAATGATTGCGGGCGACAGAACCTCCTGGTTACTTGCGACCTTCAAAATCCTTCAATATGTAAACTGTAATCTTCTCTCAGCTAAGTCGCAAACACAGGCTCAGCTGCGAGAAGCATTCAAGGCACAAGCCCTAATGCGACAATGATACCTTTTTATAACTTGATGGACATGACTGAATCTCTACTTGGTAAAAATCTTGTTGATTAACACAAATAAATATAAAAAATAAGAATAGAACATTATTAAAGTATTACAGTAACTGTGTACAAAGACTACACTCAATGTATACTAAAATATATCTGCGCCACATATATATGTACATGTTTTTTTTTTTTACGATTTTATAACCATGGCTACCAAAGATGCACGCACGACTAAATGTGACAACGACTGGGGAGTTGTATCCATGGCTTCCACAGTGGATAACAGTTACTATAATGACATACATAAGAATATTTAGTTTTTTAACACACCTTGTATTGAAAGGCTCAACTAAGGGTCTATGATCTGTATTTACAGTACATGTTTTTACTGTCTATTTTATAACTGAAAAGTTGGTCCTGAAAATGACTGTTTGTAGGATAAGGAAAAAAGAGGTAGAAACACACTCACTCCAGGTCCCCCTAGCTCCACTGTGTTGCTCACAAAAAGGAATCAGCAAGCTGGGAGTGCTTCCTGGTTCCTGTATGTCAGCCACGAAAAGGCCGAACGCAACTGAGCACCTCTTTTTCGTACCTCAAGCCCCGGCCTAACCTTCACCCTGATGTGTGATGTGTGAGGACTGGGCCAGGGACCCCCATACCTGGTGTGGCAAGGCACCCTGCACCGCAGGGGCCTGCACTACATCAGTGCTTCCTGGACTCTGTGCTCAATCCCCCTGTGCCACAAAAACATTGATATGCAACTGATATGCAGTAGATAAAACTACAGTTGGAGTTTCTTGCAAACTCCAACTATGAGGATTCCTGAACATTAAACGGCATACACATATGCTGTATGGACTTGGACCTTGTGAGCTTCTGAGTCTTAGTGGTTGTGCACACGTGTTGAGGGTCATGGAACTCCTAACAGGGCAAGGACAAGTTCCCACTTTGGCAAGCTCCTGCATACCCCTGAGTTGAACAGTTAAGCAGAGGATGTTGTCACACCACACACCCCGTACTCACTGGAACTACTCTATGTTGGTGGAGGCATACAAAATGACATGCTCCTTGGTGAGCTACAGTTAGGTAGTGACTCCATCTCCCTGGAGAAACTTGCAGGGATTTGTTCCAGCTGTCTCTGTTGACCAGACATATTTGCCCGTTTTGTGACATACAAATGCCAACACTGAATGGACCCAGATGCACCAGGACGTTCGTTCAGGCACCAGAGTGGCATCGGATGTGTCACCATGTAGCCATTTAGACAGGTAAAGTGGCTTCACATTGCCAAAAACCCTGTTGAAAGTGACAGGAAAGAAGTACATGGATGATTCTTGCATGTCCATTCCAGTTGGCACCTGGGTGGTTTTGTGTTTATTTCAGCACTTGTGTGTTGTGTTAAAGGCAAAACTGATTTGCCCTATGTTGCTAATTACATCAGGCAGTGTTATACTGCATTCATAATGGATGCTCACATTCAAGACTAGTCCCACCTCCTACAATTCCCTTTAATGCTCTGATATCAATCAAAGTCAGCACATATCTTCCCACAAATACATACCGAGCATCAAAAGTGGTTTTCCACCTCCTGTTGTGAGGTACTCATTGTGGTGGTTGACATTCAGCTTCCAGATGCACCTCTGTAGGTCCTGTCAGCACTTCTGGATCTGGGACAGCCCGTCAGAAAAGAGTGTCCATGCCTTACTATGCTGGTGCCTTAGGATCTACTGATGCCTAGGGCATATGAGGTGTGGCACTTATTTCACAATGTCGGACAGATTGTTGCCTGTTGATATGGGGGATGTTGTGTGTAACATGTTATTTCTGGGTACCTGGTGGTGTGAATAAATGAAGGATCAGGCACAAAGTGGACCATAGGATCAGGCAAAATGAACATGGAATTGGCAGATTTCTTGTCATTTGTAGGGGCACTGAGGATGAGGAGAAGGCAACTTGGGGGAAAACTGGGAGGGGAGATGGAGCAAGTCTGGGTGAAGTTTAAAGAGCAATCGAGAGGCAGGAGTAAGGCGATGTGAAGGAGTAAGCAGGAGTGGGCCCAGCAGTCAGGGAGGGGAAGAGAGGTCAGAAGAGGTAGCAAGTTTGAGCAAAGGATTTAAATGACCAGAGAGAGTTGTGAGCGGCAATGAATGTGGGGGACTGTGTCACAGAGGGGTTAGCTAGAGTCCTGGAGGGATGGAAACAGCTCTACATTGCTGCACATCTGTCACAGAGGGGGCAGAGTGGTCACTGTAGGATGTGCATTCAAGGAGTGGAAGTTGCATTCAAAGAGACGCACAGGGAGAAGTGAGTAGGCAATGACAAAATGAAGCAGACAGCTGGCAGACACATCTACCTGCAATTAGGGATATACAACATCAGTCAAGGGAAGCACAGAAGCAGGGACGAAGCAACAATCATGTGGCACATAGGGCAGGAAAGGGGTACCTGCAGTCAGGGAGGGGTACTAGGGCAGTGAATGTGTGTCAACAAAGAAGGCATTCAATTAAATCAGACAGTCTTGAGGTGTGGGCCTTTTATGTTGTGGGGTTGTTTTTGCAGGCATATCAGCTTTGCAAGCTGTCGGGCATGTGTTATGATTGATATTTCAACTAGTAACTCTTTCTGCTAATAGAAACACTTTGGAACAGAGTGGGCCAAGAAGAAGATCTCAAAGGATTGTTATGGACAGCACTGCCTGGTACCAAGCGGGCCTGGTAACAACTGCCCCATGGCAGCATGCCCTGGGAGAGGGGCAGCGGCCAACAACCAAGGGCCAGCTGGATACATCACCTATCATACCCCAAGGGACATTAACTTAATGACGGCATCCCACAAACAAAAGCCGCAGTTAACTACACTCACTTTCAAGAGGCGCTAAGATTGATACATGACTGTGGCAGGGAGGCCCTTATGGCCAAATTCGACGTAGAGTCTGCTTTCAGGTTACTGCCAGTCCACCCAAATTCACAGCAATGGCTAGGCATAACTTTTGATAAAAAATTCTACATGGACAGATGCCTCCCCATGGGATGTGTGGTATCATGTTCACTCTTTGAGCAATTCAGTTCATTTTTTCAGTTTGCATTTCAGAAACAAGTAACTGGGGCCAGAGTAGTCCACTACCTAGACGATTTCATGTTGATAGGCCCGGCAGGCACAGAAGACTGTGGTAGGGCATTAGCAGAATTGAAAAACATGGCTACAACATGGGGCTTTCCCCTAGCAGCAGAGAAAACCACCAACCCATCCACAAAGATCATTTTCTTAGGGGTAGAAATAGACACATCTGCGGGCTTATGCAGAATCCCAAAATAAGAAAATAGAAGAATTGTTGGAAGAAATTCACAATTTATGAAAGAAAGACAAAGGCACAGTCAGGTAATTAAAATCCTTGACGAGCAGTTTAAACTTTGCAGCCAGGATAATTCCACAGGGGAGGGTATTCTCACGTAGCCGAGAGTTTAAAACAAAATCATGCAACAAGCCCCATTTGCACATCAGGTTGGGGGAAAATGTGAAAGAAGATTTAAAAGTCTGGGAGAATTTCATCACGGATTTCAACGGAGCCACACTTTGGCACATGCCATTGAATCTAGGGGACAAAAAGGTCCTCTTCACAGATGTAGCAGGGAGTAAGGGTTTTGGGGCCCTTCTAGATACTGATTGGGTGGCAGGGCATTGGCCTGAGGCATGGCATGCAGCAGGGTGGACCAAGAATATCACCCTTTTAGAAATTCTACCAATTTGGCTAGCTCTACGCATGTGGGGCAGGAGGCGCGTGGTCTGACAACATGAGCGTTGCAGGAATTATCAACAAAGGAATTACCAAATGCCATTTGGTACTCAAAGTCCTAAGAGCCAACACAAGAGTTACACTTCACGAAAATATTGTTGTCAGAGCTAAGCACATCTCAGGAGCAGATAATAGCATTGCAGATGCCTTAACTCGCTTCCAGTGGTCGAACTTTTGGGAGCTAGCGCCGCACGCCCAGGAAAAGATGACATTGATCCCAGGAGACTGCTGGGCAATCCTAGAATGATAGAAAGAATTGCAACAGCGCCAATGCCGAACGGCCAGGGCCGGGATGCACAACGTCAACCAGGCACCTCAAATACGGGTGGCAGCAGCATGCTGCCTACAGATCACATGAGCCCTGACACGGAGTTCCTACTAGAGATGGCCAAGAAAGCATTGGCAAGCAACATCACAGCAAAATACAGTAAGTGTTTGCAAACAGTTTTTAAAATAACAGGCCAAAATCATGTTGAGCTAATAAAAATAAAATACATAGGCTGTCATTACGACTCTGGCGGTAGCCATGCCGCTATTGACGGCATGGCTGCCGCCAAAATCGGGTCCGGGTCTGGGTTCCCAGAATGGGGAATTCCTGGGCCATTCCGAGTTCGGAGGGCCTGGTAATTCCTCCCTTCAGGAACCCGGGCCTGGACCTTCCCCATTCCCATTTCAGCCCCCATAGGGCTGAATGGGAATGGGAGAGGGAGCAAACAATGGGCTGATTACTAGCGCCCCTTTGTTTGCTCCCTCTTCCCCTTGCGGGACCCGCTCTGCATATCTGATAAAACCAGACGTGGAGAGCGGGTCCCGGGTGTGGACCTCGTAATCAGGTGTTACGGGGTTGATGGCTCCGGCACCTTTACCGGCCCCATTAATCTCTTACCGCCTGGCTTATAATGAGGCCCATAGACACGTTTTTAAGGTGGGCACACGACCAGGGTTTTAAAAAAGATTGGGCAAAAAGAGATATCTTATTTCTCAAAGCTAAGAGGAAACTCAGACCCTACACAGAGCACATTAATGACATATGCTATGAAAGGTTGGGGCAAGGTGGAGGGACCCCAGATCAATACTTGGCACCCTATAGATTTTGAAAAACTGGTCAAAATAACAAGCTTATTGGACAGCATATGCACCCACCCATATGAAACATTATTGTTTAAAACTGTGTTTTTCCTCGCATACTTAGGGGTTTTTCGCATAGGGGAGCTCATGGCATCTAGCACCAAAGCCAGCAATCAGTTAGGCATGATGGAGACCAGGGTAAGATAGGACAGCGTCAGCATTGAAATGCAACAATTCAAAACAGGGTCTAAAAGAGTAATAAACATCTGCTGCATCAACGATGCACCAAACTGCCCGGTGTGCACCACCAACCTCTATTGTACCCAGCGGCCCAAAGTGGGAGGATGATTCATAATCCACAGAGACACCTCGGCACTAAGACATTAACCAATTCAAAGGAGTTTTAATGAAGGCAATCAGCAGGGCAGAATGGAACCCAAATGATTTTGGCACCCACTCATTTAGAATAGGGGCAGCAACCATAGGATGACAGGGCGGTTTAGGCGCCCAGCAGGTCAAGAATATTGGCGGGTGTAAATCAGATTGTTTTAGAAGATACATCAGGATACAACTAATATGGTTTTTCCCCCTCTTTTTCTCTCTCCCCCGATAAAACAAAAGATCAGGACGCACTGCTAAGATCTGCCTGGATAGGCGGGCACACTTCCGTATTCAGCCCTGGGCGATGGGCTGAAGAAACTAAGGAAGGGGCAGCTTTTAGGAACACAATTGCATCATGGTGGGGCTACAGAGGCCTTCACTGGCAAGACATTCTTGATAAACTAGCTGACCTAGTTGCGCACAGAGACCCGCTGGAAATATTGATTATACATCTAGGGGGAAACGATTTGGTAAACATGGGGAGAAAAAACGTATACGAGGAGATATGCACCTCACTAGCGGGCATCGCTCACAACTGGAGGGACATGGAAATTTACTACTGGGCAGTCCTGCCCAGAAAATGATGGCAGGGCGCTATCTGCTACAAATCAGTAGACACAGCCAGGAGGAAATTAAACAGAAGCATTGAAAAATTCTGCATAGACAGGGGCTAAGGGTTCATAAAACTACAGCCATAACTTTGGGCAACCCCGATTTGTTTCACAAGGACGGGACCCACCTATCGGGTTTAGGCATGGAACATTTTTATAGAGAAAAACCAACACCATAGCTACCAGAGGCTTCCACTAACCGACTTTTGGGGGAACACAGGCAGCCATAAACCTACCTGTGGGTGGTGGCACTGGCCAAGGGGGTAACCTCAGGACCCGGTGCCCAAAAGTATAAGTATGATGATATGCGATTATTGTTTATATGTATGACCATATCTGTAACAATAGAAACAACAAAGGGGCTGCACTGCGGGGTGCCATACAGTCGGCGGCAAGCTGACCTGGGGGGCTGGGCTCACAGCCCCCACATGGATACAGCAAGACAAGGGCTCAGGGCTACCCCTGGGCCCTATATAAAATGCTGCTCGCAGCCAGTACAACACAGAAAGGTTGGGACGATGCACGGGGACCCAAACAGAACGAGTTTGCTGTGTACTTAGCGTCTTGTTTTTCTTTTCCACGAACCCTCCCACCCTAGAAAAAGGGAGAGAAAGAACGGAAGAGATGACAGGACACCGTACAGTGGCCACAAACAAGTCGTGGGACAAGGAAGCCGGCACTGGCCAGAGGGGGTAACCTCAGGACCGGTGCCCAAAAGTATAATACATCATAATATGCGATTATTGTTCATATGTATGACGATATCTGTAACAATAAAAACCCACAGCCTGTTTATTGCCAACACTTGAAAAAACGTGTGGAGTAATGATTTGGGTGAGGGAAGAGGGACTGCATCACAACAAGCCTCATCCAACACAGCAAAGTACATTTCCTGCCTGCATATGTTTCCAGCAGTTACTATTGCACAGTGTTTACACCTTTCTTAGATGCCCGACATAGGATGCCAGTGTGTAACTAGGGATCCTCTTATTGAACACTGCATCAGAGATAAAACCTCAAAAACGAGGTGTTCATGGAACACAGACTACTATGCATAAATCATAAGCGGCTCCCAGAGCTCAGTTACTGTGCTGTGGAAAATGATGGGCAGAAGGTTCATATTACAATTGTGATTTCCACATAGCAATGCAATTGGTACACCATCACATCCGAACATTCATGAATGGCTTCTGGTAAAAATTGAACGGCCCAAGGCACAAAGGGTCGACCTTTGGCATTTCTGACTAGACATCCTTCCTTCACATGTTGGCTGCAATGATTTGACAATGGATAGAACCCTTTTATTGGTGATGGGCATGATTTCGACTTGTAGAGCTTAGAGCACAGTTTAGATACCATGCAAAATGATTGCAATTAGTAATTATATTTGTTTTAGCGTGAACAAAAATGTAAAAAAATCACACAGCAGAACAAAGGAAGAATCCAGATGATTTCCCCTTCACACTGATTGTGTCAAACTTCATTCTCAACGGAGTCACAAGACGAAAGCAGGAAAGGGAAGTTGTTTAATGTGTAATTTGCAGCCTGCAATGCATGGCATTCTCGTCTATATCATTATTTATGACCTGCAAGCGCGTTGCTCGTGAGAGATTTCATCACTTTTTTGGTGCAATGGGTACAAGTTACCAGAATTGTATGTTTTATTACAGGTGAGGGTAGCCACAACATAACATTTCAGTCTTAGAATAACTGTTTTAAACATTGGTATTCATATGGGTATGGATATTTAAAGAAAGCTACAGCATATCGCGCTTGGCGTTATTTGTGTTTATGAATCACACGCTAAAGGCAACATAATTACTCGTTACCTAGGTGAGGGATTGATGTGCTCTCCTTCCTTGTCCTTGCTTGGCTCATCTTAATAATATCGTTGTCTATGATTCACAGTTAGAGGAAACGAGGCACCACAGTGTATTTTGCCTTTATATGTAATCAATATAATCTTCTTTGAAAAGTCAGAGTTCTCATTTCTTTTTCAAAAGCTATTCTGTTTCTTTCTCATCAAGGCGGATGTCTCTAAAACATGTTATCAGCCTAACCCCTTAAACTTTCCATAAACCTTGATGACAGATGAGAAATCGTTATCATTCTTTCATGTGCACATCTCACTGACCTAGAAGTTAGCTTCTGCAATTACCATAGCAACCAGGACTTTGCCATAATGCGTATTACAAGATAGTTCAAGTCAAGTTCCTTTGATGTTTCTGTAATTAAAATAAAAAAGTTATTTGATGCCACGATAGGTGTCTTTATTTTTGCATCGTTCATCATTAAAATGTACATTTCATGGCAAAACTGGCTGACACAAATGCATGGGATACACCTTTAACGATTGCATTGTTAGTATATTTCTGTTCGCTGCACACAGTCAAGTTACTGCAGAGGGGCACACTGAGTTTTTCATATTTATTGATATACTGGAAAATACATGTTGGCAAGTGAATGCTTTGCAGTCAGTTTGACGGAATGAGAATTCTTGGTTGCGTCGTCAGTTAAATATCGTTACATGTACTGTGATCTCTCCTTACATAGGAGTAAGAAGCAAGCGGTAAACTGCAATATAAGGACGATATGGACATGCCGATTTCCCTTATCACAAGGACGGCAGCTGAAAAAGTCATGATGAGTGAACAAATGTGAGCCACATGCACTGGTAGGTCATCAAGCCTAGAATCCAAGTTTAACATACCACACTTTTATTGTGAATGTATGTTTATTCGACTGATGTGTTATATTCTAGTACAGTTACAAGTTAAGACAATGATAAACAAAGCATAGTATATTTAAGAAGTTCAATACAACATACATACAAACGCATTATTGCAAACAAAAATAGGTCTTTTTGAAGGTTGTTTGGCCCCAAACATGGCGGCATCCCCCTTTGTTGCAATCTACTATGACACAACACATACCATGTACGTTCTACAAATAAGCCTCTCTAAACATAAGCTAAACGCTTTTCATGGTTTTACAGGGATTACAAGAAGGACGTGCATCTGTGGAACAAGCTAGCAAAGCAGTGTCTCTGCTCCGCAACGAATATAAGGAGTCTATTAATTAATTAATTACTTAATTAAATGATCTTTTCTAACATGCTTAACACCGGAGACCAGTCTCTAAACGCAGGATCAGAATTCAAACCTGTTTTGATCTGCATTGGCTTGCTTCCAAGGCAAATGAGTTGCACCTGAAGTAGCCTCCCAGCCCCTTTTAAACACTGCAAAAGAGAACTTCAAGAACTGTTGTGGAATTAGGTCATTGTCGTAGAAATGTAAGCTTACTCTCGTAGAAATGTAAATTTACGCTTGTGTTTTTTTTAATTGTGGGACACACACCAACCTCCATATTGGGCCTCATTACGACCCTGGCGGTAAGTTACCGCCAGGGCCGTGACTTTACCGCCATGGTGCTAACTACGTTAACGCCATGGCGGTAAGGGGATTTACCGCCCCATTCCGACCTTGGCGGGGCGGTAAATCCCCAATCCCCATTTACCCTTCCCCATTCCCATTTTTGCCCCATAGGGCATAATGGGAGTGGGGAAGGCGTTAATTACGCCACCGTAAATTACGGTGGCGTAATTAACACCAAGTTCCCTTACCGCCATGGTTTTTTACACCCGCTAAAAGCAGGTGTAAAAACCGCCATGGCGGAAAGGGAACTCGTAATTGGCGGTAAGGGGTCGGCGCAGCTAACGCTGGCGCTAACCCCTTACCGCCAGGGTCGTAATGAGGCCCATTGTCCCTTAATACAGAAACTTTTGTTCAAGAATCGGAATGATGCCGACAGTTGCCCCAGACGTGCGTCCTTTGCTCGCTGTGCCATACGGAACAAAGCTGCACATCACTGAGGAGGCACATCAAGGCTGAAGCATGCTGGGGTTGCTTGTGTTTATGTGCAGAGGGGACCTCTCCTCACAGTTTGGGTATGGCTGCTCCCATTGGTGGTAGTACCTGACTGATTTGCATATGGCTAAACCCCTTTTTCAATGGTGTAGACGGGCTAAAAAACGGCAGTGTGGAAGGTTGCCCAGAGCAATACCAGTGGTTCAGATTAATTCAAAACCTTCTACCCATCACTTGCTTGGTTACAGTGTGTCTCCCTATGTGAGGGAGGGCATGTCCGGGTGTGGGGCCCTTGCTCGCTGCACCATCAGCAACTAGATGCATCTCACTGAGGCGGACCAACAAGGCCCTGAAACCTGCCTAGGGTTGCTTGCGGTTCTGTGCTGAGGGGACCTGGCCTAGCAGTTTGGGCAGGGCTGCTCCCATTGGTGGCAGTACCTGCCTGATTTGCATATGGCTGGACCTCATTTGCAATGGCACAGATGAGCTAAAAAAACAGTGGTGTGGAAGGTTGCCCAAAGCATTACCAGTGGTTGGTTCAGATTAATTCAAAACCTTCCAACCATCACTTGTTTGGTTTCAACAGTTCCAATGTTGACAAGTTGAAGTCCATCAATTGAAATACATTTTCCATCTTGCAGTTCAATGAGCACATTTATCTTTACAATACCCTCCCTGGTATCGGAGTATTTAAAGGCATTATACTGTTTTTAAGCTTTCTCTACTAGCCCTGTCATGTTCTATGGCTGTGGATACATATGGGCAAGAATGGGTGCCAACTTCACAAATGTATTTGTGATGAATCAGCTTCTGGTGCACCAGTGGTCCACAGGTGAAAATCTGTTTCTAAACCATCAATCAGCCCCACAGCTCTAGCACAACAGAAGGGATCTGAACAGATTGGAATAACAGGCAAACTAAAAAAAAAAACTCCTTGTCCAATGTTGGTGAACACGGAACGACAGCCTCAACTCCAAATGGTCAACAGCCTTATCTCGGAATGGTCATGGATCATTGGTTACTTGCAACACAGTGAATATACAATTATTGCCCAAAGATAAAAGGGACTGTCCAGTCATGGCTGTATCAAAAATATCTACTGTAATCATATCACAACAGACAGTTCTAGCAACACTACAAAATACAACCCGCCCTGGAAAGGAATGCAGAGGAAAGACAATATCAAATAACGAGAAAGGATGCCCTTTCAATACTGATGAATGGCTGCAGGCTGGCATGCATGGCAGCTCAGGGTCAGGAATCGTCTCAGTTCTGATCGGCAGTTTTGAAGCACGGGTCGAGGTGTCTCGGATGTCTTTAAGCAAAAGCAGATTGACAACTGTCAGTGTTGCAGTCAGTTGCAGCTTGAGGAACTAAAAAATTTCGTTAAAGGCAGACATTGGTAGACGCTTGTCGAGGCTCTTCTCCCAGCTTCTTCAATGGACTTGTGTTGTCCTTTAGGGCAGATGGCCTACAGCTGTGGATTGTGTTGCCGGCAGCTGCCTTGTCCTTGGTTGTAGTTTCAGAGACCTTCTGGCACTTACAACCCAGGAAGCTTACAGAAGAGCCTGCTGTGTGCTGGCTGGGTACCGGTTCTGGAGCAGCTAAAGGGTCCTCGGGAATATGTATCTGCCTCTATACCCTTTGAGAGGTTGAGGGGAGGGATCTTGCTTCCCTCTTTGGAGGTCCTGTTCTTCCTTCACTGGTGGAAGATGTAAGGCAGACTACTTTACGTCAGGGTCCAATGATGAGTTCTTCTTGCTACTACTTGCAAAGTCTTCAGATGATCAGGCGAAAGTGGGGCTCAGCCCTCTTTTAAAGCCAAGTGGCCCATACTGATTGGACTAGAATAAGCCTACCTTAATGAACCAATCCTGGTGTCCATATCCACAATCTCCTGTATGCGTGAGGTCTTAACAAGATTGCTTTTCAACAGGAAAGGTAAAGGGGTGAAAACTTGTGATGCCTAGTCCCACCCATCTTCCTGTCTATTGTTGATCAAAGAGTCTGTCTGGTTACTGGATCTCTCTGTGGTTCCTGTTTAAAGTGGTAGGTCACCATTTAAGGTCTGGTGATACCAGACTCTCTGGCTTCTGCAAACCATATTCTTGTACCTTATGAATGGGGTCCCCATACCGGGGTAGCCTACTGTAAACACACAGTCCATGGCATGACAACTCACTCTCCTTGATACTGAGGGTTCAAGCTTGCTTCAAGTTGACACAGTGACATATGAACAGTTGTTGGGGTTTCCTGTCCCCTTTGTTAACCTCTGCAGCCATGCCCCAGTGGGCCTGTTTCAAGTACCCTCAAATTGGTATGTTAATTGTTGCCACCAGCTGCAGGGCTGAAAATAAGAGCAGGGCGGATCCTTGGAGGCTTTGTTAGTTAATCAGGATGGCCATGGCAGAGGAAAGCTTGTACCCCCCCCTTCATGGAGAGGACATAGTGTACTCCTGGCTGTCACATTCCAACTAAATATAACAAGGGAGACTCTGTATGTAGACCTTGTCCATCCAGGGTACAAAGGTCTATGCGTTTGTCATGGTGTGAGCATAGGAGAATGTGTGTGGATTTTCCCAATACATTTTCCAGAGGTTGGTCTACCATTATTCCATTTAATTAAAAAAAAATTAAAAGCCACCACCGTGCGAATGGTTAAATTCCTCACAGTATTGGTGGGGCCCAAGCGATAATGCGTAATCACCAAAATGTAAGGGAAAACCCGGAGATCCCATGTGTCATGAGCACCTAGAAAATTTGCACAAGCCATTCATCGTTGCATGATCTCAGGCTTTATTAACAGATACAAGCCCATGTTCAAAGCTGGTGACTGAAGCATAAGTCCATAATGCTTTATTTGTTGAACTGCTTTTAGACATAGCCATTATTTTCCTGCTCCTTCCCGCTGGTAATCTGCATACCCCACACCTAATCCATATGTAACACCTTGATGGCCTAGTATTCAATAGTCCACCCTACCTCTCACTGACACCTCAACGGACATGCCATGGAAA
Organism: Ambystoma mexicanum; assembly: GCF_040938575.1. Classification (NCBI taxonomy): domain Eukaryota; kingdom Metazoa; phylum Chordata; class Amphibia; order Caudata; family Ambystomatidae; genus Ambystoma; species Ambystoma mexicanum. The sequence goes on from NC_090926.1 coordinate 525,853,493, forward strand.
AGGGAGTGGGGGTGCTTGGAACCCTGGCTTTCATTTGCATGGCAGACATGTTTCTTTTTTTTCACATAAATAGAACCCAAGCAAACTTGCCCATTAGATATTTGTCCTTGGTTGTTTTGCATGCACTACCCTGGAACTTTGCTAGCAGCCATAATGGCACATTCTTTATTCAGGTAACAATTTGCGATTAGCATGGGCTGCCAGTCATTACCACCCGGTTTTTACTGCAGAAAACTGCAACATTGCTTAAATAGAATACTAGCTGGTCCCCCTCACTCATTGTGTACCGTTTTACAGGACAGTTTCTAGATAATATAAAACAAAGGATACAACTCTGGCATGCACTTCATATCACAGACCCTGCACTGTAACCGCACCCCAAAATTATGAAACAATGGCTGGAACAGGACTTTTAATTATCTTTCTCCCACAATCCAATGCTCCCTCCCACGGTTTGGGGCTGCAGTTTGATTATATAATTTACAGGATTTAGTACAGGTCATGTTTGCAACAGTAGCGGATGTAGCCTTTGGTGCCAGGTGGTCGGAGGCAGATAATAGGGCACCAGAGGGAGGCTGGGGGGCACCCTTCGCACCAGAGGGGAGCCAGTGGTGGTGGCTGCCACTGGTTTGCAAAATAAAACCTACTATTAAGTAAATGAAATGCTTTTCATCTATATGTAATAGCAAGTCATTTCAACTGTAACCAAGGTCCTCAGGGCAACCCACACCTTTGGAAACAACACATATTTCTTTGTATGGTGAATAGGTTGCAACAACACAAGCTACATTTTTGCAGGCCATTATCTTTGGCTTTGCCAATTCTACACTATAGTCTACACTACAATGTACAATCTGGACTGAATCACTCATAGGGACTCCCACTCTTTCAGATGAAGCACAGTAAGATTAAATTATTAAATGATTAAATGATTTCCAAGAATTGGGTAAGCTAGGATTTAACACCTGTGTGCAATTTAGACACTTGACTACATCTAACCAGCTCTATTTAGTACAGATATGTGTTAATGTTTGGCATCCCATAGTTAAAATAAATTAGAATTTTTAAAATGTCTGGAAATGTATTCAAATCACATAATAAAGCAACCTAACCAAATATAAATTGTTATCGACATATGTTGATCAAAAGAAATTACATGCCAGCTTTATTTTCACCATCTCCAAATGAAAGGCAACATGCAAGCCAGATATCTTTGTATGGAGGCGGGGTACATTTGGGGCCTATGACAGGAGGAAGTTGACGTTGTGCCTCTTTGAACGTCAGAGACAGACAGCAGATGAGCTTTCCCTTGCACCTCTCAGTTTTTCTTTTTTTGGGGGTGGGGGGGTAACCACCCCTGTAAGCGGAGGCTTGGCAGCCTGATGTGCAAGGCACCAGCTAGGTGGTCCCCTGAAGTGCAAGAGCACTGTGCTGGTAAACAGACGATCAAGGCCCAGGGTCATGACACCAGCATTGGAGAGCGTCAGCTAGAGGAGTGCTTGATTCTACAACTTCAAGTCACTGCTAGCATACTCATTCTCATGTAACACACACGCCCATCCTCATTTTTCAAAGTACTCCCTTTCCTTGTTTGTGACTGTGATTTCACTCCTTCATAATTTCCAAAAAGAAGGAGCTGGTAAAGTCCATTAAAATGCCCATATGCCTGAAAATACAGATTGGCACCACATAGACTCCAGACTAGGTTTAATTTTAGGTATAGGCATACATGGTTCCTTTCTGCAATTCCTTGCATAAGAAAGTACATTTGTTCCAGCCCTCCATGGTCTCTTTTCTCAACATCCAGGCACCACACGTTCTAACCATGAGCTATTCTAGTGGAATGCAAATGGCACAAAGGGGGCTTTTTCATCAGCATTTTAAAATCCCACCGAGGATATTATTGACGGTGAACCACTAAACACTTTTTCTTTCAAAAAAATTTGCAGAATCACAGCTTGTAAGGCCAGCCCTGTAAGTCTTATATTCTTGAATTCATACCATTTAGCATTCCAGCATAGTTGTAGTTTTAGTGTTCCATATTATTATGGTGTGCCTATAAGAACCAACCTGCACTATGATGCATGACTGACATCCAGAACTTGCTGATTAATTCATACTTCACATGAGACAATCAAAGACGTCTACAGTCGTTGTTTCAATGTTATTGAGGACCTTAATAAAAAGAGAAACGTTGCAGAAAAGGTGAGCCTGTTGTTTTCATGTCATCCCACCAGACACTAGAAAATTAGTCTGCAGGTTTATGTTGTACAGGTATTTACTTTGGAGTAGTGCCAGGATAAGCTATGATTTAACAGAGAAATGGTCTAGTCCCACTCATTATTTTACATTTACCTCACTGTAGCCTGCAATAAAACACATGCCAACTGGGTTGCAAATGAGCACCAGCCTACAAAGCCATGTTGGGACAACACCATCATATTTTAGCAACGCCCTCTAACAGCAGCTTCTCTGTTTGAACCCAACAAATGCAACCCTTAATTAGGAAAAATAACACAACTCCATGATTTATACCTTAACGAATCACCCTTTTTTACATTTTCAGGGACCATTCCTCCCTTGAGTACAACCTACTACATGGGGTTACAAGTGTGGCTGCCACAGGCATTTGAGCTCCAGAACAATAACTATTGGTGGGGCTTGCGTCCTAAGGGCCCATATATCCTGCCACTTACGTGGGAAATAACCAGAGCTGTGTAACCGTAGAGTGTTGTGCTATGCCACCTACACTTCCAGTCACTTTCAAAGCTATGTTTTCATGTTCAAACAATTAATTCCCTCCACGAGAACAGCCGAGAGTATTAGTTTTCATTGAAAGCAAGTTTTCATTTCAAACACTTCACACATTGCAGGACCTGGATCTTTCAAAGCACTTATTTCTTCAAGGTAATACAACATCATTCAAGAGTAATTATGCGAGTGCAATACAAATACATACATTTTGATTTCTTCGACTAATGAAATGTGTGCATTCCGGCCATCACATCTAACACACGTGCAGAATGGATTTCCCCTTTGCCGTTTTAAATGGTGGATAAGGCCGTTTTTAAACATTGGCAACTCCATGATTTTTTTCGGACAAATTATATTTCTCTATGGTTGCTAGCAGGTCTTGAATATTGTGGCTGATGATGCATTCGTTTTGCGATTGTTCTTTCTTAATTTGAATTTCTGCACATTGTGGCCTCTTCAAGAACACATCCAGGTAGCAAGAATGCAATGCAAAACGTGTGTTTGTCTATTAATGTATCTTTTATAATGTGTTTAATACTGGCGGCAATATGCATGAGATTGGGATTCAACCCTGTGTTGCTATGCGTTGTCTTGCTTCCAACACAAACACGTTGGTCCTGCGCTATCCTCCTGGTACATGATGATGTGTTGTCTGGTGCACTTACTATATCAGGAATACCACATTTCCTGATTCGTATAACAATCAATAAGAGGAACAAACAGCACAAAGTACTGCCATACATATGTGCAGTTAACTGGACCACATAACAAATTGATCAAAAAAATCACTGTTTATTTTATTGATTGTTTGCTTGTGAGGAGCTTATACAGCAATTAAAATACTGTTTCAAAGCGCCCACAGGGCAAAGGGAGGGAACACTGGAGTTAAATGCATTACAAAACAGAATATTTAAGAGCAGTGGGAGGAAAAAGGAAAAAAGGACAAACCTACTATGCCCTGTGAGTGCTCAGAACGTGCAAGTGCAGTAAGGAAGAAGGCAGAGGGGGTACGTGGTGTAGAGACAGTATTAGTTGCTGTCCAAGATGGTAGAGACATAAATCTAATGTCACAACACATTTTGTACCTGAAATGTTTTGTAAAATGCTCCAGATATCTTAGGAAAGTCAACTGAATTGAATGACCTGTTGGGGTACCTGGTATGAGTGGCAGAACACATACATAATGTGCTTCAGCACTTTGTAGTGAAAGTAGTCCATGCTGGAACACACAGGGTAGGAACTCGTTCTCCTACATGAGTTCAGTGTTCCCTTAAAAAGCCATCATCATTTGTCCTGCTGGCAGATGCTGTGCTCCGAAACATTCAAAGTGGACATTTGTCATATTTCCAGCTCTGCATAGAACCCTTGTGGCATGTACTTCTTGAAAAGACTTCTTATGTTAACGTAAGATTCCTTTTAAAGTTTACTTTTTGGCTTTGGGAGATTTGGGACAATGGAGGAGCTGAATAACATGGTGGTTTTTGTTTTGATTGATTCAGCATCCTTGGATCACGCAATATTATGGACTGTGATTCACCATTGGCATGAAATTCTTGATAACCAGTCATCACAGAGGCTAATGTGCTCCCCGTCCTTTAAAGGTGTACTCAAAGAAGTCCACGTTATCTGAAGTACGACACATATATCTTGCTTTCAGAAGGTTCATTTGGACATATACTCCTCCATTAACTGCCCTGCAGCTAGAAGTTCATTAGATGGATTGGTTGCAAGCTTGAGTAGTTTAAAATGGTTCATTGAGGAACTCAAGCCACACTTAAGCTTCAGCAAAATCGTGCAACAAGTTTTGAAATGTATCATTAGGCCAATAGCAGCCTGAATTGGAATTTCCTGTTTGTGTCTTAATCTTACTGATGTTAAGGTGTCATATGAGGCCTGCCTTTCTGTGAATCACTCATACATAACAGTTTGTAACAACGCAGCAGGCTTCTGGTTCAGATATATATTTTCAAACTGCAAGCTATCAAACCTACTTTTCCCACCTTTATGCAGTGGAAAAAGATAACACTTCTTGAGGTATTGTTTTTGTAACTTTATCCTACATTATGAAACCTACGAAATTCCACTTCTAATCTGCTAGGTGGTTTCTGTAGTAATGTATCAGCACATTCACTTTTTATGTTATGTTTAAACTTACTTCTGTGTCTGAAAGCACAGCATTGTTGTTTGATTGTCATCAAACAAGTATGTTGTGATTGGTTCTTGTACACAACATTTCTATATACTATGTTATCAAAAAAATAATTTGCAATTGCTGTTTTCAGGGATTCTCTCAATATCATACCTTTCCCTTTAATGCCTTCAATATAACAGATGTCCTTGTTTGTCACTCAGCATCTGCCAATGTGACAACCTCAACTTGTAAAAGGGTCTCTAATAAACAGTCAATTAATTATACCTGAATTCATCCTATGGTATACTGGGTCGTGTTTCATGGCGTATATCTGCAATACACAAGAAAATGGGCCTCATTACAAGATTGCCGGTCTGGTAATAACGATACCCGTTGTGACTGGATAGCACCTTACCGGAATGAGCGCGGGCATGCCGCAAGGAAGTGCACATTACGAGGCTCACTGACATGCATTATAGGTATCCAGATGCCGGTATGAATGGCAACCATGATGCCGGCAACACCAGCATCGCAGGGCAGCCGTTAATAGCAATCTGCTGTGTTTAAACCTGTCACAGGTGCACACAATCAACACAGGTGGAGGCATTGGAGTCTGGCACAGCAAAAATGGAGCACAACCACACACCACACCCCTTCCAAACCAAAGATGCTACCATTAGCAGTTGCAATACTGGGGCTGCAAGACATGCCTGCACTGCTACTACTCCAGCAGGCATTGAACTAGGGAATGCAGGAAAGGAGAAGGAGGGTGAGACAGGGCCAGCACATACCACCAGTACAGGCAATTTTACCCCGCAGGCAGCCACCAATCCCTCACCTAAGGGCCAGTCCATTGGACCTAACCTCTGCACAGATCCACACCCTGTATCGCCTGGATAGGGACACCATATGCACAATAGTGGACCTCATCCATGACTAGCTGGTAAGCCTCATACACATCCGGACAGGCATCCCTCCCTTGCTGAAAGCAGTGTCTGTGCTGCACTACCTTGCCACAGGCACCTACCAGCACACAGTGGGACAGCTGCATGGCATCTCACAACCATGTTTCTCCCGTGTGCTGAACCAGGTACTAGATGCCTTCCTGAAACATGGAAGGGACCACATATATTTACCATGGACTGTGGATGAGGAGAATGTCTCCAAGACAACATACTGTGCATTGGCAGGCATGCCAAACATCAAGCATTGATTGCAAAGTATTACTAATGAAATGTGGGAGACATGGAAATGGAGGTGGGTCACACTGGGGGCTGTACACTGTGCATAATTAAATTGTGACACACTCAAGAATGAATGCCCAGACAATTTATTTGTTGGTACACCAGGTATATTGAAGGTTCGTGAACTATGTACAGAATATAATTGTCGAAATGTACACATCCATCCCCCTGATAATTGGCCAAACTATCCCCCATGTCCCCACGCACAATGCCCCAACACACCTTCCCCAGTAACCCATTTCAAAACTCCCCCACCCCTCAAACACCACCCCAGCATCAACTGTCACCTGCACCATGACCCCCACATCCCTTCCCCAACGACTACTTCCACACATGTGGTGGTGACCATTGTTATGAAAGATTTCATATTTGAATGTAATTTTCCCTCCATGTGGCAAACCCCAAACTTTTTGCTGCTGTTTTACACCCTGATCTAAACTTTGCCAGAGAAGCACAGCCCTCTGCCGCACTCCTCTGGGCTTTCCCTCAATTCTTATGGGGAAAATGACATGCCCTTAAAACAGTCAGTACTGGGAGACTTTGTTTCCCTTAGTCCTTTCCTCATGTTGCAGCTTTTGTGCAACATGTAACAAGAGTGCAATGTAACTTCTTTTACCACACTCTTGGGTCTCTAGTCATTCCAAAGGCCCTAGAAACCCTCACTGGACTTATCACGAACTGTGCAGGTGTGTCACGTACAGAACTGGTGGCAGCTATGGTTTATCTTATGTTTTGAACCCTTTTTTGCCATGTTATCCGCGCTTACCGCCTTTGGCACAAATAGGTGGCCTGGCTCCAAAATGGCCATGCCACGAGGTTCTTTGTCCTGTCCTTTGGCCATCTTGCCCCTTCACCTTCCCCAGGTCGAGCCGACCCGGTCAGTCCTTATTTGGTCATGCACTTTCCCGCGAAACCCAACGCTTTCGCAGGCTTCTGCATGACTTGTGTGTGTGCCTCCAGGATGTGGGCTGGGATGTCTGTTCTGTAGGGTATTTTGTGGAGATTTGGGGCCTGACGGTATTTTATTACCGCCGAAAAATAACTTAGCAATAATCACTCCTTGTATTCAGATTTGACCATGTGCAACAATAGTACAGTGGACATGCACTATTTCAGCACCCAGGCATGCATATTTGGTATGCGTGGTTGGTAGGCGTGGTTGGTGGTATTTTGGTGAGCATTATTCCCTTGTTTTATTGGTGGCCCCAATGTCCAGAATCCCTTATCTTTGCTTAGATTTTTCGTGTAATCACTAGAGAGACCTCAGGCCTACATTTCAGGAATACCACATTTTCAATTTTCAGTGTTAGTGTTAGTGTGCCACCATGGGCAATCTCACTGACTTATTTACGACAGAGAGCTATATGCGGTAATTTTGTGGTAATTTCCACTACCTTATATACGGTAGGGAACTATGTCCAGAGAGTCTCTCTTCCCGTTGGCTCATGTACCTCCAACGAGCTATGCTACAGTCACTCACAACTGTTCATACTGAATCTGACATGCACACATCTGTCTTAAAATGACCATTGCATTGTTTAAAAATCTCCCCACATCATCAGCATTGTAATGGTAAATAGTAAACACACCACCCGTCTGCTTTCAAATATCTTTCTGTATTATAAAAGTTGCATTTAAACACGATCTCATTCTTTACAGAAATGAATACAATAGCACAGTAACAGCTTTGTCTATGACACACTGCAAAGAGAGTGGCGGAGAACAGAACTCAAATTGCAACATTAGCATTTGATTAAGGCATGCACAGGAATCCTACACTGACTGCATATTCTCGTACACACTCAGCTCCCACACTTCTGTAATTACCTTATCTCTTTAGTTGTTCTCTTTCTGAATGTGGCTCCCTTGAAGATTAACCCCAGTGAAAACGAACGCTTTTCGTTCTCAAACCGGGGTTATTATCTGGAATCCTCAGCTTCTGCAGATAGGAATGCCTCAGCCAGGGGAAAGGTCCTTCTTCCAGCTCTGCCAAATCTTGACTGACCTTCCTCTTCCTCAAACTCCCCCCAGCAAAAACCTGATCACTCCCTCTAGCATGATACTTGCTATGACGCTGCTCCAATCAGAATTAATCACGCCATCTCCTCCTTCTCTACACATGGGCTCATATTTATAGTAATACTTTGTAACCAACTGATTTCCTGTCCTTTCGAGCCCATTTGCTTCCTGTAGTTATGTGGACAGGGCAGCAGAGAGAACAGAAAAAAAAATGGATGTGCGTTTAAAAGTTCACTTTCAGAATAGGCCTAATTATGCAGTGGAGACACATTTTTATTAGTGGATTATGTTTCATTAGTCAGGTTAGTTATAAGTTATGTTAGTTGTTATTTTCAAATGTGTCTCTCGCACCATAGGCATTTCAGGTGAAAAATAGTGTGCATTTTTAAATGAGCACGTGTGCTTTTAACTGTAAGAATAGATTTGCATCTTATATGATAAAATCGTTTTTGACTGAATAGCCTGTCTTTTCTTGTTAATCTGGTAACACATATAGCAATGCACCGCACCCTTGTGGTGGTGCTGCAAAAAAAAAAATTGCTACCTGTGTAGTAGTGCTGTACTCTGTGCTGTAACACGCCAAATATCCTTACATACCCTCCTTTTGTTTTTAGAATCTGGCCACGATCCAAGCCAATTCCTAAAAACAACTTGTTCTTTCTTTTTCTTTTAAAATGCATGTGTATTGGGATATCTTTCTCTTCCTGACGTAGCTAGTAAAATCAGTAACATTTTCATTTTTTCTGATAGCACAATCAACCATCCACCCATGATTAGCACCAGGATAGCCAAACCCACTATTGAGCGTTCCCCCCAGGTTCCCCAATTAAATCTTTCCACTTCTATTATGCCCAGATTACTAATTGTAATATTGTTTTTTCTCAAATTCATTTTTATAACATGTCTTTCTTTGTGATTCAATAAATATTCCACATCCGGATCTATTGGAAAAGTATCCCTTTGAAAAAAATCGATATTTTCCACTTGGCTTTCCCAAACATCATTTGTTACATGAAACAATGTTAATCCCCCAATTGACACAATTGCATCCTTTGGAACCTGTAAATAAAAAACATTATATTTCACCTGTTTAACCACGTATGTTCCATGGTTTAAATGTACTACCGTCATGTTCTTTAAGCAGGTGCTGACCAACCATTTACCTCTGACCATCTTAGCCTGTGCCATTTCTTCACTCCCCATATTACTAATAATCACTTCACATCCCTCTGATATACGTGGGTCAGATTTCAAACCACAAATAGCATCTGTGGCATCAGGAACAAACGGTTTACCTGGACACATATAATTTTGTTCTTTAAATGTTACACATGTTTCCAGGTTTGGTATTAAATAAACTTCAGGTTCCCATGACTGAAATGCCACCACTTCTGGAGTCTTAATCTTAATGAATTTGTCCTCTTGCCAAAATCCCACATTGTGTACCCACTTCGTTTGATAAATAAGTTCAGGGGCTACATATGGGATGCATAGCAAAAATCCGATCTCTAGTCTTTCCAAGTCCACATATAACGGCATTGCATTCCCCATTTCGAATGCAATTTTTACCTGTATTATGTCAATTTCCCTCCTGGTCAATCTTTCTATCATTTAACGAATGATATCCTGCGAAACAAAATACAATGGAATATGTCCTTGAATCAATTGTGAAACTGCAGTTTGAACTTCTCTCATATAATTCGTTAATAGTCTATCAACAGGACTCATTATGTTCAATATTTCATTTAAAATTCTGTCATGCTTAAGTATTATTTTAGTCGCCCGTTGCATTACATCCGCTTGTTCATTTAGAATGATTGCAGTTTCATTTATGAATCTTACTTGTTCATCCAGTCCCCCTCTAATTCCATCTAACGTTTTTTGTATTATTTCTAGGTCAATACTCAGTTGTTGTGCTTTAGTACTCAGTGTTCCTACCGAAATAGAATTGGCTGTTGATATTGTGGTACCTATTATTGCTCCAATTATAGACATTACCATTGATATCGCGAGCATCACCGCACCTCTCTTTCCTCTCTTCTTCTTAATGTCTGCTGAATTCACGAATGTTTTTTCCAATTGCATTAATATATCTCTCATTGACTGCTTAGTGTCCTCTTTTCTTATTTCCAGCCACTCTTTAGTCTGTTCAATCTTAATTCCGGTATTGTTCAAGTGTTTTTCGATCAAAATCTCAGGATTTAACAGAATGTATATATTTTGGAAAATCATCCTTCTATCACTCGTGATGAATCCTGGTGCCTCTTCCACCGCGATACCAGATGCTGGTCCAGGTTCAATGACAACCTGTGCTTCTGAATTCTTGAAGATCCCTCCAAATATCATCATCATTAACCATATCATCGGTATCATCTTCAATGCTGATCGCTTTGTAGCCTTGGTCTTCACCCCTCTTTGGGGCTTTCCCGGAATCCGTCCTCGTGGGCTCCAGGACTCCATCGTCTCTCCCGTGGGCTCTGATCCCGGAACCTCCGACCAAATAATGTTAATTGTCTAAATCAAAATAGAAAATAAACAAATTAAGTACATAGCGTAATACTAACTTCATCCTTTTGCCAAAAATAAAACATGCCTGGTAAAAATATTTCTTTTTTTTTTTTTGAAATAAACACAAGTTAAAAGAAAACAAGCACATATAAAACAGCATTCAATATTTAATACACTTTCTCTCTGCACACCAACCATGAGCTTCCATTATATATTTATTTATTTATTTATTTATTTTATATTATATATTTTTACATATACTACAGTGTTTATGTACCATCATAACAATCAACTTTTTTAACTTCTTTGTCACTGCCTCCTGATTACACCCATTTATTTTCTCTTTTTGTGTTCAAGGGACTTTATCTGTTTCTACATGCTCAAGCTGTCTGATCTCATGTCTGGGATGGCATGGTTTGATTTGATTCACATGGACAAACTGCTCTATTGCTGTTTCACCTTCATTTTTCAAAATTTTATAAACCACAGGAGAGACCTTATCTATAATTCGAAATGGCCCCTGACAGGCTGCTAGAAATTTAGAATTTTTCTGTTTACTTTTTCCAAAATGAAACTTGTATACCTGATCCCCTACACTGTATTCCTTTATTGATGTCTTTTTATCATAATACGATTTTGCACTGTCAGCAGCTCTTTCCAGATTTCTCTGCACAAAAGCAAATGCATGTTGCAAATGCCTCCTCAGTTCATCAATATATTCATGAACTGTGGATGCACTCACAAGGGTTTGCTCATGTGTTCTGTATAGTAGGTGTTGTGGTAACACCATTTTCCTACCTGTTAAGACCTCATGGGGGCTAACACCTGTTGCTTTGGCAGGAGTCGACCTGATTGCCATCAAAACCAACGGTAAAGGTAAATCCCAGCTCGAACCTGCTTCTGCCACAAATTTCTTTAAAATATCCACAACATACCTATTGCTTCTTTCAACTGTACCTGAAGACGCCGCCCGATATGCGATATGTAGTTTCCTTTTCACACCTAGTATTTGCCATACCTTACTCATTAGAGTACTTGTGAAATGGCTTCCTCTGTCTGACTCAATTCTTTGTGGCAACCCAAACCTTGAGAACACATGGTTCACCAGCAATGTGGCTGCTGTTTGCGCACTACAATCTGGTGCAGGAATGCATTCAATCCACTTCGACATCAAACATACCACACTCAAAATATAACGGTGTCCCCTGCTCGACCTTTTTAAAGGACCTACATAGTCTATTTGCAAATCTGACCATGGGAGAGTTAGGCCTCTTTTCATCAATGGTGCTCTATGCATTGGTGAAGCAGGTTTAAATTGGGCACATACTAGACATCCTCTAGTATATAATTCCACATCTTGGGACATATGTGGCCAGTAAGCATAATCTTTTAGTATTTCTAATGTTTTTTGTGAACCTCTATGGCCTGCAGTTATGGCATCATGTGCATGGTGTAGCATTAGTCCTCTGAATGAAAGGGGTACTACCCACTGTATTTGCCCTGTTATGGACTCTCTAATCATGAGTCCATCCTGTAATCTAATTCGTGTTTTGTTCTTTAATAGCACCCTCAACTCTTCTTTTCCCATACAATCATTTTCTGTTAAAGGATTTTGCTCAGGATCTATCAAATGATTATAATAGATTCCCAAAATTTGATCATTCTTTTGTGCCTCAATCAAATCTTGGTCTGGCGTGTCATGACTCCACTGCACCACCGGTTGATCTACCTCCTTTGGTGCTTTAGAACGTGTGACTGCTTCAATTTGTATTTCACCCATTAAATAATCAATAGGTAGCAATTCTCCCATCACAGCCCCAATCTTAGCCAGGTGGTCTGCCTTATCATTTCCCTCCTTATCCTCTCTTGGTGTTTTTAAATGCCCACAAATTTTTCTCCAGTATATTGTTAAATTATTTTCTGACACCAATTTGTCTATGGCTTGTATCATTTTTCCATGTTTAAGTGGCTTTTTGTTGTATGTAACCATGCCTCTTGCTTTCCAACCAGGCAAATACTCCACAAAGCTATTCCGTGCATAGTCAGAATCAGTCACCAGGACAATTTCACTGAACTTTTTATCAACTGCAGTAGCAATTGCTTTATAAATGGCTGCCAATTCCGCTACCTGACTGCTCCTATCCCCAATCCTCATCCCTATACTGGGGACGCCTTCACATTTCAACCAGACATTTCCTATTCCTGCCACTAACTGTTTATTACTGTCATTTTCAATGTGAAAAGCACAACCATCCACATATACAGTTGGCAAATCCTTGCATGTTTTTTCATCAAAAGCTTTGTGTGGTGATTGTTCAAATTCCTGCAAACTAGTTTCCACTTCCATTTCATTTGGTATTTGTTCAGCTGCACAGTCATGTAAGTCAGCTAACCCTTGAGCAATTGGGCTCTTTTTATTTTGTCCATATCTCACTTCTATGGGAAAACCTTGTAATGCCAGCGTCCATGAAGTGATTCTGGATTGCGCTAGATTGCCTGATCTAATTCTTTTACTCTCTAAAAATTGCAAAGGTTGATGATTTGTTTCAATAATCACCTTTTCTCCCTGAACAATGGGGCGGAAATGTTGTAGCGCCCACACAGTGGTTAATAGGGCCTTTTCACATTCATTAAATTTCATTTCAACTTGGGAAAATGCCTTACTTGCATATGCAATGGTTTTGTGATTCAAATCGTGTTTTTGTGATAACACTGCTGACATACAATGTTCAGAAAAACCTATTTCTATAAAGAAATCCCTGTCCTTTATGGGGTATGCTAAACATGGTGCCTTTACAAGACATTCCTTTAATTTAGCCACTGCATCAGACTGCCCTTTTTCCCATTTCCAGGGAGTATTCAGTTTAAGCAGTTTAGTCAATGGTTGAGTGATTTCTGCATAATTTTCAATGAACTTTCTGTTATAGCCTGTCATCCCTAATAAACTTTTTACTCCTTTCACATTTTTAGGATCTTTTAATCTTTGTATGGCCTCTATTTTCTTCTTTTGTGGATTTAGCCCATGTTCAGTCACTTCATGCCCTAGAAAGTTCACTTTTTTCTTGCACCATTGTGCTTTTTGCAAAGATACTTTGGCGCCTGCTTTCTGCAATTGGCCAAGTACATGTCTTATTTCATCAAAATGGCTTTTCAGGCTTTCATTTTTTATCAGGACATCGTCCACATAAACTATTGTTCCTCTTTCCGCTGCATCCGGCATGGCCTTTCTCAAAAATATGCCAAATTCACTCCCACTATTGATGTACCCGAACGGAGCTCTAAGCCAGGCATATTGAGTCCTGTCGAATGTAAAGGAAAATAAATGTTGTATCTCTTCTGCCAATGGCACGCACCAATATCCAGAGGTGAGATCTAATGTGGTAAATACATTTGAACCATGTATCTGAGCTAGGCCCTGATCAATGAATGGCAGTGGCCATCTAGATACTGGTACTCTTTTATTTAACTCTCTTAAGTCTGCACACAGCCGCCATTGACCATTTGGCTTTAACACACCTAAAATAGGCGTATTGGATGTGCTATGAATGGGCCTGATTATTCCCCGTGATTCCAAATTTTTAATAATCTCTGCCAATGATTCTAAACATGCCAGCGGTAGTCTATACTGGCGTACAAACACTGGATTTCTGCTACAACCTTCTGGTAGTGTGGCCACATGTAAATCAGTTAAACCACAATCATAAGCATCTTTTGCAAATACATCCTTAAACTCCATAAATATTTCCCTCAGGTTGTCCCTATCCTTATCGCTTTCACATGCATCCGCTAAGGAGACCTGCTCTTCTACCATTTTGGAAAATTCTGGAAAATCTTCTGGTGAGGGAATCTCAGCCCTTTCCTCTAACTGTGTGGCTGTGTCTTTTTGTAAAGCTGCCACTTTTAAATATTTTGGCATATCAGCTTCCACTTCAATGGGCTGATTTCCTGTTTCATTTTCATTTAAATTAAATATTATGCAATCCTCTTGATGGCAGCACACTGTCTCATTTGAATCATAAGGATACACAGAATGAATTTTAAATATTCCTTTGGGCTGAGAGTCCAGGTGTTCTGGCAACTCGCCCTTGGCATCTACATATTTTTCAGGAATATTCCCAATCACCATGTTATTTAAATCTGCCGTATAATGTGATTTTTGTATGGCCATTCCTAATGGGGAGTTTTCCTCTAAATGAATATCCTGACAACCTTTATTATTTACCATGATTTTTACAGATCCTTCACCAATGTCTACCAATGGAATGTATTCATAATACAGGCCTTGCTGTTTTATGGACTCATTCAGGCATACAAATGCATCAGAGCCTTTCATCTGCTGCCCATTTTTGCATTTCAGTGTTATTGCAAACTGTTTTGTAAATGCAGGAATAATAGTATCTTTCCTCATTTGTAATTCGATTGCATAAGGAACCAGTTGTGCACAATGATAAGCCCTTCTTTTGTCTTCAAATTCAGGTGCCGGACCACCTAGGCGTGACCATATTTTTTGATTAAGGAAATCTAACACCATACACATTCTGTGCATGATGTCATTGCCCATGTAAAATTCATTTTGTGCTCCACTCACTATCCATACATTATGGTAAATTGTTTTCTGCCCAATGCTAATTTTAAGCATGCATCTGCCTGCAATTCGGTTTTCAAAGTCTGGACTGTCCAACCCAGAAAAATATTGGTTTTTAATCCTAAATTTCGGGATTTCTTCCCTCTCCATAATTTTTTGCAACAATTTCTCATTAATCAAGCTCCTTTCATGTCCAAGCGCTAAAGTGGCTTTTATTGTTTTAAAATAGTCATTTATACCAACATGAACCCATGGTTGCTCATCTTCCATGTGTATTTCTGCCAGAGTGGTAATGTGTTTTTCTGAATCTGTTTTAGGAGCAATATTCTGTTTGCATGTTTTCTCTTTTAAATAGAAACGTAATGTGTGCTCATCTATGGCAGTCTGCCAATCTTTCCTTGGGTCCAAGTATATTTGTACAGGTAGTTTTTCATTGTCGCTCTGCATTTTGTCTTGACACATTAATATAACAGTGACACTAGGTATGCAGCTATTCTGGAGATATACCTCCACAGCATCATTTGTTTTGGCAACGGTGTGACATTCATTTATATTGCTGTTTTGTGATTTTAGTTTCTTAGACCTCAATGGTTTTTTGGTTAAGGACCACAGCACTCCATTCACCTCATCTATGAGAGGAGACAATCTTTTCAGGCAATCTGTCCCCATCAGAAATGGAATTTCACAAATAGATGCGAATACCTCTTGTTTCATTCTGTGCTTTCCTATTTTTATGTCAATCTCAGTTACACCTATGATGGGCACCTCTTCCCCATTAAAGTTATGCACTGGGCCTTGATTTTCCTTCACTGTGATCTGACTCTGTGGAGGTCTCCCTTCATTGATACTCTTTACCAGCTCCTTGGACATAATTGTGGCCTGTGCGCCAGTGTCAATCATAGCAAAGGTGTGGCATTTTTCTTCTACAGTGATGGGTGCATAATATCTGTCCTCAACTTCCTCTAATACACATAAGAAATGTGAATTCTTACTGATTTCAGGGCTCACCTTTCTCAGGTCTTTTTCACTTTTGGCTAAGCACATTGGTAAATGAAAAGACATTTTTCCCTCCTTTTTACCCATTTCTGTGCGAGAGATTTTATTCATTTCTCCATGTTCAGAGGTTTTTTGGAGTGTGGCCACTGTTCGCCCATCCATCTGGGTAACATCAGAGACCACATTACAATCCTCCAACTGAACATGTGTAACAACATCATTCAGCAATTTGTCATTTTTTAATTCTGTGCATTTGTGATCATTTAGTGTGATACCAGCCCTTTCAGCCTCTTCAAAAATATGTGGCTCAAAGAATTCTTCAGGTGATTGACTTGTACCCTCCTTGTGAGTATTTCCTTTTTCTGTCTGTGTTTGGTCATTGTTTTGCTTGCCCAGGGAAGGAGCTATGGCATCCCCACTTACTCCCTGTTCACTGGTATTCCCCATGCATGAGTCATTTTTCTTAAATCTGTCCATTTTTTCTTTTGGAATTCCTAATGTTTCTTTTTCATTTGTGCAAATCTTTACTGTTTTATTTAGCTCTAAGTTAAACCGTACCTCTTTTTTAGAAGTATTTGCACTTTCTGTCACAATTTCATTTACTGGTACTTTCATTTTTAATCCATTAGGCATCTCAGAGTCGTTATGCAAAATTATATTAGAGCAATCTGTCATTTTGGTACTGCAGTTATCATGAGTACTTAGTCACTTTTCCGAAGCCCCCCGGTCATTGCTATGGCCATCAGCCCCCTCTTTGGAAGGTTGTTTTTGCGCTGTATAGAGCTTTCCTATTTGCTCAGCTAACATTTTCACTTGGGCCTCAAGGCACTGGAACCTTTCCATCTCTCTAGGATCCTCTTTCTGTGGCCTGGGTCGATATTGGTTGTTTTCCCCCTGATTGGATCTATTCTGATACCTCTCAGGTGATTGATGTCGGTTGGGATGGTTTCTGAACTCTTGATTCATTTGTGGAGGGGAGCGGGTTGCACCCATCCTTTGATTATAGTCCCCTGGTGGGGAATCATTGTACTGGCGTGGATTGTAGTTCACGTTTTGCCTCATGTCCTGTCTCTCAGATTGTGGGTACTGGCCCCTATGTTGATTTCCATTATCAGTAAATCGATTCACATATCGGGGCCTATCCTGATTACCATATATCATGGTGTGGGGATCAAATCTGCTCTGTGTCCCCAATGACTGGTAGGGACCATCATTTCTTTGATCTTGATTTTGTCTCTGGTTATTGTTCATACCTGCCATATCAGG
This sequence comes from Ambystoma mexicanum, assembly GCF_040938575.1. Lineage (NCBI taxonomy): Eukaryota > Metazoa > Chordata > Amphibia > Caudata > Ambystomatidae > Ambystoma > Ambystoma mexicanum. The sequence continues at coordinate 525,870,996 of NC_090926.1, forward strand.
CCGGTATCCTACCCGGGGTCTGTCCCCTAAATACCTAGGGCTGATGTAGCTCTCTCTATTACTAGGATCATGTGATTGGAACATTGGTACAGGAAATGGCGATCTTTGTTGATTACCCCTTTGTTCAGGTGTCACATTATTTTTACCTTGGCTTTGAGCAGACTCAAGGGACATTTTGGCTGACCTGATTTCCATTACTGTGGCTGAGGGTTCTTTAGATTTAGGTCTAGTATCTTTCATTTTATCACTTTCTCTACCCTGACAATAGAGTACCTCATATAGTTTTGTGCTTTGATGTACAATCCATTCAAGGGACTTGTCACGGTCAAATTCACGGACCAATTGGGATATGATGTCTTTCTGTAGCCCATAGAAGTATGCAGTTTTAAACTCATTGGAATTTGAGTCAAAAGATACATCAAAGCGAGAAAATGCTCTTTTTAAGTCTTGTAAAAATTGGCGAGGGGATATATTAGGTCCAGCAGTAATTGTGTACGCGAATTTCTTTGCCTCCTGCAATGATTGAAAAGGAGAAAAATGACGCCTAATTTCTTTTTCAAACTCCAACCAGGTCATATTCTGCTGTTCATTTAATCCCCTTATGATGCTGGCCGTTGGGGCATCTAAAGTTAAATGAAAATATTGTCTGTACTGTTCCTTAGGTATCTGGAGTGCTTTAAAAATGTCATGTACCGCTTCTAAGTGATCCTCAATGCAGCATTCACCTCCCTTTTTAAATGGTTTGATCAGGGCTTTAATGGATTTCATTATTTTTATGGGGCTACTTGTTGCAATGCATGGAATTGCACTATTTTGTGATTCAATCCTGTTTTCAGGTGTATGAGATTGGTGGCTGCCCCCAATGGGAGTATCAAATCCCCCAAGGGCGCTGCAACCAAGTTCAGTCACCGACCCAGTCACTGGAGCACTAGCTCTTTGGGCAGAGCTAGAATTCACCTCCACTCCATTGAATGTGGTACCCTGCCGCTTCTCCTGGGACCTGGGAATGCACATTTGCTGTTCTAAGTCCTTACACTTTTTAAGGAGTCTGGTTGCTTCATTTTGCAAATAATTATTTTCATCACTCATTTTATTAATCACCTCCTGCATGTCGCACATTTGCTTTTGGCATTCATTGAACTCTTTATTTCTCTTGTCTCTTTCTTGAATCATTTTAATCATTTCTTGTTCTGCACTCTGGAGATCACCTTCTTTTTCACAATGTTCTTTTTGTAAAATCTGCATTTCTGAAACAACCTCATCTTTATCCTGCCTAATGTGATCCACTAAGGCTTTTAAGTGTGCCAATTCTTGCTCACTATCTTCAAATTGTTTCTTGCTTTTGGATAACTGAGTATCAAAGTCTCTGCATTTTAATTGCATGTCTTTTTGGCATACATGCAATTCTACTCTCAACATTTCCTGATTTTTACTTGCCCCCTCTAATTCAGTCTTTAACCTGTTAATTAGCTGAGTATCATTCGCTTGCATTCGCAGGGACTTGTTTAAAATAATCCATATTTTGCCGCATAGCCGTATTAAACAGTCTTTCTCTGCACTTTTATCGGCTGCATTCAATAATCTTGTAAGGCAGACCTGAATTATGCTGCCTTCTGCAAAAATATTGTCTAATTTTTCTTTCTGCACCTCACCCTGAATGCGGTTACTCCATTCCAACGTGCTATTCGATGACCAATTCCCATGTGCAAACAACTTTGCCTCTAAATATTGCACTAGATCTGAGAATGTGGTTTCCCTTTGTGACATTCTGAAATTCGTTTTTAGTGGCACACTGCTATTATAAAATGGGTTCCCTTTAATGTGCAAATGGCAGTGTGAGACACGCTTGCCACGCCCAGTAGGTACTCTATGATCACTTTCCCGGCCTGCAACGCACCATAAATATGTAGGGTATTTTGTGGAGATTTGGGGCCTGACGGTATTTTATTACCGCCGAAAAATAACTTAGCAATAATCACTCCTTGTATTCAGATTTGACCATGTGCAACAATAGTACAGTGGACATGCACTATTTCAGCACCCAGGCATGCATATTTGGTATGCGTGGTTGGTAGGCGTGGTTGGTGGTATTTTGGTGAGCATTATTCCCTTGTTTTATTGGTGGCCCCAATGTCCAGAATCCCTTATCTTTGCTTAGATTTTTCGTGTAATCACTAGAGAGACCTCAGGCCTACATTTCAGGAATACCACATTTTCAATTTTCAGTGTTAGTGTGCCACCATGGGCGATCTCACTGACTTATTTACGACAGAGAGCTATATGCTGTAATTTTGTGGTAATTTCCACTACCTTATATACGGTAGGGAACTATGTCCAGAGAGTCTCTCTTCCCGTTGGCTCATGTACCTCCAACGAGCTATGCTACAGTCACTCACAACTGTTCATACTGAATCTGACATGCACACATCTGTCTTAAAATGACCATTGCATTGTTTAAAAATCTCCCCACATCATCAGCATTGTAATGGTAAATAGTAAACACACCACCCGTCTGCTTTCAAATATCTTTCTGTATTATAAAAGTTGCATTTAAACACGATCTCATTCTTTACAGAAATAAATACAATAGCACAGTAACAGCTTTGTCTATGACACACTGCAAAGAGAGTGGCGGAGAACAGAACTCAAATTGCAACATTAGCATTTGATTAAGGCATGCACAGGAATCCTACACTGACTGCATATTCTCGTACACACTCAGCTCCCACACTTCCGTAATTACCTTATCTCTTTAGTTGTTCTCTTTCTGAATGTGGCTCCCTTGAAGATTAACCCCAGTGAAAACGAACGCTTTTCGTTCTCAAACCGGGGTTATTATCTGGAATCCTCAGCTTCTGCAGATAGGAATGCCTCAGCCAGGGGAAAGGTCCTTCTTCCAGCTCTGCCAAATCTTGACTGACCTTCCTCTTCCTCAAACTCCCCCCAGCAAAAACCTGATCACTCCCTCTAGCATGATACTTGCTATGACGCTGCTCCAATCAGAATTAATCACGCCATCTCCTCCTTCTCTACACAATGGCTCATTTTTATAGTAATACTTTGTAATCAACTGATTTCCTGTCCTTTCGAGCCCATTTGCTTCCTGTAGTTATGTGGACAGGGCAGCAGAGAGAACAGAAAAAAAAATGGATGTGCGTTTAAAAGTTCACTTTCAGAATAGGCCTAATTCTGCAGTGGAGACACATTTTTATTAGTGGATTATGTTTCTATAGTCAGGTTAGTTATAAGTTATGTTAGTTGTTATTTTCAAATGTGTCTCTCGCACCATAGGCATTTCAGGTGAAAAATAGTGTGCATTTTTAAATGAGCACGTGTGCTTTTAACTGTAAGAATAGATTTGCATCTTATATGTTAAAATCGTTTTTGACTGAATAGCCTGTCTTTTCTTGTTAATCTGGTAACACATATAGCAATGCACCGCACCCTTGTGGTGGTGCTGCAAAAAAAAAATTGCTACCTGTGTAGTAGTGCTGTACTCTGTGCTGTAACACGCCAAATATCCTTACAGTTCCCAATACACATCCTGGGTGCCAGAGAGTCTGGAGTGTCCTGAATGCCTGGGACCACCGTGGTCCGTGATTGGTCCACATATGGAGTGAGTGTTCCCATTGGGTCCTCTGCATTTTGGCGCGAAGGGAACTTTGGATAAGTTGAGGCCGAAAACACCACTACCATGTCGATCTCCTGAGTTCACACTGAACAAGAGATAAGAAGCCAAGTATCCTGCAACAAGAAGCCGAGTCAACGAACTACTGGTGACCCGCTGGAAGGTTTGGCACCATGAGCACGCTGTTGTCCTGCGAGACCCCTCTGCACCCGATCATCCTAGAAGGTCTGCAAAGGTGCTTCAACCCATTGGAATAGTGGGACCAACTATTCTCGGCACCTTCAGAAGTGTCCCTGGGCCAACCAGTGGGCTAACCAGCTTACCCAGGACGTTTGCTCTGTCACCGCTGCTGTTCCGGGGAAGCCCTCGAAACTTGGCCTAATGCTAGCTCTGTGTCCACGGCACCCTCACACCGAATTTTGTACACTTGGCATTCCCATGTCTGAAGTGAGACGAGCGCGCCCGGACCAGAGTAAATGCAGTTGCCGTGTTGCCCTGCTGTGGTAACGACCTGTGCACGTTCACTGCACTTGTGACCCCCTTGGCCCTGAATCCTGCTACCGCGGAATCTACACAGTGTTGAGACGTCCTGCTTGTCGCATCCGAACCTGCCAGCAACGTGAACTCAACTGGAGAAGTCTGGGTCTGCCTGCGTCGGGGACCGTGAGTAGTCCATACCCCAACTGGTAGCCCTAGCGCAGGAACCCATTTCTATTCTACCGCTGTTGCGAAATAGCGGATCCATCCCGCACTCTCACCCTGCCCCTGCCCACAAGTGGAGGTCTTGCTTGAGTAGTGGGGACTTGTTCTTCATCGTTTCATCCAGCTTCCTGAACTGTCAGAGACCCTTGAAGAGACCCTATTTTGTCTCAATTGGCACACATGCGTACATGTACTATTGAGCACAAGGCTCCTCTCTTCGTAGAGCTTGGACTGCCTCCTAGTTAGGCGTATTTCTGATGTCGAACTGGGTCTAACGATTACTTGCACTGTTTGTTTTCCTCCCCCTCTAGGTGGTCTACATATTTTGTGCTTCTAACTCCTTAGACCCCTTGGTCTTGTATATATATTCTATTGATTGTGATGTGTTGGTTTACTTTAGTATTATTGTGATTCTTTGCTATGGTCGATGTTACAAAAGCCTTGTAATAAATGTGTCTATATTTTTAATATAACACCTGTCTGGAGTAATATGTAAGTGTCCCTGCTTTGTGTGCTCATTGAGGTCTTTCAGTCACCCTCACCCCTCTTGAGACTTAGGGCCTCATCACGAGTTTGACGGTAACCCTTATATCTGGCGGTAGCACTGTGACAGCTGGATTTAAGGGTCCGCCAAATCAGGGCTTCTGTGGATTTCTCCCCAGCTCTGAGCTGGGGGAAATCCGCCGAAATTTCACGCTATTACCGCCGGCGGGAAATCCGCTGGTGGTAAGAGCGTGAAAATTCCCCATTGAGCCCAATGGGGAATGGGGAATTCCCGAATGGGCTCAGTGGGGAATGGGCAATACCCGTTCCGCCAAACCCATGATCCCGTGCTATTAGCGCTGGGGGTTTGGCGGTAGGGCTATTAACGCCAGCGCTAATAGTGCCAGCGTTACCGCCCAACTCGTGATGAGGCCCACAGTCTTGACCACCACCATCGTTACCCTGATTGGTCTGGCTTGTCCAGAGGTTACCCTGTTCCGAGAAACAAGGCTGGCCTTCTGAACCTCTGCCCCTCCAGGTCAGAGTCTAGAAATCCATCTTAACAACCGTGGACTATTTGCGACCCCTTTTTGGTGCATGGGGTTGAGGCCCTTGCAACCGAGTCAGTCTCTGCGAGCAGGGCACGGGGCTTCCTTGGGTGGAGCTGCTTGGCGTTGCGCAGGTGGATTGGGCCGGTGGTGTAATGATGTGCCGTTGCTCAGCTATTGCAGTCACAAGCATGTTTATTTACTCTGTCATTGTGGACATCACATCATTTCCCTCACGCATATGCCTTGCCAGTTGATGTATGTGTGTGCATACAGTGATGTATGTGTGTGCATGCTGATGGTAGTTGTGTGTGCATTACAGGGGACATGTGGGTTGTGTCGGTAGGGTTTGTTGCCAGTCTTCCTGGCAGGGACATGTTCTCGTGCTATCGGGCTGTCGGTTTGTGGCAAGGCAGCAGGTATCTGGTGGCACTGACTTGTCATTTGGAAAACAGCATTGACATTTGGGGGACATTTGTGTGATTTGGGATCTAAGTCATGGTCACTTACCGGCATCTCCAGATTATGATGCTACGGACTCTGCATTTCCAGCCCCCTCGATGCTTTCCATATTTATGACTGTGGAACATTTTTCTTCCCATGGCTGGAATTTGGTTGGGGAAGGTGCACCTCCTCCTGTGGCCTGACCCTGGCTGCGCTCGGCTGCGAGGAGGTTCTGGACGCAGAAGTGCAAGGCGTCCCACCTTTTGTGGCAGCCTGAAACAAATACACATGTCTAAAAAACATGCCTTCCAATTTGAAATAAAAATGTGGAACCAGCCATTTGGAGTTGTGGTCTGCTCACTGTATGAAGAACGTGACAGGAAAAGCATTACAACTACTGTGCAAGTAAACAAATAATTGCTGTATGTTGCCCATCTGTATCAACAAATTATTTATACCAGTGGAAGGTGTCCCACCTTTTGTGGCAGCCTTTACAGTCCTGGGTGGTGTACCCACCACAGATACTTTTGAGGCCACTTCTGTCTATATTGGTATTTGCAAAAAAGTCACACTGCACCGGTGCCCAGAGGAATCAAATACACATGTCTAAAAACATGCCTTCCAATTTGAAATAAAAATGTGGAACCAGCCATTTGGAGTTGTGGTCTGCTCAGTGTATGAAGAACGCCCAATCACTACAGTTCCGTTTCTGCTAAAGATCCTGGACAAAGTGGCCTATATACAGATTCAAAACTACCTTGAACTGCACAAACTACTAGGAACTAGACAATCTGGCTTCCGCCCACTACACGGAACGGAAACAGCCCTGATTGACTTAAAGGCCCAAATAGATGAACTGAGAGATCAGGGCAAGACAGCCCTCCTCCTCCTACTAGATCTCTCAGCTGCGTTTGATCTTGTGGACCACAAAGTCCTCTGCAAACACCTGGACGTTGCCGCTCACTTCTCCACCCAAGCCATCAGTTGGATAGAATCCTTTCTAAGTGAGAGAACTATGAGAGTCTTTTCCACTTCGGCAGCAGCTGACCCTATACCTATTACTTGTGGAGTCCCTCAGGGATCTTGCGTCTCTCCGACCCTCTACAATATATTCACCAAACCTCTGTTCGACGATCTGGACAATCTCGGTATCACCTACACTAACTATGCAGATGATACACAGATTCTCTTCCCACTTTCTGGGGATCACAGCAGGGATGGGGAGTTGGTGAATAGAGTGTATCTCATCATTCAGGCATGGATGGCCACTCACGGTCTTTGCCTGAATGATGATAAGACAGAGTTGATCATTCTGGGCACACAAGCTAATATTAACAAATTGGGCCCGGATTACTCAGCCTTCAGCATAGACGGAAATGCCATTAAAGTCTCGAGGGAAGTAAAAACACTTGGTTTCTATCTCGACTCTACCCTGTCCTTCACTAAACAGGTAAACTCCCTAGCCTCCACTACTGCCTACACTTGTAAATTGATCAGAGCAGGCAAGCCCTTCCTGTCCAATACCAGCTGCCTAATCCTGGCTAGAGCCTTAATTCTTTCCCGACTAGACTACTGTAATGCCCTATACAGTAGCGCCAATAAAGCCACCACCCTAAGACTTCAAATTCTACAAAATAATGCTCTCAGAGCTGCATTAGGAATAAAAAAGAGGGAGCATATTTCCTCGACTAGACGGCAACATAAATGGCTCTCTACGGAGAATAAAATCCAGCTAAAAATGATCTCATTAACCCATAAGGCCTTAAATAATGCAGCTCCCAGCTACTTAATGGACAAAATAAAAAGAAAAACTTCTAATAGACCCATGAGAGTCGCCAATTCCAATTGTTTGGCAGTACCTAGATTCAGACTCGCCAAAATTGGTGGCGCCTGCTTCCCTGTGAAAGCTGCTAACCTGTGGAACGCCCTGCCACCTAACCTAAGAGCTGACCAACCCTTCCCCCATTTCAGAAGGAACCTTATCAAACACATTATCGCCAACAACGACTTAACACCCGAACACTCACAAGTGTAGTTCGACCCAATGCACCCTGACGTGACATCAACCTTTATGCTTATTACCGCAAATCCTGTATATTGCTAACTGTACATTCATGTAAATACGGCAAATCTTTATCTGTACATTCTTGTAATTTGTGCAATATGGTGTAATATTGTAAATTCATTTATATAACATTGTAACATTGTAAGCTTCGCATATACTTGTTGCTGCGCCCGGTAACCTAAGGGTCTGGTGCGCAATATAAATAAATAAACAAACAAACAAACAAACAAACGTGACAGGAAAAGCATTACAACTACTGTGCAAGTAAACAAATATTTTCTGTATGTTGCCCATCTGTATCAACACATTATTTATACCAGAGGAAGCATCTGAATTTGCATCCATCAGGCATTTTGATCAGTTAGTGTTAACTGGGCCATTCTGCGAGCGCGTTGCTAATCACGATAGAACACATAATTCGAATCCATTTGGGAATTAAAACGCTTTGCGCTTTGAGAGTGCGGTAATGTTGGTCGATTGAAAGCCTAGGCATGGTGCACATTTTGGTACCTAAATAATACCATCCGATAACACAAAGCATATAAGGCGTGTGGTATGAATTCATTAGACGCTCCCATACTGCAGCTTAACGTGTTTCATAGCCTTGCCAGCTCCCAATCACTAGGCAAAGTGACATTTACATATATGCGCTGCTGAGATGGCTTTTAATATCTGAGCTTCCCTAGTGCATCGCTGGAAGTGAAATTGAGCGCATGCGTGGAATACATCCCCGATATCTTTTAAAAATTGCATTCAGGAAGGCAAGCATACATTTCCATTTGTTTTACTGGATTATAAGGAAATGTTTTCAAGAAATGGCATGCATCGTCTTTACAGTCTGCACAATCCCAAAAAACCAAAATAGTATGTATTTGAAGATTAAGATATTCACATTTCTTTCACAGCACAGTGGGATGCATGTACGCAAATAAGGTGATTCCAAAATGTCAGTTCTTCTGTGCTCAAAAGTGGGCTTGCGGACGCATTCTGTGAGTAGTCAACATGCGGCGGGAAATCTGCTGTTTGCCGGTAAGACGCAAATACGAGCTAACCTCAAAGTTGGGTGCTATAATTCAAGCAGGCAAATCTGCAAAAGCGAAACGGGGTGCCATGCGTATATCCAGGGAGTGGCAGCTAATTAGATAGGCACATCTAGAGGAGACACAGCGACAGAGGGTAGACAGGCCTGTCTAACAAGTGGGGACTGAGCTAATGCAGTTGGGCCACTGCAGTGACATTAAAGGAGAGTTCCGGGACTTTTTTTTTATTGTCCCTACGGTTCGGCCATGTGTTTTTAAGCATAACTCGGTAGATCGTGGAAAACTTTCCTATGGACCTTACCCGACTTTTCGTCCATTAACGCACTCGAAATCAGCCGCCATTTTATGATAATCCTATCACTTGCCGCATCGCCCTGGCTCACCTGCTTTTGCGGCACTAAATCAAATCCCCCGCCCCCGAGGCTGACATCAGCAGACGCGTACCGCCCATTTCCCAACGCCAAAGCACGTTTCGTGTCAACAATCGCTGCGCCTCAGCTAATGAAGTGTCGCCATGGAAACGGCAGGACGCCTCTTTCCTCAATAAGTATAAACACACCGTTTCACAACACACAGCAGCAGATTTTCGATTCCATTACTCTCGCTGTGTTACTTTGAGTATTCTGTGACTCGTTTCTGTGCTCTGGTCAAATACCTTCGTTGATTGTAGCCCGTGTGAACAGATACCAGTACCACCGCTATAAATTATTTTACTTTCTTTACCACACAATGGCTACAATAATGCCGTATATGTACGAGCCCGAGTACACCGAGGAAGAACTACTGGAAAGGCAAGCACGCGAAAACGATGGGGATTCGGACGGCAGTTGGGAGGACCAGTCAACGGATGAAGAGCCTGGACCATGTCGCATGGACGGCGTCTCCACCTGGTGCACGTGCAATCGTTGCGAGCTAATGCCAACTGAGGAGGAGAACTGCTGCTGCCGTGAAAATTCCGGGTGCTTGGCCTACATTTCGGAAGGCGAGCCAAGTCCGCAATGCATCACCGAGCTGCCAGAGTTCAGGGAAGCCTGCCTCTCACGGACAGTGTTGAGGATGATGATGGTGCTTATGCACGAACTTTGCGGCACTGTTCGTCCGCGTAATCCGAGTAACGAGTAAGTATACTCTGGTTGTGATGTCAGTGATGCCACTACTATTTCATGGTCGTCTCCCACATATAAAACTACATCTACATATCATTCGAATGCATGTAAATTGGTTCCATGTTGTGCATTTTCTAGATAGAATTTTTTTCAAAGCAGAATGACATTTTTGTACCTGAATCGACAGTGATAAGAAAGTTGTCATTTTAATACAGTTTGCATCTTTCATTTTCACAGGTGGTACAGGCTGGTGGCCTATCGTTGCTTCACTTGGTGGCTTCACGGGAGGCTCGGACACCGCGTTTGGAGAGTAATACCTGCCTGTGCGGTACTTGCCATTAGACAACATTTCCCCAGCGACAGTGGACAATACCGCGGCTTTTCCCGGGATGTGCTGCAACCGCAACTTTACAATGTGTAATGTTTATTATTTATGTTCAATTGAAATTAAGATCTAAAATAAAACCCAACATATATTTTAACAATGGTTGTTTTGATTTTTTAAATGAATCTAGTGTGTCTCCATTGAATAGTCTTCCTGTGCCTTGTCTTGTCACACCACATGTCTCCGGCCAGCATCCTCCCTCACGCTGGCCGCCCACCTTCAATCCACATAACCGTTGAACCCATATGCAGCAGACATACATATGTTATTTTGCGGGTTGGCATCAAGCCTCCCGGCCTTGCCTCCTCCCCCAAAAATACTTACCACACCACTTTGTTCAGGGTCTCCAGGGTGAACTGCACCCATATATTCTCCTGGGAGGCTGAGGTATTTATAAACTCACCCCCCTGCCTTCCATGTACTAGATCCTGCAGCCTGCCTCTTACATGCAGTTAGATGGCCTCTCCTTGGTGAGGCCCTACGGCAAACGAGTCTTGTCTGCACGACCACCGCCCGCACCGGGGTACTTGCGCTGGCAAGTGGAGCTGTCAGGGAGCGATAAAGGCCAAGAGGTGCCAAAGACCATGTACACTTCAAAGTGGTCTATAGAGCATGGTTTGTTGTTCCCATGTCTACCGCCAGACCCCGTGTCTCCTGCCAAGCATCTCCCCTCACGCTGGACGGCCCCCTGCAATCCACATAAGTGTGTCTCCATTCACGAGTCTTCCTGTGTCTTGTCTGCACGACCACCGCCCCAATCCACCCCCCGCCCTATCAAAGGCAGTTCGCACCGGGGTACTTGTGCTGGCAAGTGGAGCTGTCAGGGAGCGATAAAGGCCAAGAGGTGCCAAAGACCATGTACACTTCAAAGTGGTCTATAGAGCATGGTTTGTTGTTCCAATGTCTACCGCCAGACCCCGTGTCTCCTGCCAAGCATCTCCCCTCACGCTGGACGGCCCCCTGCAATCCACATAAGTGTGTCTCCATTCACGAGTCTTCCTGTGTCTTGTCTGCACGACCACCGCCCCAATCCAACCCCCCGCCCTATCAAAGGCAGTTCGCACCGGGGTACTTGTGCTGGCAAGTGGAGCTGTCAGGGAGCGATAAAGGCCAAGAGGTGCCAAAGACCATGTACACTTCAAAGTGGTCTATAGAGCATGGGTTGTTGTTCCCATGTCTACCGCCAGACCCCGTGTCTCCTGCCAAGCATCTCCCCTCACGCTGGACGGCCCCCTGCAATCCACATAAGTGTGTCTCCATTCACGAGTCTTCCTGTGTCTTGTCTGCACGACCACCGCCCCAATCCACCCCCCGCCCTATCAAAGGCAGTTCGCACCGGGGTACTTGTGCTGGCAAGTGGAGCTGTCAGGGAGCGATAAAGGCCAAGAGGTGCCAAAGACCATGTACACTTCAAAGTGGTCTATAGAGCATGGTTTGTTGTTCCAATGTCTACCGCCAGACCCCGTGTCTCCTGCCAAGCATCTCCCCTCACGCTGGACGGCCCCCTGCAATCCACATAAGTGTGTCTCCATTCACGAGTCTTCCTGTGTCTTGTCTGCACGACCACCGCCCCAATCCACCCCCCGCCCTATCAAAGGCAGTTCGCACCGGGGTACTTGTGCTGGCAAGTGGAGCTGTCAGGGAGCGATAAAGGCCAAGAGGTGCCAAAGACCATGTACACTTCAAAGTGGTCTATAGAGCATGGTTTGTTGTTCCAATGTCTACCGCCAGACCCCGTGTCTCCTGCCAAGCATCTCCCCTCACGCTGGACGGCCCCCTGCAATCCACATAAGTGTGTCTCCATTCACGAGTCTTCCTGTGTCTTGTCTGCACGACCACCGCCCCAATCCACCCCCCCGCCCTATCAAAGGCAGTTCGCACCGGGGTACTTGTGCTGGCAAGTGGAGCTGTCAGGGAGCGATAAAGGCCAAGAGGTGCCAAAGACCATGTACACTTCAAAGTGGTCTATAGAGCATGGGTTGTTGTTCCCATGTCTACCGCCAGACCCCGTGTCTCCTGCCAAGCATCTCCCCTCACGCTGGACGGCCCCCTGCAATCCACATAAGTGTGTCTCCATTCACGAGTCTTCCTGTGTCTTGTCTGCACGACCACCGCCCCAATCCACCCCCCGCCCTATCAAAGGCAGTTCGCACCGGGGTACTTGTGCTGGCAAGTGGAGCTGTCAGGGAGCGATAAAGGCCAAGAGGTGCCAAAGACCATGTACACTTCAAAGTGGTCTATAGAGCATGGGTTGTTGTTCCCATGTCTACCGCCAGACCCCGTGTCTCCTGCCAAGCATCTCCCCTCACGCGGGACGCCCCCCTGCAAACCGCATAATGCCACGACATACACACGTCATTCATTCACAAACACACCCCTGTTTCGAATTCTTTATAACCCACTTCATATTTCTAATGAGAACTTCTTTGCGCTTTGCTAGTCAACCCGTGAAGGTGCTGGTTGTCTGCTCTTCGTCTCTGTGAACTTCCGTGACCACTTTGAGCAAACTCATCAGTTTGCAACCTGTGAACTGCTCCCTGTTCTACGACAAGAAACTACTCTGATCCCTGCATCTAACTGTTTGCTCGTCAAGGTAAGGCCATGTACCATACTCATTTTGCGTCCAATTTCTTTTCGTTCAAGACAGTACATGCAAGGAACTAGTCACATTTTCTGAGTTTAGTGAAATTATTTTTGTATTTTTTTAAAGTTATTCAAATACTTATCCGCATGTGAATAACGTGTATAGTTCCAAGAACCAAAACATACCTTGCATTGAACCTTTTATGTATTTAATTTTTTAACACAATGGTATTCATAGAGAATTGTTGATCTTTACTTTTCAGAACTTTCCACAATGCCTGCCTGTTCCATTGGCGGTTGTCCTTCGAAGACCCATAATAAATCTGAAGGTACTATAATGCATGTTTTCCCTAAGACAATAGATCAGATAAGAGAATGGGTCCGATATTGCGGATATCCACCCTCTGAGCTTGAAAGTAGAGTCCTAGAAGTCTTTGCGGACAAGAGGGGTGATCGATACGGCATCTGCAGCAGGCACTTTACCTCTGACATGTACTCCACATCATTGCTAATAAAGAAGAACACACCGCGAGCGAGGCGAAAATTGCTCTCAACCGCTATTCCCACTCTATTCGTCCACATCCCTCCACTGGTGAGTCAAGTTTACGTATTTATCTCTCGGCCTTGCGGTAGTGTGTAGCATTAGCTAACAATAATTTCCCCATTTATGTATCCACTCAATATGAAGGCGGAAGATTCTCCATCCGTGTCGTTATTGCAGTCATCAGCCACTTCAAGCGCCTATCGGGTAATCTTACTTGGCTATTCTGCCACTGACTTGTTTTAGGCATGTAAATCAATAGTTTTAATTTATCGTGTAATTATTTTACCTAATGGTACACCCTTGTACTCGTCCTCTAGTCTTTGCTTTCAGTTATAATTATTGTTATCCAAAATAATTCAAGTATTGTCTTTCAGGGAGATGCTGAGGAGTCCAACGTATTGACGACTACCGTTGATGTCACTCAGATGCTCGAGGTACGTTTCAGGACAGTTCCATCGATGGAGATCATCAGATCTTGCATTCTTGTAGCGTGATTGTTACACACAATGTTTCTATCGTTTTTAGCCATTGATATGTCCTTCTGTCGTCGCCCTCCTATGTGTCTTCTTTTTTCAATATTGTGTTCATTACTAATGAAAGTCCTATGTTTCAGGGAGTCGATGGAGCATTAGTCCAAGAAGAAGGGGGAGCGTGCAGTTACGGGTCGGCGCAACAGCTTGCAGAAGTGTGCACCGCAGTCACATCGTCCCTTGATGTTCTTATGCATTTCGAGGTATGGATACTGACAGCTCGATCAAGCGAGATCATATGACTTGATTACATCCGCTATACTTCCTTCTTTATTAACACAAGTACTATGTTTCAGGGAGATGACGGAGCTTCTTCTACAAGAACATCACCCCTAGTAGTTGATGCAGATTTCTGGGTGGTGACACTTCCAACGATCGAGCAAATCGAATCATATTTAGATATCCATTATTTATTTTAGACAACTGATCATTTGTGCAGGTCTATTTAGATGAGCCGTTGACGCCTGCACAAACTTTATGTTCTTTTTATCAAAATAGAAAACCATACTAATGCAATTACTGTGTTTCAGGGAGTCACTGAAGCATCATCTTCAATAATATCATCAATGGAAGTCTATGAGGAGCCCGAGGTATGGATCTTGACAGTTCCATCTAACTAGATCAACAATGCGTGAATAATTGTCGTTTGAATGTTCTACACAAAGCGTTCATTCGTGTTTTGCTATTGAGATGTACGTGGGTATTGGTCCCCAAGTACATTTTGTGTTTTCGATATTATTATACATACTAATGAAAGTTCTATGTTTCAGGGAGTCGATGGAGCGTCAGTGCGTGATGGATGTGCTTATCAGGAAAACATAGTCGTTGCAGCGCAAGAGGAAGTGGAGACATATACACACGAGTCGGAGCAACAGCGTCCTGATGTTGAAGTTCGAGGCAAGAAAGTTTCAAAGAAAAGAAAGCAAAAGAAGGTTAGTGTCCTGGTCACTATATTATGTTGTTTTTCACTGTTAATAGTTCAATACTGTAAGTTGTGTTTAAACTGAACACCCCTTTTCCAATCTGTCCTCTAGTTGCGAGTGGGTGTACGAACTAGATCTACACAGACAGTGAAGCGAACGAGAGATGTTGCTTGTCAAACCTTTTGGCAGGGACTTGAGACTGGAGAAGCATCGTGCCAATGGGAAGAATATGAAGTGATTGACAACGGAGCTATACCACCACCAGCCATTGATAGTGAATGTCCTCCTGGTAGTTCGGATGCAGTCGGAGATCAATTCACAGAATCCACACCCGCAAAAACTAAGACCGCGAGAAAGTTGAAGAAATTGTTTTATTCACCCATCGCCGGAGAAGGAACAGATGTTGCAATGGAAGAGAATGAAGTAGGCGACAATGAAACACCATCAATATCACTGAACATAGCGGAAGACGATATCAGAGATTCTACCTTTCATGTGAGTGACATGTCCTCAACGTTACAGGCCGAACCAGCTGGGATGCAGAGTGACAGTATAAGGAAAGAGGCCAAATTCATTGTATTCGATAGTTGTTTGATTGATATTATTATTCGGATGAAATGTGGGCATTTGGTTGGTGGGGAAGTATGTGGGGAGCCATTGATTAATGTGACTCGTGCAATTCGAGGCACTAACCTTAAAATACATGCCACCTGTACAAAATATCATCCTTTCACATGGTCTGCACAACCTATGCTGGGACAACTGCCAGCAGGCAATCTACTTTGTGCAGCGGCTGCACTTTTTAGTGGTTCAAGTTTTAAAAAATTAGAGTCGTTCTTTCAGTTTGTGGGAATCCATTTCATTGCGAAAACTCAGTTCTACAAATACCAAACCGATTATCTATTTCCAGCCATTAGCGAAGCTTGGAGAATGGAAAAAATGTCTATTGATAGTACATTCGCGGGCAAACGGTTCAGGCTAGCAGGTGATGGACAGTGCGACAGCCCAGGATTTTCAGCCAAGTACTGCACCTACCACTTTCAGGACATGGAAAGTAAGAAAATTGTGAGTTCGGTGGTCGTGCAGGTGTCACAAAGTACATCCTCAGTGGCCATGGAGAAAGTTGGCTTTGTAGCATCATTGCAAGAACTACAATCGCGGGGAATGGTGATCGACCTGATAGCCACGGACAGACACGTTTCAATTGCCAAGACAATGAGAGAACAGTACAAAAATATAAATCACCAATTTGACGTTTGGCATCTTGCAAAATCAATCAATAAAAAATTGTCGGCTGCAGGTAAAAAAAAAGAATTGCAAGGTATTTCACAGTGGTCCAAGTCAATCAGCAACCATCTTTGGTGGAGCTCAAAAACATGTGGAGGGTCGTTGGAAATTCTACTGGAAAAATGGCGGTCAGTAATGCCACACTGTACAAATGTTCACCGATGGAACACGAACCAACATTTCCACAATTGTGAACATGGCCATTTGTCCACAGAGGAGGCACGGAAGAAGAAGTGGTTGATTCCTTCATCACCCACTCACAAAGCCATTGAAAAGATTGTATTTGATAAAACTATAACAAAAGCTTTGAGTGGACTCACGGAATTCTGCCACACAGGAGATTTGGAGGTGTTCCACAATATGTGCCTAAAGTACAGGCCAAAACGATTGCATTTTGGCATGGAGGGCATGATAAATCGGACTCTTTTAGCGGTCTTGGCACATAACCATAATGTTGGCCGTCAACAAAGTAGGACGACCGGAACTTTAGGGACGCTTCGCTACAATAAGGCCTTCACTAAAAGAAGTAAACAATGGGTGATCAAACCAGTGTTTGAGGATATGCAATATGAGTTTATTGAGAAACTTATTGTTGACGTCCTAGATAGGCACATAAATGGAGCTGTGAACGAACCTGTGCAGGGGACAACTGCATTGCCACCCAACATTGCATCTGTTCCATGTCCACCTAAAGAAGAACTCATTGAGAAATACACATCACGGTTTAAATTATTGTAATTTGATTGTCTGTTCTCTCAAGTCTCCTCATGTCGCAGGCCCATTGAATATGTGTATCTATGTATTGTGTAAATAAAAGTGATTGCTCAGTGTACATGCAATGTGTCTCTCCACCCTTGCCCCTCCCTTCACCGTGCAGTAGTGGGAACCACCCGGGTGTCACCTGTGACTTTGCTCTGGAGTCTCCTCATGTCGCAGGCCCATTGAATATGTGTATCTATGTATTGTGTAAATAAAAGTGATTGCTCAGTGTACATGCAATGTGTCTCTCCACCCTTGTTCATTTGCGCATTAAATTAAACCAAACAGTAATATAAATCATTTTTCAATAAATATAGAATCTCTCCGTATTTATGGTTCTGTGTGGCTGCAAAGCACGCAGACAAAATGCAAAGATGGAGTGTAAATTTCAAGTCCTGTGAGAATGCCTTACACTGAATGTAGCTAACTTGGAATGTGTGCTCGTTCGAAGTGAAGGTCAGCTGCTTTGATTTTTTCTCGGGTGCCAGAATGGCCCACGACTCAGAATAAGGTTCTATTGTATTTTGACCTTGACAGGCCTGGACCACGTAAGAAACGATAATGAATATAATTTTAGAAACGAAAGCCATTTCATGTTCGTTCATTAGAAGAAATAATGTCGGCATAGAAGGAGTGGTATTTCGGGGCTGCCCTACGCACAGACGCAATGGAAAATGCAAATATAATGTAAGTAACTCTTTAGATGAGTTTATACCGCAATTTAATTACTATACAGTTGCTTTAAAGACGGGTTAAGTTGTACTTGTTCGTTCTATGTGGCATGTTGTTTTGTACCGCGCACTATCTTGGGGAGAACCGTCTACTTGGCCCCCTTCCCGCCCCTACCTGCAAGGCTAAAAACCTCGGGGTCATCTTCGACTCCACACTCTCCTTCTCTCCTCATATATCTGACGTCTCTAAGAAGTCACACTACCAGCTGCACCTCCTCAGAGGTATTCTTCCCTTCCTCTCCTTCCCCCAGAAGCTCACTGTCTCCCGCTGGTTCTCTCTAGGCTGGACTACTGTAACAGCCTCTATCTTAATCTGCCTGCCTCCACTCTCCGCCCTCTGCAACTTATCCAGAACAGAACTGCGAGACTTGTCCTTGGCCTCAAGCGGGCCCTTTTTATTTATTATTTATTATTTATTATTTTATTACGCTACTTACCTTGTACTGCACTTCCCCCCACCTCCTCTCCTTGCACTTTCTCCTTTTCCCCTTACCTCTGCACTTGCGCGATCTGAATGACACCTGGCCTAGTAGGATCGTTTGTCTGTCTTCCCCTTGTTCCCCTCCCTCCCTGCCTCGTCGCGCCTTGAAACACTTGTGTATAGGCGCGTTACAAATACCATATCATATCATATCATACTTTTACGGAAGCACCTCAAAACCTTTGCTTCTGCTTTCTCTCTCCCTCTCCCCTGCTACAACTGGTCCACTGTCTGCGATCTCGGTCCTGGGCCCTTCCACTCTCCACCTGCACTCCCTGTCAACCCCTGCACTGGGGGACTGTCTCAGTATCCTACAGCCCCCCTTGACGTATAAAACCCAGTTGCACTGTCCTAGCTATGAAATAATTTCCAGACCTAATATATAAAATGAATAATTTTAATAAAGATCTGATGGTGAGACTAATTTCCTTTTTTTATGTTTTTCAAATAGATACATCGTCCATTATTGTCTGTGTCACGAGTACCAGACACCGGCGGATGGGTTTTTTAACCGCCAGTTGCTTCTCCGCGTGAACAACGTTAGCACCCTGACCATTTTGTGGGACGATCGCCAAGTACAAGTATGCCCTTACGCGGTACTAACGGCTAGATGCAACATACAGACCGTTGTGGTGCCCTAGTGCCTCGTTGTTGGAATAGCCATGCGATTATCAGTGCGACCGAAGAGCTTATTTTATCGTAAACCAACACCATGTCTACTGCACACGAACATCGCTTGCCTCAAGACGAAATATTTTGGATCGAGAGCAAATAAAAATTCATTTATCTAAGACCCTGTGTACAGCAAAGGAACATCGTGTGCCTCGAAACGAACTTTTCGGAACGTGAACAAATAAAAATGCAAATCGCTGAATATTCTCAAAACATTTGATGTCCAATAAATGTACTTTGCCAAATGTACAATCTTGCCGTTTGCTTTTAAACCACTGTTTCATATTCCGAATTGTGGCGCTGTATTGTGAGATGATCTAAGACCCTGTGTACAGCAAAGGAACATCGTGTGCCTCGAAACGAACTTTTCGGAACGTGAACAAATAAAAATGCAAATCGCTGAATATTCTCAAAACATTTGATGTCAAATAAATTTACTTTACCAAATTTACAATCTTGCGGTTTAATTTAAAAGTACAGTTTCATATTCCCAATTGTGGCGCGCTGTGTTGTTTGAGCTCATCTGTGTTGATTTCCTGGTTCTGTGTGGAGTCGCGTATAAGACGCCTGGGCGCATTTGCCTACGCAGCTCAGTCACGTCACGGATAGAGGCGGGGAATATGAATGTTTTGATCAAGTCTGTTTCAGGGGCGGGGGATTTGATTTAGTGCCGCAAAAGCAGGTGAGCCAGGGCGATGCGGCAAGTGATAGGATTATCATAAAATGGCGGCTGATTTCGAGTGCGTTAATGGACGAAAAGTCGGGTTAGGTCCATAGGAAAGTTTTCCACGATCTACCGAGTTATGCTTAAAAACACATGGCCGAACCGTAGGGACAATAAAAAAAAAGTCCCGGAACTCTCCTTTAACACCTGTAAATGCCGATACAGCGCTGCTGAGTGGGCATCTACAGAATTTGGGGGGGCCGTGCCTACTCAGGCCGTACCCTGTCTGATATAAAGCAGAGGGACACACCCCATCTTCTATCCTTATCAGCCTCTCCTAAATGAAACCTGGTCCACGTTTACAAATAATAAGCAGGCGAGCAGGCGCACTTACTCTCTTTGAAAATTACCCCATTCCTTTATTACTCAGCCTTCCCTAAACCCTTACATGTTGGTTGTATTTCGTCCAGTTCCAAAGGAAAAAAGTTCACGACATGTTAGTCCGGTTTTAAAATCGCACGAGATGCACGTTTTGATACATGTATTGGACTAAATCAAAATACTATGCAGATATGGAACAACATATCCAACAGACTACTTCATCAGATTGTGTAGGTTCGTTCATGGAAAGCCACCATGCAGTTTCTTTCACACAATGAAGGAAAACCATCACATTTCAAACTTGATTGGCTGAAGTAACAGTATGCCTGGAATGCGGGTTTAGAAAGTGCGGTCTCATCTAAAAAGACCATTAAAACTGCAAGAAGCAGGAAACATGTAACGCTTTGGAAGCAGTACACATTTCTATTTGAAAGCTACATTCATCAAAACAAGAAAAATTCTTTTCGCATGTAATTGTAAGGTATGCCCAGGCAGTGTCAAAGTGGGCCCAGGTGGTTGACGAAATTACTGATGCTATGTTAAAGGTATTTTCAAACGAGAGGTTTGAAAAAAAAAATAATAAACAGGGTCATTATTGTATTTTCCTCAGTCTCTAAAAATTTGCAGAATATTTTCAGTTAGTCCAGCAAAAGGTGTCAAAACCTGCATGTCGTGTGGTAATTCCATTTGAAATGTATATTCCTGGTTTCGAATCATCACTTAATTCCTTACAGGGTAATTCATAGAATTTCGCAGAAAGGTGTCGCAAGCGGCTGGCGCAGAGTGTCCGCGTGCGATTGCCTGCGCCAGGCACGTGCGCTAAAACCGATTTCCGCGCACAGCGTATTCATGGATTTCAGGCTCCCAAACCAGCCGTGGCGCAGAGTATCGCAGCGACCCTGCAGCAGCGCCAGTAACGCCCCCAAGAACGCCCTCGCGCAAGGAAAAGCCATCAAAATCGCTAAATCATCGCAAAGGGCTGCGCTAACCCTGGACCAGTCTACAGGGCTGCCAAACAAGGAACGCAAAGCGGGTAACGTGCATATCAGGGGTACGCGTGAAGTCATACACGCGATTAGCCAGGGTACGTGTACTACAGGGGTACGCGGGAAGTACTACACGCGGTTGGGCAGGGTACGTGTATTACAGGGGTGTGCGGGAAGTTCTACACGCGATTCGGCTGGGTACGTGTATTAAATGGGTGCGCGGTAATTCTCACATGCGATTTGGCCAGGTACGTGTATTACAGGGGTGCGCGGGAATTATCACACGCGAATTGGCCTGGTACGTGTATTACAGGGGTGCGTGAGAAGTTCTACACGCGATTGGCCAGGTACGTGTATTACAGGGGTGTGCGGGAAGTTGTACACGCGATTCGGCTGGGTACGTGTATTACAGGGGTGCGCGGGAATAATCACACGCGATTTGGCCTGGTACGTGTATTACAGGGGTGCGTGGGAAGTTCTACACGCGATTGGCCAGGGTACGTGAATTACAGGGGTGCGCGGGAATTATCACACGCGATTTGGCTTGCTACGTGTATTACAGGGGTGCGTGGGAAGTTCTACACGCGATTGGCCAGGGTACGTGTATTACAGGGGTGTGCGGGAAGTTCTACACGCGATTCGGCTGGGTACGTGTATTACAGCGGTGCGCGGGAATTCTCACATGCAATTTGGCCAGGTACGTGTATTACAGGGGTGCGCGGGAATTATCACACGCGATTTGGCCAGGTACGTGTATTACAGGGGTGTGCGGGAATTATCACACGCGATTAGGCTGGGTGGGTCCTCACAGGTGTTCCCTGTACACCCTCCACGGCCCCTGCAGGCAGCCCACAAAACAGGGGACTACCCTGCACACCTGCTCATGTCCCCCTGCACCCCCACCCCCCAGCAGTGCAGGGGCACCCTCCACCAGGCCCCCACCCATGTCCCCTATCACCCCCACCCCCCAGCCACCAGGGGCACCCTCCACCAGGCCCCCACCCATGTCTCCCAACACCCCCACCCCCCAGCAGTGCAGGGGCACCCTCCACCAGGCCCCCACTCATGTCTCCCACCACCCGCACCCCCCCAGCCATCAGGGGCACCCTCCAACAGGCCCCCACCCATGTCTCCCAACACCCCCACCCCCCAGCAGTGCAGGGGCACCCTCCACCAGGCCCCCACTCATGTCTCCCACCACCCCCACCCCCCAGCCATCAGGGGCACCCTCCACCAGGCCCCCACCCATGTCCCCTATCACCCCCACCCCCCAGCAGTGCAGGGGCACCCTCTACCAGGCCCCCACTCATGTCTCCCACCACCCCCACCCCCCAGCCACCAGGGGCACCCTCCACCAGGCCCCCACCCATGTCCCCTATCACCCCCACCCCCCAGCAGTGCAGGGGCACCCTCCACCAGGCCCCCACCCATGTCCCCTATCACCCCCACCCCCCCGCCACCAGGGGCACCCTCCACCAGGCCCCCACCCATGTCCCCTATCACCCCCACCCCCCGCCACCAGGGGCACCCTCCACCAGGCCCCCACCCATGTCCCCTATCACCCCCACCCCCCAGCCACCAGGGGCACCCTCCACCAGGCCCCCACCCATGTCTCCCAACACCCCCACCCCCCAGCAGTGAAGGGGCACCCTCCACCAGGCCCCCACTCATGTCTCCCACCACCCCCACCCCCCAGCCACCAGGGGCACCCTCCACCAGGCCCCCACCCATGTCCCCTATCACCCCCACCCCCCAGCAGTGCAGGGGCACCCTCCACCAGGCCCCCACTCATGTCTCCCACCACCCCCACCCCCCAGCCACCAGGGGCACCCTCCACCAGGCCCCCACCCATGTCCCCTATCACCCCCACCCCCCAGCAGTGCAGGGGCACCCTCCACCAGGCCCCCACCCATGTCCCCTATCACCCCCACCCCCCCGCCACCAGGGGCACCCTCCACCAGGCCCCCACCCATATCCCCTATCACCCATACCCCCCCGCCACCAGGGGCACCCTCCACCAGGCCCCCACCCATGTCCCCTATCACCCCCACTCCCCAGCCACCAGGGGCACCCTCCACCAGGCCCCCACCCATGTCTCCCAACACCCCCACCCCCCAGCAGTGCAGGGGCACCCTCCACCAGGCCCCCACTCATGTCTCCCACCACCCCCACCCCCCAGCCACCAGGGGCACCCTCCACCAGGCCCCCACCCATGTCTCCCAACACCCCCACCCCCCAGCAGTGCAGGGGCACCCTCCACCAGGCCCCCACTCATGTCTCCCACCACCCCCACCCCCCAGCCACCAGGGGCACCCTCCACCAGGCCCCCACCCATGTCCCCTATCACCCCCACCCCCCAGCAGTGCAGGGGCACCCTCCACCAGGCCCCCACTCATGTCTCCCACCACCCCCACCCCCCAGCCACCAGGGGCACCCTCCACCAGGCCCCCACCCATGTCCCCTATCACCCCCACCCCCAGCAGTGCAGGGGCACCCTCCACCAGGCCCCCACCCATGTCCCCTATCACCCCCACCCCCCCCGCCACCAGGGGCACCCTCCACCAGGCCCCCACCCATGTCCCCTATCACCCCCACCCCCCCACCACCAGGGGCACCCTCCACCAGGCCCCCACCCATGTCCCCTATCACCCCCACCCCCAGCCACCAGGGGCACCCTCCACCAGGCCCCCACCCATGTCTCCCAACACCCCCACCCCCCAGCAGTGCAGAGGCACCCTCCACCAGGCCCCCACTCATGTCTGAAACCACCCCCACCCCCCAGCCACCAGGGGCACCCTCCACCAGGACCCCACCCATGTCTCCCAACACCCCCACCCCCCAGCAGTGCAGGGGCACCCTCCACCAGGCCCCCACTCATGTCTCCCACCACCCCCACCCCCCAGCCACCAGGGGCACCCTCCACCAGGCCCCCACCCATGTCCCCTATCACCCCCACCCCCCAGCAGTGCAGGGGCACCCTCCACCAGGCCCCCACTCATGTCTCCCACCACCCCTTCCCCCCAGCCACCAGGGGCACCCTCCACCAGGCCCCCACCCATGTCCCCTATCACCCCCACCCCCCAGCAGTGCAGGGGCACCCTCCAACAGGCCCCCACCCATGTCCCCTATCACCCCCACCCCCCTGCCACCAGGGGCACCCTCCACCAGGCCCCCACCCATGTCTCCTATCACCCCCACCCCCCCACCACCAGGGGCACCCTCCACCAGGCCCCCACCCATGTCCCCTATCACCCCCACCCCCCAGCCACCAGGGGCACCCTCCACCAGGCCCCCACCCATGTCTCCCAACACCCCCACCCCCCAGCAGTGCAGGGGCACCCTCCACCAGGCCCCCACTCATGTCTCCCACCACCCCCACCCCCCAGCCACCAGGGGCACCCTCCACCAGGCCCCCACCCATGTCTCCCAACACCCCCACCCCCCAGCAGTGCAGGGGCACCCTCCACCAGGCCCCAGCTCATGTCTCCCACCACCCCCACCCCCCAGCCACCAGGGGCACCCTCCACCAGGCCCCCACCCATGTCCCCTATCACCCCCACCCCCAGCAGTACAGGGGCACCCTCCACCAGGCCCCCACTCATGTCTCCCACCACCCCACCCCCCAGCCACCAGGGGCACCCTCCACCAGGCCCCCACCCATGTCCCCTATCACCCCCACCCCCCAGCAGTGCAGGGGCACCCTCCACCAGGCCCCCACCCATGTCCCCTATCACCCCCACCCCCCGCCACCAGGGGGACCCTCCACCAGGCCCCCACCCATGTCCCCTATCACCCCCACCCCCCCGCCACCAGGGGCACCCTCCACCAGGCCCCCACCCATGTCCCCTATCACCCCCACCCCCCAGCCACCAGGGGCACCCTCCACCAGGCCCCCACTCATGTCCCCTATCACCCCCACCCCCCCGCCACCAGGGGCACCCTCCACCAGGCCCCCACCCATGTCCCCTATCACCCCCACCCCCCAGCCACCAGGGGCACCCTCCACCAGGCCCCCACTCATGTCCCCTATCACCCCCACCCCCCCGCCACCAGGGGCACCCTCCACCAGGCCCCCACCCATGTCCCCTATCACCCCCACCCCCCAGCAGTGCAGGGGCACCCTCCACCAGGCCCCCACCCATGTCCCCTATCACCCCCACCCCCCAGCAGTGCAGGGGCACCCTCCACCAGGCCCCCACCCATGTCCCCTATCACCCCCACCCCCCAGCCACCAGGGGCACCCTCCACCAGGCCCCCACCCATGTCTCCCAACACCCCCATCCCCCAGCAGTGCAGGGGCACCCTCCACCAGGCCCCCACTCATGTCTCCCACCACCCCCACCCCCCAGCCACCAGGGGCACCCTCCACCAGGCCCCCACCCATGTCTCCCAATGCCCCCACCCCCCAGCAGTGCAGGGGCACCCTCCACCAGGCCCCCACTCATGTCTCCCACCACCCCCACCCCCCAGCCACCAGGGGCACCCTCCACCAGGCCCCCACCCATGTCCCCTATCACCCCCACCCCCCAGCCACCAGGGGCACCCTCCACCAGGCCCCCACTCATGTCCCCTATCACCCCCACCCCCCCGCCACCAGGTGCACCCTACACCAGGCCCCCACCCATGTCCCCTATCACCCCCACCCCCCCAGCCACCAGGGGCACCCTCCACCAGGCCCCCACTCATGTCCCCTATCACCCCCACCCCCCCACCACCAGGGGCACCCTCCACCAGGCCCCCACCAATGTCCCCTATCACCCCCACCCCCCAGCAGTGCAGGGGCACCCTCCACCAGGCCCCCACCCATGTCCCCTATCACCCCCACCCCCCAGCCACCAGGGGCACCCTCCACCAGGCCCCCACTCATGTCCCCTATCACCCCCACCCCCCAGCCACCAGGGGCACCCTCCACCAGGGCCCCACCCATGTCCCCTATCACCCCCACCCCCCAGCAGTGCAGGGGCAGCAGGCAGTCAGGCAGCAGCAGGTGGGAGCGTGCTCGGGGCTCTGGGGGGCAGTAGTTCGGCCTTCCGGGCAGGAGCGTGGTATTCGGTATGCGTAGGCGTGGCCAGCTTGCCTGCATGTCAGCGTGAAAACTGAGGAAAGGCCCTCAGCGCGTAAGCGCGTCTGTGACGTGACCCGCACGGGTGTTTCCCACACAGCACGTGATGACATGCAGAAGTGACAAAGCGTGTAATTGGTGGAAATGTCCCTACACGCAGAAGTGACAAAGCGTGTAATTGGTGGAAATGGCCCTAGCGCGTACACGCCGCGTAAGTGACGCTGGACGTGTGGCCCTGTATAAAATGTATGTGTAGAACACGTTTTCCTTGTACGTGCTTTTCGTGGAGAGCGAGTGGGTGAATTCTGTACTTCTTGTCGTTTCACACGCGATTTACTTCACGGCGTTTCAAGTTCGTATTCCCTGTTACCTCTGACAGCTTTTTCTCTTTTCTCGCTTTTACTGGTTTACCTGGGCCTGTTCCCTCAAACAGTGTTCCCTTCTACTGTTGTCCTGTCTCCTCAGACAGCGTACAAATCTTCTTTTGGCGGGGGTGTTGCCAACCAAACGTGCTCCTTTTACACGCTGGTTTACCAGGCAGACGGTGAGTCACGCACGTATCTAACATCTGTGCTTGCCCCGTGTGTAGCCTACCCCTTCAGAGGTCATTCTAGGCTGTGTGTGACACACATACGTTCATTCTTGTGTTACTGGGTGCCACAGCGTAGTGCAGGTTTTTCTTTCTGCACACGTGGTCTAGGAGGGGTTGCGTGCACGTCATCTCCCTTTTTTGGGGCTCCTGTGCGTAGCGTGACTCGTCATCTTTCCCCAGGGGTTACAATCAGCCTTGCAAGAGCACTAGGGTACAATTACCATCTGGTACCCAACCCCTTTGACCCCCAATTGCCCAGGACAATAGTTTACATCCACTCCCATATGCACATTTACATCAGTGCCATGGCTGGGAGGCGAGGATTCCGTAAGGGTGGCAAAGGTGGAAGAGCCACAAGTGGTGGCCGTGGTGGATCCGGTAGGGGACGTGGTCGTTACTTGCAGGGTGAGCCTGTCCCCCCATGTGTGGAGGACCAGTCAAGGGCACCCATAATCCCCCCCCCTCCCGTTGAGGCTGATGTGGCTGACACCATCCATGCTCAGCCCTTGTTGGACCAGCCCATTGTGGCACCAGATCTGGCTGACTCCATGGCTGACTTCCAGGTCAGCAGGCCTATGACACGTGCGCTGGTGCACGTTGATGTCACCATGCCACGTGCATCTGGGCCAGCAAGGTCATCTGCTGCACCAAGGAGGCAGGGCGGAGAGGCTGCAGGGGCAGCTGCGGCTCCATCCACCCCAGCCCTCACACACCCAGCCAGGACAGTGTCGGTCCTAGTCCATGCTGCTGACATTCCCCCTGACACCATCACACTAGAGCCAATGCCTGCACCAACTCCCATGCTGAGTGTGCAATCCCACACTCCTGATACAGAGTCCACCAGGGCTCCTGCCCCTAGTGTCCAGAGCGGCACAGGACACTCAGGATCACCACCACCTTCCAAGCGGAAGAGGAAGAGTGCTCGTCCGGCACAGGCTGATGCCCCAGACACGGCTACACAGTCCGGCCCATCCAGGAAGCCCAGCTTCACGGATGACGAACTGAATGCACTTGTCGAGTATGTGTCCGGACATGACAACGAGATGGTCATTGTTGCAGAATCCAAGACCACACCTGCACAACGCCAGGCACACTGGCAGACCGTTGCGGACATCGTAAGTGCCCTTGGAATCGTGAGGCGCACAGCCAATGATTGCTATAAGTGCTGGAATGACCTAAAGCGCAGGGCAAAGAGTAAGCTGGCCTCAAGTCATGCCGCAACTCTAGTGACTGGAGGTGGGTCTCCAGTAGTAGACATGGAACTCACTCCACATGAGTCAGTCGCTGGGATCTACGTCACGGAGGAACAGATCCAAGGCGTGGGAGATCTGGCTGATTACGAGGCATTTTCCGATGAGTGCACATGCATGTGTGTGTCATCCATGTGCATGGTGTGTGTGTGAGGGCTTCTGTTTGAGTGCCAGGTGAGAGTGTGTGCGCCTGAGTCGTATGGGTCAGCCATGTGCTTCATGCAATACTTCCTGCGCAGCTGCATTTGGCCATAGCAGTATCCCTTCTGCCAACAGTAGACATCTAGCCCAACTGCACGCCAGTTGCCCTTGAAGTGTCACCCTGCCACAACATAGTTGCTTATTTTTCACAGTTCATTCAGTTTGTTTGCATTCCACCACTTTCACTAGGCATGTCGCTGTCCACTAGTCACATGTCTGACATGGCTATGGTAAAGTGGAGTGACTTTGTTACCTGGATATAATTTGTACACACATGTCCCTGTGCAATTGGACCATTTCAGACTGGCAGCTCCAGGTGAAAAATCTGACCTGTTAGAATTAGAAAAGCAATTACATGCGGGAACTGGACTGAATGAATAGGTGCTGCCCTCCTCTCCATCTTCACTCAATAGCAATGGTACATGCCATCTGTGTGATGGCATGTGTGTATCACCTGGCAATCACAGGCCAATGTGTGATGCCACTGCCAGGCAGCATGCAGAAAATGTGTTCATCTTCCATCTTGGTGTCATCAGTGTGTGCCATTTGCCTGCACTTCATACGCAGTGAGGGTGCATGCATGGGAGGGTTTCAGTCATGTGGGACATGTGTCAATCAAGTACTGGTTCTCTTGCTTCTCAGCCCTCATTGTGTGCCATGGTGCTAATGCCTGTTTCCATTTCTTTGTTTTCATGTCTTTGCAGGGGAAGACGCACCTGATACTGCTGGGGTTGTGGAGATGGTGCAGACCCAGGAGGGGTCCGAGGGCCGACCAACCACCAGTGAGGGACGTGGTGTGGTGGTGGGGGAGAACCCACAAGTGCTGCAGGTCGTGCTCTCAAGGGGTGTCTCTGGCTGCACCTCCCCCGAGCTGTACTCAGGTGTTGATTCAGATGAGACCTACGTGCCGTCGCAGGTGAGTGTTCCAGGGAGGGATTCTGTTCTGTCTCACCCACCTGCACCAGGGTCAGAACCCTCCATGGGGATGTCAGTGTTGGCAGCTACGCCTTCGGTGGTTACGGATGCAGGGTCACACTCCGCGACATCTGATCCTGTTCCTGGGCCAGCAGATCAGAGGGGGAATGCAGTCCTGCAGCCTCAGGCAGTGCCGGCACAGCAAGGTGCAGTTCGCCTTGCCCCAGACAGGTGTGGTGCCCGCCGACGTGGTGGCCGTACGCCACCCGGCAATACCGCATGGGAGCAATCCATTTACGGTATGGCAACCCAACAGGCTGCATCATCCGAGATGATGGATCAGGCCATGGATAGGGTGGCCACTTCCATTGTCCCCCCAGAAAGGCTGATGGAGCGACTAGAGCAGGCAACCGACTCCATCTGCCAGTCACACAGGGAGGACATGTTGGGGTCCAACAGGGACAGGCGGGCGGCACTGGCGACTCTGCAGGAGGCCATCTCCATTGAGTCCCAGGGCCACAGGGAAGCCCTGAGGCAGGAGCTCCTTCACCTCAGGACGACTCTTGTTGAGCTTGAGGCTTCAACATCCCAAAGGACAGAACAGCAGCTGGAGCGTCTCACCCGTAAGCTCTCAGCTGAGATGCAGGCAACGAGGACGGAGGTCCGGGCATCCCGTGAGTTGTTGCATGGGGACCTCTGCACACTCATCCTCCAGAACCAGACCTACCACACCCGCATGCTTGCAGCCATGGAGGAGCAGACTAGGGCCTTGCGTGGGTTGCCTCCCATAGTGCAACCACCTCCGGATGCAGCTGCACAGGGTGATAATAGCGACAGCAGTGATACTCCCACAATAGGGTAGCCATGTGGGCCATGAGCCCATGGAGGTGTTTTATCTTCCCAGGATCCACGCAGGTGGGTTCTGGTGTGCATCCTGTCCTCGGACCTCCTGGGTGGCCTCCCCAACCCCCCCGGGCCCATCAATGGCCATTTTTGATTGTTTCTTATTTTTATTTTTATTTTGATTTCTTTTATTCCCAATTTTTTTGGGACGATTTGTTGGCTTCCGTGGTTACTGTGGGCATACGCTGCATTGTGGCTGGGCACATGCAGGCTTGTAATGTATTTGGTTCAGATGCTTGGGTTTGAGTCACACACACCCCTCCTGCTTCCCGTTTCCATGGGCTTGCAAAGGGTGTGCCCAAGTGACAGTGAATTACACAGTGACGTTGGACTCCCATGAGCTGTGTGGGCAGTCTGTAGTCAATACTGTGTATACATTCCTAGTGCATATTGCTGTTGTGTTGTACACTGCATGTTGCATTGATGTGTAACTCTTCTTCTGTGTCTACCTCCCAATTTGCAGGTCCCTTCCTCATGTCTACACAAGGACCTCTAGTCTGGAGATGGGGTCCATGTTGGCAGCAGTGCACCTACAACTCTACATGGCGCCAACACTGCACAGTTGGTAGTGGTGGGAGTGCAGGCATTTCCAGGTGGTGAGACTACTAATATGTAACATTTGTGATGTCATGTTAATGGTACTACGTGCTCAAGTATGTTGTTGGTCCGGCATTGCTGTGAGCATTTCAGGTGTTGCAGGTTTCTAATAGGGACACTGTACATAGTGAGACTAGTGTCATGTTGTGGGGATTACTTTGTTTACCTGCAATTAGCATGACATGGCACGGTGTGTCGTGTGGCGGTGCTGGGGTTGGGTTGGCTGACATGGCACTGTCCTCTTGTTGCATTTTGCAAGTGGGTATTCATTTTAGCTGCTTGAATGTGTAACTTCACAAAACTGCATTGGTGGTGTCTGTGTGGGTAGGGATGCACACATTGTGACACTTCCAGGTGAACAATCTCAGGCTGATATGGTATTCACGGTTCATTCTCCAGACATTCAGGATCAGTGTCAGGTTGAGTCATCATTGATTGTCAGATGGAATGTGCCAGGGCAGTGTGCACTCCACAGGGGTGTGATTTCTATGTGAAGTAATTAGCCACTAGCTGTGTACGGGCTGCCTCCCCCCGTGCCCTTTCCCCTCCCATGCGCAGCGGCTGTGCATGTGGTTGGGGATGTGGGGCCACCACCATGTCCACGGCCAGGCCCCGGCGTGTTGCAACGTTGTGCAGGACACATGCTGCCACTATGATCCTGCACACTACTGGGGGAGCGTATAACAGCTGCCCGCCAGAACGGTCAAGGGAGCGAAAGCGTGACTTTAGCACTCCGAATGTGCGCTCCACTATGCCCCGGGTCGTAATGTGGGCTGTGTTATATCTTACCTCGGGTGGCGTGGTGGGGTTCCGAATTGGCGTCATCATGTGGGGGCTGAGAGGGTAGGCACTGTCCCTTGTGGAGGTGGTGATTGGTATCATTGGTGGGGTTGTGACCTTGCTCAGTATCCAACATGCATGCATGTGCAGTGGCATACATACTCACCAAGCAGCCATGTATCGCCATGCCGCCCAGCTTCTAGGTCCCGGTTTAGGGTGGACATTCGGTAAATGAAGCTGTCGTGGGTGGAGCCGGGATAGTTGGCATATACTGAGGTGATGATTCCCTTGGCATTACATGCTACCTGCACGTTGATGGAATGCCAGTGCTTGCGGTTCCTATAGATGTGCTCAGATGCCCTGGGGGGACGTAGAGCCACATGGGTGCAGTCGATGGCACCTAGCACTTTGGGGAATCGTGCCACACCGTAAAAATCCAAGGCGGCAGCATGCCTTTCTGCAGGTGTTCTGGGCAGGTATATGTGCCTGCGGACTGAAGGGCGTGCAGTCATGATGTTCAAGACCTGGTGTAGGCAGCGTGACTGGGTGGCCTGTGACACCCCACCCACTATGGCACTTGTCCGCTGAAATGATCCAGTGGCTAAGAAGTGCAGTACATTGAGGACCTTATCCAGGGGTCTGAGTGCTTGGGAGCACAGGGTGGGTGATGTGAGGTCATCCTCCCACTCACTCACCAGGTCCAGTATAATGTGTGGTGGAAACCTGTACCTCCCATACACCTGGTCATCAGGCATCCCGAAAAGGCTGGTTCTGGGTGTGAATATTCTGGCCCTGACTATCCTCCTCCTCCTCCTTTGGTAGCCCACTGCCACTGCTGCTAGGAACGGTATGTTTATCCTGGCGTCTGAGCTTGTTATTGTTAAAGTGCGCAAAGCAAATGTATGCTTTGCGCGTGTTCTACGCGAGCGTGTGACCCGCGCACCCCTGGAATCCAGTTCCCAGTCCAATAGCGTGTGGAAATTCACACGCACCACGGGATACAGGTTCGCTGACGTACTTGCGTGTGTAAGTGCCCGCGCACCCATGAAATACACGTACATAGGCCAATCGCGTGTACGCGCACTTTTGTCCAATTACACGCGATGACACTCTGACGTGCAGTATTTCCACGTGTGCCCCGTTATCACGTGCTGAGTGGGGAACACCCGTGCGGGTCACGTCACAGACGCGCTTACGCGCTGAGGGACTCTGGTCCAATAGAATCGCGTATGCGTGCTGACACGCTTACGCGCTAAGGGCCTTTCCTCGGATTTCACGCTGACGTGCAGGATTTTCACGTGCCAAATCACTCCGTATCAAGCTGGCCACGTGAAAACACATGGAAGACCACGCTCCTGCCCAGAAGGCCGAGTTACTGCCCCCCAGTGCCCCGAGCAGCCTCCCATGTGCCATCTGCTGCTGCCTGCCTGCCTGCTGCCACTGTGCCCTGCCATTTGGTGCCTGCACATCAGCCATCTGCAGGGGTCCAGTTGCTGTGTCCACCCCTGCTGGAACTGAAGACTCCCGACTGGGATTACATCGCTCCACAGCCCAGCCCCAGGACCCAGTTGCCCACCCACACCTGCCTCTGGGGTTGCCATGTCGGGCACTTCCACATCTGGCACCAGTGGCAACCCCAGGCCAGAGGGGCAGAGGGGCACCAGCTTCACTGACACCGAAGTTGGTGTCCTGGTGGAGCATGTCCTGGGGCAGTATGATTCCCTCTTTGGATCGTCCCGCGCCAGCAAGGAAGGACGGGAGAGGATCTGGGCCGACTGTGTGGTTGCCATGAACGCGGAGGGGGTGGCAACCCGCGACGTCCTGAAGATCAAGAAGCGCTGGGAGGACTTGAGGTCCAGGACCCTTGTGAAGGCCCGGCGCCTTGTGGAGGGGGGCCGGGGCCGCATGAGATCCATCCAGATGAGGGTCCTGGAACGCGTACGCCCAGCGCTCCACGCCCAGATCCTTGAGAGGGAGGCCCGTCTGGAGTTGATCGGTAAGTGTCCAAGCATTACTGTGTGAGACAGGGCATGTTGCGGTGTGCTGGTTCTATGATACTTGCCTGTATGTGTGCCATAGGCCATGTATGCATGTATGTGTGCAGGGACATCATGGTAATGCATGTGCGACCAGTGATGTGTGACCCACATGGTTGTTGCATGTGTTCAAATGCCGCATGGGGAGCCCTATGCAGATTTTGAACATGCGAGCATGCCAGTCTCTGTACCTGGACATGGGTGGGGGTGAGGGATGGGTGCTGATGCCAGGTACATATATGGTAGCCATGTCTGTGTGCCTGACCTGCGTGTCTGTGACTTGTGCATGCCATGGATGCATGACACATGTGTGTGACAATGCACAGATTCAGTGAAGCAGCCAAATTACCCTTGTATCCGCTGTGTTTGGTGTGTTTGGGGCCAGATGGATGTGACTGAGTTGAAGTGTGTGCATGTGATAGGCATGAGCCATGATGCATGTGAGTTACATATCATTGAATGTTTCAAGAGTCCATTGGACATGCATGGAAATGTCCATGGCATGCACCATGCCTGTTACTGTGTGTGTTTTGCCTGGACTGACCCATGTGTTGTGGAGGGACATGATGGAAGTGTACTTTGACAGTGGTGCTCATCTGCTATTGCTTCCTGTCTAGGGGACCATTGTACAGTACCCTGATGCTTGTGTTCTTTGTCTCCCTCTACGCAGCGGCTAGTGAAGAAGAGGGCGGAGACGGCGCTGTGGAGCAAGGCGGCGGGGATGCCCCCACGGCTGCAGCGGAAGGGGTGGGTGAGCCCCCACAGGGGCCTGCTACGGTGGGAGACGGTGAGGAGCCATCCAGGTTGGTGGTTTGCACAGAGGAGGAGGAGGCCGCCACTGGGGCACACATTGGGCCTGGTGGGGGAATCCCTGCTGGTGCAAGTGGTGCAGTCCAGGGCCAGGGGCAGGAGGCAGCACAGGTCACCATGGAGGGGCCTGTGCATGTTGCTGTCCCTGACCCTGTGAGTGCACCACCATGCACCAGCAGGGATGCCCCGTCCCAGGCCCGTCCGCAGGTAGAGGGGATGTCCATGTCACCTGACTCCCCTCCACCTGCGGACATGGGAACCCCTGGCCATGTGGAGAAGGTCCTGATTGGGGTCGCGATGCGCACGGCTGTGATTCGTGATGCCGTGCGTGCTTCCCGGGAGGACGACGCACGTCATCACGAAGTGCACCGTGCCGACGTGGCCCAATTGGGATCGGCCATGTTCGGGGGTTTTCTGCATGTGTTGTCCAATCTGGCGGCCCTCTCCTCCTCTGTGCAGGCTATACACCAGTCGTTCTCCTTGCCGTCTTCCGGCCCAGATGCCACCAGGGCCCCCTGTGGACCTGCCCCGACCAATGCAGCCAGCTCGGTGGGGATCCCATCCCTGCCACAGTTGGGAGTCGGAGGTCCAGCAGGGGTGGACAACACAGCAACTGGACCCCAGCAGGTGGAAGATGTGACAGCATCATCAGGCAGGGCACGTGCACGACGGCGTCAGTGGTTTCCATCAGCCTGGATGCTGTCGTGCTGGCAGAGGTAGTGGCGTCGGAGGCAGCATCAGGCTCGACGTGGGAGGCATCATGGCTCGGGGCCTTCAAGATCAGAGGGGCAGGCATCGGCCGGAGGGCAGGGCAACCCTGGGATGGTGGTGTCTTCCGTGTGGGAGCAGTTGGTCCAGCGGATAGGTGCGGAGCGGCAGCGGGCGGAAGAGGAGCGGCTCACCATGGTCAGGGCGGAGTTCTCCATGCGTCGGGCGTTGAGGCGGGCTGAGTGCCTCGAGGAAGCTCGCAGGGAGTTTGAGCTGGACATGGGGTTATCCCTGCGAGACCTCGGGGCCAGGACAGAGTCCCGCCTCCAGGACATCGACATGGAGTTCGATGATGCCCTGGCCAGCAACATCACCGAGTGAGCCGCAGGACATGCCCGCTGCCTTTGTATATAGTTATTTAGTTAGTTAGTGTTAGGTTTCCTTTATTAATTTTTGTTTTTTTGGACCGCTCGGACAATGGCCACTTTTTTGTATATATTATTTTCATTAGGTAGTAGTAGGTTTCATTTATGGTGTTGGGCTCATGGACCCTGGAATTTTCGTGTATATAGTTTGCTTTTTGAAGAAACATTTTTTTTTATTAATTATTGTGTTCACCATGAGGAAATGGTTTTTCATTATTTTACTTCCACTTGATTTTGCTTTGGACAACATTTGTTTTTGGATTACTTTGTTTTTTTTTTTTTTTTACATTTGTTCTCGGACATGGACCATTTATTTTGTTATCCCCATTGTTGTATGTTTGATTTTTTTACTTATTTTTCATCTTTAATACATGTTCTTTTTAACTTTCACTTGTGGTATTTTCTCATTGGTTTCATACATGTCATGATATGGGTTTTGACATTGACTTGCACCCATTGTGTATGTGTGTGTGACGGACATGTGTTCATTTACAGACTTGCCATTGGGGTTGTATCATGTAATTGCATTCACTATGTGGGTGGATGCAATCCTTGCCTGGGTGTTTGTGCTGGGTATGCTGCCCATTACTGCCATGATTGAGTATCGTCAGGACCTGGGGGCAGGGGGACATGTGTGGGTGCCTGGTGGAGGCTGCCCCTGCACTGCTGGGGTGTGGGGGTGGTGGGAGACATGAGTGGGGGCCTGGTGGAGGGTGCCCCTGGTGGCTGGGGTGGGGGGTGGTGGGAGACATGGGTGGGGGCCTGGTGGAGGCTGCCCCTGGTGGCTGGGGGGTGGGGGTGGTGGTAGACATGAGTGGGGGCCTGGTGGAGGGTGCCCCTGCACTGCTGGGGTGTGGGGGCGGTGGGAGACATGAGTGGGGGCCTGGTGGAGGGTGCCACTGGTGGCTGGGGGGTGGGGGTGGTGGGTGACATGAGTGGGGGCCTGGTGGAGGCTGCCCCTGCACTGCTGGGGTGTGGGGGTGGTGGGAGACATGAGTGGGGGCCTGGTGGAGGGTGCCCCTGGTGGCTGGGGGGTGGGGGTGGTGGGTGACATGAGTGGGGGCCTGGTGGAGGGTGCCCCTGCACTGCTGGGGTGTGGGGGTGGTGGGAGACATGAGTGGGGGCCTGGTGGAGGGTGACCCTGCACTGCTGGGGTGTGGGGGTGGTGGGAGACATGAGTGGGGGCCTGGTGGAGGGTGCCCCTGGTGGCTGGGGTGTGGGGGTGGTGGGAGACATGGGTGGGGGCCTGGTGGAGGGTGACCCTGCACTGCTGGGGGGTGGGGGTGGTGGGAGACATGAGTGGGGGCCTGGTGGAGGGTGCCCCTGCACTGCTGGGGTGTGGGGGTGGTGGGAGACATGAGTGGGGGCCTGGTGGAGGGTGCCCCTGGTGGCTGGGGTGTGGGGGTGGTGGGAGACATGGGTGGGGGCCTGGTGGAGGGTGACCCTGCACTGCTGGGGTGTGGGGGTGGTGGGAGACATGAGTGGGGGCCTGGTGGAGGGTGCCCCTGCACTGCTGGGGTGTGGGGGTGGTGGGAGACATGAGTGGGGGCCTGGTGGAGGGTGCCCCTGCACTGCTGGGGTGTGGGGGTGGTGGGAGACATGAGTGGGGGCCTGGTGGAGGCTGCCCCTGCACTGCTGGGGTGTGGGGGTGGTGGGAGACATGAGTGGGGGCCTGGTGGAGAGTGCCCCTGGTGGCTGGGGGGTGGGGGTGGTGGGTGACATGAGTGGGGGCCTGGTGGAGGCTGCCCCTGCACTGCTGGGGTGTGGGGGTGGTGGGAGACATGAGTGGGGGCCTGGTGGAGGGTGCCCCTGGTGGCTGGGGGGTGGGGGTGGTGGATGACATGAGTGGGGGCCTGGTGGAGGCTGCCCCTGCACTGCTGGGGTGTGGGGGTGGTGGGAGACATGAGTGGGGGCCTGGTGGAGGGTGACCCTGCACTGCTGGGGTGTGGGGGTGGTGGGAGACATGAGTGGGGGCCTGGCGGAGGGTGCCCCTGGTGGCTGGGGGGTGGGGGTGGTGGGAGACATGAGTGGGGTCCTGGTGGAGGGTGCCCCTGCACTGCTGGGGTGTGGGGGTAGCGGGAGACATGAGTGGGGGCCTGGTGGAGGGTACCCCTGGTGGCTGGGGTGTGGGGGTGGTGGGAGACATGGGTGGGGGCCTGGTGGAGGGTGACCCTGCACTGCTGGGGTGTGGGGGTGGTGGGTGACATGAGTGGGGGCCTGGTGGAGGGTGCCCCTGGTGGCTCGGGTGTGGGGGTGGTGGGAGACATGGGTGGGGGCCTGGTGGAGGGTGACCCTGCACTGCTGGGGTGTGGGGGTGGTGGTAGACATGAGTGGGGGCCTGGTGGAGGGTGCCCCTGCACTGCTGGGGTGTGGGGGTGGTGGGAGACATGAGTGGGGGCCTGGTGGAGGGTGCCCCTGCACTGCTGGGGTGTGGGGGTGGTGGGAGACATGAGTGGGGGCCTGGTGGAGGGTGCCCCTGGTGGCTGGGGTGTGGGGGTGGTGGGAGACAAGAGTGGGGGCCTGGTGGAGGGTTCCCCTGGTGGCTGGGGGTGGGGGTGGTGGGTGACATGAGTGGGGGCCTGGTGGAGGGTGCCCCTGGTGGCTGGGGGGTGGGGGTGGTGGGAGACATGAGTGGGGGCCTGGTGGAGGGTGCACCTGCACTGCTGGGGTGTGGGGGTGGTGGGAGACATGAGTGGGGGCCTGGTGGAGGGTGCCCCTGGTGGCTGGGGTGTGGGGGTGGTGGGAGACATGGGTGGGGGCCTGGTGGAGGGTGACCCTGCACTGCTGGGGTGTGGGGGTGGTGGGAGACATGAGTGGGGGCCTGGTGGAGGGTGCCCCTGCACTGCTGGGGTGTGGGGGTGGTGGGAGACATGAGTGGGGGCCTGGTGGAGGGTGCCCCTGCACTGCTGGGGTGTGGGGGTGGTGGGAAACATGAGTGGGGGCCTGGTGGAGGGTGCCCCTGGTGGCTGGGGTGTGGGGGTGGTGGGAGACATGAGTGGGGGCC
Source organism: Ambystoma mexicanum (assembly GCF_040938575.1). Lineage (NCBI taxonomy): Eukaryota > Metazoa > Chordata > Amphibia > Caudata > Ambystomatidae > Ambystoma > Ambystoma mexicanum. The sequence goes on from NC_090926.1 coordinate 525,909,221, forward strand.
TGGTGGAGGGTGCATCTGGTGGCTAGGGGTGGGGGTGGTGGGTGACATGAGTGGGGGCCTGGTGGAGGCTGCCCCTGCACTGCTGAGGTGTGGGGGTGGTGGGAGACATGAGTGGGGGCCTGGTGGAGGGTGCCCCTGCACTGCTGGGGTGTGGGGGTGGTGGGAGACATGAGTGGGGGCCTGGTGGAGGGTGCCCCTGGTGGCTGGGGTGTGGGGGTGGTGGTAGACATGAGTGGGGGCCTGGTGGAGGGTGCCCCTGCACTGCTGGGGTGTGGGGGTGGTGGGAGACATGAATGGGGGCCTGGTGGAGGGTGCCCCTGCACTGCTGGGGTGTGGGGGTGGTGGGAGACATGAGTGGGGGCCTGGTGGAGGGTGCCCCTGGTGGCTGGGGGGTGGGGGTGGTGGGTGACATGAGTGGGGGCCTGGTGGAGGCTGCCCCTGCACTGCTGGGGTGTGGGGGTGGTGGGAGACATGAGTGGGGGCCTGGTGGAGGGTGCCCCTGCACTGCTGGGGTGTGGGGGTGGTGGGAGACATGAGTGGGGCCCTGGTGGAGGGTGCCCCTGGTGGCTGGGGGGTGGGGGTGGTGGGTGACATGAGTGGGGGCCTGGTGGAGGCTGCCCCTGCACTGCTGGGGTGTGGGGGTGGTGGGAGACATGAGTGGGGGCCTGGTAGAGGGTGCCCCTGCACTGCTGGGGTGTGGGGGTGGTGGGAGACATGAGTGGGGGCCTGGTGGAGGGTGACCCTGGTGGCTGGGGGGTGGGGGTGGTGGGAGACATGGGTGGGGGCCTGGTGGAGGGTGACCCTGGTGGCTGGGGGGTGGGGGTGGTGGGTGACATGAGTGGGGGCCTGGTGGAGGGTGACCCTGGTGGCTGGGGGGGTGGGGGTGGTGGGAGACATGAGTTGGACATGTGTGGGGGCCTGCTGGCAGGTGCCCCACAGTGCTGGGGGGTGGGGGTGGTGAGGGTCATGACTTGGACATGGGTGGGGGCCTGCTGGCAGGTGCCCCGAAGTGCTGGGGGGTGGGGGTGCAAGGGGACATGAGTTGGTGTTCATTAGTTCAAGGAGACATGTGCCTTTGCTGGGGGGCATGCCCATGTTGGGTGGGCTGCCTGCGGGACATGACCAGGGATGCAGGGTAGTCCCCTGTGGTGTGGGCTGCCTGCAGGGGCCGTGGAGGGTGTACAGGGTACACCTGGAAGGACCCACACTGTCAAATCACATGTGGGACTCCCCGGCACCCCTGAAATACACGTACCGTGCAGAAATCGCGTGTAAAACTTCCCGCGCACCCCTGAAATACACGCGCCCAGGCTATTCGCGTGTAAAACTTCCCGCGCACCCCTGAAATACACGCGCCCAGGCTATTCGCGTGTGGAACTTCCCGCGCACCCCTGAAATACACACGCCCAGGCTATTCGCGTGTGGAACTTCCCGCGCACCCCTGAAATACACGCGCCCAGGCTATTCGCGTGTGGAACTCCCCGCGCACCCCTGAAATACACGCGCCCAGGCTATTCGCGTGTGGAACTTACCGCGCACCCCTGAAATACACGCGCCCAGGCTATTCGCGTGTGGAACTTCCCGCGCACCCCTGAAATACACGCGCCCAGGCTATTCGCGTGTGGAACTTCCCGCGCACCCCTGAAATACACGCACCCAGGCTATTCGCGTGTGGAACTCCCCGCGCACCCCTGAAATACACGCGCCCCCAGGCTATTCGCGTGTGGAACTTCCCGCGCACCCCTGAAATACACGCGCCCAGGCTATTCGCGTGTGGAACTTCCCGCGCACCCCTGAAATACACGCGCCCAGGCTATTCGCGTGTGGAACTTCCCGCGCACCCCTGAAATACACGCGCCCAGGCTATTCGCGTGTGGAACTCCCCGCGCACCCCTGAAATACACACGCCCAGGCTATTCGCGTGTGGAACTCCCCGCGCATCCCTCAAATACACGCGCCCAGGCTATTCGCGTGTGGAACTTCCCGCGCACCCCTCAAATACACGCGCCCAGGCTATTCGCGTGTGGAACTTCCCGCGCACCCCTGGAATACACGTAGCCCGCTCCCCCAGGCCCGATCGCGTGAGGAACTTCACGCGAACCCCTGTAATACACGTAGCCCGCTCCCCCAGGCCCGATCGCGTGAGGAACTTCACGCGAACCCCTGAAATACACGTAGCACGCTCCCCCAGGCCCGATCGCGTGAGGAACTTCACGCGAACCCCTGTAATACACGTAGCCCGCTCCCCCAGGCCCGATCGCGTGTGAAACTTCACGCGAACCCCTGAAATACACGTAGCACGCTCCCCCAGGCCCGATCGCGTGAGAAACTTCACGCGAACCCCTGAAATACACGTAGCCCGCTCCCCCAGGCCCGATCGCGTGAATAACTTCACGCGAACCCCTGTGATGCACGTACCCTGCAAATCGCGTGTGAGACTTTCCGCGCACCCCAGTATACACGGACCTGTATTTTTTGTCAGCGGGTGTCCGTGTTTGTGGGTACCCCTTTGCATGTCATTTTTCCTGGAGGGCCACAGTATGGAATCATCATATAAAGGAGACAGAAAATACATTCCCCACTCAACAGTGATCTTTACATAACGTGTGATGCTGAAAAACCCTATTTATACCAATAGTCTTGAAAAAATAGACCTAGTACTTATTTGTTTTTTTATAATATCAAAAATAGTTTATTTTCTTTTATAAAACTAACTCTAAAACAGTGTTTTCAGTAAAAAGGACCCCACAACACAACATACAGTGGATACATTTACAATACAAATTACTAGTTTCACTCACATCCATTCCTGTAACATGACAATACAATACATCAACATATAAAATTTATATAATGATTTAAACATTTCCAATCACTGAGTGTTATTAACTCAGAATAAACAGTCCCGACATGTTTCAGGTTTAGCAGCCGAACCGCCGCCCTTACTGGAATCGATCTCTGGTTGTCGGAACTGCATTGGGTGAAGTTTCCGTCCTCAATTAAGGTTACAATTTTGTGGACAATTTAACAGCGACGAAGAATATGTAAACAATCTCTTCAACCACGCAGGAGTAGTGGCATGGCGTAATAGCTGGAATCAGGTTCATGGTTACCAAAGAACCATTTATAGAACAGGATCAGACTTATTGAAAGAGGTCGGAGGGCATTTGGGTGCACTGAGGCACACCTACACTGCAGCAATCCTACTTGTGAGGAGTACGGTTTGAAGAGTACTTTTGGGGCCCTGGATTACATGGTGGAGAAAAAATTAAAAGTGTCTTCCCCTGAAGAAGGTTCATGCATTTGGTGCCAAGAGGAACTGAAACATGTCGGGACTGTTTATTCTGAGTTAATAACACTCAGTGATTGGAAATGTTTAAATCATTATATAAATTTTATATGTTGATGTATTGTATTGTCATGTTACAGGAATGGATGTGAGTGAAACTAGTAATTTGTATTGTAAATGTATCCACTGTATGTTGTGTTGTGGGGTCCTTTTTACTGAAAACACTGTTTTAGAGTTAGTTTTATAAAAGAAAATAAACTATTTTTGATATTATAAAAAAACAAATAAGTACTAGGTCTATTTTTTCAAGACTATTGGTATAAATAGGGTTTTTCAGCATCACACGATATGTAAAGATCACTGTTGAGTGGGGAATGTATTTTCTGTCTCCTTTATATGATGATTATGTTGGTTATCCCCTAACCGTGTGAGAGAGGGAATGTTAAAACAAGGGGAACGGTAGACCTTTGTATAGATAGGGGCACAGTATGGGACATTCATCATGGCAGTATATAGGTGCTATTTGTTGGCGCACCTTTTGGCGCACATTTCTTACAGCCGCAGAGACGCTACCGCCTGCTTTCTTGTGGCGGTTGTGTTTGTGCCTTTGCGCTGGTTTGAGCGTGCGCTTTTTTCCCCTATTCTATTCCATGAATACGTGTTGTAGGCGAGCGTGTGGGCGTTCCGCGCACTTGTGCCCTGTACTTCCCCCGTGACGCCCACATTTTGGCAAGTTGTTCCCCATTCCGAGTGTTACCCCCGTGTTCCGCCTACTTTTGTTGCGTGCGCCGCGCTATGTGCGAATTTCACTGTGGCCTGTGCGATTTTCGCTGTGACCTGGCGCACGCTGTTAGATGGCCTCTGCGCCAACGTGCGCTGCGCACTTTTTTATCGCACATCCGCTGGTTTTCTCACGCACGGCCTTCCATGAATCGACGTGCGCTGCTTTTCGTGCGATTTTCGCACTTGCACTGCGATTTTCGCTATTCCACTGCGATTCGCACGTTTTTGCCTACTTGCGCCGCGCTAATTATTCCATGAATCAGCCTCTGAGTTTCTTAATAGCCCCACGTCTTGATGTGCACTCATACAGACGGACTGACCACATAAATGAGAAGGCGAAAGCTGGGATGCCCTGCAGCACAGTGGTGACAGCAGCTTTTGGGGCCAAGGGCAGCGGATGCTCCCTGAAGGGGAACCATGATTGAAACAATTCATGGGATATGTGGTTCATGTTTTCAGTGGAGGTCCTAAATATTTCCACACATTAGCACAAATGAGTGAAGCAACGGCACTTCAAATATGAATTTAAGGGTGGTTTGGAGAGGGGGCTTCTCCTTGAGAACATTTTTCAAAACAATGTGCAGAAATTGTGCATTGTTCAGCAACATTTTTGAGAAAATGGGGTAAAAAGCCATAGAGTTTACAACTGGTTCACCAGGGAAACAAAAACAACAAAAAACGAGTAAGATCATGTTTAAAATAATAAGTTGAATTAATGCATCTTGCAGCACAGTCTTGCAGAAAAATGTAGACAGTAGAAAGCCATACCATTTGCAGTGTGTTCTCTAGGGTAAACAATGAAAAAAAAAACAGTAAATGCCAAGTCACAAACCATACACTACACAACAACATTTTGATGGGTCTATGGCCACAACCTACCTATGGCAGTAATGGCCATTATAAACCCCTTGCCTGAGGCTGCCACCACAATCTAACTCTGTTTCCCAATAGGGGTCCATGTAAATGAAACTACTACCACAACCTACCTATGCCAGCAATGGCCAATGTAAATCATATGCACGAAGCTTCTCCCACAATCTATTTGTGTCACTAATGGACAATGTAGATCAGAAGCATTAAGCTGCTTCCACAACCTATCTATGCCAATAATGGTAAATGTAACTCAATGCATGTAAAGCGTTGCATTGAAAGCATCTACATGCATTGATTTGCATTGACCATTACTGGCACAGACAGGATGTTGTGAAATCAGCTTTGGTCACTGTAAATCACTTGCTTGAGCCTGTGTGAGCCCACAACCTGTAGTGCAAGAAACAGTCACTACATCATTACTTTGTCCCCACCGAGTGATGATGCAGTCACAGTGCAGCATTGTAGCATTACTGTATCCCCCAACCTTAGGGGGAGGGTCTGGGGGATGTTTCACCCACGCATCCAAGCCCTAAAACATAATTGTGCATTACTGGCAGCGGAAACATCATTATTGTCGACGGAAAGCATGCTGCTTGCCAGAAATCATCCAAAAATGCACAGGGAAAACATGAAAAATAGGGTGCCATCCATTTTTGCCTCTGTCAATGTTAATACAGGAGACCATTGCCAGACCCTATCCTTTGGCTGCACACAGAGCAAAACCAGTGCAAAGGAATATGGTGCTGTTCAAAATCCGTTTTAATTCATGTCAAAAATTGCTAAAATCATGGGCATGAAACCACCAAACAAAACAATTCAACTTCTGGTTGGGTGTTCTACATTGCTCTACTGCAGAATCCACATCAATACAATGTTAGCAAGGATCATATGCCATCAAGTAAAATCCCCTTTTTGAAATGTATTAATTCAAGACAGCTGCCAAAAAAGGGTGCAATACCGCTGTTTGCCACTGACCGGTGCTGGTGATCTAAACTCTGACAGGAGACCTGTATTTCAGGAGCTGAAAAGGAAACTGAGTTAGCTGGGACTTGAAAGCCTTCCTTGTCCACGGGAAATATTCACACCTCGGAACTCCACACAAGAAGGCAGGAAATCACAAGTTTCTGTTAATCAAATGGAGAGTGGCACCCTGGTCTGCTGACCTCAGTCAAGACAATAGACTTTCAGTTAAACAGAATATGCTAATTTGGGTGTGCCTGAACAACTGCTATGGGGGAAGGCAAGACATCTGATCTCTCTGAGTCAGAACCATGTTCCTGGAGGTGGGGACAAACAAATGGGTGTACTGAAGGGGAGGCAAATGTATATTTTATTAAATTGCTTATAAAATATTGTATAAAGCTGACAGAAATGTACAATTGGGATTCTTAATATGAAAACTGCACCCACAATTTGAGACTAAGCTCAACTCCGTACGATGTTCTGAGACCAAACCCCATAATTATTAATATTGCAGACACTGGGATTACACTAGAGAATTGAAAACTTACTGTGATGTGCCCAGAGAGGGTGGGTACCTCCGTGGAAGATTTGATGAAAAACCAATATGGCAAAACCCACTAAAAGCACAAAATGTTGTTGTTTCTGAACCCAAGCTCGTAGAAACATGGTCCTTGAACCAAACTGTACCTTAAGCAATCGATGATGTGTACATGTAATTTCAACAACTTATGTATCTGGGAAATATGTGTTTTGGGTAAAATTGATTTCCTATAAGAAACCAAAGGGGAGTGTTCTTTCCTTAAAGCCATAAAAATGATACCTGATGACACAGGATGACTCACAACTCCATTCTCCAGTCAGGGCACAGAAAATCCTCTAACCTATAAGGATCCCCATAGGGTTGGGCATAGAAAGTCAGCCTTCCCACCCACTTTCAAAAGACATTGGCCCTCATTACGACCCTGGCGGAGGTCCATGGTGCAATATGCAGCATGGAGCACGGCGGAAAGCTGCCGATAGCGCCATGGGGGTTGGCGGATTTACCGCCCCATTCCGACCTTGGCGGGGCGGTAAATCCCCATTCCCCATTTTACCCTTCCCCATTCCCATTTTTGCCGCATAGGGTATAATGGGAGTGGGGAAGGCGTTAATTACGCCACCGTAAAATACGGTGGCGTAATTAACAACAAGGTCCCGTAGCGCCATGGATTTCTCCGCCCGGAAAAACCAGGCGGAAAACGCTCCATGGCGCTACGGGAACTCGTAGTAGGGCGGACGGGTCCGCCGCAAATACCGCTGCCGTAAACCCACTCCGCCAGGGTCGTAATGAGGCCCATAAAAAGAACCACTGAAACCCAGATAGGGACTGCTCTTTCCACTTTCTTGCGCAGCACTTTGCTGGATGACTTCAAATCCAGACAATATCCAGAGACCAGAACTTAGAATCCAGACTCCAGAAATTGTAGAGGAGAGGCCTAGTCCACAAACTGAATCCTTTTTAGAGGCCCCAGAATCCAGCAACCTAACCAAACTATTCAACAGCCGGGCAAGCTGTTTGATTCTGGCTAGAACCCTGTGCCAGAACCAGACCAGACCGCTGTGCAGTGCCGATAGCAGACCCAGACTAGACCGCTGTGCAGTGCCGATAGCAGACCCAGACCAGACCGCTGTGAGCAGAACCAGTGCCAGAGACTGTCCGGAGAGAGAACCGCAGCCCAATCCTGACCAAATCCGTGATGAAGTCACATTCCAGTCCAAAACTAGGAGTGAGTATCAAGAACTGTACAGAACCAATCTCTTAGTTTAAAGTAATCTTATCCCATCCATTTCAACCTGTCCATAACTACATAGAAATTGTGTGTCCATTCTGTGATTTCAAAGCTGTAAAAGTGTCATCAGTCATTCTGAAATCTTGACTTCATTTCTGAAAATCTACTTCCACAAAAACGTGCATATCCTTTGAACCGTATGTCCTAGAAGTTCCTTATAGTTTTTCCGTAATCACGATCGACACACTCAGAAAAAGTGCAGTGAATTGCAATTTAACTCCTTTTCACCACTTGTAAAAATAGCAGCTTCTTGCTTTCCACTGCTGAAATTCGTTTTCACTCTGATAATCATTCCTGAATAATTGCTAGTGTTGACCTGAACAAATTCAAAGTAGCTATCACCTACCCTGAATCTCCTATAGGGAATTAATATCATGTTTAGCATATTTTTCACTTCATTGCAAATCACATGTAAAAGTATTTTTGACTGTTTAAAAGCATACCGGTTGCTCTGAGCTTGCTAAGGCGGAACTGGAATTTGAACTGCATTTTGATTGTATTCCTGAACACCTGTGTGCCCTCATTTCCATCTCTTCACATTGCATGGGGGGGGGGTGAATTGTGTCATGGAAAAGTGATTATATTATCTCTTGTTGAAACCATATCAGTTTATTTCTGTGCTGCATTCTTTCCATCATTTCTTTTCCTTGAAACCATAGAAGTATTCTCTGCTACCTTATCCTTTCTATACCAACTCCTAAGTAATTAAATAATTGTGCTACTGTAGATTATCCATTGTTGATCACTGTTATATTCATGTGTGCTATCAAATATTAATGTATTCATAAAAGTGTGATATATATATATACATTTTTCCAATAAACCTTTTAATTTGCAAAACAAACCTACTTCTTGGCTCAGTGAGGTCAAGGGGATTCAAAGAGAGGGGCGTTATATAAGGGTTTATCATCCAGATTTAAGAACTTGACATAAAAATATATAAATAAGGGCTTCCATTGGGCATTCCAGACTAGGCGTTGACTTAGTGGGATTGCTAGATTCAAGTCACTTACAGAGTAGGGGCTCGGAGCCGGGGATTCTGGATTAGATCTACCACTTGTTCAGCTTAATACAGTGTGCTAACTGACAGGATACAAAAATCCTGTTGGATCACCACGCTGTGTTACGCTGTAAAAGCACTCCTCAAAGGAACGCTCTAAGGAAACGGTCTGTTTTGCAAAATAAAATACTAACTTCTGTAAGTCAGGAAGGAAATCAATTTCCAGAATGACGACACTGGTAGACATAAAAATAGCCAGAGAGCACCGCTTACATAAGCTATTTGTGAGAGGTGAGTGGACTCAGCAGGACCAGACGGTGTGGTTGCAGGCAATCGCACCCCAGATCACTGAAACAGGGTCAGATATATGCAGAGATCAGGGTCCCTTACATGTGGCCCTGAGTGAACTATATATGGCCCTTCAAGCCAAAGATGAGCACGGCAAGATTGCCAGGATAGCGGCATATTTATATTTATATTATTATTATTTATTTATTTGTTTGTGGTTTATATAAAACCTTTACAAAATAGTTCATCAGAAAAGAGTAAAACAACATTTCATACAATTTTCTTCAATCACAGATCGTACAAGCATATTAAACCTATTAGAATAAAAACATGACAATCCAGGTAAAATAATATAAACAGATAGAGCAAATAACAACAGTGATTAAAACAATCAAGATTGAGAACAATTCATACAAACTCAGTCTATGAAGCATTAAAAGATTTTTTAAATTTCATAATATCTGTTGACCTCTGGAAGACGGTAATTCTTGTGTATCTTAACGATTTAGAAAACGAGTCAAAATTCTTTTCGATCATTTAGGTTAAATTACAGAAATTTTTCAAAAATGCCATTATTCTCAGTTTTAAAACAGTCAAACTATTATGTCTAATTTGATACCATAGCAATTCAGTGTCAACATCATGTAAGTACATTACAAATTGTTCAAAGTATAGGATCCTTTGCTTGATAAGAGCTGGACATTGCAATAATATATGCTTCAAAGTTTCTTCTATACCTTCTGTCTTACAGTGTCTACACCATCCCCATTCGCCGTTCTGAAGATTCCATCTTTTATATTTATATATGGGAGCCATACAGGACAAATGTGCTGAAGGCCATGATCTGGCAAATAGGCAACTGATGGCATTATAGAAGGCCCAATCTGACCAGGACTCTTCTGAGCAGAGGCTGCACAGGAGCCAGGAGTCTGAAAATGATAGTAGACAGTATATCATTAAAATAAAAGAGGATATGGATATCCTGCAACAGGAAAAGGCAGACCAGGATACCAGAATTATGGCCTTGCAGAAGGAGCATCAAGAAGGCTTGGACTCCCTACTGCAGAGCCAGAAAAAGCTGGAGCAACAGATAGATTTCAACAGGGCATGTACAAAGCAGGTAGCCACGCTGCAAAGCCAATAGGATAGAGAAAAAGAGGAGAGCAATAAATTGATTTTGAAAGACCTGGATACCCAGGCAGAGTTTTATGACGAGCACCAGAAAGCTTGTGCCCTTCAGAGGGACGACCTGGCGTCACAGATGCAGGCTCTTACTCAAGAAAGGATACCTTAGGCCAGGAAGTCTGCCACTTAAAAAAGAAAATGGAAGAAAATCACCTGGCCCTCCAGGGACTGGGTGACCTCCAAAAAGAGCATCAGAACTTGTTAGAGCACACCAGGAGGGTGGAAGATGCTCTGGCAAGAAAGGAGCAGGCCAGTAGGGACGGTACTCAGGGGGTAACCCTCCTGCTGCAAAGACTGGCCCAGTACTCCAAGACTAACCAGGAAGCACAGAGAGAGAATGAGCCTCTCTGCCAGCACAATGACAGGCTCCAGCAACAGGTAGCCATGCAGGAGAGACTGATAGAGTCTAGTAAGGCCTTGATTGAGGAACTGAAAACACAGGCTCTGGCATGGCAACAGGGAGCAGGGGCTGACAGAGATGAGGTTCACTGGGAAAGGGAAACACCTGAGCATAACCTCAGGAGCCCTAGTACCAGAGGCCTTCATGTCTCCCAGTCCTTGGACTCTGCCACCCCATGTCCCATGATGCACATGAGCACAGGGCAACAGGGATGGCAGATTACTATCCAGCCAAATGTATCGGGCTCATAGGCCAGTAGCTCCCAGGAATGGATGGGCGGGCATCCGGGTATGGGCACCCAAGTACAGCTAAATTTTGTGGGGAACCCCGAGAGAGTAGGCCCTCTAAGAGCATTCTGAAAACCTCCACCCAGTTAGGTCAGTGGGTGGGGTACCCATCAAATCCGGGCAGCAAGGAGAAATCTGAAGACTCCTCCGTGCGTCCCAGGAAACAAGAGACTAGGTCCCCACATTCTGCCGGCCATTCCCAGGCTCGCAGAATCCAGGAAAACCTGGAAGATCAGACGGGCACCTCTGGGAGTAGTGCTTCTGAGTCAGAGGATGAATGGACCAGAGTTACCCGAACCAAGAAGGCCAATAAGGCAAAAAGGGCCTTGCTTAGGGACCCCTTAAAACAGATTAAGGCAATAGGTAGTGTCATCACGCCTTATCACAGGAACACCAAGTATTCTGTGTGGGAACACTTGGAGCTCTTTGAGCAAATGATGGAGACTTTCCATTTGAAAAACAGCAGTAGCTGCTTGCAGTACGTCAAATGGACATTCTCCCCAGAATACTCCAGTTTCTTTGCGGGGCTGGAGGATCAAAACCATTCAAGATGGTCCACATATAGGGAGGCCATCTTGAAACATGTTTCTGTTCACCGGAATCCCCAAGAGGCTCGCAAGGCAGCCTACAATTTGCAATGTGGGGAGGATCAGGCCCCACAAGAATTTGTTCAGGAGTTGAAGCGTGCCTTTGCGCAGACTACCAAAAGGGTACGCACGGACAGAATTTGATAACACTTTTTTCCATGCCTTGCCCAAATACATCATGACCCAGCTAGTGAGAGATATACATGAGAAAAGGTTGCTAGACTGGGTCATTGAACAGGCCACCCGGATCTATGAGGTGCAGTAGCCCATAGAAAATAAAAGTAATGTGCAGAAAAGCCCCAAACCGACCAGCATCCCTGCTGCTGCCAAGGTGGAAGAGGTAAAGGTGGCCCCCGTTTTAGATTTGGAGATAGGGGTCCTAAAAACCTGCCTGCACATAATAATTCCAAGCCAAGAAGGCCCTCGGGCCAGTCACAGACAGGGAGTCAAGAGGGTAGTCCCACAAATGGGATCCCTCACTCCCCTGATTATGTAAGTCCCAGCTACAAGGGAAACCGACCCATCCTGGGTTATGTATGGACTCTTCCAGCCCAAGGGGGGGGGATCCAGCCAAGCACCTAACCCAGGGAACTTCCCTCCCAACTTCCACAGGAGGACAGAAATTCCCTGAATCCTGGGCAGAACTTTTTCCCCAGGTATCCACCCAACTTCCAGCCCCAAAATCATCCATCCTTCTTTCCCCACTTCCCTGAGCCCAGACCACCTAATCCGGGAGATGGGAGGCTAAGGGTGGAGGGGTACCCAAATCTTCCCAACCCAGGGTACTGCCAGAGAAGGATAGCTACCCTTCCCGGGATCAGCCCAGGGGAGAAAACAGAACCCCGTATCAGCTTGAGCGGGTTTCACAGTTAGAGCGCCAGGTCCAAAATATGGCACACAAGCTGGGTCACCTGCTGAGGGCTCAGCAGAATCCCCAGATGAGCATGCCGGTGCAGAATGCCCCAAACTCTGGGCCTGGTGCTCCAGAACAATGACAGGGGCAGCACCCCAATAACCCACCGGGTCCCAGGGAGGAGGCACAAGGGGAAGGGGGGTGTGAAACCTCAGAGGAAGCTTCCTTCCCCACTTGAAAACAGCCCCTGGAAACCCAGGAACCGGAAACAAAATCTCCTACCCCTGAAAGTCTGCCGCCCAAGGAGCAGAGAGGAGGTAGGAGAAACAACGGACCCAAACAGACCCACTTTGAGGATGAGGTACAGATCTACCAATTTGAGGGAGAGGGATCCTCAGAAGATCCTGGGAAAAGGATCTTCTCCTTTAGAGATGGGGGAACTCCTCCCAAAGAAAAATCGGTCCCAAGGGATAAACAGACAGACTGGGTAGATGTGGGGACTGAGCTAGCGCCGCCCATCATCTCATCCCAGAATCAACAGCATCAAAATCCCCTGGTCCAAACCCATCCTAGTTACTGCCTCCAAAAAGGGGGCAGGGGGCAGAACCGGAACCAGGGGAACTCAAAATGTCTCCTATCTCCATTTGCCAACTTTTTCTTTCAGATTCCCAAGTCTCTTCACAGAATTGTGCCCAAATCTCTTCTCTTTCCTTGTCCAAAACCAGAAAATTAGCCCACCAGTTGTCCAAAAATGTGCAATAGCTGTGCACCCTTGAGGAGAAGGAGGAAAGATACTATGCCCGGGTACAAGTACAGAAGCAGGGTACAATTTTGGCACTGGTGGACACTGGATCCCAAGCTACCCTTCTGTCGAGAAGTGCCTTTGACAAATTAAATGCAGGAAGGGGGAAGAATTACTGTATTCCTCTCACCTCTCTTCCTGGACAACTTCAGAACTTTGACGGGAAGGAAATTCCCATCAAGGGGACTGCAGATCTGGACATTAAAATTGGGCGACACAAGATGAAACACCCGGTCATAGTAGTGACTCCAGAGGGCACCCCTTGTTTGCTAGGAAATGACCTCCTGAGAAGGTTGTCACCCCTAATAGATTGGGTAAACAAGGTCCTCTGGACCCAGACTAGCCGACCAATAAAATTAAAACAGAGTGTTACCCATGTTAGTTTAAACGGCACATGCCACATGGTTGAACAAAAATCTGACCAAGTAGAATTTCACTTCCAGAAGAACCAAATTCCAGACGTGACAGTAATAGCAGCAGGACAACAGACTGGTGATGGGGGGTCCTCTCTATTTCTGAAAATCAACCTTCCTTCCAGTTTAAGGTGGTATTCCACACTGGAAGGAAACACTCTGAAATTCTTTACTAATCCACAATCAGACATTCCCACTCCAATAGTCCAGAAAGATGTGAAATCAGCTCAGAGCCTGGCTGATATTGAGCAAATCGGAGAGCAGTTGTTCATCCCTGTTCAGTTAAATGATGGGAAGGACTCTGTTCTCGCCCGAGTGTGTGTGAACAACGGTAAGAGCTTCATCAGCAAAGCCATGTTCCACCAACTCCCAAAAGATCCAGCCATTCCCACATTCCAACTGATAGACAAATGGGAAATGGATCTGGAAACAACAATTCCAATCATCTCCTGCCAAGCAGGTGTATGCTCAAAATCTCCATTGGCAACAATAGCATAGTCCATAATTGTTGGGTCGTGCGAGAAGTCACTGCCGCCTTTTACTTAGGCTGTGACATTCTCAATCACTTTCCCATTAGTTTGGATCTAATAAACTTCAAAGCTTGGTCCCAGTTAGCGGATAATCCCATGGGCTTTGATGATCCAGAAAAAGCATTTAGGTCAGTTCAATTGCTACCTTATGCAGTTGAAATTCAGATTAAAGAGGAAGTCACCATCCCAGAAAGGACCCGACAATTCTCCCTGGAAGTGAAAGTTAAAAGAGGACAAAAATTGAAAAACCCTGATGCTTATATTCATCTAAATGCTTCTCTCCAACAGCAAGGGTTGGGGGTAAACCCAACACTGTTAGTCAATCTAGAACATGACACTATTCCAATAGAGGTGGATAACAGTGACTTAAAGTGTTTTACTCTAGCCGCAGGCACCATTATTGGAATGGCGGTTGATGACCGACATTTTTCCATTGATTTAGGAAATTAACAAGGACTGTTTTGACAGTGACAGTGATGACAACACAACACCAGACAGGATATTTACCCGGCATGGGGGGAACTTCCTGGTGTACTCTTCCTGCCCTTATGGTAAGGAAGATGTGACTTGTGACTTCAGAGGGGATGAGGTGATTTTCCAGGTCCATGAGGGCTGCCTTTCCCACCTGAAGCCTCCAGTCCAAATCAGCACTCTGACCAGGGACTTCTCCACCCAGCTGGAGGAGGCCGCTGAGATAGCAAAACCAGAAGTCTTTCCAGGCTTCAGGCAGATGGTTGAAGAGAGAGTCAACCTAGCTGATGCCTGTGTGACTCTGGAGCAGAAGCAAAAGTTGAAACAAGTTTTCTTGGATTCCCAAGATCTCTTTGCGGTCGACTCATATGACTGTGCTCGTACCGACATCCACACAACAATTCCCACGGACCCTGGCATGACTCCAGTGTTTGTGAAGCAATATTGCTTGCCTCTCGCATCCATGGAGTCCCTTACTGAAATAATTAAGAACCTTGAGTCCCGGGGGATAATCTGTCCAGTACACAGCACATTCAATAATTGGGTGCTGGGAATATTGAAGCCAAACGGCCAGTGGAGACTCTGCGCCGACCTTAGGGGGCTCAATAAACGGGTCTATACTTCCCGATGGCCTCTTCCCTACATTGACCAAGGGCTGGCTCAGATCCAGGGGTCACAGGTATTCACTGCAATAGACCTGAGCAATAGATACTGGACTGTGCCTGTCAGTAGGGAGGACCAATACAAGCTGGCTTTACCTTTGGGGGCCAGCAGTACACATGGACCCGGACTCCCTTCGGATACCTCAACTCCGGAAATGAATTCAACATTTTCCTACACAACGCCATGCCCAACCTGGGTGCGAGAGATAACCTGGCTTATGTAGATGATGTCCTCATCAAAAGTTCATCTGTTGAGGAACACATAGCGGAGATCCGTTATGTTCTGACCCAGTTGAGGGCCGCCGGAACAAAACTTTCCTTTCAGAAAGCACAGTGGTGTAGAACACGTGTTAATTTCTTGGGGCATGAGATTACTCCTCAGGGTCTCTGTCCCCAGGAAAAGAAAGTGGAAGCACTCCAGAAACTGAAAGACCCCACAACTCTGTGGGAAATAAGGAGCCTCCTTGGACTGACTAACTACAGCAGAAAGTTCATTGAGGGCTATGCAGAGATCACCAGACCCCTGATTCATCTCTTGAAGGGGGGGTCAAGTGGGAATGGGGTCCAGAACAATCCGAGGCAGTAAGACAGCTCAAAAGAAGCCTCTCACGAGCGCCTTGCCTAGCTTACCCTGTCAGAAATAAGGAGTCTTTCTTGGAGACAGGGTTCTCTAATACATGCTTGACTGCAGTATTATATCAAAAGCATGACAAGGTCAATAAAGTAATCTCCTATGCGAGCGAAACTTTATCCTCTGTGGAGGAAAAATTCAACGATTGTGAGAAGGCATTCCTGGCAATGGTGTGGGCATTGAAGAATTACCACCCGTTTATCCAGGGGGAACACATCATAGTGGAGACTCCACACCAGCTTCTGCAATATCTCCAAAGTGACAGAATCTGGGCCGGAAATGTGAGTAATACCCGAATTACTTCCTGGATTCTGTCAATGCAAGGCTTTCCTGTGGAGGTCAGATATGGGCAAAACAAGAAGAGTCCCCTCGCGCAAGGTCTGGCTGACTTGCATGATTGTGCCAGAGAAAACTGTCTAGAGGACGAAAGTCTAGAAATCAAGGACAACATGGAGGCATACCTTAATTCCCCACAAAAAGTCTATGAAGAAGACAAGTGTGAGGGAATGCCCACTGTCTAAGTGGATGGTTGCTCTTACCATGTTGACAACAACGGGGAAAAAGAACTTGTGGCCGGCGTAGGGAGTGCATTGGTGAATGAGTCCCCAGAACCCTCTGCTGGGTACAAGATTGGTCCCCGAAATATTCAGGTGGCAGAGTTGATGGCTGTGCATCAAGCCATCCTCACTGCTGTCCAACATCAACTCCACAAACTGGTCATAATCACAGATTCGGATTATGTACGGAACGTGTTCGTGGAGCACCTGGTTAATTGGAAAACCAGAGGCATGTTGTGTGCTAATGACAAACCCTTGAAACATGGGAAGTTAATCCAAAACATTGATGATCTGGTCACCTCGAACGGGATGACCATCTACTGGAAAAAGATCAAGGGTCATTCCAAAGTAGAGGGACCAGACAAAACTGGAAATGACTTAGCTGATCAGCTGGCCAAAACCGGGGCCATCCAAGGGAATCTAATAGAGATTGAGTCCCTGTTGGGGGAGATCCAGGTCACTTCTTTCACTAGGTCCCAGACAAATGCTCACAATGATCTTTCAACTGCACAATGGAGTAAGGAGACCCCAGATGCTGATTTGATTACGGCTCAGAAGGAGGATCCAATAATTGGTAAGTTTTACAAACACATTGAGGACCCTGAGAACTTTCCCCTGACGGTTACCAATTACATTGGGAAAGAGGACCTTAGAGTGTTGATGAAATGTCCAAAAATGTTCCGAATCCTAGACGGTTTGTCGGTAAAGAAATCCGAAGCTAGCCATGATCAGTAGGTAGTTCCTACCCCATTCCGAAGCCTGATGTTAAGTCACGCTCATGATGTGGCCACCACCGGTCATAGGGGGTTTCAGACAACACTTGAGATCTTAACAGAGGTTGCATACTGGCCACACATGGAGCAGGACCTCGGCCAATACTTGAAGGGGTGTCTCGCGTGTGCACAATTTCAGCTATATCCCGCACACACCGTGCACCTCTCCAAAAGAGAGGGATGACCCTGCCATGGTCAGATTTGCAAGTCGACTTCATAGGGCCCGTGATTCGCTCCTCTAGGGGAAATAAGTACATGTTGACTGTGACATGCTTATTTACCAAATGGGTGGAATGTCTCCCAGCCCCAAACTGCAAGGCAGAAACAGCAGGTGCCCTGATGATCAATCACATCTTTTCGCGTTTTGGACTACCCCAAAGGATTGAGTCAGACAGAGGTAGCCATTTCACCAGTGAAGTAATGACAAAGATGTGGGAGATAATGGGGGTTAAAAGGAAGCTACACATTGCTTACTGGCCAGCCTCTTCTGGTGCAGTGGAATGTTACAACAAAACCATTGTGAGCATCTTGAAAAAGTTTGTGGCAGATTCTGGGCCAAGTTGGTATATCTGATTACCTCTGGTCCTAATGGCCATCAGATCTACCCCTTCATCTGCAACTAAAATGTCACCGTTTGAGCTGATGACTGGAAGGAGGATGGTGCTTCCCCAGCATTTGCTCTACAGGACCCAAGAGCAGACATTGATCAATGCCTCCACAACTCATGCGCATGTTGAAAATTTAAGGCAACACCTCCAACTTGCTTTTGCCTATGCTCAGCGAAACCTAGAAAGATCAGCCGATAGCATGAAGACTCACTATGATTTGAAGACTACTAGGAAAGAATACAATGTGGGAGACCGGGTCTATCTATACGATTTCCAAAGGAACCAGACCAAACAGTGAAAATGTATGCCTACATGGAAGGGACCTTTTGAAATTGTAGACAAGATCTCACCAGTCGCCTACAAGATCTGCATCCCCAAAGGCAGTTTGGCGGAAGGGGAAGACAAGTGGGTCCATATTAATCAGCTAAAGTGTTGCCATCCCAGGCACACTTTTCAGCAACTGGAGGTGTCCTCTGCAATTCCAGAGGGGGCCGCTCCAGATTAATACATTTCCAACCCTAAAATATTCCACATATAGTCTCTAAAATATTATGATAAGAATGCAAATGTCTCCTGATTTAAAAAAATGTACATGTTCGCCCCACCGCATTAATAGTGGTGGGGAAATGTCTACGCATATGTTTCTGCCGCTTTTGCTTTGTCATCCTAGGAGAGATAAACCATGGATACTGACCAAAGAGGATGACCCAGGGACCTGGAGCAAAGATCCGAGGGGCCCGGGGTACCGCCCATTACTCCCATCAGGACCGACGATGAGAACTGATCGATCTACCCTGATGGAGGAAAAGATGCTGAACTTTGCCATCTGCGGAATCAGAAGAAGATGAGGCCAACATCCCAGATCTTGCGAGTTCCATCGATGAAAGATCAGAATGGCCATCGCAAGAGGGGGGCTTGTGGGATGTTTCACCCACCATCCAAGCCCTGCAACATAATTGTGCATTACTGGCAGCGGAAACATCGTAATGGCCGCCGGAAAGCATGCTGCTTGCCAGAAATATCCAAAAATGCACAGGGAAAACATGAAAAATAGGGTTGCCCTCCATTTTGCCTCTGTCAATGTTAATACAGGAGACCATTGCCCAACCCTATCCTTTGGCTGCACACAGAGCAAAACTAGTACAAACGAATATGGTGCTTTTCAAAATCCGTTTTAATTGATGTCAAAAATTGCTAAAATCATGGGCACAAAACCACCAAACAAAAAAATCCAACTTCTGGTTGCGTGTTCTACATTACTCTACTGCAGAATCCACATCAATACAATGTTAGCAAGGATCATATGCCATCAAGTAAAATCCCCTTTTTGAAATGTATTCATTCAAGACAGCTGCCAAAAATGGGTGCAATACCACTGTTTGCCACTGACCAGCACTGGTGATCTAAACTCTGACAGGAGACCTGTATTTCAGGAGCTGAAAAGGAACCTGAGTTAGCTGGGACTTCAAAGCCTTGCTTGTCCCCGGGAAGTCTTCACACCTCAGAACTCCACACAAGAAGGCAGGAAATCACAAGTTTCTGTTAATCAAATGGAGAGTGGCACCCTGGTATGCTGACCTCAGTCAAGACAATAGACTCTTTCAGTTAAACAGAATATGCTAATTTGGGTGTGCCTGAACAACTGCTCTGGGGGAAGGAAAGACATCTGTTCTCTCTGAGTCAGAACCAAGCTCCTGGAGGCGGGGACAAACAAATGGGTTTACTGAATGGGAGGCAAATGTATATTTTATTAAATTGCTTATAAAATATTGTATCAAGCTGACAGAAATGTACAATTTGGGGATTCTTAATATGAAAAATGCACCCACAATTTGAGACTAAGCTCAACTGTGTACGATGTTATGAGACCAAACCCCATAATTATTAATATTGCAGACACTGGGATTACACTAGAGAATTGAAAACTAACTGTGATGTGCCCAGAGAGGGTGGGTACCTCCGTGGAAGATTTGATGAAAAACCAATATGGCGAAACCCACTAAAAGCCCGAAATGTTGTTGTTTCTGAACCCAAGCTCGTAGAAACATGTGCCTTGAACCGAACTGTACCTTAAGTAATCGATGATGTGTACATGTAATTTCAACAACTTGTGTATCTGGGAAATATGTGTTTTGGGTAAAATTGATTTCCTATAAGAAACCAAAGGATAGTGTTCTTTCCTTAAAGCCATAAAAATGATACCTGATGACACAGGATGATTCACAACTCCATTCTCCAGTCAGGGCACAGAAAATCCTCTAACCTATCAGGATCCTCAGAGGGTTGGGCATAGAAAGTCAGCCTTCCCACCCACTTTCAAAAGAGATAAAAAGAACCACTGAAACCCAGATAGGGACTGCTCTTTCCACTTTTTTGCGCAGCACTTTGCTGGACGACTTCAAATCCAGATAATATCCAGAGACCAAAACTTAGAATCCAGACTCCATAACTTGTAGCAGAGAGGCCTAGTCCACAAGCTGAATCCTTTTCAGAGGCCCCAGAATCCAGCAACCTAACCAAACTATTCAACAACCGGGGCAATCCTGACCAAATCTGTGACAAAGTCGCATTCCAGTCCAAAACTAGGAGTGAGTATCAAGAACTGTACAGAACCAATCTCTTAGCTTAAAGTAATCTTATCCCATCCATTTCAACCTGTCCAGAACTACATAGAAATCGTGTTTCCATTCTGGAATTTCAAAGCTGCAAAAGTGTCATCTGTCATTCTGAAATCTTGACTTAATTTCTGAAAATCTACTTCCACAAAAACAGCCGTATCTTTTGACTAGTTTTTCCGTAATCTCGATCGACGCACTCGGAAAAAGTGCTGTGAATTGCAATTTAACTCAATTTCACCACTTGTAAAAATAGCAGCTTCTTGCTTTCCACTGCTGAAATTCGTTTTCACTCTGATAATCATTCCTGAATCATTGCTAGTGTTGACCTGAACAAATTCAAAGTAGCTATCACCTACCCTGAATCTCCTATAGGGAATTAATATCATTTTTAGCATATTTTTCACTTCATTGCAAATCACATGTAAAAGTATTTTTGACTGTTTAAAAGCATACCGGTTGCTCTAAGCTTGCTAGGGGGGAACTGGAATTTGAACTGCATTTTGATTGTATTCCTGAACACCTGTGTGCCCTCATTTCCATCTCTTCACATTGCATAGGGGGGGAGTGAATTGTCACAAGGAAAGGTGATCATATTATCTCTTGTTGAAACCATATCAGTTTATTTCTGTGTCATAACCAGTCGTAGACACATAGACACACAATTACATTCATATACCCAAGCAAGCATGCATACAAACATCCCACAAAAACACTTAATTTAGGTCTTCCCTTCTATCTTCACGCATCATGGCCAAAGCACCAGGCTGTAGCCTGTGCCAGATGGGAAATAATCCAGGCGTGCAGTGCCATCGCATCCCATAAGAACACAGTCCCATGGCACACAGGTGCAGCACCACACAGCAATGTAGTTTGCTAGTCAGCCTATCCATTGAGATGTGGTGCGCTTTATTTATTTTTAAACTAAATTAAGCTGCTTCATTTATTAAAAATAATAATTATGTGAGTGATGCCAACTGTGGGGGAGGCAAGGGTGGACACACCAGGCATCAGGGAGGAGCCAGGTGTGACGGCTGACCCTTCTACCCTCACCCTGTCTCCACCACCATAAAACTGGCTCCCTCGTTAACCCAATATCTGCCTCAGCAGAGACATACAAAAACAATGCAATCATGCATAGCAATGGCTAAGTTATGTTATGTTATGTTAGCTATGCTTGTAGAGCGCTCTATCACCAGGGGGCATCATGATACTGAATGGAGAAAGACGGGACAGGCTAATGCAAAAATCGTAGAACAAGATGGTTTTAAGCTGGCGCGGAAACAGGCGTGGAGCGAGCACAGGAGCTTATTCAATAGAACTGCATCAGAAACCGAAAAGGCATGGCCGCCGATTCTGGCACATGAAACCTACGGACGTCGATCTACAAATCAGAGGTATAGCGCAGGACGCTAGCCTGTCTGTAACAACAGACCTTTTTCTGCAAAAAACTCAGCACTGAGATCATAAAAGGCCTGGTGCACAATGCAGAGACTTAAATTGACTTTGACCACTAACAGGAATCCAATGAAGGCAGCCAAAAGGACCTGCGACCATTTCTGCAGAACCACACTACGGCAATGATAATTGGGAAGAAATGTCTGAATGCAAGTGCTCAAGTGGACAAAGTTCACAAATGGTACATTAGCGAAGTATAAAGATAAGTCTTGGGAGAATAGCTCAGGGGCAACGTGCTATCCTTGGAAGCAAGACGCCACGAGCAACACAGGTTCGATCCCCGGGTCTGCACTTAGAAACCTCTGGGTATTAAGCAAATTATAAATAACCATCATATCATATCAAGACCAAGGCTTGTGAGCCGTCAGTGTGGACCGCACACCCTCCTGCCCAAGTAGGGTCAGTCTTCTTATATGTATGTTTGTTCTGTTTCAAAACTTCCCAATCTTCAAAAATTATTTGTTGACCACTTTTTTGTATGAGCATATGTTCTATTTATTTTACTTTGCAACACCAAAACTTGGTTTGTTAATTTAAGAGGCATAAAAGGAACATGTGTATGGCCTATGCATTTCGGACTACTGTCCTTCTTCGGGGCCACATGTTCTGACCTTTCTTTTTAAAACAATCACATACTTTTAATGTAAGTTTAGATATACACCGTCTATATCCATACATTATACAACACATGGCATGTACGCATCATTAATATTGTGATAACGGAGAATGCAGTTGTTAAAATGGATACAGTAACCGGGTGCCCACAGTAGACATACCAACATATAATCACATATAGGTGGAGAAAAAACACACAACTATCCAAAATTATTCTCTTTGTACACACTGTTCAAATCTAAAAATACCTGTTTACATATTGTTAATTCAGTGTTATCAATCTGTTTGATTTTGTTACGGTCAAAATTGTGTTCATAATCCATGTTTATTATTTCTTTTAGTGTCACCTTATGCTAGACACCCTTACTGCGGTGTGCCTCCGTGTGATTACGTGCTTGCTCGTTTCTACTAACGTTTGTGACTTTATTTTTCATGTTACCATATTATTAGTATGTGCATAATCTAATCATTTCAGTGACTGGTGTCCAAAATGGATAGCGGTCCTAGTGACCATGATGTGATAATGTACATAGATCACTAACCTGTGATCTAGAGGAGGCGTGTATCTCCCGTCTCTATCAAATGCTGTATACTATAGGAAGTCAAATGTTGCACGTCAGATCATTATACATGAAATATACTGAAATATACTGCTGATTCATAACTCAAGCCTTACAATAGTTTATGAACCACTTAACTCTTACCGTGTGTTTTTCTGCATACTATTCGGCAACCCGAGCTGTCATGTCTCTGATCGTTTAGTATACTCGGTTGTCATCGAAATGACAATGCTTCTCTTTGTTTCACTCAATGGGCCTCATTACGACCCTGGCGGAAATTGACTGACCGGACCGCAACAGCGTAAATAGCGTTTCCGCCATTGCACGAAGGAGCAAAGTGCGGCCAATCACGACCCATCGGGCACGAGCATTACGCCATGGCGGAATCCTAAAGGCTGCGATGGCGGAAATGACCCCAAAACGGCCCTTACCGCCGCCGTACGCTGCACCAGGTGCAATACCGCCACCCATCTTAGCGGTCACCGTAATGAGCGGTCACCGTAACGAGCGTGCACCGCAAATTACGGCCACCGTAAATATACGGAAACGGAAGTAAAAGCATGTGGCCGGAACGGGAAACAGCACGCCGCACAACTATAAAATCCGAATCCCAACACAACCATAAAAATCCGACCCTGACACACATCCCAACCCGTTAGCAACCCCAGTCAAAAAAATAAATATGGGAAAGGTAGCCAAGAAAGCGTGTGACCGCAAGCGGCAGGTACACTTCTCCCGAGAGGAACTGACCGTGCTCACCGAGACCCTCCAGGAAAATGCCGCCGTCGTCTTCTCCAGTCAAATGACCAGGACGGCCCTTGCCAACAAGAAGGCCATATGGGCCCTGGTGACACAGCGCGTAAGTGCGGTGGGGACAACACCCCGCACGCCACAGCAATGTCGCAAGCGGTGGGACGACCTGCGGATCCGCGTACGCAGCATACTTTCTGCGAACAGGAACATCGCCACCGCTACCGGGGGGGGTTCAGAGTCGCCCATCAAGTTGACCCCCTGGGAGGAAATCTGCGCCTCCACCATAGGAATGGAGAGCATAGAGGGAGTCGGAGGGATGGAGAAAGGAGTGCCGACATCCGGAGAATCAGGTAGGTTGGCCAAGAGAAACAATGCGAAATCCACAAACCACGAACATGTGCAGTACCATGTGACCCCATAGTGCAATACATACTTTGCCCTGACAGCGCCCTCTAAAAGTCAGAATGAACAAACAAATCAATCAAGAAGCCATAAACAACCCCTACATGTGCAGCATGCACCCCCTAACTGCAGGCAGCCAAATGAATGCATCCTCAATCCACACGAAAATGAGACCACCTCCAAGGCCCAGTCCCAAATCAGCCTCATGTACCACCCCAATGCATTTGATACGTTGCCATTCCAAATCCGACAGACCCATAACTAACGCTCGCCCCTCTCTACTCCACCACAGGGTCCGATACCAACGACGAGCTGCAGGACACCCCTACCAGCACGCCTGCAAAGAGGGCCAGGACCAACGTCCCAAGAGCCTCCACCTCAGGTGCAAGGATCAAGACACGGCAGCAGCAGGAATCAAGTGGCAGCACACTGGAGGGGACTGCAACAGGCACCCCAGCAGCCAGCAAGTCCACAACCCCAGCACCACAGGTCCCCCCCAAGAACGTATCTGATGGCACTGCCTCTGGTGGTAGCAGCACCATAGGTGACACAGCTGTCATGCCAGCATGCTCCGACACGGAAAACAGTGCTGGCGACGTAGGTACCATCCATGACCTTTCCCAATCCCCCTGCATGTTCCATCCCCTACACCATGACGAAACCACGCAGGGGCACCCTGAAGACGACGACTGGCCAACCCCCACAAGTCCTGTGCCAAGGCAACATGTGTTGAGCAGCCCCCCTGTCACACCACCGCAAATGTCCATGGCCCAGCAGAGGCAACAGTCCCTCGACCTGCTGATCGAGCAACAGCAGGAAGCGTCCACGCTACTCAAGGACCATGCAAATGAATGCGGGGGTTCCAGGGCAGCCATGGAAACATCCACCGAGACACTCAGGGCACAAATAGAGAAAAGTAGTGAGAGCCTCAGGGGAGAAATGGAGAGAAGCACCGAGAGCCTGAGAGCACAAATGGAGAAAAGCACCGAGAGCCTGAGGGGGGAACTGCATGCGACGTCCAAAGACGTTTGTGCTGAACTTGCTGCTGTGCGCCGTGTGCTCTCGGAGCTCTCACAAACCCTCAGAGACATGCATGGACGCGAGCAGGCAGAGACATCATCCGTGGCAAGTTCCGTCCAGGGCAGCCCCCAACGCAGATCTGGCAGGAACCTGCGCTCCACGGGCAGGGGTGCCCCTGATACCCGTAGAGGGGGCTTGCAATAGCGTCTACCCACGGACAGCATGCATAATTGGACACTGGTGTTGGGGGGGGAGGTAGTAGGGTGGAGGGGGTGTGTTGGGCTTCACTGGGTGGCGGGTCCATAGGGTGTATAAATCAAATCACATTAACAATACAGCACCTCATTATCATCCAATGACATGTGTGGACATTGATATTTGCGTACGAGGCCTTCATAGGCGTACAGTCCACAATGTGCCTGTACTACACACACACAGTGCCACAGGTCCCCTTTCCGTGTAATAGGCACCATGCGTGGTTGCTAGAAGCATGCATCTATGATGCTCTGTCGGATTGCACGTACATCCTGTGCCTCATGGACTCCTTGAGGTGCCTCCACATCCCCACCCTCATCATCATCATCATCTTCAGGTGCATGCAGTACAGCGTCAGGGGGCATGGGCACATTCCTACGTATGCACATGTTGTGCAGCATGACACATGCCATGACCATCTTAGAAACCTTCTCATGGCTGTACATGAGTGCCCCGCCAGACCTGCTGAGGCTGCGGAAACGAGCCTTCAGTAGGCCGAATGCCTGTTCAATGACCACACGGGTACGTGAGTGGGCATGGTTGTAGTCCTCCTCATGCTCGTTCTGTGGGTTCCGGATTGGTGTAAGGAGCCATCTCTTCAGTGGATACCCGGCATCACCTGTATGAGACGAATAAAGGGTGTCAGTGGAATGATAGTGCTAAGTAGCCCCCCCCCCCCCTGCAAGGTCATTGACGCATCAAATGGGCCACGATGTCATGCATGGAATGAGACTCACCGAGTAGCCAGGATCTGTGCCCTGCGTGTCGCTCCATGTAGCGTGGTATTCTTGTGTTCCTCAGGACCATAGAATCATGGGTAGATCCTGGAAATCTGGCACAACAATGCGTAAATATCTTGTTGGAGTCACACACCATTTGCACATTGATTGAATGAAATTGTTTCCGGTTGCGGTACTGGACCTCCATGGCATGTGGGACAACCAATTCAACATGGGTGCAGTCGATGGCACCAATGCAACCCGGGATGCCGCCAAGTGCATGGAATCCCACTTTAGCGTTGGTAATCTCCTGGTACGTGCGTGGTAGTGTGATGTGGTCGTCGGCGTGCTTCAGGAGGGCATCGTGCACTTGGAAGAGTGTCCGTGAGAACAGTGGCTGTGAAATGCCATGCAACTGTCCCACTGTGTGCTGGTAGGTGCCTGTGGCCAGGAAGTGGAGTGCAGACACCACCTTCAGTAGGGGTGGGATGGCGGTTGGGCTATCTATCATGCTCACGAGGTCAGCATGTGTCATGTCCACAATGGCGATTATGGTGTCCCGGTCCAAACGGTAGAGGGTGTGGATCTGCTCAGCAGTGAGGTTGAACGGATCGGCTCGGAGGCGTGGGATTGCGGGCCGCCTGCGTGGTGGTAGTGGCAGTGCTTGTGGGCCTTGCTGACCCTGCCTTGCCCTCCTCCTCCTCCTTCTCCTCCGTCTCCCCTGTGCGCCCGGTTGTTGTACCTGTTGTTGTTCGTCGTCTTCTTGTAGTTGTAGCACTTGCAGTGCTATCTGGTACCCCAGGCCCAACATCGCTAGTCCTGCCGGTAGCATTTTGGAGTGGGAGTGGTTGTGGGAGGGGTTTGGGTCTGCAATATATGTGCTGTCGGCCTGTATGGCCTCCACCTGTGCTGATTGAATGAATCTGTGGCAGATGCAATCCCTTCTGGCCGAGCACGTCCCGCACGTAAGGCTGCATTTGGCCGCATGGCATCTTGGGATTTGATTCATGTATCAAATCCCGATGGCAGTGTGATGTACTTTGACTGATCTTCATGCTATGCTCCCATTGTAACACATGCTATGATTGCAGCCGCTTACATACCTGTGAAGAGTCAGTGGTATGTAGGGCTCGATCGATGGCCGACCCTCATGCAGCACAGTAACGTACTTCACCGACGGGCGTGGCGTGCCATTTGTGATTGCAGCCAGTTAGCATCATGACACACAGCCGCACTACATTGATGTAATTGTGAATGCAAGCGTTCACAGAAGCCTTTTCGACGTAATGTTGCAAGTGAGGAATTCGAAGGCCAGCATTTTGGGTTTTGAAGTAGCGGCGAGGATCCGCCCACAGGTCTGGCTGGAAATGTAACGTTCTATTGTAGAATGTCCTTGGGACATGGCCCATAACGAGCAGGCAATGAATGATATGAATTGAATGGGATGCGCAATAGCGTAGTGGACGATAAGGCAGGACGTTCCCAAATCCATCTTGCTTCACAACACTACAGATCCGGCCAGGGGCACAGTGGTTTTTGCGGACTGCATTACGCACAGACGCGATGGAAGTTTCACATATTATGTGAGTGAATATTCATGCGTTTTCATTGCGGGATGAGGGAATGATGTGTGGATGCATGGACTGATGATTCCGTTTAGGGTCTGCCATGTACATGGGTTTTTTGATTCACTCCCCTTCCCCTGCGTTATGTGATGCAAGGCTGCCATAGTGGGACATACGTCTATCTGCCCTTGTCGGATCCTCCCTGTCTCGACGCGCCTTCATACACTTGTGTCTAGGCACGTTACTAATCCCATGTAATGGGTTCTATCTTGACGGACGCATGCACAGTA
This sequence comes from Ambystoma mexicanum, assembly GCF_040938575.1. Taxonomy (NCBI): domain Eukaryota; kingdom Metazoa; phylum Chordata; class Amphibia; order Caudata; family Ambystomatidae; genus Ambystoma; species Ambystoma mexicanum. Next base: position 525,937,257 of record NC_090926.1, read on the forward strand.
ACCGACGTTGACAATGGTGTATTTAGCTCGATTGATTTCGTTATGATTCGATACTGATTTAGGGGTGTGTATATTCCTTTGGAGTGGGCTAGCATGCATATGGGTGTGGATTTGGTGTGTTGAATGAAGATTGTAATGCATCATGAGTCCCGTAATGCAATCGGTTGATTTGTGTTTCTTTTGGGTGACAGGTATCTCCTGCCCTATTGCAGATGCCATCTCTACGCCACTCCTCCAGATGGTTTTTACTCTCGACTCCTGCAGCTTCGGGTGAATCAGTGGAGCACCATTTCGATCATATGGGACGATCGCCAATGGGCCACATGCCCTTACGCTGTACTGGTGGCTAGGTGCAACATTTCGGCCTTTCAGCTCGACTAGTGCCTGCCTCATGGGACGGACCTGCGGTTCTTGCCGCTTCCATGTTGCCTTTTGGAACGTTGATGTAGGCCCTGTGTGCCATGATGGTACAGGGCGTCACACAAGTGGAAGCCGGTCAATTATTGCAGATGCAGCCCTCGGTGATGATGGTTGTTTTGGTGGTATTTTGCAAATTGCTGTGGGGCCTTTGTCATTTGGATGTGCATTTAAATTGTATTCCGAAATTTGTCGTGTTGCGTTGTTCTTTGCAGGTGATGTGGCGATTTTCGCTTTGTGGCGGTATGTATTGCGTGATGATCTGCATAGTGTTCCGCCTTCTGAGTTGAGTTGTGTGGTACAGTACTGGCCGCGTTTGCCTACGTAGCACAGTATGGTCACGGATAGGGGCTGCCATTGTGACTGTTTACATGATGTGCTGTTCAGGGGCGGGGGATTGGCTTTTGGCCGACTGGTGCCTGTCAGCCAGGTCGATTGGTGGAATGATGGGTTGTTCAGAATGTGGCTGGTCACAGGTGACTGTGTTTGCGTGCGTTTGTTGGAGGGGGACTGGGGTCATGTCCATTGGAATAGCTTCTGTATTGATGCCATCTGTGCCCTGCAGCTCCCATCGGCCCCTCTTGGGATGAGCCTGGCTGCTCAGTCACTCTGCCGACTTGTGTGGTACATGCTTCTGCTGATGGTTGGTTTGTTTACTGGCATGAGTACAGGGCTGGTGCAATCCCCCTCAGGATGCTGTTTTGGATGTTGCCTTGCGCTGGTGGCAAGCGATGGGGGACTACTGTTGTTTTGTGTCATGTATTCTTGATTTTCATTTTGATGTATTGTACCTTCACATGCCTGTGCTGCGTCAGTACGGCTATGGTGACATGCCGTAAATGGATGCCCACTCACGGGGCGCTTTGAGCCCCTGCATGCTTTTCTACGTTGGCATGCATGGGTGAATTGTGGATTTCACTGGTTGCATAGTGTGAGTACATTGCGCCTGCCAGGAGTTGTGCAATGAGGCCAGGGAGTGGAGTACTGGCACTCAGTGGGCCATTTACGGTTGGTTCGCGTTGCCGTATTTCTCGCCATGGCGGAATGGTACTTTACGACGTGCTTGATGGCGTTCAGTACATGTCCGCTAGGGTCAGAATTCGCGTACCGTTGCGCCATGGCGGTGATTCCGGTTTTGCAAGGCGCGCGTGCGCGTACTTGGTGCAGTTAGCGTTGCCGTTCACTGCGGTGTCGCTAATGGCATCGTACTTTACGGTGACGGGTCATGATCGCAACGAGCGGTGTTCGATGGCGGTATTGCATTTCCGCCATCATTTTTCCATTTCCGCAAGGGTCGTAATGAGGCCCCATGTCTATGCCGTAATAATGAGGTGGGCATTTTGTAATGTGGCTGATGGCTCAAGTTCGGTACATATTCGCTCAAATGAACTTAATTGCTGTGTTGGTAAAGGCACAATCTGTATTCTTAACAAATATAAATGAAATGCCAATCGTACTTATGTAGAAAAAGTACATTTAATCTAAGGATTCCAAATGATCCATTTTCATAAATCCACCATGGTTATGTGTATTTTTGTGTTCATGGTGCTTCTTTGCGTACAATTAGTATTGACCTTGCATGTCTGTAATACTATATCACATATTGCTGTTGCTGATCTTCGCTTTTGTGTTACGGCTGTTCAACGAACATGGACGTTTTTTTGCCTTTATGTCATGCCTCCTTGTTGTGTATATGTGTGATCCTCAGTTCATTAACATTACAGGTGGTGTACCTCTTGCTATGGTCATCCACTATGTATGCATTACTTAAATGCCTTATAAGCCATCAGGATATGCTCTTAAACAGTGTTATAAACAAAATCTTACTATCAATCATACCACATGTTATCAAGGCCATTTGCTTGTGTGTCATGTTTCCTTCAGTGGTGTAACACAAAATGTGGGGGACCCCCTGCGAGACCTCCCAATGGGGCCCCCCTAATCTCCGCCCAACATGGATATGCCCCAGCCACCGATTTAGACCACGCCCATCACCATATGCCCACCCATACAAATTTGCTCCACGTGTAAATTTATGCTCCACTCATAGACATTCGTCCCACTCATACCTAGACGAGCATCTGCACTCAAGTACAACATTCTCACTTTTATTTCGTAAACATTGCTCCGAATTAATGTACAATCTATTGTATCTAATACATAGCACAGTCAGAATATAATGCAATACTTATGTTATCCTACAACATATACAAACTAAGCAAATATACATAAAGAAGTGATAAAGATAACAAGCCCCAAATCAGAGTATAGTGATCAAAGTCAAATATTATAAAAATATATGTTTCTGTGTTTTCTATGTTCAGTGTGTAAAATATATGGCTTTGAATTGAACACTGTATTTCACTGTGACCCAATGAAAGATCAGTAGTGTAGTGGTGATGTGTTTCTATCTTTACTATTTTAGGGGGAGGTTTCCTACATTGTATTGTATTCTTTATAAATGATTCTGCAGGTATTGCAAGAGGGTGATTGGTTTAAAAGGGGAAATGTGGGTAGTTTCAATTTCTTTCGAGATAAATTACATCATGCCTTTTAGAGTAGTTCCCCTCATCCACATGTTCACATGTCTGCTTAAGAAGATCTTGTGGTATTTCTTTTTTCTGGATGCTAGTCACACACAATTCTGGAGGAGTAGGACGGTCCAACAAACAGGAGTCAAACAGTTAAATCTGTTCTCAGGATTAAGGCCCCATGGTTCACTTTTGCAGAATTAGTAGCTTCTTTGGGAGCTTGTATGTTGGTAGAAACATTATAGCACTACATTTCCCAGAAGCCGCACTGTGGTCATGCATGGCATGTCAGGCTGTCAGCATGTATGAGACGAAGACGCGCCCACGGCCATTCATAATTACAGTAAGTAAAAGGAGGAGTTATGGAAATTGACTTTTCTCCTCAATTAGTCTGCAGGTGTCCTGTGTGCTAATTCCTGTTTATTGTACTTCCTCGTCTCTATATCCTCCAGCTCAACCTCCTATCCCAGCCCCCTGATGTTCCACTGATTGCAATACTGTACTTAATAACCTGATGCTTCCTAACTGATGGACGCACACCCACGTCTTGCATTCGGATCTGATTTTGAATCTAACCACCTGCTAGGGACTCCTTGAGCTTACGTCTTAGACTTTTAGACCTGAAGACAAGTGGTGGAAATATACCAGCATTTCGGCAGCAGTAGGTCAGTGAGTAGAGAATCGAAAGAAAAGGCAAGACATGGGTATGGGACTTGCAGTCTGAGAGCAGCAGGTCTGTGAACTTGGAATGGCCCTAAAGTATTTACTTATGCTGTAGTTAGGCAGCTGTGATTTTTGTTGTAATTACTTGTTTCTCTTCTGTTTGCATTAGTAACAACGTTGAGTTTGTTCTTTCTGAACATCTCCAGATTTGGACTGTGGTTTTGCTACCCACTGTTCATAGTATTTGAGACTTGCCTAGCTCTCATTCTTGACAGGCAGAGCGTCAGAAGTGCGGTTTGAGCGGCATGTGGTTCGCACAACCATGGTTATTAGTAAGGTGCACTCCACAGATTCTACTTTAAAACTGCTTTCTGCTAAGTAGAAATGATACCACAGTTAGATGTCTGCATTATTAGCAGATATATATGTAAGGACTAGATTAATTTACAATGACGAAAATCCAGAAGGGAATACACATTTCCCACGCTTTTCATAGCACTATTTATTCACAGTGTGAATAGAGAAACGGTTTAGCCTGTGTTTTTGGGTGAAAAGTGAATTATTTCAGGTATTGGCCAAAGTGAATGAGGTAAGACAAAGGTAATTTATAATGTAATGGCAGCTTGATGACAGTGTCCAATAGGACCTTATTTTCTTACAGGAATCCGTGACCTAGGTAGATAATACCAACAGGTGAACAACGTAGAAAATTACATTATTTGGGCCTGAATACCAAAAATGTTTTAACATGGAAAAGTCCCATTGAAACATTTTGTAAATCAAGCCCATTATCTTCTAAACTGGAATTTGAGTAAGTAGAATGAGCCATAACCAGCTTAACATTACGCTTACAAGACAATTTGGTGGTCATATTTTAATTGTTAATTTGTTAATATTTGTCAACAGCGCAGCATTATTATTATGTGATAGGATTCAAATTGTGAGAATAGCAGAAAGCTGCAAGAGGTATGTCATTTTGATTATTTGACTAGTAAGATGCGTTATTGAGTAGTTTAGTAAGTAAAGATGTTTCTTTCATTGAATTTTAGCAGCATTTAAATGGATAATGTCACTGAAGAAGAATACCACACTGGTTGAAACACGTTAAAATAATACATTCAGATTGGTTGAAGATATCAAGAGGAATTTATTGAAGGGTTGTTTGTATTATGGAACAAACAGTTCTTGAACAAACATTGTGTGTGAATATGTGGAAATGTATATAATTACATAATTGGAAGAAATCATAATGAAATACTTCATATTTCTTTTTAATCTGAATGTATATTAACTTAAAAAAAACTGTTCAGAAAATCTAATGACATTCTATGAAGACCTTTTGTCTTGAAGTAGAATGCAAGGGAACAACTCCAAGAATCTGGTGTTGACCTGACTTGTTTTCTTTGTGCGCACAACCAAACAGACCCAAACCGGCCCAATAGTCAAACCAGCTCTCAGTCCCGGCCTTCAAAAGAGTCAATGCCTGCAGCTCCAGTTTCCCAGTGTTAGCACCAAAAACTGGAATGCACTGCCACTCAAGCTCAGAATGGAAACCTCCTTCACCATGTTCAAAAAACTTTGATTACAAAGCTCTTCAACTTGAGGGAGTTCCCCTGTAACCTCGGAACATACCTACTGTACTACTGCTTTGAACCATGTAAAGTTTGTTCCTCCTATGTTTTCTGTATCCAAGTTAATACTCTCTAACAGTGCCACGCTGTCTCAGGGCTAGTGCACGTTTTATACATTTAAAATAAATAAAAAAAGAAGAGAAACATAACGCAGAGCCAACCACCATTTACAAGTCTGTCTGTCAGGGCCTTCCACTTCATACTGTAAGTGTGCTAGGAACCTCTGTCACATGAAAAGTCAGACCAATGCTGCCATTTTCAGGTACAGCTGAGGCTGGTGTCCCTCAAATGATGTTATTGGTGTCTGTAACAATGTTCATATGCTTATTGCTATCTTCAGGTGAGAGTGGGGATATTCCATGCAGTGTTCTGTTTTTTTATGGAGATTTCCCATTTCCCGGTCAATATTGCAGGCATGCTTCTTTAACGTTAGTAGATGGTCTTTCTTTGAGTGTAGAGAGCAGAAGAAAACAGCCACTATTGCCATTTTTGTTTTTACCTGGATGAGCAGAGCTTAGCTGGTTGTATAATTAGCAGCCAGACAGTCCAAATGTAACTTTCTCAGTAACAGGGAAAGCAGGGAGGTAGACTGGGATTCGGATGAGGTAGTGGAGACGGCTGCAGTGATGGTTTTGTTGGTAGCCGACATCTTATGCTACGATCAGGAATGTTCCAGCAGATTTTCTCCATTCCAAGGAGATTAACAACAAGGTTGCAGGTCACACTTTTTAGCTCTAGCATGTGTTTTCGAATGGGAATTAGATGGGGACTTTACAACTTTTGTTTCCTAGTTTTACCCAATACAAAGGTAATTTTTTCAGAAGGGAGTTTTTTAATGTTGGTAAGTTTTGAACTGTTTTGGAGGCTATTGATTCACAATGTTTCAAACATACCACAAATTATAAAAAATAACCATGACCACTTTAAACCATCATTCCTGACAATACTATGATGCAAATATATGTACTGCCCAAATTACATTAGGATAATATTTGTGTCCAACATGATGGCTCAATGCTAACATTAGTGGCAATGTTGATGTATTTGGACGATAAGGTTTTATCTGAACAAAAAAAGAAACAAGATCAAACTGTAAGCAGCACGTGGTGGTTGTCATTCCCATACCAAGGTTTTTAGGAAGTGCAATCTGTATCGTTATGATGCAGACCCTCGTGAAGTATAGAGGTGTGCTCCTCAAGTGGTTATTATATAGAAATCACAAGAACAAGATTTATTTCTATGGTACATGCCTTTTTTCAATATTCATACATATAGTTGCAGTATAGTTAACATATATTTCAATCTCTCTAGCTCTTTCTCAATATTATCTGCAGACATTACTCAATGTACTTTAGAAACAGTGCATGGAGTTACAACTAAAATACAATAAAACCTTCTGTCTCTCCAGAAAACATTTAGTATATCACAAATGTGTCACATTGACTATTTTAAAGAGTTGCCTAATGATTAACTACTTGAGAAGATAATTTTAGCTTATCATCTATAAATGTGCTAAATGACTATTGAAAACCACAAGAAGAATATGTAACAGATTTTAATAAACATGAAATAAGTATTCTATATCTGAGTAACATGACATGAAATAGTTATTAGTAACTAGATAACATCTGCAAATCTGCAGACAATAGGGTATTAAACATAGACAACCAAGAACATATTGCTGTGATAGGATAAATGGCAGAGATACATGTGTCTACCCAATTCAAATTAGATTTAGCAATACTTCAGGCAAAAACAAACTAATAGAAAGTCCATAGTGGTAAACTGGAATCTCACAGAAGGAATGAGAGGAGAGATTATTGAAGAAACAGGCACAAAATCCTTTTTCATAAGAATGTATAAGATCCTAGAAAAGTCAAAGCAATCTACCAGAAGGGTTTCTTATGCAGATCCGGAGCAAAATATAATCAATACAAAAATAAGATCAGAAGTAAGCAAAAATCAAGACAATCACAAAAGAGAAGAAAGGAGAGTAGATGACATATTAACAAGATCACAAGGGAGATAGATGGAGACACATTTGAACCCCAAACAATGTGATGTGCACTTTTATCAAACAGTACACTAAAAGCAAATCAAAGATACATACTGGAGAATGAGTGGTGATACTCCCATTGTTAAAACATTTGACAATTAAAATACATGTAATGATTCATACAAATGTATCAGAAAACAGAAATGTTGAACATTCTTTTTCACCAATCCAATATTGTCTCTATCAGAAAGAATAGATACGTTTTCAGACATATCTATTAAAGAATTGACTCTCGTATCTAAATGTAACTATCTTAAACATTGAGGCATTTGAAACTGAAGATGTATGTTCACAGCACAATACGCACATCAATGTAGGTGGATTACCATCAATCTGACCTAAGTAAAGGTTTAATTTCATTCTTGCAAAAAATATTATTATAGATGTTGTCCATTGAGCAGTTTTAGGAAATCCTAACAATTTGGAAAGGAAAACCTCTGCTAAAAGCAATAGAAACAAACACAACAGTCTACTTGGCACCTTCCACTCCAGGTTCATACCCATACACAGCACAGAATCGGCCCTCCTCGACCAAAAGATCCATCTTGATCACATCTGCAACAACAGGGATTTTGCCATCCTTCTCTTACTAGACCTCTCAGCTGACTTCAATCTCATTGACCACAATATCCTGTGTCACCACCTCATTGTTACCTTCAACCTCTTCCCTGAAGTGGCCAACAGGATCAAGTCCTTTCTGAGTGAACAAATCTCTAGGGTCTTCCATGGGGCCAAAGCAGCAAACCCCATCCCTGTCTCCTATGCGCTCCCACAAGGGTCCTTCCTCTCATCTATACAAGAAAAATATATACACCAAGCCTCACTTTGATCACTTGGACAGCCTTAAGATCCCATACACAAAATGTGTTGATGATACTCAGGTCGTCCTTAAACTCGTGGTAACCATGAACTTGGCTATGCTAATATTATCCATATTTAGAGCATAATATAGGTCTGCATGGCAAACCACCATCTCTGTCTGAATGACAGTAAAATGGTGTCACAGTCCCACCTGGCCATAATCATTCCTTTGTTTCATCCTCTCCCCGGCAGACACGTTCGGTCGGTTTGTTCCAGTCTGTAGCCTCCCCCTTCTTCCAGCATTGGAAATTGCCATTGTGATTCGCCACCCATAGAGCACATATACGCTGCTCTACAGCGGTGTGTTCCAGTGCAGCATGGCTTGTGGTTCAGAACGGTCATGTGAACATCCACTCTGTTCCACGGTACAAGCTCCTCCCATTTTGCTCCATAAAGCACTTCCCGTCATCAGGCAAACTGCTTCTGATTGAAGTTGGTGCCTTCATAGAATACCTCCAGAGTTCCGAATCTCTGATCCTGCACTTTGTCCCACAGATTGTCTCTGCCTCCCAACTCTGCTTAGTTTGTTGACTGCACAGTAATGAAACCTATCTGCCTGTCCCTTGGACTGTCTCTGCTTTCTGACTTTCCTTCATTTGTTGAGCGCATGCTAACAAAATCTACTTGCCTGTCCTTGGGACTGCCTCTGCCTTCCGAATTGTTTAGTTTGTTGACCATACAGTATTGAAGCCTACCCGCTTGTCCCACGGATAGTCTTGACCTTCCCATTAGTGGTGAACTGCCTCTTCCCCTTACTGTAAATCTTACGCGAGAAACTCTCATACGTGCACAGAACTATGGCTGCCTTGCAGTAATTACTTTGTGCACCTTCCAATTCCTAGTCCGTCACTCGTGCCATCCCGGTTCTAGTTCCTTACTAACCTTTCCTCCTTCCCTTTCGTTTTCACCTACTTCCTGGATAGCTGGTCATCCTACTAAGCATTGCTTTCCCCTAAACTCCCTCGGTAACACCCCATGTCTTAGCCAAGACATCTTACTTTAACTGATGTCACAGCTACTTAAGTGTTTTTCTTGACCTTGTATTTCGTAGTGGTGAGAAACAAGGTCGAAGACAAGGCTTATATCATCCAGAAATAAAGGAAGTCCGGTGTCTATATCAATAAGGTTAGTTCTCTTGCCAAGTGTTCCTGTTATTCTTGATGCTGTGATTTATTCTTAGACCTGTTCCTTTTCTTGCAGCCTGGAACACTGGTGGCATTTGCCTTCTCCCGCTCTTTCAATTGATTTTCTCCTCTGTTCTGGTGTATTCCAAATGAATAGTGGGAACTTTTAAGGGAAAGATCCCCCTCAGTGAGGCGACTTGGGCCGATTCTGGTCCAGGTTATACCACACACCAGTACCCAGTCCATCTACCTCCTGCTCTAGCCGTGGTGAGTACTGACAAACAGAGCTGCTTATTGTTGGAACTATGCACTGCCTGAAGCACCTTCCTACCACTTTTGCCTCCTTTCTCATTGACAGAAACATCACCCCAGTATCATCAAATGTCAAAATGCTGGGGGGTCTATCGTGACTCCGAATTGAACATGTACAAACATGTCAAGGCTGTAGTCTCTTCACTGCATATTCAACCAAACCAATTAACTTATCCAGAAAGTTCCTTAGCCCCAGCAACAGCTGGACAGAGCCATTGTTTTCAGCAAACTAGTTAACTGCAATACATTTCTTACAGGAACCTCCTCTAAAAACTTCAACAAATTACAGCTGATCCAAAACATCGCATTCAGGGCAGGGTGGAGTCTATAAAGGATCAGATCACACTTCCCGAAGCACACTGGCTACCAGTTAAGGCACGCATTTAGTTCAAAATCCTATCCATCACTTATTGTAGCCACCATAACACTGCCCCTCCCATTCTTACCCACCGCATCACAAACAAGTCTAACACACTCAGCCTGCGCTCCTTTTCCTCGACCTCATTATCTATCCCCAGATTTATCAGAAAAAGAGCAAGAGGAACAAGCTTCGCCATCATCGCTCTCAGTCTTTGGAACACTCTCTCGTCTATATCCAGGAAGAACCTTCCTACCTGATCTTTCGCAAAAAAGTAAAAACTGATGTGTTCAACAAATATGCCTTAAACTATTGTCTACAATGTATATTGCCTGTAACCTAAATGATACTGTGTATCATTGTACCTGTCACTATGCAAGGAATGTTTTATATTCTTCACTAGCGTGGTGATACCTCCACGTCCTGGGCGCTATAAACAAATAAAATAAATCAATCAACAAGTAAATAAATACAAGATTTATTTGTGTATATCTTGAATACTGAACTCTGAAATGTAAGCTTCAAATCCTCCAACTTTGATTAAAACTTCAGACATCGAAACATTACTATGATGAATCACACAGTTTATATTAAGGAGACAGATTTGTAACTATCAAACAGAGACAACCATTGCAAGCTATGTGTGGTAATAGTTTTCCTATTCTGAGAGATAACATATCACAGATGACAACAAACTGCTAAGAAGATATTTTTCTGAATCATGATGAAAATAAGTCTCTAAATGCTCCTTATCTGGTAATGCAGATTATCTGGTAATGCAGATGATATATTTTGTAACAAACCGCAATAAAGGTGTCAACAATGTTCCTCCCTACAGAAATACAATGAATAACATAGGTTCAGCTATGGAAAACATACTGGAATCTTTGGATTAGCATAGTTTATAGATTTGAATCTTGGGCTAAACTAGGACACTGTTTATATTACAATCATCTTCAGATATGTTTAATATATTAAACATTTTTGAAGGCACTGAATACTTTATATTTAATTGCTAATCTGTGCAATTTGTACAGACATGTTTTTTATGTCTGCAAATCATCAAGGAACTGTACGAGTGAAACAAGTGTTGATCAAACTGCATCTGTATGGATGGATTTTGAAATAATTATAATATGGAGAGATGATTATTAATGGATGGATTGATGGGTTGCATCATTGATGGATAGGGTGATTCATGGATGGATGGATAGGTTGATTCATGGATGGATAGGTTAATTAATGGAAAGAAGGATGGAAGGATTGATGGGTGGATGGGTGGGTTGGTTCATGGATGGGTGCATTCATAGATGGATGGATAGATGGATGAATGGGTTGATTCACGGATCAATGAGTGGGTGGATGGGTTGATTCATGGATGGATGGATGCATGGATGGGTTATTCATGGATGGAAGGTTTGATTCATGGATGGATGGATGGATGGATGGGTTGAGTCACGGATAGATGGATGGGTTGGCTCATGGATGGGTTGAATCATGAATTGATGGATGGATGGATGGATGGATGGATGGATGGATGGGTGGATTCATGGATTGATTCATTGATGGATTGCTTTATGGATGTATGGGTTGATTTATGATATGATATGCCATTTATAATGTGCCTATACACGGGTGGATATATGGGTTGATTTATGGATAAATGTATGGATGGGTACATTCATGGATGGATGGATCGGCTGATTCATGGATGGATGGGCAGATTCATTGATGGATGGATGGGTTGTCTCATGGATGAATGGATGGATGGGTTGAGTCACGGATAGATGGATGGGTTGGCTCATGGATGGGTTGAATCATGGATGAATGGATGGATGGATGGATGGGTGGATTCATGGACTGATTCATGGATGGATTGCTTTATGGATGTATGGGTTGATTTATGATATGATATGATATGTCATTTATAATGTGCCTATTCACAGGTGGATGTATGGGTTGATTTATGGATGGATGAATGGATCAGTTGATTAATGGATGGATGTATGGTTTGGCTCATAGATGGATGGATAGGTTTATTCATGGATGGATGGGTTGATTCATGAATGGATGGATGGGTTGATTCATGGATGTCTGGATGGGTGGATGGGTTGATTCATGGATGGATGGATGCATGGATGGGTTTATTCATGGATGGGTTACTTCATGAATGGATGGTTTGATGGATGAATGGGTCGATTCATGGGTGGATAGTAGTATTCATCGGTGGATAGAATGATTCATGGGTGGATGGGTTGATTCATGGAGGAAGGGGTGGATGGATGGGTTAATGGATGGATGGGTGGGCTGATTCATGGATTTCATGGATGGATCGGTTGATTCATGAATTGGTGGATGGGTTGATTTATGGATGGCTAGGTGGGTTGATTCATGGATGTATGGATGGGTTGCTTGATGGATGGATGGTTGGATGGATGGATGGATGGATTGATTAATGAATGGAATTATGGATGGGTTGATTCATGGATGGATGGGATGATTGATGGATGAATGTATGGATGGGTACATTCATGGATGGATGGATGGGCTGATTCATTGATGGATGGGCAGATTCATTGATGGATGGATGGATGGATGGATGAATGGATGGGTTGGCTCATGGATGAATGGATGGATGGGTTGAGTCACAAATAGATGGATGGGTTGGCGCATGGATGGGTTGAATCATGGATGAATGGATGGATGGATGGGTGGATTCATGGACTGATTCATGGATGGATTGCTTTTTGGATGTATGGGTTGATTTATGATATGATATGTCACTAATAATGTGCCTATACACAGGTGGATGTATGGGTTGATTTATGGATGAATGTATGGATGGGTACATTCATAGATGGATGGATCGGCTGATTCATGGATGGATGGGCAGAATGATTGATGGATGGATAGGTTGTCTAATGGATGAATGATGGATGGGTTCAGTCACGGATAGATGGATGGGTTGGCTTATGGATGGGTTGAATCATGGATGAATGGATGGATGGATGGTTGGATTCATGGTTTGATTCATGGATGGATTGCTTTATGGATGTATGGGTTGATTTATGATATGATATGTCATTTATAATGTGCCTATACACAGGTGGATGTATGGGTTGATTCATGGATGGATGGATTGTTTGGCTCATAGATGGATGGATAGGTTTATTCATGGATGGATGGGTTGATTCATGAATGGATGGATGGGTTGATTCATGGATGTCTGGATGGTTTGACCCATGGATAAATGGATGGATGGATGGATTGAATCATGGCTAGATGGTTTGATTCTTGGAAGTATAAATTGATAGGTTGATTCATTGATGGAGGCCAAGCAATTAAGAGGTATTGTGAGGAGAGACCAAAATAAAGAGTACACCCTAGATACCTGTGTTTGAAAGAACGGAACAGAAAGAATCACACTTAGAGCCCTATTTGAGGATGATGTAGGAAACAAACTAATTTAAAGACAGTTTGAAGAATTCAATCCACATCCCATCGGGATATTTTAAGAGGGAAGAGAGTCTTAGAGAGAAGACTGGGATATATGTGGCCGGTCGAGTATGTCCATTTGTCTGTTTGTTGTATGTGTACAATATATGGTGAAAATGCAATAGAGGAATAGATAGATGCAAAAAAGAAAACACAAGAATTGTAAATTAATTATGTATTTGTTAGTATTGAACTAATGGTGTTTAGTGAAAACATAGATTAAAGTAAAAATTGCACATAGAGGGTTTGGAGCCTGCGCGATTGGTGCATGCTCATATTGTTTTGGTTTTCTGAAACGTACCTTTTTGCAAAGTGCAAAGGTGAGTATTGACAGTCAAAGAGTTACCTGTCAAAATAGAGGCTATTACTCAGCTTATACACCTCTGCAAGCAATTACCCAAGCATGCACCAAAGCTTAGACATTACAGTGAAGAGTGGGTTAAGGGTACTGCAGACAAAATGTTCATGCCAAGGCCACAAAGGGGGATCACTGTTGAAGGCAGTTTTGCAGCATATGACAACATATTTGCATGCTGCATATATGGGAAAACAGCTAGAAAAGCGACTAGCGAGATTAGAGCTCTGGAAGATGTACCAGGAGGAGAGAGAAGACACCCCTCCTGTAGATTGGGTACTCAAGATATGCATAGAGAGGGTGAGGAGCTTTCCGATCCACCCACCGTGCCTGAAGCAGACGGCGATAGTAAGAAAGATAACGGGCTGTACTCATTGAGGGAGCTTAAGGGAGCAACAGGGTATAGTAACCCAGCATATGAGTCACCTGCGCAAACTACTGACGAGGGCCCAGAGGAAAATACTGAGAGAAATGTCATCTCTAAGGTCCCGAAGGACAAGGAGAGACACGATAAAGAGAAGAGTGTACAAGTAAGTACATCTTTAGCTATAGGATGAGAATTAAAGAGATGGAAAGGAGAAATAGATAAAACTGATGAGTTAGCGCTTATAAAGAACGAATGGATGAGTGGTTTGATTTTGCTCAGACTTGATGATGAGAGCATAGAGGACGTAAGGCAAAGGGAAGATCAAGATGAGCAAGGCAAAAAGGAAAGAGAAAGAGGGGAAAGATTGAAAGACGATGGGACAAAAAGAATGGATAGACAGAGATGGGAACAGTTTTATCAAGAGGAACAACTAAGAAAGTACGAAAGAGCCGAGGAACAGAGAAAATATGACAACAGAGAAAGGGCAATCAAAGAGCAGGAAAGACTAGAAAGGAAAAGAAATTAAAGGATATAAGAATGCAAATACAAAGAGATGAAGTACGGAAGGCAAATGAGAGGAGAGATATGAAGAAAAAAGAGGAAGATAGGCTAAGAGAGGAAGCAAGGAAGCAAAGAGAATTTGATAATGAGTTAAAATGAAAGAGAAGACAGAGAGCACGCAATATTCAGCATATGGAAAAGAAAGTAATGGATCCTAATCCAGTAGTGTCATGGGAAGACATAGAAGAGTTCTTCCCAGCACATGAGCCAATATCAGGTCTGTCCTGAGCAAATCTGGAGGATGAGTTTGACTCTAGAAGTATTGGGGATGAAATCAATAAAGTCTATCATTATATGAAGACTAGGAAAGTACTGCAGGGAAGGGTTCAAATTATTGACTTGAGAGCATGCAGCTGTACGAGGGAGCCTCTTGCAGTGTTGAGCCTAAGGAGCTGTCTTTAGGATTCTGGATAGGGATGAAGAAGAGTTGAGAAGTCATACAAGTTGGAGACAGGATATGTCGGACGAAGATAGAGAAACATTCCGTGGATAAAAGAGAGGTGACGCATGTGGCCCTGAAGGGTATTTTTCAGTAGATAAAGAAGTAATATGCTTGGAGTTAGACCTCCCTATATCTCAGGCATCAGAATCATTGACATGGCTAAATCCACCTAAAGAGCAATCCCATGGTCAGAGGGGGATTCACCACTGTATGTAGGCAGGCTAAGGGTAGCTGCCAGGGAGAAGGCGGAGCAGAATCATTGTCCCTGCTATGGATAGAAAAACAATGGGTGACAAATGCAAGTTTGGGGTTTTGCAGTTTCCGTTGTTAGAGAAGGAGGGAGCTAGGACACAATATATACCTTGGCCGCAGATGGATAAAGATAATTAAAGGTGCAAACTCCTGAGTTTAACTTCTGGTGCTGGGAAATGTATACATGAGTTCAAGAAAATGGCAGGAGAAAACACATTAGCTATAGGGGACATTAAAGTCTCCTGATTGCCATCCTTGGGGAGAGGGCGGACGATGTTTGGTCAACAGCAGGGTATGCCAGTGTTACAACAATAAACACTGCTCTTGACGGAGCGCCGTTCAAAACCTTAAGGTCGGCAGTCTGTAAAGCACTTAGAGTACTGTGTAAGGAGATGAGCCGCTTGTTTACATTCAAAATTTCCAAGAGCAGTGGAGCTTGGAGAAATGGAAGGCTTGGTGAAAATCTATACCTGTATTTTATCATATATCGTGTCAAGGGCTGCCAGACGCAGTACAGGAGCAGCTCAGGAAATTGGTGGACATAGAAGCCAAGCCGTGGTCAGAAATACAGCTGACCATTGCACATTACTGCAGGCTTTTGCAAGAGAAGAATCGAAAGAAAGACGATGCTAGGAAGAGTGAAGAGGTGAAGTTAGTGCAGAAAAAACTATCAAAGTATGCCATTGAAGGGGCAATGTTGACTAGTGGAGATGCGTCGAGTTCATACCAAGCAGCGAACATGCCGCAGGTGAATAACCCAAGGAAGTTCGATCAACATAATAATGGATTTGCACCATAGGGAAAGGGAGTTTTTTGAGGTAGAGGCTTCCAGAATAATCAGGGCAGCTTTCAGAATAATCATAGTGGATTTGAAAACACGCAAAGTGATATTCAAGACATGCAGGAGGGACAAATTAGAAGACCCCCTCCTATATGTTGTACATGTGGGGCACTTTTATGACACATGTAGAAGTCAAGGGGTCATACAAAATGGGAAATTCTTGAGATGGGGACTGCATACCTGCCTGCATATTTGCAGCAGAACGGTGGTGGGTTTGCTCAGAGTACAGCAAGACTTTCAACCACAACCATTAATAATGAATCCAACACAAGGGCAGTCACAGCAGTCACCCATGCAGATACAGCAAAGCACAAATACGGAACTGAGGGTTGACGTTAATATAGGAGGTAAATCCTTCTCTTTTCTAGTAGAGAAAGGTGCAACATGCTCACGTATACAAGAGGGGAAATGCCATGAATACTCAAGGGTTATCAGTAGCTACAAGTAGAGTTCTTTTCACTGATGGATTACCAGTCTCTATAGGAGAATGTGACATGTCTGTGCCATTATTGTATTCAAGACAGACACCTGTCATTATATTAGGTCGAGATTTAATGACCAAATTGAACATGATGATTTTGTTCACTGATGAAGGCAGAGTGTGCTCTACACCACGAATGTATTATTTAAACATGAGTGAATTTATTATGGTATTTGCATGGCAAGTGGCCATACGAGAGTACCGTTAGAACCAGAAGTGTGTCACTGTCGGGTACACATTCTGTTTACATGTTTGCCAGGCTTGGGAGGAAAAACTGTGAGAATACCTAATTAATTTTTATTCAGGCCAAAGATACCTGTGGTTGAAGAGGAAGGACAAGTCTTTCCTTTAGAGTTACAAGCAACTATACTGTGAGGAGGATTAGCTATGCTTGATGAAGTTGATTATGACGGCAGACAATAGAGTACAGGGATCGCCATTGGGGAAGGTTACAGATTGATTGACGTCACTGATGAGCATTTGTTTAGAGACCATCCATCAGATGACAAGGTAATATTTTAAATGAGTATTACGTATTGGGTGAGATCAATTAAACGTGAAGTTCCTCAGAAAATGATGTTGCCACAGAAATGCCCTGAGTATTACGATGAAGACATGGTGAAAGTGGCAGTTTCATTATGGACAAAAGGCCACTATGACATAGGCCTAGTCAAAGGGGCTGGAGAAGTGAAGATTACATTGAAACCAGGAGCAATTCTACAGCAGTATACCATGTCTCAAGAGGCAGATGAAGGTATTTTTAAGACGATTTCTGCTATGATGGAACATGGCATCCTAGTGACGTCAGAGTCACTATGTAATACCACAATCTAATCAATCAAAAAAGGGAAAGGGGGTTTGTGGCATTTAATAAAATACCATCACCCAATTAACCAGATTGTAGAGGCTGAGTTCCCTCAAGTTCCTAATCCGACGAAAATTGTATGTAATATACCTGTTAAGGCACACTATTTAACAGTGATTGATTGACTTGAAACATGTTTTTTTCTCAATCCCATTGCATAAAGACTTGCAAGATATGACATAATTTACGTTCAGACAGACTAAGTTCAAAAGCTCTCATTTACCACAGGGGTATTGCAAGTCCCCATCACTTTTCAATAGAGTCCTACAGATTGGACTTAAGCAATATTGATTTAGAAAGTGTTGTGTTGCAGTATGTGGATGGCATATTGGTCTGTAGCAACTCAGAGGAAGAGTGCAGACGTGATTCAATTCATCTAATGATTATCCTTGCAGGCAAGGGATATAAAGTAGACAAAGAGAAATTACAGTATTGTCAAAAAGAAGCACTGTACATGGGCCAGTTAATTTCCCATGAAGGAAAGAAGTATACTCCTGAGAGGGTATGAGGGTATTTTAAAAACAGTAAAGCATGTCACAATAAAGCACATGCAGAGATTTTTGGGACTGTGTAACTATGTGAACGAGCACATGGATCTTTGTCTACAGTTCATACATAAGACCTTTATTGCAAGCTATGAAAAAAGAACAGGCAAATCAGGAAAAAATTGTTTAGAATGAGGCCATAAAAGGAGGGTTTGATGAATTGAAAAAAAAAACAATTTGCGTGGCTCCAGTTTTAGGGATTCCCAATTATGCTGAGAAATTCCTACTATTTTCACATACGAATGGCTCTGCTATGACAGCTGTACTCACATAGAGAACTATGTTGGGGTACAAGCCCCTTGCATATTACAGTGGGATTTTGGACCCAGTAATGAAGGGTCACTTTCTTAGTGAGTAATCTCTGACAGCAGCCACGTTTGCCATTAAGAAGGTTCCCAGCATTGTATTGGGGTGTTCCATGACGTTATTTGTTGAACATGCATTATTTGCCATTTTGGAAAAACCTTAGGGCACGTTGACATCTCAAAGTGCTTCTGCCTATGAGGTGATAATCCGGCGATTAAAATAGTCAGATGTAGAATAGTGAATCCTGCCGTGTTTTTAGCGGAACCAGTGGCAGACGGCCAACAGGCACATGATTGCTCAAACTATGAGGAGTTTTATGATGAGCTCCCGATGGTGAAGGAAAATGCGTTGGCAGCTGGGGAGATTCTCTTTATTGACGGTTCTTCTAGAATCAATCAAAATGATGGACAAAGATATACAGGTGCCGCTGTGGTAAAGCACATGGCCAATGGAGAGTTTCAAGTTATGATGAGTGTCCGACTACCCTCTGACTTTTCGACACAGGCTGCAGAATTAGTGGCACTAATCATCTCACTCGAGAGACACGCAGTCCAGGAAGTAATGCTATACACTGACTCTGCCTATGTAACGTCGACAGTACACACAGGATTAGTGCGCTGGAAAAGGTGGGGCTACCTCTGAGCGGACAGCACTCCAGTGCAACATGAAGCCTTATTGGGCAGACACATTATAGCACTACAACTCCCAGTAGACATCGCAGTCATCAAGTGCGCATCACACACTAAAAGAGAAGATTTTATGTCAAGTGGAAATCAAAAAGCAGATGAGGAAGCGAAACATGTTGCATGTACAGAGCTTATTATGTTGTTTGATGCACCTGATGTAAAGCATGGTGGTAATGATGAGTGTGCCTAATTGTTATAATAATGTGTCTAGAACTCAATTGGGACAGATTCAAGGGGAAGCGCCCCAAGACAAAAGAAAAATTGTCGACGCGAAGAGGGTGTTCTTTAAACTCCTCTGAAGCATTGTAGTGACAAGATAGCACTGGTAAAACCATGATGCCTGTAGCCTTGTTAAGGGTGGCAGTGGAACAGCTACACTACCCTGCACACATTACTAGAGAGAGCCTCGCCACAATAGCTGCTGAGAATTGGTTTGTTCCAAATATAGTAGAATACATTCAATTTTATGTCATAAATGGTATTGTAAGTCAAATGTTTACTGATAGGCACATATTGTGCACAATTAGAGGAGTTATTCCAAGACCTAGTGGACCCATTCAATATTTGCATATACACTATGTTGACATGCTGCAGGTATGTAATGGATACAGATATATGATTGTAGTGGTATGACTTTTCTCAATGTGGATGGAAGCTTGACCGTGTAAACATCCAGACGCCACCTCTGCAGCCAAATTTTAGTATGACAACTGTTTCCTAGATGGGGACTATGTGAAGTATTGAGATCAGATAATGTCCCTCATTTTGTAAATGCAATCTTTGAGAAAATAAGCATGTTGCTTAGCATAAAGCACATGTTTCATCGGAGTACCATCCGCAAGCGAACAGTATCTGTGAGAGACTCAATGGCTTGCTTAAGGAGAGAATAGCCAATTTTAAATTAACCCTGAAGAAAGGATGGTTGCATTGTCTACCACTGTCATTGTATGCATTGAGAAATCCGCCAGGTTCAGACCACAATCTTACCCCCCATGATATAGTGACAGGAGGCAAATGAGGACACCTCTCACACCTCAATTTAGAACTAGAAATGATGCCCAAACAACAGCAGAATTGCTAGGAAAGGATCTACATGATCACCTTAGGTGTATGCCTTCAAGTATCTCTGTCTTTTCAGATCAGCTCAAACAAAAGAGGTGTGCGACAGCGCAGAACACAGAAGTAGAAATTACAGCAGATGGAGTTAAAGAGCTTTGTGTTCCCAAACTTATGCCTGGAGATGCGGTCCTAATCCGCAACTTTACTAGAAGGTGGTACACGCCTTGTTTTAACAGCACGTTCATAGCAGAGGACGTTACACTGTCTGCAGTCAAAGTGCAAGGCAGACACGTTTGGATTTTTCTTGGAGACGTGAAGATCTATACTGGAGAACCCCCATCACCCCCACCCCTATTGGAAGCAAGCATCTGGGAAGAACCACAGCATGTGTAGACTAGGCCTATGATTAGGAAGAAGGATGCAGAAGCTGCTGAGTAAAGATAAAGAATACATTGGACTGTGGCTTATTTCAGGACACTCTTTTCAGTTACTAAAAAAAGCAGTTAAGGGAAGGTATTTGTTCTTGAGCAACAGGAGTTGTTAACATTGGTTTGGGACATACTTAAGTCTTGATCATAAAGGAAAGCATAACAGATTTTGAATTCATTTTTCGAACAACAGGAAAAGGGAGCAGTTCCCCAATTCCTTTCTTATTGAATTACTTTCCGGAGGTGCCTATGGTGGCGCCCAATGACAACGTTTTATGGATAGTTCTTGCTGTTTTCCTGTTCATTTTGTGTGCTTACCCTGCACTTGTGGGGAGAACTACTAGCGTTCGTTCTTGCAAGATTCTAAGAATGGTCCAATTGTGAGAAGATTGCTTGCAGCTATCATTGAGCAGAACCTTCAGCTTCCTGAGTTCAGTAGGGGAAACACAAATGCCCCTGTCACCGGATAATGCATAGATACTGGCCAGTATGGTATTCTTCTATCTGATTGAGGAATGCCCACACCTTGTTGGTTAGACAAACCGACGTCTGAACGTTCCTGAGAGACCCGAGAAACAATGCGCGCTTAATGAGATACAGAGAGACATCATAATTCAAGTGAACGGGTACTCTGAAAGAACACTGAGAAATGAATGAAACTTCTTGAGGAAGAGATCCAATGGCCTACTTGCTGTAATTTTCTGCTTTTTGCTGACGAGGCATCTGCATTTCATCTGGTGAAAGGACAACTCTTTTCTATTCTTTAGGAACCATGTTAATCTTCCTGAGATCAGCCAGAGTAATGCATGATGTTGCCCAATTAAAGATTGCTTTTCCTTCCTTAAAAAAGAGAATGGGCAGCATTAGTAGCAATTTTGTTGTGGCAGATCATGAGAGACAACCACGTTGTGTAAAAAGCTATTGCTGAAAGTGGTACTATCTATGTATGATTTACATTTGCATTTTATTCATAGTGATACTGCTCTCATTTACAGTACAAACTGCTCACTATTTAGATGCACATAGTCAAAGATTCCTGTGTATTCTCCTGTACAAGAGAAGGGTACTGATGTGGCAACTACAAGGCAACTAAGACCCTATGTAATCATCCCCATTACAGTAGATGATGTAAAATTGCCTGGGTATATGACACATGTCACCAGACATATTTCGTTAGAAATAAAAATGTTGTAGAGATTGTTCTAGAGTGCCAAAAAAGTCTTGAATTGACAGACAAAGGAAGAGATTGACTAGGAGTGAACCTACACAGGCAGCACATGTAAAAACACCTAGTCAACTGACAAATATGCCTATGATTGGTCCACTAAGGAAGAGTTTTGCTGACATATTTCATGAGATGATTATAGAGGCTCATAAGAAAAGAACCAGACCAATAAATGGTGCTAGGGAGGATGATCATGAGCTAAAACACTATCTGGCCAGTACAGCACATTTGGGGAATAACATTTGGTATCAGCATATGAACGAATTAGGAAGAAGAACTTCAAAGGAGGAATGCTTTGTATGTGCACTCCTTCCTTATAGCATGGGGAAGTCTAAGATTTTCATAGCTATTGAAATAGACGTCCAGACAGCACATTGTCATTCACACATAGCATTCTTTCATACAAGAGCCCAGTTCATGGGCCGAGATGCCAATCTCAAATGGGCAACTGAATAGACAGATCCAGAGGAAGATGATTATGTCCAGGACATGAAGACAATAAATAGAGATCATACAAATAATCGTGTGATCAGATATGAAAGGCCTGGAGCAAAAGCAGCTGGAATCAGATTGGAAGTAAAAAAAGGCTTGAGATTACAGGAAAATCTGCAGACGACACTCGAATTCTGAAAAATGTGGGGATTAGTGTTATCACCAGATGACTGGGAAGAAGGAGTGGTTATCTGCAGAGCCGGAATGGTAACTAATCATCCTGAATTGACTATTTGGAATGCACAAGTCGGATGCAAGCCATTGTGGCCGAGACTTTCTAAACTACTGACCTAGGTTGAAGATAGAGGAGGACCCTTACAGATAGTGCCTTTGGGGAGTGCAAAGTTCTGCTTCAGAAACAATGGCACAAGAAAAATTGGAGAGGATCAGAAATGTGATTGTATCTTTGAAGTATCAGGAATGAACATTGGGACAGCAATGATCATGGATCACTATCGGGCATGCAGATCTAGAGCACATATGAAGCTACCCAAGGATTGGGGAGGAACATGCACACTAGTGAATGCTCATGTTCCAGCGTTGGTGATTCCTAAAAGCGATTTGAACCTTGACAGTTTCCCATAAGCAGATGCTCACCTGAGGAAAAAGAGTTCTGTGGAGCTGATAAATTGAATGAAGAGGTAGAACTATTTATCTGCAAAGACAATATAACCCTTTGACTCCATCCTGTATGAACACAGACTGTTCAGCCAGACTTCGTCAGTATTCATGTTGATCTATATGCCGAGAATCCAGGTTGGAGCCAATGCTAAATGGCTGCAGATCACCAGATGGGAGTTGCTTCAGACAATCAACACAACCATAAAGGGATTCAATGCTATCAGAGAAGAGATGGGAGCCATACGACTGATGACTCGTCAGAATAGATATGTATTGGGAATGATCACAGCTATGGATGGAGGTGTTTGTGCAAAAATTGGAGAATCAGGTTGTACATTCATACCTTCTCATGACAACGAGAATGGCACCTTGACAGAGGCCATACACATGCTAAAGAAGCTACACATCCAGATGGTAGATGAAGTAGAAGACATTGCTGATGACAGCTGGTTCGGATCACTCTTTTCTTGGGTTTCACAATGGATGGCAGACATGTTCAGGTTTCTTGGAGCCCTGATCGTGTTGCTGTTGCTTGGATTCTATGTGATCAAGATAATAATCACACAATGCAAGAAGACAGCAAAGAAAGCCATAGAGATGAAGATCATGATTGATGTTGAACAGGATGGACAGCCAGAGACTTGACAGATGAAGAAATCAGAGACTTGCCTGAAGGGAGTCATAAAGATATGGCACCCAAAGAAGCATTTCTTCAGACAAAGATGTCTAGACATGAAGGATGATGGAGAGTGGTCGTTAAATTGGCCCGAGGGGGGAGTGTAGAGAAGGAGCTAAGTACCCCCACTTCAATCATCTCACCCATCTTGGCTCTATGTTGGGAACCAGAGAGTGAGACACGTGTGGTACCAGTGAAAATACCTATACCAAATCCTGAAGGCAAGGTTCCCACTGAGAAAATTACCTGCATATGAGACAGTATGATGCCCATTTGAATGAAACACGGAAGAAACAGGACAAATGCTGACGTACATAGAAGAGATGCAGAGACTAGAGAATGCAAATATTCTATAAGCCATCAAGAACATATCAAAGATGAGAGGCAACTTGGGATCAAGATGAAGAAACTTATGCTACAAGAAAGATGAAGTTATCAAGCTGTTTTACACGTGTACAGATGCAAAGAAACACAAGCAAAGTACTCTTGAGGCTAGCTTTATAGTGAATAGATTGTGGCATGGGGCAACATGTACATATATGTTGGAGTCAGTAAAGAATGGATCTTTCCACTACGTGTCATAGCAGAGCTGTGCTAAAGATGGAAGGCTTCTTTTCCAGTGTTTCGCAGTTAGAAATCAAGTGAATTAAAAGTGAATCTCAGAAAGGCGAGGCTGGATGAGCCAAGAAGCCAAGGCCATATCAGACTGGAATGAGCAGACATTAGATACAAATCTTGTGAAAGAACAAAGCTCCTGTTCAGGAGGCATGAACAAAATAAGAAAGACATCAGAGGTCTATTCTAAAATAGTATTTTAAATACACTAGAAGCTCGAATTTGTGGTCTTCAATCACATGGAGGGATGAAGTTGGACGAGCATGATGGTCACACCTACGCATGAGGGCAGAGCGTGCCTTCACTCCCTTGAATTCTCTCGAGCAAAAGAACACTCCCAAGGACAAGTTCAAAGCCTTAATTTACAGCAGACCACTGAGGTGATGATGGATGATTTTTCTAATTGGTGGGAAGCTATGGTCAAAGACTAGCTCTTCAGCACCTGGAAGCTCAGCCTGTGTGCTGCTAACGTAGGTGGAAAAGTACTGATGGAGGTAAGAAGCCAACCAATGATAGAGGGCCACATGATTAGGGGTCCTATAGTTGTGTAACCAATGGAACATTGAATCTTTAGTGGCGTTCATAGTGATCTGTATTAGGGAAGGGCTTAATTGGCCCACCTGATGTTAAGAAATAAATCTTTTTCTTCCACTGCCTTAGGCGAGTAGGGATCATATACTTAGATGTTCCTTAAGACCCACTCACACTTGCCACTAGGTTTTTGTAGTTTGCCACGTAGGATGATGTTAGTAATACGTAGGTTGACGTCAACTGTGATGATTTTTTGTTATAAAAGCAAGCTTTTTTTAAAGTGCATTGAGAGAACTTACACTGAGATGTCTGTCGATGTCCATTGTACTCCCTGTTTTAGATAATTGATATTAAAACAGTTACCCTTTTGCCAACTACCTGAGTCGTTTTGATTATTGATGTTTGAATATTTTCTGCATCCCCATCCATCTCAAGGGTATGCTACCTCATCTTAAAGGGCTGGAAGCTCCAGTTCAGGTATGTCAGTATTTATTTCATAACTGAGAGTAAATGGATGACTGGATGAATATGAGTTTATTGGTGCATAAATACAGTTGCACAGCAGGATGGCCAGGTAGGTGGAAACAGTTGTATGAGTTATAGATGGTGGATGAGTGATTGAAAACACAGACATACAAACTGCAATAAACTGCAGATCATTCAAAACAATACTCTCAGGGCCACTTTGAACATAGCAAGGCAGGAGCATTCTTCTCTAGCTAGAAGAAGTCTGCATTGGCTCCCCATCTGCGAGCACATCATCTTCAACCCTGGCTATTACTTATAAAAGCCTTGCAAACACTGCATCCAGAAACATGTCACAATAATTCATAAAGGCCCAATCAACCAGATCTACACAGTCACTCTACACCAATAAACTGACTCGCGTGATATTCAGACTGAAGATATCAGGGGGACTGAGTTTCCCGGTCATCGCTTTTAAGAACTGCAGCGCCCTACCCCACAACCTCAGATCTGAACAATAGTATTGGGTTTGTCAAAAACAACTTAAAACACTGCTGTTTGACCAGAATACTCTATCTCCTGGGCCCCCTCATTAAGACTCTCTTACCGCCATGCAAGTGGTCCATATTATCATGTGTTTTTATGGGCTATGGTGTTTGTACTCATGTACCCAACACCTTGATGCATATGGGTTTAGTGTGCTCTAGAAATGATAAAATAAAAAATAAATATACAATTAATTGTTCTCCTTTACAGTGTTTGTGTCTAATGTGCAGGTGCTGCAATTTTGCGCACACATGAATGTTTATGTTAGGATTGCAAACCTCAGAAAGCAGGCACATGGTAGTGATGAGATCTTTTGAAAACATGGTGGTGCAGTATTTTGAAATTTCAGACATCAAAACCACACACGAATGCCAGTGCAACTCCACTCCCCTTGTGTCCTCCGCTTTTCCCAGTGTTACGGTCTTCATCCAGGATGTGCCCAAGTATATACCAGCATGTAATTGTTAAGTACATGTTAATGATGGATTTGTGCACAGTATATGATTGATGCATGGCATACACAACAGTTACGCATGCAGGCTGTGGCCAAATATATGCATTGATACCCCTGTATAGTGCATATTCACAATGTATACTGGCATGGAATCATGAAATATTTGTTCAGGTTCGTAGTTCAAAATGTGTGCCAGCATGCTAATATAAAGTATGCGTTTATGGTGCTACTGCCCTCAATATATGGCCCTGTAAAATACATGTTCATAATGCCTATGTTCACAGTATATGCCAGCATGGCATGAAATAAACAAAAAAACAAGGGTCATGCTGACTGTACACACATATTGGCCAATATGCCTGTACAAAAAGTATCATGTGGTTTGTGCATCCACCACCAAACTAATGCTCACATAATCCCCTGCATGCACTGTAAGAATACTCACAAACACCAACTCAATCATTCACAATATCACATGCATGCACAGACTCACTGACTCACATGACCGTGCTCTCATTGAAGATCTCTTGTATGTGTGCATAACCTGTGGGACAATGCAATCATGCACACACACACAACACAAAAAGGCCTCATTACTAGCTTTGAAGTAAATCCATTGAAAGACCGCCAAACTCAACTACCTTTACCACAACTTGGTCCCATGGAGTTGCCATGGGATTAAAAGTGTTGGTAATTCCCCATTGTGGAGTTCATACTGCACGTTAACTTACCTTTAACTTATTCACAGCGACCTCTTACATACCTCCATTGTAGGTCTGTACCACTGTGCGCTGCATGCAGAAATTTCAGTATCATGCAAGCACACACGGTTGACCCTCTCCGGAAAGCCTGACTCCCTAGATGTTCCCCTGGCTTCTGCTACTGTTCACCTCACAGTGACATAATACTAATAGACATATTCCAAATATATGCAGTCACTTTGGTCGTCTTATTTACTGTGGCTAGTAGTATTGTGCAATGTTGGTCACATGTGTGCAACTTTAAAGCAGCAGGAAAAGAAAACAAGACTGTTTAATAAAATTAAGCAACACCTCTCACCAAATAAAAAATAAATGAAACATAAATACATTAAAAAAAGCTCTGCCCACTCGCTAGCATGGCCACTGCTTCAACAGAGCTTGGTCAGGCATGCACTTGTAATGCATTACAGAGAGGTTTCCTAAGAGCAGGGTTCCTCCCTAATATGCATGTTCATTCGTTCTGGCTTGCAGCGAACAGGGCTCATTCACTTTAGAACAAAAAATGACCAAACACCTCGAACTCTGAGCTCATTCACTTTAGAACAAAAAATGACCAAACACCTAGAACTCTTAAAAATAACCAGTGAGAACTTATTTGCTATTTTAGTTTAAAAAAAAAGAAAACAAAGGTGCTCTTACAAGTAACATTCTACTTCTCTTTCAACTTACATAGCAGCAAAGGTTCTCAGCAAAGGGGCCATTCCATGATGCGCTTACCACCACGTTTCCTCCTTTTCATGAAGATTGCATGTATCACTTTAACGCCAGCGAATGTTCTATATTTGGGTGTATAGAAGAGAATGTGAAATTGACTTCACAAGTTTGCCCATCCGTCATGGGGCTGGCTCCCTTTACAAAAAAGCAATACATATCAATGCAGCACATACATAGACGGAATAATCAATGGGTCAGTCAACGTAAACACAAGAAACTCCTGCAGGCAACGTTCTACATCTCTTGTCCCAATTTAGACAAATGTGCCTTTCCTACAACAGCAGAGCACCCATGATGCAGTGAGTCATGCATCACAGAGCATCTGGTTGTCACCACGGCACATTTACATACGCAAACGCACAGGAAACAGCTAACGGTTTCTTTATCTAGACCTCCATGAAAAAAAAAACACTCGAGGATACAAACCATTTTAAAACTACGGTGTCCGATTTTCCTCCTCTGAAACGAGCGCGTAATATTGTTAGACCAGTTAATCCTTGCATGCCTTCTCTAATGTGCAGATACGTGCATGTCTGCACTGGAATGCATTCCCTCTGCGCCTGCACTGTGTCTTGTTTTGACACAGAATTATAATTTTAATTCCTAGCAGCAGACTCCGCGCTCCACATTTTAAGTGTTCATTTCCTAATTTAAATCAGCAGTCAGCTCTCCATTGGTTATATATTAAATCAATTCTCAAACAGACACATAGCGGCACTTCACGAAAATGAAACGAGCTCCAACTTGAGTGAAAAGATTGTGCTCAAGTCCCTAATTGACTGGTGACAAACATCCTGTTATTGCTTCAAAACGGATTCCCTTTACACACAAACACAGATGCTGGCATGGTACGCTTCCAAGCTATATCAGAGGCCATGCATGCGCATTTGACAAACAAGACGACTGAAAAATTGCCACTTGCACCTCTTCTGCATTTAAATCCTTTCATCTGAAGCCCTGACTGTGATAGGACCAATGTGACAGCAGATAGTGCTCAACAGTGGGTAAGGACAGACTAGAAAGAACATCTTATGTTTTAGAAAAACAAATATGCCAATTCAAATAGATACAAAGGTCAAGACCGAATGGAATCTATTACATAAAATGTGCAGCACACAGGTGCAATTTTAATTAAGAATTTGCCCATCAAAAAAAATGTCTTTGTTACATTTTACGTTGTTGGATTATTTTAATGTCCATTGATTGCAAATGTGCAAAGCTAATGTATGGGTGCAATGTTTTTTTGTGACAATTCGATGGAAAATACAGCAAGATATGTCTTTTTTATACAAGTACAATATCTAAATATGCAGCAAATGAGCGAAAAGAGGCACAGACACATGTGCCATTTTATTGAATGTCTGATGATCTTTCAGGACAACTTAAATTATAAGTATGCGTACAATGTCAAAGAGTTCGCATGTTAATATATTCTTTTAAAACTTGCAGGTAGATGGTGCAAATGGTTCTTATTATGATATGGGGTTTATTATGTGTGTTGTTCCAGCTAAAGATGTGCATCAATCGATGAAGAGGGCTGTTGGGTATTTTGTGTAGATTTGGGGCCTGGCGGTATTTTCTTACCGCCAAAAATAATAATTTAGTAACGATCACTCCCTACATTCAGATTGGGCCATGTACAACAATAACACAGTGGATATGCATTATTTCAGCACACAGACCTATTTAGATGGTATGCGCGGTCGGTATGAGTGGTTGGTTTGCGTGGTTGCTTGGTATGGTGGTGAGAATAATTCCTTTGGTTTGTTTGTGGCCCCAATATCCAAAAACCCCTTATTTTTGTTTAGATTTTTTCGTGTAATCACTATAGAGACCTCAGGCTTGCATTTCAGGAACACCACATTTTCATTTTTAGTGTGTCACCATGGGCAATTTCTCGCTGTCTTATTTACGGCAGCGAGCTATCATGTGGTATTTTTCACTAACTTATATACGGTGGTGAACTATGTCCCGGATCTCTATTTTTGCTGACTCATGTACCTTCAGCAAAAGGCTATAACACACACAGTTAGTTATAATTGCTCATACTGAATGACATTGTGCACACAGCTGCAGCTAAATCTTATTTTTAGCTACCTTAAAAATGACGATTGCACTGTCTAAACATCTCCCCACATCATCAGCACTGTATTGGTAAATATAAAACACACCACCCGTCTGCTTTCAGATATTTTTGTGTATTATAAAAGTTGCATTTAAACACGATCTCACTCCTTACAGAAATAAATGAAATAGCACAGTAACAGCATTATTTGTGATACACTGAAAAGAGAGTGGCGGAGAACAAGAATTCAATTTGCAACATTAAACACGTGGGTACAGCACAGGAATCTCCTTTCCTACACTGACTGAATATTTTCGCACACTCAGCCCCCACACTTCAGCAAGATAATTACCAGGCTTATTCAGTATGTAACTTCTTTGGCTGGTCGCCTTCTGGAGGGGTTCACCCAGCAAGGATGAGCATCTGCTGTCACTCAAACTGGGACTTGTTAACTGGAAATCCCAGTCTTTGCAACCAAGTTGAATCTGCTTTAGGAATCAGGCATCCCCAGCTATCAACCCAGTCCTTCTTCAAGCTGTGTCAAGATGTCTCTCCCTAGCTTCTTCCCTGAGAATATACAAGAAAACTCTGGTTACCTCCTACCAAAGGATCCTAACCAATAAAATTCTATCATGCCCTAACCACCCTCTGCACACAATGGCTTGGCTTAAACAGTTGCAACTGTAACCAAACTGATTTCCTGCTTATTTGAGGTCTTTGCTTCCTGCAGTTACTGTGGACAGAACAGCAGAGCAAAAAGAAAACAAAAACTGAATGTGCATTTAAATAATGACTTTCAGAGCCTGTCATTTTCCATTCATGTTGCACTGAAGAACACATTATTATTAGTGGGTTATGATCAGGTTAGTTGTTAATGAGGTTAGTTTATTAATTTTCAAATGTGTCTCTTGCAACATAGGCATTTCAGGTGAAAAATAGTGCGCATTTTGAATGTACAAATGTGTGTTTTTAAATGTGAAAAAAAATGATTTGCATTTTATATGTAAAATTCGTTTTTGACTGAATAACCTGCCCTCACTTATATGTCCATGTTACACTGGCAACACATAGCTTGAAACAATTGCATCATAGCAATGCAGCAAACCCATGCAGTGGTACTGCATAAAAAAACAACAAAAAAAATCATGCTACACATTGATCCTGTGCAGTAGTGTTGTACTCTGTGTTGTAACACGCTAAATAACCTTACAGGGTTAACACACAAGATATTTCTAATATTGACAAGGAAGAGAGAGATACATCTCTATGACTTAGTATTGATGCTCATATTGGCACATGCAGTCAGGATTCTCTTATGTGACATTTCTGCTCTGATTTTCTCTGAGTGGCCCCATTGGCCCTTCTGTTGCTTTCCCATACATATATGCCCAGTGATTCAGTGAATCATCGAATGGTTCGAAAGAGGCCACAATCTCGTTAATCACAGTGCTCCATCTTGTCTTGATTAGAGCAAAATTGGGAAAAAGCTATACGTATTTTAAGGGTATTTTGCAGAGGCTAACGATGGCACATGTGCATGTATCAAGGGACTCATAATGGCCCTGTGAAAACATCATTGAAAAAATAATTAAAAAAAAAACTTGAGAAGCAATGAGCAGACACAAATAGCATCTTTGTGTTGTGGAACAGAGTGACAAGCAACCAGACTTGGCAAGGAAATAACTAACTAAAGGGATGGCAAGTTGAAAAGTCAATGCACAGAAAAGCTAGCGGCAAAGGGGGATGAGCGTGAAGGGTCCATACGACACAATCAAGAGCAAGCAGACTCCTTAAATTGGTAACTAAAACTTTGGAGAAATAAAGGCAAGCAACGCCATTACTGGTCATTTATTCTGGATGTATGAGGTGTCATTGCAGCACATGAACTCAAAGTTGGAGGGAATCTGTAGTGGAACACAGGGTCAGTTCATTAGTTTTCAATTGTGGAGAAACAGACAGGGAAACCAGCAGTCACATATAATACATGTATCATCATCTCATCCCTATTCTGCACAACTTAAAGAGTAATTCATAGAATTCAGCGCACAAGTGGTGCACGCGGCTGGCGCACAGTGTGTGCGTGCGAATCCCTGCGCCAGCTGCGTGAGCCAAAATTCATTTCCACGCACAGCGTATTCATGGATTCCAGCCACCAAAACCAGCTGTGGCGCACAGTGGCGCAGCGACCCTGCAGCAGCGCCAGTTACGCCCCCAAGAACGCCCCTTGCGCAGGGAAAAGGCATCAAAATCCCCAATCCAGCGCAAAGGGCTGTGCTAATCCTGTACCAGCACGGCAAGCGGGGTACATGTATCACTGGGGTGTGTGGGAAGTTCCTCACGTTATTTCAGCTGGGTACGTGTATTTCAGGGGTACGCGGGAAGTTCCACATGCGATTCCATCAGGGTACGTGTACATCAGGGGTGCGCGGGAAGTTTCACACGTGAATTCAGCAGGGTACGTGTATATCAGGGGTGCGCTGGAAGTTCCACACGCGAATATCCTGGGTACGTGTATTTCGGGGTGCGCGGAAACTTACACACGTGAATTCAGCAGGGTACCTGTATTACTGGGGTGTGCGGGAAGTTTCACACGCGATTGGCCCTGTGCGAGCGTGGTACGTGTATTTCAGGGGTGCGTGGGAAGTTTCACAAGCGATTCCATCAGGGTACGTGTTTATCAGGGGTGCGCTGGAAGTTCCATACGTGAATGTCCTGGGTAAGTGTATTTCGGGGTGCGCTGAAACGTACACACGTGAATTCAGCAGGATACCTGTATTACTGGGGTGCGCTGGAAGTTCCACACACGAATGTCCTGGGTACGTGTATTTTGGGGTGCACGGGAAGTTTCACACGCGATATCAGCAGGGTACGTGTATTTCAGGGGTGCGCTGGAAGTTCCACACGCGAATGTCCTGGGTACGTGTATTTCGGGGTGCGCGGAAACGTACAAACGTGAATTCAACAAGGTACCTGTATTACTGGGGTGCGCTGAAAGTTCCACACGCGAATGTCCTGGGTACGTGTATCTTGGGGTGCGCGGGAAGTTTCACACGCAATAT
This sequence comes from Ambystoma mexicanum, assembly GCF_040938575.1. Classification (NCBI taxonomy): domain Eukaryota; kingdom Metazoa; phylum Chordata; class Amphibia; order Caudata; family Ambystomatidae; genus Ambystoma; species Ambystoma mexicanum. The sequence continues at coordinate 525,970,117 of NC_090926.1, forward strand.
CAGCAGGGTACGTGTATTTCAGGGGTTCCGTGGAGTACTACACGTGAATTGGCCGTGTGGGTCCTCCCAGGTGTTCGCTCCACAACCTCCACGGCCCCTGCAGGCAGCCCACACCACGGGGGACTAGCCTGCACCCCCACTCATGTCCCCCAGCACCCCCACCGCCAGCACTGTGGGGCACCCTCCACCAGGCCCCCAACTCATGTCCCCCTGCACCCCCACCCCCCAGCACTGTGGGGCACCCTCCACCAGGCCCCAACTCATGTTCCCCTGCACCCCGACCCCCCAGCACTGTGGGGCACCTGCCAGCAGGCCCCCAACTCATGTCCCCCTGCACCCCCACCCCCCAGCACTGTGGGGCACCCTCCACCAGGCCCCCAACTCATGTTCCCCTGCACCCCCACCCCCAGCACTGTGGGGCACCTGCCAGCAGGCCCCCAATCATGTCCAACTCATGTTCCCCTGCACCCCCAACCCCAGCACTGTGGGGCACCCTCTACCAGGCCCAACTCATGTTCCCCTGCACCCCCACCCCCCAGCACTGTGGGGCACCCTCCACCAGGCCCAACTCATGTTCCCCTGCACCCCCACCCCCCAGCACTGTGGGGCACCTGCCAGCAGGCCCCCAACTCATGTCCCCCTGCACCCCCACCCCCCAGCACTGTGGGGCACCCTCCACCAGGCCCAACTCATGTTCCCCTGCACCCCCACCCCCCAGCACTGTGGGGCACCTGCCAGCAGGCCCCCAACTCATGTCCCCCTGCACCCCCACCCCCCAGCACTGTGGGGCACCCTCCACCAGGCCCCCAACTCATGTTCCCCTGCACCCCCACCCCCCAGCACTGTGGGGCACCCTCCGCCAGGCCACCAACTCATGTCCCCCTGCACCCCCACCCCCAGCACTGTGGGGCACCTGCCAGCAGGCCCCCACTCATGTCCAACTCATGTCCCCCTGCACCCCCACCCCCCAGCACTGTGGGGCACCTGCCAGCAGGCCCCCACTCATGTCCAACTCATGTCCCCCTGGACCCCCACCCCCAGCACTGTGGGGCACCTGCCAGCAGGCCCCCAACTCATGTCCCCCTGCACCCCCACCCCCCAGCACTGTGGGGCACCCTCCACCTGGCCCCCAACTCATGTTCCCCTGCACCCCCACCCCCCAGCACTGTGGGGCACCTGCCAGCAGGCCCCCACTCATGTCCAACTCATGTCTCCCTGCACCCCCACCCCCCAGCACTGTGGGGCACATGCCGGCAGGCCCCAACTCATGTCCAACTCATGTTCGCCTGCACCCCCACCCCCCAGCACTGTGGGGCACCCTCCACCAGGCCCCCAACTCATGTTCCCCTGCACACCCCCCCAGCACAGTGGGGCACCTGTCAGCAGGCCCCCACTCATGTCCAACTCATGTTCCCTTGCACCCCCACCCCCAGCACTGTGGGGCACCCTCCACCATGCCCCAACTCATGTTCCCCTGCACCCCCACCCCCAGCACTGTGGGGCACCCTCCACCAGGCCCAACTCATGTTCCCCTGCGCCCCCACCCCCCAGCACTGTGGGGCACCTGCCAGCAGGCCCCCAACTCATGTCCCCCTGCACCCCCACCCCCCAGCACTGTGGGGCACCCTCCACCAGGCCCCCAACTCATGTTCCCCTGCACCCCCACCCCCAGCACTGTGGGGCACCCTCCGCCAGGCCACCACCTCATGTCCCCCTGCACCCCCACCCCCCAGCACTGTGGGGCATCTGCCAGCAGGCCCCCACTCATGTCCAACTCATGTCCCCCTGCACCCCCACCCCCCAGCACTGTGGGGCACCTGCCAGCAGGCCCACACTCATGTCCAACTCATGTCCCCCTGCACCCCCACCCCCCAGCACTGTGGGGCACCTGCCAGCAGGCCCCCACTCATGTCCAACTCATGCCCCCCTGCACCCCCACCCCCCAGCACTGTGGGGCACCTGCCAGCAGGCCCCCACTCATGTCCAACTCATGTCCCCCTGCACCCCCACCCCCAGCACTGTGGGGCACCTGCCAGCAGGCCCCCAACTCATGTCCCCCTGCACCCCCACCCCCCAGCACTGTGGGGCACCCTCCACCAGGCCCCCAACTCATGTTCCCCTGCACCCCCATCCCCCAGCACTGTGGGGCACCTGCCAGCAGGCCCCCACTCATGTCCAACTCATGTCTCCCTGCACCCCCACCCCCAGCACTGTGGGGCACCTGCCGGCAGGCCCCCAACTCATGTCCCCCTGAACCCTCAACCCCCAGCACTGTGGGGCACCCTCCACCAGGCCCCCAACTCATGTTCCCCTGCACACCCCCCCCAGCACTGTGGGGCACCTGCCAGCAGGCCCCCACTCATGTCCAACTCATGTCCCCCTGCACCCCCAACCCCCAGCACTGTGGGGCACCCTCCACCAGGCTACCAACTCATGTCCCCCTGCACCCCCACCCCCCAGCACTGTGGGGCACCTGCCAGCAGGCCCCCACTCATGTCCAACTCATGTCCCCCTGCACCCCCACCCCGCAGCACTGTGGGGCACCTGCCAGCAGGCCCCCACTCATGTCCAACTCATGTTCCCCTGCACCCCCACCCCCCAGCACTGTGGGGCACCCTCCACCAGGCCCCAACTCATGTTCCCCTGCACCCCCACCCCCCAGCACTGTGGGGCACCCTCCACCAGGCCCCCAACTCATATTCCCCTGCACCCCCACCCACAGCACTGTAGGGCACCTGCCAGCAGGCCCCACTCAGGTCCAACTCATGTTCCCCTGCACCCCCACCCCCCAGCACTGTGGGGCACCCTCCACCAGGCCCCAACTCATGTTCTCCTGCACCCCCACACCCCAGTACTGTGGGGCACCCTCCACCAGGCCCCAACTCATGTTCCCCTGCACCCCCACCCCCAGCACTGTGGGGCACCTGCCAGCAGGCCCCCAACTCATGTCCCCCTGCACCCCCACCCCCCAGCACTGTGGGGCACCCTCCACCAGGCCCCCAACTCATGTTCGCCTGCACCCCCACCCCCCAGCACTGTGGGGCACCTGCCAGCAGGCCCCCAACTCATGTCCCCCTGAACCCTCAACCCCCAGCACTGTGGGGCACCCTCCACCAGGCCCCCAACTCATGTTCCCCTGCACACCCCCCCCAGCACTGTGGGGCACCTGCCAGCAGGCCCCCACTCATGTCCAACTCATGTCCCCCTGCACCCCCAACCCCCAGCACTGTGGGGCACCCTCCACCAGGCTACCAACTCATGTCCCCCTGCACCCCCACCCCCCAGCACTGTGGGGCACCTGCCAGCAGGCCCCCACTCATGTCCAACTCATGTCCCCCTGCACCCCCACCCCGCAGCACTGTGGAGCACCTGCCAGCAGGCCCCCACTCATGTCCAACTCATGTTCCCCTGCACCCCCACCCCCCAGCACTGTGGGGCACCCTCCACCAGGCCCCAACTCATGTTCCCCTGCACCCCCACCCCCCAGCACTGTGGGGCACCCTCCACCAGGCCCCCAACTCATATTCCCCTGCACCCCCACCCACAGCACTGTAGGGCACCTGCCAGCAGGCCCCACTCAGGTCCAACTCATGTTCCCCTGCACCCCCACCCCCCAGCACTGTGGGGCACCCTCCACCAGGCCCCAACTCATGTTCTCCTGCACCCCCACACCCCAGTACTGTGGGGCACCCTCCACCAGGCCCCAACTCATGTTCCCCTGCACCCCCACCCCCAGCACTGTGGGGCACCTGCCAGCAGGCCCCCAACTCATGTCCCCCTGCACCCCCACCCCCCAGCACTATGGGGCACCTGCCAGCAGGCCCCCACTCATGTCCAACTCATGTCCCCCAGCACCCCCACCCCCAGCACTGTGGGGCACCTGCCAGCAGGCCCCCACTCATGTCCAACTCATGTTCCCCTGCACCCCCACCCCCCAGCACTGTGGGGCACCCTCCACCAGGCCCCAACTCATGTTCCCCTGCACCCCCACCCCCCAGCACTGTGGGGCACCCTCCTCCAGGCCCCAACTCATGTTCCCTTGCACCCCCACACCCCAGCACTGTGGGGCACCTGCCAGCAGGCCCCCAACTCATGTCCCCCTGCACCCCCACCCTCCCAGCACTGTGCAGCACCTGCCAGCAGGCCCCAACTCATGTCCACCTCATGTCCTCTGCACCCCCACCCGCCAGCACTGTGGGGCACCTACCAGCAGGCCCCCACTCATGTCCAACTCATGTTCCCGTGCACCCCGACCCCCCAGCACTGTGGGGCACCCTCCACCAGGCCCCCAACTCATGTCCCCCTGCACCCCCACCCCCCAGCACTGTGGGGCACCCTCCACCAGGCCCCAACTCATGTTCCCCTGCACCCCCACCCCCCAGCACTGTGGGGCACCTGCCAGCAGGCCCCCAACTCATGTCCCCCTGAACCCCCACCCCCCAGCACTGTGGGGCACCCTCCACCAGGCCCCCAACTCATGTTCCCCTGCACCCCCACCCCCCAGCACTGTGGGGTACCTGCCAGCAGGCCCCCACTCATGTCCAGCTCATTTTCCCCTGCACCCCCACCCCCCCAGCACTGTGGGGCACCCTCCACCATGCCCCAACCCATGTTCCCCTGCACCCCCACCCCCCAGCACTGTGGGGCACCCTCCACTAGGCCCAACTCATGTTCCCCTGCACCCCCACCCCCCAGCACTGTGGGGCACCTGCCAGCAGGCCCCCAACTCATGTCCCCCTGCACCCCCACCCCCCAGCACTGTGGGGCACCCTCCACCAGGCCCCCAACTCATGTTCCCCTGCACCCCCACACCCCAGTACTGTGGGGCACCCTCCACCCGGCCACCAACTCATGTCCCCCTGCACCCCCACCCCCAGCAGTGTGGGGCACCTGCCAGCAGGCCCCCACTCATGTCCAACTCATGTCCCCCTGCACCCCCACCCCCCAGCACTGTGGGGCACCTGCCAGCAGGCCCCCACTCATGTCCAACTCATGTCCCCCTGCACCCCCACCCCCCAGCACTGTGGGGCACCTGCCAGCAGGCCCCCACTCATCTCCAACTCATGTCGCCCTGGACCCCCACCCCCAGCACTGTGGGACACCTGCCAGCAGGCCCCCAACTCATGTCCCCCTGCACCCCCACCCCCCAGCACTGTGGGGCACCCTCCACCAGGCCCCCAACTCATGTTCCCCTGCACCCCCACCCCCCCAGCACTGTGGGGCACCTGCCAGCAGGCCCCCACTCATGTCCAACTCATGTCTCCCTGCACCCCCACCCCCCAGCACTGTGGGGCACCCTCCACCAGGCCCAACTCATGTTCCCCTGCACCCCCACCCCCCAGCACTGTGGGGCACCTGCCAGCAGGCCCCCAACTCATGTCCCCCTGCACCCCCACCCCCCAGCACTGTGGGGCACCCTCCACCAGGCCCCCAACTCATGTTCCCCTGCACCCCCACACCCCAGCACTGTGGGGCACCCTCCACCAGGCCACCAACTCATGTCCCCCTGCACCCCCACCCCCAGCACTGTGGGGCACCTGCCAGCAGGCCCCCACTCATGTCCAACTCATGTCCCCCTGCACCCCCACCCCCCAGCACTGTGGGGCACCTGCCAGCAGGCCCCCACTCATGTCCAACTCATGTCCCCCTGCACCCCCACCCCCCAGCACTGTGGGGCACCTGCCAGCAGGCCCCCACTCATCTCCAACTCATGTCGCCCTGGACCCCCACCCCCAGCACTGTGGGACACCTGCCAGCAGGCCCCCAACTCATGTCCCCCTGCACCCCCCCCCCCATCACTGTGGGGCACCCTCCACCAGGCCCCCAACTCATGTTCCCCTGCACCCCCACCCCCCCAGCACTGTGGGGCACCTGCCAGCAGGCCCCCACTCATGTCCAACTCATGTCTCCCTGCACCCCCACCCCCCAGCACTGTGGGGCACCTGCCGGCAGGCCCCCACTCATGTCCAACTCATGTTCGCCTGCACCCCCACCCCCCCAGCACTGTGGGGCACCTGCCAGCAGGCCCCCAACTCATGTCCCCCTGCACCCCCACCCCCAGCACTGTGGGGCACCCTCCACCAGGCCCCCAACTCATGATCCCCTGCACACCCCCCCCCAGCACAGTGGGGCACCTGCCAGCAGGCCCCCACTCATGTCCAACTCATGTTCCCCTGCACCCCCACCCCAGCACTGTGGGGCACCCTCCACCATGCCCCAACTCATGTTCCCCTGCACCCCCACCCCCAGTACTGTGGGGCACCCTCCACCAGGCCCAACTCATGTTCCCCTGCGCCCCCACCCCCAGCACTGTGGGGCACCTGCCAGCAGGCCCCCAACTCATGTCCCCCTGCACTCCCACCCCCCAGCACTGTGGGGCACCCTCCACCAGGCCCCCAACTCATGTTCCCCTGCACCCCCACCCCCCAACACTGTGGGGCACCGTCCGCCAGGCAACCACCTCATGTCCCCCTGCACCCCCACCCCCCAGCACTGTGGGGCACCTGCCAGCAGGCCCCCACTCATGTCCAACTCATGTCCCCCTGCACCCCCACCCCCCAGCACTGTGGGGCACCTGCCAGCAGGCCCCCACTCATGTCCAACTCATGTCCCCCTGCACCCCCACCCCCCAGCACTGTGGGGCACCCTCCACCAGGCCCCAACTCATGTTCCCCTGCACCCCCACACCCCAGCACTGTGGGGCACCTGCCAGCAGGCCCCCAACTCATGTCCCCCTGCACCCCCACCCCCCAGCAATGTGCGGCACCTGCCAGCAGGCCCCAAATCATGTCCAACTCATGTCCCCCTGCACCCCCACCCGCCAGCACTGTGGGGCACCTATCAGCAGGCCCCCACTCATGTCCAACTCATGTTCCCCTGCACCCCGACCCCCCAGCACTGTGGGGCACCCTCCACCAGGCCCCCAACTCAGGTCCTCCTGCATCCCCACCCCTCAGCACTCTGGGGCACCCTCCACCAGGCCCCAACTCATGTTCCCCTGCACCCCCAACCCCCAGCACTGTGGGGCACCTGCCAGCAGGCCCCCAACTCATGTTCCCCTGCACCCCCACCCCCACCACTGTGGGGCACCTGCCAGCAGGCCCCCACTCATGTCCAACTCATGTTCCCCTGCACCCCCACCCCCCAGCACTGTGGGGCACCCTCCACCATGCCCCAACTCATGTTCCCCTGCACCCCCACCCCCTAGCACTGTGGGGCACCTGCCAGCAGGCCCCCAACTCATGTTCCCCTGCACCCCCACCCCCCAGCACTGTGGGGCACCCTCCACCAGGCCCCCAACTCATGTTCCCCTGCACCCCCACCCCCCAGCTCTGTGGGGCACCCTCCGTCAGGCCACCAACTCATGTCCCCCTGCACCCCCACCCCCCAGCACTGTGGGGCACCTGCCAGCAGGCCCCCACTCATGTCCAACTCATGTCCCCCTGGACCCCCACCCCCAGCACTGTCGGACACCTGCCAGCAGGCCCCCAACTCATGTCCCCCTGCACCCCCACCCCTCAGCACTGTGGGGCACCCTCCACCAGGCCCCCAAATCATGTTCCTCTGCACCCCCACCCCCAGCACTGTGGGGCACCTGCCAGCAGGCCCCCACTCATGTCCAACTCATGTCTCCCTGCACCCCCACCCCCCAGCACTGTGGGGCACCTGCCAGCAGGCCCCCACTCATGTCCAACTCATGTTCCCCTGCACCCCCACCCCCAGCACTGTGGGGCACCCTCCACCATGCCCCAACTCATGTTCCCCTGTACCCCCACCCCCAGCACTGTGGGTCACCCTCCACCAGGCCCAACTCATGTTCCCCTGCGCCCCCACCCCCCAGCACTGTGGGGCACCTGCCAGCAGGCCCCCAACTCCTGTCCCCCTGCACCCCCACCCCCCAGCACTGTGGGGCACCCTCCACCAGGCCCCCAACTCATGTTCCCCTGCACCCCCACCCCCCAGCACTGTGGGGCACCCTCCGCCAGGCCACCACCTCATGTCCCCCTGCACCCCCACCCCCCAGCACTGTGGGGCACCTGCCAGCAGGCCCCCACTCATGTCCAACTCATGTCCCCCTGCACCCCCACCCCCCAGCACTGTGGGGCACCTGCCAGCAGGCCCCCACTCATGTCCAATTCATGTCCCCCTGCACCCCCACCCCCCAGCACTGTGGGGCACCTGCCAGCAGGCCCCCACTCATGTCCAACTCATGTCCCCCTGCACCCCCACCCCCAGCACTGTGGGGCACCTGCCAGCAGGCCCCCACTCATGTCCAACTCATGTCCCCCTGCAGCCCCACCCCCAGCACTGTGGGGCACCTGCCAGCAGGCCCCCAACTCATGTCCCCCTGCACCCCCACCCCCCAGCACTGTGGGGCACCATCCACCAGGCCCCCAACTCATGTTTCCCTGCACCCCCACCCCCCAGCACTGTGGGGCACCTGCCAGCAGGCCCCCACTCATGTCCAACTCATGTCTCCCTGCACCCCCACCCGCCAGCACTGTGGGGCACCTGCCGGCAGGCCCCCACTCATGTCCAACTCATGTTCGCCTGCACCCCCACCCCCCAGCACTGTGGGGCACCTGCCAGCAGGCCCCCAACTCATGTCCCCCTGCACCCCCACCCCCCAGCACTGTGGCGCACCCTCCACCAGGCCCCCAACTCATGTTCTCCTGCACACCCCCCCAGCACAGTGGGGCACCTGCCAGCAGGCCCCCACTCATGTCCAACTCATGTCTCCCTGCACCCCCACCCCCCAGCACTGTGGGGCACCTGCCGGCAGGCCCCCACTCATGTCCAACTCATGTTCGCCTGCACCCCCACCCCCCAGCACTGTGGGGCACCTGCCAGCAGGCCCCCACTCATGTCCAACTCATGTCCCCCTGCACCCCCACCCCCCAGCACTGTGGGGCACCTGCCAGCAGGCCCCCACTCATGTCCAACTCATGTCCCCCTGCAGCCCCACCCCCAACACTGTGGGGCACCTGCCAGCAGGCCCCCAACTCATGTCCCCCTGCACCCCCACCCCCCAGCACTGTGGGGCACCCTCCACCAGGCCCCCAACTCATGTTTCCCTGCACCCCCACCCCCCAGCACTGTGGGGCACCTGCCAGCAGGCCCCCACTCATGTCCAACTCATGTCTCCCTGCACCCCCACCCCCCAGCACTGTGGGGCACCTGCCGGCAGGCCCCCACTCATGTCCAACTCATGTTCGCCTGCACCCCCACCCCCCAGCACTGTGGGGCACCTGCCAGCAGGCCCCCAACTCATGTCCCCCTGCACCCCCAACCCCCAGCACTGTGGGGCACCCTCCACCAGGCCCCCAACTCATGTTCCCCTGCACACATCCCCAGCACTGTGGGGCACCTGCCAGCAGGCCCCCACTCATGTCCAACTCATGTCCACCTGCACCCCCAACTCCCAGCACTGTGGGGCACCCTCCACCAGGCCACCAACTCATGTCCCCCTGCACCCCCACCCCCCAGCACTGTGGGGCACCTGCCAGCAGGCCCCCACTCATGTCCAACTCATGTCCCCCTGCACCCCCACCCCCAGCACTGTGGGGCACCTGCCAGCAGGCCCCCACTCATGTCCAACTCATGTTCCCCTGCACCCCCACCCCCCAGCACTGTGGGGCACCCTCCACCAGGCCCCCAACTCATGTTCCCCTGCACCCCCACCCCCCAGCACTGTGGGGCACCTGCCAGCAGGCCCCACTCATGTCCAACTCATGTTCCCCTGCACCCCCACCCCCCAGCACTGTGGGGCACCCTCCACCAGGCCACCAACTCATGTCCCCCTGCACCCCCAACCCCCAGCACTGTGGGGCACCTGCCAGCAGGCCCCCACTCATGTCCAACTCATGTCCCCCTGCAGCCCCACCCCCAGCACTGTGGGGCACCTGCCAGCAGGCCCCCAACTCATGTCCCCCTGCACCCCCACCCCCCAGCACTGTGGGGCACCATCCACCAGGCCCCCAACTCATGTTTCCCTGCACCCCCACCCCCCAGCACTGTGGGGCACCTGCCAGCAGGCCCCCACTCATGTCCAACTCATGTCCCCCTGCACCCCCACCCCCCAGCACTGTGGGGCACCTGCCAGCAGGCCCCCACTCATGTCCAACTCATGTCCCCCTGCAGCCCCACCCCCAGCACTGTGGGGCACCTGCCAGCAGGCCCCCAACTCATGTCCCCCTGCACCCCCACCCCCCAGCACTGTGGGGCACCATCCACCAGGCCCCCAACTCATGTTTCCCTGCACCCCCACCCCCCAGCACTGTGGGGCACCTGCCAGCAGGCCCCCACTCATGTCCAACTCATGTCTCCCTGCACCCCCACCCGCCAGCACTGTGGGGCACCTGCCGGCAGGCCCCCACTCATGTCCAACTCATGTTCGCCTGCACCCCCACCCCCCAGCACTGTGGGGCACCTGCCAGCAGGCCCCCAACTCATGTCCCCCTGCACCCCCACCCCCCAGCACTGTGGCGCACCCTCCACCAGGCCCCCAACTCATGTTCTCCTGCACACCCCCCCAGCACAGTGGGGCACCTGCCAGCAGGCCCCCACTCATGTCCAACTCATGTCTCCCTGCACCCCCACCCCCCAGCACTGTGGGGCACCTGCCGGCAGGCCCCCACTCATGTCCAACTCATGTTCGCCTGCAGCCCCACCCCCAACACTGTGGGGCACCTGCCAGCAGGCCCCCAACTCATGTCCCCCTGCACCCCCACCCCCCAGCACTGTGGGGCACCCTCCACCAGGCCCCCAACTCATGTTTCCCTGCACCCCCACCCCCCAGCACTGTGGGGCACCTGCCAGCAGGCCCCCACTCATGTCCAACTCATGTCTCCCTGCACCCCCACCCCCCAGCACTGTGGGGCACCTGCCGGCAGGCCCCCACTCATGTCCAACTCATGTTCGCCTGCACCCCCACCCCCCAGCACTGTGGGGCACCTGCCAGCAGGCCCCCAACTCATGTCCCCCTGCACCCCCAACCCCCAGCACTGTGGGGCACCCTCCACCAGGCCCCCAACTCATGTTCCCCTGCACACACCCCCAGCACTGTGGGGCACCTGCCAGCAGGCCCCCACTCATGTCCAACTCATGTCCACCTGCACCCCCAACTCCCAGCACTGTGGGGCACCCTCCACCAGGCCACCAACTCATGTCCCCCTGCACCCCCACCCCCCAGCACTGTGGGGCACCTGCCAGCAGGCCCCCACTCATGTCCAACTCATGTCCCCCTGCACCCCCACCCCCAGCACTGTGGGGCACCTGCCAGCAGGCCCCCACTCATGTCCAACTCATGTTCCCCTGCACCCCCACCCCCCAGCACTGTGGGGCACCCTCCACCAGGCCCCCAACTCATGTTCCCCTGCACCCCCACCCCCCAGCACTGTGGGGCACCTGCCAGCAGGCCCCACTCATGTCCAACTCATGTTCCCCTGCACCCCCACCCCCCAGCACTGTGGGGCACCCTCCACCAGGCCACCAACTCATGTCCCCCTGCACCCCCAACCCCCAGCACTGTGGGGCACCTGCCAGCAGGCCCCCACTCATGTCCAACTCATGTCCCCCTGCACCCCCACCCCCCAGCACTGTGGGGCATCTGCCAGCAGGCCCCCACTCATGTCCAACTCATGATCCCCTGCACCCCCACCCCCCAGCACTGTGGGGCACCCTCCACCAGGCCCCAACTCATGTTCCCCTGCACCCCACCCCCCAGCACTGTGGGGCACCCTCCACCAGGCACCAACTCATGTTCCCCTGCACCCCCACCCCCAGAACTGTGGGGCACCTGCCAGCAGGCCCCCAACTCATGTCCCCCTGCACCCCCACCCCCCAGCACTGTGGGGCACCTGCCAGCAGGCCCCCACTCATGTCCAACTCATGTCCCCCAGCACCCCCACCCCCCAGCACTGTGGGGCACCTGCCACCAGGCCCCCACTCATGTCCAACTCATGTTCCCCTGCACCCCACCCCCCAGCACTGTGGGGCACCCTCCACCAGGCCCCAACTCATGTTCCCCTGCACCCCCACCCCCCAGCACTGTGGGGCATCTGCCAGCAGGCCCCCAACTCATGTTCCCCTGCACCCCCACACCCCAGCACTGTGGGGCATCTGCCAGCAGGCCCCCAACTCATGTCCTCCTGCACCCTCAACTCCCAGCACTGTGGGGCACCCTCCACCAGGCCCCCAACTCATGTTCCCCTGCACACCCCCAGCACTGTGGGGCACCTGCCAGCAGGCCCCCACTCATGTCCAAATCATGTCCCCCTGCACCCCCAACCCCCAGCACTGTGGGGCACCCTCCACCAGGCCACCAACTCATGTCCCCCTGCACCCCCACCCCCCAGCACTGTGGGGCACCTGCCAGCAGGCCCCCACTCATGTCCAACTCATGTCCCCCTGCACCCCCACCCCCCAGCAGTGTGGGGCACCTGCCAGCAGGCCCCCACTCATGTCCAACTCATGTTCCCCTGCACCCCCACCCCCCAGCACTGTGGGGCACCCTCCACCAGGCCCCAACTCATGTTCCCCCGCACCCCCACCCCCCAGCACTGTGGGGCACCCTCAACCAGGCCCCCAACTCATGTTCCCCTGCACCCCCACCCCCAGCACTGTGGGGCATCTGCCAGCAGGCCCCCACTCATGTCCAACTCATGTTCCCCTGCACCCCCACCCCCCAGCACTGTGGGGCACCCTCCACCAGGCCCCACTCATGTTCCCCTGCACCCCCACCCCCCAGCACTGTGGGGCACCCTCCACCAGGCCCCAACTCATGTTCCCCTGCACCCCCACCCCCAGCACTGTGGGGCACCTGCCAGCAGGCCCCCAACTCATGTCCCCCTGCACCCCCACCCCCCAGCACTGTGGAGCACCTGCCAGCAGGCCCCCACTCATGTCCAACTCATGTCTCCCTGCACCCCCACCCCCCAGCACTGTGGGGCACCTGCCGGCAGGCCCCCACTCATGTCCAACTCATGTTCGCCTGCCCCCCCACCACCCAGCACTGTGGGGCACCTGCCAGCAGGCCCCCAACTCATGTCTCCCTGCACCCCCAACCCCCAGCACTGTGGGGCACCCTCCACCAGGCCCCCAACTCATGTTTCCCTGCACCCCCACCCCCCAGCACTGTGGGGCACCTGCCAGCAGGCCCCCACTCATGTCCAACTCATGTCTCCCTGCACCCCCACCCCCCAGCACTGTGGGGCACCTGACGGCAGGCCCCCACTCATGTCCAACTCATGTTCGCCTACACCCCCACCCCCCAGCACTGTGGGGCACCTGCCAGCAGGCCCCCAACTCATGTCCCCCTGCACCCCCAACCCCCAGCACTGTGGGGCACCCTCCACCAGGCCCCCAACTCATGTTCCCCTGCACACACCCCCAGCACTGTGGGGCACCTGCCAGCAGGCCCCCACTCATGTCCAACTTATGTCCACCTGCACCCCCAACTCCCAGCACTGTGGGGCACCCTCCACCAGGCCACCAACTCATGTCCCCCTGCACCCCCACCCCCCAGCACTGTGGGGCACCTGCCAGCAGGCCCCCACTCATGTCCAACTCATGTCCCCCTGCACCCCCACCCCCAGCACTGTGGGGCACCTGCCAGCAGGCCCCCACTCATGTCCAACTCATGTTCCCCTGCACCCCCACCCCCCAGCACTGTGGGGCACCCTCCACCAGGCCCCCAACTCATGTTCCCCTGCACCCCCGCCCCCCAGCACTGTGGGGCACCTGCCAGCAGGCCCCACTCATGTCCAACTCATGTTCCCCTGCACCCCCACCCCCCAGCACTGTGGGGCACCCTCCACCAGGCCACCAACTCATGTCCCCCTGCACCCCCAACCCCCAGCACTGTGGGGCACCTGCCAGCAGGCCCCCACTCATGTCCAACTCATGTTCCCCTGCACCCCCACCCCCCAGCACTGTGGGGCACCCTCCACCAGGCCCCAACTCATGTTCCCCTGCACCCCCACCCCCCAGCACTGTGGGGCACCCTCCACCAGGCACCAACTCATGTTCCCCTGCACCCCCACCCCCAGAACTGTGGGGCACCTGCCAGCAGGCCCCCAACTCATGTCCCCCTGCACCCCCACCCCCCAGCACTGTGGGGCACCTGCCAGCAGGCCCCCACTCATGTCCAACTCATGTCCCCCAGCACCCCCACCCCCCAGCACTGTGGGGCACCTGCCACCAGGCCCCCACTCATGTCCAACTCATGTCCCCCTGCATCCCCACCCCCCAGCACTGTGGGGCACCTGCCAGCAGGCCCCCACTCATGTCCAACTCATGTTCCCCTGCACCCCCACCCCCCAGCACTGTGGGGCACCCTCCACCAGGCCCCAACTCATGTTCCCCTGCACCCCCACCCCCCAGCACTGTGGGGCACCCTCCAACAGGCCCCCAACTCATGTTCCCCTGCACCCCCACCCCCCCCAGCACTGTGGGGCACCTGCCAGCAGGCCCCACTCATGTCCAACTCATGTTCCCCTGCACCCCCACCCCCCAGCACTGTGGGGCACCCTCCACCAGGCCACCAACTCATGTCCCCCTGAACCCCCACCACCCAGCACTGTGGGGCACCTGCCAGCAGGCCCCCACTCATGTCCAACTCATGTCCCCCCACACCCCCACCCCCCAGCACTGTGGGGAATCTGCCAGCAGGCCCCCACTCATGTCCAACTCATGTTCCCCTGCACCCCCACCCCCCAGCACTGTGGGGCACGCTCCACCAGGCCCCAACTCATGTTCCCCTGCACCCCCACCCCCCAGCACTGTGGGGCACCTTCCACCAGGCCCCGACTCATGTTCCCCTGCACCCCCACCCCCAGCACTGTGGGGCACCTGCCAGCAGGCCCCCAACTCATGTCCAACTCATGTCCCCCAGCACCCCCACCCCCCAGCACTGTGGGGCACCTGCCAGCAGGCCCCCACTCATGCCCAACTCATGTTCCCCTGCACCCCACCCCCCAGCACTGTGGGGAACCCTCCACCAGGCCCCAACTCATGTTCCCCTGCACCCCCACCCCCCAGCACTGTGGGGAACCCTCCACCAGGCCCCAACTCATGTTCCCCTGCACCCCCACACCCCAGCACTGTGGGGCACCTGCCAGCAGGCCCCCAACTCATGTCCCCCTGCACCCCCAACCCCCAGCACTGTGGGGCACCCTCCACCAGGCCCCCAACTCATGTTCCACTGCACACCCCTCCAGCACTGTGGGGCACCTGCCAGCAGGCCCCCACTCATGTTTATCTCATGTCCCCCTGCACCCCCAACCCCCAGCACTGTGGGGCACCCTCCACCAGGCCACCAACTCATGTCCCCCTGCACCCCCACCCCCCAGCACTGTGGGGCACCTGCCAGCATGCCCCCACTCATGTCCAACTCATGTCCCCCTGCACCCCCACCCCCCAGCACTGTGGGGCACCTGCCAGCAGGCCCCCACTCATGTCCAACTCATGTTCCCCTGCACCCCCACCCCCCAGCACTGTGGGGCACCCTTCACCAGGCCCCAACTCATGTTCCCCTGCTCCCCCACCCCCCAGCACTGTGGGGCACCCTCCACCAGGCCCCCAACTCATGTTCCCCTGCACCCCCACCCCCAGCACTGTGGGGCACCTGCCAGCAGGCCCCACTCATGTCCAACTCATGTTCCCCTGCACCCCCACCCCCCAGCACTGTGGGGCACCCTCCACCAGGCCACCAACCCATGTCCCCCTGCTCCCCTACCCCCCAGCACTGTGGGGCACCTGCCAGCAGGCCCATACTCATGTCCAACTCATGTCCCCCTGCACCCCCACCCCCCAGCACTGTGTGGCATCTGCCAGCAGGCCCCCACTCATGTCCAACTCATGTTCCCCTGCACCCCCTCCCCCCAGCACTGTGGGGCACCCTCCACCAGGCCCCAACTCATGTTCCCCTGCACCCCCACCCCTCAGCACTGTGAGGCACCCTCCACCAGGCCCCAACTCATGTTCCCCTGCACCCCCACCCCCAGCACTGTGGGGCACCTGCCAGCAGGCCCCCAACTCATGTCCCCCTGCACCCCCCAGCACTGTGGGGCACCTGCCAGCAGGCCCCCACTCATGTCCAAATCATGTCCCCCAGCACCCCCACCCCCCAGCACTGTGGGGCACCTGCCAGCAGGCCCCCACTCATGTCCAACTCATGTTCCCCTGCACGCCCACCCCCAGCACTGTGGGGCACCCTCCACCAGGCCCCAACTCATGTTCCCCTGCACCCCCACCCCCCAGCACTGTGGGGCACCCTCCACCAGGCCCCAACTCATGTCCCCCTGCACGCCCACCCCCCCAGCACTGTGGGGCACCTGCCAGCAGGCCCCAACTCATGTCCAACTCATGTCCCCCTGCACCCCCACCCGCCAGCACTGTGGGGCACCTACCAGCAGGCCCCCACTCATGTCCAACTCATGTTCTCCTGCACCCCCACCCCCCTGCACTGTGGGGCACCCTCCACCAGGCCACCAACTCATGTCCCTCTGCACCCCCACCCCCCAGCACTGTGGGGCACCTGCCAGCATGCCCCCACTCATGTCCCCCAGCCAACATGTCATCACAATCTAGATCCCTGGTCCCTATGGTCAGCCTCCAAATGCCAAACACCCACCCGAGTATTGCATCCACCCACTTAGAAATGGCAATAACATGATCGAACCCCAATTGCAAGTTTGGAAATGAACACATGTCCCTCACATACACCCAATGGGTGTCAGTGAATCTCAAAACCCATATCATGATATGCATGAAACCAATGAGATGATACTACATATTGAAGTTTGAACAAAAAATATGTATTAAAGGAAACATAAATTGAATCAAAAATAAACAAACCGAAATGTGAATTTAAAAAAAAAAAAAGCAGCATGTCTGTGAAATAATGCAAAACCAAAAATCATAATCCAAAGGAATGGTGTCCAAAGTCACAGTCCACAAAAGTAAATCCAATGGAAAATTATAATTGAAAGCCATTGCTCCATGGGTAAATTGTAAAAAAAAAAGAAAATCCAACAGTCAACTATATACAGATGAACAAGCCAGGGTCCATGATCCTAACAGAAGAAATGAAACCTATCTAATAACACTACCTAATAAAAAAAAAAACTATATACAAAAATGTGGCCCATTGTCCAAAAGGTCCAAAAAAAATGCAAAACCAAAGGAAACCTAACACTAACTACAGAACTATTTACAAGGGCAGCGGGCTAGTCCGACGGCTCACTTTTGGATGTCCCGGGCCAGAGTATCATCGAACTCCTGCTCAATGTCCCGGAGGCGGTCCTCCTCCATGGCCCCGAGGGTCCGCAGGGCCGTCGACGTGTCCACCTCCAACCCCCTGCGGATTGCCTCGAGGCACTCGGCCCGCCTCAGGGCCCTCCGCATGGAGTTCTCCGCCCTGAACATCGTGAGCCGAGCCTCTTCCGCCCGCTGCCGCTCCGCATCTATGGTGTGGCCCAACCGTTGCCACACGGAAGACACTTTCTGTCCTGGGTCCTCCTGCCCTCCGGCCGATGCCTGCCCCTCCGATGTCGAAGGCTCCGAGCCATCATGGCTCCCACCACGTTGCTGCTGCTGCTGTGCCTCTGCCCGTGCACTGCCTCCTGCTGCCTGTACATCCTTTCTGGCTGGGGTGCAGTCGTTGATGTGGCCAACCCTGCTCGACGTCCGACTCCCGACTGTGGCAGGGATGCCTCCTCCACCAGCCTGGCCGCACAGTCAGAGGCAGGTCCACAGGGCACCCAGGTGACTGATGGGTAGGAAGATGGCATGGAGGATGACTGGTGCATAGGGGGTTCAGTTGGGAGGGGGTCGTAGCAAGCCCCATCAAATGGAGAAATCCGGCATGGGTGACCTGTCCCAGTAGGCCGACGCAGTCAACGAGCCATTCGAGATGAAATGCAGTTTCCTCATGAAAAGACTGCAGGTCACCTCGCATGGCCCGTTGCCGCAACACCACACCAGTCAGGACAGGCTCAACCCGGACCCGGATAGCCACGTCCGCAGGCAGAGGAAGGCCAGTTGTCGTGAGCTCATCCCCTGCCTGAAAACAGGTCTGGACGTAGGCATCCCTGCTGGTGCAAGATGATGCAGGGACAGGATCAGGGACAGGATTGCACACAGGCACCTCCGCGGCGACCTGTGCTGCCTCCTGTCCCTGGTCCTGCACTGCACCACTAGCACCAGTGGAATCCCCACCTCCAGACCCCGTCTCTGTTGCTTGCACGGCCTCCTCCTCCACCAAACCCCCCACCAACCTGGATGACTCCGTGCCATCTTCCCCCGTTGGGCCCTTTGGGGTCCCAGCTGCCCCTTCTGCTGCCGAGGAGTCCAACTCCAATCTCCGCCTCTTGGACCTCCCTACGGCAGCTGCGGCCTGGGACGTGGCACCGGACTCCTCACTCCCCGACGAGATCACAACCTGGGAGGGGAGCCGGGCCTTGCGTCTCCGGCTGGCGGTGGGATCTCCGCCGCTGTGATCCACAGCACCTTCTCCGCCCTCTTCATCAGTTGATGCTGCAGACAGGGAGAAATAAAACACAGGCATCAGGGCACTGTACAATGGACACATACACACATGACAGTTGTACATGAGTTGCATTGGCAAACCTCAGACATACCATCACAATCCCCAACACAGATGTCATTTCAACTTGCACACATGAACCATATGTTAGGGAGAATTCTCTGTTTAGGCTGAATTTCCTAACCTAGTGAGTCCCCCAGCAGCTTTGCTGGATTTCTGGAGTTTGTTTTTCCCATCCTGCCAAGAGTGTGACCCTTTTCCTCTCACTCTTGGACATGAAGGTGTGTAATTCCTTTGAGATGTCAATGTGTTCGATGGGCTATGGGGTCTTTTACTCCATAGGGTCTCATAAGTTTTTCTATGTGTGTCACTCTGCACCCTACGTGTCGTGACACGGGGGCGCCCTAGCGGGTCCCCCCACCATAGACTCCATACCCGGGGACTGACTACTGTCTCCCCGGGCATGTAAAGTCACCATTGGCTTTACTAGACCTAAATTTACTAACAGAACTAGTACCAACCATCTTATTGTGGACGTGCTAGTAGGGGTAATACGATTACTCCTGGATCTGTTACTCGAGGGGGCACTGTCCCGTCCCTCCTCGTCGAGTTTTGGCTGGTGGCAGTGGAAACTACTTGTTATGTTCGACCCCGAGCATAACCTTATGGGATTCGTCCCATTGTTGAAGATTGATACTGTTTTTCGTTAATCTCCAACGTACCACCGATCTACTTATCTTAAATAGGTTTATCGAGTGGTATTTTCTGCCAGAACTCGGGTTGTAAAATGGCGTCTGTGTTTTTCTCTGTGACTCCTAAACCAAAGGTTGAGCCCTTTGTTCCACTTTTGGCGGGCCTCTGGACAGAGACCCGCGAAGGTGGCGCCATTCTGTCTGGGTTACCTCAGGGGTGTGGGAGGGGGTTTAGACACCCTGGACCGAGTTGCCTTGCCAACTCAGGTTGCACTCTGAAGTGATTGGCCCAGGTGGTGAGCCTTCCCGCTAACCACTTAGCATGTGTTGATTGACAAGCTAGGCTGAATGAATGGGGGATGTCTGCATAAAAGCAGGGCCTTTGGGACTGGATCTTCAGGAAGTCGCCACTGGACCTAAAGAATCCGACGAGGGTAACGTTGACTCGACCTGCACGACGACACCTCCGGTGGAGCCCTGCGGAATCGTCTCACAATCTCCCGACGACAGAAGAGATCTCCCTGCCGGAGAGGCTCTTTCCCTGGCTGGTGGGAACAACCAGTCTTCTTCTTCTTTGTGCTTTTTGGTCGCCCAGGACGCAGTGGTCGAATTGCCCGTGCAGAGCAGCCGGCAACCAGATAGCCACTACTCCTGCACCTTGATCGAAAGGTGGTGCCTTGTGACGAAGCACTCCGCGGCTGGTTTCTTCCCTGGTGGTGCACCGGACATCTTCTCTTCGACGACGAGAGCATCTCTTCTCTTGGCCAAGACCCGTTGTGCATCCACCACCAGGAACAACTGCCCCCGTCGGAGCTGTCTTCCACAACAAGGTACCGTAACCGCCTGGCTCCCCTTTTCGATCGGTTCGTGTGAGGTATCTGATTCCTCTCCGTTCCGTTGGGTTGCCTCCAAGCTTTATTCACTCTTTGTTCTGAACTGGTTCCACCTGTCGCTAACCAATTTGCTAAACGAGACTTGAATGCATCACCCGTAGAGACTTTCCAGGACATCGTGCCTTGCCTCTCACCGAGTGGGCCTGGCCGCCGAACTGTATGATCTAGTGTGATTAATGCTTTCTTGCCGTGCATTTTTACCCGCTTCAGTGCGAACCGTGTTGACTTCGTTACCTGCCTTTCTCTTCTCTCCCTTCCTCACTAAATATTCGAGTGTCATCTGGGTTGAGGTATACACCTCTGTCTGAAAATAAGTGGTGCCGTAGAACCTAGAGTTGTCGATAGTGTGGTTCAGGGGA
Source organism: Ambystoma mexicanum (assembly GCF_040938575.1). Classification (NCBI taxonomy): domain Eukaryota; kingdom Metazoa; phylum Chordata; class Amphibia; order Caudata; family Ambystomatidae; genus Ambystoma; species Ambystoma mexicanum. The sequence continues at coordinate 525,990,608 of NC_090926.1, forward strand.
TTGAGCTTATTCCATTCTGCAGAGTAATTGTATTTTGAATTATTTGCCGTGTTCCGCTTTAGTATTTTTCATAGACGTGCTGTTATCAATAAATAACTTACTATCTTTATACTAAAGCCTGGTTGCGTGTTTACTCGTGTTGCTGCAGAGAATTACCCTATCTTGTATGCTCCCTATACTGACCAACTTTTCTTGAGAGAAGTCTGACTGCTCAGCCACAGCTACCAATTGAATCTGTGTGGTGCAGACTGCTACCAAGTGGGTTCATCGCAACACCTGTAGTCCTAAATCTTTTGCAGTGGTCCCAGAGGGAACTGCACAGGTTTCCGCCTAACACTGGTGTACAGCGGTGGGATTAGTATCGAGTATACAGTTTAGAGTGTTTTTCGACGCTGTAGAACGACTAACCACAAAACGTTACAAAAGCAACTTTCAAAAAACATGTCTACAATGGAAATTTACAGCCAAGAGTCTTTGTCGGATAAAAATACTGAGAGTCTGCGAGCTCTCTGTAGACAAGAGAATCTTCCTGTAAAAGGCAAGAAGTTAGAACTGATAGAGAGATTGCTGGCGAACCAAAGTCTGGGTACTGGTTCAGAGGAACCAAACTCTCCAGCAACTGTAGATAACAGTAATGGTGTTGATCTGAATCGTAATTCTGATGATAGCGATGAAGAGGCTGACGAGGACGGCGAGGCTAACGAAACTGTCTCACCTGTTCCTCTACCTGCCTTACCAACTGTGCCTACGGGGCCAATACCAGGTCCCACGAGTAATTCTGCTTATTTTGAACTTGAAAAAATGAAGCTCGAATTAGAACATAAACGATTCTTGGCTCAAGCTGAGCAGAGACAAGCGGAGTTAAGACTCAGGGAAATAGAGCTTAATCATGAGTTACAAATGAAAAAGTTGTCTATGGAAAATGCTTCTCTCTCCTCTGGTTGCTCTAGGAGCTCCAGTCCCAAAAGACCCCGGATGCTGAAGGAATTAGTGGGTATGTACGAACCGAGATTGGATGTGTTGGATTGGTTGAAACTGTTTGAATACAATCATGGGCTCCAGGACATCACCGGGAATGCGTTGCTTCCCTGGTTGTTCTCTAGGCTTCCTCCTGTTGCGACTGATGTGGTAATGGAATTGGGGGAGGTGGATAAGACGGATTACGAAAGTGTGAAACTAGCTTTGATAGCTAGATTCGGGAAGACCCCTTCCCAGTATCTTAAGAGGTTTAGAACCCTCAAAAAGCATGATGGTACCCCTTGGGCTACCTGGGTGAGTAAAGGGTTGAAAAACTTAGAGGGATGGATTAAGGGTTACAAAGTTGACACTTACGAGGGTATGTGAAATCTTTTTATGTTGGAGTCGATTTATGATGCCTGTTCTCCTGAGCTCAGACAGCACTTGGCTGATTCGAAGGAATTAGATTCCAGGGCTCTAGCTAAGGCTGCTGACTTGTGGGTTGCCAACAGGACTACTCACAAGGATTCTGGGGCAACTCAGAAAAAGGACGAGGGAAAACAGCCTAAAAAAGACTCAAAAGAGAATTCGAATAACTCACATTCCAAAGAGGGCCCCAAACAAAACCAGAAGGGTAAGCCACCGGGAAAACCACAGCAGAATAGTGTGTCTTCTGGTGCCAAACCGGAAGGAGGTCAGAACAAGCCACCATTCCAGAAAGCATTCGGGAAATGCTTTGTTTGTGGCTCGACTGATCACGTGAAAGGAGATCCCAGATGTAAGGGTAAACCTTCAGGGGTCCAGCTTGTCTCCTTAGCCTTCGCTCCAGAGGAGGAAGTCCAAATGGCAAGTGGAAACTTTCTACTGCTAGCTGATGAACCCATTGGAGTCTCAGCCAGCGTTTCGTTAGTATCTCTGGGTTTGTGGGAACAACAGAATTTAGATGTCTATAATTCTATCCCCGATAATACTAAAGAGTATTATAAGGACAGTGTCCAGGTGAATGGTCAGGAGACGCCTGCCATTAGGGACACTGGGGCCAGCATAACTGTGGTGGATAAATCGTTTTTTCAGGCTGAGGATGTTGCTAAGGCACCCAAACGCCTCACCAAGTTAGCTGGAGGGCCTGTGCAGATGCTTCCCCAATTACCAGTTCTCATCCAGTGTAACGACATGACTGTAAAGATACCTGTCAGCATACAGAGTGAGGTACCAGGACGCGTACTGTTGGGTAACGATTTGAAAACTCTCGGAGTTGTATCGCATACTCCCAGACCTCCTAGTAAACGGTTACAGGAGCTAACCAGACCTGCAAGAGAGAGGACCCTGCGCGGTACTCTCGGGGAGATGATGAAGAAAGAAATCACTCCTGCTCCATTGGAAATGGCGGCCGCTGTCTCTAGGAACACAGAAGTAAAAGGGAAACCTAAAACTTCCAAACCGAAACCAACAGCCCACATTCCGATGCAGCCGACACGGACTTCCCCGCGGTTGTCCAACGTCACACCCGTAATTCCACCTCCAGCTGTGGCTGAGGGGGAAGTACAACCCTGTATTGTAGAATTAGACTCTGAAGAAGAGCTAATGGAAGGCCAGGAACTCATTGGAGATCTGGATCCTGTTGACCATCCTGAGCTGCAGTCGTTACTGGCAGAAGGTGGACCCAGCAGGGCAGACTTCAGTAAGGGACAGAGGGAATGTCCAACTCTGGAAGGTCTTCGCCGTCAGGCAAAAACTCAGGCTGAAGGGCAAGAGCCTGGGAAACATAGGTTGCACTGGGAAGATGGCCTCTTCTATAGTGAACCAACCGAGTCTGCACCTGGAGACTACAAACGCCTTGTAGTACCCCAAGAGAACAGACCACAGTTCTTGCAGTTAGCCCACGAGATTCCTTTGGCTGGTCACTTGAGTTTCAAGAAGACTAAGGAAAGGCTCTCACTCTACTTCTATTGGCCGAAGTAGAAAAACACTGCAGAAGCTGCCATACCTGCCAAATCTCTGGTAAGGTTGGGTCCAAGAATGTGGCACCGTTAGTGCCTCTTCCCGTTGTGGGAGTCCCATTTGAGAGAGTAGGGATTGATATCGTTGGTCCCCTTGATCCTCCAACCTCCTCAGGCAACAGGTTTATACTTGTTGTAGTAGACCATGCTACTAGGTATCCTGAGGCAATTCCTATGAGGCTGTTACAGCTCCGGCTGTGGCTAAGGCCCTCCTTGGTATTTTTACTAGGGTCGGATTTCCTAAGGAAGTTATCTCTGACAGGGGGTCAAATTTTATGTCCCACTACATGAAAGCCATGTGGAAAACCTGCGGAGTAACTTACAAGTTCTCAACGGCTTACCACCCACAAACCAATGGTTTGGTAGAACGGTTCAACCGAACCATGAAGAGCATGATAGGTGCTCTAGAAGAACCCCTTAAGCGTAAGTGGGACCTTCTATTGCCATGCCTTCTTTTTGCTTATAGAGAAGTCCCTCAGGAGGGAGTAGGCTACTCTCCCTTCGAACTACTCTATGGTCATTCCGTCAGAGGTCCGTTGGCCCTGATTAAGGAGGGGTTGGAGAGTGCTCCTTCCCCCAAGCCAGTCAGAGTGACTGACTACGTGATAGGTCTCCGGAGGAGAATGTCGCACCTGATGACAGAAGCAAGCGATAACTTGAAAGCTGGACAAGCATTGGTCAAGCACTGGCACGATCAAAAGGCTAACATGGTTGAGTTCGCTCAAAACCAGCTTGTTCTTGTTATGATCCCCACAAGGCAGAGGGCCTTGCAAGATAAATGGATGGGACCCTACCGAGTAGTGGGTAAGCTCGGCGAGGTGAACTATCTGGTGGACTTGGGTAACCCCAAGGAGGCTCCGACAGTCTTTCACACCAACCGACTTAAAGCGTATGTCTCACGACCTGATGTAGGAGCGTTGCTTCTAGCATCGGCCGAGGAAGAAGAAGAGAGTGAAACTCTTCCGGATCTCCTCAGAGGCTTACCTTTAGATGAAAACATTGAAGGAGTAAATCTCTCCTCCAATCTGACACCCGAGCAACAAGAAGAGTGCAAGTCTATGTTGAATCAGTTTGCCTCTCTGTTCTCGCTCTCACCAGGCTTGACCCCTTGGGGCCAGCACGAGATACTCACTGGTGACTGTCTGCCTGTCAAAATCAGAGGATATCGCATGTCAGAAAACGTAAGAACCCACATCAAAGGTGAGGTCAGCAAGATGCTTGATCTCGGGGTAATAGAGCCCTCTACTAGTCCATGGTCTAGCCCAGTTGTGTTAGTACCAAAGGCCGGATCTAAAGAACTTAGATTCTGCGTGGATTATAGAGCTCTTAACGCAGTCACCACGACTGATGCCCACCCTTTGCCAAGAACAGATGAGTTGGTGGATAAACTTGGCGCCGCCAAGTTCCTCAGCACATTTGACTTGACGTCAGGCTATTGGCAAATAGCCCTGACCAACCATGCCAAGGAGAAAACTGCATTTTCTACCCCCGTTGGTTTATACCAATTTACGGTAATGCCTTTCAGACTAAAAAATGCACCTGCTACGTTTCAACGGATGGTAAACCAAGTTCTAACCGGGATGGAGGACTTCTGCATGGCATACTTGGATGACATAGCAGTGTTCAGCAATTCCTGGGACGAACATGTAACCCACCTGAGAGATGTTTTGCAGGCTCTTAGACGAGCCAATCTGACCATAAAGGCGAGTAAATGCCAAATTGGACAGAGTAAGGTAGTCTACCTTGGGCATGAGGTAGGCGGTGGCGAAATAAGGCCTTTGCTCAGTAAGATTGAAGCTGTGCAAAATTGGACAACACCGACTACTCAGACTCAGGTGAGAGCCTTCCTAGGCCTCACCGGGTATTACAGGAATTTCATAGAGAACAATGGGACCATAGCTTCTCCACTGAATGTCATCTCCTCGCCCAAATTCCCTAAAAAGGTTAAATGGAACGAGGAGTGCAATCAGGCTTTTGAAAACCTGAAAAAGGCTCTTTGCCAAACCCCAGTACTCAGAGCTCCTGATTACCGCCAACACTTCATTGTGCAGACAGACGCTTCCAATGTAGGGATAGGTGCCGTACTCAGTCAACTGGATGGCAAAGGTAGGGAGCACCCCGTTTGCTACATCAGCCGCAAGCTGAAGGATCCTGAAACAAGGTGGGCAACAATCGAAAGAGAATGCTTTGCCATCGTGTGGGCTCTGAAGATGTTTAGGCCGTACTTGTATGGTTCTACTTTTGTTATTCAGACGGACCACCAACCCTTGAGATGGTTAATGCAAATGAAAGGGGAAAACCCAAAACAATTGAGATGGTCGATCTGCCTGCAAGGGTTCGATTTCACCATTGAGCACAGGTCAGGATGTCACCACCAAAATGCTGATGGTCTCTCTAGGATGTATATCATCGACTAGAGGTATGAGATTCATCCAGGAGTGGATTAAATCCTCCTGTCCCTTAGTCTGGGGGGGGCGAGTGTTAGGGAGAATTCTCTGTTTAGGCTGAATTTCCTAACCTAGTGAGTCCCCCAGCAGCTTTGCTGGATTTCTGGAGTTTGTTTTTCCCATCCTGCCAAGAGTGTGACCCTTTTCCTCTCACTCTTGGACATGAATGTGTGTAATTCCTTTGAGATGTCAATGTGTTCGATGGGCTATGGGGTCTTTTACTCCATAGGGTCTCATAAGTTTTTCTATGTGTGTCACTCTGCACCCTACGTGTCGTGACACGGGGGCGCCCTAGCGGGTCCCCCCACCATAGACTCCATACCCGGGGACTGACTACTGTCTCCCCGGGCATGTAAAGTCACCATTGGCTTTACTAGACCTAAATTTACTAACAGAACTAGTACCAACCATCTTATTGTGGACGTGCTAGTAGGGGTAATACGATTACTCCTGGATCTGTTACTCGAGGGGGCACTGTCCCGTCCCTCCTCGTCGAGTTTTGGCTGGTGGCAGTGGAAACTACTTGTTATGTTCGACCCCGAGCATAACCTTATGGGATTCGTCCCATTGTTGAAGATTGATACTGTTTTTCGTTAATCTCCAACGTACCACCGATCTACTTATCTTAAATAGGTTTATCGAGTGGTATTTTCTGCCAGAACTCGGGTTGTAAAATGGCGTCTGTGTTTTTTGTGTGACTCCTAAACCAAAGGTTGAGCCCTTTGTTCCACTTTTGGCGGGCCTATGGACAGAGACCCGCAAAGGTGGCGCCATTCTGTCTGGGTTACCTCAGGGGTGTGGGAGGGGGTTTAGACACCCTGGACCGAGTTGCCCTGCCAACTCAGGTCGCACTCTGAAGTGATTGGCCCAGGTGGTGAGCCTTCCCGCTCACCACTTAGCATGTGTTGATTGACAAGCTAGGCTGAATGAATGGGGGACGTCTGCATAAAAGCAGGGCCTTTGGGACTGGATCTTCAGGAAGTCGCCACTGGACCTAAAGAATCCGACGAGGGTAACGTTGACTCGACCTGCACGACGACACCTCCGGTGGAGCCCTGCGGAATCGTCTCACAATCTCCCGACGACAGAAGAGATCTCCCTGCCGGAGAGGCTCTTTCCCTGGCTGGTGGGAACAACCAGTCTTCTTCTTCTTTGTGCTTTTTGGTCGCCCAGGACGCAGTGGTCGAATTGCCCGTGCAGAGCACCCGGCAACCGGATAGCCACTACTCCTGCACCGTGATCGAAAGGTGGTGCCTTGTGACGAAGCACTCCGCGGCTGGTTTCTTCCCTGGTGGTGCACAGGACATCTTCTCTTCGACGACGAGAGCATCTCTTCTCTTGGCCAAGACCCGTCGTGCATCCACCACCAGGAACAACTGCCCACGTCGGAGCTGTCTTCCACAACAAGGTACCGTAACCGCCTGGCTCCCCTTTTCGATCGGTTCGTGTGAGGTATCTGATTCCTCTCCGTTCCGTTGGGTTGCCTCCAAGCTTTATTCACTCTTTGTTCTGAACTGGTTCCACCTGTCGCTAACCAATTTGCTAAACGAGACTTGAATGCATCACCCGTAGAGACTTTCCAGGACATCGTGCCTTGCCTCTCACCGAGTGGGCCTGGCCGCCGAACTGTATGATCTAGTGTGATTAATGCTTTCTTGCCGTGCATTTTTACCCGCTTCAGTGCGAACCGTGTTGACTTCGTTACCTGCCTTTCTCTTCTCTCCCTTCCTCACTAAATATTCGAGTGTCATCTGGGTTGAGGTATACACCTCTGTCTGAAAATAAGTGGTGCCGTAGAACCTAGAGTTGTCGATAGTGTGGTTCAGGGGATTGAGCTTATTCCATTCTGCAGAGTAATTGTATTTTGAATTATTTGCCGTGTTCCGCTTTAGTATTTTTCATAGACGTGCTGTTATCAATAAATAACTTACTATCTTTATACTAAAGCCTGGTTGCGTGTTTACTCGTGTTGCTGCAGAGAATTACCCTATCTTGTATGCTCCCTATACTGACCAACTTTTCTTGAGAGAAGTCTGACTGCTCAGCCACAGCTACCAATTGAATCTGTGTGGTGCAGACTGCTACCAAGTGGGTTCATCGCAACACCTGTAGTCCTAAATCTTTTGCAGTGGTCCCAGAGGGAACTGCACAGGTTTCCGCCTAACACCATACCACAGCCATATCCCAACTGCCAGCACCATCCATACACAAACAACAGCATGAGCAGGCAATGGTGAGCCAGACTACACATGTACACACACCACCACACTTGCATGCATGTGTACACCTCTGCCAAGTGTCGCAGTGTTCAGATGGGCATCCATGTCACATCTGCCAATCAGGCTTCCACATCCCGCTGTCACATGCATCCATGTTGCATCACTGTTGCACCCTTGTCAAATACACAAACATGCACATTTACACAGTGCTGATACATGCTGCTGAAAACAACATACATGCGTGACATCACAAACATGTCTACTTACATACACATTCATCCAAACATATGTGCCCACACAACTGCATTTGGCATGCAAGCCTACACACACAAGCACCATCCATGTTTCACACATTACAGCTCTCGCATGTGTTAGCCTCACGGCCCTGTACACCCCCACCCATACTCGACCCCATACAAACAGATGTGCAACCTGCACACTACTGAAACATCACCACACGCACAGCTCACAATCAGGATGCATGTACACTTACCGCTCGACTCCAGACGGGTCTGCCTCTCAAGGACCTGGATGTGGAGCGCTGGGGATATGCGTTCCAGGACCCTCATCTGATCTTCCGACAAGTAGCCCCGGCGCCCCTTAGCATCCTCTGCCTTCAAGAGGCGCCGGGCCTTGTTCAGGGTCCTGGACCTGAAGTCCTCCCAGCGCTTCTTGACATGTTGGAAGTCGCGGACTGCCACCCCCTCCTCCTTGATGGCAGTCACGATGTCCGTCCAGATCCGAGTCCGTCCTTCCTTGTCGGCGTGGGAACTTCCGAAGAGGGCATCATACTGCCCCAGGACTTGCTCCACCAGGACACCAACTTCATGGCACTGAAGCGGACGCCCCTCTGCCTCTCTTGCCGGTGGTTGTCAGTGGTGCCAGATGTTGCAGTGCCCGACATGACAACCCCAGAGGCAGGAGTGGGTGGGCAACTGGGTCCTGAGGCTGGGCTGTGGAGCGATGGAATCCCAGTCGGGAGTCTTCGGTTCCAGCAGGGGTGGTCACAGCAACAGCACCCCTGGCTGATGTGCAGGCAGCAAATGGCAGGGCACGTGGGCAGCAGGCAGTCAGGCAGCAGCAGATGGCAGGTGGGAGCGTGCTGGGGGATCTGGGGGGAAGTAATTCGGCCTTCTGGGCTGGAGCGTGGTCTTCCGTGTGCTTACGCGTGGCCAGCTTGATACGGAGTGATTTGGCACGTGAAAATTCTGCACATCAGCGTGTAATTCGAGGAAAGGCCCTTAGCGCGTAAGGGCGTCTGCACGCATATGCAATTTAATTGGACAGAAGGCCCCTCAAGCGCAAGCGCCCCTGTGATGTGACGCGTGCAGGCGTGCATGGGCATTTCAGCGCGCTTGAAAAACTGCATGTCCGCGTGTAATCCGAGGAAAGGGCCCATGCGTGTAAGTGACGTGACGCACGCGGGCGTTTCCCTCAGCACGGGTTAAAGGTGAGCGGGGCCAGCAGTTCACTGTACGTGCCTTTCATGGAGACCGACGTGTGTTGCTGCTTCCTGTTGTTTTGCGCGCCATCAAAACTTCGCAGCTATCAAGGACGTATCTCTTCTTTTGGCGGGGGTATTGGCTACGCGTGTTTTTCTGCATCGCGCTAGTCAGACGGTGAGTCGCACACGCTCTTTTTCCCACTGTGGGTGCCCCTGTGTAGTGCACCCATTTTCGATGTCATAGTAGCCTGCATGTCCCACGCGTACGCGTTATTCGTGTTACTGGGTGCCACCGTGTACTGCGGGAGGTTGAATCCACGCACATAGGCTGCAGGGTTGCGTGCATGGTTTTACTGCAGTTTTGGGGTGCCTGAGCATTGAGTGACCCGTCACTACATCACCGGGGTCACATACCACCTTGCAGGTGCAGGGGGGCTGTTAACATCTTGCTTCCCACCCCCTTCACCCCAATTGCCCAGGTCAATTGTGGTGTACACCTCCCATTGGCACCACTCCATCTGTGCCGGCACTACTACATCTGTGCCACGGTTGGGAGGCCACCAAAGGTGAGGGGCGCCTCAGCTCGGCGTACTCCTCGTGGCGGGAGTGGTCGGGGATGTGGCCGTGGTGACCAGGGAGTAGGGGGACTCCAGGGTGTCCAGGGCGGCCACAGAGGGGGAAGAGGCAGGGGTGCGCCACTTGAGCACAATGTTGTGCCATGTGTCGGTGCAGTCATGCCACCACCCCCTGTGGTTCCGGGGGATGCAGCTTCTGCATCTGGCACTGGCGCCCGTGTGACCCGGCAGTCCGTTCCATCAACTGCCACGGTCCCAAGGGTAGTGGTAGCTGCAGGTGCAGCTGTGGACACCGCCACCCAGGCTCAGGGTCTGCCAGCGCAGGCTGCGTTGGTACTTGAGGAGCCCTTGGTAGATCTCCAACAGGCCAGGAGGGAAACCATAGGGGCAGGCTGGGCTGCTCAGACCAAGACATGTGTCCCTGGGGCAGTTATGTCATCTGCTGCCCCGAACAGCCGGGTGTTGGCAAGTGCAGGGGCAGATGCACCCAACAACACCCCGGTTGTGAGTCTGCCAACCAGGACCGGTGCGGTCAATGACCCTGCCACAGCTGATGTTGCTGAACAGGGTCCATTAGAGGGCACCCAGCTGCCACTGACACAAGTCAGGCCTTTGGTCGTCCCTCCACCTGCCACTCCCTTGGCTCAATCCACCGAACCCACTGGCCATACTGGACATGGCGGCATTAGCCAGCCAGGGTCTGCGCCACAGGAAGGTTGCACCTGCAGCACAGGCTGGGACCCCACACACAGCCACGACCTCCTGCACCTCGAGGAAGAAGCCTTTCTGCAAGCAGGAACTGAACTTCCTCGTGGACTACGTGCGGGGCCACAGCTATGACATGCTAGTGGGTGCCAATAGTCAGACTTCGGCTGCCCAACGTGACACCCACTGGAAGCATGTTGCGGAACATGTCAGTTCATTCGGCCATGAGGTGCGCACGGCGCAAGAGTGCAAAAAGCGTTGGAATGACATCAAACGCAGCACTAAGGCTAAGCGTGCCTCTAATTACAACTTGAGTCTGGTGACTGGCGGTGGGCCTGCACCAGAGGAGGAAGAGCTCACTCCGCATGAAGCACTTGTTGCGGAGTTCATACCACCTGAATTGGTCGAAGGAGTGGGAGAGATGCTGGACTTTGATGCCCAGTCCAGTGAGTGTTGATGCGTGTTTGTTGAGGACGTGTGTGTTTCACTTGTGGGATGTGTTGTGAATGATTGCCACTACATGTGACGTGTACATGGTTCTGATGTGTAAGTAATGCAATGCTTCCGTGATGCATGTCTCCTCTGCCTGCATGCGGGGACTCCATGTAGGCATGCTCCCTTGCCCCTCCTCCACCACTCTGCACCCCAGTTCCACCTTTGCACTGGTCTGCTTCAATCTTGCCAATGTGTACTTTCTTGTTCATGCGTCCTGTGTAGATGCTAACTTCCAGCGTAGAATCTTCCAGAAATATGCCGTGTGGTACAGCCTTAGTACTTGATGCAGGGTATCTCACTTGTACTGTGAATAGGTCAGATGTCCCACAGGGACATGAGTGCCCATTCATGCTCCATGTGCATTGCATGCATGCCCCTATGTGTCCTTGACTGGATGATCACTGTAATGCAAGTCCTTGGTTACATACATTGCATGGCATCTCATCAGCCTTCCCATGTCAACTGTGGCTCAGTACTGCGTTGCACACATGTTTAGGGTCTGACAATCTGTGTGGCTCACAGGCCTCAGCCTGTTCAATGGCCAATGACTCTGTCCAACTGTTGTTGTGTCTTCTTCACACATGGGCGGCATCCAGAGTTTTCATCATGGGTCCTGCTTACTGTCCCATCATCATTTGCAGTGTTGTCACTTGAATCACATTAAGCTGTTGATGCCAGTCAACACTGCCTGTCAATACACAGGTGTATGGTCAGCCTTTTGATACCATGCTAGGCATCCCTGCTTTGGTACTGGGGTGGAGGGGTGCTTGGCTTCAAGATATGGTACACATTGAATGCACAATGCACGTGATGCCTGAATTCGACCTTGCACTGCCTTCACATTTCCTGGCACACACCATGGAGTCATTGTACATGTAGGTAGTGAGTGGCGTACACATTTTCTGCACTGCATAGACCCACTTCCATGGAAACTGCCACCTTTCAACAGGTCTGATCACAGAAGCAATTCAAAGTTGACCCAGCATGCATGCCAGGTTATATGTTGTGTGTCACATGTCTGCCTGATGCGTTTGCTGTCGGTGTGTGTGTGTGTTGTGTGCTTCTGACATGTGTAGTGACCTTTTTTCTCTCTATTCTTCAGGTGATGACGCAATGGAGGCGGAGGATGGTGTTGTCATGCCACACACAGGGTTGTTACCACTACATCAACCCGGCACAAGTGGGGGTTGTAGGGTGGTAGGCCACGAAAACCCCAAAGTGCTACAGTCCATCTTGTCCCTGGCTGCCTATGAGTCCAGCCTTGATGACGACTCTGAAGTCCATGTTGAGTTGGATGAGCATCAAGTCCATGTGTCAGAGGTGAGTGATTCTGATGTGGACACTCCTCTGTCTGCGACACCTGCACTGAGGGATCAGACAGTCTTGGTTCCTCCGCCCGTGGTGGATCGGGACACAGGGTCACCCTCCACACCAGTCACTGATGTGCCTGGGACATCACGTCGACGATGGCATGTAGTCGTGCAGCCGCGGGCAGTGCCAACACAGCGAGGACCCCGGTCCTTGGGTCCCGCAGGGGTCAAGCCCGGCAACGCGGTCACCGCGTGCAACCGCAGTATACTGAGTGGGAGCAAGACATGACTGCCAATTCAGAACGGCAGGGGCAGAATGGAGAACATTGCTGAGAGCATGGAGCGTGTGGCCCAATCTGTGCCCCCCCCTGCTAGGCAGGTGCTTCTCCAGCAGCAGGCGGCACGGTCCACGGCCCGCTCGCTCAGGCTGGGCATGGCGGCCTCAGACAGGGCACGCCAGGCTGAAATGTCCTCTCGGTGTCAAGCAATTGCTGCTCACGCAGAGGCGCACATGGATGCCCTGAGGGAGGAGTATGCTTCCCTCAAATCCACTCTGGGTGTCCTTATGATGTCCCAGAGGCAGCGGGCAGAGGAGAGGTTTGCACAGCTTGAGCCTACCATCTCGGCTGAGCTACAGGCTTGCCGGGAGGTGCAGCGGTTGTCCAGCCAGGCCTTGCAGGAGGAACTCCGTGTTACACGTGCTACCTTGCAAGAGGAAGCATGTGTATCACGTGAGGTTCTGCATGCAGACCTACGTCACATCGCCACTCAGAACCAGGCTCACCCGTACGGCAGACTTGCTGCCGACGAGGGGCAAGCTGTGGCTAGGCGTGGCCAGGCTACTGTGCCACGTCCTCCTTTCCAGGATGAGCCAGACTCGGACGACCATCTATCTCCCACATAGGTCGGGCTGTGCAGGCGTTGAGCCCATGGAGGGTTTTTTTTTGGCTCAGCATCATCGCATGTGGATGTTGAGCAGCACCCTGTACCTCCCCCTCCTGGGTGCCTCCCCTCCCCCCCGGGTCGTATGTGGCCATTTTTGATTTTTCTTTTAGTTTAGTTAGTTAAGTTTCTGTTTGATAGTTAGTTTAATTAGGTAATGTAGGTTTTCCATAGTTAGTGTAATTAGTTAATATAGTTTAAAATTGCTTGTCTATTGTGCTTTCATGTGACGGTGCAGTGCTTTGTGGCTTTTGAAGGCATCCACTATCTGTTCCAGCTAGGCCCTTCAGGCTTGTCTTGTGTATGTGTTTGCTGCTTGGGGTCCTTGACTCACATATGCCACTCCTGCCTCCCTTATCCATGGGCTGGCAAGGATGGTTCGGTGTGACAACCTATTACACAAGGGCTTTGGACTGTCATATCTGTGGCATGTCTGGTGCTGTGTCACTTGGGTTGACACCCCAAGTGGGGATGATTTCGGTGTCATTGTCCACTGTTCAGCTTTTGCTAGATGGGGTGTTTCATGATTAATGTGTACATTCATTGCCATGCATTGTGTAGTATGTTTCTTATCTTTACTGTACACGTGCTTGTTGCAATTCATACCATAGATATTGTGTTCCACACTTTGGATGTGAAAGACGTACTGATGGTGTGATTTCTGATGTAACTCTCTGACATGGTCAAGTAATGAGATGCCTGAAGAGACACACACAGATGACTTTAAAGCATTAATCATGTGTTTCATGCCCTTGCTGCAGGGGGATGAGCCTCCAGAGCACCTTTGCCAGCAGACATGGCCCATTGGACGTCGGAATTCTGGACACGTTTGTTGGTGCCCACATGCACATGTGTGCACACGCAGAGGCACAGGGATTGCAGACCTACATCCTAGAACTGCTGACGTGTTCCAAGGAACTCCAGGCAAGGTGAGCAGCACAGGGGGGCCACAACACAGCAAAGCTTGCACCAGGCGAGTTGCACATGCAGGTTTAGTCACAGCACTGAGGGTGAGCTTGGACGAATGTTGGTGTTGAAGCACACAATGCAGCTCAGATGTGTTGGTGGACTGGTGGCTGTTGATTGTAAGGTTGTCTGGGACACCTGCAGGGGCAGTGGCACATACCCTCTGGTACACCAAGGTCCATTGAGGCACTTGTATCAACCATGTAGCCTTCCGAGACATGGAAAGGGGCAGCTCACAGGGACATACAGCAAGGGACATACTCGGGTGCAGTGCATTTCATTTCCATGTACATTTTGATAAATGCACTGCCAACTTTGTTTCGGTCATGGTGGTACACAACTTGCTCTGAAGTCATGCTGTCGGGGGGGAAATTCTGCCGGGGTCGGCCTGACCGTCCACAGACCTCCAGGCAGGGAGGCCCCAACTCCTCCCGTATATCCCAAAAGAGATAGAGTATGAGACACACGCAAGAAGCAAGGTGACTCTGCTGTTTATTAGACAAACGGCAGGGATGGGTCAAGGAGCGTACGCGTCCGTCCTGACACACACACAATCGTGGAGCTCGCAGGCCCTTTTTACCTTAGTATGACGCGCTACTTGCGTCACTTGGAAAGTTTTAGCAAAAACCTATCTCCACTCTGGATTGGTTACTCGAGTGGTAGGGTTAGTATAGCGCACATATAGAGAACGGTGTTATTGGCTGAGAGTTAGTCAGGTGGTATACCTGGGCTGTCCCTTCAATTTGATACATGAAGACCTCTGAGGATTGGTTAATGTGAATGGCGTCAGTGATAAGAACCCCAAGTTCTAATTGGTCCGCTCGTGAGCCTCCCAGTCTGGGACTATCGCTGTTCCCAGCTCGCGGTGCACCTGTCATTTGCAACAATGTTTTAACATGGGTAGGTGTAAACAATGTGAGGATTTATTCATATGTTGGGAGGTCGAATACTCCCACTGCTGCAGATGTCCAAATGAGTCTTTTAATTGTATCTGCCTGTGTCTCGAAACGTGGGATTCAGGCGTCTTCTTCCTCCTGGGCTTGGCATCTTGTCAGGTTTGGCTTTGTCACGTGAGGTGGGACCGTGTTTGAGGCAAAATTCAACACAATTAATATTGTTTTTCCTAATGTGTGCCTGGTTTATCTTGCAGGTGCGACCTTGGCGTTGGCTTGCAGCGTGTGCGATTGCAACATCGTGCCCTTGGCGGTGTGCTTTCGCCAGGCTCATTTTGCAGGGTCAACAACCCAGTTCTTGCTCATTCAATGTTCATGGAAGCTTTTGCCTGCGGCCTACTTGGGCCTGGTGCATAGGTGGGACCGTTTGATGCAGAGCGCTTTAGGTTACGGTATCATATTGCCTTGTCCTCAGTATCGTGTCCCCGTTATATTCTTCATTATGGTACATGGCTTTTTAGAAGAAGCGTGAGCAAGCCTTTTTTATATACGTTCATGATGCGTCTTGCGTTTCTGCATTTTGAAAGCCTATGTGGAAAATAATAAAGATGTACGTCCGTGAGTATGTCTGTCGCCTACGTCATAGCACTGAGTATATTCTTCGTGTAGATTGGTGCGGGAGTGTCCGGTGTGTATATTTGCACAGGTGTGCTGACCGTTGGCTAAGTCGTCATGGCATCTCTAACGACGTGTAGGTTTAGTCGAGTTGGTCCGTGCCGCAGGTGTCGGCATGGACAGGGCGGGCTGTTGGGCAGGTAGATGGGCACATCCGTATGTTCCTGTACCAGGGTATTTGGTCGTCCGGTAGATAGGCAAACTCCTCTCGTGGCGGGTGTCTGGGCCGTGATCCTCTAGGCCAAGCGCGAGAGGGGAAGGGCGGGAGCCTGTTCTTCCATTCTCCCACTTCAGTCCCTCCTCTGGTCGACTTGTCGACCACAAACATATCCTTTTCTTTATCTCCTCTTACTCTCCATATTTTAGTTATTCCTCCCAAATGTCCATAGTGGTTAACATGGTCTTCAAATGACCAATACATATATTCACAGGTTCCTCCAGGAGTGCAGTATACCCATTTCCCTATGTAGCTCCTTGGGTTTCTTGGGTTTTCGAGCTTCACAGATGGTGGGTCCAGGTGGTTGGTGATGATCTGGTTGCGCAACTTGTCCCTCTTTTTTATTATTGTACCTGTGTATTGGCCGTCATCTGTTGGCATCAAGAGGTGTATACCAACCATTTCGATCATCTCGTCTGTGGTGCGTGCCTTCCGGGCCTTCCAAAATCTTATTATGATCAGTGCAGCTCCAGCCAAAATAGTGCATCCAACTATAACCTTCAGTCCATCTGACAGCCAGGACGGCATCCATGACCATAATATTGAAAACCAGCTCTCATCCTTTTTCACACCTTTACTTTCATCCATCATTTTTGAGTGCATCTGGGCCAATTGTGACACAGCTTCCGTGAGGGTACCATTGTCAGCATCGTTAGCAGGAATGAATGTGCAGCATGATTGTCCTATCTTTGCGCAAACTCCTCCTTCCATTGCTGTGAGGAGGTCCAGTACATATCTGTTCTGTAGTGCAACCATTCTTACTGCTCGCAATTCCTCTTTTATTGCATTGAATCCATTTACTGTAGAGTTGATTGTCATCATTAGTTCCCACCTAGTTATCTGGAGCCATTTTGCGTTTGTGTAAGCCTCCAGTCCAGGATGTATTATTGAGGAGAAGAACATAGCTGCTCTGCTGAATAGTCTGTGTTCCGGCGGTATTGAGGTCAGTGCTGTTTCCGACCTTCCCCACAGGTAATTTCCTGTCAGAGGTTCTCCTTGTCTTTTCCTTCTGTTGAGGACAGTGTCGTTGCCATTGCGTCTGTTCTCTGATCCATTTCGAGGCTGTGCAGATCTCTTCTTCCTTTTGTTTCCTTCATCCATCTTGGGGAAATTCGCCATGTTCACATGCTTCTGGGGTACCACTAGTGATGGTACATTAACGTGTACTATAGTGCATACACCATTCCACGAAGGGGGCAGTGTGTGATACGCCTTTTCTCCACAGGCCCAGTAATGGTCTATTATCACTGCTGTTCCTGCTCCCCCCTCAGGTAACTCCATCACGCTTTCACAGTTGGTGTTGTATCCTACATCCACCTCTCCTTTATGTTGGTAGCATACCTTAGGCGCAGTTAACAGCAATATTGTTATTGGGTCTTCATCCTTCTCTATCCACGTGAGCATGGGTACGTACTTGATCCAAGTCGTCCAACATCTGTGGTTGTGTGCATCGATAGTTGAAATAGTTTCTTTTGTTACCATGTTGCTGCCAACCACTCCTATCTCCCATTTGTTGTCCAGGTACACCTTCCCCGTTATCGTCACCAGTGGCCTCTCCCAACATCCTGTTTTACCAGGAACTTCAGTGGCGTACCAATCACATGGTGAATACTGCAGTGTTACTTTCTTTGTTTCCCCTTTTTCAGGACCACTTGTTATGTATCTGAATGCTTCAGTATGTAAACTGCTCTTGTGGTAACTCAAATAAGTCTTGAGGAAGTTGTTTTCATATGGATATGTGTCTCGTGTTTTTCACACCAGTTGCACCACTGTCCCTTGAAATCTTCCTTTCGTTTGGAACAGTGCCAAGTATATTATGCATCGTGCTGTCTTTTCATCTATTTCTGTGGCAACAAATGTCCGAGAAGCGCTCATGGCGTATGGTATTAATGAGCAAACGTAGCAGCTGTCTTCTGTTGTCTGCTTACCGATTTTGGTCATGTGTTGGTACCACATGTTGTTAGAGACGTGTGCTGAATCTTGTACATAGTTGTCAATGCCTTTATTATCTGAGTATGTGCTGCGTTTAACTCTATTTTCCTGGTGTGGGGTTTTACTAGTACCACCTGACGTAACACCTGTTGCAGCTGGGGGTGGGGGTATGTTAGGTTTGGGTACAGCAATAATATCAATAGCATAGCTGTACTGCCATACAGAGGCAGCCAAGAACCCGGTGATCATTAAAATCCCTATCAGTTTTATTACAAATGCTAATTTCAACGGCATTTTGCTCTTACCTTGCTGCAGTCCGGCAGCTTATTTTTGCGACGTTACAGTTGCCCGCCTGAAAATTCTTAATATGCTAGTTATTAAGGTTAGTTATTGTTATTAAGCTCTCCCTATCAAGTAGTCATTCAGTGCCCAGGCGAAGAGCTGTTCCCACGCCAATCTAAGCGATCTATCTCTTAAAGCAGGCAAGTATGGTTGGAGGTGGGGCATTGAATGTTCTATGGCCAAGAGGAATGCTGTGTTGTAGACACGTACCCTCCTTCCTTTCAGGTACGTTGGCCGTTTTATTTCATATACAAATTGGTGTGACAATTCTTCCAGGTAATTATCGTCTGAGGGTACCACCTACTCCTGGGCAGTGAATTAGTTAGTTATCTACTTTCTTAACAGTATAATAATACGCTTTACCTGCATGTGCGAGAGAAAGGAAAGAGAACATTCAGGTGTTTACATGTGTATATGTGCAAAAACAATGTCCTTCAGTTCAGTTATTTCTACAGTGGTAGGGGTCAATGGGCAGAGGGTTTGGGGCTCAGGCTGGCGGGAGTCTCTTTACCCTTTGATTGTGTAACCATGGGGTGGGCGGTATGGGGATCACCCCTTTCTTTTCTAATAGTTGTCTCTGAGTAATCTGGGGGGTGGCAGGGTATGGGGACACTTAGGCTGTTAGTTGTGGAAGAAGTTTCTTCCTCCGTTGGTGACGCTGTTGTTGTTCTTCCTGTGGTCCTGTCGGTGGCGCTGGGGCGGGTCTGGAGTTTGTAGATCTTTACGTCGTGTAGATGGTTCCAAGCACGTTTGTCCTGTAACTTTACTGCTCTCGTTGATACCTCTTCTACCAGATGGGGGCCAGTGAATCGTGGACTGTTCCACTTTCTGTTGAAATTGCGAAGTAGTATGTGGTCACCTTTAGCAACTTTGCACAGTCTTTCCTTTTCCAATTCTTTATCCACGTCTTCTTGTTGGTCGCTGTTAGACCCGCCCCGCGTGCGCTCGAGCTGTTGAGACACAAACACTACACTAGTAATCAAAGAAGACACATATTGGTACATTTCGTCACAAAGAACACTCGCAGTGCTCTCGTGGTCAGTAAATGCTCTTGATGTTGGCGTTAGGGGAAGGCGCATTTGACGTCCGGTAACCACCTCGTGAGGGGTGAGGTGGTGGTCGGACCCTGGTCTATTCCTTAGCTCAAATAGGGCTAATGGAAGGCAATATAACCAACTCTTCTTTGTTGTTTGCTGTATCTTTGCAAATGCCTCCGTTAATAGGCCGTTCAAGCGTTCACATTTACCATTGGCCTGTGGGTGGTATGCACATGCAAATTTATGCTTGATGTTCAGCAAGGATGTAATGTGCTGGAACATTTCGTTTGCGAAATGTGGGCCATTGTCGGACCTTAATACCTCACACACTCCACACCTAGGGAAGACCTCCCTCACTAGGAATTTAGCTGCTCTAAATGCATCTGGGTGTGAACAGGGCCCTGCTTCAATCCACCTCGAGAATGGGCATACTACTACAATCATATACCTATTTCCTTGACATAGGTTGATCATATCAACGTAGTCAATATGGAGATGTCGGAACAGTCCCTCTGGCCGGGGTATAGTACCTCTTATCACCTTCAGAGTGTGGCCGGCCGTAAACTGTTGGCATGTGAGACAGTTGCTGATAAAAGTTGACACATGAGAATTTAACTCGGGGCAGAACCTGTCTTCCCTAATTCGTGCTGCAATTACTTCCTTACCTGTGTGGGCTGGGTAATGTAGTTGGCTCAGGGCGGTGTTCAAAAGTGCCAATGGTATTACAACCTTTCCAGTGTAACCCTGGCGCCATAGTGCGTCGGTTGGTGACATTGTGCATCCTCTTTTTACCCATATTTCTTTTTCGGCCATTGGTGCAGCCGCTTGTAGCTCCATAATCTGTGTGGCTGGGAGATGGGTGTACCCTTCTCTTATCAACATCTCCTTAGCCATTCCCCTCCCTCTCCCTCTCTGTGACTCTGGGGGGTTCCATATCTCACCAAAGTATGCAGCATACTTCGCATGTGCGTCTGCTGCTGCATTCCCTTTTGAGATGTGGTCTTCACCATTGGTGTGTGCGGTGCATTTTAATAAAGCTAATTCTTGGGGGTCATGTATTACTTCAATTAGTTCAGCCAATAGGAGGGCATGTTGTACTGGAGTGCCATCAGCTCTCCTAAACCCTCTTCTTCTCCATTTCGACAGCCCTGAGTGGACAGTGGATGTAACATACGCGCTGTCGGAGTATATGGTCACTCGTTTGTCAAAGCTTTCCTTCAACGCCAAGATCAGTGCAACTAATTCCGCTGCTTGAGCGGAGTAATGCTGTGGTAATTGTACACATTTCATGGCCACACACACCGGTACCTCCATCATTTTTACCACTGCTGCCCCAGTCCTCGATGACCCATCAATGAACAGGAGCTCACACACCCTCTAGTGCGTTTTCTTCAACCTTTCTAGTACATGAGTACATTTCAGTTATTTGCGTACAATCGTGGGCATAATCTCCCTCCTCAATTACTTCTGCTAGGAACCTTGCAGGGTTAACCGTGCTACATCTAACAATTGATAGTTCAGCTCTGGATAAGATGATCTCATATCCTGATGCCCTTTGCGTGGTTAGGGTGGACTTAGGTTTATTCAATATGGCAAATAGTGCATGTCCCACAAACAGTGTAGTTGGGCACCCCATGGTTATTGCTGATGCTTTCTCTACCGCAAAAGCAGCTGCGGCGAGACCTTGTTCGCAAGGGAAATGACCTAGCATCACAGGATCTAAGTGGCCACTGTAGAATGCTACTGGCTTGTAGCCCATGCTTGTTTTTTGGGCCAACACTGCTTTCATTACTGCTGAGTCGCAATGTGAAAATATGAAAAATTGTCGCTCATAGTCTGGGGATGCCAGTACCGGAGCAGTTGATATCGCATCTTTCAACTCATCAAAAGCCTCTTTCATTTCCATTGTCCACCTCAGCTTTTTCTCCCCTTTATTAGCTTCCTTTAACGCCTCAAGCAGGGGTCCTATGTATGAACTGTAATCAAATACCCATGCTCTACAGTAGTTGCACAGTCCCAGGAACTGCTGCAGTTCCCTCACTGTTTGTGGCACTGGTGTGTTTGAAATGGCCTGTGCTCTTTGTGGTGCAATCTTTCTTCCATGTTGGGATATGAGCTGACCAATGTAAAGTACCTGTTCTTGACAGTACTGTAGCTTTTCCATGTCTACCTTGTAACCTTTCTCAGCCAATATTGTCAACATCTTTAATGAGTCCTCTCTGCATGTTCTTTCGTTTGTACTGCAAATTATTATATCATCGACATACTGCAGCACTGTGCTTTCCACTTCAATGTTACCCAAATCCATCTGTATCACTCTGTTGAAAATTGAGGGTGATTCGCAATACCCTTGTGGCAATCTGGTGTGTTTCCACTTTGTGTTTCTGTAAGTGAAGCTTGTCAGATCTTGTGAGTCTGGGTGCAATGGTATTGAGAAGAATGCATTTTTAAGGTCGATCACTGTAAATCGTGATGCTTCTGCTGGAATGCCACACCATATTGTGGCCGGGTTTGCTGCTATGGGATACTCTGCTTCTACTATGTTGTTCAAGGGTCTGAGATCCTGTATGAAGCGCCAAGAACCCCCTTTAGCCTTGCGCACTGGGTATACAGCCGTGTTACATGGTGATTCTGAGGGGACCAATATGCCATTATTTATAAGGGCCGTTATGGTTTCATATATGCCCTCATCTGCCTCTTTTGATAGTGGGTACTGTTTCACTCTGGGGAGTATTGCATCTTTTTTCAATTTTATCCTTACTCCCCCTATACTTTTTATGCACCCCACGTCATAGGGGCTAGTAGTCCACAGTGATGTGGGTACCTTTGTCATATCCTCCTTAAAGAAGGGGACTGGGGTGCATGCGGGTGCCTCAAGCGCCATTGCAATTTTCTGTGCTACTTGTTTGTATGCCACTCTTAGCCATATTTCCACACTCATCATAAACACCATTTCACCTTCCTCCTTTTCATCTGAGAACAGCTCCTCATCTGACACTTGGGTGAGTCTACATCCTTCCGCTAGTGCTATCACTGCCCTCCATGCCCTTCCTTCTCTGTCTTGGGCATGTACAGCAATGTAATCAGCTGTTGCTATAATGCTCTCAATGTCCACTGGAACCACCTTTCCTTCTGGCTCATTGACTGGTGTTTCTGGTCTGAACAGATAGGCTGCTGGCCTCCTCCACATTTTTCCCTCTATCCCTGGCATCCATGCAAATGCCATGTCTGTCCCGTACTGGAAGAGCTCGCCATCTACTGGCTCCGCCCTAATCACTGTTTGTCCGCAGTATGCTTGCATAATCTGTCGTGCCGTGAGCATGTTAATCCCTGGAGTGGAGCAAATTATGCCGTCCTCAGTAAATGAGATCGTCATGTTCAATCTGTTCATTATGTCTCTCCCCAGTATATTTACTGGTGATGCACTATAATATAGAAGTGGGACTGACAGGTCATAATCTCCTATAGATAAGGGAATGTTATCAGTAAAAGGAACCAACCCTTTAGCCCCAGAGAATCCTTGGGTGTTCATGGCTTCGCCTGACATCTTAAAATTACCTTCCCTTATGCAAGACCGGGTCGCCCCGGTGTCAACAAGGAATGATAACCTTTTGTCACCTATCGTTACTTCTATGCGTGGTGCCTCCGCACTATTATGTGTTACTGACAGGATGGGACACACTAAGGCCGTCTGTGGGCTGTCCTATTGAGGGTACAACGATTGACCATTTCCTGTGTAAGGGTTGTGTCCCAGGACCGTCACCCTACCCAGTTGTGTTTGTTGCACTTGGGGTTGTTGTGTTATCGCTACCTGTTGTTGTGGCAGTGAATGTGTCTGTGGCTGTTGTTGTGTTATTAGTTGTTGCTGTTCATTTCCCTGTTGCAACGTCTGCTGTTGCTGTATGCCCTGTTGTTCCTGTGTGGGCCTTGGTTGTCCCTGTTCACTCCATGACGGTGTTCCTGGTCTTACTCTACACGTGCGTGACATGTGCCCTAATAATCCACAACTCCAACACACCGGTGGTTCCCTACTCTGCCATGGAAAGCTTCCTGTGTCGTCCTGGTATACTGGTTGCCCTGTGGGATAGGAACTTCTTAGTCCTCCTACCTGCTGTTGGGTTTTATATCCGTATCCTCTCCCTCTCATAATTCCTTCTCTCCCCCTGTTGTAATTATAATACCCAGCTCCTGGCATTGGGTATCCTCCTCCCATGTTGGTCGTGTATGGTTGTAGTGGCGGCACCTGTTGTGTTATAGTCTGTGAAGGTGGTATTTGGGAGGGATCTTGTGCAGCCACTACTTGTGTGGGGCTTTGGGTCATTGTTGTAGGCGTAGTTATTAGTGCCCCTTCCATTGTGTATTTAGTAAGCTTTTTCTGTACTAGTTTAGCCTCTTCCGTTTTCCTGTCCTCTTCCTTTTGTTTCATTTTTCCTTGCCATGTCCTGCAATGATGCACTATAGTCAGTTGTATTTCTGGCCATGCTTTTGCTTCCATTCCCACTGCTTTCTTCAGTTGTTTCTGAACTCCTTCCGGGAGCCCTTGTACTAGTATATGATAAAATATTGCGGGTGTTTTGTCCCATTGTTCTCTAGTTTCCATGCGCCACTTCTCTTGGATTTCCTGGATATAATCAACAGGATTTTCGTTCTCACGCATCTTGCGGGAGGTAATTGCTCCTATGTCTGATGTGTCTGGGTACTGTACCCTCAGTGCCTGCCATAGTGCATGTCTGCAGTTTGCAAATGGTGCCCCATCATGCAATGTGTTTGTTATTGTTACCCCAGGGAATCCTGCTCTCTTCCAAATGTCATCCGCTGAATCCCCTAATATCGATATTAGAAGGCCCTTCACATCTCCTACTGCCAGTTTCTGTCCTGCGGTGTGTTTTTCCATTTCATATATCCACTTACCCGCACCTCCACTTAATGATGGGAGCCTGCATTTTATATTTTCTTTGTCTGTATGCTTCCAAGGGACATACTGTGGCCTAACCCCTCCCCTCTCCAGAAGTAGCATTAGGTTATGTCTCGTTTTACCCTTTGTGTTCCATAAAATCGAGTCCTCACACCCTTCTTCTTCCTCCCTTTCTTCTACATCATCAATTTCATCCGTATTTCCCCTGCTCGTAACTCTTTCTTCTCCATCTTTTCCCCTTCTTCCATCATTTCCTGTATTTAGTGTGGGCATGTGTATTCGCCTTTCCTGCCTGCATCTAGGGAGGTCCCTAAGCCGACATGCATAGGGTGTTAGTGCGTCTGTGAAGGGTGCAAGTTTTATTGTGCGTAACTAGCGTGAGGTGGTTGAGCATGTAGGGTGCGATGGGAGAGGGCGTGATGGGGACGGTGCGGCCTCATGTGTCTGTCTTTCCGCTATTCCTTGCTCATCCTCCTCACTTCTCTCCAGCTCATCCTTTCTCCTACGGATCCATGGTGAGTCTGTGTTGGTCCGGGTGATGTATAGTTTATCTAGGCTTTCCCTTTCACTGTTTCTTCCTTCCTTCTCCACTCCTTCTTCTTCCTCACTACAAAAGTCAGTCATAAACGGCACCCCCCCACTCAGTCTTTTTCCCCTTTATTGTTACTGTTTGTAAGTCTACTAGGTCCAGTTCTCCTTTTTCTCCTTTATCAACCGCTCCCCTTTGCGCTGATGTTGTTGCTACTTCTGTGTCTTTATATACATCCCCCCATACTTCTCTCTCTCTTCTCCTATCTTCTCTTTCTCCTTCATTTCTCTCCTCCATCTCCCTACCATTTTCCTCCCTTTTCCTTTTTAATTCCTCCATTACTTCACTACTCATCTGTTCCAATATTCTTTCATCGTCTCTCTTCCTTTCCCATTTCACCCTTTCCCTTTCCAATAGGCTCTCTATCACCCTCCCTTCTTTGTATTTCTTAGTCGTTTCTGATAGTAGTCTCCTCTTCCACATTGCCATTTCTTTTTCTTTCTCTTCTTCTTCCCTTTTCTTTTCTCGCAGCACTGCTCTTGATACCCTTTCGGCTGCTGCTTTTACCCTTTCAGCTTCTCTCCTTTGCTCCTCAGTTCGTTCCCTTATTTTTTCCAATTCGTTCTTACCTTCTTTCCTTTTCCTCGCTCTCTCTCTTTCCTCCCTCTCGAGCTGTTTGATTAATTCATTCTGCTCATCCCTTAGTTCTGCTAGTCGTTCCTCCAAAATCTCTTCCTTTTGCCGTAACAGCTCTTCCCCTCTCATTCCACTCTCCCTGGTATTATCCTCGTCTGTTTTCCTTACTACCTCCTTCTCTTCCCCTGTTAATGAACCTCGTAATTTTAATAGTATCTGTGCAGCTACCCACTCATCATTTCCTATTTCCACAGTTTGTTCTTCCCCAGTCCTCCCCTCCCCTACTGGCATCTTCCTATGAGCCACATATGGTGGAGGGCTGAATGCCGGGTTCGAGTACCCCTCAGCCGCCCTTAACTGACCTCTTTCTATTTCTCCCAACTCCCTTAAAGGGTACAACCCCCCTCCCTCTGTTTTCACTCCCTTGGCTAGGGGTATATCGTTGCTCAGTTCCTCTTTTATTTCATTTGATGTATTATTCTTTTCTCCTCCCTCTTGTCCGTTCCCCGTGTTCTTTGGGTCTTCACTCCCCTTTTTCCCATCCTCTCCTTCCTCCTTAATCTCTTTTTCTTCCGGTATTTCCCCCACAGTGAACATTCCATTTGGTCCTGGTCGGGACACTTGGAACATCCTCCATAAGTTAAACACCTCCACATGGTTTGCCAACTTCTTCCCTTTGTATGTATTATCCAGATGGTTTAGTAGTGAATGTTGGGCATATGGATCGAAGCTACCATTAGGCGGCCACGGTGTTATCATTTTGTTGTCCGTCCCCTGGGTCCATTCTATGCTATACTTAATCAGTTTCTCCCTATGGGGTGACAGTGTTGTACATATGTGTTGTAGTGGGGTAGTGAGGGTGTTCCCCCACCCTCCCGATCCTGTCCCGTATGACATAGTAGCGCTCCACTTGTTACCCTTCCCCTATTTGGTAGCGGTTATCTCACTAGCAGTTTACAATATGCAGCCTTATATCGTTACCTGGCCCCGTAAATTTGGGGACTTGCGATAGTCCGCTAAGGGAAATTATAAAAATATAGTATTTACATTTGTATATTTTCTTCAGTCTTTCTTCCTTTACGCGATACCCTTACGGCCCCCTGCGGCCGAGGCGCACGTAGCCCCCTGCGGCTGCGTACCCCTTATGACGCTCTTATACAGTCGTCCTATTTTCACTTGCTCCTCCTCCTTCTTTTACACTTGCCGTGGCCGGCGTTCTCCGTGCGCAGCCACGTCCCCCGTTTCACCTTTCCCCGATCAACTCATTACCGTTTATCTCCGTTTCCACTCCCTTACCACGGTTCTCTTCCCCACCACTCTCAGAAAGAAAGATGTCTTGTGCTCGAGATATCCTATGGAAGCCCTACTGGTGACGTCACTGATCTCTTCGAGCTACTGGTAAGTTCTTCATATATTCTTTAAGTTCAAAATACACTTGCAATCTACCCCCGTTAACCTCACAGCTGTCTTCCTATCACTCCTGGAACAAGGTAATCAATAATATAATCGGACTGCGCACGCTGCGTCGCCTCGCGTGTGATACGCCCCTCGACAGGAGGGCTTAACCAGCCAATTATCTTCCGTATTAGGCAACTAACTAGCTACCGCCTACAGGGAAACGTCATCTACCTATCGAGTTTCTTGCTCGAACAATAGGGATCCTCATCTACTCATTGATCAATAAATGCCAAATCGTAGGAAACCACACACACACACACACCCTTACACATAGTCGCGACCTAGGCCAATCAGTGTCTACGAGCGGCTGCACGTGATGTTTTCGTGCTCCGCCCTCCCCCCTTCGCGTAACGTAGCCGACTGCTCTCACACTCGTTCGGCTACCATTCATTCCTTTGCCAACACTAAATTGTCAAACCTTCGCCGCGCACCTGTGCAACACCTCCCACCTCCCGTATTTAATTCCTCCCCCCTCCCTCACAATTTCACATTGCTTGTTGTGCGTGGTATGCTCACCAAGTTCTCTTGATGCGGGGCCGCTCGACTGCGTGCACCCCTCCAAGCGGCTCGCCACCTCCCCTCGTCTGGACCACGTCTGGACACTCGCCAACCGCGGGCGGGATACTTCTCAACCGGCTCCCGAGGGCCAATATCCGGATTGCGCTGTCCGGTCTTCTCGCAGCTCCGCGATGGTCCTGTAGTCCTCAGAAGGGGGCAACGGCAGATGGGGCCGCGCCGCCGGGCCTCCTCGCAACGCGATTACCTGGAAAAAGTAAAAATAAAAAAGCAGATCTTAAACAGATCTCAGCAGTGCCTCCAACTTGTCGGGGGGGAAATTCTGCCGGGGTCAGCCGGACCGTCCGTAGACCTCCGGGCAGGGAGGCCCCAACTCCTCCCGTATATCCCAAAAGAGATAAAGTATGAGACACACGCAAGAAGCAAGGTGACTCTGCTGTTTATTAGACAAACGGCAGGGATGGGTCAAGGAGCGTACGCGTCCGTCCTGACACACACACAATCGTGGAGCTCGCAGGCCCTTTTTACCTTAGTATGACGCACTACTTGCATCACTTGGAAAGTTTTAGCAAAAACCTATCTCCACTCTGGATTGGTTACTCGAGTGGTAGGGTTAGTATAGCGCACTTATAGAGAACGGTGTTATTGGCTGAGAGTTAGTCAGGTGGTATACCTCGGCTGTCCCTTCAATTTGATACATGAAAATTGTTACATGAAGACCTCTGAGGATTGGTTAATGTGAATGGCGTCAGTGATAAGAACCCCAAGTTCTAATTGGTCTGCTCGCGAGCCTCCCAGTCTGGGACTATCGCTGTTCCCAGCTCGCGGTGCACCTGTCATTTGCAACAATGTTTTAATATGGGTAGGTGTAAACAATGTGAGGATTTATTCATATGTTGGGAGGTCGAATACTCCCACTGCTGCAGATGTCCAAATGAGTCTTTTAATTGTATCTGCCTGTGTCTCGAAACGTGGGATTCAGGCGTCTTCTTCCTCCTGGGCTTGGCATCTTGTCAGGTTTGGCTTTGTCACGTGAGGTGGGACCGTGTTTGAGGCAAAATTCAACACAATTAATATTGTTTTTCCTAATGTGTGCCTGGTTTATCTTGCAGGTGCGACCTTGGCGTTGGCTTGCAGCTTGTGCGATTGCAACATGGTGCCCTTGGCGGTGTGCTTTCGCCGGGCTCATTTTGCAGGGTCAGCAACCCAGTTCTTGCTCATTCAATGTTCATGGAAGCTTTTGCCTGCGGCCTACTTGGGCCTGGTGCATAGGTGGGACCGTTTGATGCAGAGCACTTTAGGTTACGGTATCATATTGCCTTGTCCTCAGTATCGTGTCCCTGTTATATTCTTCATTATGGTACATGGCTTTTTTGAAGAAGCGTGAGCAAGCCTTTTTTATATACGTTCATGATGCGTCTTGCGTTTCTGCATTTTGAAAGCCTATGTGGAAAATAATAAAGATGTACGTCCGTGAGTATGTCTGTCGCCTACGTCATAGCACTGAGTATATTCTTCGTGTAGATTGGTGCGGGAGTGTCCGGTGTGTATATTTGCACAGGTGTGCTGACCATTGGCTAAGTCGTCATGGCATCTCTAACGACGTGTAGGTTTAGTCGAGTTGGTCCGTGCCGCAGGTGTCGGCATGGACAGGGCGGGCTGTTGGGCAGGTAGATGGGCACATCCATATGTTCCTGTACCAGGGTATTTGGTCGTCCGGTAGATAGGCAAACTCCTCTCGTGGCGGGTGTCTGGGCCGTGATCCTCTAGGCCAAGCGCGAGAGGGGAAGGGCGGGAGCCTGTTCTTCCATTCTCCCACTTCAATGCCTTGCTATATGGGTCTGTCTGCTTACCCAGGGAACATTGCATGTTGTGTGAATTGTGACACATTGGTGTTCCATTTGCCACGCACCCACCGGCGGCTGACTTACTGCATTGACTGTGTATGACCCATCACAAGGGTAATGCTATATATGGGTACGAAGCATCTACACCAGATTGTCTTTTTGTAGAGGAGTTTGTTTCTATGGGGCATGTTTGGTGGTGTGTTTTTGTGTAATTGGCACGTACAGGTTGTTGACTGTGGCTCTCTTTGCAGCATTGCAGTGCTCCTGTAACCGGACCTGAGAGTGCACAGGCAGGAGGCCAGCACTCAAAACCAGAGCTAAGTGTCTTGTTGTTTTTCTTTCAAACTGCTCTGCATAGGCTTGCTGGGGGGTGCACTAATGCATGGATGAATGTGTAATTCAATTTGGTATGTTTTTTTCCCCTAATCACCCGGAATCCTATCCAATTTTGAACCCTGTACCCTCTACCCGGTGTTCCTGCTTCCCGTACCTATCCAAGCAACGTTCCCTAACCCTTTTTCCCCGCTGGGGTGGTGGATGCCTGTGTAAGCCCCAAACTTGCAGGCGCCAAAACCCTAGAGGGGGTGGTTGGTTCGTGCCACTCCTAAGCCTGGACTACAGAAGGCCATGACAATGATGTCCAAGTTTGTTTGGATTGTGTATGTGTTCATGCAGGTAGTACATTTTCGTGCATTCACTACTTGACATTTGTGATGTCATCTTTGATGTCGTGGGTGTTACTCTTAGCAGTGCAC
Organism: Ambystoma mexicanum; assembly: GCF_040938575.1. Classification (NCBI taxonomy): domain Eukaryota; kingdom Metazoa; phylum Chordata; class Amphibia; order Caudata; family Ambystomatidae; genus Ambystoma; species Ambystoma mexicanum. The sequence goes on from NC_090926.1 coordinate 526,020,420, forward strand.
GGTGGTGGTGCGAGTTATGGTTGCTGAGCTTACCATAACTGGTGAATTTCAAGGGTTTTTCGGTTTTACTTGGAACCATAACGTCCCTTTAACAAAGTATTTTCACTGAATTTCATAGGTTTTTAGTAGCGCAACTTAACCATAACGTCCCTTTAACAAAGTTTTTTCACTGAATTTCATAGGTTTTTAGTAGTGCAACTTAACAATAATGACTTTGACTTTATATACATATCATATGGAACTGACTGTCTTCTACTGTACATGATGTCCGCAAACTCATTTAATGTTCGCGGACATGTTCAAAGAACAGTACCACTACATAAAAACTCTGGGGGGGTATGTTTGATTGTTACATCATAACATAGGAACATTTAACAAATTCAAAAAGAAGCACACAAACACATTATATGTACTAATACATAAGAAATGTAACCCATATATACAACAGACTAACCAATCATTTAAATGCACTATGTTCTAAAATGGAATATACCACAAGAAAATAAATTGGTTCCAACATAATTACCTCACAAACACGACAGAACTGAGAACAAGAGCAGACCCACTGAGTACATAGGACATATCTTACCTGAAATAGTAAGTGTACTTAATTTTATTCATATATCTATAAACTTTCTGTATTAGATAAAAAAATATATTATCTTTTTTTTTTCTCTCACAGAAATGTCTAGGACTCTGGAATGGCTAGAGGAGCATTTCCCACATGAAGAAATGTCACAAGATAGTGAAACTAATGGTAAACACTTTATAATATAAACCATTTAATTATTATTATTTTGTATACATTTAACATATATATATTTTTTTTTTACAGAGCATACCAAAATAGAAAATACTTCAGAAAAACCTGTTATGGATAACACTTTTCACAGTATAGAAGAAAAAATTGATTTATTGTTGACTAATGTTAATAATTTGAAAACTTTTGTGGAAGATCATTTTAAACCAAAAACCTCGTACAATTGCCCCACGTCTACTTGTCCCTCCTCACCATATCCCAGTCAATTATCCCCAAACCCTCTCCATAACCCAAAACGTTTTGATGAGACTTCCATCCCTACTTCACCTAATAACAATCATGTTGAAACCCCTAATTCTCCTGTTTTAGTTTCTGTTTCTGCCTTACCTTCTCTGTCATAAATTATTAATATATGTTAAATACATTTTAATTTTTATATTGTGTTGTAAATAGTTTTTTTTAAAAAAATAAAGTGTCCTAAAGAACACTATATCTGTCCGTAGTGTTCGCTATCAAGTTTAAACTCTTCTAAGAACACAATTGGTGTCCTGAAATGTTCGTACGTAAATGAAAATGGAGGTGTCCTGAAGAACACTATACCTGTTCGTAGTGTTTGCTAGCAAGTTCAAACTGTTCTAAGAACACACGCGGTGTCCTGAATTGTTCGTAATTAAACGAAAATGGAGGTGTCTTAAAGAACACTATACCTGTCCGTACTGTTCGCTAGCAAGTTGAAAATGCTCTAAGAACACAATTGGTGTCCTGAAATGTTCGTACATAAACGAAATTGAACATGTCCTGAAGAACACTATGTCTGTCCGTACTGTTCGCTAGCAAGTTTAAACTGTTCTAAGAACAAACGCAGTGTCCTGAAATGTTCGTTTCATGTTCGACGCAATTTTAATTAGTTCAGGACACGAACAGTGTCTGTAGAACATCAACGCGCATGCGCTAGCCAATCTCCGTGCATTTGGTGTCCTGTGGACATGCGCTTCCTTCGCGGACTTGTTCCCGAACGGATCATATGACCGCGCCCACGCTGATCGCGTGTTCTGAATGCGGACACTGTTCGGGTCCCTGAACAAATCAAAAGTACATTTTCAATTAATCCATAATATTTTTAAATAAAATTTCACCATGGCACAAGTCCCACATAGTAATCGTGATTTTCTACATACCTTTTGAAACTTTTCAAACTTTTTTTTGTGTTCGATCTGTCCACGGACAGCGCACATGTTCGCGGACCACGCACAAGCACCCCTATAAAATACCACACCCTAGAGTTCATTCTTATTGTGTTTCTGGCTTTTCTACAAAGCACAGTGAATTGTACTGCCAACTGCAGATTTCCATTGCATCTTTGATGGCATCCCTGGCTGCTGAACTGCCACCTGGTGCTGCACCTGCTTCAGCACCACCCCCACCCCCTCCACCACCACCACCTCCCCAAGGGCCTGAAGAGGGGAACAGGAGTGAGGATGTGGAGGAGGAAGAAGAGGATGATGAGAATGAGGTAGAGGAAAACCCTACTACCCGCACTAGGCGTGAGTCTTGGGTGTGGCGGTTATTTACCATTCATGGGAATGTTCCTAAGGCTCGTGCGAACCGTGTTACCTGCAATGAGTGCAAAATAATACTCAGTCACGGGAAGCACGGTAAGTACAGCTTTGGGACCACTACTATGAAGCGACTCCTGAGGTCATTTCACTCTGTGGCTATTCGCAGGGTTGTACCTTGCGAAGAACGTAGCAGGTTGATTTCCTCTACTTCATCCTCTGTTTCTGATCCTGTCACCACAAGGACCACCTCTGTGGGACAGCACTTCCTCAAGCTGCCTCACAGGCCATACAGAATGCTGATGACCCTTACCTTTCGAGGGTCACAGTTGTATGTATGTACTGTGACACAGTACTCTGCAGGGGGAGCTACGTCGTAGTGCTTTTGAGACTATTGTCTCAGAGCACGAGAAGATCTGCTCACTACCCAAATAAAACGCACTCTACATCTTCCTCTCTCAGCTCGCACTTTCTTATCCCTGTGGTTGGTGTCCCCCCTTTACCTTCCTTTCCCCTCCTCTCCTAGTGTGTCGTGTATAAAAAACCAAAATAAATCCAAAATATCAAAAATCACAAAAAAAATAAGGCTCTTTTCAGAGCCGCCTTTCACAGTTAAAAAATAGAAGTGAAAATAAATGAAGCAGGGCCCTTTGTATTTTTTAGAAGTCCGCGGATAGTTCGCGAACATTTAAAAAATTGGGTTGCTACCCCATCACAAACATTGCAATTTTCACTGGGAGGAAGTGGTGGCTCTGAAAAGAGCCTTTGGGGGGTGTTTGTAAGTCAAAAATTATAAATGCTTAACACCTACTTCAAAATGGATGTTGTAATTCCAAAAAAGGTTGCAATGCATTTTGTACATTTCTCAGAAAAATCTGATTGCCACCAAAAGTAAGATGGACTCCATCTTTGCGAAAAATGTTTGTACTTTGAAACAGAATATTTTCATTGTGAAAAGAAGACATGCCAAAATCATTTAGAAAGGCACAAACAGCTTTATTAACATTGCGCCTTGCTTTTTTCATTTGTGGACCAAATGAAGAAGAACTAAGCCACATTTGTCTCTGCGCAATCCGTGAAAATATCACTTGAGAATTAGGAAACATGTCCATAACCTTCCCAAGTCCTTCTTTCATAGCAAATTGCAAAACAAATTCAGTCACATCTCCTAAACTGTTCCCACCACAAGGAATTACAATTATGTCTGGATGTTGCTCTGTCTCCAAAGTAGCACAGAGACGTAGCAAGTCTAACCACTTCATTCCATGTACTCCATGCCAGTGTACTTCCACATGTGGGAATCCAAGATCTACAACTACTCCACAGCTTTCTGCATGCACCTTCAACCAATATATCCATGAATCTCCCAAAATCCATAAATCTTTTTCCTAAAATACACAGACATAGCTATCTGTTCTCTCAACAAAAACAGTATATGAGAAACTCTCTTCTGGCAAAACACACCCACTAAACTTTCCTGACCAATCCCTTTTAGTACTCATTCTCATTTGCATGACTTCTGAACCCAAAAATCCCCGGATGTAACTCCCGATGTCCGCGAACTACCGCCATGTCCGCGGACATATCGTAACATAAACAGCCCTTCTACCATTTCCACTTCACTCTCTCTGCCATTCCCTCATTGGATGTAGCTAAGAAATCACATGACCATGCACCAATCACATTCAAGACCTCTACATCTAACTGCATCATCATAGATCAGCACTGCAAATGTAATGTGAATCTTTCTGAGTACAAGTGTCATATCATTGGCAAGCACCATCTACCAGAAATACTGTACAAGTCTCCAAGATTTCTACTTGCGGCTCCATGCATATCCACATGCATGAAGACAAACTTCAGGTATGCATATTTTCTGTACAGTAGATGAACACATTTTCAAACAGACTTTTAGCTTGTGTAATCTGTAAAATGAATTTACTGTATTTTTTTCAATTTCCTAAAATCAACTATCACTTATAAACCTTTCTACTATTTACTTTCTTTATACACACACTCAAATCATGTTAAACTAACATTTTTTAAATGAAATATATAGACTACATATATTCAAACAAAATTGCATGCAAGCACAATCTATGTTTAAATCTTTAAAAAAAATTCTTATACAATTTCATATTTTTTTGTTTTTATTTATTTATTTACTTAATTACTTTAATTTAGACATGACATTGAGACGCTATTACCTAGAACAGCTTAGTTACAGAAATAGTGGTATTCACTAGTATATTATACATTTCACAAGACATAGTAAAGATATTTTTTTTGCTACAGTTAGTCATTCAATACAATTTGTTCATTAAGAACATATCATATGTACTGAACTGATGAAATGTATCTTATGTAAATAAATTAGTATAATGGTTTTAAAGAAGGCACTGAGGATTTCAATTAAAAAAATCAATTTCTAAATTAAAAACAGCGCTATATACAAACAAAGTTACTAATTTGAAGCTTTTACAATTGCAGTGAAGACCAATCTCCTGAAAAGAAGCAGCCGAATTCGAAGAACAAAGAAGAACTAAGAATTTACCTGTTAATTTAAGAAAAAAGTAAGTAGAATATCACCATAATATTTGTATTATTACTCAAACATACTATAACATTAAAACAAGCTATTTCTCTGCCTAAAAATAGAGATTGTGCGCCATTCTGTCCAAAAATCCCCAAGTCTTAAACAGCGATTTACAGCCAGAATGGCCCACAAATTCCTATTTTTCGACACACAAATTACCCAACTCAACCGCTAGAATTTAGATGTTATAGAACAAACAACTGTTTTAATTGTATAGCATTAGATATACTATGTATACTTCTCCACACCACTAGCTTACTTTTTTTCTGTCCTCTGAACCCCAGTTTAGTTACACATTAATTTAATAATACCCATCCCTAGTAGTTGTAGTTCCCAATGCACAATCACACACCATTACATGCATCTTTATCATCTTACTCAAACACTCATGCACACACCACACATACATTGCAGAACACCCCAACCCATACCTTCTTTATTTTTTTCAACAGACCCTAAAGAATGCCTACCCAAAAGTCAAGTCCGTAGAAAGCAACGCAAAAGTGGAACAAATGAAAATAAAAGTGTCCAACATAAGCATCCATATCTAGCAGAATTTGTAAAAAAAAGTTGAAACAAAACAGCTAATACAGTCATTTAGTGAAACACAAGAAGTTTCAAGTACAGAAACTTTGCCTCCTCTATCAAAATGTAAAACAAAGCAAAAAACAATGAACAGAAAATCAGCTATCACTACAGATAAAACTACTTCTTCAAATTTTAATATAGTGCAAAGTAAGCATACCAAGAAAAGTATTTTAGCCAAAATGTACCGCCACAAAGTCCTTCAAAATCTTATAAAAACAGGCGAGAAATCAAGCTCAATGCTTAAAACCTATTGTACGAAATTAATCTTAGAAGCGTTGATGGACAGTGCAATTCTTCTCAAAAGAAAGTTATATATTTTACTGTTAAACAAAATGAAACCACTAACAAAACTAATAACTAAATTACAAAAAAGACTTCTCAATAAGTGAAATGTCAACAGAAAGAACTTCTTAAGTATGTGCGGAGGTGAATGGAATCACACTACGAGCACAGAACCATATTTTAATGAAGACGCGTACAAACAAAGGCAAACAAATACAATTGCCATACATAGCAGTGGTCGAGGTTATGAAAAAGTGAATAATACCATAATGGAACAAGAAGTACTCCTTACAAAAATATGCCCTGAAAACTTAGAATTACCCCTCCATTCAACTGAATCAGAACGTTGAGTGTACAAATGGCCATGCACGTCAATGTGTAACATTCCCAAACAATGTTTCAAATCTTTACGCCAATTCCTCAATAAATATGTAAAAAGCAAAGACAAAATCAAAATTAAATTATGAAAAATATGGATACCTGTCCAGTGCGCAAGTACACAGGACTACAAGGACATTCATTGGCCTGCATTACAGGACCTACTTGTAAAATCACTTTCCATGATATCAAAAGGATATCAACATATCATTCAACTATAAGAAATCTAGTCTATAAACTGTACTATGCTAAAAGTCCCGCTTTAGCACTAGCAAAGTTAAACATCCTTCTACATTGTACAGCAAAAGACCTACTTGAAGAAATTCACTATATCCAGAAAAAATATTTTGGAAGTGAAAGCCATTTACAGAATGAAATAGCTTTAAACCAATAAAGCAACAATTCTACACATGGCAACCTTTTGCTAAACACATACAAAAAAGAAATACTAAAATTTAAAAGTACATCAGCTGAAGTACCAAACCATGTATGTGTATGTTGCCGTAGAACTTTTTATAAAAGTAACACAAAAACAACATACCTATCATACAAAATAGAAGACAATGAAGATTCTAAATGGTTTGAATTAGCTCTCTACCTTGTAGCAGAAAACAAATACGAAATAACTGAGCCCTTAATACTTTGCAGTTTCTGCACTACAAAACTTGACAACAACCAAAGTCCTTCACATGCTATCACAAATAATTTGGAATTATACCCAGTACCAAAACCCCTACAACAATTTAATTTATATGAGAGCATCATAATTCAAACAATACACCCATTTCAAGCAATAATACGCCTTCAACCAAAAACAGCAAAATTACCTCCCTCTGAATTGGTAAAAGGCATTCGTGGAAAAGTAGTTTATTTACCATTAGATCTAAAAGAAAATGTGCATACTCTAGGAGTGCAACTTCCAATGCAGCAATCTTTAATTATCTTAGTAAATGGAGTACCTACAAAGACAAAAAAATATGGCAACAGCTGGTAGATTTACATAAAGTTAGACAAGCCTTCCAATATCTTAAAGAGAATAATGAATATTACAAAGAAATTAATATTGAAGAAAACTTGAAAGATACAACTGAAATAATTCAGGAAACACAAGAAGCTGGTCAATTTGAGCTATTAGATCCTGCTACAATATCAAATACTTTAGACCATTATACAATTCATCCTTTGCACTGTAATGACACCGTAGAAGATGTACTGGAAACTTACCAAATGCGTCAAACAAAAGGATCGCCAATCAGCATATGGGAAAAAAGTATAGAAGCATGTGCTTTTCCTCTACTCTTTCCTACTGGCAAAGTAGGAAGGGTATGATGATAGACCTATTCAAATATCAGCTTCAGAATACCGCTCATTACAGATGTATTCTCAAGATCCCAGATTTAGACAAAATGTGGAATACATATTCCACCTACTCTTTGAAAGCGAACTAGCAACTTTATGTTATGGAGTTGCACACATATTAAAATCAAGATCACACTTTCAAAATATGACAGCTACACAATTATTAGAAAAAGTGCAACAAAAGGATGAGGTTTTACAATCAAATATTACAATATTAGCAAATATGCGTGGTACTAAAGAGTACTGGTTTCGACGTCATGGAGATGTACGTTGTATGATCAGAAACCTTGGCCCACCCTCTTTTTTGTTACATTAAGTTGTGCAGAATATGCATGGGCAGATTTACATGATTTCCTACGCATATAAAATGAAAACAAAACAAACATAGATATACTAACACCTGGAGAACTTTGTTCTTTGGATCCTGTTAATGTTTCAAGATATTTTCACCATTGCTTCATTGCTATGCTACATTTTATTTGTAATAAAACTGTTCTTCCCCTTGGAGAAGTGCAACACTTCTTTTGGAGAAAAGAATACCAAGCCAGAGGAGCACCACATATCCACATGCTTTTATGGATTAAAGATGCTCCTAAATTTGCTCAAGACAGTGATGCCACTGTTTTACAGTTTATTGAAAAATATGTCACTTGTGAAATTCCATCAGAAGCCACAAATAGTGATCTTCACGCACAAATTTTACAATTTCAAAGACAAAATTGTGGAAAATATTGTCGTTGCAAATACAAAAACAAAGGGAAATACTACACCAAATGCCGATTTGGTTTCCCTAGACCAGTTACAAATACAGGTCAAGTGAACAACATCATGTCTTCAGTTAGACATAGTGTTAAAGGTAAGTCACCTAAAAATACTAGTTACATAAAAAGAAAAGAAGAAGAAAAATATATCAATGATTATAATGCAATCATTGCCCACTTATGGAATGCAAACATAGATGTGCAGTACATTGCAGACAATTCTACTGCAATTGCACGATATGCCACAGCATACTTAACTAAAGCAGAAAAGACAGAGCTCCAAGACCTCTGGAATGACCTGTCATCAGATAAAACAGTATCTCAGAAACTATACAGCTTGGGCATAAAAATGCTCACCCATAGAGAATGTGGATCATATGAAGCAGCTGATCGTTTAACTGGTACTGCATTGTATGGTAAATCTGAAAATATAGTATGGCTAAGTCTTGGTCCAGCTAAATCTAGAAAAAGAGTTCTAAAATCTTATAAAGATATAGAAACAATAGCCAAAAATGTTCCCAACAGCCAAGACATTTTAAAAAACAATTTATTGGACACATACTACCCAAACAGAAGTAATACTTTGTAAAACATGTGTCTATACCACATAGCCCAAAACTACACATACAAAAATAATCTGAAACCTGATGAAAAACTGTGAATGCAAGTTTAGTTAAATTCACTAAACCAAATTTAATTAATCATATCAAATTGTCATTAAAGACTCCTCAACATAAATAATTATATTACATGTCCCTGCTACAACTCTTCAAACCATGGAGAAAAGAAGAACGATTACTAGAGAACTATGACTCATATGAGGATGCTTTCAAAGCAAATGAAAGCACTATAACTGATGTAAACTTTACACAGTACAAAAGAATGTTGCACAATGAACAGCAACACGAAGAACAACTCCAAGCCCAACTAGATAAGGACACTCCTGACAGTAGCCAACCTTCTGTACCAGGAAGCCAAGAACCACTGGGAGAACCACTAATAATAAATGAGGCAGAATTAGCTATGATAGAAGTAGAAAACAGCATGTGTCAGTATGAAGATAAAGAAGACTTAACTATACTACAATCAAAACTGAACAATGAGCAAAGTAGCATTTTTCAAGAAGTAACGAAACAAATTGCACATGGTGTAAAACATGAAAATAAAGAATGTTCCTGCCATAATTATAAACCTATACTACTGTACGTCAGTGGTGTAGCTGGTTCTGGCAAAACATTCCTAATCAAAATCATTGGTCAGTTCCTTCAACAATTGACAAACAACAAACTATCAGCTGTTGTCACTGCCCCCACAGGTTTAGATGCCTACAACATAGGTGGTGTTACATTACCCTGATTACTACTATTACCAGTAGAACACCAGAGCAAATTAGACTATTACAAACTTTCTGCAGAAGCTGCAATGGAATTATGCAGAGTATTGAAACAAATGAAATTGCTACTAATAGATGAAGTGAGCATGGTCTCCAACCTGATGTTAGATTTGATTCACCTCAGATTACAAGAAGTACTCAAAACAGACTATGAAGAGCTCTTTGCAGGAAAACACATTATTGTGTTTAGAGATCTGCTTCAATTAACACCAGTAAAAGGTGAGCCTATTTTTAAAACATTAGGACCAAACACTGCCGTAAAACTGTTGGCAGCATTGGAAATGTCAACCTTTGGCAACATTTCCAATACAGAGAATTAACAGAAAACATGCAGTAATCTGCAGATCTCACTTATGCCAACATTTTAAAAAGTATCACAGTTGGTATACTTTCTAAAGAAGCAGAAGCAATATTGAAAACCCGGCACATTAATGCACTTTATGGCGATAATGCATGTGCTACAGATGTTATGGAACAATTAGCCCACAAAAATGTCAATTGTATGGCCTTAATGCCAACTCTTGCAAGCTGTTTCAAATTCAATGAAATCATGCTAAGTAAAGAAATGCAACCAATCATGGAAATTAGCGCCACAGACAAACTAGATGTACATGGTATGACACTACCCATGTGTGGCCAAGCCACAACAAGACTAAATAGTTTAGAAAAATCAATCTCAAACACAGCCGGCTTAGAAAAGATATTAAAATTATCCTTAAATTGCAGAGTAATGCTTAAACGTAACCTTGACGTGGACCAAGGACTAGTTAATGAAGCACTGGGTACAGTTGTTGGCTTTCAAACATACTCACGCGACAACAAAATTCAGTTTGTCAATGTACTCTTTGACAAACTTTCAGAAGTAAAAAGGATAGGACGTTCAACAGCTAGATTCCTTCTCTTCAAAGATATGTATGTACGCAGAGAACAATTTTCTCTAACTCTTGCATACGCAGTCACGATTCATAAATCACAAGGTCTTACCCTAGACAAAGCAATGATAGATATTGGTAACACAGTCTTTAAAGAAGGCATGAGCTATGTAGCACTATCACGCTTACGTACACTTGACGGTCTATTTCTAATCAACTTTGATGCAAGTAAAATAAACGCTGATATTCCTTGCATTTTAGAATACAATAGACTTTGCTCACTATACACCCCCACCTAAGCACATATTCTGTTCCACAAAAATCAAAATGTTATAAAAGAAAAATAAATCAAACAGAAATGCAACAGGATGTCACTGCAAATCCTCCAAAGAGAGTAAAAGAAACTAATACTTCATCAAGTACCACAAGCAAAAAAGAATCAATTAGGGAAAGTAAACCAGGTACTTCTTTAAAGAAGGAAGACAAACTCCAAAAAAAGCAGTTAGATACAGAACTACCTGGACCATTTAAATTCTCAAATATAGTTGGTGTAAATTGCTACGCAAATGTAGCAATGAATATTCTATTTCAATTACCACCAATTGTTGACAACATTTACTTACACAGTACAGACCCATTGTGTTTGCAAATGTTAGTACTTCACAGAAATGCAGCAAACAATACTGACAACATGTATAGTGTTTATGGAATAAGACAACAATTGGACTACTTTGCTGGAATGGTGAAATTCACTATAAACTCACAGGAAGATCCACAAGAATTTCTAATGTACTTACTACAAGTACTGGAAAACAAAAACATACCTATAAATGAAATCTTTCAGATTTCATATATATGGAAACATACATGCACTCTCTGCAACAATGTGACACAAGAAGAAATCTCCAATGAATGTGTCATATATATATATATCAATACCAAATTGTGAATCCATTCCATTTCAGCGACTTGTACAAAATGCAAACCATGGTAGATTATGCTCTACCTAAAATTCAGATAATCGCTCCACGTTAGTAATACTATGTGTTTGTATTACTAACGTGGAGCGATTATCCGAATTGTACTATACTAATGCTTCTACGTTACAATGCAGATGGTACCAAAAACAACTGCAAGCTGACTGGATTCACACATGGTCAAATATCACTTGGTAAGAAAACCTTCACAAGAATAGGTATAATCTACCACGCAGGAGCCACAACCAATTCAGGGCACTACACTGCATATATAAAAAAGAAATGTGGATGGTTTGAATGTAATGATAGTACCATTACTCTAAAGCAGAGATTACCAGGATTTCTTACAAACGCTTATTTGATGTTCTTAAAACCAAAATTTGATAACTAAACTGTATTTAAACACAAAGTAAACTTGTGTTAAAAAAATATAAACTGTTAGAATACTATCTAACTGCTCAAAGATTCTACAACAACTAATCAGATAAATGAATACCACTAAATTAGACCAAAATATACACAGTTAGAATACGCCAATTGGTATCTAACTGTCCCAAAATTTAACAATATCAAAACAAATAAATAATATGTTACTGCTCCAAAAAAATACAACAATCCAAAGTATAAAGCATTATCCAGAAACAACAAGTGAACACTGAAAATAAACAAATAAACTGTAGCATAACAGAAAAAGTTTTTTTTTAATCCAACATGGATTTTTTTTCTCCCACAGTCCCAATGATTTTAGCAACAAATACAGAAACTGAGCAAATTGCACAGTACTCTGATTTGTAATCTACTAAATATGAGGGTCCAAAAAAAAAAGTATATTGATTATACAATGTAATAAGTCATTACAAAATACTAATACTAACATGCTATTTTCTTTTATCACAGAAATTAATAAGAAATACATGTACTCCGGTTACTAGACCAAACCGGAAGTATACAATAATAAGGAGAATCATAGCAGCATATCACATCCATAGTATCTAATACCTTTGTTCCTTATACATTTGTTTTTCACCCAATGTTATAAGCAAATATGAATGTGATATGCTGCGGTGGTTGTTGCCAGGGCATAGAGTCTTGGGTGCATGGCCAAATGGCCATGCACCCAAGACTCTATGCCCTGGCAACAACCACTGCAGCATATCACATCCATAGAGTCAAACATTTCAACTATGGTCTATGGAAACTTTTAATGTCCGCAGACATTATGAGTGTTCTCAGAACACTTTCAACTTGCCAGCGAACAATACGGACAGCGTTTTCAGGACACCCCCTATGAACATTTCAGAACAACGCAATAGTTCTTAGAACACTTTCAACTTGACAACGAACAATACGGACAATGTCCTCAGAACACCCCCATTTCATTTATTTGTAAACATTTCAGGACACCATGAGTGTTCTAAGAACACATTCAACATGACAGAGAACAATATGAACAGCATCTTCAGGACACCCCCTACCAACATTTCAGAACAACGCGAGAGTTCTTAGAACACATTCAACTTGACAGAGAACAATACGGACAGCGTCCTCAGGACACCCCCATTTTGTTTATTTGCAACATTTCAGGACACTGCGAGTGTTCTTAGAACACGTTCAACTTGCCAGCGAACAATACGGACTACGCCTTCAAGACACCCCCTACGAACATTCCAGGACACCGCAAGTGTTCTTAGAAGCGTCTTCAGAACACCCCCATTTTGTTTATTTTTGAACATTTCAGGACATCGCGAGTGTTCTTAGAACACATTCAACTTGACAGAGAACAATACAGACAGCGTCCTCAGGACACCCCCTACGAACAGTCGCCGGACAGCGCGAGTGTTCTTAGAAGCGTCTTCAGAACACCACCATCTTGTTTATTTGCCAACATTTCAGGACACCGCGAGTGTTCTTAGAACACATTCAACTTGACAAGGAACAATACGGAGAGTGTCCTCAGAACACCCCGTTTCGTTTATTTGCGAACATTTCAGGACACCATGAGTGTTCTAAGAACACATTCAACTTGACAGAGAACAATACGAACAGCATCTTCAGGACACCGCCTACGAACATTTCAGAACAACGCAAGAGTTCTTAGAACACATTCAACTTGACAGAGAACAATATGGACAGCGTCCTCAGGACACCCCCATTTTTTGTTATTTGCGAACATTTCAGGACACTGCGAGTGTTCTTAGAACACATTCAACTTGCCAGCAAACAATACGGACTATGCCTTCAGGACACCCCCTACGAACATTCCAGGACACCGCGAGTGTTCTTAGAACACATTCAACTTGACAGAGAACAATACGGACAGCGTCCTCAGGACACCCCCTACGAACATTCGCCAGACAGCGCGAGTGTTCTTAGAAGCGTCTTCAGAACACCACCATCGTGTTTATTTGCAAACATTTCAGGACACCGCGAGTGTTCTTAGAACACATTCAACTTGACAACGAACAATACGGACAGTGTCCTCAGAACACCCCCATTTCGTTTATTTGCGAACATTTCAGGACACCATGAGTGTTCTAAGAACACATTCAACTTGACAGAGAACAATACGAACAGCATCTTCAGGACACCCCCTACGTCAGAACAACGCAAGAGTTCTTAGAAAACATTCAACTTGACAGAGAACAATACGGACAGCGTCCTCAGGACACCCACATTTTGTTTATTTGCGAACATTTCAGGACACTGCGAGTGTTCTTAGAACACATTCAACTTGCCAGCGAACAATACGGACTACGCCTTGAGGACATCCCCTACGAACATTCCAGGACACCGCGAGTTTTCTTAGAAACGTCTTCAGAACACCCTCATTTTGTTTATATGCGAATATTTCAGGACACCGCAAGTGTTCTTAGAACACATTCAACTTGACAGAGAACAATACGGACAGCGTCCTCAGGACACCCCCTATGAACCTTCCCTGGACACCGCGAGTGTTCTTAGAAGCGTCTTCAGAACACCACCATCTTGTTTATTTGCGAACATTTCAGGACACCGCGAGTGTTCTTAGAACACATTCAACTTGACAGAGAACAATACGGACAGCGTCCTCAGGACACCCCCTTTTTGTTTATTTGCGAACATTTCAGGACACCGCGAGTGTTCGACAACGTCTTCAGAACACCCCCATTTTGTGTATTTGCGAACCTTTAAGGACACCGCAAGTGTTCTTAGAACATATTCAACTTGACAACGAACAATACGGACAGCGTCCTCAGGACACCCCGATTTTGTTTATTTGCGAACATTTCAGGACACCGCGAGTGTTCGACAACATCTTCAGAACACCCCCATTTTGTTTATTTGCGAACATTTCAGGACACCGCAAGTGTTCTTGGAACACATTCAACTTGTCAGCCACAACCCCCATTCATATTTGCGAACATTTCAGGACACAGCGAGTGTTCGACAACGTCTTCAGAACACCCCCATTTTGTGTATTTGCGAACATTTCAGGACACCGCGAGTGTTCTTAGAACATATTCAACTTGACAACGAACAATACGGACAGCGTCCTCAGGACACCCCCATTTTGTTTATTTGCGAACATTTCAGGACACTGCGAGTGTTCTTAGAACAGTTTCAGTTTGCTTGCAAACAAAACGGACACATATTGAGTCCTCAGAACACCCCCCATTCAGTCTATTTAGAACATTTCAGAACACCCGTGATGTCCGCAGACAAATCGAACACAAAAAGAACGTCTAACACATAAAAAACACAACTTTCATCCTATCTCATACACTCCCATCTTCCCCAAACACTCCTACACACAAACACACTCTACTAAATACAAATTTTGAACAAAGTTTCACTGCGCTGTCCGCGGACTACTGCAAATCCAAGATGGCGGGCGCTACCGAAAATCTGACGCGCTTCACACTCCACGCCATCCAATCAGTGAATACGTTGCATGTCCGCGAACATCAGGCAAGCCGATTGGCAAATCAGGACACTGTCCGCGGAGCGAACAGGGAAGTGTGTCCGCAGACCGAACACAGATATCACTAATTTTTTTGCACCTACTTTTTGGTAATTTTAAAAAAAACGACTGGATTTTCACCAAATTTGCAAAAGCACACTTTTGGGACCAAGCCGCTGCTCCTGGTCCAAATTTGGTGAAAATCCGTCCAGCGGTTTGGGCTGTAGACGCGAGCAAAAAATGTTTCAGTCTATGGGAAAAAAAAAAAGTTTTGGGACCCCCCCTATAACTTTGCCCCCCCCGGACGAATCCTCACCAAACTTTGCAAAAAAATTCAGAGTGACCCAAATACTTTTTTTGCAAAGTTTGGTGAGGATTCGTCCAGGGAGAGCGAAGTTATAAGCCACCCAAAAAGTGCTCTTCCTATGGAAACACCAACTTAACCATAACTACATGGCCATACCATATATATATATATATATATATATACTAATTGTGGGATATATTTTGGGTTTATACCTGACTTTGAGGTATTTTTATTATGGTGGAAAAAGGTGGTATTTTATGGTGGTAGTATCTACTGTGTTAATTTGTTGGGGTGCCTCTTTTTACAGTGGTAAGACTAACTTCAGAATATTGCCTAAGAATCGGTTTTTACCAGGGCCACTTACCACAACAGCTTACTGGACTTGATACACTCGGGGTGGGCAAACTATACCTTCTCTTCTCGCAGTATTTTATATACAATACCACAGAATTCCCTTGTGGCTGAGCTTCAAAACATATTAATCATTTCATAAACAAATAATTGCACCCACACATACACACCTAGCACTTCTGAAAACTCAATTCACAGAAAAACGATTTATTTTAGATTTGACCACATTTGATAATGTGAACTATCACCTGCAGTAAAATAGGATTACCACCTGCTGGACCTCAGTCTATGTGCTAAGAACAACTCAGAGATATAATCAAAGTACCGACTCAATTTGTTTTTAAACATTTTGATTTGTATAGAAGGTTAAAATTCAAAAACTCTCCAGACATTTGCATTATGCAGTACTACTTCGCAATGGCTTACACCTGGATAAAATGCATTTCATTAGGATGCTCAGACACATAAAATAACTTTTTGAGTGATAAGCTTCACTTACACATTTGTTCCTAGATGGCCAGCAACAGTCTGTGAGGAAACATTGAATGTTAGCAGATAAAATATAAACCATGATTTTTTTTTTTTAAACAGCATATCTCTATCACTAAATCTGTAAGTAAGTATTCCCCAGGCACACCACACGCACCTCAATTACTATATATATTCACTTACTTCTGGTGCTGATATTCCTGTCTCAGCTTGGCATGGAGCCCGGGGTCGCGTAGATAAGCACTCGCTCCCATCAAACAGCCCTCAACACTGGAGTCTGTCCATCTGCCAGCTAGCTGTCACCGATCTGAGCCTGAAGATCTTTTTTCCCAGCTCTCGAAAGTGTCTGTCCGCCCACCGTCCACTCGGCCCTTTTTATGACCTCTTGATGCCAGTCAAGGGAGATCCTGCCCCTTCTAGAACATACCACTGAAAACCACATGATCCCAGTGTGCTGTTCCTGCGCCCACCAACTGCATTTCTGAAGCTAAATGTTAGATTTATTTTTTCCACTTCCTGCGCTACAGCAGAGCAGAATTTCATACTTGTTCAACTTCACCAAGCTCATTGTGCACGCTTGAATCCATTTCACAAAATCGTTTTCAGGCCATTTCCAGATAGACTAATTTGCACTCATTCTTATTAGGGGCCATGTTACATGTTACTGGGATTAAATCAGTATGTTAATGTATTAGTATCAGTTTTAATGCAATTCAGTCAATTGAAATATCACACTGAAATAATATGCAATTTAAAGCATGCTCAGCATTTCTGAAATCTGCATTCCCCATCTCGCGCCCTATGCAATGGCATCCATGTGCATGCTAAACTAATAAGCCCTTCTTATTCAGATCTCCTCCAACCCAGAGCCCACAGCATCTCCTGCTACAAATTTTACCACATTTTAAAATTAACTTGTTAAGAAGCAAGAGAGGAATAAAATGGTGCCAGGTTTTTCCAAAGTTAATTTCTAAAACAACCTTTATGTGTTTATGAAAAAAAGATTTGGCCAAACTCATGGAACTCTGAAATTGAGAAAACATAGAGAAATGTTAACAAGGTAGTTTCTGTTTCATCACCGATCTCAAACATTTATGGATATCCAATACCAACAACATCCAGTTTTAAATGTCTAACCATTAGAGACATGATGGAGTTCATTTAACTGAAGATGGGTATACTGTTAAGAAATAAACACAGAATACCACAATCAGTGATTTTAAGGAGGACTTATTTTACAAACCAAGCTACCTATTAATTATTTTGTTAAACAGGTAATTCCCATGGAAATTCCACAGACTTAATGTTTTATATGATTTATTACATTGATAAGATTGCTCTTAAAAGGGACCTTGTATTTTATTCACAATTACAAATGTGACAATCAAATCCTGTACTACCAGTCAAATATATCAGTCTGCAAGCTTAACACATAGCTCTTTGCTCATATTCTTCTTCTACAGTAAAATCACCAACAACTAAAAACAATCTAGATATCCAATGTATTTCACACACTGTTCCTCTTCTCTCCACCTCACTAGTAATACCCTTATCTGTAAAAGATGTTCCATCACACTCTTCAGAAAAGTCACAATCATTTTCCAAATAAACAATGAAAAAGAATCAAAATGTGGCCAAAACAGTATTGATATTTCTAAATGTGTAATGAAGCAATACAGCACAAAACTATCAAAACGACAATATGAACGTTCTGTACACTCTACCAAATTCCTGTTTAATAAACATATCCATTCCCTTCTCAACTAATACATTTCTTGTGCTTCCAATCAGATAGGCTATTAAATACAATGCCTTCTATTATGCAATTACATCATCTATACAAAAACAACTTTTCATTGCTCTCACATTGAAGTTCTCTTTGAGGTGATTGACACATGGTTACAAACATTAAATCATCCTACTCCCTTTATTACCACTGGAACATGGGTTGATGGCTCACCTGTTATCGATGCAAGATGTGATTTTACGTGAAATTCCAGCAGCAACACATATTTTTAAAATAATACTGTACAGCATATCCCAAAGTACATTTCATACCCAGTGACACACAAACTAATATTCCTTGTTTATTTACACTATGCATTTTTGGAAAACTATTTTTCATGTGTTTATCCCATTTTCCCGAGAATAGAGACCCAACAAAAATACACAACATCCCATTGCAACCTCCTGAACTATTACAGCAGCAGGATTTCCATTTATGTGAGATTACCATGGCAACATTCCTGGCCTATCTAAGCTAAGCGAAAACAATATTTTTACATTTTAAGGTAATCCCATCTTCATCCCAGTTTCCACAAGAATGGAGGCCTGCAAAAAATACACTACATCCCATTGGCTACCTCCTGAGCCATTATCACCACAGGCTTTACAGGAGATCCCAGAGCAACATGCAGTTTTTAAACAAAAATGAACAGTCTAAATTACACATCTTGCCCAGTTACTCACAAACTAACGTGTGAGGCCTATTTTCTGTATTATAAGGCTTTTTTTTACAGTGTTCTGATTCCGTGGGAACAGGGGCCACCCAAAAATACATAATATCCACAAGCTACCTCCTGAGATATTATTGCTGCCGGATTCCCATTTATGTGACAATGCAGTTTTGAAGCAAATTGGAAAAGTACATCCCAAAGACAATTGTACGCCCAGTGACACACAAAATAACATTTCTAGCATATCTATGCCATGTAATAAACAATTTTCTCTATTTTAAATATTTGTTCCCTTTGTCTTTTAATATCCACAGGAATGAAGCCTCATTGGTTGACAACACACTCTTTATTGTGGCAGGATTTGGGTTGCCATGAGATTCTCACAACAAAACGTATTCACTTGGCTCACCATGCAACAGGTTCTTCCCTGTTCTTCCAAAACCATCAATGACCACACTGACACCCTTTCTCCTGCCCTGGCTGACTTCTGAAACCACTCCTTCATCACTGGAGCCTTCCCTTCCCCCCTGAAGCACTCTCTTGTGTGCCCTCTTCACAAGAAACCTTCAGTCAACCCCTCATGCCTGGCTAACTGTCACCCAATCTCCATCACTCCTTTCCTGGGCAAACTCCTGGAAAAGCTGGCCATCTCCCAGCTTAATCTTCACACTGAATCTGTTTGTTGTCTCCATGACCATCAGTCTGGCTTCAGAGCAGCAAGAAGCATGGAACCTGCTCTTCTTAACATCTGTGAAGACCAGCTCTCTACACTTGATTCTAATCTCCCCTTTGTCATCATCTTACTCAATCTCTCTTCTGCCTTTGACACGGTCCACCATGCCATCCTGCTCAATTGTCTACGTGATAACCTCGGTATCCCCGATCAGGCCCTGGCCAGGCTGACCTCGTTCCTCTCTGATGGACCCTCCCAGGCCCAACTTGGGTCCTTCCTTTCCTCTATTTATTGGTTATTTATTTATTTTATTTATTTATTCACATTTTTAAAGCATGCAGCAGCCCTTAGGCATTGTGGTGCTATTACAGAAAGTCTTGATGGTTACATAGGATAAGAGATCTTCATGGTACATGGCAAGCATTGATTGGTTTGCGAGACATAGTAGAGCTTCGTAGTTAGTGGTTTCACAGTAAAGTTTACACAGGAAAGGTGGTCACATGACTATCTTTGGAAACATTACAGCTAGGTGGATGCAGGGGGTGCAGACTCTAAATGCATGCAGAGGGAGCATAGGGCTAGTTAAACAGAGTGGTCTTGAGGGATAGGAGGGTTTAGCTCTGAGAGCATTGGGTAGGGCGTTCCATAGTTTGGGTGCAATGTAAGTAAAGCCAATGTCACAAGCATTTGCTCTTTTGACAGAAGGAACTTGGAGTTGGTTGGCATGGTGACATCTTTTAGGGCGTGTCGAGGTGTTCCTAAGTATGGTTTCTTATAGGTAGGAAGGGGCAGAGAGATTGATGCATTTATGTGTTAGGGTGAGGATCTTGAAGTTGATCCTTTCCTTTACTGGGAGCCAATGGGTATCTTGCCTGCTCAGGGAGATGTGGTCTCTTTTGGGGATGGAGAGAGCTGCGCAGAGCGTGTTGTTTTGAACTGTTTGGAGTTTTTGGAGGTTTTTTGCAGAGGTGCCTGCCAGGAGGGCATTGTAATAGTCACATTTTGCTCCTATTGTTGCACGGGCGATGGAGAGTCTGTTTTGTGTGGTGAGAAAGGGTTTTATGGCATATTAGTTTGGTAGTGTGTGCAGAAGCAGAGGCAAAGGTGCTAACCTGGCGTGTCATAGAGAGGTTTGAATCAATGTGGACTTCAAGGGTCTTTACTGAAGTGGAGACAGGTATGTTTGCGTTATCTATAGAGAAATGGTTGTAGTTCAGGTTGAGTTTGGTCAGTATTTCCTTGGGACCCAGGAGAATGATCTCAGTTGTGTCCCCGTTTAAGCACAGGCCATTGGCAGCCATCCAGGTTTGGATGGTGGTGTAGATATGAAGGAGGGCAGCTTTGTCTTGATCGTATGTGCCAGTGAGATGGAGGAGGACTTGAATATCGTCGGCATAGTTTGTGTAGGCTATGCCGAGCAAGTCCAGCATGTCAAAAAGTGGTTTTGTGAATAAATTGTAGACATAGGTACATTGCAAGAGCACTGTGGCACACCACAGTGGATGGTGGTGTCAGATGCATTGGCCTGATCGGAGTAGACTTTCAAAACCCTTCCTTCTAGGAAGGAAGTGATCCATGATGTGACATTATTGGAGAAGTGGGCTGTGATAGAGAGATGAGAGGTTAAAATGTCATGGTCAACAAGATCAAGCGCAGCGGAAAGATCTAGCAGGAGCAGGATGGCAGGTTTTCTCATGTCCATTATTTTGGTAATTTGTTTTTTTTAAGTCTAAGAAGGTGGTTTTTGTGCAATACCTGCAATACCTGGTACTTCTCACCACCGCATTGCTGCTCTCTGCTCCACCTTTCAGTGCTATGCAGATGACGCTCGTTTCAGGAATCCCTCTGTCACCTCAGCTCCTTCTCTCATCTCTGACCGTCTTTTCATTTATGAAAAGACTCCCACCTGAAAAGGAACTTAGGGAATATTTAAAAGGTTTTGGGGAGCAGAGGGCACCCTCTACTCCAATTAATATTTTAAAAACTACTGTATGTATTTACCTCAAACTAGCAAATGGCATATCTATGCCGCTTTGTGCCAAAGCTGTTTCCCATTTGGTCCAAATCCGTCCAAATTATTTTTTTGCTAGGGGGACAAGTTTTCAATCAATGCACTTTTTCTCTATGAGAAAATTAGTGGCTCTTTGTTCAACACAGCTTTTTCATCTTTTCAGTTTCCCAAAATGTCCAGTTTAAGGCAGCTCAGGGAAAAATATTTTTGTTGGAACATTGGATCAAAGTCCATCCAGTGAGTCTAACGTTGTTGGCAATAGAATGTTGGTAGAATTCTATTGTGAAGAATCCTATGAATCCCGCACTGAAACCCTTCCTAAAGTCTCCTCCCAGGTGGTTCGGAAAAGGCAGACACTTCCTTACCCTGAGCTTTGGGGTGGTGTGCTGTGGGAGGAGACAAGGCCCAGTGTGGAGAGGAGATCCTTTGGGATGAGACACATTATTTGTCCTTTGAAAGGGAGAACCTCTTTAAGTCACCGGAACAGGTAATGGCCTATTGTCATTATGATGTATATGAACCACATATGCAATCTGTGGCTCTGAATGCAAATGTCTTTAAACCTGAACAGACCTTAATAACAGAAAGACCTTGTAAGATATTTCAGGATAGAAATACACCCTACTCCCAAAGGTATAATGAAAAGGAAATCAGAAATATTAAATCATTATCATTAAATGAACCTCCCTCTCTCACCCTCTTCCTTCCTTCCCCACCCCCTCCTCTCCTCTTCCTTCTCATGCAAATTGTTCTACATACTGTTTTTCTGGTTTGATTCATGTATATTGTTATTGCTTCTATTGGTCCATGTTTGATGTATTCTTGTTGTTAAACTGTAAAGCGCTTTGGATTAAAGTGCTATATAAAAACTACAAATACAAATACAAATGGCTATAACGGAATTGAATCTACCGTTACAAATAAGAAGTTATTAAAAAGAACTCATTGTATTGTTGAGGACTACAAGTCCTATAATCCCATGAGTACTGGAACATAGAAGAGGGCTGAGGAGGCATGCTGTGGTAGTAGTGAGGCAATTAAAAGGCCTCCTCAGGTGCAGACACTTGAAGGAAGGAGAATGAGCTGGAACTGTGGCTGGAGTTTGTGCAGTAGCAGAGGCATAAAGAAGAAGAAGACACAGTGTTGGCAAGCCAGGCAGAGGTGGGAGAACCAAAGGGATGCTGCGGATTTCACTGGCCTTTTCTGTGAGGGTCCTGGTCCCCCAAACTCTGAGGTTGTGCAGCAGAAGGCATACAGGAAGGCTGCCTTTCCCCCTGTGAGCCTAATTGCAGAGATTGCAGTACAAGTAACTTGTTTTAGACCGAGGCAAGGAGCTGTTGTCAAGCCGTGGGTCTCGGGAGCTAGAGGGGCTCCTTATACGAGTGGCTGGACTCGAGACACCTTCTGCGAGGGAAGGTGTGGGTTCCTCTGAAGCCAGAAGCAGTAGAAGCTGTGGCAGACATTTAAAGTTGCTAAATCCATTGTTAAACCTTTAATCTTTTGAAACTACATTAAAGAAGTGGTTGTGTGTGTGCCTGATTGTGCTTTCCAAAGGAAGACTGAACTCTATCCTTTATTTCATATGGGCATTCATTTCTTATAAAAGAAGTTAAGCAGTTAAACAGTGTATCTGCAATTGAAGAGAAGAACAAGAGCCCAAGCCAAACATCGCCTCATACTAATATTTAAAGCAGCCTTCTCAGAGTCAAAAAGCTATTTAATTATTACTGTGAACCCAGCAACAGTTCAACCGTCCCTAAAATACAAGTGTGCAAACATTAGTTGAAGCCAAGAGAGTGTCAAAAAAGTTTCAGTGTAATTACTTGGGCTAACAGTTGGCAGAGAGGTAAAGGCAAAGTTGGGGAAGGGAAGCTTGCAGCTGGTAAAAATTATTTGAAGTTGACATAAACTATATTGCCAAAGACTGTGAAAGAGAGAGAACAGTGGGCAATAAAGGCAAGCCTAGGTTGTTATTGTGGCAGACAGAGAAGAAAGGCAAAGTGTCTTCCCCTTTTTGAATGAAAATATTCAGAGGAAGAGTGCCTTGCCTACTTGAACGTGTTGAAGTACTTTAAAGTGAATCTTGTAAAAACCTGCCTTGACTCAAAAATGACTGAACCTGTGGCAGTAGTCGAAAGCACTGAAGCTTTGGTGGTATATCTAGTTGTCAGTAGCCTAAACAAAGTGGAGTATTATGATGCAAAAGAAATAGTTCTCATAGTAACCATGTGTAGAAGTGAAGCTGTTGAAGTAGAAGCATCATCACTGTGAAGTAATCCTGACAACTATACCTATTGTGAATCCTCATCCTGTACCCAATGACATATTAACTGTTTACCAAGAACTATGTCTAACTGATAGCGGCAGAAGTTGCATTTCTTGTGAACTGTGGCAATTCTTCTTGGATTTCTAGAAATGGTGACAACGCATTGTGGCTGGGATTTCCATCAGTGCTGAGGAAGTTGGAAGTCCATATTGCATCAAGGAGAACAGATGTGCTATTTTTTGATCTTTGGTTAACAACTCTTTACTGTGACATTGAAACATCAATAACAGATTTGTTACAAGTATGCCCTTATTTGTTTCTTTGGTTGAACATTTATGTATTTTGAATCCTGGGGAAGGGGACCCACTCAGGTTATTGAAAGGTTACCAAGAAACTATTAATGCTGTTTAAGTTATTTCAATTGCCAAATATGTTATTTGTGTATTTGTTGTTTAGTGTGAGGGCCAGGGCCAGACATCCTGTGATAGAGTGTTTCCCTTTAGCTTTGGTTAGGCAGAGTAGGTATAGTGAAGCATTTTACTTCAGTTATTCTTTAATAAAATTGCATGTTTTTACCAATCAACAGACAGTTGTCTTCCTTGCATTGCTGACCCCTCACACTATGCACAGGTGCTTAATTTTAAGTCTGCACTGGTTTTATACTTATTACAGCGTTTTTCATTTGAAAATTAGCCTTTCTTGATGAATCTTTTCACATTTTGAAGAGGAGAATTTGATCAAACTTCTTTTATTAGTCTAAGAACTCTCCCAGAAACATAAACAAGCTACCTCTTGAATTGTTTCTCTGAGACCCTTTCCAGTTGAGATACATCAACCCGTATGCTTGTAAGATATTTGCATCATCAATATAATTGTGTTTTTACTGTTTGCTATCAGACACCCTGGACCATTTGCCTATGATTCGTTGAGCATTAATAATTGCTTTGATTATTTCAAGCAGAAGATTTGAAATAATCCTTATATCCAAATACAAGTTGTAAACAGAATCAATTTAACCATTATAAAAGATGTCATGAGAACATTGGTTGATTTTGAATGCAGGTGCACAAAGGTTGCTCTTGTAAATGGGTATAGTACACATTTTCCACTGTTTCAGCCAGCCACAGAATGAAAGCCTAGTATAAAAGATGTATAGGAGACTGAAATACAGTTCCTAACGGTTATTTATTTAAAAGTTGCATTCAAAATAATGGTATGCACAAGTTTCAGAGGATGAATGCTTGTGGTTTTTTAACCAACACCACCTCTGATATGGGTAGAATTTCTGTTGATTTATGGGCTTCCCTTCACACTCTTGTCGGGGGGAAATTCTGCCGGGGTCGGCCGGGCCGTCCGCAGACCTCCAGGCAGGGAGGCCCCAACTCCTCCCGTGTGTATCCCAGATAAGATGAGATAGAGTATGAGACGCACACAAGGAGCAAGGTGACTCTGCTGTTTATTAGACAAAACGGCAGGGATGGGTCAAGGAGCGCACGCGTTCGTCCTGACACACACACAATTGTGGGGCTCGCAGGCCCTTTTTACTGTATTATGACGCGCTACTTGCGTCACTTCAGAAAGTTAACAAAAAACCTATCGCCACTCTTAATTGGATGTTCGAGTGGTAGGATTAGTATAGCACACATATAGAGAAAGATATTAGTGGATAAGGTGTAGTCAGGTGGTATATCTGGGTTGTCCCTACAATAAGATACATGAAAATTGTTACATGAAGGCTCCTGAGGATTGGCTAAATGTGCTGGCGTCAGTGATAAGAGCCCCAAGTTCTGATTGGTGCACCCGTGAGCTTCCCAGCCTGGGACCACCGTCGTTCCCAGCTCTCGGTGTACCTGTAAGTTGCAACAATGTTTCACTATGGGTACATGCAGACAATGTGAGGACTTATTCATAGCTAGACGGGGTACCGTTCCCACTGTTGCAGATGTCCATTGAGCCTTTCAAGTGTATCTGCCAGTGTCTCGTAACGAGGGATCCAGACGCCTCTGTTCTCCAGGGTTTGGCATCTCGTCAGGTTCGTCTTGATCACGTGGGGAGGGACCGTGAAAGAGGCATAATTCTGCACAAT
The DNA here is from genome assembly GCF_040938575.1 of Ambystoma mexicanum. Lineage (NCBI taxonomy): Eukaryota > Metazoa > Chordata > Amphibia > Caudata > Ambystomatidae > Ambystoma > Ambystoma mexicanum. Next base: position 526,046,521 of record NC_090926.1, read on the forward strand.
TAATATTGTTTTTCTACTGTGCGTCTGGTTTAATTTGTCGGTGTGACTTTAACGTTGGTGCGCGGAGTGCGAGATTGCAACATCGTGCCTTTGATGATTTGCTCTTGGAACGTGGGTTTGCAACATTGCGACCTTGGCTGGTTGCTTTGCCAAGCTCATTCTGTAGGATCAGCAACTGACTTTTGTCTTGTTGATGTCCACGGGAGCTCTTGTTTGAGGCCTACTTTGGCCCGATGCATAAGTTGTTCGTTTGGTGCACAGGTGCTTTAGGTTATAGGAGCACATAATTCCATAATCGGTATTGTCTTTATTATATTTCTCATCGTTGTACCTGGTTTCAAAGAGAAGCGTGAGCAAGCTAATAAAAGTTCATGACGCGTCTTGCGTTTCTGCATTCTGAAAGCCTATATGAAAATAATAAAGATGCACGTCCGTGAATATGCCTGTCGCCTACGTCATAGCACTGAGTATATTCTTCGTGTAGGTTGGTGTGGGAATGTCCAGTGTGTATATTTGTACAGATGTGCTTCCCGTTGTCTAGGTCGTCATGGCATCTCTAACGACGTGTAGATTTTAGTCTAGTTGATCCGTGCCGCAGGTGTCGGCATGGCCAGTGCGGGCTGCTGGGCAAGCAGATGGACACATCCGTATGTTCCTGTACCAGGGTACCTGGTCGTCTGGTAAATGGGCAAACTCTTCTCGTGGCGGGTGTTTGGGTCGTGACCCTCTAGGCCAAGCGCGAGAGGTGAAGGACGGGAGCCTGGTTTTCCATTCTCCCACTTCAGTCCCCCCTCTGGTCGACTTGTCGACCACAAACATATCCTTCTCATTATCTCCTCTTACTCGCCATATCTTGGTTATTCCTCCGAGATGTCCATAGTGGTTTACATGATCTTCAAATGACCAATACATATATTCACAGGTACCCCCAGGAGTACAATATACCCATCTTCCTATGTAGCTCCTGGGGTTTCTTGGGTTCTCGGTCTTTACTGACGGTGGGTCTAGATGGTTGGTAATTATTTGGGTGCGCAGCTTCTCTCTTTCCTGTATAATTACACCTGTATGCTGGCCGTCATCTGCTGGCATCAAGGGGTGCATTCCCACCATTTCCAGCAATTCGTCAGTATTGCGTGCCTTTCGTGCCTTCCAAAATCTAATTATGATCAGGGTAGCTCCAGCCAATATGGTGCAGCCCACTATTATTTTCAGTCCATCTGACAGCCAAGATGGCATCCATGACCATAATAGTGAAAACCAGCTCTCATCCTTGTTCACACCATTGCTTTCATCCGTCATTTTAGAGTGCATTTGGGCTAATTGTGAAACTGCTTCTGTCAGTGTACCATTGTCAGCATCATTGGCAGGTATGAACGTGCAGCATGATTGTCCTATCTTTGCACAAACTCCTCCTTCCATTGCTGTGAGAAGGTCCAATACATATCTGTTCTGTAGTGCTACCATCCTTACAGCTCGCAGCTCTTCTTTTATTGCGTTAAACCCATTTACTGTAGAATTGATGGTCATCATTAGTTCCCATCTAGTTATTTGGAGCCATTTTGCGTTTGCGTAAGCCTGTAATCCCGGGTGTATTATTGAGGAGAAGAACATTGCTGCTCTGCTGAATAGTCTGTGTTCTGGCGGTATTGATGTTAGTGCCGTTTCCGACCTTCCCCATAGGTAATTTCCTGTCAGCGGCTCTCCTTGTCTTTTTCTTCTATTTAGGACAGTGTCATTGCTGTTGGTCCTGTTCCTTTGCTCCTCCTGGAGTGGTGCAGATCTCTTTCTTCTCTTATCCCCCTCATTCATTCTGGGAAATTTCGCCACATCGACGTGCTTCTTAGGTACCACTAGTGATGGTACATTGACGTGTACCATTGTGCACACACCATTCCACAGGGGAGGCAGTGTATGGTATGCCTTTTCTCCACAGGCCCAATAATGATCCATTATTACTGCTGTTCCTGCTCCCCCCTCAGGTAACTCCGTCACACTTGCGCAATTGGTGTTATATCCTACGTCCACCTCTCCTTTATGTTGGTAACATACCTTGGGCGCAGTCAACGGTAGTATCGTTATTGGGTCTTCATCTTCTTCTACCCATGTGAGCATTGGTACATACTTGATCCACGTCGTCCAACATCGGTGATTGTGTGTCTCGATGGTTGAGATAGTTTCTTTTGTTACCATGTTGCTGCCAATCACTCCTATCTCCCAGCTGTTATCCAGATACACCTTTCCCGTTATCGTCAGTAGCGGCCTCTCCCAGCATCCTTGTTTACCCGGAATTTCAGTGGCGTACCAATCACATGGTAGATACTTCAGTGTTACTTTCTGTGTTTCTCCTTTTGCAGGGCCACTTGTTATATATTTGAATGCTTCAGCATGTAAACTGGTCTTGTGATAACTCAGGTAGGTCTTGAGGAAGTTGTTTTCATATGGGTATGAGTCTCGTGTTTTCCATGTCATGTGCACTACAGTTCCTTGGAATCTTCCTTTCGTCTGGAACAGTGCCAAGTATATTATGCACTGTGCTACCTTCTCATTTATTTCTGTAGCAACAAATGTTCGTGACGCACTCATGGCGTATGGTATTAATGAGCAGACGTAGCAGCTATCCTCAGTTGTCTGCTTACCAATGCGGGTCATGTGTTGGTACCATATATTGTTTGTGACGTGTGCTGAATCTTGTACATAATTATCAATACCTTTATTGTCTGAGTATGTGCTGCGTTTAACTCTATTTTTCTTTGGTGTAATGTTACTACTACCACCTGACGTAACACCTGTTGCAGCAAGGAACGGGGGTACATTAGGTTTGGGTGCAGCAACAAAATTGATAGCACAGCTATACTGCCATACAGAAGCAGCCACAAATCCGGTGATTATCAAAATCCCTATTATTTTTATTACAATTGCTAATCTCACCGGCATTTTGCTCTTACCTTGCTGCAGTCCTGGCAGCTTATTCTTGCGACGTTAAAGTTGCCCGCCTAAAAATTCTCAGAAATGCTCGTTTTAAATGTTAGTTTTGTTTTGTTTAAGCTCTCCCTATCAAATAGTCATTCAGTGCCCAGGCGAAGAGCTGCTCCCACGCTACTCTAAGTGATTGGTCTCTTAAGACCGGCAAGTATGGGCGGAGGTGGGGCATGTAATATTCTATGGCCAGGAGGAAGGCTGTGTAGTAAACACGTACCCTTCTTCTTTTTAGGTATGTTGGCCTTTTTATTTCGTATACAAATTGGTGTGACAATTCTTCTGGGTAGTTATCGTCTGGGAGTACCATCTACGCCTGGACAGTGGACTTTGTTAGTTATCTTTCTACTTAACAATACAATAATACGCAGTTCCTGTATGTGCGAGAGAGAAAGAGAACATTCACGTGTTTACATGTGTATTTGTGCGACCAAGTTCTTTTAGTTTATGTTACAACTGTCCTGGGGGGGGGATGGCGTAATTATTTTTATTCTTTGAACGTGTGACCATGGGGTGGGCAGTGCAGTGATCACCCCTTTCTTCGTCAGTTATCGTCTCTGGGGTATCTGGGTAGTGGGAAGGTAAGGGAACAATTGGGTCGTTATCTGTGGTAGAACTTCCTTCCGCTGTCAGGGATGTTGTTGCTGTTGTTCCAATGGGCCTGTCGTTGGCGCTGGGGCGGGTCTGCAGTTTGTATATCTTTACATCGTGTAGGTGGTTCCAAGCACGCTTATCCTTTAGTTTTACTGCTCTTGTTGATACGTCTTCTACCAGATGTGGACCGGTGAACCTTTTATCGTTCCATCTTCTATTGAAATTACGAAGTAGCACGTGGTCACCTTTGGCAATTTTGCACAAGTTCTCTTTTTCTAATTCTGTACTGGCGCCTTCTTCTTTATCTCTGGTGGACCCGCCCCGTGTGCGCTCGAGCTGTTGAGACACAAACACAACACTAGTAATCAAAGATGACACATATTGATACATTTCATCACCTAGTATATTCGCTGAACTTTCGTGGTCAGTGAATGCCCTTGACGTTGGCGTTAGAGGAAGGCGCATTTGACGTCCAGTAACCACCTCATGTGGGGTGAGGTGGTGGTCGGACCCTGGCCTGTTCCTCAGCTCAAACAATGCTAACGGAAGGCAATACAACCAACTTTTCTTTGTTGTTTGTTGTATCTTTGCAATTGCCTCCTTCAATAAGCCATTTAGGCGTTCGCATACGCCATTAGCCTGTGGGTGATATGCACATGCAAATTTGTGCTTTATGCTCAGCAGGGCTGTGATATGTTGGAACATTTCGTTTGCGAAATGTGGGCCATTATCTGATCTTAATACTTCGCACACTCCCCACCTGGGGAAGACCTCTCTTACTATGAATTTGGCTGCTCTAAATGCATCTGGGTGTGAACAGGGCCCTGCTTCAATCCACCTAGAAAATGGGCATACTACTACAATCATGTATCTATTACCTTGACATATGTTGATCATATCAACATAGTCAATGTGGAGGTGCCGAAAGGGTCCTTCTGGCCGGGGTATGGTACCTCTTATCACTTTTAGGGTGTGACCGGCCGTAAACTGTTGGCATGTGAGACAATTGCTAATAAAATTTGAAACATGAGAATTTAACTCGGGACAGAACCAATCATCTCTAATTCGTGCTGCAATTATTTCCTTGCCTGTATGGGCTGGGTGATGTAATTGGCTCAGGGCGGTATTTAAAAGTGCCAATGGTATTACAACTTTCCCAGTACCACTCTGGCGCCATAGTGCGTCGGTTGGTGACATTGTACATCCTCTTTTTACCCATATTTCCTTTTCGGCCATTGGTGCTGCTGCTTGTAATTCCATAATCTGTGTGGCTGGGAGATGGGTATACCCTTCTCTTATTAACATCTCCCTAGCCATTCCCCTCCCTCTCCCTCTCTGTGAGTCTGTGGGGTCCCATATCTCACCAAAGTATGCAATAATAGTAAAAAAAAAAAAAAAAATAATAAAAAAAACAAGAAATAATAAAACACAAATATATATATATATGTATAATTTTGTATTGTATATTCCTTCCCCTACGGCCCCCTGCGGCCGAAGCGCACGCAGCCCCCTGTGGCTGCGTACCCCTTACGACGATCTTATACAGTCGTCCTTATTCCTCGTTCTCCTCCCCCTTTTATATTTGCCGTGGCTGGCGTTCTCCGTGCTCAGCCACGCCCCTCTCCCCTTCTCCTCTTCCAATCCACTCGTTTATTGTTTATCTTCTTATCCGCTCCCTCATCATTTTTCTCTTCCCCACCGCCTTCAAAACTCAATGTTCCTTGTGCTCGTGATATCCTATAAAATCCCTACTGGTGACGTCACCGATGTCTCTACGCTACTAGTACAGTCTCATTATTAGTTTCAAAATACACTTGCAATTTATCCCCGCTAACCCTACAGCTGTCTTCCTGTCTCTCCTGGAACAAGGTAATCTCATCAATAATATAATTGGACTGCACACGCTGCGTCGCCTCGCGTGTGATACGCCCCTCAACAGGAGGGCTTAACCAGCCAACTATCTTCCGTATTTGGCAACTATGCAACTAGCTACCCCCTACAGGGAAACGTCATCTACCTATCGAGTTTCTTGCTCGAACAATAGGAAACCTCATCTACCTATCGAGTTCTTGCTCGATCAATAGGAAACCTCATCTACCTATCGAGTTTCTTGCTCGAACAATAGGGAACCTCATCTACTCATTGATCAATAAATGCCAAATCGTAGGAAACCACACACGCCCACCCCTACACGTTAGTCGCGATTTAGGCCAATCAGTGTCTACGAGCGACCACACGTGATGTTTTCGTGCTCCGCCCCCCTCTTTCACGTCACTGCTCTCGCACTCTTTTCACTCCCTTTCATTCCATTGCCAACACTATATTGTCAACCCTTCGCCGCGCACCTGTGCAACACCTCCCTCCTCCCTTATTTAATTCCTCCCCCCTCCCTCACAATTTCGCATTGCTCGTTGTGTGTGCCATGCTCACCAAGTTCTCTCGATGCAGGGCCGCTCGACTGCGTGCACCCCTCCAAGCGGCTCGCCACCTCCCCTCGTCTGGACCACGTCTGGACACTCGCCAACCGCGGGCGGGATACTTCTCAACCGGCTCCCGAGGGCCAATATCCGGATTGCGCTGTCCGGTCTTCTCGCAGCTCCGCGATGGTCCTGTAGTCCTCAGAAGGGGGCAACGGCAGAGGGGGCCGCGCCGCCGGGCCTCCTCGCAACGGGAGTGCCTGGAAAAAGTAAAAATAAAAGTCGATCTTAAACAGATCTCAGCAGTGCCTCCAACTTGTCGGGGGGAAATTCTGCCGGGGTCGGCCGGGCCGTCCGCAGACCTCCAGGCAGGGAGGCCCCAACTCCTCCCGTGTGTATCCCAGATAAGATGAGATAGAGTATGAGACGCACACAAGGAGCAAGGTGACTCTGCTGTTTATTAGACAAAACGGCAGGGATGGGTCAAGGAGCGCACGCGTTCGTCCTGACACACACACAATTGTGGGGCTCGCAGGCCCTTTTTACTGTATTATGACGCGCTACTTGCGTCACTTCAGAAAGTTAACAAAAAACCTATCGCCACTCTTAATTGGATGTTCGAGTGGTAGGATTAGTATAGCACACATATAGAGAAAGATATTAGTGGATAAGGTGTAGTCAGGTGGTGTATCTGGGTTGTCCCTACAATAAGATACATGAAAATTGTTACATGAAGGCTCCTGAGGATTGGCTAAATGTGCTGGCGTCAGTGATAAGAGCCCCAAGTTCTGATTGGTGCACCCGTGAGCTTCCCAGCCTGGGACCACCGTCGTTCCCAGCTCTCGGTGTACCTGTAAGTTGCAACAATGTTTCACTATGGGTACATGCAGACAATGTGAGGACTTATTCATAGCTAGACGGGGTACCGTTCCCACTGTTGCAGATGTCCATTGAGCCTTTCAAGTGTATCTGCCAGTGTCTCGTAACGAGGGATCCAGACGCCTCTGTTCTCCAGGGTTTGGCATCTCGTCAGGTTCGGCTTGATCACGTGGGGAGGGACCGTGAAAGAGGCATAATTCTGCACAATTAATATTGTTTTTCTACTGTGCGTCTGGTTTAATTTGTCGGTGTGACTTTAACGTTGGTGCGCGGAGTGCGAGATTGCAACATCGTGCCTTTGATGATTTGCTCTTGGAACGTGGGTTTGCAACATTGCGACCTTGGCTGGTTGCTTTGCCAAGCTCATTCTGTAGGATCAGCAACTGACTTTTGTCTTGTTGATGTCCACGGGAGCTCTTGTTTGAGGCCTACTTTGGCCCGATGCATAAGTTGTTCGTTTGGTGCACAGGTGCTTTAGGTTATAGGAGCACATAATTCCATAATCGGTATTGTCTTTATTATATTTCTCATCGTTGTACCTGGTTTCAAAGAGAAGCGTGAGCAAGCTAATAAAAGTTCATGACGCGTCTTGCGTTTCTGCATTCTGAAAGCCTATATGAAAATAATAAAGATGCACGTCCGTGAATATGCCTGTCGCCTACGTCATAGCACTGAGTATATTCTTCGTGTAGGTTGGTGTGGGAATGTCCAGTGTGTATATTTGTACAGATGTGCTTCCCGTTGTCTAGGTCGTCATGGCATCTCTAACGACGTGTAGATTTTAGTCTAGTTGATCCGTGCCGCAGGTGTCGGCATGGCCAGTGCGGGCTGCTGGGCAAGCAGATGGACACATCCGTATGTTCCTGTACCAGGGTACCTGGTCGTCTGGTAAATGGGCAAACTCTTCTCGTGGCGGGTGTTTGGGTCGTGACCCTCTAGGCCAAGCGCGAGAGGTGAAGGACGGGAGCCTGGTTTTCCATTCTCCCACTTCACTCTTTTTGTACAAAGTTTCACATTTCTTTAATGATAAGGCTGAAATGTATAAAACATTGTCATTATTGTCACTCTGTTTAGAATTCACAAATCTACAAGTTCTCCTCCATATCAAAGATTTGGTAATGCCTCAAGGTTCAATAGAATACCAATGGATGTTTGGATAAACTCCCTGTTCAATGCTGCTCTCTATTCTGATCGTTGGTTATCATACAGTGGGGGAACTCATTGGAGGTAAACTCGAACTATCCAATTCCAATTTCGTGGTCTTTTAAGATCCCCCAACATTGCATATTTCTTGAAAATCCATCCAAATATTTGCTTGGTTCATCTATGATAAGGATACCGCACAATCTGCCCATCAAAGTGTTTTATTCTCCTTTAGAAATAAAACAAGAAAAACAAGTATGTATAGAGCATGGGAGGCAGTGCAACAGATTTCCACCAATAGGGCAAATACCTAAATGGAGATAGGGAGACAAAGTGAGACAAATTAGACAATTAAGAACATTATGTATATGTGTTCTCTTTATATGACACTTGTAAGGGAATTTATTCAAACACTTTCATGGGGAAGATCCACGGCAGAAAATTAAAGGAGAAAAGCCCACATCGGAAAAGCATCTGAGAACATGCAATATGCAGAGGAAGAGCCATCAACACAAGGAATGGAAGTGGGAGATAGCAGTACAGCTGAGAAACGTGAAGGTTAAGTACAGGTTGGCAGAAGAAACGGGTTCCGAGCTGAGCCAAGTAATGGTGAAACAATAGCAGCTGCGAGAGCAGGGTGGAACAGGTTCAATAAAAAGGAACAGCACGTTTCTGACAGAGACTGCGGATAGCCATAAATGAAGACTTGGGCCATGCCATATTGAATGTAAAAGGGACTGTTCATAGCATGGATAGACCCGCCCAGAGGAGTCAAGCTTTTGAATACTGCAGGGAGAGCCTACGAATTAAAGAAAACGTGGAAAGGAGACAGAAAGTCAAGCACACAGAGGACAACCAGCTAAGACAACAAAGGTTATTACAATAATAATAATACTCTGAAACAGCTTGCAGGGTACAACCTCCTTTGGATAGGTAGTGAAAATATCAAAGAATCAGTAATGCAGAATGGGGAGATTGAGACTCCATTGTGAGGAATGACCTAAAACAGACCTTGAGTGAGAAAAGAAAAGTGCCTGAACATTTCAGGCAAAGTGCAAGAAGGTATTTAATGATCATGTTGATGATTTTCATAAGGTTTCAACTATGCGATCAGCTTCTTACAACTTATTTGGAATAGATTTTTCATGGTGGCCATGTTGGGTATCTGTGGAGAATGGGATTTGAAGAAATCACCTCCCTACTCCCGAGTGAACTGCAACATTTTAGCCACCATGGTCACTGGCAGTCTCAATTTATTTCTGATCTGTGGTCCCCCCTGTGTATTCCATCTGTGAAATTACTTTTTGTGATGTCACCTAAGTCAATCTGTTTTGCTGGCACTTTCTTAGATAATGTAACTCCGAAAGTCATAGAATTTTCTTTTTTTTAATGTTTTCATGTGTATTTCTCCGGGAAGTTTTATGAATGAACATGCGTGCATAGAAAGCATGTACTTGTCCTCCTATTTTGTAAACATGTTCAGAGTTCTGAGGCAGATTACTCATACTGCTAGCAGTTTTCACATATGTATTCACATAAATGTCTCTGCAAATCGAGACCAAGTATATTTATACTAACGCTGATGTGTTTCTACATGTGCAAACAATGTTTGTGGATATGCCTGCAGCATTCCACATCTATAAAGGCAATGCAGTATTGCAAGTTATGATTTAGCTGGATCAAATGAATACTTAACCCCAAAGTAAACGTGTTTTTCCTTCTAAAACCCCTCAAGTTGGTACACCTACTTTGGCAATTCAGACAATATTCAGCCAATAATATCTGCAATAGATCTATACGAGGGAGGAAACATATTTCCATTTCAAAGGTGTATGCACTAGAAAGAGAAAAAATAGGTCCTATTTCGAGCATGAATAGACATCTCATGTTGTAGAGAGAAAAGACAATATTTACTATTTGCAGCATTCCAACATGGGTGGGCCTGCTTATGTTAGGAACATAACATGTAGCTGTTCATGCTGCCTTCAAAGTAAAAACATATGCTTTTTTGGGCTATTAGTGCCACTCGTGTGGTAAAACCTATTGTTTTTCAGCTGCTATTTCAAGTTCTCTTTTATAATAAACCCTGTACAGGAAGCCTACAGAATCTGATAAGAATCTGATATGTTGCAATTTTTTTCAGAGCCGTAGTTTGTTTTTTCTACTATTTATATAGAATGCAAAAATACATCAAAATGAATACTATGTTATTTTAAACGTGCTTAATTCTGCTCTGCGCACAATATGTAATATGCGCATGGGTGCAGAAAGCCACATTATACACAGACTGCTACAAATTAAGTGGAACCACAACTAAAAAGATGGCATCCCATGAAAAGGCACCTGCTGTACAAGGACCAGTGCCACCTGTGTCTTCATTCTATCATTACACTTTGAACTACCAAAGCTGAGCTTTGTTCCTGCTTGTTGTGATCTCAGCCCCTCTTCTATGTGCAAGACTAAGGGTTATTAAGCTCCTCGGGGCATTGTAAGTTGCAAAGGAACAGATGATCTGTAGAGCACTTTCGTTTCTATGTGGTACATGCAGGTATGGGATTCTTGTAGTAAGAGCTCGACAGATATCTGTGCAATAACATAATAATAGATTTTAGCATTTTGAAGAATACGTTTTTAATTGCGTGTATTTTGTCGTTTACTTTTGGGGTCATCTTATAAAAATTGTAACTGCATGGAGTCGGTAACCAACACCAGCAAATACGTGCTGCTTTGTCCACTCTGTTCAATTTCCATCATTTGCAGCACTGAGTGCAAATATTTCTCTGTAAAAAAAGTAAACTGTGAATGCCTCCTGTCATTAATGAATGTAAAGGAGCATTTAAAATTGTGTAGGAAAAATACAGTACGATTAAATGAGGAGTCAAAGAATGTCAATGTGTTTAATTGAAAACTGGTGAAAAGAAGAAACAAAGAAAATGATTAACTGATTTAAGAAGGGTATGCCTTATAATCCTTTCACCAGTCCAGTGCAGCTAGATGACTCCATCTTGAATGGCAAAGACCAGACCTCTGAAATGTGCCCAATAGAAACTCCAATAACACTTAAAAGAATTAAACACAGACACACTAATGTGGCTGTCGCTAAGAACAAAAAGGGTTACAACACACCTTTCAGGTACTTACATGGGTCGGTCGACCAAAACAACTTCAAAGGACATTTTAGAAAGCTATAACCCTGTTGCTTTGCACCTTGCATCTAATTCAGCACACAATACTCATGTAGCTGCCTCCACTCTACCTCTACATTCACCAATTGAGCAGCGCCAAGTGTCGAGTGCCGAGTTTCATCACTCAGTGAACTGCTGGCACATATCTAAACACTGTAGTGGACCGCATCAGTTTCAAAACATGTACCATCTTCCACTACTGCCTTACGGCAATGCCCCCTCCAACCTGAAAACAGCGATAACACACTATGCCCCAGGCAGATGTCTACGCACAATGGACAAGGCCCTGGGCACCTGTCCTGTTGTTAAACAGGACAAGAGGCATGGGTAGATCATTCCCAGTCCAGGCAGCCCAGCTGTGGAACTCCCTTCTGGGGAAGTTGAGACAGCAGAAAGAATCTTCTTAGTTTCAGGAAGAACTTAAAGACTGTGCTATTTAGTTAACTACCCTACACACTCTTTCCTAGCCTCCTCTTTTCCTGTTCTCTTTCTGTTTTCCTTTGTGGACTTTGGCACCCTGATACCTGCAGGCTGTTTGGCGCATTATTAATGAATAAATACCTACATATTATTTTTTATTGTCAGTCAACACCTATAGGATCACTAGAGAGACTCTCCATCGCAATCACTTTCAGCTGTTGATCCATTGCACAATTGATGACTGATTTGTAATCTCTTTGGTTCCCTACCCCTTAAAATTATTCTGGTATTCTCATAAAAGCAACAATCGTCACTCGCAGGCACCATGGACGGCTATGGAATTATTCAAAAGCTTCTTTAAGATATTTGAAGACACTATTACATTTCAACAAGAGTTACAGCGATTTAGGGCTGCTCAGCCTCCATAGACTTACACTTTCCTGATACAGAAAATCAATTTGTTTTTTGCAAATTCCTATCAGAGATGCATTGACAGAGTTCACTGATTGATTGCTTTGCAACATCCTGAAGATCTGTCCTAAGAAGACAGATGGACACAAATAAATGCATTACAGCAATGTGAGGGGTCAGAAAAGTGAGACAACAAGTAGACAAAGTTTTCTCACAATTAGCAATTTTATTAGGCAGTAAGGGTGGGACAAACACCTAACTCTCCCTAACCTAACAAAGCTAAAAGCTAAAGAAAACTGACCAAATGTCCAAAAACCTCTGTCCCTCACACCCATGCATACAACAACATCATAAAATGTTAGTGTATGTAGAGAAATTATAAACATACATCATTGTATCCAGGGTTCAATCACCTTCCCTTGTATCAGTCTAGCATACTTGATATGATATGATATGATATGGTATTTGTAACGCGCCTATACACAAGTGTTTCAAGGCGCGACTTCCACCTCAGAGTCAAAAGTAAGCACGTTCTTTCAATTGCCAAGTTCCACATAAAGTATGACACAATGTGCTGTTCCTTCCACATATTCTTTACTTGGCAGCACAACATTTATTGCCCAGTATGTTTTCTCACTCTTCAAGTCCACTGTCTGCTGTTTGATAAAACCCTAAATACGTCTTATTATGCAACACATGCTTCAACAAAGCACGCCAAGAGATGTACTCTTTTGTTGGGCCACACTATTCTATAACATTGAAGTACTTCAACTTCTTCCTGGTCCACTTGCCTGCCAGGACTAACCACTAAGTTTCCCTTTCCTGGTCTTCTCTCCTTTCAGCACACAGCTCCTACAACTACTTTCAGTAAGCGCCTTTTGGTGAGGCTTTCTCCAAAACCTCACACAATTTAATCCGCATTGTGAAAAATTACATCAAAAATTGCTTCATTTCACACTGGTTTACTTACCCTCGGCAATGCAGATTATATTTCTCTCCCCCTTGATAATTATCACAAGGAGGGTTTCTGTTCGGGCAACTTTGTTTTCCTTTACTTGCCTTTTTTTGGCTTCGGTAATACCAAGTACAATCTCCTTCTAACAGCAATCTCCTTCTCTCCCCCTTGATAATTATCACAAGGAGGGTTTCTGTTCGGGCAACTTTGTTTTCCTTTACTTGCCTTTTTTTGGCTTCGGTAATACCAAGTACAATCTCCTTCTAACAGCACTCTTCGTTTTTTTTATATCACTTTTACTTTGTGTAAACAGTGTTCTGTTTTGGCTTTGGTAATGATGGTTACAATATTCTGTTGCACTTTGTTTAAATCAATGCTTCATTTCACCTTATTAAATATTATCCCCTCTTGGCTTGGACAATGTTGATTACAACATATGTTAAATATTGTCCCAATTTTGATTGGACAATCGTGGTCACAAAATAGTGTCCCCTCTTGGCTTGGACATTGGTGGTTACATTGGTTATCTTCAATGTACATATTAAAGGGAGAATTGCACCCAAATACCCTTAATTAATTAACTCGTATTTTCTTGTCATCAGTTTGGTAATCAAACTCAGCATGCTGAAGTTACAGTTGATTTAGGAGAGCTGCAGGGTCACCTAGGCATTGCAAACTCACTGGACTGCACAGATGTCTCCCCTAGCCCACTGCCGGTATTCCTGCTTTTGGCAGGGAAACCTGGCTCTTGACAGCTCCAGCAAGGTTTCCTTCTCTTGCACCTCCCACAGTTGGAGCTGTTTTTGTTCCAGGTACGCTCCCTGTGAACGCCACACACTGGATCAGCACACAAGTTTTGGAGAGCATCGCTTTCCCTCTGGACTACAAGTTTCTTCACTGCTTGCTGCTGCACATTGTCTGCAGTTTACAGGATTTTTGACTTCTGCCGCAGCTTCAGCCTGGCGTCCCGCTATCACACCAGCTACGAGCTTGTCTCCTGCACTGCCTTCAAACTGCTGTTTCCACTGCTTCTCACTACTTCTGCTTCTTCTTCTCCTTCTCGTGGTCTGCACTTAAAGGGAACTTAAACATCTGAAAGTCTCACTCAGGTGTGGGTCATTAGAACCACTAGACTGCATATGTGAACCCCTCTTCTTCATCCCAGTACTTATGGCACCAATATTTTCTATTTAGTTCAAGTTCATTTAATTTGCTCTGTTTTAATGTTTTATCAGATGTACAGTGGTGGGACGTTTTTAAGGAAACCAAAAGCTGCTTCTTAACCTCATAAATCAAATTTAAAACAGAACTATGATAATTAGAAGTGGTATTAATTCCTTGATTTCTGCCTGCATGTCCCCCATAAGGGTTCTCACTCTTTATCTTTAAAGGACATTTGGGAGGGGAAGTTGTATGATAAATACAAGCCATCAGCTAGTCAGGCATTAGGACACCCTCAGGAGAGGTTGAACATTGTGAATACATTCCCCTGATTGCCTTCGGATTGCCTTCTCCTCCCATGTGCTCCACCCAGAAAATACCACCCCCTGGGTCAGTATCAGGTAGTGGCTTCCCTCCTCTGGCCACAAGGGAGGAGTCTGCAGAATTCATTGCAGCAAGATAAAGGAGATTATCCAACCAATTTTCTCCAAAAATTGAAAAAGGTTTTTCAGCCAGATTACATGGATCCCGAATGCAGCAATTATGGTAATGCAAGCAAGGTTTTAGCAATTCTTATGGCGTTGCAGTCCAAAGTTGCTGATGGAATTAAAGGAATGCCCATTGGTTGGGAAGGCAAGAACTCGACTGAACTATTGTTAGCTGTGCAGCACTTTCAGGAAAGGAAGAAATATAGAACCAACACACTGAGGCTAAAAGTATGGTGTTGAAAATCCAGCAGCTCAAGTCTGCTCTGGGAATATTGGTGCACTGTGCAAGTAGAGGAAGAGGATGGTGCAAAGGGAGTAGAGGATACATGGCTAAAATAGGTCAGCAATGATTACAGCATTGACAGATTTTAAATGTGTATAATGTTCAATGTAAGTATTGTAAAGCAGTTGGGCATTACAAGTCTGAGTGCTTGAATCAACTGGTTTAGCTGTCTGGACGGCCTACACTACTTCCTCCTTCCTTCTCATATTATTTTTCATCGTCTTCACTGCATAATACTCTCAACACTCAAAAGAACACATGGAACCACTATATGCTTGTTGCACCATTGATAGCACTTGATCCGTGTGTACATTATTATAATTTGGCTGTTAGTAGTAAGATTTTTTTGTGGCTTGTTGACACTGTGGAATTGTCCTCCACTTTAAGAGCCTCTGAGTTTAAACTTGCCTCTTGGGTAAATGCTCTAGGATATAGGAAATGCACAATACCCTATTCAGTTACCAGTCTCATGTGCCTCACATGAGACTAGTAACTGGATACTAGTCTGGATGCTTGAGGCAACCTAAATACCTGCAGCCTTTTTGTGTGAAATTTTGGGTAGCTGTTTTGTCGAACTCGTAAACTGATTATATCTCCTTGATTGCCAATCAGATTCCCATCCGCACCCTGAACCTGTTCCACTCTCCTCAACCCTATTCTCTCGCACTCTAGTAGCCAGCAGTGTTCCTAATTGGTCCCCCTTTTCATAACACCCCTGTTTGGTGTCTCTTGTCTTGATTACCACCCCCCTATCAGGATTGAATGCAGTTCCTGTCTCTTTTCCCTCATCTCATTTAGCAGTCCCTCCCTGTCAGACTCCTTTTTTTTATTAACTGTGACTTCATTCCATGTAACTCCTCCTGTAGTTTTTATCTCAAACAGTCCCCTCTCCCTCTTTTCCCTCATTCCTTCTGCAATGAGAAGGCCTTTGACTTTTGTCTTATCAGCTTCCTATACCATTTTCAGATGGACCTCACTGTATCTTTTGTTGAAAATAGTTGGAATCTCTTTCCCCAGAAATCAGGTTCCTGAGGTGAATGCAATTGCATCACTGTGGATTGCCCCTTCTCCCCTTTTCCACTCGCCACACTGCAGTGACCATCTCGTGGTCAGACCAAGTAACACTCTCCACTTTGGGTGAGGTGACATTGCTGTCATGAACCTAGGAACTAGGAGGAGGTCTATTAGTGTATGTGTGGTGTTGTGGAGATAAGAAAGTGTACTCTCCTGCTTGAGGCAACCTAAATCTCCATACATCTGTCCAGTAGTGTTCTTTAATTAAGTGTGCAAAGTCCCACTCTTCCCAACCACTTTTCTTAGCTAAGTCTCCCTTTGCCGACCACCAATCTACGTAGGGTCCACAATCATAATATAATCCCCTCCCCACCAGCAGCATGGAACTCTCCCCCCAATCCTCCAATACATTGATAGCTTTCTTGAGGAATGCAATCTGCCCCTCATTTGGAGCATGTAACGTGGTCAGGGTGATCATCCTGCCCTGTGATCACCCTGCCTTCGAGACATCCCTTAACTGTGTGAAATCTCCCCTCAAAACCCATTTTAACTTTTATATCTCAATTCTTTAAGTATCTCACCAAAACAATCCCCAGCCCTTCTTTCTTATGGTCTTTATACGAGGCCCAGTACATTTGTCCTATTTCCTTTCCCTTCAGCTGGTGCTTTCCTCCTTGCCTAAAATGAGTTTCTTGCAATAGAAGAACCGACAAGTGGGATGTATGGAACATATTGAATAGTAATAACTTCCTATTTGGAAAATTGAGCTTTTCACATTTAAGGTGTCTTCGGAACATGTTTTCCTCTTCCACCTTAAACGAACACAATATCCTCCCTAGAGAAGATAATTCATCGCATCAGTAGTCCCCCCTTAATGTCCACCCACCCTCCTACCTACCCTTCGCCCCTGTCAAAACTCGTAACAGATAACACCAATCCAGGGCAATGTACTGAACCATTTTGAGGGACCCAGGTAGTACCAGGTCACTACGATAACCAGGATACCATCATACATTCAGCAGCTCATCATTAAACAATGCAACATGTCCTAACCCCCATTTCAAAGGCTTATGTATTACTCTTCATTATAATCCCCGTTCAGTTCTTTGATTCTGAGGCCTGAGTCTTTTTAGCTCTGCTGCTGCTGTCATCTTTCCTGCAGCTCTAAGGCTGTGCAAACACACTTTTGAAACACTCAATCAGTCGACATTGACCTTCCTGGTCTTGTGATGTGCCTTCCTTCTGCAGCATTGGAAGAAGTTGTCCAACCTCCTCCCCCTGTTTTATATCATACTATACTCCACTATATTTGAAGGAGAGGGTAAAGGAAATCTCCATAGTTTGTGCACCCCTTCTTCTTGGAGCTATCCCTTTAAGGGTCTACATTTCCGTCTTCTTTGGTCCAGGGTGTAGGGTGCGAGGTCTTGGAATATTCTCACTTAGGCTCATCCTATTCGACTTTGCCCACTTCTTGGGCTTATTGCAATATATCTTCTTTGTCCCTATAGAAGCGGCTTCCCTGTGAACTCTATCAAAATGGATCTCTCTCTCCATAACAGTTTTTTCAACACTTGTCCAGCCATATGCTTAAATTGTTCCTTTCTCCCTATTCTCAACATCATCCAGTTTGCCCCTGGCTTCCCTTTCCTTGGTTTCCAGTTGTTTCATTCGTGCCTCCAAGCCTACTTCAGTGATGTCTGCTGTGCACTTACTGTGTTTGAGGGCTTCCACCCTTTCTTACAGCTTTGAAACCCATTTGTCTTTGGCACCCATAGTAGAGTGTACTTCTGCCTTAAAAAGTGTCAGCTCCATCAAAATGGTATGGACATCTTGTGGTGCACCACTGACGGCCTCCTGTGCCCATAGTCACACCATTCTCCTTCTACATCACCAACATTGAAAGTTCTTTTAGGGATTTTTCTTGTTCGTTATTTGGATCCAGCCGTTGGTGTGCCACATTTACCACTCATTTCACCAGCTTCCTCTCCTCTTTATCAGGGTTGCTTACCACTAACTGCAGTTTTTCATTACTCTCCATTGTCCTTCCTACCCCACTCAAGGAGTTGAGGCTCTCTTTCTTTGTAGTATGAGCATCTGGGGGGTGTCAGGCCACATCAGTGTCTCTGGGGTTGTCTTGCTTAGGGCATCGTTGTCTGCTCAGAGTGCTTTCTGCAGCTCACCAATCTCCACCATTCAATGCCCGCTCACCTGTGTATATACTATAAGCCCACTCTTGGGGCCTCAGGTCACATATCAGGATGTGTCACTAGGGTAGGTCTTTTTTCTCCCCATCATATGTTATTTGATGGCAGCCCTTGACACCCCCTTCATTCAACACATTTTTCAGCATTGCCCAGCTGCACTTTCAGTGCCCCCGTTGAGCATTTCAGTTCAGGATCTATCCTCACCTCCCCAGCCTTGAGGTCTGTAAGGATATTTGGCGTGTTACAGCACAGAGTGCAGCACTACTGCAGAGGTAGCAATTTTTTTTTGATGCAGCACCACCACATGGGTGTGGTGCATTGCTATATGTGTTGCCAGATTAACATGGACATATAAGTAAAGACAGGCTATTCAGTCAAAAACGATTTTAACATATAAGATGCAAATCTATTTTTACAGTTAAAAGCACATGTGCACATTCAAAAATGCACACTATTTTTCACCTGAAATGCCTATGGTGCAAGAGACACATTTGAAAATTAATAACTAACCTTATTAATAACTAACCTGACTAATAAAACTGCATTTAACATAACCCACTAATAAAAATGTGTCTCCACTGCAGAATTAGGCCTACTCTGAAAGTGAACTTTTAAACGCACATTCATTTTTTTTTCTTTTTCTCTGCTGCTCTGTCCACATAACCACAGGAAGCAAAGGGCTCGAAGGAACAGGAAATCAGTTGGTTACAAATGCTTACTGTAGAAATGAGCCATTGTGTAGTGAGGGAGGAGATGGCATGATTGATTCTGATTGGAGCAGCGTCATAGCAAGTATCATGCTAGAGGCAGTGATTAGAGTTTTGCTGGGGGAGCTTGAGGAGAGGGGGAGAACAATCGAGATTTGGCAGAGCTGGGAGAAGGACCTGTTTCCTGGCTGAAGCATTCCTGCTGCAAAAGCTGAGAATTCCAGGCAATAACCCCGGTTTGAGAACGAAAGACGCTTGTTTTCACTGGGGTTAATCTTCAAGGGAGCCAAATTCAGAAAGAGAACAGCTGGAGAAAACTCATGCTGAACAGATAAGGTAATTACAGAAGTGTGGGGGCTGAGTGTGTACGAGAATATTCAGTCAGTGTAGGAAAGGAGATTCCTGTGCTTTACTCACATGTTTAATGTTGCAAATTGAGTTCTTGTCTCCGCCACTCTCTTTTCAGTGTATCACAGACAATGCTGTTACTGTGCTATTTTATTTATTTCTGTAAAGAGTGAGATTGTGTTTAAATGCAACTTTTATAATACACAAAAATATTTGAAAGCAGACGGGTGGTGTGTTTTATATTTACCAATACAGTGCTGATGATGTGGGGAGATGTTTAGACAGTGCAATTGTCATTTTCAAGGTAGCTAAATATCAAATTTGGCTGCAGCCGTGTGCACAATGTAGTTCAGTATGAGCAATTGTAACTAACTGTGTGTGTTGTAGTTTGTCGGAGGTCTATGAGTCGGCAAAAAGGGAGGCCCGGGACATAATTCACTACCGTATATAAGATAGTGAAAATACCACATGATAGCTCGCTGCCGTAGATAAGACAGAGAGAAATTGCCCATGGTGGCACACTAAAAATGAAAATGTGGTGTTCCTGAAATGCAAGCCTGAGGTCTCTCTAGTGATTACACGAAAAATCTAAACAAAAATAAGGGGTTCTGGATATTGGGACCACAAATAAAACAAGGGAATTATGCTCACCAAAATACCACCAACCACGCATACCAACCACGCATACCAAATACGCATGTCTGTGTGCTGAAATAATGCATGTCCACTGTATTATTGTTGTACATGACCCAATCTGAATACAAGGAGTGATTGTTGCTAAGTTATTTTTCGGCGGTAAGAAAATACCGTCAGGCCCCAAATCTCCACAAAATACCCTACAGGTCTGCCTCACAGACCGCACAATAATACATAGTATACAAGTAAGATGTAAATAATGTATGCTGCCTTATTGATACACTCTGGGGGTTACACAATACCCTCCTAACTCAATAGAAATCAGCCAAATTAAAGTGTTCTTATAGTCCCTCCCTTTCAATGGGGTGATGACGTAAAGTTTAGGTATCTTGTAGCTGCACATGCACTCTTCAAATATCCACTGGTTGGAAGCTTAAATGCAACACCTAGCCTTTCTCAAATTTGGAATGTCTTGAGTCTCAGCTGCTCCATTTCCTGCTAAGATTGCTCAATGGTCTATGGTCTCGAGGTGACGTGAGCTGCATCCAGCTCATCCCTTTTTGTGGAAACCACCCACCTCTTACCCTTGCACAGCAACAACATCAGTAGTGTTTGCGAAACATAAAGAATAGACTAGTAATTTGGTGGAAGAATAGAAAATACAACAGAAATAAAAAACACATTTCTCTGTATTCTCATTCCTGATGTAGAATATTAAATAATTCCCATTTTTGTTACATTACTTTATGTTCTGCTACTTTTAGTCATTTATTTACTTAGTTGATAAAACGGTAAATAAAACTCATTGTTCTGATGTGTTCCCCTGTAATGGTTTACAGATAATTGCTCTTCTAACGTATTAGGATCTTCGTCCCTATTATACACCTCACTGCAGGATGGGCTTGTTTAACCACATACAGTGCAAGGACCACTGCAGTACTAATGCACTAGACTCCATCTTGCCCATCCTCATATGCCACCATGTCCAAGCAAATGTTATCATGCACAAACTATTTCTATGCCATAATTGTCCCATCACTATGAACATCAACATGTTGATCCGCATGCTACAGTGTATAATTAATTGAACTACAAATATACCTCCATCAGGCTCTGTAACTCCCCACAAATCCCCTTCCCAGTCAACATGTCCAACATGTTCCAGTGGTGCACCAATCAGTTCTATACTACTGTACTGCAACACTGGATTATCACATCACGCCCACTGTTTTTGTGAACTTATCAAAGTTAATCTGGGCACCAGGTAGAGTATTTATACTGCGGGTATGTCAGTCAAGGAGTAGGGGATGGGGATTGTGGTCTATATCTACCTTCAGGTTACATTAATTACGACATGTACGTTTAGTAAAACGGCTAGCAGTACAAGTAAACGGGGTAAGAAAATGAATAGCAACAGAGACAAGTTTGGGACAAGGGTGATTTTGCCTAGGTGGCGTATTGAGGAATGGGGGAGAGGGTAGATGCATTATTTATGATACTTTCAATAGAAGGAAGAAGTTCTGCTTTCCAAATGAGAAGAGCAGGGGAGGGGTTGAGTTTGAGGTGCAGCAAGAGCCTTCTTATAAAATGTGGCTTGCACCTTTATGGTTTCTGCACTAAAACAGATCCTGTGTTGTTGCACATGTAAGTCTTTGGATATGTTTTAGTGCAGAAACCATAAAGGTGCAAGCCACATTTTTTAAGCAGGCTCTTGCTGCACCTCAAACTGGAAACCAACCCACACTACAGTTGTAGGTAAACATAATAACACTTAACTATTTGCTTTTATTTGGAACCAAACTATTTTTTAAATCATTTAATTTGTTGACCCAAATCGCATGTTGAGGAGAGGCTTTAACTCACCAAATGGGATTTGGATCACCAAAGGATATCCTGGTGATAGTGCATGCATGAGTTACCATGGATAAGTCTGGCTAATAGGGAAGTCATTCTCCTCACCAGGAGTTCTGGTGCTATATCCCCTCTGGGGCTTGCATTCAAGGAGTACATTATCTCAGGGATGGTCTGACAGCATTACATTTACTCCCCAGTGGGATCTATCCTCACCTCACCAGCCATGGGGTCCGCCTCCAACTCCATTCTTCTGGTCTCACAGTCATCCTGTGTGACTAGGCATAGCCGCAGGTCTCCATTATTAATTCTCGGCATGCGGACTGTGCCTTTCCCACCTGCAGGCTCTATTACCATCCATGCGAGTGATGCCGTTGCAAGGGTCTGTGTCAGGCCTTTCTCACATGTCCCTGTGTAGGTGGTGAGGCTCCCCATGTCCAATTCTGCCCTATGTGTGCGAGGTGACACTTTCCCTGGTTGCCGGTGTCTCACACTCCTGGGAGTGGACCTCTTTGTCGCCTGAAGCTAGGCACTCGGGTTCCCTGCAGGTGCCTTTCTCATCAGTCTGAGTGGGTCCCACCCGGGGTACCAGCCACTGAAGCTTCCAGGCCTCACTGTGTGGCAGGCTGCTGTATTTGTATGACGGAT
Source organism: Ambystoma mexicanum (assembly GCF_040938575.1). Taxonomy (NCBI): domain Eukaryota; kingdom Metazoa; phylum Chordata; class Amphibia; order Caudata; family Ambystomatidae; genus Ambystoma; species Ambystoma mexicanum. Next base: position 526,068,841 of record NC_090926.1, read on the forward strand.
GGATTTGGAATGCTGCCATGCCTCGCCAAGCTTCACAAACCGCCAGTGGGTCTACCCCGGTGGTCCACACACTCCCCAAAATCTGTTTGCAGATTCAGGGTCTTCAATCACGCTGATCTTAGGTTAACAGAGGTAAACATGTATATTACGTTGCTTGATGGACACGGAGCACCACTCACATATGGCCATCTTGCTCCCCGCCCCCTAGTGGTCTCTGAAAAGTCAGTTTTGATTAAAACATTGGAAACGCTGCTTAGTCAGGCTTATTTTCAATATTCACTAAACAATGTAAAGGTATGCAAATAATTGTATTAATCTTAAAGTGGGTTCATTGTAGAGGAGAATGCAGTAGGATGTAGTGAGATGTGAAGAAAATGTCTAGTAGCAAAGTATGTTTAAGTGAAATGGGTACAAATAAGATACTAAGAAAATGAAATGTAGTTCTGATTCAAGAAGGCTAGGCTTTATAATCCTTTCACTGGGCTTTTGTAGTTAGAGGACTCCATTTTGAAATATATATGTTTCTTACATGATGGAGTTCCATTTTGGCACAAAGAAACAAACTATGTTCACATACTTGCTGATGGCAGCTCAATATTGTGCTTATGTTATCCTCTACACACAGCTAATTATCAGCCTGTGCAAGCTGGCCTAGGTACAAATGGAGATGTGATAGTGGATTGCAAGTATAAATGTGATGGAAGTGCACTGTTGTGCTCATACTTTTTGGGGGTATAGGAAGTGTTTTGGGAGGGCTCTGAGTTGGGCTGCTTAAATGTAAAAGTGCTATTATGTTAATTGAAAAGTGTGAACATTTTAATGAAGTCATACATTCCTTTGCTGTGATCATAGCAGCAATGCAATCATAATCTAAATAAGATGATGCTCTGGGTGTGGGTGGTATGTGGGATATGGATATGTTTGAAGTGCATTGTTGGTATACCTTTGCGTGTTCAACTTGCAACTGCTGCTAATACATATCTGCTGGACTAACCGCATCAAAATTAACATCTAAATTAAATGTGCTCTCCGTCACAATGGATTCTAAAGGAATTGGCTTGCATGCAGTTGGTACTAACACCAGATGTTTTCCATCGGAATCCACAGCTTTGATGTCAGCACTAAAATCACATTCTACCATAAAACCAGAAGACATGTAAAGGTTTGGGAGGAATGCCTTGCACAAATGTAAAATATGTTCAATGGCCCTACTCTGCCTCCAAATTAGTGCACAATAATACATAGTGTACAAGTAAGGTGTAAATAATGTATGCCACCTTATTTATACACTCTGGGGTTACACAATACCCTCCTACCTTAATAGAAATCAGCCAAATAATTAAAATGTTCTTATAGACCATCCATTTCACTGGGGTTATGACAGAAAGTGTAGGTATCTTGCAGCTGCACATGCACTCTTCAAATATCTACTGATTGGATGCTTAAATGCAACACCTAGACTTTTGTATGTCTCAAATTGAGGTGGCGTGAGCTGCATCCAACCATCCCTTTTATTGTGGAAACCACCAACCCCTTACCCTTGCACAGCAAGAACATCAGTAGTGTTTGGGAAAAATAAAGAATAGACTAGTAATTTAGCGGAAGAATAGAAAAGACAACAGAAATAAAAAACTCATTTCTCTGTATTCTCATTCCTTTTAAGAAATCTCATAACTGATATAGGATATTAAATAATTCCCATTTTGTAAAAGTATATTTTGCATGAATGCCGCCTGATGGTAAATGATTGGCCTAAGCACATTCGATTAGCACTATAAATTGCATTGAATGAAACTGAAAAAGGCTGACTATGCCACCATTTTGAGTTATCTGCCATTTTGATCGCATCTTGATTTCTGTCCCATGTTTAGAATTGTGCTTTTGGCTCCAGCAGAGCAAAATTAACTGTGTACTGTTTCCATGATGTCAACGTAGATAAGAATGCTGAAGCTGCTAAAGTGGATTGTTTGTCCTACACTGAGAAACCTTGGAGCTAAACAAAAGCCGTACTAATCAGTAATCTAGATACATCTGTTCCAATAGTGCTTTCCCCGTTCAAACAGCAAAGTAGTATGATGAATAGTTGAATGTGCTCTTCTTGCAGAAATATTTGTTTTCGCTCCTTGAAACTAAGCTTACTTTAAACTCAAGAACAAATGATAGACACTTATAAGCGAGGAAAATAAGGAATGTTACCTTTGTGTCCTATATTTGGAAAACATATGAAGTGTTTAAAGGAAAACAACAAACTATTCAAAGATGTTTACACATGATTTAGTTATGTGGATAGGCCATGAATCCTAGGTAAATGTCTGACACGAAGAGGGGCTGGACGATGTGTACGGGTTTGTGGAAAATCTGTATAAATGTATGTGTATTTGAAATGTCCAGCACTCTCTCATCTCACAGTGTCTGATTGCACACATTGTGAGAGAACAGACAGCTGCCTATTAATAAATGTATATGGTACCTTTGGATTTGTGAGTGGAGTATTTCTATTATGTGGGATTAAACCCCGATATTTGTAATCTTTCAGATGGCGCCCGAATAAGGACCCTCAAAATCGATGCTACCGGACCGGGATCAGAGAGTGACAGAACGCCCTGCAAAGTGAGATGCGATTCCTCCGCAGTACTGCACATCCGATCCCTGGACAGTGAGCAACGTTTAGTAGGGCATCATGACTAGGGTCTCCGTATCATGGCCTGTTTTGCGAAAATGCCAGCTGCAACCATTTGATGTCTGATCGGACTCTTTGATTTGAAATCAGTTCAGTCGTACCCTGATTCTTAGAATCCTGATATTTCTTGCAAGTGTTGTCTCTGCAGAAACAAACGTAGCCAGGTAAGATAGTGATTTAACTATGCCTGGAAAATTGTCATTCTGTTGCAGGGAATTATTCTGCAGGAAAAGCCCATCTTTGAAACAAGGCCAACCAGCGCCAACTGAAGGGTTGCCAGGTTATTAATGTATTGTAAGTATGGACTGGGAGCTATTGTATTTAATGAAATTTGGCACAGACAGACCATGCATGTTTCCGCACTTCAGTAGCCAGTTTCCGGTAGTTTTCAAATTGCCCGCCCTAGAGCATTTAGAATCTGTATTGTTGAGAAAAAAGGCTAGGCCTGCATAATTTGATGCAGTTAGAGATTGAGTAAGGAAGCTATGCAGCAACTCAAAAGTAGAGAAAAGCATGCACGTAGACACATGACGAATGCAGAGATAGCATTGTTGCATGATCGACAGAAACTGTCAGAATCCATTAGAGGAATGGACAGGGCTTTCCAGCTAGATGTGAAAAAGATATATCCCTCTCAGGATTTTCATACATCAGATGAGTTAATTAAGAAATTATTGAATGAGTGTAGGACTGTTTCAACTACACCACCTCCTTATGTACCTCCTTGCGGTGTTGTTCCTCATATTCCTGTTGTTGTTCCTCTTCCTCCCGTTGTTGTTCCCCCTCCTGCACATCCACCCATGCCAACAGTTGCCATCCCCATAATTCTGTTTGCACCATCAGCAGTACTTCCTGCGCTGCCTATTGAACAAGAATTGTATGAACCCTCTTTACCAGGTGTTTTTGCTCCACCTGTAGTGGTTGAATGGGTGCAAGCTGATCCAAGAATAGTGACTTGTGGCACAGTATCGAAAGACAGAAAGAGAGAATTGTATACGTGGGCTAAATGACGAGTCAGCTTTTTTAGTTGTAATTTCTGATCAAGGGGGTATTCCTGAACAGAATATTTTGATAGAATGGATGGGAATGTATTTAGTTGATATATGGAGTGAATTGACCGATATGAATGTCCCACAGGGGTTGAGGGATATGAATGTCCTTGCCCACTCAGGGGACACTGAAGCGAAAGTGTATGAGCATGTAGAGAAGGTATTTGAGTTTAAAAGAGAGCTAGATTTGTTACAGAAATATGAGATGGATGATAATCGACAGCAGGCTTCATATGTGCAGAAGCAATTTCTTCCTCCATTGAAACCAATGAGTGAAGAAATGCGCATTCGTACAAGAGACGCCCTTAGAGGGATTTTGGATGTTTTAATTTCTCCCATTGAAGTGGATGACATGTTTAGTCAATATGCTCCGGCAATGCAAAGGAAAGTGTTACAGGTGATGATAGAGTATCTACAAGATGAATTTAGGAAGAGAAAATAATGTTGTCCAGCCGATTTGATGGTTATTTATAAAAGAGCATTTTTGCCCTATACTGCATGGACTTCTTCGTTACTTGATTTAGCCTTGTTTTAATAGATGTTCATATAGATTTGCCTTCTTTACAATTGCCGATGAGGAAGGTTCCTCTGACATTTGTTCAGAAAGTGGAAATTCCAGCTAATGCTGCGGCAGGAACAACTACCACTACTATTGAAGCACACTATGGGCCTGATCACGGCCTTGGCGGTAACGCTAATGCTATTAGCGCGGGGGCTATTAGCACGACCGCCATAGCCCCCGGCGCTAATAGCGCGGGATCACGAGTTGGGCGGACTTGGAAGTCCCCATTCCCCATTGAGCCCATTCGGGAATGCCCCATTCCCCATTGGGCTCAATGGGGAAAATTCGCGCTCTTACCGCCGGCGGATTTCCCGCCGGTGGTAATAGCGCGAATTTTCGGTGGATTTCCCCCCAGCCAAGAGCTGGGGCGAAATCCACCGAAACCCTGATTCGGCGGACCCTTAAATCTGGCAGTAATAGCGCTACTGCCGGATTTAAGGGTTACCACCAAGGTCGTGATCAGGCCCTATGTCTCACAGTTTGTCCATGTCCCGTTTTCTAGACAGGAAGTGAATACCATTAGGTAATCAATTCCATATATTAGGAAGAATACAACAGGATTTTATAAAGAAATTGATTCTGTCTTGCATTCGTCAGTTTTCACGCTGGGTGATATAGATTTGTTGTTTCCCGTGAACCTTCCTGCTGATTTATGGAAGCAGATTAGAAATGTAGATGATCAGGCAGGGATGGATGATACATGGGATGCCTTAGTATGAGCAGGTGGGGAAAGGAATGCCAGTGAGAAACCAACACAGGTAATATTGATGTTGCCAGATAGAATAGTGACTAAATTGGTTCCTGAAAAAATAAATATATGAGTTAAGTTTACGGCTTGCATGCAGGGAAGTCAGAGGGTGCGACAGAGTATTTTAACAGATTTGAGCAAGTATTTTTGGATTTTAGTGTCAAGATTTGAGTACAGAGCCAGGAAAGAGGGTATTTGTTGATAAGTTTGTGTGTGGATTGTTGCCTGAAATCCAATCACAGCTTATGACTTCTGAAAGTGCTCGGCAAGCAAAATCGCAATCTGAAGTGTTACAAATGGCACAGTACTATGAAAATAGGGCTAACACAGAGAAGGAGAAGTTGGAAAATAAGAAAGGAGGCCTGAAGTCTAGGTGGTATTGCAGCAGATAGCTAGAGGATCCAGAGGTGGGAACACACAGTTCAGAGGCCAGTTTACACCACAGAGTGGCGCACAACTGGGTCCCGTACACATAAACCAGTGGCATATTGTAGACAGGAGGGTCATTGGTGAGCACAGTGCCCGATCCTACAGCATAGATCAAATAGTACGTATGGTGCCATGGTTAGAGGATCCAGAGGGGTCCTGGTAGAAGTCAGTTTGCATAGAGCCAATAGACACCATCACAAGATAATCTGCAACAGAGTGTCAATAGTGGGAATATTTATGATAATCCTTTGAATATCTATTTTTCTGAAGGTTTTGGATCTGACGGTATACTATTCCATTAGGATGACCCGAAGCAGGGTCTCGAACCGATACTTATTCCCGTCGATCAGAAAGGGCCCTATGTTGAAATGAAGGTAGGGAATAGGGAGCATCTCTTTTTGATAGATACAGTAGCCCAGAAGTGTTCTACTGATCATTCACAGGTTGCAGATATTGCACTGTCCGGGCAGAGCAACATTTCTCTAGGGTTCTCTGGTATCCCAATGGTTAGTCTGGTCTCTCGGCCAGTAGCTATTTCACTGGGACCATTCACTGATTCTTGTCCATTTCTATTGATGACAAATTGTGGCGAAAATTCGTTGGGATAGAATTTATTAAAGAAATTGAATGCTTTTATTTACTGTTGTCCAGATGGAGTGTACTTAACGATTTCACCCCCACAATCTTCCTCTGTCCCACAATTTTTGTCTATGCTTTTACCAACTGAATTGAATAAGGTTCCAACATGTTTATGGGCAGTTAATGATAATGACGTTGAAATTGTACAAATTGAGCCAGTTAAAATTGTGTTGAAACCAGGTGTTAAATTGCAGTATATCCCACAATATAACATTTTGGGTTGAAGGTGAACAGGCTTTGAAAAGTATTATCTTTGATTTCGTACACCGAGGTGTAATTGAAGAAGTTGCAGGAAATATTTGTAATAGCCCAATTTTACCAGTCTATAAGAAAGGGGATAATCCGATTCCTTTTTGTTTTATTATTGATTTGCGTGCAATTAATAAGGTGGTTGCTCCACAGTTTCCGATTGTACCTGATGTCACCACAATTCTGACTATGATTCCAGCCACGGCTACACATTTTAGTGTTATGGATTTGAGAAATGCTTTCTTTAGTATTCCTGTGCATGTTGATATTAGATATTTGTTCGCTTTCACCACAGGGGGACGCTCGTTGACATTTTCTTGTGTGCCACAAGGGTACACTGAGAAGCAAGTATCTATAGTAGAGCATTGAAAGAGCAGCTTCAAACGCTTGAGTTATCTTCCACTTGCACGTTGTTGCAATATGTTGATGATCTACTTCTAGCTTTTGATTCTGAAGATGCCTGCAAAGAGGGCACTGTGTTGCTGCTAATTCATTAAGCAGAACATGGGAATACGGCTTCACTGGAGAGGTTTCAATATTGTCGACAGGAGGTCGCCTATTCCGGCTGTCTCCTGCCGAAGGAGGGAAGAAGACTAACACCTGAACAGATACAAAGCATCTCTGATGTGTCTGTTCCATATACACAGAAAGAGGTCAGAGCTTTAATAATATGCATGGCCTTATTATTGTAGACATATTATAGTGAGTGGATCCCAAATTTTTCATTGTTGATAGAACCCATGTTGGCAGTGACAAAAAGGACATTTCTTTGCCTTTACTGTGGAACATAGATTGCCAGAATGCTTTTGATTTGCTTAAGGCTGCGTAGTATTCAGCACCAGTTTTGGGCACACCAAGGCACATGATGGATATGCTTTGGCTGTTTTAACAAAGGAACATGGGGGCAAGAATAGGCTGTGCGGCTATTTTTCCTCCATGTTAGACCCTGTTGCATTTGCTTTGCCGAGATGTTTGAGAGCTGTAGCTGCTGCTGCTGCATCTGTGAAACAAAGTGAGGTTATGGTTTTAGGTCACTCTTTAACCGTGATGGTACCCCACTCTGTAGACGTTCTATTAAACAGAACGCAGATGCAACATCTCACATCAGCTCGACTAACAAGGTACGAGCTGATTCTATTTGCTCTGCATATTCAAATTAAGAAATGTTGTTCATTGAATCCGGTTGAACTATTGCCTTCTCCACAAGAGAAGGATTGCAGTGATGAAATGTCACATGATTGACTAATTTAATGCAAGAAAAAAGGTCAGAATTGATTTAATTGATACACCCATAAAGAATCTGCAAGGGGAGCTATTTTGTAATGGCTCCTGTTTCAAACTACTGGATGGTACATCCACCGCTGTTTATGCAATCACCACATTAAGCACTGTTGTGGAGAGCAAACAAATTCTGCATAATTCTGCGCAGACTGCATAGATTATTGCATTAACCAGAGCTTGTGAAATTTCTGAAGGGCTTAGTGTAAATATATACACAGAGAGCCAATATGCATTTGGGGTGGTTCATAATTGTGTCTGGCTATGGGCTGAGAGAGGATTCTTGACATCATATGGAACAAAAATTCAACATGGCACTCTGATAGTCTGGTTGCTATCAGCACTTGCGCTTTCTACACAACTAGTAATAATGAAGTGTGTCGCACATCAGGAAGTGATGGACGATGTCGGAAAAGGAAATGCTTTTGCTGACAGAATAGCCAAACAGACTGCTATTGATTTGCACTAATATATGTACATGTACGATTCAGCAACTTGTGTTCCGGATACTTGTATGATGGACGAAGGGATTAGCAGTGTAAAAGAAATTCAGGTGGAAGCTAATCCAGAAGAAATCAAACCATGGGCTGAGGGTCCAGCGGATCTAGATGATGAGGGTTGTTGGGTGGATAATAAGAAGCAAAGAAGGATGCTACCCAATGCTATGGACCTCTCTATGTAGGAGATCCTGTTTACTTTGTTTGTAGTAATGAAGCGTATCCATGGTTGCCAAGAGACTTGGAGGGTACTTGTTATTTAGGAATGCTGTTACCAGGTGTATATATCGCCACCACTGCTGAAGTTTCTAGAACTCGTCCCAGGTGGGATGCGGATGGTGACACTTCCTCACAGATTGTGGGTGACGTTGCTAAATCTTTTGTACCATTTTTGGGGACAGATAATAAACTCCCAAGATATCTTAGAAAATTGCCAAGAGTTTTACAGAAAAACCACCAATGAAACCACTGACATCCTATATAACATTACATTAGAGCAAAAGGCTATTATATAAGTGGTGCTTCAAAATAGGATGTTGCTAGACATCATTCTAGCTGAGCATGGTGGAGTGTGCAAAATGGTGGGATCCGCATGTTGCTTTTTTGTACCCGATTCCTCCCCCACCATATTTAAGGCAATTAAGAAATTCCATACCTTAAGTATGGAAGTACACGTTCCAGAGGGAAACTGGGATATTGGCACATGGTTCTGGTACTTGTTACGATCTTGGGGCTGCAGTTCTGATGGTGATCGTTTGCATTGTACTGTTTTGCTGTTGTTGCATACAGTTGTCATCTGTTCCATGATAGGGGGAAGTTGTGCACAGGCAGTTAGTAAACATAGGACACATAGGACGGGAAAAATGACTAATGCCTTGTTAATGCAGGACATCACCATGAAGGAACTAAAGCGATCAATGTTTATGAAGATAGCGATTCAGGATGCTCTGATGATGATACGTGGTTTTCGGATGATGCTATTGTTTGAGTAATGCTCTTGGCATAGGCCAAAAGGAGGGTTTGTAAAAGTATATTTTGCATGAATATGGCCTGATGGTAAATGATTGGCCTAAGCACCTTCGCATCACACTACAAATTGCATTGAATTAACATGAAACAGGCTGTCTACGCTGCCATTTTGAGTTATCTGCCATTTTGATCGCATCTTGCTTTCTGTCCCATATTTAGAATTGTGTTTTTGGCTCCAGCAGAGCAAAATGAACTTTGTACTGTTTCCATGATGTCAACGTAGATAAGAATGTTGAAGATGCTAAAGTGGATTGTTTGTCCCACACTGAGAAACCTTGGAGTTAAACAAAAGCAGTACTAATCAGTAATCTAGATACCATCTGTTCCAATAGTGCCTTCTCTGTTTAAACAGCAAAGTAGAATGATGAATATTTGAACATGCTCTTCTTGCAGAAATATTTATTTTCACTCCTTGAAACAAAGCTGACTTTAAACTCAAGAACAAATGATAGACAAATATCAGCGAGCAAAATAAGGAATGTTACCATTGTGTCCTATATATGGAAAACATATGAAGTGTTTAAAGGAAAACAATAAACTATTCAAAGATGTTTAAACATGACTTAGTTATGTGGATAGGCCATGAACACTAGGTAAATGTATGACAAGCAGAGGGGCTGGACGATGTGTCCAGGATTGTGGAAAATCTGTATAAATGTACGTGTATTTGAAATGCAGCACTCTCTCATCTCACGGTGTCTGTTTGCACACATTGCCGGGTGTTGAGAGACCAGACAGCTGCCTGTTAATAAATATACATGGTACCATTGGATTTGTCACTGGCTTATTTCTACTATGTGGTATTAAGCCTCAATATGTTTAATCTTTCATTTTTTGTTACATTACTTTATGTTCTGCTACTTTTAGACATTTCTTCACTTATTGATAAAACTGTAAAGAAAACTCATTGTTCTGATGTGTTCCCCTGTAATGGTTCACAGATAATTGTTGTTCTAATGTATTAGGATCTGTGTCCCTATTATACACCTCACTCCAGGATGGGCTTCTTTAACCCTATACAGTGCATGGAACACTGCAGTACTTTGCCCTCCCTCATATTCCGCCATGTCCAAGCCAATGCTATCATGCACAAACTATTTCTATGCCATAATCGTCCCATCACTATGAACATCAATATACTGATCCACATGCTACAGTGCATAATTAATTGAACTACTAATATACCTCTATCACGCTCTGTACCCCCACCCACCCTGCAGCCCCTTCCCAGTCAACATGTCCAACATGCTCCAGTAGTGCACCAACCAGTTCCAAACTACTGTACTGGTGCACTGGATTATCACATCATGCCCACTGTTTTTGTGAGGCAAGGAGTAGGGGATTGGGATTGCGGTCTATATCTACCTTTAGGTTACATGAAATATGCCATGTAAGTTTAGTAAAATGGCTAGCAGTACAAGTAAACAGGGTTAAGAAAACTAATAGCAACAGAGGCAGGTCTGGGGGATGGGTGATGTTGCCTAGAAGGCGTATCGAGGGATGGGGGAGAAGGTAGATGCATTATTTATGGTATTTTCAATAGAAGGAAGATGTTCTGCTTTCCAAATGAGGAGAGCGGGGGGCCGGGGGGTTGAGTTTGAGGTGCAGCAAGAGCCTGCTTTAAAAAAGTGGCTTGTGCCTTTATGGTTTCTGAACGTACATGTACAACGACACATATCCTGTATTGTTGTACATGTACGTCTTTGGAGGACACAAATTCAGAATGAGAACTGGAAACCAGCCACACTTCAGTTGTAGGTAAACATAATAACACTTACCTATTTGCCTTTATTTGGAACCAAAATATTTTTGAAATCATTTAATTTGGTGACCCAAATCTCATGTTGAGGCGAGGCTTTATCTCAACAAATGGAATTTGGATCTCCAAAATATATCCTAGTAATAGGGCATGCATGAGTTACCATAGATAAGGCAAACTATTCACTTCTCCAGGAGTTCTTGTGCTATATCCACTCTAGGGCTTGCATTCAAGGAGTACCTTATCTCAGGGATGGTCCAAAAGCATTACATTTACTCCCCACTTATAGGCTAGTTCCCTTATAATGGTAGGCAATATATAGTCTGTGGGCCGTGTTGTAAACAATCAGATGGTTCAGCGGGCTGCACCTTCTATGTATTTTTGCTCACCAGACAAACTAACCCACTCACCCTACGATGCCTTGAGACAAAACTCTCCTTCTCTTAAAGTTGTTCTGTAAATTACATCACTCCCAAAACCGCTCCACCACATTTCTCACCCCCATGCAGATCGACAACAATTATCTAGGCCTGCTCCAAGGCCTTACCAACTAGCAAGAACATTATGAAAATGATGCTCTAGTGTTCGCAAACTTCATCATTGTATGTAAAAAACAAAACATTCATACATGTTTTCTTTTATTCTTTTCTTTTTTGTTTTGTTTTTGGTCATACATCACAGTGCTATTTTTATATACCCTTACATCTCAAGTACGTTCAAAGCATATACTGGCCATTGATATTATAATGACCACCCCCAACAAGGTAAACGGGCAAAATTGAGCAATGTGGAGAGAGGTCATGGCGACATCAAGTGCAACGCCTTTGAATTATGAAATTATTTTGAGATTTACTTGAAAGTAGTGAGGGTTAAACCTGACTTGCACAAGATCAAGTAGAAGAGCCTGCAGCTTCAGCTCAAGGGACGCCACTTGGGGGTCACCAGGGGTTGCAACTGCAACCCCTGAGCTCTCCCTTGCTACCCCTGTGGACTCCTTTGCTACCCCTAAAAAAGAAACTACAAGACACGTTTATTTATTTTTTTAATTGAAGCTCCTGAGCTGTGGCCAGTGTCATGTGGCTCTTTGTTTCTGGAGTGGTTAGATGTCTGGTACAGCCCTCTTTAAAAAAAAACAAGGGGGTTCCACAAGGTGACACTGAGCAGTGACCCTGAATATGAAAGAATAGGAATAAAAAATACATTGTTTTCTGGAATTCTATACAATACTTGCTAGACTCATTAAAGGTTTATTTCAGGCTCACTTCAGGGAGTGAATCACTGATTTAGTATGTTCTTAAACACCTCAAATTCACAATGCAGACAAAAACTTCCAAAAAGCATTTAGACTAGAATAAGCACCCATTTTGGACTATGTATTTGCTTTTCACAAGATGCAGTTATAGCATGTTTTGTTCTACTGTTGTCTCTGTAAAATCATCACAAGTAATTCCATCTTGGTGTGCTCACTTGACAAAAGCCTTGTGCCTAAAAGCTTGTGTACAGTGCACAAATGTTTGAACATAGCACATAAAGTGGCACTTGATTTCATTGTGCCACAATTAATGCTTTGCTGTAATGTGTCTATATTTTCTGGCATGCTGTTCAGGGTGTTTGCTTGCATGTATAAGGTTAGGAGTGCCCTGCTTTCCCTGTGTTGCTCTAAGTTCTTTAATACACAGTTATAAAACATCCAAAGGTATGTATTTTGCCAAACCTCTGAAGCCTGTACAGTAGATCCATGCAGGCTTGACATGTGGCCAACTGTGCATCAGACCTACCTACATATGAACTGGCCTGCTTTTAAATCTCAGTTAGCAGTTTACACTACACAGTACACTACAGAGTGTAATTTGCTTTCTGATTTTGAGAACATTCCGACATGTAATTGCTCATTTTACTATAGCTGGTATGATAGCTTTAGTAGGTAAGATAGTTCAGTGGGTTGAGCACTCACTGCTGTGATGTGTTTGTGATCCTCAGGTTGCAAGTTCGAATCCCAGCAAGGCCAACTCAGCCTTTCATCCTTCAGAGGTTGATAAATGAGTACCAACACAGGTATGGTGGTGGTGTATGCATTGTGTTGTATATAAGCTAAAGCGCGTAATCATAAGTGCTACAAAATAACACATCATTATCATTTGGTCTTGGATGCCTCGGATGTCAGCTTGCATTCACAGTCATTTGGTAATATGGGCCTATATACAATGATCCATATGGTGATACATTCTTGTATGCAGTGTATATCACATTACAGTGATGTTGTTACCATATTAGTTGTAGTGTACTTAGGAACAATGCTATGTGATTGCACTTCCAGTTTTGTCAAGTGGTGAAAGGTTGTGTTCCATCGCTTCCTGTGATGTTACTTCGCGGTGGGTTCAAATGACATCACGTCTTGTTATGTAATCAGAGGTCAAAGGTGATGTCACTTGCTCTTCTATTGGCATTTTGGTGAAACGACATCCCTGTTCAGCTTACTGCTTGATAGTGTATGAATGTACGTTTTCGATGGCTTGGGTGTTGGTATGGTTTGTACATGACTAGTGAAAAGGGCCGTTTTGCACAGTACATTCCCAGAGTCGCTTTAGGATTGTTAGATTTTGGTTCATAGCTGTCACACTAAAGACACCTAGTGGGGGAATGTGTTTAATGAAACATTATTCTTATTGATAAGACCACTGACCCCTCACTTATGCATGGTTTCTTTTCAGTGTGAGTTTTTGAAAAGTGACCATCCTCTGTGTGCCTTGGTTGCAAATGTTTGCCCCAGCTGCAGATGTAAAAGAATGGTTCCCAGATGTCAGTGGCTTGATAGGGCATAGTTTGCTTCCTTCTACTTTGTTGTTGGAAGAGTGTGCCTGTTTTCAGTTAAGAACGTTCATTATTGCTCATGACTGTTATTCGGTGTAATAGTCCGAAAATGATCACTGGCCTTTAGCAATGGATTGGCATTTAATGTGGGCATTTGAGCCTGCACTTGACAAATGCAACCTAAACCACTTGACTTGTCACAACGTGTTTCAATGTACAGCACATTCGTGTTCACTTGAATGCTGGAGCTGTAACAGAAAGGAAAATATGAGCAAACTCCGCAACCAAGATACATTCTGCATTTCATGTCTTGGACGTGCATGGAAAACAATGTTGTTGTTTTTTTCTTCAGGGGGTGGAGGCAGGGTCCATTTATCTTAAAGGAAATGAAGCAAATGAACGTGGGGAAAGTGAAAAGGGAAATGTAAAGCGGCATAATTGGTCTGGAGTCTGGGAGCAGCTTTGTCAAAGATAATCTTCCCGACTGTCCATGAATATTTGCGGGTCACTACATTTTGAAAGTCATGAGTTACTTCGGCGGAGGAGGTCAGAGCTTGTGCTATGAAGCATCTTCAATTCTTTTTTTATTTTTTAGAATCCAATGCAATACAGATATTCGACTGAGAGGGTTAATCTATTCACAGACTTGCAAATGTAATGCAAGGAAAACGCTAGCATCTGCTTTACTGAAATGTATTCCACGCGGGAAATAAGCTCTAAAGCATATTTCGTTCTACAGAAAAAAAAATACTTTTGTTCCATGGACTTCCTAGAACATAAGCTCAAGGTTCAGTATGTTTCTTGCGCTTGTTGACTAGTTTTACAGCCATTTTTTTCAAAAGGCACACAATAGCTTCAAAAGCTCGCATTATGAAAACACATTTTCAACAAAAACTATTCATGTCGGTTTGTCTATTGCGCAAGGTTATACTTTTTTCATTTTTACAGTTTCTTCCGCTCACCTCGGGCCGCCATTTTTAATTAGCAAATTTATCTCAACTCGCATTTTAAACATCTGCCTTAATTCACGGATTTCCTACTTTCTGAGATAACGCCCCGTTTCCAAAGGTCAACTACTGGTATCATGTGCAGAGCTAACAAGTTCCTATGAACGTGTCTGCTTGCTGTCATTCCTGCCATCAACTATATCTACCCACTGATGTTGGAAAGATATCGAAGAGTGAACACACTGGAACATGTATGACATAAAGCCGCAGACCACTATCCACGTAAAGCCAGGACATAAACATATGTGCAAAAGGCATGACCCAGTGATGAAGAGGATTTCTAATTGCTCCAGGAAAATAAAGTGATTTGCCCAGAATCGCCCCTTGGTGTAGAATTTATTCTTGCATTAGAACTTAGGACTCCTTTTTCCAAAATTGTCAATTTATACATAAGTTGGAATATAGTGTTTATTGATTGCGTCTCCAACATGGTCTTTTCCCCACAAACTATAATGTATAACTATAAAATAATATTAAGGTTTTTTTTTTTCCTCCCTCTCCCTTTCCTTCCCTTTCCGCTTTTTTTTTATTCATTATTTTGTAAATACTTGTTTTTGAAAGGGCTTTTTTTCTTTTTTCTTTATTTCAAGGTTGTTGTTAACTGCGGGGGGCGGTTGAATTTTGTATTTGTGATTGGTCATTTCGGTGTGTTCACTCTATATGGAATATTTTGAATAAATGTGTTAAAAAACAAAATATATAATTTATAAATGCACCAATCCGAAAGCCGCATCATGTTGGTCACGTTACGTTCGTGGACATCGTGTGTAAAAGGTGCTGATTGGGAAATGTGAGGTCCATCAAACACGTTTAAATAGAAGCCTTTTTGATTTTGCAAACTGCACTTGCAGTCTGCGAACAGCGTTTACAGAAAATCTTCAAAGACATATTATTACACCTGTGTTACGCATGAAAACATCTCTGAGGAGTTCTTTGTTCTACAATGTTTGCAGGCTCGCAGAAATCTATGCAACAATGGCATGCTCCGAGCCTTGCTAAATCCTACATTAAACATGGAACAAACTGTGAGGTGGGGTAGGATGGTGGAGATGGGATGGAATATGAGTAGTAAAGGACGACCAAATCAGTCTTTCTTTTCGGATTTTCCTGGATGCTCAAGTGTTCAGGGACTTACTTTCATGTCAGTCGACACCCACAGACTATGCCCCTCACACAAAACAACACTTGTTTCATATATGAAATCATCTGGCCTTTAGGCGACCCAGATATTTTTAATGATAGTGAGGTGCAGGGAAGCTGTCTTTTTGCTATAGCTGGACACACAGCTTGATCTCTCCTCCGCCTTTGACATGGTTAACCACAACATCTTGATCGCACATCTTCGTGACACCCTGGGAATCACAGGTCAGGCTCTGGTGTAGTTAACCTCTTTTCTCTCCCACCACCCATCCCAGGTGGAACCTGCAGCCTTTCTCTCGACTATCACTCTCTCAACCTGTGGCGTTCCCCAGGGATCAAACCTATCCCCCTGGTTCTTCAACGTCTATACTCATATCTGTCTGTCTATCCGCTATCCAGTCATGGTGTGCTGCAAACGATCTCTGCCTCAACGGCAGTAAAACTGAGATTGTTTGCATTGGGGCCCCTGCTCCAGCTTTCCCACTTTCACTCTACCTGGCCACCCTGGCCCTGTGCTCACTCCCATCTGCGAGGCCAAAAACCATGGGGTCATCTTTGACTCCACTCTCTCCTTCTTTCACATTTCTGACATCTCAAAAAAGTCTATCAACTACACCTCCTCAGAGGCATTCTACCTTTTTTCACTTTCCCCCCAGTGTCTCACTGTCTCCAGAGCCCTGGTTCTCTCTAGGCTGGACTACTGCAACAGCCTCTTCCTCAACCGCCCAGCTTCTGACTTTTGTTGCCTGCAACTCATCCACAACAGAAACGCAAGAGTTATCCCTGGCCTCAAGCCAGGCACCGCATCTCTCTCTCGAGCTGAAATCCCTTCACTGGCTCCCTGTGGCAGCAAGGTTCAAATTCAAGACCCTCTGTCTTGTCCACAAGGCTTTCTGGGGCTTAGGACCTACTTACCTGCAATGCTGCCAACCTAAATACTGTCCCTCTCAAGCCCTATGCTCATCTACCTCCAACCTTCTGCGAATGAGCTGGTTCTCCAAGCAGAGATTTGGAGGGAGTTCCTTATCCTCAGCAGGTGCCTCCCTCTGGAATAGCCTCCCTGCCACCCTCCATCTTGAGCCTGATCATCATAAGTTCTGGAAACTCCTCAAGACCTTCCTATTCTCTTCCTCCTTCTCCCTCCCCCTACCCTGCCAACCTAGCTCTCTGCTCTTTCCATCTCTCCCTCCTCTTCTGTACAGCTTTGATGACTGGTGCCTGGTGTACCTCAGAGTCTCACGTGTCCCTGGCACCCCCGCCAGTCCTCTTTGCAGTTGCCTCAGGGCACTCCACCCCATCCCCCTCATTGCACTTCTGAATAAACCCAAGAGAGCTTCTCTCTCCGCACTTATCCCAGTCTCTACCAATGGTGCACTTGGACCACCTGTCAGGAATAATGTTTGGGGCAAGGGACGGCGCTCAGCCTTTCAGAAGCAGGGCTGAAAGAGCAAAAAACTACACTTCCCGGCATGCTGTGGGAGTGTGTGGGTCTTCTGTTCTCTGGGAATGATAATACATTGTTTAGTGTCTTTATACATTTTGAATTTCTAGCGCCATTTCTTTTTACAAGTGCATTTGAAGCATGCATGTGGTGCCAGCTAGAACCTAGGAATGGCTCCACTATTATTTGGCAATGATCATGCACTGATTGGTGTGCTTTGCCCACTTTGAACATCTAGGTATAGTGTTACTGTGCACTGATTAAGAGCACATGCATGAACTGTTCTTATTGCAAGGCAACAAGTGAAAAATACTTCGAAAACTATAAAATATGTGAATTAATGACTCGGTCTTTAAGGTAAACAGAACTCACAGTGTTTCCTTTATTTGAATAAGTGATCTTCCGCTTATGCTCTACTTCAACTTTTGACTCCTTTTTTCATTTTGTTCTCTCTACATTATTTGAGACCACCTTTAAATGTTCTGCCCTGATTAAAAAAAAGATTGTTGATTGTTAGTTGTGTCATGTATATTTTTTGTATATTATTGGAAGTATATTTTACCATGTATGTTCATATAGGACCAATGAGTGTTTTGTAATTCATGTGTCTGTTGGTTGATTTTCACCAACACGTATGTTGCATAGGGTGATGCTATCTTGTTTTTGGAGCAAAAGCTCAATTAAATATCATACTTTATTGTGGGGGGGTTTCATGTTATGTGTGAGACATAAATCCTGTGTCCGAATTTACAATTCTTAGGGGGACTTCGAAAGAGAGGGTTCATTTTCTCTTACATAGTTCCATATTAACACTATTCTTAGACAGTACCTTTAAAAGTATGTATTGGCCAAAATACATATATTTAATACACACATCAAATGCAGTCTCAGGCAAGAACAAAAAGATCATTCGAATTATACTTCACACTGAAGTTGCATTTTTAACACCTTAAGCACTTTAATTTCTAATAACATGTTCTTAATTTCTCAAATATACAAGAAATACTTTGCATATATTGATATCATGTAAACTATAAAGTAACAATTTCAATATTTTAAATTATAAGCCAAGCAATGCAGGCATAGACAAAGAGCCAGTGCTAGCCTTTAATATCTGTTTGAATAGAACAATGAAATAGTAACAATAGCATTTCAAAGTTGCTATTGGCATACTTTAAAGAAAATGTGAACAGTGAAACAAAGACATGCTTAGTCTAACCCACTTTGCCTATTCTGATCATTTGTATGTTTGAGATATGCATTTTAAAGTGCAGAAATGCCTACCAAAATACAAGGGAAATAAGCACCATTATAAAATGTATACACAAAAAAATGCATGTATTATATACTTATTATAATTTCCACAAAATGAATGCCCTATTGCCTTTTTATTTTTGACAGAAAACACAAGCACCATCATTTCATATGGTGATGAAAATCAGCCGCTGCTACTTTTCACTGATAAGACCCAAAAAGGCCGAAACATGTCTGGGGATGCTTGTGTTCTTACACAGAAGGGATGCGACCTAGCAGTTTGGGCTGGACTGACCCTGATTTGCATATGGTATGTCCACTTCTGCAATGGCTTGGCAGGTGATGAATGATGGTCTGCAGGTTTTGCCAGAGCAATGCCAGAGGTTAAAATTAATTCTAAACCTTCCAGTCATTGCCTCTTGTGTTTTGCTATAGTTACCCTAAGCGGGACGGGTATGGCCAGACGTGGATCCTGTGCCTGCTTGGCCTAGAGAACTAAGCTACTATTCGCTGATGAGGCCCAACAAGGCTGAAAAATGTCTGGGGATGCTTGTTGTCTTTTGCAGACGTGATGTGACCTAGCAGTTTGTTCTGGATGCCCCTATTGAGGTGAAGAACAATGGGCTGGAGATTTGCCCAGAGCAATGCCAGAGGATAAGATTAATTCTACACCTTCCAGACATAACCTTTTGTATTTTAGCATTGTAGCATTATGACATTAGCAATCATGTGATGCCATTTGCAAACGTCAGTGACCAGAATTATGTCAATTAAATGGATCAGTGTGGTCATGATAAACATTGGTTTTCAAATTATTTGCAACTAAGATAAAGTACGAGAATCAGTGTGGATGGAAAAAAAAGAGGCGATTGGGGAAGCATAATAGGTTCACGATAAGGGCAATAAGGCTGGAAACTTCATGACATTTTTGATCATTCATGTCATTTGTGAATAATTGGAGAAATTGCTAGGAGCATTTATCCCACATATAAATTTCAGGAAAATATGTCAGTACTGATCTGTAACTAGGAACATACCTCAATACTGTTCTGTAATCATGTATTATGCTTCAGTTGTGATGGCAAAATGGCCTCTGTTTGGCCCACCACAGAATAGAATTACAACTGCAATCGCACACAGTTATCTAAGCTTTTACAACCTTTTAAAATAACCTTTCTTTTTTAAAAAATAACGTTCTGTGGCACTTTAAAGCAAGTACGTTTTTATGATTTAGGTTTATTTTTTGATTGGACATTAACACATGAGAGAACAACTTGACGTGCTTCTAATTATTTAGAAATACAAAATAAAAATATTTTAAAATGCATTTTTTAAACTACTTACAGGATAATTCATAGAATTTCGCAGAAAAGTGTCGCAAGCGGCTGGCGCAGAGTGTCCGCGTGCGATTGTCTGCGCCAGCCGCGTGCGCTAAAATCGATTTCCGCGCACAGCGCATTCATGGATTTTCGCATCCAAAACCAGCCGTGGCGCAGCGTGGCGCAGCGACCCTGCAGCAGCGCCAGTTACGCCCCCAAGAACGCCCTCGCGCAAGGAAAAGCCTTCAAAATCCCCAAATAATCGCAAAGGGCTGCGCTAACCCTGGACCAGTTCACCGGGCTGGCAAACAGCAAACGCCAAGCGGGGAACGTGTATTTCAGTGGTTCGCGGGAAGTTCCACACGCGATTGTCCTGTGTACGTGTGCATCAGGGGTGCGCGGGAAGTTCCACACCAAAATCAGCAGGGTACGTGTATTACAGGGGTGCGCGGGAAGTTCCACACGCGATTACAGCAGGGTACGTGTATTTCAGGGGTGCACGGGAAGTTCCACACACGATTGGCCCCGTGCGAGCAGGGTACGTGTATTCCAGGGGTGCGCGGGAAGTTCCACACGCGATTTCAGCAGGGTACATGTATTTCAGGGGTGCGCAGGAAGTTCCACACGCGATTGGCCCAGTGCGAGCAGGGTACGTGTATTCCATGGGTGCGCGGGAAGTTCCACACGCGATTTCAGCAGGGTACGTGTATTTCAGGGGTGCACGGGAAGTTCCACACGCGATTGGCCCAGTGCGAGCAGGGTACGTGTATTCCATGGGTGCGCGGGAAGTTCCACACGGGATTTCAGCAGGGTACGTGTATTTCAGGGGTGCGCGTGAAGTTCCACACGCAATTCCATCAGGGTACGTGTATTTCAGGGGTGCGCGGGAAGTCCCACACGCGATTGGCCCCGTGCGAGCAGGGTACGTGTATTTCCGGGGTGCGCGGGAAGTTCCACACGCGATTGGCCCCCTGCAAGCAGGCTACGTGTATTACAGGGGTGCGCGGGAAGTTCCACACGCAATTTCATCAGGGTACGTGTATTTCAGGGGTGCGCGGGAAGTTCCACACGCGATTGGCCCAGTGCGAGCAGGGTACGTGTATTTCAGGGGTGCGCGGGAAGTTCCACACGCGATTGGCCCCGTGCAAGCAGGGTACGTGTATTTCAGGGGTGCGCGGGAAGTTCCACACGCGATTTCATCAGGGTACGTGTATTTCAGGGGTGCGCGGGAAGTCCCACACGCGATTGGCCCAGTGCGAGCAGGGTAAGTGTATTCCATGGGTGCGCGGGAAGTTCCACATGCGATTTCAGCAGGGTACGTGTATTACAGGGGTGCGC
This sequence comes from Ambystoma mexicanum, assembly GCF_040938575.1. Classification (NCBI taxonomy): domain Eukaryota; kingdom Metazoa; phylum Chordata; class Amphibia; order Caudata; family Ambystomatidae; genus Ambystoma; species Ambystoma mexicanum. The sequence goes on from NC_090926.1 coordinate 526,090,070, forward strand.
GGGAAGTCCCACACGCGATTTCAGCAGGGTACGTGTATTTCAGGGGTGCGCGGGAAGTTCCACACGCGATTGGCCCAGTGCGAGCAGGGTACGTGTATTCCATGGGTACGCGGGAAGTTCCACACGCGATTTCAACAGGGTACGTGTATTTCAGGGGTGCGCGGGAAGTTCCACACGCGATTTCAGCAGGGTATGTGAATTTCAGGGATTCTGGGGAGTACTACACGTGAATTGGCCGTGTGGGTCCTCCCAGGTGTACGCTCGACAACCTCCACGGCCCCTGCAGGCAGCCCACACCACGGGGGACTACCCTGCACCCCTGCTCATGTCCCGCTGGCAGCCCATCCACCATGGGCATGCCCCCCAGCCAACCCACATGTCACCTTGCACTACTGATCAACAATGCATGTCTCCCACCACCCCCACCCCCCAGCAGTGCAGGGGAAGCCTCCACCAGGCCCCCACCCATGTCTACCACCAGCCCCACCCCCCAGCCACCATGGGCATCCCCCACCAGGCCCCCACTCATGTCTCCCACCACCCCCCCCAGCAGTGTGGGGCACCCTCCACCAGGCCCCCACTCATGTCCAACTCATGTCTCCCACCACCCCCACCCCCCAGCAGTGCAGGGGCAGCACCACCAGGCCCCCACTCATGTCTCCCACCACCCCCACCCGCCAGCAGTGCAGGGGCACCCTCCACCAGGCCCCCACCCATGTCTCCCAGCACCCCCACCCCCCAGCCACCATGGCCAGCCCCCACCAGGCCCCCACTCATGTCTCCCACCCACCCCCACCCCCCAGCCACCATGGGCAGCCCCCACCAGGCCCCCCCTCATGTCTCCCACCACCCCCATCCCCCAGCCACCATGGGCACCCTCCACCAGGCCCCCACTCATGTCTCCCACCAACCCCCACCCCGCAGCCACCATGGGCACCCTCTACCAGGCCTCCACTCATGTCTCCCACCCACCCCCACCCCCCAGCCACCATGGGCAGCCCCCACCAGGCCCCCACTCATGTATCCCACCACCCCCACCCCCCAGCAGTGTGGGGCACCCTCCACCAGGCCCCCACCCATGTCTCCCACCACCCCCACCCCCCAGCCACCATGGGCAGCCCCCACCAGGCCCCCACTCATGTCTCCCACCCAACCCCACCCCCCAGCCACCATGGGCACCCTCTCATGGCCCCTATCACCCCCACCCCCCAGCATCCAGGGGCACCCTTCACCAGGCCCCCACTCATGTCTCCCACCACCCCCACCCCCCAGCAGTGTGGGGCACCCTCCACCAGGCCCCCACTCATGGCCCCTATCACCCGAACCCCCCAGCAGTGCAGGGGCAGCACCACCAGGCCCCCACTCATGTCCCCCTGCACCCCCACCCCCCAGCAGTGCAGGGGCACCCTCCACCAGGCCCCCACTCATGTCTCCCAGCACCCCCACCCCCCAGCCACCATGGGCAGCCCCCACCAGGCCCCCACTCATGTCTCCCACCACCCCCACGACCCCAGCAGTGCAGGGGCAGCCTCCACCAGGCCCCCACTCATGTCTCCCACCACCCCCATCCCCCAGCCACCATGGGCACCCTCCACCAGGCCCCCACTCATGTCTCCCACCACCCCCACCCCCCAGCCACCATGGGCACACTCCACCAGGCCCCCACTCATGTCTCCCAGCACCCCCATCCCCCAGCCACCATGGGCAGCCCCCACCAGGCCCCCACTCATGTCTCCCACCACCCCCACCCCCCAGCCACCATGGGCACCCTCCACCAGGCCCCCACTCATGTCTCCCACCACCCCCACCCCCCAGCCACCATGGGCACACTCCACCAGGCCCCCACTCATGTCTCCCAGCACCCCCATCCCCCAGCCACCATGGGCAGCCCCCACCAGGCCCCCACTCATGTCTCCCACCACCCCCACCCCCCAGCAGTGTGGGGCACCCTCCACCAGGCCCCCACTCATGGCCCCTATCACCCCCACCCCCCAGCATCCAGGGGCACCCTCCACCAGGCCCCCACTCATGTCTCCCACCACCCCCACCCCCCAGCAGTGTGGGGCACCCTCCACCAGGCCCCCACCCATGTCTCCCACCACCCCCACCCCCCCAGCAGTGCAGGGGCAGCCTCCACCAGGCCCCCACTCATGTCTCCCACCACCCCCACCCCCCAGCAGTGTGGGGCACCCTCCACCAGGCCCCCACTCATGTCCAACTCATGTCTCCCACCACCCCCACCCCCCAGCAGTGTAGGGCACCCTCCACCAGGCCCCCACTCATGTCCAACTCATGTCTCCCACCACCCCCCTAGCAGTGTGGGACATCCTCCACCAGGCCCCCACTCATGACCAACTCATGTCTCCCACCACCCCCACCCCCAAGCAGTGTGGGGCACCCTCCACCAGGCCCCCACCCATGTCTCCCACCACCCCCACCCCCAGCAGTGTGGGGCACCCTCCACCAGGCCCCCACCCATGTCTCCCACCACCCCCACCCCCCAGCCACCATGGGCAGCCTCCACCAGGCCCCCACTCATGTCTCCCACCCACCCCCACCCCCCAGCCACCATGGGCAGCCCCCACCAGGCCCCCACTCATGTCTCCCACCACCCCCACCCCCCAGCAGTGTGGGGCACCCTCCACCAGGCCCCCACCCATGTCTCCCACCACCCCCACCCCCCAGCCACCATGGGCAGCATCCACCAGGCCCCCACTCATGTCTCCCACCCACCCCCAACCCCCAGCCACCATGGGCAGCCCCCACCAGGCCCCCACTCATGTCTCCCACCACCCCCACCCCCCAGCAGTGTGGGGCACCCTCCACCAGGCCCCCACTCATGTCCAACTCATGTCTCCCACCACCCCCACCCCCCAGCAGTGTGGGGCACCCTCCACCAGGCCCCCACCCATGTCTCCCACCACCCCCACCCCCCAGCCACCATGGGCAGCCCCCACCAGGCCCCCACTCATGTCTCCCACCACCCCTACTCCCCAGCAGTGCTGGGGCACCCTCCACCAGGCCCCCACCCATGTCTCCCAGCACCCCCACCCCCCAGCAGTGCAGGGGCACCCTCCACCAGGCCCCCACTCATGACCACTATCACCCCCACCCCCCAGCATCCAGGGGCACCCTCCACCAGGCCCCCACTCATGTCTCCCACCACCCCCACCCCCCAGCAGTGCAGGGGCACCCTCCACCAGGCCCCCACCCATGTCTCCCAGCACCCCCACCCCCCAGCAGTGCAGGGGCAGCACCACCAGGCCCCCACTCATGTCCCCCTGCACCCCCACCCCCCAGCATCCAGGGGCACCCTCCACCAGGCCCCCACTCATGTCTCCCACCACCCCACCCCCCAGCAGTGTGGGGCACCCTCCACCAGGCCCCCACTCATGGCCCCTATCACCCGAACCCCCCAGCAGTGCAGGGGCAGCACCACCAGGCCCCCACTCATGTCCCCCTGCACCCCCACCCCCCAGCATCCAGGGGCACCCTCCACCAGGCCCCCACTCATGGCCCCTATCACCCCCACCCCCCAGCATCCAGGGGCACCCTCCACCAGGCCCCCACTCATGTCTCCCACCACCCCCACCCCCCAGCAGTGCAGGGGCACCCTCCACCAGGCCCCCACCCATGTCTCCCAGCACCCCCACCCCCCAGCAGTGCAGGGGCAGCACCACCAGGCCCCCACTCATGTCCAACTCATGTCTCCCACCACCCCCACCCCCCAGCAGTGCAGGGGCACCCTCCACCAGGCCCCCACCCATGTCTCCCAGCACCCCCACCCCCCAGCAGTGCAGGGGCAGCATCACCAGGCCCCCACTCATGTCCAACTCATGTCTCCCACCACCCCCACCCCCCAGCAGTGTGGGGCACCCTCCACCAGGCCCCCACTCATGTCCAACTCATGTCTCCCACCACCCCCACCCCCCAGCAGTGTGGGGCACACTCCACCAGGCCCCCACTCATGTCCAACTCATGTCTCCCACCACCCCCACCCCCCAGCAGTGTGGGGCACCCTCCACCAGGCCCCCACCCATGTCTCCCACCACCCCCACCCCCAGCAGTGTGGGCCACCCTCCACCAGGCCCCCACCCATGTCTCCCACCACCCCCACCCCCCAGCCACCATGGGCAGCCTCCACCAGGCCCCCACTCATGTCTCCCACCCACCCCCACTCCCCAGCCACCATGGGCAGCCCCCACCAGGCCCCCACTCATGTCTCCCACCCACCCCCACCCCCCAGCCACCATGGGCAGCCCCCACCAGGCCCCCACTCATGTCTCCCGGCATGCGCATTTCAGCGCGCATAAAAAACTGCACGTCCGCGTGTAATACGTGGAAAGGGCCCATGCGCGTAAGCGTGTGTGGAAACTGCACGTCCGCGTGTAATACGTGGAAAGGGCCCATGCGCGTCTGTACGCGTCACGTCACAGGGGCGCTTGCGCTTGAGGGGCCTTCTGTCCAATGAAAATGCGTATGCGTGCAGACGCGCTTACGCGCTAAGGGCCTTTCCTCGAATTACACGCTGACGTGCAGACTTTTCACGTGCCAAATCACTCCGTATCAAGCTGGCCACGCGTATGCACACGGAAGACCACGCTCCTGCCCAGAAGGCCGAACACTGCCCCCCAGAGCCCCGAGCACGCTCCCACCTGCCATCTGCTGCTGCCTGACTGCCTGCTGCCCACATGCACTGCCATTTGCTGCCTGCACATCAGCCAGGGGTGCTGTTGCTGTGACCACCCCTGCTGGAACCGAAGACTCCCGACTGGGATTCCACCGCTCCACAGCCCAGCCCCAGGACCCAGTTGCCCACCCACTCCTGCCTCTGGGGTTGTCATGTCGGGGCAAACACCATCTGTGACCACTGACAACCCCCGGCCAGAGAGGCAGAGGGGCACCAGCTTCAGTGCCACCGAAGTTGGTGTCCTGGTGGAGCAAGTCCTGGGGCAGTATGATGCCCTCTTTGGAAGTTCCCGCGCCGACAAGGAAGGACGGATTCGGATCTGGACTGACATCGTGACTGCCATCAACGCGGAGGGGGTGGCAGTCCGCGACTTACAACATGTCAGGAAGCGCTGGGAGGACTTCAGGTCCAGGACCCTGAACAAGGCCCGGCGTCTCTTGAAGGCAGCGGATGCCAAGGGGCGCCGGGGCCACTTGTCGGAAGAACATATGAGGGTCCTGGAACGCATATCCCCAGCGCTCCACGTCCAGGTCCTAGAGAAGCAGACCTGTCTGGAGTCGAGCGGTTAGTGTACATGCATCCTGATTGTGAGCAGTGCGTGTGGTGATTATTCGGTAGTGTGCAGGTTGCACATCTGTTTGTATGGGGTCGAGTATGGGTGGGGGTGTACAGGGCCGTGGGGCTGACACATGCGAGGGCTGGAATGTGTGAGACATGGATGGTGCTTGTGTGTGTAGGCTTGCATGCCAAATGCAGTTGTGTGGGCACACATGTTTGGATGAATGTGTATGTAAGTAGACATGTCCGTGATGTCACGCATGTATGTTGTTTTCGGCTGCATGCATCAGCACTGTGTACATGTGCATGTGTGTGTATTTGACAAGGGTGCAACAGTGATGCAACATGGATGCATGTGACAGCGGTATGTGGAAGCCTGATTGGCAGATGTGACATGGATGCCCGTCTGAACAGTGCGACACTTGGCAGAGGTGTACACATGCATGCAAGTGTGGTGGTGTGTGTACATGTGTGGTGCACTTCCTGTGTTGCATGTGATGTCTGGCTCACCTTTGGCTGCTCATGCTGTTGTATGTGTAGGGATGGGGGTGGCAGTTGCGATATGGCTGTGGTATGGCTCATGTGTGCGAGTTGTAATGACATGTGTGTTGGGGATTGTGATGACATGTCTGAGGTTTGCCAATGCCACTCATGTGCAACTGTCATGTGTGTATGTGTCCATTGTACAGTGCCCTGATGCCTGTGTTTTGTTTCTCCCTGTCTGCAGCGTCAACTGATGAAGAGGGTGGAGAAGGTGCTGTGGAGCACAGTGGCGGGGATCCCACCGCCAGCCGGAGACGCAAGGCCCGGCTCCCCTCCCATGTTGTCATCTCGTCGGGGAGTGAGGAGTCCGGTGCCGCGTCCCAGGCCGCAGCTGCCAGGGGGAGGTCCAAGAGGCGGGGGTTGGAGTTGGACTCCTCTGCAGCAGAAGGGGCAGCTGGGACCCCACAGGGCCCAACAGGGGAAGATGGCACGGAGTCATCCAGGTTGGTGGGGGGTTTGGTGGAGGAGGAGGCCGTGCAAGCACCAGAGACGGGGTCTGGAGGTGGGGATCCCACTGGTGCTAGTGGTGCAGTGCAGGACCAGGGACAGGAGGCAGCACAGGCTGCCGCGGAGGTGCCTGTGTGCAATCCTGTCCCCGATCCTGTCCCTGCATCATCTTGCACCAGCTGGGATGCCTACGTCCAGACCCGTTTTCAGGCAGGGGATGAGCTGACGTCAACTGGCCTTCCTCTGCCTGCGGACGTGGCTATCCAGGTCCGGGTTGAGCCTGTCCTGGCTGGTGTGGCGTTGCATCAACCGGCCATGCGAGGTGACCTGCAGTCTTTTCATGGAGAGACTGCACGTCATCTCGAATGTCTCGTTGACCACGTCAGCCTGCTGGGACAGGTCACCCAGGCCATATTCCTCCGTCTGATGGGGCTTGCTCCGACCCCCTCCTCAACTGGACCCCCTAGGCGCCAGTCGTCCTCTGTGCCATCTTCCCACCCATCAGTCACCTGGGTGCCCTGTGGTGCTGCCTCTGACGGTGCGGCCAGGCTGGTGGAGGAGGCATCCCTGCCACAGTCGGGAGTCGGACGTCCAGCAGGGGTGGCCACATCTACGACTGCACCCCAGCCGGCGGAGGATGTGCAGGCAGCAGGAGGCAGTGCAGGGGCAGAGGCAGAGCAGCAGCAGCAACATGGTGGGAGCCATGAAGGCTCGGGGCCTTCGACATCGGAGGGGCAGGCATCGGCCGGAGGGCAGGAGGACCCAGGACAGAGAGTGTCTTCCGTGTGGCAGCGGTTGGGCCACGCCATAGGTGCGGAGCGGCGGCGGGCGGAAGAGGCGCGGCTCACAATGGTCAGGGCGGAGAACTCCATGCGGAGGGCCCTGAGGCGGGCCGAGTGCCTCGAGGCAATCCGCAGGGGGTTGGAGGAGGACACGGCGTCGTCCCTGCGGACTCTCGGGCCATGGAACAGGACCGCCTCCGGGACATCGAACAGGAGTTCGATGATGCCCTGGCCCGGAACACCACGGAGTGAGCTGCTGGACTTGCCCGCCGCCTTTGTATATAGTTCTTTAGTTTTAGGTTTCCTTTGTTTGTTCTTATGATTTGGAGTCGACGGACACTGCTCCACTTTTTGTATATAGTTGCATTTTAGTTAGGGGTTTTTGTAGGTTTCCTTTGTTCAGTTGGGCTCATGAACCCTTGGATGTTTTGTACATAGTTCTTCATTGGATTGATTTTATTTTTCATTTGACTTTGGACAACATTTTTTTGGATTAGGATTTGGTGTTTTTATTTTTTTAAACGGACATGCAGCTTATCTTTTTTTCATTCCCATTGTAGTTTGTTTCATTTCTTTTGCATTCTTTTTTTTTTAATTCAATTTTGTTTTCATACTTCACTGTGTGGTATCATCTCATTGGTTTCATGCATGTCATGTTGGGTGTTTTCCCATTCAATTGCAACCATTGTGTGTGACGGACATGGGTTCATTAGCTTTATGAACATTGGGGGTGTAACATGTAATTTCCATTTCCATGTGGGTGAATGGGTTACTTGGTAGGGCTTTTTGGCTGTGGAGGCTGACCATAACGCACATGATTGGGGATTGTGAGGACCTGGTGGAGGCTGCCCATGGTGGCTGGGGGGTGGGGGTGGTGGGAGACCTGAGTGGGGGCCTGGTGGAGGCTGCCCATGGTGGCTGGGGGGTGGGGGTGGTGGGAGACATGGGTTGGGGCCTGGTGGAGGGTGCCCCACACTGCTGGGGGGTGGGGGTGGTGGGAGACATGGGTGGGGGCCTGGTGGAGGGTGCCCCACACTGCTGGGGGGTGGGGGTGGTGGGAGACATGAGTTGGACATGAGTGGGGGCCTGGTGGAGGGTGCCCCACACTGCTGGGGGGGTGGGGGTGGTGGGAGACATGAGTTGGACATGAGTGGGGGACTGGTGGAGGGTGCCCCACACTGCTGGGGGGTGGGGGTGGTGGGAGACATGAGTTGGACATAAGTGGGGGCCTGGTGATGCTGCCCCTGCACTGCTGGGGGGTGGGGGTGCTGGGAGACATGGGTGGGGGCCTGGTGGAGGGTGCCCCTGCACTGCTGGGGGGTGGTGGGAGACATGAGTTGGACATGAGTGGGGGCCTGGTGGTGCTGCCCCTGCACTGCTGGGGGGTGGGGGTGCTGGGAGACATGGGTGAGGGCCTGGTGGAGGGTGCCCCTGCACTGCTGGGGGGTGGGGGTGATAGGGGCCATGGGTGGGGGCCTGGTGGAGGGTGCCCCTGGATGCTGGGGGGTGGGGGTGCAGGGGGACATGAGTGGGGGCCTGGTGGTGCTGCCCCTGCACTGCTGGGGGGTGGGGGTGCTGGGAGACATGGGTGGGGGCCTGGTGGAGGGTGCCCCTGCACTGCTGGGGTGTGGGGGTGGTGGGAGACATGAGTGGGGGCCTGGTGGAGGGTGCCCCTGGATGCTGGGGGGTGGGGGTGATAGGGGCCATGAGTGGGGGCCTGGTGGAGGGTGCCCCTGCACTGCTGTGGGATGGAGGTGGTGGGAGACATGAGTGGGGGCCTGGTGGAGGGTACCCCTGGTTGCTGGGGGGTGGGGGTGATAGGGGCCATGAGTGGGGGCCTGGTGGAGGGTGCCCCACACTGCTGGGGGGTGGGGGTGGTGGGAGACATGAGTGGGGGCCTGGTGGAGGGTGCCCCACACTGCTGGGGGGTGGGGGTGGTGGGAGACATGAGTTGGACATGAGTGGGGGCCTGGTGGAGGGTGCCCCACACTGCTGGGGGGGTGGGGGTGGTGGGAGACATGAGTTGGACATGAGTGGGGGCCTGGTGGAGGGTGCCCCACACTGCTGGGGGGGTGGGGGTGGTGGGAGACATGAGTGGGGGCCTGGTGGGGGATGCCCATGGTGGCTGGGGGGTCGGGGTGGTGGGAGACATGAGTGGGGGCCTGGTAGAGGGTGCCCCTGGATGCTGGGGGGTGGGGGTGCAGGGGGACATGAGTGGGGGCCTGGTGGTGCTGCCCCTGCGCTGCTGGGGGGTGGGGGTGCTGGGAGACATGGGTGGGGGCCTGGTGGAGGGTGCCCCTGCACTGCTGGGGGGTGGGGGTGGTGGGAGACATGAGTGGGGGCCTGGTGGAGGGTGCCCCTGCACTGCTGTGGGATGGAGGTGGTGGGAGACATGAGTGGGGGCCTGGTGGAGGGTGCCCCTGGATGCTGGGGGTGGGGGTGATAGGGGCCATGAGTGGGGGCCTGGTGGAGGGTGCCCCACACTGCTGGGGGGTGGGGGTGGTGGGAGACATGAGTGGGGGCCTGGTGGAGGGTGCCCCACACTGCTGGGGGGTGGGGGTGATGGGAGACATGAGTGGGGGCCTGGTGGGGGCTGCCCATGGTGGCTGGGGGGTGGGGGTGGGTGGGAGACATGAGTGGGGGCCTGGTGGGGGCTGCCCATGGTGGCTGGGGGGTGGGGGTGGGTGGGAGACATGAGTGCAGGCCTGGTGGAGGGTGCCCATGGTGGCTGGGGGGTGGGGGTGGGTGGGAGACATGAGTGGGTGCCTGGTGGGGGCTGCCCATGGTGGCTGGGGTGTGGGGGTGGTGGGAGACATGGGTGGGGGCCTGGTGGAGGGTGCCCCACACTGCTGGGGGGTGGGGGTGGTGGGAGACATGAGTGGGGGCCTGGTGGAGGTTGCCCCTGGATGCTGGGGGGTGGGGGTGATAGGGGCCATGAGTGGGGGCCTGGTGGAGGGTTCCCCTGGATGCTGGGGGGTGGGGGTGCAGGGGGACATGAGTGGGGGCCTGGTGGTGCTGCCCCTGCACTGCTGGGGGGTTCGGGTGATAGGGGCCATGAGTGGGGGCCTGGTGGAGGGTGCCCCACACTGCTGGGGGGTGGGGGTGCTGGGTGACATGAGCAGGTGTGCAGGGTAGTCCCCTGTGGTGTCGGCTGCCTGCAGGGGCCGTGGAGGGTGTACAGGGAATACCTGGGAGCACACAGCCAAATCGCGTGTAGAATTTCCCGCGTACCCCTGAAATACACGTACCCAGCCAAATCGCGTGTGGAAATTCCCGCGCACGTACCCGGCCAAATCGTGTGTGGAACTTCCCGCGCACCCCTGAGATCCACGTACCCAGCCAAATCGCATGTGGAAATTCCCACACACGTACCCGGCCAAATCGCGTGGGCAACTTCCTGTGCACCCCTGAAATCCACGTACCCTGCCAAATCGCGTGTGGGACTTCCCGCGCACCCTTGAGATCCACGTACCCAGCCAAATCGCGTGTGGAAATTCCCGCGCACGTACCCTGCCAAATCGCGTGTGCAACTTTCCGCGCACCCCTGAAATCCACGTACCCTGCCAAATCGCGTTTGGGACTTTCCGCACACCCCTGAGATCCACGTACCCAGCCAAATCACGTGTGGAAATTCCCGCGCACGTACCCGGCCAAATCGCGTGTGGAACTTCCCGCGCACCCCTGAAATCCACGTACCCTGCCAAATCTCGTGTGAGACTTCCCGCGCACCCCGGTATACACGCACACGTATTTTTTGTCAGCGGGTGTCCGTGTTTGTGGGTACCCCTTTGCACGTCATTTGTCCTGGAGGGCCACAGTATAGGACATTCATCATGGCTGTATATAGGTGCTATTTGTTGGCACACCTTTTGGCGCACATTTCTTCCAGGCGCAGAGATGCTACCGCCTGCTTTCTTGTGGCGGTCGTGTTTGTGCCTGTGCGCTGGTTTGAGCGTGCGCTTTTTTGCCCTATTCCATTCCATGAATACGTGTTGTAGGCGAGCGTGTGGGCGTTCCGCGCACTTGTACCCTGTACTTCCCCCGTGACGCCCACATTTTGGCAAGTTGTTCCCCATTCCGAGTGTTACGCCCCGTGTTACGCCTACTTTTGTTGCGTGCGCCGCGCTATGTGTGATTTTTTCTGTGGCCTGTGCGATTTTCGCTGTGACCTGGCGCACGCAGTTAGATGGCCTGTGTGCCAACGTGCGCCGCGCACTTTTTTATCGCACATCCTATGGTTTTCTCGTGCACGGCCTTCCATGAATCGATGTGCGCTGCTTTTCGTGTGATTTTCGCACTTGCACTGCGATTTTCGCTATTCCACTGCGATTCGCACGTTTTTGCCCACTTGCGCCGCGCTAATTATTCCATGAATCGGCCTCTTGTTGCAACACATTAAAAGCTGCATAATACATTTCATTTAATCCAAAGAGTGTCTGCATTTATTATTTGTCAGCAAATGTAAGTTTGTATACATTACATTAAGCAAGGGTTCAGTTATTGAAAGGTATAAGTGTGCGTAGTTATGAATTATAATGAAAACACTATCTCCTACCATACATAAAAAGCATGTGTTTGATCGCTGAATTCTTCAATGACTTTCAATATCCCCATACATGTATCCCATAAATGCTTGCAGTATTAGACCACAGTTTTGGGTGAAAGTACTGGAATATTGTACCACATATGACAATTGCACTGTTAATACCATTGGCAGAAAGCACAATCATAACTGTACACTATCCACAGGTCTGTTGCACATACAGATTATAGGTCCTTGAAAGTGTAAAATGAAGTTCATTTTCATCATGAAAACATCATTGGGAAATACAATATTGTTAGTTTGGCAAATATACATCACAATATTGTGCATATATAGAAACCTTAGTTGAAGGGACATTAAGGTTTGAATGTAATGCAACAAAACCGCTGAAATTCAGCGAAAGCCACCTTAACTTCATGCCCCCTGTTCCTCAGCCTATGACCACAACGATGACATCACAGATCACATCACTCATGACATCAATAATTACATAATGTATGAGAACAGTGATGACATTGCAAATCACATCACTGATGCCATCACTGGTGACAACACTAATTACATTGAATATAACTGATTACATCAAAAATAGAATAAGATCATTTATAACTTAACTCATGAAAAGTTACATTTCCTTAATATCAATTTAGGCCATGTACTTGTATAACAAAGGCTGGGGTCACTGGCCAGTACCAAAGACCACAGCTATTGGTCAGTTACTGTTCAAAAATACGAATGTGCATTATTAAAAGCCATGCCTAGTAGCCCATCACTGTTTTCAAATATACAGTGGGCAGCATTCAAAGCTGTAGTCAGTGGGCATGGCTGAAGGCCATAGCTAGTGGCCATTAAAATGTTTCAATATACCGTCTGCATCAGTGATGTGATCTGCAATATCATCATTTTGTTCAAAGGCTGCGTAACAGGGGGTGTGAAGTTATGGTGGCTTGTCTGAATTTCAGGCGTTTTGTTGCATTACGTTCTCACCTTAACGTCCCTGCAACTCTTTAATTTCAAGGGTTTTGTTATAAGCTATTGCTCAACTTAACTTCCCTGCAATTTCAAGAGTTTTGTAATTCTACACACAAAGTTGCATATGTTTAAATATTATTATGTGTAGCCGCAGCTACAGCATCAGCAAATGAATTTCAGGATTTTACATGCAAAACTAACACGAGCATCAACTGGAGTACTTTTATTTGCAGCTAAACCATTGTCCTTGTTAACAATGTAACCACAGAAACAAACAAACAATTGGGAGATATGAATTACTGAAACTGCATAAAATAAATTACAATATATGTTGTAAAATATTTTTACAGTCAATTTTATCAGTTTTTTCTAACTTAAAAGGCGACCCTTAACAAGGCCATTTCAGGGGACGAAAAGAGGGCAAAGGAATAGGGGACGAAAACACATACAAATTAAACATCTAACAGAGGGAAATTAAAAAAAAAGCAACATATAAATATATATTTTATAATTTTATTTTTAGAAAAAAGTGGGGTAAAACTGCCACTTATAACAGGAAATAACAATTACAGGTAATCAGGTTTTCAGTGATTAACTTCTGCCATTCCTCAAATGTAGCACCTCCCTTGACTACCCATTCAAGACATCATCTACACATGATGATCATCATGTAAAGATCGGGTGTTGGTAAAACAGGAGTATGTGCAGTTGACACCACTGCTAAATTAAAGTTATAAGACCACATATAAGTAAAAAAAGACTGCAGCCCAGTATGGACAAAAATATCTTGTCCAATTTCCAATGCGCATCATCCCATCATTCAAGAAGACTTGCACCAAATGGCGTATCATGATTAATGCCCTCAAGCTTTGAGAAGGAACATTTCAAGTCCCATTGCTTTGAGCTTTGTTGCAGAATGTGCTAAGTACTTCAGTGTGTATTAACATTAAAGAAGCGCCAACTCTCAGCAGTGCAATTCATGTAAATTGCCTTCTTTCTCAGTAGCAATGAGTTCAGAAACCAAATAATAACATCATCACTGCAGGTACACTTGTGATCGGACATGTTGGAAATATCCAACCTGGAAGAAATATGTAAAATAATAAAAATGACAACATGAAAAAGACAATTGGCTTCATTACGACCCTGGCGGGAAGACAACAACGGTGCCGGTAGTGCTACCGGCACTGTTGTTGCCTCACTGCCTCATTACGCGTTCTGCTCGTGGGACCGCCCTGTATGCCTGGTTAGTCCAGATGTGCAGAGCGGCACCAGCTAGCAGAACAGGATTCTAACAACGGTCCTGTCGATAACGGGACCGTTGTTAGCATCCTCCCCATTCCCATTGAGTCATATGGGGGCTCAATAGGAATGGGGATCTACCTGGTCCGGGTCCCGCGATTGGGAATTACCAGGCCTGCAAAGGTTGGATTAGGCCGATAATTCCCATTTTTTCAGGGCCCGTACACGAATCTGGGGGTAGCCATGCCACTAAAAACAGCATGGCTACCTCCAAACTCGTAATGAGGCCTAATTTCTATTGCTGGCAGCACCTTTAAGGGGGGAGGTTGATTCTTTACAACCACTGGTCACAGCTACAGTAAAGATATAACACCACGTATAAGTCAAAAAAAGACTGCCCTCCAGTATGGGCCAGACCATTTCGAGCAATTTCCAAAACACCTTGAGCACATCATCCCAGGAGACTAGCCCCACATGATCTTTTATGATTGATGTTAACAAGATTTCTCACAAAACATTAGAAGGGCCACATCTTAAGGCTCCTGTGTATCACCTGCACTGTACACCATCTTCACAAAGCCTCTATTTGACCGGCACACAAATTATGCAGATGGCACCTGAATCCTCATACTTATCTCTGACTCCTACGACACTGACACCATCTCACTCAACACCATCTAGCAAAACATCCAAGCATGGATGGCTCAGCAAAGGTTGTGCCTGAATGATGACAAAACTGAACTTCTTTTCAGTGGCTCCCAACCCCATCTCAGCAAACTCTCAAAATTATTTGAATCCTTTAACATTGACAACAACATCATCAAGGTCTCTAAAGATGTAAAAACCCTAGGTTTTTACCATGACTCCACCCTAACCCTAACACGACAAGTTAGCGCCACAGCTTCAGCTGCAGTGTACACTTCTAAGCATATCAATACCTGCAGGCCATTCCTCTCTCCGGACAGCTGCATCAGCCTTGCGAGAGCTCTTATTCTATCGAGACTGGATTACTGTAATGAACTTAATGTGGGCACCAAGACCCAGAACATCAAAAGATTGAAGGTCATCCAGAATAATGCCTTGAGAGCAGCACTTAACATTCCTAAAATTACCCACATCTCATTGATCAGACGTAACATGCATTGGTTACCCATACAGGATGTTTCCGCTTCAAAACACTCTCACTAACCCACAAATGCCTTCACAAGCAAGCACCCAAATTCATCATAGATAAAATCACACCCAAACACTCCATTAACCCACATGTTCAGCTTATGAGCATTACCTCACCACCCCTCACTTCAAGCTGCAGAACACTGGTGCGTATAGCTTCCCAGTGGTAGCAGCAAAACATTGGAAAAATTTACCAGCAGCACTAAGATCGGAACCCTCATACTGGACCATCCAAAAACACCTCAAAATGTGGCTATTTAGACAGAAATTACAAAAAATAACTGCATAATCTGACTCCTCACCATAGGTTCAATCTCCTGAGCACCACCTTACATTAACTGTATCTTCTGTATTTTATGTGTACATACACTGTAACCTAGGAAGCTTAGGTAATCTAACAACTGTTGAACCTTTTGTCTCCCATCTTTGCAACTTTGCAACCATGTATCCTGTGTAACTTAGTATCCCGGTAAACCACAATTTTGAACCTGTAACACCATCTTTGCAACCATGCAACCATGCAACTTGCGTAACTCTGTATCTCTGTATACGCCACCACTGAACCTTTAACATTGCCATTTTACTGTCAAGAACAGCGCCGAGATGCCCGTGGGCTTGGTGCGTTATAACAATTACAAAATAAATAAATAAAATAAATAAATATTCATATGTATAAATATACAATAACAAAAATGACAACTCTAAAAAGACAATGGCCCTCATTACAACTGAGGTGCTAAGTGCACCAACTTTACCACCATGGTGTAAACTATGTTTACACCATGGTGGATGGCGGATTTACCGCCCCATTCCAAGGTGAGTGGGGCGGTAAATCCCCATTTCCCATTTTCCCTTCCCCATTCCCATTTTTGCCCCATAGGGCATAATGGGAGTGGGGAAGGCGCTAATTACGGCACCGTAAATTACGGTGCCGTAATTAGCACCAAGGTGCCTTAGCACCATGGAACTTAACGCCTGCAAAAAGCAGGCGTTAAGGTGGGAATCAGGCGTTAAGGGTTAACGGTGGCGTTAACCCTTAACGCCTGAGTTGTAATGAGGGCCAATGCCACAAAAAATGAAGCCACATCTCTAGAATTTCTAATAAGACTCGCATCAAATGACTTATCATGATTAATGTCCGCAAGCTTTGACACAGAACATTTGAAGTCCCACTGCGCAGAACTTTTTTGCAACATTCCTCCTCTACCTCCTCTACCTCTTTTTCTAAACTTTAAAGAAGTGCCAACTCTCAGCAGTGCTAGTCATGTGAGTTGCCTTCTTCCCAGTGGCAATGAATTCAGAAACCAAATGATAACATCATAACTGCTCGTACTCGGACATGTTGGAAATGTCCAACTGGGAAGAGTTATGTAAAACAATAAAAATGACAACATGAAAAAGACAGTGCATCAAAACATGAAAAAGGGAATGTTAGGAGGGCTACATCTTACTGTTTTCTTCTGCAAAGTTAGACATATTCAAATGTTCAAACTAACAAAAATGGCACTTCTAAAAAGACAATGGAACCCATTACTAGTTTGGATGTAGCCATGCCCTTAAACAGTTTAATTTTGTAAAAACTGTCATGTATGTACATACAATAGTCATATGACTTAGCCCCCACTTATCTGCAATGATGATCATTGGGTAGTATGTATCACATTTCAAAGCATATTATTGAATACTACCCATGTTGCAGTCATCAGAGATTTCAAAATATGATGGAGATCCTGTGTGAGATCAATTATGGGCCACACATTGGTCAAGACATAAATATATATTTAAAATGGTGTCTGGTGTGTGCACATTTATAACCAACTTCTCCCATTTACAAGGCTCCCCTGTAAAAGAGAGAAATGGCATTATCCTGGTCTGATCTTCAGATCAACCTTATTGGTCCAGTGACTCATTCCTGAAGTGGCTACAATGTTAATGTTAATTAACTCTTATAAGGCGCAACTCGCCCGAAGGCCTCAGTGCTCAGCAAGTAATAGAGAAAACAGAGGGGTGAGAAGCCACGGAAAAACACCAGTGGAAATGCCAGATGATCTATTCATTGGAATTAAAAATACATGTTTTGAGAGATTTCTTAAAAGAATGAAACGCCAAGCAGAGACGTATAGAGACAAGGAGAGATTTCCAAAGGCATGGAGCAACAGAATCAAAACTAGTGCCTCCAAAATGCGTAAGCTTATGCTGTGCCTGCTCACGTTTGTTTAAGTTACTGGACCAAAGAGAGCAAGACAGATGAGGTAGCTTAATCCTAGCTTTCAAATAGCATGGCACATTTTCTTGTAAGTAATTCAGTGCTTAACCGGAAGCCAGTGTAGAGAGTTGCAAGCTTCAGTAACATGGTTCCTTCTCAAGATGCCACATACAGCTCGAACAGCATTATTTTGCTCAACCTGTAAGGAGGCCAGGTAAGACAGAGAATAGGATATTGTCGTAGTCAAGTTTGGAATTGACCAGAGCAGCAGCGAGGGCCGCAGTGTTAGAGTTGGCCAAAAATTGTTTAATTTGCCTAATAAGTCTGACATGTTTTTTTTCATATTTAGGTTAGTGTCAAGAAATACGCCAAGGTTCTTGACCCAGGGACTAGTCTTAATAATGACTCCATGGATATTGAATTCAGAGTATCTGAGTTCCGGCATGGCAAGGCGTTGGGCAATACCAACAAGCATAAGCACAGTTGTGTTGCCATTGAGAGCAAAGGAGTTCTTAATCATCAGAATCTTCAATGGCAAAATAGAGTTGATTTTTATGAGGTCCAACTTCTAGTTGCCAGTCAGTTTGATCACCACCCGAGTATAATTGGCGTAGTTAGTATAACTCACGCCGATGTTATCATGAAGGACAAAAAGAGGGCATGTATATAAGTTTGAAAGCATAGAAGAGAGGCATGCTCCCTGCGGGATACCACATCTTGGCAATTCAATAGGAGTTATAAAGCCCCTGGAAGCATCACAGGTAGATCTGGGACCTAAAAATGAAGACAGCCAGCACAGGGCATTGTTTGAGTAATTAGCAATGGTTCCTAATCTCTCCAGCAGCAGTGAATAATCAACAAGGTCAAAAAGACGTGGAGAAATCCTGGAGCATCAACAGTGCAATCTGTTCTGAATCAGCAACGTGACATAGATTGTCTATTAAATCAACCAAAGTTGCCTCAGTACCATGAAGAGCATTACAGCCGGACTGCAAGGAACCCAGAAGATGGTTGCTTTCGATGTGTTGCTGTAATTGTGCATATACGACCTTGTCAAAAAATTTCAATAGGAAAGTCACATTAGTAATGGGGCACTAGTTATTCACAGATGCAGGATCAAGAGTGGCCTTTTTCAAAGCAGGGGAGATCCAAACATTTTTCAGAGAAGCAGGAACAGTAGAGTTAGTAAAGAAAACGTACATCAGTCTGGTAACAAGAGTGGCTAGACAAATAAACACATCCTTAATCTTAGCCAGGGGCAAATGTCATCAGGGCAAGGAGATGGCTTGAGGTGCTGGACAATGTCAGACAGCTCAGCTTCAGATATCTCTTTAAAGTTAAAGGTAGAAATAGAGTTATCCGATGAATGACAGTCAGAGACATCATCAGTTGCAGTAGTCTGAGAAGTGACTAGTTTAGCTTGTACTGAATTCATTGTATTATAATGCTGATTAAGTTTAGCATTGAATCCCAGCTGGATGTCATGACACCACTGGTTGGTGATCGCAGGATATTACTTGGCCTTGCCCTCAAACTCGTTAAGAATAACAAAAAGTTATTTTTGAGAGGACTTGGCATTACTTATACGGTAATCATAGAAGTCATGTTTAGCAGCCAAGAAGGCAGTTTTATAGTCAGAGGCAGCTTTACGATAAGAAGCAAGATTGTCCTCAGAGGAATTATTCTGCTAAGCCTGCTCCTTTTTCCTAATAATAGAAGAAACAACTGCTTTATAGTGGTCTACAAAGGTTTAAGTACAGCCTGAAGGTGGCAGGCTTACTAGCATGTTGGACAAGCCCACTGAAGACAATAGGAGTAATCTCACAATTAAAATTCAACCTAGTGACTTTGGCTGGAAGATCCCAAAAAAAGTCAATGAGGCAATGATCAGACCAAGGACATGTTAGGACTTCATGATTATTCCAAGATAAGCGACAGGATACGGTCCAGTCCAAAACATGTCCTTCTCTGTTAGTGGGGGGTCTTTATTAGTTGATGCAGGCCATATGCCTCCAAAGAAAAGCATCAAACTGATTGCTTTAGAGTCTTGCTAATTATATGCCAAATAATTGAGGTCACCAAGGATGACTACGTAGGAAGAGGATTTAATAAAAACACCATGGCGCATAAACAGCTCTTCTTAAAACAGGGGCATATATAAAGGTGAACGATATATGCTAAGAACACATGGTGGTATTGGGATCAATAGAAATTTCAATAAGAGTGTATTGGCAAACATCAATGGAGGAGGAGTTACAAATATGTGATGTCAAGTAATCTCTAATGATAGCCATTGGGAAGGGCAGTGGCCACAGCTTGGTTAGACACATCAGAGAGCCAAGATTCAGTGAGGCATAGGATCTCAAAATGCTTCATAAGTAATAGGTCAGAAAGCTCCTCATTGAGACTCATTAGAGATTAATAGGTCATGGAACATAAATTGAGTGGCTTCCTACAGCAATTAAAATAAACAATTCAGTTCAGCTGTGAATGCTAAAATCACTAACTCAATATACTAAATTCTAGACAAGTAAATTCTGATCTAAAATAACGAATACAATCTAAAGCAGTGATCCGAGCTGCAACAATTAAAATCAAAGTATACAGGGTTATGGCAGCACTTCCTTATAAAGCCGGTACAGACTGGCTAGTTCCTCACACGCCGGTGCTCAGGCATCTGAACAGGTAGATAAGGAACCAGAGGACTACAAAAAAGATGAAAGTTGTAGTTCTTCAGAACAGAGGGATGCAACATGCTAAAATGAATAGGTCATGTACACAAATTAAGTGGTGTCCTGCAGCAAGTAAATAAACTGTTCAGTTGAGCAGTGAATGCTAAAATCACTAACTTAATATTGAAAAATCTAGCAAAGTAAATTCTGATCTAAAATAATGAGTACAATCTAAAACAGCAATTCGAGCCTCAACAAGTAAAATCAAAGTAAACAGAGGAGGGCAGCCCTTCCATATAAAGACCGACACAGACCGGCTAATAGCTCATGCGCTGGTGCTCACGCACCTAGACAGTAAGTTAAGGAACCAGAGGACTACAATAGAGTAGGGAGTATTTTTTCAGAATGGAGGGATGCAAAATGTTAAAATGAATAGGTCATGGAACACAAATTAAGCGGCGTCCTGCAGCAATTGAAATAAACAGTTCAGTTCAGCAGTGAATGCTAAAATCACTAACTCAATATACTAAAATCTAGCAAAGTAAATTCTGATCTAAAATAATGAGTAAACTCTAAAATAGCGATTCGAGTGGCAACAAGTAAAATCAAAGACAAACATATTTTGACTCATATGTATCTCTTTACAAAATGGAATTAATGACTATCTCTGCCATACAATTTCAGGCAGGGACTGCAGCAATGTCATTAAATCTTGCACATTGCTTCTTGTTTTGGCCATCCTCAAAAGATTGTGTCCAAGCAGATCAGTTGTTTCTCCACTAAGGTAATGTAGGACATTTTAGGATTGAAAGGAAGTAACATATTGCCTAGCACCTTGCATTCAGCGGGTGTGAGGGGGTGGAGTGATATAATTAAACTGTAGTGGGGATTTTAATAAGGTTTATGGTGGATTCTGGATCCAGTTGGGATGTACGATTAGCACCAGTCTTGATGAACCTTAGGTGTACCCTACTTCTGCTACTAAAATGCCCCCTTTTGAATTTTGGCTGGTAGAACAATTGTCTTGACTCAACATATGTTTTATTGAACTCAGGCTCAGATGGTGATCAATGCCTCTATCATTCATGAATATGAGGAGAGGAGAACCTGTGGAAGTATCTCCAACATGTACGTGTATATGCACAGAGGAATGCCGGGAAGAATTCAGTAAGTATGAAGACCTAATATCATCTACGAACATCCAAAAAGGATTATGAGATATGTGATTGAGTTTACCACTATACTTTCCAAAGGTCCAATCTAAGGAGCACTAAAACCTTCCCAGTAGGCAATGGGCTATTGAGATCACAGATCATATCTCTCCTGTTGCATATACAATTTAAATAACAAAAGGGAAAAGGCAGAGGTATGCTGGGTCTATATGAACTACCTGAATACATGTAATCACCAAAATTCCCTTCATTAAAATGAGGAATCAGTTCCACCTCTGAATGAAAGCAGTATGTATAGACAGTATGTATAGACATTTGGGTGAAAGGATGATTGCTTATATAACAATTCAATTAAAACATGTAGTCATGCATGGAGATGTAGAGTTTAAAAGAGGATTCAAGTAGGAAATATTGTGTTATTAAAAACTAGCCTTTACTTATCAAAATTAATTCCAGCCTCCCAGATGAAGTGGGACTATGGAGAGGGAACAGGGGAAAGGGTATACACTTATCTCCCCTAATAGAGGAGGTGGAAATCACAGTATCCTTACCCAAAGAAATGGAGAATTAATTGAAACCCCAGCGTTGATGGTCAAAAATGACAGTCAATACCATGTACAGAGCAGATGGAGAAGAACAAACTTGTTTGCTTCCAAACAACAAAAGCAACAGAATACACATTTGATTGAGCATATTGCCCTTTGGGTATTGTGCATTCAATGCATGGGGATGAGGAATAACTCTGACACCAAATAATTTAACCAACTCAGAAAGATGGCAAGGGTGATGTTTATTAACAATTATCTAAAACAGGGAGTTACACTGGACATCAAGTGACGTTCGCTCAAGCTCTCAGTGCATTTCTCATAAAACATCCTTATATGCAAAAAGTATGTCAGATGTGACATCATATTATGTGGCAAATAAGAAAAACCTATGAAAGATTGTGTACGTTCAAAGGGAACATCTAAGTAAACTTTCTATAAGGGCTGGGATCAGGGGTGTTGCTAGGTTTGGAAAAGACCAGGAGCTAAGCTAATGTTGGGACTGCAGGGATTCGGGCCAGCTATATCATTTTGGTTGTAGTCCCTCGCGATCCCTTCATCCACCCCTAGCAATGCCTCTGGCTGGGATTGTGATTGGCTATCTACTTTCAGGTGGACAATTTATGCCTACATCTGAAACATGCCATTTATAACACTATTAAGTACATAGTATATCATTGGTAATCAAACTATAAGGCCCTTCACTATATAACCCTCTATAATTGGTTGGTATGCTTGTGTCACGTCTGGAACATTCAGTTCATTCAGCAAAACATAAGCTCAGACGAAGGTGCCAGGAGCTGGACTTGACTTTACCTCCCCACCCAATTAGCCCAACACCTCTCATCACCCATGCCTTCTGCCATGAAGATTGTGTTCGAACTTGGCCTTGCAAAGTATTCTTGTCTCTGGGAATATATGGAGTGTGCGCACTCACTATCATTGTTCTAGGACTCCACGCTCAACCCTATTTCCATCATTGGGTCACATGACAAGAGACAACAATTTGGGCATTTTTGCAGAATTATATGTCTTAAATGAATAAAACTTGGCATAATTGGTGTTCACTCTTTGCACCTTAACAAGGGATGATTCAACTTCGCACGCTCGCTGCCTTCAAGAATAGACCTCAGCTGCTTGAGTTTTGATACCAGGCCAGACAGCCTCGCCATTCAATTCCACAATCTCAGCTTATGCTGTAACAGTGTTCTCGCTTTTTTTATCTTTTGGTCATGGCTTACTAAATTCATGACACTCATGTCTAATTTCTATACAATGGTGGCTTCGCCTGCAGTCTATTCACTACATATAGCCAGCTTCTAAGATTGCTTAATATTCTTTTCAATTCTTAACTTCGACATCAGTTTCTGTACAATCCATGCATTCAGTTCAGCCAGTATCCTCAGGGCATCACGTTCACCTTTTGTGATGTCACCAGCTCCTCTTTTTGCTCCTTTTCAAATTCCTTCAGGGAGTTCTTCCCTCAGATCCTCGGCTCTTCCGGTATAGATTCAATAGAGTTTTTCAGTGGGTACCTTCTTTTGAATATCCGCTGCGGTATTGGCAGAACTGCTGGTGGCAAACATGGCACAATCTCAGGCGTCCAACATATAGGAGGTAGGGGGGCGGGATTTCCTGCAGAGGCATGTAACAGCTCCTCTACACTAGTCTCTGTGGAATACCTCTGGGTCCTCTGTCTTGACGCTCAGGACCTTTGTTTTACCAGTAAGTTTGGGTGGTGGGGGGTGAATCAAAAGCAGATGAAGACTGCCTGAATTCAAAGTGAGAGATACCAGTATATTTACTTTTCCTTCTTCACTTATGTCATATGTTTCCACTGTTGAAAATTGTTATTGTTATTGATACATATCTTTTATAAGGCGCAACTCGCCCAAGGGCTTTGGTACGCAGCACGTCAGAGGAGAGAGTGAGGAAGAATAAGTCAAGATCAGGGAATCCAGAAGAAGAGGTCGAGCTATTCATCAGTATCAAATAGATAGATATGTTGAGAGCTTTTTTAAAAGAGGGTAATTCATCACAGAGGTGAAGAGCAGCAGGGACGAAGTTCCACAGGTGTGGGGCAGTGGAATCAAAGCTTGTGCCACCAAAGCGCTCAAGCTTAAATCTTGGTGAGATCAGTTTCAAAGTGTGATTAGACCGAAGTGAGCGGAGGGGGAGAACACACCTGGTCTGATTATTAAGATAAATGGTTGCTCTCTCATGGAGAAACTTATGTGTGAGAAGTATGAGCTTATACGATATACAATGTTTTACAGGGAGCCAGTGCAAGGCAGTACGAGCCTCAGTCACAGGTTGTCTTCTAGAGAGACCACTAACAGCACACACTTCATTATTCTAAGCAACCTATAACATTTTCAGTTTAGATTTAGAGGTGCCCACCAGAAAGCAGTTCCCATAGTCGAGCTTAGAGTAAACAAGGGCAACTGCAAGAGAAGCAACGTTGGCATTGGAAAGCAAGAGTTTATCTGCCGAATGAGACGAGTTGTATAGTCACATGAGGTTTCCACTTGACTGGCATGTTTCTTCATAGTAAGTGAAGAGTCAATATAGACACCCGCTGCCAGATTCATGGAATTATTTGCGTGAAAAACACAGATTTGCACGCCTTTCTGTCTGAAAATCCCTGTTTGAAGTATGGGGATTTTCGAGCAGAAAGGCGCACAAATCTGCATTTTTCACGCAATAATTCCATGAATCATGCAGCTAGTGTCTTAAACCAAGACTAGTCTTGATGAAAGAACCCACAATATCAAAGGCAGAGTATCTAGGATCCAGTTTTAACAGATGCTGGGCAGAAGCGACTAGTATAAACTCGGTCTTGCTACTGTTGAGAGCCATGGAATTGTTTATCATCCAATTTTCTATCAGGCCGTAAATGTGGTTCATATTCAGAAGGTCTTTCTCATAGTTGCCGGTGAGTTTAATGATGATCTATCTGAGTGTCATTGGTGTAATTGGTGCAATCTACGCTGAGACTGTCCAGAAGTTTGAAAAAAGGACCAATATACAAATTAAAAAGGGTAGGCGAGAG
This sequence comes from Ambystoma mexicanum, assembly GCF_040938575.1. NCBI lineage: Eukaryota > Metazoa > Chordata > Amphibia > Caudata > Ambystomatidae > Ambystoma > Ambystoma mexicanum. The sequence continues at coordinate 526,114,667 of NC_090926.1, forward strand.
TCAAGCTCCCTGTGGGATGCCACAGGTAAGCAGTTCTGGAGATAACTTAAAGCCATCAGAGGCAATCAGAACAGATCTAGGGCCCATAAAAGAGGGCAGCCATTGCAATGTACTGCTGGAACAATTAGCAATACTTGCCAAACTCTCAAGCAGCAGGCTATGATCCACAAGGTCGAAGGCTGCTGAGAGGTTGAGGAGCATAAGAAGGGCAACATGACCGGAGTCAGTTATTTGACATAAATCAGACTTAAAATCTTATGCCTCTGTGGAATGCACCTGCATACCTGACAGAAAGCACTTAACACATAGTATGGATACTGCCACACATTAAACCATCTCAGGAACACTATTGGGCCTTGAGTACATTTAACACATACAATGAATTTGAATAACTTTAAATTCACAGCAGAAAATGCTGAAAAGCTCCTAGGTAAACACACTTTTTGTATTCATGCATAAATGTGTCTGCCACATTGCAACACTATGATCAACAGCTATATTGTCCCAAAGCATTGGTGAGCTACACTACAGCACTATATGTCAAATGACACTGTTTTCTTCCATATAACTCATGAAATGTTATATATAAACTGGAGCATTGATTGTTTTACAGAAACCTTCATTTTGAAGTGAAGTTTCCCTGTTGTACCTGAAAAAAAAAGCTTAAATGAACCATCACATTTTTTCATTCTCTAATGTACTGTGTATTCCTTTTTCCAATATTGTACATTTTATAAAACTGGATGGATATTAAATAATATATTCAGCCCGATATTGTGCTGATTTCAAGTTTACCAGAGTTTCACTTCGGAGCTGCCCCCATCTTTCGAAACTCCTTGGCAAAGGAGAAAAACGTTTTTTTTTTTAATGTGAAATGTTTTAAAATGAATCAAATCTATGGTCCTGTCGGTCTGACCCTGTTTGATTGGTTCTAGGCTATCCCTATAATGGTCAGGATGCAATTGGTTTTAATTGGCAAATATATTAGAATGTGTAACCTGTGCATAAAAAGAGTGGACTTCTGCTACCATATGTACAGAAAGGCTCCTCCCCTGCCGTGTCAGTAATACGAATGATTTGATCTGTACCCCGTTGAGTGTGCTTATCCTATTTAAGCAATCATTTTTTAATTGTGTAAAATTATTTTTCACTGCCAATTCGTAGCCACAGCCAACATATATTTCGACAAACATTCCCTGTCAAAGCTTTCAAATGGCACGAGCTATATCCATACAATACAGATCTACCCTTTTCCTAGGGATGTTCTGTTGACTAATTCAGCGTCTCTCTGCTTGATCTGAAACACCCTGTGTATCCTTTCATAACCACTGATGTTCAGTTTGTGAGTTGGCCTCAGATCGAATTTCAAATGAAAGATTGCTTCTGGTCCAATTATGTGTGTCCTGTCCTTTATATTTGGGATATATCCCTCAACTGTTACATTCAGTGATGCAGTGACTGGTTCAGAATCATCCATGAGCCTGGCTTGCATCCATGACCAGTGGCTGCACTTCCTGGGGCATGTGCTTCACCATACCGCAAGCCCTGCCAACCAATCTACTAATGTTGGTCAGGGCAACTTAACCTTTGCACACATTTAACTTTGATTTTTCAATAGATTTCAACACTTTTTTATAACTGAAGATATGTTCTTGTATTGCAGCACTTTAGGTGAGTTAGGTGAGTTATTCCAATATATGAAACAACTATTTTGCAGTAAACATAGGTTTGTATCTCATCGAGCAACATATACTTGGGATGCACATGATGGCTGATGTGCCTTGTGCATGTTGTTCAGCCATGCCTGAGGCCCCATCAAGCCACCCATAATAGCCACTGGAGCTAGCTCCTCCTCAATATACCATAATGGGAATGTGGGTCACTGCTCATGGCTGCTGGTCATGGCCCATGACCTCAACCCCTGGGAGATGGGTATCAGATATGTTGCTGACCCTGCAAGGCAAACCACAATAGATATTGGGACTATGTGCGACTATAAACCACTTTTCATGACATGCAGCCATGGACGACTCTGCCCAAACTTCCTGGGCCATGAGATTGAGATATGCTACCCGCCCCACACATCAACCCAGAGTAAACATTGTCCATGGCATGTAGACTTGTTCACTTCCTCCTATACCCCCATTATGAGACCTGTGACAACCATTCATGGCTTGTGTCAGTTGCCAGTGTCCACAACCCCTGGGCCATGGTACTCAGGTATCTTACATGCCACGCTAAGGATCTCAGAGAAGACACTGAGCATTTCTGCAGACCAGGCCCAGTGCCAACTTTATCCAAATTGCAAGTCCCTCCCGGCCATGGCCAATAAAACACTGGACAGATTAACGCCAAATTAGCAAAAGCATACTTTCGGGACATTGCCTAAAATCCAAATGTTCCCAAAGTTATAAGCCACACAAAATGTGTTCATCATATGTTAATGTTAATGTTAAAGGATATTTGTACCGTGCACTATCACCACCAGAGTGGTTTCTGGCGTTCTTATGGGAAAGTCAACTTAACTACAACTACAGGGTCGCTACGGCAGACAATGTAACATACATAAATGTATATCTATTCTAGAATGGCCCTGAAAATGTATCTGGCCGAAGTTGTATCCCTATTTTTTCTAACTACATTTTGAAATAATACACTGGGCAAATTAACAGCAAATTAGCAAAAGCACTCTTTTAGGACCCGGCTCAAGAGCCTCACATTAGTATAGTAAAATCAATCCAGCGGTTCAGAAAGCAGATGTGACTTTTTTCCCATTCAAGGAAACACTTTTGCTGCCTGCTAACCCCAGTGCCCACTTTAACCTCTTAGTGACCATGCCTCAGGCTGCAGGCCTATGTCACAAAATTGCATTATTTGATTCACATAAGTGACAGACATCTGATGAACCGATTAGCAACATGATTACATGTGGTGAATATAATGTTTTGGAAGGTTATTCTAGTTCAATATAGAAGTCTCTAAAATGAAATCACATCAAAAAGGAAGGAAACTAGGCTTGGAATCTATTCCCATTATACTTCCTTACTAATTACAATGCAAAATGACTATGGAGGGTTTGATTTAGTTTGATGTCATTTTTAGAACACTGTCCAAACACACATTGGCCAATTAGATCAGATAAATTATTCACACCTCAAAAGAGAGTGGTTTCTGTTCTATAAAAAATCAAACCCATAGATACTGGGTACAGAAACTCATTTGCTCACGCAGTGATGGAGGGGAATTATGAGGGCAAGGACAGTTGATAACAGAAAAGAGAATGGAATATATTGACTTTCTCTTTTGGCCTGTTTTGGATTACTAGCAGGATACTGCAAGAGAGGCCACTGAGGGTTAATGTCTCTGGTTTTTTTCAGTGGGTAAGACAGCAGACAGGCCCAAATTACTTGACTGTGAACAATTCACTGACTGTGAACAAATGCTGACACAATCTTGCTGACTGATGACCATGTGTTCCGAGAGGGGGAGAATAGAACCAGTCCTTAAGAGGGTTCCAAATTGTCTGTGAGACAACCAACACAAACCCCTTTGTAACTATAACGCCAATGGGAAATAATTCATGGAGAGTTATATTCAATAGGAGAATAGATTAAATCCCAGCCCCATTTATTTGTGAACGTACTGAAGGGTGGCAGTATATAAATTGATTGTACATCCTGAGAAGTTAGGGAATATTTTAGAAGAGTATGTGCTTCTGAAATTATATATTTGAGAGAATAGATCTTATGGTTTGTATGCAAGGAGATCCCCTCACTCCTTCCTGTGTAAGATGCCTAGCAAAGAAGTATTTTGGGAGTAAAAAAACAACTCACTATCTGCCTAAATAGACAGATATTGTACATAGTAAAACGTATTCTGTAATCTGTAAATAGTATCCAAAGTTTTATTACATTGACTTGTGTGTATTTCATAGTTGATGCCATCAATGGTGTAACCAGTGTGAAAAGACATCCATTCTGTGTAGTCTAGGCACTCACATTTAAGTTCACTTTCCAGACGCCATTACTATTTCTTTGCCCATGCTGATGGGTTTTCATTTCCATGTATAAAATTCTTGCAGTCTTAAGGGCTGCTACCTGTGTCTCTGAAAGGAATGTTTAGTGTAATGTTTTTGCCAGCTTCGAGCTTTGAACAGACAGGCACAGACCAAGATAAATAAATAGCAGTTGTGTCTTTGCCACTGGTCTAAGCTAATTGCACAACCACTGATTAGAGAAAACATAATGTGCCGTGTACATTCTTGGAAGGAAGAGTTAAGTGAAATGCAGAGCGACCTTTTGGTCAAAGACATAGATAAGATATGTGAAGAATGTCTCCTTGTGCTGGGAACAGGGTGAACCGTGTTGCTCTGAGAACAGTAAAATGTACAGACAGGATGCAGAGTGAGGACAAATGCATACATTACAAAGGTCATAAACTAGCTGCAATGCAACAATTAAGGAAGACCTGAAATGTAACTGGCTGCAACGTAAATGGCCCAATTTCTCTATATGACTGTCCACAGACATAGTTGAACCTGAGATGGCTTGAAGTGAAATTAAACTCTTATTAAATGTTTGGATCATGACTGGTGTTCTTTATTTATTTGCATTAACTCATTTGAGATTTAAACCAGTGATGCCATCAATGTTGCCATCTGTGACACAAAGTTAAGGTGGCTTTAGCTGAATATCAGATATTTTTTACTTGTTAATTTCTCAGCTTAATGTCCCTGCAACTAGAATTTCAATGGTTTTGATATGATATGATATGATATTTTATTTCTATCGCGCTCGTACACAAGTGTTTCAGAGTGCGACAAGGCAAGGGAGGGGAACAGGGGAGAACAAAACAGAGATCTTACTAGGCCCAGTGACATTGAGAACGCGCAAGTGCATGGGAGAGGGGGAGAAGCGGAAAGTGCAAAGCAGAGGAGAAACAGATAAATAACAATAAATAAATTATAAAGGAAACAAACAGTTTTAGTGCAGCCAGCAATTTGAAAGTGCTAGGTTTAAGGCAGCAGACAGGGTAGGTCTGCTAAGTGCAGGAAGAAAAAGGGGGGGCTGTATGGGTACAGATACAGACTGCAGTGGAAGGGGTAGCCCAGAGGCAGTGCGGAGGGTGGCAGGGTGAGCAGGTACCTGGGCCCGGAGGACAGAGGGTGGCCAGGTGCATGGTGCCAAGAGAGAACAGATCAGCAGGGGAGAAGGGGAGTGAAGGCAGAAGAAAAGAGGAAGGTCTTGAGGTGCTTCCGGAACCGGAGATGGTTCTCGTCAAGTTCTAGAGTGGCAGGGCGGCTGTTCCAGAGGGAGGCCAAAGCCGAAGACAGAGATCTTACCCCAGCTCGTTTCTTTGAAAAACGACTGTCCCTAAGGGAGTTGGAGGTAGAGGAGCGAAGAGCTCGAGAGGGGAGGTATTTGCGGAGGGATAGCTGAAGGTATTTTGGACCCAGGCCCCAGAAAGCCTTGTGGACAATGCAGAGGGTTTTGAATTTAATCCTTGCATCGACTGGGAGCCAATGGAGAGATTTCAGGGCTGGAGAGATACGATCCCAGGGCAGAGGCCAAGGACAAGTCTCGCAGTCCTGTTCTGGATTAGTTGCAGAGGGCGGAGAATAGAGGCAGGTAGATTGAGAAAGAGGCTCTTACAATAGTCCAAGCCTGAGAGAACCAGAGCTTGGTGTACCATGAGCTTCTGGGGGAAGGAGAGGAAAGACAGAGTACCTCTGAGGAGGTGCAGTTGGAAATTTGACTTTTTAGAGACCTCAGCGATGTGGGCGGGGATGGAAAGGGTGGAGTCAAAGATGACCCTGAGGTTCTTAGCCTCTCAGGTGGGGGTAGGAGGAGGGTCAAGGGAGGCCTGCCAGAGAGTGAGGGGAAAGGATGGTGAAGGTGTGCCGATGAGGAGGATCTCCGTCTTGCTGGCATTCAGACAAAGATCATTGGCGGCACACCAATCTTGAATGGCAGTTAGGCAATCAGAGATGAGAGAGGAAGAGGAGGTGGCAGAGGACAGCCTGAAAATGAGTTGAGTGTCGTCAGCGTAGCACTGGAAATTTGAGCAGAAAGTGGCAATGCAGTGGGCGAGCGTTGCCAGGTATTGGTTGAAAAGCCAGGGCGAGAGGTCAGACCCCTGGGGAACACCACAAGCCTCGCAGGTGGGGGTAGAAGGAGGGCCAAGGGAGGGATTGTTACAATGTATTGCTTACCTTAATGTCCATGCAACTAAGGTGTTTTTCTTAAATTTCAATGGTTTTGTCATTCCATAGATTTTTAGAACTCTACCAGACAGCTAGTCATGACCTTCCGTCGAGGTCAGTTGCACACCCTTTGGCCAGGCCCACTGTCCATTTTAAAGCACGAGCAGACCACAAGCCATGCCACTAACCATGACATTTGGCCATGAGCTGTGGGCACAGCCACTCTATAGTTTAAAACACTTGCAACCCATTGCACAAAGACATTCATCAATCAAAAATTGATTTGACCTGTTTTGACAGTGGTATTGTTATGTATAAAATATTGCAGGCTTTGGAATTTCACAATGTTTTCAGGCAATGCTCTTTGAGATTAACAGGGTAATTCATAGAATTTCGCACAAAAGTGGCGCACGCGGCTGGCGCACAGTGACCCCGTGGGATACACTGGTGCAGCGACCCTGCAGCAGCGCCAGTTACGCCCCCAAGAACGCCCTCGTGCAAGGAAAAGCCTTCAAAATTCCCAATTCATTGCAAAGGGCTGCGCTAACCCTGGACCAGTTAACAGGGCTGCCAAACAGCAAATGCCAAACGGGGAACGTGTATTTCAGTGGTTCGCGGGAAGTATCACACGCGATTGTCCTGGGTACATGTACATCAGGGGTGCGCGTGAAGTAACACACGCGATTCCATCAGAGCACGTGTATTCCATGGGTGTGCGGGAAGTATCACACGCAAAATCAGCAGGGTATGTGTATTTCAGGGGTGCGCGGGAAGTATCACACGCGATTCCATCAGGGTACGTGTATTCCAGGGGTGCACGGGAAGTATCACACATGATTCCATCAGGGCACGTGTATTCCAGGGGTGCGCGGGAAGTATCACACGCGATTCCATCAGGGCACGTGTATTCCAGGGGTGCGCGGGAATTATCACACGCAAAATCAGCAGGGTATGTGTATTTCAGGGGTGTGCGGGAAGTATCACACGCGATTCCATCAGGGTACGTGTATTCCAGGGGTGTGCGGGAAGTATCACACGCAATTCCATCAGGGCAATTGTATTTCAGAGGTGCGCAGGGAGCACTACACGTAAATTGGCCGTGTGGGTCCTCCCAGGTGTTCCCTCTACACCCTCCACGGCCCCTGCAGCCAGCCCACACCATGTGGGACCACCCTGCACCCCTGCCCATGTCCCGCAGGCAGCCCATCCACCATGGCCATGCCCCCAGCCAAGCCACATGTCACCTTGCACTACTGATCAACAACGCATGTCTCCCAGCACCCTCACCCCCCAGCACTGTGGGCACCTGCCAGCAGGCCCCCACACATGTCCAACTCATGTCCCCCTGCACCCCCACCCCCCAGCACTGTGGGGCAACCTCCACCAGGCCCACACTCATGTCTCCCAGCACCCCCACCCCCCAGAATCCAGGAGCACCCTCCACCAGGCCCCCACCCATGTCTCCCTGCACCCCCACCCCCCAGCACTGTGGGGCACCCTCCACCAGGCCCCACTCATTTCTCCCAGCACCCCCACCCCCCTGCATCCAGGGGCACCCTCCACCAGGCCCCCACTCATGTCTCCCTGCACCCCCACCCCCCAGCACTGTGGGGCACCCTCCACCAGGCCCCCACTCATGTCTCCCAGCACCCCCACCCCCCCTGCATCCAGGGGCACCCTCCACCAGGCCCCTACTCATGTCTCCCAGCACCCCCACCCCCCACCAGTCAGGGGCACCCTCCACCAGGCCCCCACTCATGTCCCCCTGCACCCCCACCCCCCTGCATCCAGGGGCACCCTCCACCAGGCCCCCACTCATGTCTTCCAGCACCCCCACCCACCTGCATCCAGGGGCACCCTCCACCAGCCCCCCACTCATGTCTCCCTGCACCCGACCCCCCAGCACTGTGGTGCACCCTCCACCAGGCACCCACTCATGTCTCCCTGCACCCCCACCTCCCACCAGTCAGGGCCACCCTCCACCAGGCCCCCACTCATGTCTCCCAGCACCCCCACCCCCCACCAGTCAGGGGTACCCTCCACCAGGCCCCCACTCATGTCTCCCAGCACCCCCACCCCCCTGCATCCAGGGGCACCCTCCACCAGGCCCCCACTCATGTCTCCCTGCACCCCCACCCCCCACCAGCCAGGGGCACCCTCCACCAGGCCCCCACTCATGTCTCCCAGCACCCCGACCCCCCTGCATCCAGGGGCACCCTCCACCAGGCCCCCACTCATGTCTCCCTGCAGCCATACCCCCACCAGTCAGGGCCACCCTCCACCAGGCCCCCACTCATGTCTCCCAGCACCCCCACCCCCCAGCCTCCAGGGGCACCCTCCACCAGGCCCCCAATCATGTCTCCCTGCACCCCCACCACCCTGCATCCAGGGGCACCCTCCACCAGGCCCCCACTCATGTCTCCCAGCACCCCCACCCCCCTGCATCCAGGGGCACCCTCCACCAGGCCCCGACTCATGTCTCTCTGCACCCCCACCCCCCAGCACTGTGGGGCACCCTCCACCAGGCCCCCACTCATGTCCCCCTGCACCCCCACCCCTCTGCATCCAGGGGCACCCTCCACCAGGCCCCCACTCATGTCCCCCTGCACCCCCACCCCCCAGCACTGTGGGGCACCCTCCACCAGGCCCACACTCATGTCTCCCAGCACCCCCACCCCCCAGCATCCAGGGGCTCCCTCCACTAGGCCCAACCTCATGTCTCCCTGCACCCCCACCCCCCAGCACTGTGGGGCACCCTCCACCAGCCCCGCTCTCATGTCTCCCAGCACCCCCACCCCCCTGAATCCAGGGGCACCCTCCACCAGGTCCCCACTCATGTCTCCCTGCACCCCCACCCCCCAGCACTGTGGGGCACCCTCCACCAGGCCCCCACTCATGTCTCCCAGCACCCCCACCCCCCTGCATCCAGGGGGACCCTCCACCAGGCCCCTACACATGTCTCCCAGCACCCCCACCCCCACCAGTCAGGGGCACCCTCCACCAGGCCCCCACACATGTCCCCTTGCACCCCCACCCCCCAGCATCCAGGGGCACCCTCCACCAGGCCCCCACACATGTCTTCCAGCACCCCCACCCAGCTGGATCCAGGGGCACCCTCCATCAGGCCCCCACTCATGTCGCCCTGCACCCCCATCCCCCAGCACTGTGGTGCACCCTCCACCAGGCACCCACTCATGTCTCCCTGCACCCCCACCTCCCACCAGTCAGGGCCACCCTCCACCAGGTCCCCACTCATGTCTCCCTGCACCCCCACCCCCCACCAGTCAGGGGTACCCTCCACCAGGCCCCCACTCACGTCTCCCAGCACCCCCACCCCCCACCAGTCAGGGGCACCCTCCACCAGGCCCCCACTCATGTCTCCCAGCACCCCCACCCCCTGCATCCAAGGGCACCCTCCACCAGGCCCCCACTCATGTCTCCCTGCACCCCCACCCCCACCAGTCAAGGCCACCCTCCACCAGGCCCCCACTCATGTCTCCCAGCACCCCCACCCCCCAGCATCCAGGGGCACCCTCCACCAGGCCCCCACTCATGTCTCCCTGCACCCCCACCCCCCACCAGTCAGGGGCACCCCCCACCAGGACCCCACTCATGTCTCCCAGCACCCCCACCCCCCTGCATCCAAGGGCACCCTCCACCAGGCCCCCACTCATGTCTCCCTGCACCCCCACCAGTCAAGGCCACCCTCCACCAGGCCCCCACTCATGTCTCCCTGCACCCCCACCCCCCAGCATCCAGGGGCACCCTCCACCAGGCCCCAATCATGTCTCCCAGCACCCCCACCCCCCTGCATCCAAGGGCACCCTCCACCAGGCCCCCACTCATGTCTCCCTGCACCCCCACCCCCAGCACTGTGGGGCACCCTCCACCAGGCACCCACTCATGTCCCCCTGCACCCCCACCCCCCTGCATCCAGGGGCACCCTCCACCAGGCCCCCACTCATGTCTCCCAGCACCCCCACCCCCCTGCATCCAGGGGCACCCTCCACCAGGCCCCCACTCATGTCTACCAGCACCCCCACTCCCCTGCACTGTGGGGAACCCTCCACCAGGCACAAACTCATGTCTCCCAGCACCCCCACCCCCATGCATTCAGGGGCACCCTCCACCAGGCCCCCACTCATGTCTACCAGCACCCCCACTCCCCTGCATCCAGGGGCACCCTCCACCAGGCCCCCACTCATGTCTCCCAGCACACCCACCCCCCAGCATTCAGGGGCACCCTCCACCAGGCCCCCACTCCTTCCTACCACAAGCAGTACGATTCGCCTGTGTACGTGTATATCAGGGTTGCGTGTGTAGTCTGACACACGATATCAGCAGGGTACGTGTAATACGGGGTTCGCGGAAAGTTCCACACGCGATTGCCCAGGGTACGTGTATTTCGGGGTGCGCGGGAAGTTCCACATGCGATTTCAGCAGGGTACATGTATTCCAAGGTGCAAGTGAAATTGCACACGCGAATCCAGCAGCCTACGTGGATTCCGGGGGTGCCGGGCAGTCCTACACGTGAATCCGCCGTGTGGGTCCTCCCAGCTGTTCAACCGACACCCTCCACGGCCCCTGCAGGCGGCCCACACCAGAGGGGACTACCCTGCACATGTCCCGCACGCAGCACATCCACCATGCCCATGCCCCCCAGCCAACCCACATGTCACCTTGCACTACTACCCACCAACGCATGTCTCCCAGCACCCCCACACCCCAGCACTGTGGGGCACCTGCCATCAGGCCCCCACACATGTCCAACTCATGTCCCCCTGCACACCCACCCCCAGCACTGTGGGGCACCCTCCACCAGGCCCACACTCATGTCTCCCAGCACCCCCACCCCCCTGCATCCAGGGGCACCCTCCACCAGGCCCCCACTCATTTCTCCCTGCACCCCCACCCCCCAGCACTGTGGGGCACCCTCCACAAGGCCCCAACTCATGTCTCCCAGCACCCCCACCCCTGCATCTAGGGGCACCCTCCACCAGGCCCCCACTCATGTCTCCCAGCACACCCACCCCCCAGCATCCAGGGGCACCTTCCACCAGGCCCCCACTCATGTCTCCCTGCACCCCCACTCCCCAGCATCCAGGGACACCCTCCACCAGGCCCCCACTCATGTCTCCCAGCACCCCCACCCCCCTGCATCCAGGGGCACCCTCCACCAGGCCCCCATCCATGTCTCCCTGCACCCCCACCCCCCAGCACTGTGGGGCGCCCTCCACCAGGCCCCCACTCATGTCTCCCAGCACCCCCAACCCCGACCAGTCAGGGGTACCCTCCACCAGGCCCCCACTCATGTCTCCCAGCACCCCAACCCCCCTGCATCCAGGGGCACCCTCCACCAGGCCCCCACTCATGTCTCCCTGCACCCCCACCCCCCACCAGCCAGGGGCACCCTCCACCAAGCCCCCACTCATGTCTCCCAGCACCCCCACCCCCCTGCATCCAGGGGCACCCTCCACCAGGCCCCCACTCATGTCTCCCTGCAGCCATACCCCCACCAGTCAGGGCCACCCTCCACCAGGCCCCCACTCATGTCTCCCAGCACCCCCACCCCCCAGCCTCCAGGGGCACCCTCCACCATGCCCCCAATCATGTCTCCCTGCACCCCCACCCCCCTGCATCCAGGGGCACCCTCCACCAGGCCCCGACTCATGTCTCTCTGCACCCCCACCCCCCAGCACTGTGGGGCACCCTCCACCAGGCCCCCACTCATGTCCCCCTGCACCCCCACCCCCCTGCATCCAGGGGCACCCTCCACCAGGCCCCCACTCATGTCCCCCTGCACCCCCACTCCCCAGCACTGTGGGGCACCCTCCACCAGGCCCACACTCATGTCTCCCAGCACCCCCAACCCCCAGCATCCAGGGGCACCCTCCACTAGGCCCAACCTCATGTCTCCCTGCACCCCCACCCCCCAGCACTGTGGGGCACCCTCCACCAGCCCCGCTCTCATGTCTCCCAGCACCCCCACCCCCCTGAATCCAGGGGCACCCTCCACCAGGTCTCCACTCATGTCTCCCTGCACCCCCACCCCCCAGCACTGTGGGGCACCCTCCACCAGGCCCCCACTCATGTCTCCCAGCTCCCCCACCCCCCAGCACTGTGGGGCACCCTCCACCAGGCCCCCACTCATGTCTTCCAGCACCCCCACCCACCTGGATCCAGGGGCACCCTCCATCAGGCCCCCACTCATGTCGCCCTGCACCCCCACCCCCCAGCACTGTGGTGCACCCTCCACCAGGCACCCACTCATGTCTCCCTGCACCCCCACCTCCCACCAGTCAGGGCCACCCTCCACCAGGTCCCCACTCATGTCTCCCTGCACCCCCACCCCCCACCAGTCAGGGGTACCCTCCACCAGGCCCCCACTCATGTCTCCCAGCACCCCCAACCCCCTGCATCCAGGGGCACCCTCCACCAGACCCCCACTCATGTCTCCCTGCACCCCCACCAGTCAGGGGCACCCTCCACCAGGCCCCCACTCATGTCTCCCAGCACCCCCACCTCCCTGCATCCAAGGGCACCCTCCACCAGGCCCCCACTCATGTCTCCCTGCACCCCCACCCCCACCAGTCAAGGCCACCCTCCACCAGGCCCCCACTCATGTCTCCCAGCACCCCCACCCCCCAGCATCCAGGGGCACCCTCCACCAGGCCCCCACTCATGTCTCCCTGCACCCCCACCCCCCACCAGTCAGGGGCACCCTCCACCAGGACCCCACTCATGTCTCCCAGCACCCCCACCCCCCTGCATCCAAGGGCACCCTCCACAATGCCCCCACTCATGTCTCCCTGCACCCCCACCCCCACCAGTCAAGGCCACCCTCCACCAGGCCCCCACTCATGTCTCCCTGCACCCCCACCCCCCAGCATCCAGGGGCATCCTCCACCAGGCCCCACTCATGTCTCCCAGCACCCCCACCCCCCTGCATCCAAGGGCACCCTCCACCAGGCCCCCACTCATGTCTACCTGCACCCCCACCCCCAGCACTGTGGGGCACCCTCCACCAGGCACCCACTCATGTCCCCCTGCACCCCCACCCCCCTGCATCCAGGGGAACCCTCCACCAGGCCCCCACTCATGTCTACCAGCACCCCCACTCCTCTGCACTGTGGGGAACCCTCCACCAGGCACAAACTCATGTCTCCCAGCACCCCCACCCCCATGCATTCAGGGGCACCCTCCACCAGGCACCCACTCATGTCTACCAGCACCCCCACTCCCCTGCATCCAGGGGCACCCTCCACCAGGCCCCCACTCATGTCTCCCAGCACACCCACCCCCCAGCATTCAGGGGCACCCTCCACCAGGCCCCCACTCCTTCCTACCACAAGCAGTACGATTCGCCTGTGTACGTGTATATCAGGGTTGCGTGTGTAGTCTGACACGCGATATCAGCAGGGTACGTGTAATACGGGGTTCGCGGAAAGTTCCACACGCGATTGCCCAGGTACCCTGGTACGTGTATTTCGGGGTGCGCGGGAAGTTCCACATGCGATTTCAGCAGGGTACGTGTATTCCAAGGTGAGGGGAAGTTCCACACGCGATTTCAGCAGGGTACATGTATTCCAAGGTGCAAGTGAAATTGCACACGCGAATCCAGCAGCCTACATGGATTCCGGGGGGACCGGACAATCCTACACGTGAATCCGCCGTGTGGGCCCTCCCAGCTGTTCAACCGACACCCTCCACGGCCCCTGCAGGCGGCCCACACCAGAGGGGACTACCCTGCACATGTCCCGCAGGCAGCACATCCACCATGCCCATGCCCCCCAGCCAACCCACATGTCACCTTGCACTACTACCCACCAACGCATGTCTCCCAGCACCCCCACACCCCAGCACTGTGGGGCACCTGCCATCAGGCCCCCACACATGTCCAACTCATGTCCCCCTGCACACCCACCCCCAGCACTGTGGGGAACCCTCCACCAGGCCCCCACTCATGTCTCCCAGCACTCCCACCCCCCTGCATCCAGGGGCACCCTCCACCAGGCCCCCACTCATTTCTCCCTGCACCCCCACCCCCCAGCACTGTGGGGCACCCTCCACAAGGCCCCCACTCATGTCTCCCAGCACTCCCACCCCCTGCATCTAGGGGCACCCTCCACCAGGCCCCCACTCATGTCTCCCAGCACACCCACCCCCCAGCATCCAGGGGCACCCTCCACCAGGCCCCCACTCATGTCTCCCTGCACCCCCACCCCCCAGCATCCAGGGACACCCTCCACCAGGCCCCCACTCATGTCTCCCTGCACCCCCACCCCCCAGCATCCAGGGACACCCTCCACCAGGCCCCCACTCATGTCTCCCTGCACCCCCACCCCCCAGCATCCAGGGACACCCTCTACCAGGCCCCCACTCATGTCTCCCTGCACCCCCACCCCCCAGCACTGTGGGGCACCCTCCACCAGGCCCCCACTCATGTCTCCCAGCACCCCCACCCCCTGCATCCAGGGGCACCCTCCAACAGGCCCCCACTCATGTCTCCCAGCACCCCCACCCCCACCAGTCAGGGGTACCCTCCACCAGGCCCCCACTCCTGTCTACCAGCACCCATACCCCCACCAGTCAGGGGCATCCTCCACCAGGCCCCCACTCATGTCTCCCAGCACCCCCACCCCTTGCATCCAGGGGCACCCTCCACCAGGCCCCCACTCATGTCTCCCAGCACCCCCACCCCCTGCATCCAGGGGCACCCTCCAACAGGCCCCCACTCATGTTTCCCAGCACCCCCACCCCCACCAGTCAGGGGTACCCTCCACCAGGCCCCCACTCCTGTCTCCCAGCACCCATACCCCCACCAGTCAGGGGCATCCTCCACCAGGCCCCCACTCATGTCTCCCAGCACCCCCACCCCTTGCATCCAGGGGCACCCTCCACCAGGCCCCCACTCATGTCTCCCTGCACCCCCACCCCCCACCAGTCAGAGGCACCCTCCACCAGGCCCCCACTCATGTCTCCCTGCACCCCCACCCCCCAGCACTGTGGGGCACCCTCCACCAGGCCCCCACTCATGTCTCCCAGCACCCCCACCCCCCTGCATCCAGGGGCACCCTCCACCAGGCCCCCACTCATGTCTCCCAGCACCCCCACCCCCAGCATCCAGGGGCACCCTCCACCAGGCCCCCACTCATGTCTCCCAGCACCCCCACCCCCAGCATCCAGGGGCACCCTCCACCAGGCCCCCACTCATGTCTCCCTACACCCCCACCCCCCCATCAGTCAGGGGAACCCTCCACCAGGCCCCCACTCATGTCCAACTCATGTCTCCCAGCACCCCCAACCCCCTGCATCCAGGGGCACCCTCCACCAGGCCCCCACTCATGTCTCCCAGCACCCCCACCCCCAGCATCCAGGGGCACCCTCCACCAGGCCCCCACTCATGTCTCCCTACACCCCCACCCCCCTATCAGTAAAGGGAACCCTCCACCAGGCCCCCACTCATGTCCAACTCATGTCTCCCTGCACCCCCACCCCCCAGCATCTAGGGGCACCCTCCACTAGGCCCCTACTCATGTCTCCCTGCACCCCCACCCCCCAGCACTGTGGGGCACCCTCCACCAGGCCCCCACTCATGTCCCCCTGCACCCCCACCCCCCTGCATCCAGGGGCACCCTCCAAAGGGCCCCACTCATGTCTCCCAGCACCCCCACCCCCTGCATCCAGGGGCACCCTCCACCAGGACCCCACTCATGTCTCAAAGCACCCCCACCCCCCTGCATCCAGGGGCACCCTCCACCAGGCCCCCACTCATGTCTCCCTGCACCCCCACCCCCCAGCACTGTGGGGCACCCTCCACCAGGCCCCCACTCATGTCTCCCAGCACCCCCACCCCCCTGCATCCAGGGGCACCCTCCACCAGGCCCCCACTCATGTCTCCCAGCACCCCCACTCCCCTGCATCCAGGGGCACCGTCCACCAGGCCCCCACTCATGTCTCCCAGCACCCCCACCCCCCAGCATCCAGGGGCACCCTCCACCAGGCCCCCACTCATGTCTCCCTGCACTCCCACCCCCCCCATCAGTCAGGGGCACCCCCCTACCAGGCCCCCACTCATGTCCAACTCATGTCTCCCTGCACCCCCACCCCCCAGCATCCAGGGGCACCCTCCACTAGGCCCCTACTCATGTCTCCCTGCACCCCCACCCCCCAGCACTGTGGGGCACCCTCCACCAGGCCCCCACTCATGTCCCCCTGCACCCCCACCCCCCTGCATCCAGGGGCACCCTCCACCGGGCCCCACTCATGTCTCCCAGCACCCCCACCCCCTGCATCCAGGGGCACCCTCCACCAGGCCCCCACTCATGTCTCCCTGCACCCCCAACCCCCAGCACTGTGGGGCACCCTCCACCAGGCCCCCACTCATGTCTCCCAGCACCCCCACCCTCTGCATCCAGGGGCACCCTCCACCAGGCCCCACTCATGTCTCCCTGCACCCCCACCGCCCAGAACTGTGGGGCACCCTCCACCAGGCCCACACTCATGTCTCCCAGCACCCCCAGCCCCCTGCATCCAGGGGCACCCTCCACCAGGCCCCCACTCATGTCTCCCAGCACCCCCACTCCCCTGCATCCAGGGGCACCGTCCACCAGGCCCCCACTCATGTCTCCCAGCACCCCCACCCCACAGCATCCAGGGGCACCCTCCACCAGGCCCCCACTCCTTCCTACCACCCCTCCACCCCCCAGCAGTGCGATTCGCCTGTGTACGTGTATATCAGGGTTGCGCGTGTAGTCTGACATGTAATATCAGCAGGGTACGTGTATTACGGGGTTTGTGGGAAGTTCCACACGCGATTGCCCTGGGTATGTGTATTTCGGGGTGCGCGGGAAGTTCCACATGCAATTCCAGCAGGGTACATGTATTCCAAGGTGTGCGGGAAGTACCACACACGATTTCAGCAGGGTATGTGTATTCCAAGGTGAGCGGGAAGTTCCACACGCGATTTCAGCAGGGTACGTGTATTCCAAGGTGCAAGTGAAATTCCACACGCGAATCCAGCAGCCTACGTGGATTCCAGGGGTGGGGGGCAGTCCTACACATGAATCCGCCGTGTGGGTCCTCCCAGCTGTTCAACCGACACCCTCCACGGCCCCTGCAGGCGGCCCACACCACAGGGGACTACCCTGCACATGTCCCGCAGGCAGCCCATCCACCATGCCCATGCCCCCCAGCCAACCCACATGTCACCTTGCACTACTGCCCACCAACGGATGTCTCCCAGCACCCCCACCCCCCAGCACTGTGGGGCACCTGCCAGGAGGCCCCTACTCATGTCCAACTCATGTCCCCCTGCACCCCCACTTCCCAGCACTGTGGGGCACCCTCCACCAGGCCCCCACTCATGTCTCCCAGCACCCCCACCGCCCCTGCATCCAGGGGCACCCTCCACCAGGCCCCCACTCATGTCTCCCTGCACCCCCACCCCCCAGCACTGTGGGGCACCCTCCACCAGGCCCCCACTCATGTCTCCCAGCACCCCCACCCCCCTGCATCCAGGGGCACCCTTCACCAGGCCCCCACTCATGTCTCCCAGCACCCCCACCCCCCAGCATCCAGGGGCACCCTCCACCAAGCCCCCACTCATGTCTCCCTGCACCCCCACCCCCCACCAGTCAGGGGCACCCTCCACCAGGCCCCCACTCATGTCCAACTCATGTCTCCCTGCATCCCCAGCCCCAGCATCCAGGGGCACCCTCCACCAGGTCCCCACTCATGTCTCCCAGCAACCCCACTCCCCTGCATCCAGGGGCACCCTCCACCAGGCCCCCACTCATGTCTCCCTGCACCCCCACCCCCAGCACTGTGGGGCCCCCTCCACCAGGCCCCCACTCATGTCTCCCAGCACCCCCACCCCCCTGCATCCAGGGGCACCCTCCACCAGTCCCCCACTCATGTCTCCTAGCACCACCACCCCCCTGCATCCAGGGGCACCCTCCACCAGGCCCCCACTCATGTCTCCCTGCACCCCCACCCCCCAGCACTGTGGGGCACCCTCCACCAGGCCCCACTCATGTCTCCCTGCACCCCCCCCAGCACTGTGGTGCACCCTCCACCAGGCCCCCACACATGTCCCCCAGCCAACATGTCATCACAATCTAGATCCCTGGCCCTTATGGTCAGCCTCCAAATGCCAAACACCCACCCGAGTATTGCATCCACCCACTTAGAAATGGCAATTACATGATAGAACGCCAATTGCAAGTTTGTAAATGAACACATGTCCCTCACATACACACAATGGGTGTCGGTGAATGTCAAAACCCATATCATGATATGCATGAAACCAATGAGATGATACTACACATTGAAGTTTGAAGAAAAAATATGTATTAAAAGCAACATGAATTGAATTAAAAATAAACAAACAAAAATGGGAATTTAAAAAAAAAAGCAGCATGTCCGTGAAATTATGTAAAACCACAAATCATAATCCAAAGGAAAGGTGTCCAAAGTCACAGTCCACAAAAGTAAATCCAATGGAAAATTAAAATTGAAAACCATTGCTCCATGAGTAAATCATTAAAAAAAAAATGAAAATCCAACAGTCAACTATATACAGATAAACAATCCAGGGTCCATGATCCCAACAGAAGAAATGAAACCTATCGAATAACACTACTTAATAAAAAAAACTATATACAAAAATGTGGCCCATTGTCCAAAAGGTAAAAAAAAATGCAAAACCAAAGGAAACCTAACAATAACTACAGAACTATTTACAAGGGCAGCGGGCTCGTCCAACGGCTCACTTCGGGATGTTCCGGGCCAGGGCATCATCAAACTCCTGCTCAATGTCCCGGAGGCGGTCCTCCTCCATGGCCCGGAGGGTCCGCAGGGCCGTCAACATGTTCAGCTCCAACTCCCTGCGGATTGTCTCGAGGCACTCAGCCTGCCTCAGGGCCCTCCGCATGGAGTTCTCCGCCCTGACCATCGTGAGCCGTGCCTCTTCCGCCCGCTGCCGCACCGCGTCTATGGCGTGGCCCAACCGCTGCCACACAGAAGACACTTCCTGCCCTGGGCCCTCCTGCCCTCCGGCCGATGCCTGCCCCTCCGATGTCGAAGGCCCCGAGCCATCATGGCTCCCACCTTGTTGCTGCTGCTGCTGTGCCTCTGCCCATGCCCTGCCTCCTGCTGCCTGCACATCCTCCGCTGGCTGGGGTGCTGTCGTTGATGTGGCCACCCCTGCTGGACGTCCGACTCCCAACTGTGGCAGGGATGCCTCCTCCACCAGCCTGGCTGCACCGTCAGAGGCAGCTCCACAGGGCACCCAGGTGACTGATGGGTGGAAAGATGGCACGGAGGACGACTGGCGCATAGGGGGTTCAGTTGAGGAGGGGGTCTGAGCAAGCCCCATCAAACAGAGGAATCCGGCCTGGGTGACCTGTCCCAGTAGGCCGACGCGGTCAACAAGCCATTCGAGATGACGTGCAGTCTCCTCATGAAAAGACTGCAGGTCACCTTGCAAAGCCACACCAGTCAGGACAGGCTCAAACCGGACCTGGATAGCCACGTCTGCAGGCAGAGGAAGGCCAGTTGTTGTGAGCTCATCCCCTGCCTGAAAACGGGTCTGGACGTAGGCATCCCTGCTGGTGCAAGATGATGCAGTGACAGGATCATGGACAGGATTGCACAAAGGCACCTCCGCGGCGACCTGTGCTGCCTCCTGTCCCTGGTCCTGTCCCTGGTCCTCCGCGTTGATGGCAGTCACGATGTCCGTCCAGATCCGAGTCCGTCCTTCCTTGGCGGCGCGCAAACCTCCGAAAAGGGCATCATACTGCCCCATGACTTGCTTCACCAGGACAACAACTTTGGTGGCAGTGAAGCTGGTGCCCCTCTGCCTCTCTGGCCGGGGGTTGTCAGTGGTGCCAGATGTTGCAGTGCCCGTCATGACAACCCCAGAGGCAGGAGTGGGTGGGCAACTGGGTCCTGGGGTTGGGCTGTGGAGCGATGGAATCCCAGTCGGGAGTCTTCGGTTCCAGCAGGGGTGGTCACAGCAACAGCACCCCTGGCTGATGTGCAGGCAGCAAATGGCAGGGCACGTGGGCAGCAGGCAATCAGGCAGCAGCAGATGGCAGGTGGGAGCATGCTCGGGGCTCTGGGGGGCAGCAATTCGGCCTTCTGGGCAGGAGTGTGGTCTTCCGTGTGCTTACGCGTGGCCAGCTTGATACGGAGTGATTTGGCACGTGAAAATCCAGCACGTCTGCGTGTAATTCGAGTAAAGGGCCTTAGCGCTTAAGCGCGTCAGCACACTTATGCGAACACATTGGCCCAAAGGCCAACAGCGCGTATGCGCGTATGTGACGTGGGTGCGCGGGTGTTTCCCTGTAAACGAGTGCATGTTACATGTCCATTGACTGCACGTCAGAGTGCCAGCACGTGTAATTGGAGGATGGGGCCTTAGCGCGTACATGCGGAAGTGACGCTGGACGTGTGGGCAGGTTTAAATGGTACGTGTAGAACGCCATTTCCTTGTACGTGCTTTTCGTGGAGAGCGAGTGGGTGAAATCTGTACTTCTTGTCAATTCACACGCGATTTACTTCACGGCGTTCCAAGTTTGTACTCCCTGTTACCTCTGACAGCTTTTTCTCTTCTTGTCTTTTTCCTGGGCCTGTTTCCTCAAACAGCGTTCACTTCTCCTGTTGTCCTGTCTCCTCAGACAGCGTACAATTCTTCTTTTGGCGGGGGTGTTACCAACGCGCACACGCGCATATTTTACACGCGATTTTTCCTAGCAGACGGTGAGTTGCGCACGTATTTAACATCTGTGCTTGCCCCATGTGTTGCCTACCCCTTCAGAGGTCAGTCTAGGCTGCGTGTGACACGCATACGTTCATTTTTGTGTTTCTGGGTGCCACAGCGTAGTACAGGTTTTTTTTTCCACGCACGTGATCTAGGAGGGGTTGCGTGCACATTATCTCCCTTTTTCGTGGTGCCTATGCGTTGCGTTACCCGTCATCTTCCCCCACATCTAGTACCCTACCCCTTTGATCCCCAATTGCCCAGGACAATAGTTTACTGCAACTCCTATATGCATAACTACATCAGTGCCATGGTTGGGAGGCAAGCACGCGGTAAGGGTGTCAAAGTTGGGCAAGCCACAAGAGGTGGCCGTGGTGGATACGGTAGGGGACGTGGCCAGGACTTGCAGGGTGCCCCTGGACCCCATGTGTGGGTGACCAGTCAGGGACACCCATGCCCCCCCCTGGTTGAGGGTAACGTGGCTGACACCATCCCTGCTCAACCCTTGTTGGACCAGCCCATTGTGGCACCAGACCTGGCACTGGGTGATTCCATGGCTGACTTCCAGGTCAGCAGGTCTAGGCCACGTGTGGCAGTGCACGTTGGTGTCACCATCCCACGTGGATCAGGGGCAGCTATGTCATCTGCTGCCCCAAGTAGGCAGGGTGGGGAGGCTGCAGGGGCAGCTGCGGCTCCATGCACTCCAGCTCTGAGTGTCCCAGCCAGGACAGTGTCGGTCCTAGTCCACCCTGCTGACGTTCCCCCAGACTACATCACACTTCAGCTAATGCCTGCACCAAGTCCCATGGTGAGTCTTCATTCCCACACTCCTAGTCCACAGTCCACCGGGGCTCCTGCCCTTAGTGTCCAGAGCGGCGTAGGACACTCAGTATCACCACCACCTTCCAAGCGGAAGATGAAGAGTGCTTGTCCAGTAGAGGCTGATGCCCCAGACACGGCTACACAGTCCGGCCCACCAAGGAAGCCCTGCTTCAATCGGGTCGAACTTGATGCACTTGTGGAGTATGTGTCCGCACATGATAGCGAAATGGTGATTACTGCAGGATGCAAGACCACACCTGCACAACGTCAGGCACACTGGCAGACCATTGCGGAACTCATAAGTGCCCTTGGATTCGTGAGGCGCACAGCTAATGATTGATACAAGCGCTGGAATGACTTTAAGCGCAGGGCAAAGAAAAAGCTGGCCTCAAGTCATGCCGCAACTCTAGTGACTGGAGGTGGGTCTCCGGCAGAGGACATATAACTCACTCCACATGAGTATGTTGCTGGGACCTACATCACGGAGGAACAGATCCAAGGTGTGGGAGACCTGCCAGATTACGAGGCATTGTCCGGTGAGTGCACATGCATGTGTGTGTCATCCATGTGCATGGCGTGTGTGTGAGTGCTTCTGATTGAGTGCCAGGTGAGGGGGGGTGTGCCTAAGTGGTTTGGGTCACCCATGTGCTTCATCCAATACAGTCTGCGCACCAGGATTTGGGTGTTGCAGTATCCCTTCTGGCAACAGTAGACATTCAGCCCAACCTCACGCCAGTTGCCCTTGAATTGTCATCTTGCCTCAACATAGTTTGTGTTATTCTGTGTTCATTCAGGCAGATTGTTTGCATTCCACCACTTTCACTAGGCATTTCTCAGTCCTATTGTCACATGTGTGACATGGCTATGGTACATGCCATCTGTGTGATGGCATGTGTCATATATGTGTATTGGACATGCCAATCACAGGCCAATGTGTGATGGCACTGCTAGGCAGCATGCAGCAAATGTGTTGGTCTTCCCTCTTGGTGTCATCAATGTGTGCCATTTGCCTCCCCTTCATACGCAGTGACAGTGCATGCATGGGAGGGTTATAGTCATGTGGTACATGTGTCAATGAAGTACTGTTTCTTTTGCTTCTCAGTCCTAATTGTGTTCCATGTTGCTAATGCCTGTTCCCATTTCTTTTCTTTCATGTCTTTGCAGGGGATGACACACTTGATACTTGCAGGATTTGTGGAGATGGTGCAGACCCAGGAGGGGTCTCAGGCCCGACCGGGCACCAGTGAGGGACGTGGTGTGATGGTGGGTGAGAACCCACACTTGCTGCAGGCCGTCATCTCAAGGGGTTTCTCTGGGTCCACCTCCCCCGAGCTCTAATCAGGTGTAGATTCGGATGATGAGACCTATGTTGCGTCGCAGGTAAGTGTCTCTGGGAGGGATTCTGTACTGTCCAACCCACCTGCACCAGGGGTAGAACCCTCATGGGGATGTCAGTGTTGGTAGGTCAGCCTTTTGTGGTTACGGATGCAGGGTCACACTCCGCTACATCTGATCCTGTTCCTGGGCCAGCAGATCAGAGGGGAATGCAGTCCTGCAGCCTCAGGCAGTGCCGGCTCAGCAAGGCGCAGTTCGCCTTGCCCCAGACAGGTGTGGTGCCCGCCGACGCGGTGGCCGTACGCCACCTGGCAATACCGCATGGGAGCAATCCATATACGGTATGGCAAACCAACAGGCAGCATCAACTGAGATGATGGCTCAGGCCATGGATAG
Source organism: Ambystoma mexicanum (assembly GCF_040938575.1). Lineage (NCBI taxonomy): Eukaryota > Metazoa > Chordata > Amphibia > Caudata > Ambystomatidae > Ambystoma > Ambystoma mexicanum. The sequence continues at coordinate 526,138,186 of NC_090926.1, forward strand.
GGTGGCCACTTCCATTGTCCCCCAAGAAAGGCTAATTGAACAACTACAGCAGGCAACATACTCCATTAGCCAGTCACACAGGGAGGACATGTTGACGTCCAACAGGAACAGGCGACCAGCACTGTAGATTCTGCGGGAAGCCATTTCCATTGAGTCCCAGGGCCACAGGGAAGCCCTGAGGGTGGAACTCTGTCAGCTCAGGGCAACTCTGGTTGAGCTTGAGGCTTCAGCTAACACGAGGAAAGAACAGCAGCTGGAGCGGCTCACACGTACGCTCTCAGCTGAGATGCAGGCAACTAGGGCGGAGGTCCGGGCATCCCGTGAGTTGTTGCATGGGGACCTCCGCACAATTATCCTCCAGAACCAGACCTTCCACCAGCATGCTTGCTGCCATGGAGGACCAGACTAGGGCTTTGCGTGGGCTGCCTCCCATAGTGCCACCACCTCCTGATGCAGCTGCAGAGGGTGAGGAGAGCGACAGCAGCGATTCTCCCACAATAGGGTAGACGTGCAGGCCATGAGCCCATGGAGGTGTTTTTTTTTTCGCAAGATCCACACAGGTGAGTTTTGGTGTGCACCCTGTCCTCGGACCTCCTGGGTGGCCTCCTCCACCCCCCCGGGCCATTTTTGATTTCTTTTTTTTTTTGATTTTTGATTTTTGATTTTTTTGACAGTGTGTTACCTTGTGTGGCTCCCATGGGCATACGCTGTATTGTGGCTGGGCACATGCAGGCTTGTCCTGAATTTGGGTCAGATGCTTGGGTTTGTGTAACAAACACCCCTCCTGCTTCCCGTTTCCATGGGCTTGCAAAGGGTGTGCCCAAGTGACATTGACTTACACAGTGACGTTGGACTCCCATTTGATGTGCGGGCAGTCTGTAGTCAATACTGTGTATACATTCCTAGTGCATATTGTTGTTGTATTGTACACTGCATGGTGTATTGATATGTGCCTCTACATCCATCTCATCCTCCTAATTTGCAGGTCCATTTCTCATGTCTTTACAAGGCGGTCTACTTTGGGACTGGAGTCCATGTTGTAAGCAGTGCACCCACACTCTTGCGTGGCACTAACACTGTATACTTGGAAGTGTTCGAAGTGCTGCCATTATCAGGTAGTGAGGCTACCAATTTTTTAAGTCCGTACTGTTATGTTTATGGTAGGTTGGAGGTTGTGTAGGTGATTGGTATTCTTGGTAAGTATTTGGTAATGTGTGTTGTTGGTCCTGCATTACTGTGAGCATTTCATGTGTGGCCAGTTTCCATTAGGGACACTGTAGTTGGTGACACTTAGGGCATGTTGTGGGGATTAATTTGTTTGCTCTCACATTGCATGACATGCCATGGTGTGTTGTGTGGCCGTGGCGGGGAGGTGTTGGGTGGCATGCCGCTGTTCTCATGTTGTATTTTGCAAGTGGATATTCATTTTTGCTGCATGGAAGTGTGTCTTCTGATGACACTGCATTGGTGGTGTTTGTGTAGATAGGGATGCATACATTGTGACACTTCCAGATGAACAATCTCAGGCTGCTATGGTTCTGACAGTTGACTGTCCCTTTGTTCATCATAATTGTCAGATTGAGTCATCATTGATTGTCAGATGGTATGTGCCAGGGCTGTGTGCACTCCAAAGGGTTGTGCTTTCTATGTGAAGTAATTAGCCACCAGCAGCGTACGGGGTGCCTCACCCTGTACCCTTTCTCCTCCCATGTGCAGCAGGCGTACATGTGGTTGGGGATGTGGGGGCACCACCATGTCCACAGCCAGGCCCCGGCGTGTTGCAACATTGTGCAGGACACATGCTGCCACTATGATCCTGCACACTACTGGGGGAGCGTATAACAGCTGCCCGCCAGAATGGCCAAGGAAGCGAAAGCGTGACTTGAGCACTCCGAATGTGCGCTCCACTATGCCCCATGTTGCAATATGGGCTGTGTTGTATCTTACCTCGGGAGGCGTGATGGGGTTCCAAATTGGCGTCATCATGTGTGTGCTCAGAGGGTAGGCACTGTCCCCTGGGGAGGTGGTGATGGAGATCATTAGTGGGGTATTGGCATTACTCTGTATCTGTCATGCATGCGTGTGCTGTGGCATTTCTACTCACCAAGCAGCCATGCATCGCCATGCCGCCCAGCTTCCATGTCCCGGTTTAGGGTTGACATCCTGTAAATGAAGCTGTCGTGGGTGGACCCTGGATAGTTGGCATATACTGAGGTGATGATTCCCTTGGCATCACATACTACCTGGACATTGATGGAATGCCAGTGCTTGTGGTTTCTATAGATGTGCTCAGGTGCCCTGGGGGGACGTAGAGCCACATGGGTGCAATCAATGGCACCTAGCACTTTGGGGAATTGTGCCACCCTGTAGAAATCCTGGCTGACAGCCTGCCTTTCTGCAGGTGTTCTGGGCAGGTATATGTGCTTGCGGACTAATGGGCATGCAGTGATGATGGCCAAAACCTGGTGAAGGTACGGCCTGTGACACCCCCCCCCACTATGACACTTGTCCGCTGAAATGATCCGGTAGCCAAGAAGTGCAGTACATTGAGGACCTTCTCCAGGGGGCTGAGTGCTTGGGAGCACAGGGTGGGTGATGTGAGGTCATCCCCCCACTCACTGACCAGGTCGAGTATTATGTGTGGTGGAAACCTGTACCTCCCATACACCTGGTCATCTGGCATACCAAATAGGCTGGTTCTGGGTGTGAAGATTCTGGCCCTGACTATCCTTCTCCTCCTCCTGCGGTATCCCACGGCCACTGCTGCTAGGAACAGTATATTCATCCTGGCATCTGAGCTTGTTTGTTGTTTGCGTACTCTTTTATGCTGCGCGGGACGTGTGCCTGCTTCATGCTGGCGTACGTGTTTCAGGATTGGCCCTTTTATTTTTTGGTGCGTTGTAGGCGAGCGTGTAAATCTTCCTGCCCACCCCAGGAATACACGTAACACGCTCTCCCAGGCCAGTCGTGAGTAAATAATCCCGCCCACCCCTGGAATACACGTAACCCACTCTCACAGGCAAATTCCCATGTGAAACTTCATGCGCACTCCGAAATACACGTACCCTGCTGAAATCGCGTGTGGAACTTCCCGCGCAACTTGGAAAATACATACCGTGCTGTAAAAGCATGTGGAACTTCCCGCGCACCCCGAAATACATGTACCCAGGGCAAGCGCATGTGGAACTTCCCGCGAACGCCGTAATACACGTAACCTGCTGTTATTGCGTGTCAGACTACACGCGCAAACCTGATATACACGTACACAGGCGAATCGCACTGCTGGGGGGTCGGGGGGGGTGGTAGGAAGGAGTGGGGGCCTGGTGGATGGTGCCCCTGGATGCTGGGGGGTGGGGGTGCTGGGAGACATGAGTGGGGGCCTGGAGGAGGGTGCCCCTGGATGCTGGGGGTGGGGGTGCAGGGAGACATGAGTGGGGTCCTGGTGGAGGGTGCCCCTGGATGCAGGGGGGTGGGGGTGCTGGGAGACATGAGTGGGGGCCTGGTGGAGGGTGCCCCTGGATGCTGGGGGGTGGGGGAGCAGGGAGACATGAGTGGGGGCCTGGTGGAGGGTGCCCCTGGATGCTGGGGGGTGGGGGTGCAGTGTGACATGAGTGGGGGCCTAGTGGAGGGTGCCCCTGGATGCTGGGGGGTGGGGGTGCTGGGAGACATGAGTGGGGGCTGGTGGAAGGTGCCCCTGGATGCTGGGGGGTGGGGGTGCTGGGAGACATGAGATGGACATGAGTAGGGGCCTGGTGGAGGGTGGCCCTGACTGGTGGGGGGTGCAGGGAGACATGAGTGTGGGCCTGGTGGAGGGTGCCCCACAGTGCTGGGGGGTTGGGGTGCAGGGGGACATGAGTGGGGGCCTGGTGGAGGGTGCCCCACAGTGCTGGGGGGTGGGGGTGCAGGGGGACATGAGTGGGGACCTGGTGGAGGGTGCCCCACAGTGCTGGGGGTGGGGGTGCAGGGAGACATGAGTGGGGGCCTGGTGGAGGGTGCCCCTGACTGGTGGGGGGTGGGGATGCAGGGAGACATGAGTGGGGGCCTGGTGGAGGGTGCCCCTGGATGCAGGGGGGTGGGGTGCTGGGAGACATGAGTGGGGGCCTGGTGGAGGGTGCCCCTGGATGCAGGGGGTGGGGTGCTGGGAGACATGAGTGGGGGCCCGGTGGAGGGTGGCCCACAGTGCTGGGGGTTGGGGGTGCTGGGAGACATGACTGGGGGCCTGGTGGAGGGTGCCCCACAGTGCTGGAGGGTGGGGGTACAGGGGGACATGAATGGGGGCCTGGTGGAGGGTGCTCCACAGTGCTGGGGGGTGGGGGTGCTGGGAGACATGAGTGGGGGCCGGGTGGAGGGTGCCCCTGACTGGTGGGGGTGGGGGTGCTGGGAGACATGCGTTGGTGGGCAGTAGTGCAAGGTGACATGTGGGTTGGCTGGGGGGCATGGCCATGGTGGATGGCCTGCCTGCGGGACATGTGCAGGGGTGCAGGTTAGTCCCCTGTCGTGTGGGCCGCCTGCAGGGGGCGTGGAGGGTGTAGAAGGAACAGTTGGAGGACCCACACGGCCAATTCACGTGTGGGACTCCTCAGCACCCCCGAAATACATGTAGGCTGCTGGATTCGCGTGTGGAATTTGCTGCGCACCCGGAGTACACGTACCCTGCTGAAATTGCGTGTGGAACTTCACGCGCACACCGAAATACACTTACCCTGCTAATTTGCGTGTGAAACTTCCCGTGCACCCCAAAATACACGGACCCAGGGCAAACGCGTGTTGAACTTCCCACGAACCCCGTAATACACATACCCTGCTAATTCGCGTGGTAAACTTCACGCGCACCCCGGAATACACGAGCCAAGGCCAATCGCGTGTCGAACTTCCCGCGAACCCCGTAATACACGCACACGCTATTTTTCCGTGTTTGTCGGTACCCCTTTGCACCTCATTTGTCCTAGAGGACCACTGTATGGACCATTCATCATAGCTGTATATGGGTGCTTTTTGTTAGCGTACATTTTGGCGCACATTTATTTCAGGCGCAGGGACGCTACCGCCTGCTTTCTTGTGGCGTACTTGTTTGGCCCTGTGCACGTCTTTCACCGTGCGCTGGTTTGCCCTATTCGATTATGTGAATACAGGTTGTAGGCGAGCGTGTGGGCGTTCTGCGCACTTGCCTCCTGTACTTCCCTCGTGATGCCCATATTTTCACGCGTTGTTCCCCATTCCGAGTGTTACGCCCCGTGTTCTGCCTACTTTTGTGATGTGCGCCGCGCTATGTGTGATTTCGCAGTGGCTGTGGCGCACGCCGTTGGATGACCTGTGCGCCGGCGTGCGCTGCGCACTTTTTCAGCGCACATCCAATGTTTTTCTCGCACACGGACTTCCATGAATCTATGTGCGCTGGTTTCCCTGCGATTTTCGTAGTTGCACTGCGATTTTCGCACTTTTACTGCGAATCGCACGTTTTGGCGCCTCTGCGCGGGAATTTTCGGCGCACATTAATTCCATGAATCGACCCTAAATCATTTGCCAATGGACCACATGCTTTTGTTAAGCAGTGTGATACAAGCCCCTTGTTTTATGGCCTGTCTCTTGGTGACAGTTGTGATACATCGCACAACCCCAACTAACCACATTTAAGCAGGATGGAAAAGAGGAAAAAATGACCAGCTGCAAGCATAATATATGCCCAGGTACTATTGTCCCCATAGCAAAAATCAAAAGCTAGCAAACATGAATGTACGAACAATAAGTGAAAATATATCTAAAAGTAAAATATAAAAATGTAGTTCATTTGACCTTCACCATAGAAGAAAGTGTGCAAGAGAAAATAGCATTGGACTTTAAAAAAAGTAATGAACAGCAGAAAAATAACCTGATAGAGGAAATGTTAAAAAGTGCTCACCATTTAAACTCAGCAATCTGTCAAAAAAAAATCCCATGTAAACAAAATCCCAATACGAAAGAAGTGCTTTTAGTGTTGTGGGTAAGCGTCTGCACTGGGAACATGACATCCTAGGTAAAATCCTGTTAGCCAAATACTTGAGGAAGCTTGCAAACCTCTAAAAAAACAAGTGGTTCGGCCCGCCCTCTAAAAAAAAGTTACACTCTTCACCCACATGTGTCCTTTACTTTTGCCCTGAAAAGCAGCCTCAACCAGGGGTGAAAAACTGCGACAGTGTCCACAATTACAAACTCTCTTGCCACATCATGAGCAAATACTCATGACTTACTTGCCCTCTCATTGTTTTCCCTCCTTTCCCCCATATCTAGCTTTCAACAATACACTGCTTTATAAAGATTACTTGAAATGTACACATTCCATAGTGTCACTCGAATATATAAATCTGTATTGAACTATACTAAGCAAAAAGTGTACAATTATGGCATTAATCCCCCATCTTAACTGGGAGACTACAAATACTAGAATGCAATTCAGCAAATGGCTAAACAGCGGTCTCTGATTGCTAGGACTGACAGTAGTATGGTTTACAAATGAATAAAGCAGATGTTGTGTGTTATGAGATATTTAAAACTAATAAAACACACATCATCAGGAACTGTGGACTCTCTCCCATCCATGCAGAAACCCTGACTGACCCTGCTTAGATTCAAAGCGAGGAAGGTGCCTCTTCCCTCAGGCCATGTTGCTCTAAGTGGTATTTTAAATAATGCTAATTTGTTAGGCAACATTAGTCTGTTGGTGCCAGCTGCTAATCTGCTTTGTAACTAAGCATGATATGTCCCTCGTCTCTTTTTAGACAATCCTGAATTTAAATTAAAGTGGAGTTACATCACTAAAAAGTGCGGCCGTGATTGGCTGATACTTCTTATAGAAACTGCACAAGAAACAGCAAAAAAGATTGAAATAGACTTAAAAGATTTAGAGGAGGAAATAAAGAAAAAATTTGATGTACAGGCTTTTAAGAAAGGCCTAGAGAAACATGTGAAAGACATGCAGGAATTTAAAACTGAAACCATTTAAGAACGCATTAAAAGGATGAAAAAAGATTTACAAAATTTCACCCATGAGAACAATTTTGGCTATACGAACAAAGATTATAAATTTGGAGAATCAAGATCAAATCCGAGGCAGAATCAGAAAGTACGTTTCCGCAATTCCTCCTACAGCTCCATTGATGGGGCCTCTGAGTACGATGAATACAGTGACCCCCCCGAGTAATAGTCTTGGCACCCGACCGAGTCGGGGTAGAGGATCCAGAGGCAATAATCGTAGAGGTGATAACGAACGACAGTCTTTTTTTAGGAAGGGGAGAAAATCAAAGGCAATGGGCACCATAGCGGATGCAGACACGCAGCAACAGGGGTTGGTAGCAAATCTCTCAGATGTAATTCTGTCTAAGAAAGAGGAGGAAGTACTCAACAAATGGTCTTAACTTTGTGATATCCAAACGCCATGATCCCTTTGAATTCCAGGTGGAATTCAATCAATTAATGTGCAAAGTACATTTGAGAGAGTTCTTTAAAGATACCCCCTTTGAGAAAGGTGAACACTGCAATGGCCTTAGGAACCCCTCTACTTTCTGCGCTCCTTTTAATTCACATACACATGAATCTAAAGTCGTTGAAAGGAAAGTGATGGAGGAAATTAACATCTTAGAATCTGAAGGAATACTGCATTATTCTAACCTGAGCAAAACAGAACAACATATTTTAAAAAACTTGGGGGCGAATGAGAAAATCGTCATTCGCCAGGCTGACAAAGGCGGCGCGATAGTGGTTTTGAATAGAAACGACTATATTGAGGAGTGTTGAAATCTTCTCTCTGATACCAATCACTACCAAAAGCTGGATAGAGACCCTAGTAATGACCTTATTAGTAAAATTAAAGAGAAGGTTACTAAAGCGGTTGAACAAGGTATGATTAGCAAACAGGAGGGTGAGTACTTATTCAGAGAGAATGGGAGAACACCTATATTCTACATTCTTCCCAAAATTCACAAAAATCTGGAGAAACCCCCGGATAGACCTATCGTCTCGGGTGTTAATTCTCTACTAGAACCCCTTTCTAAGTTTGTGGATTTCTATTTGAGACCTTTTATTCCAAATATGAAAAGCTACATAAAGGATACCACGGATGCAATCAACAGAATTGAGGGAATTCATTTTGACCCAAATGTGAATTTGCTAATGTGTTTGGATATACAAGCATTATACACCAATATACCTCAATTAGCAACGTTAGAGGTAGTAGGAGAGACTTTACTGAACAGAGAAGATCAATATCCAGTCTCTAATTCCTTCATAAAATGGTGTACGGAAATGGCCCTCACAAACAATTTTTTTCAATATATGGCCCAGTTCTACAAACAGATATAGGGTACGGCCATGGGGGCGACAATGGCACCAAATGTGGCCAATTTGTACATCAATATGTTTGAGGAAACAGTAGTGTATACCAAATGTAATCCGTTCCAAGAGAACATCCTATGTTGGCTACGCTACATAGATGACGTTTTTGTCATTTGGAAAGGGAGTGAAGAGGAATCAAAGCAGTTTGTACAATGGCTGAACCAACAGAACAGATACCTCAAGTTTACTAGCAATATTAGTAATGAACAAATACATTATCTAGATATCTGTGTCTATCATGATCAAGGGTTGCTACTGGTCAAACCCTATAATAAGGAGACTGATAGGAATGCATTATTGCACTATAACAGCCACCATGCACAACATGTGAAAAACAATCTGCCCTTTTGGGCAATTTCTCCGGTTGAAGAAGAACAGTAGTACCAATGCTTCCTATGAGAATGGGGCCAATGTTCTTATTGATAAATTGATCTATAGAGGATATCCCCCCCAATAGTCAAAAAAACTGCCAAGAGAGCTTTTAACAATAATCGAGAAGCTCTCTTAGATCAACAAATACGTAGAGATGGAGAAACAAAAGAGGCCCCATTGGTTTTTGTAAACACATTTAGTAATCTCTTGTATAAGATCAAGAGTATTATTCACAAAAATTGGAAGAAAATTATGACTAATGAAATTGGGAATGCTATTGTAGCTTTCAAAAAGAGTACCACTGTACGTGACTTAGTCATGAGAAATGATGTAAAGAACATGAAGAAAATATGTCAACATACTAACCTATGGGTCTCCCCCCAGTATTGGGGCATCATCCCTGTGGCAATTGCACAATGTGCACGCAAACTACAAAAACTATGACGGTGGACTTGGGTTTTGGTAAAACGTGGAAAATGGCAGAGCATACAAATTGTGAAACAAGTAATGTTATTTACTTAATTAAATGTCCCTGTCAACTTATTTACATAGGGAAAACAAACAGAAAATGTAAAACAAGGATGATCGAGCATAGAAGCTGCATTAGGAATGGAATTGAACAAGCACCCATGGTGAAACATTTTATGGAAAAGAAACATACCAGTAATGAATTTGATTGGGTGATTCTGAAACAAATTAAAGGGGAGTCACAAGAATTGATTAACAAAAAGTTACTTCAATTAGAACAGAAATTGATATTTTTGTCCAAAAGCCACCTCCATGGTTTGAACAAAGGAGTGGAGTGGCATAATGCCTAGGCAACTTGTTTTGACTCGATCACTGTTGTTGTTTAAAAATATGATCTGGATTAATGTAATCATGCTATTGCCACAGTACCCAAACATTTTTCCACTGTTTACACATTGATATATTGGAGATGTATGTTGAGGACGAGATCATTATATAGTACGGATGCAGGTTTTAGAATATATAGATATATTTGCTTAGGTGACTTCAAATACATTAATATGTCTGCCAACTCGTTGTAGTTTCCATGCTAAATATCTATGTGAAACTCTGTTTACATATGCCTTGTCAGATCGAATTGTAATATGAACAAATGAATTATTGGTGCTATAGTTGGGAAGTGATGCGGTTACATATTCCCCTTTTCCCCTCTTACTTTGGACTCATCCACATTTCAACAGTATTGCTTGTGACAACATTCACATTCATTGAAACAGTATTAGTGATGCCCAATTGCTGGATGATGGAGTTGTAACATTGGCTGGATTTCTAGTGCCTGTACGTTAGGTTTACCCAGCAACCGATAAAGGGAGATACGAGGAGCTTCCCGGACTAAATTTCCCATAGGATGTGGGATGTCCGGGTTTGTGCGCGTGCAACGACGTGGTGACGTCATCGCACTAGGTTGTGTAAACGGCAGCGCTCGGCGTGAAGATGTCATCACGCCTCCCGTGAGAGCGATCCCGGGATCTAGACTCTAAAATTAGATCCAATCAGAGTCTCACCGTGGTTCGCGCTACCTGCTACTATTGAGACTGACCGAGTGAGTAATCTTTAACGTTATAGTTTTTTACTGATGATTAAAAGACCTTAGGTCTTCATGAGTTTTTTGTTATTTTGCAGCCACTAAAGAAAAGAGGACAACTCCTTTTGGTTGGGAAGTGACAGCTGAACAAATTGGCTGGACACCTTGGAGACAGTTCTCTCCAATACTATTATATGAGTAAGTAGATGCTCTTTATTTATTAGCATTTGCACTTAGAAATTAAGAAGCAGACAAACCTCTGAGGGCATTTTTGTCTCCGCAATTATATCTTTCAGGGAACAGACAGCCTTTTGGGCATATTACTGAATTTGAGAAATTGGAACATATCATGAGTTGATGGAGTGACGCCGGGGCCATATGTTTATAACAATATGGTAAGATGACTCTGTTATGAAAGCAAGAGATGATAATACATCACTTCAGGTCAATATGAGTCTAATGCCAAGATCTTACCCCACACCAAGAGGCAATTGAAGTTGGGGATCTTGAGGAAGTGAGAGTTCACAGATCTAAGAGGTCATGCTGTGAGTATTCATCCATGCAGCGTGAGAGGTAGATAGGGGCTGTGTTGGAGAGACATTGATGGACCAGTGTTTTGAATGTAATCCTTTCTCGGATGGGCAGCCAGGATGCATCTCTCCTGGCTTTCCGAAATGTGGTCAGATGCGGAGAGACCAATGGATGCTTGAAGAGCCTTGATCTGAATCATTTGAAGTTTGATTAGGTTGCACTCTGAAGTATCAGTAAATAAGGTATTGCAATTATCGACCTTTGCTCCAGTGATGACTCTTGCAATTGAGAGGCATTTTGTAGTGGAAAGGAAGGGCCTGTTGGCATGCAGCAGTTTGGCTGTGAAGGCCGCTTGCGAGGTGATCGAGTTCACTTGTTGGAAATGGTCACGGTTAGAGTTCAGAGAAAGTGAATCAAAACAGCCTTTAACAGCAACTGGCAAGTCTCTAGTATTTGTTGGTTAAATAGTTTGTTTACCTTTGGCTGAAAACCTTGACCCAATTTGTCCTGAGGCTGTCCAGAACCCTAATTCTAAAAAATGCTCAAGTAGATCCCCGATCGTTGCGCCAGAAAAAAGAAATGTTCAATAGTAATGAGACATGATTGTGTTTATTGATCAAAGTAGGTTTATTTAAATCAACATTCTTTTTGCTTATGGATTGCACCTTCTTTTGCACTTCAATTGAATTTACTTAATTCAATGTTAGTATTTTTGTCAATTAGATAAAACAAATTGATTGTACAAAATTCTTTCAGGTAATTTGTAGAACTATTTTGTTGAATCTGAGTTTTTCTCCTCCTGGATAAATTAAATTTCATTAATTTGATTTTGACTTATTAGAGTAACTTCTAACCTCTCTTTTAACCTCACCACATGTTTCCCCGTCTTTTAATTTGGACGGTTCATCAGCAGGTTTGGTGAATCTTGGCGTCTATTCAATGCAAGTAAATAGTTTAATACTTTAGATTGTTGAATTCAAATTGGTGCAACTAACCTACGAAAAATAGATTGTAAAAATTATTGTTGGAACCAATATTTTAAGTTCTATGCAATTAGCAGCTTTTTGCTGTCATACTTACTTATCAGATGCTTAGTTTTCCTGCTTATAGTTTGAGATTTGTATGACTGGTTTTCAATTTTGCATTTCCATAATTGCATTAAGATTTGCCAAATTTCCCCTACAATCTGGAGAAATATATTGTGTATCAAATTCTGTGACTCCCTACTGTTTTGCAAAATAATGAACCTCAATATTATTTGAACTTATTTTTCTTACCTATAGGAATTGGGTTGTCTTACTTAGTATCCTCTTCTATCATCATGGCAGAAGTGCTGTTTGTTAGAATTATCATTTCAATTTGCCTTGTGTTATGCAACGGGTCATATTTTGCTGGTTTTCCTACAATATATGTAATTTGACTATTAAGATACTGTATTGCTCTCCTTGGCTTACATAAATATTGTTAGTTATGGATCTAAACAGATAGCTTAAGTGAGCAGCATATTTTATATTACCTGCATGGTTATAGTTGTTTTTCTCTCTCATTTCTTAATCCTCGCGGTACGATTGACACGGAAAACTAAAATGGCCTGGATTTATACTTACATGATGACTTGCACGTTGTACATGATCGCGTCAACACATTCCCGCCATTTCTGTTAGGACTTTTTCTAACTTTCTTACCTATTTATAAGAAATACTAAATTCTCAAAGATATTAACATTTATTTGTTGATTCTTAAATTAAAAACAGGAATGTTATGGCTTCTTTTTCGTGATTATTGCCATGCTGAATTACTGGGCAGTTTATGTATTGCAAAAAATTAAATGTTGTTATTGTCGACCCCAATATCATATTTTTAAATATTCCTTAAACATATTTTTGAATACTCTTGGTTACTTGCAAAATCACAGTTCATAATTAGCTTATTTTTAAAACCGGGATCTTGAAGACCTTATGTGTGGTTGTTTGTGTAAATAAGAAACTCATGTAATGTGCAATCTTGCCATAGCGTGCTCGTCATTATTAGGGCAATTTCTATCTAATTAGTGAAATCTAAGTTGTTGCTGATTATACAGACAGTATATTCAAGTTAAAGCTTTTGTTCCCTAGCAACTGGTTCATAAAGAATAATGTGGCATTTGGTACATACAGTTATATTTATACTTAGAACAGCACTTCATAATGGCTCGGTTTCTGGTTAGAGTTCAGGTAAACACCAAGGGTTTTGACTGCAGCAGAGGTGGCGATTCAGTTTCCATTGATGTTAAACTCTTTGTAGGCTGGGTCAATGTTGCTAAGTGCGGAGTGGGAGCCGATGATGAGGATTTCAGTTTTATCATCATTGAGGCTTGGGATTTGTATGAATGTTGTGAAGGGTGGGGGAGAGGCAGGAGCTGTGGGGAACTCCGCAGGTGACAGCAGTAGGTGCAGCAGAAAAAAAATTGATGAAGACTTGTGAAGATCAGTCAGCTAGGATTGACCTAATCCGATTGGTGACTGATGGAGAGAAGTTGGCTGTCGAGGCAATTTGTGGGCAGAGGGTTTGGTAGTCTACCAGATTGAATGCTGCAGAGATGTCCAGCATCATCAGGAGGGCCAGTTTGCTAGTGCCCTTGATGGCATCAAGCTGAATTTCCAAGTCAAGTAGGGCAGGTTTAGTTCTGTGCTTGGGCCTGAATAGCGATTGGTAAATTCCCAAGATATTATGCTCCTCGAGGTGCTCTTGAACCTGGGTGTAGGCTACGTGATGCAGGACCTCCAGGACGTAAGGTAATGCAGTAATGGGGTGATAGTTTCTAGGCATGGAGGGGTCGAGGGAGGGTCTCTTGGGTAGCAGTAGGTCCTACGCTTCCTTTAGGGAGGTTGTCAAAAAATTGGTGGAGAAGGAAGCATTAATGTTGGGTTTGATTATAGGAGTAAGTGTCTCGGCACAGTCTTTGATGATTAGAGCTGGGCAACAGTCACCTTTGCAAAGCAAAGGTTTGAGACTCTTGATGATCTTGGTAACTTCTGGGACTGAGACAGGGTGGAAGTTGAACAGGGTGCAGGGGTATGCCGGTAAGGTGATGTGTGCTGGTATTACCCTTTTTTTTTATCGTTGTGACTTTTTGACCTACTTTTTGCTGTACATTTTTACCTTCTTTGAAAATACTGAACATGAGGGGCACGGGATGCGCGGGTATCCCCCGCGCCCCATGTTTGGTTTCTACAGAATCGGGGGTTTCGTGGGTGTCCCCCGCATTCTTGACAATGTAGGAGGGGGACACAAATGGCTCTGTCCCCTATTTTCGATGAACGGTCAAAACAGGGGACCAGGAGTTGGATTTGGCGTTACTGATTCTAGAGTTGTAGCTGATGGCTTTGTCAGCGTGGATTTACCGTCTGTAGACTTTGATGAGGGAGGAGAAGAGGGCTTTGGGAGCAGAGGATTCTTTTTTTTTCAAGCTAGCTCAGAGGTGTGCATTCTGGAACAGACTTCAAGGAGCTCAGGTGTGAACCAAGTGTTTTTTCTTTTAGTGAGGGTTTGGCTTTCCAAAGTTTGAGTGGGGCAAGCGTGTCAACTGCCTGAACAATGGTTTGCTTGTAGATGTCAACCAGAGCTGCTGAATCTGTCACTGAGGATGGGGGTGAGCAAGGGTAGCAAATAACGGGGCAGGGTTAATGTTGCAGTTTTTGTGCGCTGGACCATACCTTCCTGTTTAGCAGGGTGAGCTGGTATGGGCGTCCCGAAGAGGGGATTTAGAAGGCAATGGTGTGATCGTCACACCATGGTCAAGGGGAGGTGATATTGTGATAAATCTGATAGTCCCCAAAATCAGATCTCGTCTGTGTTTGACTTTCATTCAGTCACTGAAAATGACATTCTTGAATTTATGACCACTCTTAAACCCACAATCGACTCCCTTTCTCCTCTACCAACTTATGCAGCCAGAAAATTGGCGCATGAATTAACTCCATTTATCACCACCATTGTTAACAAGTCTCTGTTAACAGGGACTGTTCCAGAGAGCTTAAAGCTGTCTATGGTCTCACCCCTATTAAAAAAAAACATCACTAGACGTAGAGGTTCTGCAAAATTATCGTCCTATTGCAGGTCTATGTTGGCCAGATAAAATTCTTGAGAAGGTGGTTACTAACCAGCTCCAGGAGTTTGTTAAAAATAAATTGTTGTTAGATAAACTTCAATCAAGATTCCGACCTAAATTTGGAACGGAGACAGCCCACCTAGTAGTACAGGATGAACTGATAAAGGCCGCAGACCAGGGGGAACTCACACTTTTGGTGATGTTAGACCTGTTTGCGGCCTTTGATACAGTGAATCACGAAATTCTCCTAGACCGACTACAGGAGATAGGAAGAGTCTCGGACTCAGCTTTGAAATGGTTTGAGTCTTTTTTGACCAACCATCATCAGCGTGTGAGATTGGGAGAGTTCTTATTGAATCTCATCTGTTTAAGCTGTGGAGTCCCACATGGATCTTCCCTGTCAGCATTGCTCAGATATTCTTACGAATAACCAACTTCCAGAAAGCGTTTAGTAAACTGGAGCAATGTTTGACAGAGGTAAGCAGCTGGATGTCAAAGAACTATTTACAGCGTAACGCTGCTAAGACCGAACTTATATTATAAGGCCCTAAGCATTTGTTGACAGCTGCAAAAAAACTGCCTGTCCCAACACTGCTTGGTAAAAATCTACAATTTGTCTCTAAAGTTAAAAATCTGGGATGTATGTGGCAAGAAAACCTGGGGAGTTAAACACAGGTAGGAGCAAAGACCAAAGCAGTCTACTTTGTCTTGAGAATGCTACGTCAAGCACTTCACTATATATATCCTCAAGGAGGCACATGCCACTGTGGTAGGGGTGCTAACTAGCGCCCACCTTGACTACTGTAATAGTTAATTGATGGGCATCCCTGCCAAACAACTTCAGTGACTTCAGAGAGCCCAGAATACGGCCATTAGATTGATGTTTAAATTGGGCAAATTAGCTGCCATGCAACCGCATTCTTTGCGTCCTAATTTTTTGAAAATAGGTTGCCTTTACACTGGTGTTAACTGTAGGAGATCTCCAAAAAAAATAACATGTTTTCCTCGAAACAGTTCCTCATAGTTGGTTTTTAGGACTTCTTTGATTCTGAAATGAATTAAAGCCAACATGAGGTTGTACACCATGCTTATCTCATCTATCAGATGCACTTTCATTTGTATTAGAATTCTGCGTACCTGAGTAGCTGCTTCTGCTCACAGTTTGTAATATTCTACTTTGTTTTGGTGTTCTACAGGGAGGAGTAGTTATATAAAGTGATAATACCTATGTTGTGAGCAGCTAAATCTGTGGGGACTGTTACCTCAGCTGAAACATTGTTGTTTGTCAAGTTTTGCAGAAATGTGCTGATTATTTTAATGCAGAATATTTTGGCAGAACCAGATTCACCACTTATATAAAGGAGCAGTGGTTTATAATTTATGAAGGTACAGATTTCAGTTTCATGTTTAAAACCATGCACAATTTCTTGAGTGACTTCTAGATAAATAGTGAGGTGTTCATCATTTAGCTGAGATTCCAGAACTAACAAATCTTCCTCAGATTGTTTATATTGATACATGGTATTTTATACTTCAGTCCTGGTGATGTCTGCTTCATTTGGAATAAGTGGTTCTCCAAGTGGGTCTTGGCTTCCTGTAAGGGAATGCGGTCTGCCCTCAGGAGTGTCTTTGGCTAGTTGAGCTTCAATGTCTTCCTCTTGTTGGCATTCATTGTCCAGCATTTGTTTGTATTGTTTGAAATTGTCATTTGTTATACTGCTTTCATTTGCTTTAAATGCAGCTTCAAATGAGTCATAGTCACCTAATAAATAATTTTCTTTTCGCCAAGGTTTTAAAAGTTGGTGTAGGGATATGTAATACAGTTCTCTATGTTGTGGAGTTTTAAATTATAACTTTACATGATTAATTAGACTGGGATTGGTTAGTTTCACTAGGCTTCCTTCACAAGTTGAAACTGAATATTTGCCAGTTGTCTCATTTGGTGTAGCATTGTTTTTGTCGGAGTATTTTTGGACAATGTCGTACAGACACATGTTTTCCAAAAGAGTACTTCTGTTTGGGTAGTACGTGTTAAGTAAATTGTTTTCTGAAATGTCCTGGCTGTTGGGGTCATTTGTGGTTATGTTTTCTATCTCTTGTTCAGATGTTAGTACTCTTTTTTAGGATGAAGCTGTTCCAAGGTTCAGCCAAACAATGTGATCAGATTTGCCATATAAGGCTGAACCTGTTAAATGGTCTGCAGCTGTGTAGGACCAGCATTCTCTATGGGGGAGCATTTTTATACCAAAGCTGTACAATTTCAGTGATAGCATTTTGTCAAATGGTATGTCATCTCAAAGGTTTAGCTCGGTTTTCTCAGCTTTGGTGAGCTAGGCTGTGGCATATCTTGCAACTGCAGTGGAATTGTCTGCAATGTATTGTATGTCTATGTTTGCATTCCACGAGGGGGCATTGATTGGATTGTAATCATTCTTGTACTTGGATGCTTTGTCCCTTTTAATGGTGTATGTATTACGGTATTTGCCTTTTACGCTGTTTCTAACAGACGACAACAAGGTATTTACTTGTCTTTTTTTAAACACTGGTCTAGGGAAGCCAAAGAGACATTTGGTATAGTATTTGCCTTTGTTTTTATATCTATGTCGGAAGTATTTGCCACATTTATGTTTTTGGAAGCTTAACACTTGTGTATGTAGGTCACCACTATCTGTGGTTTCTGAAGGGATGTCATAGGTAAGGGGCCTCATCATGAGTTTGGCGGTAACCCTTAAATGTGGCGGTAAAACTATTACCACTGCATTTAAGCGTCTGCCAAATCATGGCCTTGGCTGATTTGAAAATCCGACAAACACGTGCCGATTTTTGGCACTATTACCACTGGCGGGAAATCCCCCACATGTAATAGTGTGAAAATTCCCCATTGGGCCCAATGGGGAATGAGGAATCCCGAATGGGCCCAATGGGAAAAGGGCACTAACCGTTCCGCAAAACCGATGACCCGGCGCTAATAGTGCTGGGGGTGTTGGCGGTAGGGCTATTAGCACCGGCGGTAATACCGCCAGCATTACCGCCCAACTCGTGATGAGACCCAATGTATTTTTCAATAAATTGTAAAACAGTCGTGTCATAATCATGAGCACATTTTGGAGTATCTTTTATCCACAAAAGCATGTGGATATGTGGTCCTCCTCTGGATTGATATTCTTTTTTCCAAAAGAAGTGATGCACTCCTCCAATCAGAGGGGTAGTTGTATTGCAGATAAAATGCAGCATGGTGAAAGTACCTTGATACATTTACAGCATCAAGAGAACAGAGTTCTCATGGTGCTTTTATGACTATGCCATCTTTACAGGGTAATTTATGGAATAATTGTGCGCCGAAATTTGTGGCGCAAGCTGGCGCAAGTGTGAAAAAGCTAACGCATGCCTGCAGGTGTTTTTGCCAGGATGTGCGCCAAATCCGCACTTACCTCACACGTCACTAACGCGTGCACGACACGAACAGTGAAAGCGCACAACTTCTTGCACACACATCTAAAAAGGGGATAGAACACAGGTAGAATAGGGAACAACATGTGAAAATGTAGGCGTAACGTGGGAAGTACCACTGGGAAACACACACAACGCCCACAAGCTAGTGAACAACACGTATTCATGGAATCGAATAGGGAAAACCTGCACACCTCAAAACACACGCACACGCACAAATACATCCGCCACACGAAAGCAGGCGGAAGCGCCCCCGTGCTGCATAAAAGTGCACGCAAACAACAAACAAGCATATACAGATAAGATGAATGTCCCATTCCTCGCAGCAGTGACCCTGGGACACCGCAGGAGGAGGAGAATAGCCAGGCCCTGCATTTTTTTGCTCAGGGCCAGCCTTTATTGGATGCCTAATGACAAGCTCTATGGCAGGTATAGGTTTCCATCTCATTTCATCCTAGAGCTGGTCACTGAGTGGGAGGATGAACTCACATCACCGACCCCCTTGGAGAAGGTGCTCAATGTACTGCATTTTTTGGCCACTGGGTCATTTCAGCGGACAACTGTCATAGTGGGGGGCGTCTCACAGCCCACGCTGTCACGTTTCCTACACCAGGTGTTGGCAATCATCACTGCGCGCCCCTCAGTCCACAGGCACATACATGCCCAGAACACCCGCAGAAAGGCAGGCCATGGTCGAGGACTTCTACATGGTGGCACAATTCCCCAAAGTGCTTGGTGCCATAGATTGCACCCATGTGGCCGTACGTCCACCTAGGGCCACTGAAAATATCTACCGCAACCGCAAGCACTGGCATTCCATCAACTTGCAGGTTGTATGCAATGCCAAGTGAATCATCACCTCTGTCTATGCAAACTATCCATGGTCCACCAATGACAGTTTCATATACAGAATTTATGTCCTGAGCCAGGCCCTGGAAGCTGGGAAGCATGGTGACACATGGCTCATAGGTGAGTACAAATTCCTGTGCACATGCATGCATGTCACACACAGACAAATACACAAGCCCAACTAATGACAACCATTATCACCTTACCGGGGGCCAGTGCCAACCCTCTGAGCACCTACATGATGATGCCAATATAGAACCCCACCACACCACCCGAGGTCAGATAGAGCGCAGCCCATATTGCAACCAGGGCCATAGTGGAGCGCACATTCGGAGTGCTCAAGTCACACCTCCGCTCCCTTGACTGCTCTGGCAGACAGCTACCATATGCACCCCAGTAGTGTGCAGGATCATTATGGCAGCATGTGTCCTGCACAAGGTTGCAACACGGCAGGGCATACCGGTGGACATGTTGGTGCCTCCACATCCCCAACCACACGCACGGCTGCTGTGCATGGGAGGGGAAAGGGCATGTGGCAAGGCAGCCCATACCTTGTGGCCACATTTTCACCTAAACTCCAACCCGGAGTGCACAAAGGCCTGGCACATACCAGGTGACAATCGATGATGAGAAAGGGACAGTTAACTGTCACAACCTTACCACCCTGAGAATGTGTCCATGGAAGTGCCACATTGTATGCATCTTTAGCTACTTAAACACAACCAATCCCGTATACCAAAAGGAACACATGCAAGGTGCATATCCCACCCACCCCCTGAAAAACAGGGCATGAAAGTACTGGTATGCCACCCAAACCCTCCCAACCCCCATGACCATTGTCTACCACACCATGCCACGGTATGCAATGGCAAAACATCAAAGCATATGCACAACACACAACACAATAGTCATGAAGTACCATGTGAGAAATGTAAATAGGCACCAGACAATTACACCTGACATGGAATCTGAAGAAATGACTGACTAAAACCTCACACCCTGAATATGGTGGCAAAAATGCATGCCACCAGTGGTGAAAGCAACAGAAGTCAGAATACCTGTTTCCATGCAAATTGAACAATAGCAAATTTCCATTAGAAACACTGTGTGTTGCATGTGTGTCCCCTGCAACACGTCGCTCACTGGACAGCACAGTGAGTGTGCATTGCATTGGGGAAGCCCCTTGAGCATCATGAAAAATAAGTACAATCAACAAAATAGTACCCTGTAATAAATGTACAAGATCAATGAATTGAAAGTGAACATGGATTGTAGGGACACAGCATGCCTGAGAAGGTAATCTGGATGCACGTGTGTGCATGGTGTTGCCGTAGTGGGGGCGTTACCTAAGTATTTGTGTCATTAGGGACATGCATCAAATACATGCATGTGAAATGAAGTGAACCTCAGTGTCCCGTACACAGCACATGTGAGCATTGCACTCAAGGTGTGTTAAACCACACCAATCCCCTGACATCTCGAAATCAAACCCAACATAGGATCAGCCATTGACCAGAAGAACATATCATGTACAGAGTACCCCACATCAACAATGGCAGACAGTGAGCAATCACTGATTCATTGAAAATTCGTATAGGCCCTACACACAATGTGCATCAAAGCGCCTCAAGAAGGGAGGGAACAAGGGAAAATAACAGTACCTTCCTACAAGTCCTTCAAACAGTCCAGAATGTGAAAAATAACAATCAAATCAAAGTAGAATGTACAAGTGCTTGGAAAAATAAGGGAGAGTCTAGGGAGGGAATGTGGGAAAAAAAAACTAGCATCAACATTGCTATGCCTGACGGCAATAGTTGCAGTGCAAGAGTCACATAAGGAGGGGGGGGTGAGGCAAGAGGAGGGAAGAGGTGAGGAGAGTAACAAAACAAGTGACAAACAATGGAAGGTTGATGAATAATCAAGATAGTGTTGGGGATGGGGAGAAGAAACACAGAAGGGAAAGGTGGAACAGACAAGCTGTAATCAGTGGTGGAGGGACTGATGATAAAAGTAAGTGCCAAAATGAAACTCAAAAAGGTGAAGGTGGGGAGGCAGAGGGGGAAGTGTCTGCAAAGAACAAGCGCTACGTATCACCATGCCTGATGGTAATTGGGGTAGTGCTGGACAAAGACAGCCAGAGGAGAAGGAGGAGGGGAAAGGGTGGTGGAGAGTGAGAGGGAGGAGAGAAGGGTGGAGGGGGCCAAGGTGTAAAGGCAGGAAGGGGGAAAGGGGAAAAGAAAGCACACACAGGGGGCAGAGGGGAAGAAGAGTGTACAGAAGGGGAGGGGTGTGACGGTGAAGGGGGTCCAGAGGGGGACGAGCGGGGGGCAGGTAAAGACTGGTAGGGGGCAAGGGAGACAGGGGGAGACTGGCAGGGAGCAGGTGGAGACTGCCGGGGCAAGGTAGACAGGGGGAGACTGGCAGGGGGCAGGTGGAGACAGGCGGGGCAGGTGGAGACTGGCGGGGGCAAGGGACACAGGGGTAGACTGGCAGAGGGCAGGTGGAGACAGGCGAGGGGGAGGAGATACAGGAGGACAATTAAGGGACCCATAAGGGTGGTGGACAGGGGTGGACAGTGGTAGACAGGGCCTCCATTGTGGGCCTTTGGTAGTGATGGCTGGCACCAGCCTCCTGGTTGCCCGGATTGTAACAAGGTCCAAGTGCAACCATTGGGAGGGGGAGCAGGGTTAGACCAGAAACAGGACATTCAAGTCAAAAGCAATGCGGCCATATTTCAAATGGCACAATAAAACCCGAGGCAGGGCTGCAAGATGGCTAAAGCAGTGGAAGCAAGGAATAGGGGGTCGATGAAACACATGGTCACAAGGGTAACTCATTGTGCAGTGTTCATGTGGCATATCACAATCACTGTAGGTCAAATGTCCCAATGCAACATTGTCAGCACACGGACCCCTCCCACCATCAGTGTGTGTTACACAGCCAAAGGGTGCAAGCGTACAACAGTAAGTGCATGAACATAGACAGTCAAGTCATAAAAAAATCATAAGCAACATGATGAAATGCACAGTCAGCAGAATACTCACCACAATAAAGTGCAGACATGCATTGGAGAAGCCACCCGGAATACCCAATAGGGGTGAACACACAAGTAGGACTGCAGGCTGGCCACAGATATGATGGAAGCCCAATGCCCCTGTGTAAGATGCTGTCACACCGAGCCATCCTTGCAAGCCCATGGAAAGGGGAAGCAGGAGTAGCATATGTGTCAGGACCCCAAGCAAAACACATACACAAGACAAGCCTGAATGGGCCCTGCTGGAACACACAGTGGATGTCTTCAAATGCCACAAAGCACCACACTGTCACATGAATGCACAATAGACAAAAAATCAAAAAATCAAAAAATCAAAAAAATATTTGCAGGAAAAAAAGAAAAATAATTGCCACTTATGACCCAGGGGGTGGGAGGGGCACCCAGGAGGGGGGAGGTACAGGGTGCACCTCAACACCCACATGTGTGGATGTTGAGATTTAAAAAAAAAAAATCAATGGCCTCAGCGCCTGCATGGCCCGACCTATGTGGGAGATAGGTTGTCGTCGTCACCCTCTGGATGGAAATAAGAAGGTGGATGCGGCACAGTTGCCTGACCACGCCTATCTGCGGCTTGCCCCTCAGCGGCAGCAAGCATGCGGGTCTTGTAAGCCAGGTCATGCATGGCAATAACACATAGGTTTGCATGCATTACCTCACGTGTCAAACGTGCTTCCTCCTGCAAGGACTCACATGTAAGACAGAGTTCTGTCTGCATGGCATCACATGACATACGGCGCACCTCCCAGCTTGCATGAAGTTCAGCTGAGATGGCTCTTTCAAGCCGCTCCATCCTGTCTTCTCCCTGCCTAGTGTCGTCCATCATGAGTGCACCCAGAGTAGATTGGAGGGTTTGGTGTTCGACACTCAGGGCCTCACGGTGTGCCTCTGCCTGAGCATCAAGTGCTTGATGCAGAGCCACCATTTCAGCCTGGCACACCCTGTCAGAGGCTACCATGCCCAGCCTGAGTGAGTGGATTGTGGACCGCCAAGCCTGCTGCTGGAGCTCCACTTGCCTTTCAGGGGGAGGATGGAACGGGCCACACTTTCCATACCTTGAACCATCATCTCAACTGCTCCCCCTTGTTGCTGTGCTATTGCAATAATGGCATGCTCCCCCCACTCATTTGACCCCGGTGGCACATGGCCACCGCGTTGCCAGGCACAACAGCTGCCGGGCCCAAGGAGCTGTGGTCCTTGCTGGGTTGGTGCCGCCCGCATCTGCAGGACTGCATCCCTCCATCGACCTGATGCCCCAGGAACATGGCCAACTGATGTGGAGTGTGACCCTGTAATCGTAACAACCACAGGCGGACATTCCAACCCCACCTGGCCCCCTACTGCAGGTGCCGTGACAGAAGATCATCCAACACAGGATCACTTACCGGCGATGACACGTCATGATGCAGATCCGGTCAATATAGTGGTCAGAGGATCCATCTGAGCCTGACTCAGAGTCTGCTGTGGACACGATGTCCTAGAGCACCAGTGGGTTCTCGTGGGCTGCCACCCCACGACCACCACTGGTGCCTGGTTAGTCATGTGAACTGACCACCATGTCTGGGATGACATCTTCATCATCTGCCTCCAGTGTGTCATCACTTGCAACATAAACAAAAGAAACATGAACATACATGTCAGTAGCACATACCACACACATACAAATCACAACATTGGCACCAACACATGAAGCAGACATGTCACACACAACTCAAACCCCAACATGCATCCAGTGGCATTGCAATGCAAGGGTATCCCGAAAGCAGAAAAGGATGTGTGCAAAATGTGAAGCCAACAAATGTCTTGCATGTTGCTCATCACCTGCATCACACACAACCTCTAGCAGGCACATATCCAAGGCAGAAATGAGAGATGGCAACAAAGAGATGGCAGATATCATAAGCATGTGGGAACACACAAATAGCCACAGCTGGCAATCACACCAAACACACCATGACACATGTAACATGCATGTTCACGTGCAGCACTCAACAACCATCGAATATGCAGAGTGCATGTGTCACAGGAGGCACCTACATTACTGCGTTTTGATACAGTGAAAGGAGGGAAATGGGAACATACATGGCAGGTCACTATCACACAGCAGCATTGTGTTGGCATGTTGAAGGGCTGAACTTGGCACATGAGTGTGTGTGTGCTGTACAGTGCATGTGTACCCCCTCAACTTCCAACATCAACACCTACGTAGTGATGTCAATCTCCAAACATGAAGGCAGTGTATGGGCAATTGGAGCCATCATGTGCACATGGCATGCACTATGTAGCATGGATACCGTGAAACACTCACCCTCTGGGCAATAGCAGGGAGGTACTGCATAGCAATGGATGGTTCACTATAGAACTGTGCATTGGCAGGCAGTGTTAGCATGCGTCTATTGCATGTCATCAGTCAAATGTCACTACATCCGATGAGAAGTGGACATGATGCAGGACAGATGAGGAACCATCAGTAGTACACCCATGCATGCAGAAGACACTACACCAGTTGAACAGAGGGAGGGGGCCTGTTACAGGGGGAGCCATGTGCATGACACAGATGTGGACACCCTAAAGTCGTGTGTGATGACACACAGACCCACAGTGAGCATGAAATGGCTGTCCAAATAACATGACACTTGGATCATCCTGGAGACATACTACAATGAGCAGGCGGTCAAGGACACCTAGGAGCATACATGGAATGCACATGGAGCATGATTGTGCACACATGTGCATGGGGAGCCACTGCCATCAGCACAGTCAGAGTGAGACACACTGCATCAAGGACAAAGGATGTATATGACATGATATGACATCTCATCAAGATTGCCCTCATACACAAGTGGCTCAGAGCACAACCAAGCAAAGGGAGGGGAACACGGGAGAAAATAAAATGAAAACAATGAACTTACTGGGCACGGTGACATTGAGAACACGCAAGTGCATGGAGAAGGGAAAAAGGGGTAAAGTCCCCGGAAGGGGGAGAAGTGTAAAGTGCCAAACAGAGGAGACCAAAGAATGAAAATGAAGTCCAACGATAGAATAGGCATTCAAAATGTGGTAGTGCAGCCAGCAAGTGGCAAGGGCAAGATCATTTGGATAGGGCAAATCTGATGAGTTCAGAAGAAGGGTGGGGGACTGTATGAGTACATATACAGGACCCATTGCAATGGGAGGCCTGGAGTCAGTGCAGCAGGGAGGCAGATTGAGCAGGTACCTGGGCCCGAAGGACAGAGGGTGTCCAGGTGCACAGTGCCAAGAGAGAAAACAGTTTAGCTGGGGAGAAGAGTGGCTTCATGTGCTTCCGGAAGCAGAGATGTTTCTCCAAGTTTCAACGCGGCAGGTAGGCTGTTGCAAAGGGAGGTCCCAGCCGTAGACACAGATCTTCCCCCAGGACTCGAGAGGGGAGGTATTGGCAGAGGGATAGTTGAAGGTATTTTGGACCGAGGCCCCAGAAATCCTTGTGCACAATGCAGAGGGTCTAAAATGTTATCCTTCCATCCACTGGTAGCCAATGAAGGGATTTCAGAGCTGGAGAGATAGGATCCCAGGGCTTGAGGCCAAGGACAAGTCATGCAGTCCTGTACTGGATTAGTGGCAGAGGGCGGAGTGTGGAGGCAGGTAGAATTTTGAAAGAGCCTGTCACAGTAGTCCAACCTTGAGACAACCAGAGCTTGAGAGACTGTGAGCGTGTAGGTGAACAAGAGGAAAGACACAGTACCCCTGAGGAGATTAAGCAACAAGTTAATATCTCAAGAGACATCAGAAATGTGTACAGAGAAGGAATGTGTGGAGTCAAAGGTGACCCTGAGGTTGTTGGCCTTGCAGGTGGGGGTAGGAGGAGGGCAAAGGGAGGCAGGCCAGAGAGTGAGGGGAAAGGATGGTGAAGGTGTACCGATGAGGGGGATGTCACTCTTGCTGGCATTTAGACAGAGATTGTTGGCAGTACACCAATTTCAAATGGCAATTAGGCATTCAGAAATGAGGGAGGGAGAAGAGGTGGCCGATGACAGCCTGAAAATGAGTTGAGTGTCAGCAGCATAGCAATGGAAGTTGTAGCAGAAAATGAAAATGCAGTAGGCGAGAGCTGCCAGGTGCTGTTTGAAAAGCCAGGCCGAGAGGTAAGACCCCTGGTGAACACCACAGGTAGAGAGGCAGACTGATGCAAGGAAGGACACAAGTTGTAGCTGGGAGGGTCACATACACCAAACACCCATTTCATTGAGTAACATGCATCAGTGCTCACCGGACGATGCATCATAATCCATCCTCTCTTCCACTCCACAGATTTGTTCTGCCGGGATGAACTCTGCAGCGATCTCCTAATGCTGAGTGAGTTCATCCTCCTCTGGTGCTGGCCCACCACCAGTCACCTGAGACATGGCATAATTGGAGGCACGCTTTTGTTTTGCACAGTGTCGGAGGTCATTCCAACGCTTGTAGAAGTCCTGAGCCGTGCAGACCTCGAATACCATGGCTGTCACACCATCCGCAACATGCTGCCCGTGGACCCAAAGCTGGCGAGGCGTTGTATGGCACTGTGGGCCCACAAGCATATCGCGTTGGTGTGCTGACACATAGTCCACAAGGAAGTCCAGTTCCTGCTTGCCGAAAGGCTTCTGCCTCGACATTCTGGAGGCCGGAGCCATGTCTGGGGTCTCAGCCTCTTGCGCAGGAGCACACTTCCTCCTTTTTTGCAGTGGTACTGACCCTGAGTGGCCAAGTGGCCCTGATCAGTGGGGGCGGTGGTGCTGGTGGACTGGAGCAAGGGAGTGGGTGTTGGAATGAGGACAGAAGGTCTGGCTTGGGTCTGACTCACTGCCAGGGTGGTGTTGGCTGCATCTTCCCATGCAGTTACCACCAACCAGCTGCTTGGGGCAGCAGATGTCATAACTGCCCCAGATATGTGTGCCCCGGTCACAGCTACACTGGACACACGTGACCCGCACCTCCTGACAAGATGGAAATCGTCCAGGGAGTCCTCATCACGCATGCAATATGCGCTGCCCGACCCCGAGCCTGGGTGGTGGTCCCCACAGCTGCACCTGCAGCTACCACCACCAGTGGGCCCGTGCCAGCAGATGAAAGTTGCTGTTGGGTCATATGGGCCCCAGCTGCATCGCCAGGAGCCACACGGGGTGGTGGCATGTCTGCACCAGCACATGGCTGGGCATCCTACCCCAGTGGGGCACCCGCCTCTTCCCGAGGATGGCCAACTTTGCCGCTCTTACCCTTTGGTGGCCTCCCAACTATAGAACAGATGGTAAATAGCCAATGGGAGGTGCACTCAACAATTATCCTGGGTAAATGAGTTGAAGGGGGCAGGGTACTGGATGGAATAGGTACCCCTGTGCTCCTGCAAGGCTTCTGTGACCCCTGTGGAAAAACTATGGGTCACGCAATGCTCAGGGTCCCCCCAAAATAAATAAATAAAAAAACATTAGAAAAAAAAGAAAAAATAAAGTAATAATTCAAAGTAAAAACATGCACGCGACCCCAGTAGCCACGTGCGTGGATTTAACCTCCAGGAGTATGTATGGTGTGGTACCCAGGGACAAAAAAAGCACATACACGTGGAACACGCAGGCTACTATGACCTCAAAAACATATGCGATCCACAGTGGGAACCACAGTGGGAAAAATAGTGTGCGTGACTCATCATCTGCCTGGTGTGGAAAAGAAAAAGAAAAACACATGTGTAGGCTACACCCCACCAAAAGAAGAGGTACGAACCTCAAACGCTGTGAAGAGATTGCGTGTTAATCCAGAAGAGTAAGCAGATTCGTCGGTCTCCACGAAAAGCACGTACAGTGGACTGCTTCCCTGCTGGACCTTTAACCCGTGCTGAAGGTAATGCCTGCGGACGTAACATCACTGGCGCACTTACGTGCTAAGGCCCTTTCCTCCAATTAGACGCAGACATGCTGTTTTTGCACATGCCGCATCACTATGCACCCGTGCTGAGGGAAACGCCTGCGCACTTAATGTCACTGGCGCACTAATGCGCGAAGGCCCTTTCCTCGAATTACACACTGACATGCTGTTTTTTCACGTGCGGATTCACTCTGCATAAAGCTGGCCAAGCGACAACACACGGAAGACCATGCTCCTGTGTCAGTCATCATTGCCTTAGTCATGTGTCACTGCTGTGCGGGCATGTGTTTGGGTGCATGCTTGTGTACTTCTGTGCATGACATGCCATGGGGCCTGTACTGGGAAGTGGGGAAAATGGATGGGTGTGGAGTTGCACTGTGGGGGGAGCAGCATGGGGTGGGATTTGGGTGGACATTTGCTACATGCATGTATGTTGTGACAAAGTGTTGGTTGGGTGGACATGAGTTGGGCCTGCTGGCAGGTTGCGGTCACTGGGGAAGGAAATGAGTCAGGGCCTGCTGGCAGGTTGCCATCACTGGGGTGGGAGGGGACATGAGTCGGGCTGCTGGTAGGTTGCCATCACTGGGGGTGGAGGGGACATGAGTCGGGGCCTACTGGTAGGTTGCTGTCACTGAGGGTGGGGAGGGACATGAGTCAGGGCCTGCTGGCAGGTTGCCGTCACTGGGGGTAGGGGGGGCATGAGCCGGGGCCTGCTGGCAGGTTGCCATCACTGGGGGTGGAGGGGACATGTGTTGGGGCTCCCAAGTGCATGGTGACATGTGGCCTGCCTGCAGGGCATGGTCAGGGGTTGTAGGGGTGTCCCCTGTGGTGTGGGCTGCCTGCGGGGCATGGGGAGGGGGGATGGCACACCCGGGAGGTCCCACACTGGCAAATCATGTGTGAAAGTCCTTGCACACCCCCGGAATGCGCGTACCCTGTTCACGGCAACCCTTTCGCATGTGAAACACCTCATGCACAACCAGAATACACGTACCCCGCTCGTGCCAGCCCTATCGTGTGTGAAAGTCCTTGCGCACCCTTTGGAATGTGCTTCCCCCACTCACGCTAGCCCATTTGCGTGTGAAACTTATTGCACACACCCAGAATACACCTACCCCCCTTGTGCCAGTGGAATCACATGAAAAGCACACTTGCGTACTTCCATATTCGCACACCCGTGTGGTGAGGGGCCACATACGCCCCCTGCAGGCAGCCCACACCACAGGGGAGTGCCCTACAACCCTGGACATGTCACACGAACATCCCATCCCCCCTGACCATGCACCGCAGGCAGCCCATCCACCCTCCCCATGCCCTGCAGGCAGCCCATCCACCCTACCCATGCCCAGCAGGCAGCCCATCCACCCTCCCCATGCCCCGCAGGCAGCCCATCCACCCTGACCATGCCCCACAGGCAGCCCATCCACTCTGACCATGCCCCACAGGCAGCCCATCCACCCTCCCCATGCCCCGCAGCCAGCCCATCCACCCTGACCATGCCCCACAGGCAGCCCATCCACCCTGACCATGCCCCGCAGCCAGACCATCCACCCTGACCATGCCCCACAGGCCGCCCATCCACCCTCCCCCTGCCCCGTAGCTAGCCCATCCACCCGGCCCATGCCCCGTAGCCAGCCCATCCACCCTGACCATGCCCCACAGCCAGCCATCCACCCTGACCATGCCGCACAGGCAGCCCATCCACCCTTCCCATGCCCTGCAGGCAGCCAATCCACCCTGACCATGCCCCACAGGCAGCCCATCCACCAGCCCCCTGCCCCATAGCCAGCCCATCCACCCGCCCCATGCCCCGCAGCCAGCCCATCCACCCTGACCAAGCCCCACAAGCAGCCCATCCACCCTCCCCATGCCCCTCAGCCAGCCCATCCACCCTGACAATGACCCACAGGCAGCCCATCCACACGCCCCATGCCCCAGCAGCCAGCCCATCCACCCTGACCATGCCCCACAGCCAGCCCATCCACCCTTACCATGACCATAGGCAGCCCATCCACCCACCCCATGCCCCGCATCCAGCCCATCCACCCTGACCATGCCCCACAGCCAGCCCATCCACCCTGACCATGCCCCACAGGCAGCCCATCCACCCTCCCCATGCCCCGCAGGCAGCCCATCCACCCTGACCCTGCCCCACAGGCAGCCCATCCACCCACCCCATGCCCCGCATCCAGCCCATCCACCCTGACCATGCCCCACAGCCAGCCCATCCACCCTGACCATGCCCCACAGGCAGCCCATCCACCCTCCCCATGCCCCGCATCCAGCCCATCCACCCTGACCATGCCCCACAGCCAGCCCATCCACCCTGACCATGCCCCACAGGCAGCCCATCCACCCTCCCCATGCCCCGCAGGCAGCCCATCCACCCTGACCATGCCCCAAAGGCAGCCCATCCACCCTCCCCATACCCCGCAGCCAGCCCACACCACAGGGGGGCTTTTTACACACAATTGGCCTGGCACAAGCGGGGTACGCATATTCCGAGGGGTGCGCGGCAAGTTTTCCACGCTATTGGCCTGGCACGAGTGGGGTACGCATATTCCGAGGGAAGCGCAGGGAGTTTTACACGCAATTGGCCTGGTGCGAGCCGAGTACGTGTATTCCGAGGGGGGCACAGGGAGTTTTACACGCGATAAGGCTGGCGCAAGCGGGTTGCGCATCTTCTGAGGGGTGCACAGGGAGTTTTACACGCGATTGGCCTGGCGTGAGTGGGGTATGCATATACCGAGGGGTGCGTGGGGAGTTTTACATGCAATTGGCCTGGCGTGAGCAGGGTATGGTTATTCCGAGGGGTTTGAGGGGAGTTTTACACGTGATTGGCCTGGCGCGAGCAGGGTATGCGTATACCGAGGGGTGTGCAGAGAGTTTTACACACGATTGGCCTGGCGTGAGCGGTGTACGTGTATTCCGAGGGGTGCGTGGGGAGTTTTACACGCAATTGGGTTGTCGCGTGAGGGCTAAGTGGCGTTTTAGTGCAAATTCGTTGTTGGGGGCTGCATGCCGGTCCACTGGCCTTTGTGCCATGTAGGGGATTTGTGCGGATGTTTTTGGTGCACGGGGCGGGTTTGGGGGCGTAACTGCCACTGCTGCAGGGTCGCTGCGCCATGCTGCCCCTTGGCTGGTTATGGATGTTTGAATCCATGAATACGCGGTGCGTCAAAATGGGTTTTGGCGCACGTGGCTGGCACACGGTCCCTCTCTGCACTGCCCACGTGCGCTGAATCTGCACTCAATTCTATGAATTACCCCCATAGTCTTACCTGCTCTAGCTTTTCTTTCTTTCCTATGAAGTTGCTGTTTAGTAGGCATTTTGTTGTGTCTGTTTGGAAAAGAGTAAGGCTGTATTGGAAAGATGTGCAATGTATATGCATGTATGGTGCATGGGAGTGTGGTTGTGATTGTAGATCTGAATAGAGTGCTGTTTGATTTTGAGGTGGTATATCAGGTGCGGTTGGAAATGTTGTGAGAAAATGAGTGTACATAGGTGTGATGATGTTGAGTTAGTGAGGAAGGTAGTGGAAGTGTGATGTAATCTCTATGGTGATTTTGCCTTTTTGAGAAACAGCGTAGGTGTTGCAATGGTGGTGTGTAGATGGGAATAGTAGGAGTGTGACTGGTGGAATATAATGGGTTATAGTGAAAGAAATGTGGGTTTGAAAAGAGTAGTCTGGGGTAATATATATGGTGGCAGCGTTCTGATATAACACACATATACCTGGTACATTAACGTCAGATGTGAAGGGTATTCATTTTGTCAGTTGTTGATTGCAGTCATGTGCTTCTTTCCTGTAATTGTAAAAGAAAGTTGGTGGTGATATTTGGTAATGGTGAAGTACTGTTAGGAAGGAGGTGTCCCATTTTAATGGAAGCAGGAGTGGTGGGGAAAAAGTTAATAAAAGTGGTGGTCAGTTAAAATTATTCCTTTTAGGAGCATTTTCATAAAATTTAAGAAATGTGTACGTGCAAGTGCAGAAGCTCTGTAACATTTTGTAAAAGAGAAGAAAAGTTGATGGAAAAGATTTGTAGGACACTTTAAAATGGCAGTTGGTGTGTATAAGTTTAATGTGTTAGCATATGCATACTTGCCAACATGATGCATTCTAATCTGTTTATGTTGTCATTGGGTCTGATTCATGGATTTTTTGGCACATTTCAGCAGTGCAAAGTCACTTTGAACTGGCCAAATAGTCCATGAATCGGGCCCATCGAGTTTTTGTTCGCATTATGCGACTTGTAGTTCCACTTTTATCAGTGTGAAAGTTGGAGCACAAGTTACAGAATGTAGAAAAGAAAGTAGGACTGCATAAACAGCTGAAAATTGGAATGGGTTATGTTAGGAAGTATACAGGTACTGTCAATATATTAAACTAGCACACACTGAGTGCCAATTACAAATGGTATACACATTTTTGTTGCTTTTACTTTCTTTTATGAAAAAGTGACACAGTGCTACTGGAAATGCAAATATGCATTTTTTAACATTCTTAAAAAGGCTTCCGAAAATATTTTGAAAAGCAGAGCATGTCATATGTTTATTTGATAAACATGTCACAGCTTCGAATTGTGAAGTTCAGTCATGTTTTTTTCTTTGCATTCTGGGAATTGTAATTTGAGTTTTATAATAAGCAAAGTCAATTATAAGTGACAGATTGCAAAGGAAAAAAGAAAGACTTAAGAAGCACCTATACATTGGAATGAGAGATGTTGGATGTTGTGACACAAAAATTGCCAATTCACAATGGTCTCCAGGTCTATTATGTATGGTTTTCCATTATTTGATGGAAAAGTGACACAGTGCCGCTCTCAATGCACGTATGCATTTTTTTAACTATTGTCAAAATGCTTGTAAAGATAAACATTTTGAAATGCAGAGCATTGTAATTGTTTGGGGCTTCATGTGAGCAGGTGATGAATGCTGCACTGAATGACACTTACTAGAGTGGTTAAAAAGATACAGATCTTATTGAATCTAGAAATAGAAATCTTGGTCAGTTGTACATTAGTTTTTGATGCAAATGTCTTTCATTAACAATCCCACACATCGTCCCACTTCCTGCGAAATACACCCACCCTTTCAACCAGTCACACACATCCATCATCCAGCCAACTACCATAATATTGTATACTTCTCTAAATCTTTAAACACATGTTTACCTATAAAATAAAAAAAAAAACAGATGTGTTGACTTTGTCAATGGTTGTTTCTCATAGTTGTAACTGTTCTCTCATCTTTCCCCTTTTTTCTGCAGCACACATTGAAGGTTTGAGAGAGCTGTTGTGCTTTAAAGTCACTGATGTGTCCTACTGTAGTAGTAAGTGTACTTTATTGGTTTGATGACAGGTTTATATGAATATATAGAAATAAAGAATAAATACAAACAATTTTGGTAGGCTGAGCAATGATACACAAACAAAAAATTGAGGTTTTAATCTAAGTGCTCTTTATTTGGGTATCTTTCACATGTAAGGGTTGGTTAAACACCTATAGTCCATTAGAAAATCTGTGGTGTTGGGAGATTACCTTCTTGAGTGCAAGCTGCTTGTATTACACCAGTTAGCCTGAAGGGGTCTTTCCACCACAGACGATAACGCCGATAAATACGAATGACCTTGCCCGCAGATTCCAGGTATTCACGCACAGTGAAAAGAGCAGTGAAAGGTGCACCTTGACGTATATCAATACATTACTATCAGTTCTAGCAACATGATGGACGTGGTGGATCTATGCACCGAAAATGCCAAAATGAAAGAAACTCTTTTGACTACCACATCTGCAGTGTTTTCTAAGACCCCAAAGGGGCATGCACGGACCATGGAGTATGATGGGGGCCCGGGAGGCTCACTGAATTCTGCTATCATTGTACTGTGCGGTTCATGATTCATTCCGCACACTTCATAAGTGACAGAGCCAGGATAGGTTATATATTGAGTCGTTTAAACGGCAATACCATGGCCACGGCAACCCCATATGTAAATGTTCATTCGGGCTCCATGACAACATTGATCATTTTGAGAAAGTGATTTTTGAAGTTTTTAAATTGCCTATTCAAGTAGCAATGGCAAAGCCAACTGATTCAAATTAAACAGGGAAACCAGGACCTCATCTCCTACATAGGGCACTTAAACAATTGGCGACATAATCCTCACACAATTTTGATGCAATTGAACATGTTCAGGAGGGGTTTTCACAATTGACTCAAACTAATGCTTGCCCACTGTCTTCAGGCTACAACCCTACAGGACTGATAGACAAAGTGACACAAATCGATCACTGCCTCTCTGAACAAAGGACCAACCAGAGATGGAGGGGCCCTGGCCCCTGGTCAAGGAACAGATCCAGAATCTTTGCAGATGAGACCCCTTTGAGGACCCTTATCTGAGACAGAGAAGTAACTTCAGAAGGCAAATCACCTTTGTGTGTACTGCATGGCCCCAATCATTTTTTGGGAACATGCCGCTTGTTGCACACCAACCCATTGGAAAACTGAATGGCCTGCTGTCTGACAGGAAAGGCAACAATAGCCCTTGACTGATAAATACCTTCTGGCCTGTTCCTTACAGCTGATACCCCCATCCCGTCTGCATTGGAAATTCAAGTGCTTTGGGACACTTGTAATCGTGCTGAAATAACCACGATGGCACTTATGTGTAGAGGGGCCTCTGGAAATTAGATTCATCAGGCCATTTTCCAGCAAAGGTGATACCCATTGAACCCAAACAAGAGGTACCATTTGTCTATGTTAGCAATTAGGAATTATGGCTTTGAGTGTACCAGAATGCACTTCTCACACAAACATCACAATTTATTTAAAAGCATTACAATCCACCCTTGAACATGTGACTTCTGTTATCTTTGGCAACAAAGTCAGATTTTGAAACTGGTGAAACATTACAGCTATATTAGGGATACATTGAATGCAGCAACAGTAAAAAGTTATAATAACAGCAATTACACAAATACAAACATAGGCATAACACAGAGTTCCTCCAACATCCGGAATCCAAGAAAACAACCAGTCACACCAATTACCGGTGTGGCATTGTGTTACCTGTTTCATTAAATATTTCAAACTTGGGATGTGATTTTCAATAGACTGGTAATGGTCACTTAAATTAACGTTGCACATGCCTTCATATGTGTTAGCACCAAATTATTAATAGCAGCTTGATTCTGCAAGGCTCCTTTCCTTATTATTTGGCCATCTGGAAGTAGCTACTCTAATACTTGAGAGGTATGATTGAGTCCTTTTACTATTAAACATGCTAACTTGATCAAAGATGTATAGCCCAAGCAGCTAATCATCAAATTCCCACCAATGAAAATGCAAGAGCCAAAACCTCTGATTCCGATTCCTATTTCGATTCTGAAAAGTGCACATTTGCATCACAGTCTGGGTATAGCCCTACAGATTCAAAAGTTAATCTTCTCATTCGATGTAATATGGGTTGTAAAGAAAACATCATTAATCCAAACTGCAGTAAAGCAAATGCTCCTCTGGAAAAGTTAGCCGAAATGAAAGTATGTATAATGTTGCCAAATGAAAAAAAACTGCATTGTCGGAAGTTTCATATTATTCAAATGACTAGCAGCTACAACTGTATAATTATATGACATTGTTTTAGTTTCATTGGTATCCAACAGACGCAATGTCTTGGTTTGGGGTCCTTAACCCAACCTCCTCCTCTTTCACTGTCACCAGCTGTCCCTCATTAACTTCTTTCCTTCACCTGCCTCTCCCCTATGACTCTCGCTGCCAGCCCCCCTGACTGGTGTGCCACATCCCTGTACTCCACCTCAGAAAACCTTCAATGGTGGAGACCTCCTTCACTTGGCTACTCTTAACACTCGCTCAGCCAACAAACACTCCGCCGGCGTTAATATCATCTCCAAGCCACCACCTCACTGTGCTGGTGGTGGGTTTGCCTTAATCTTCCCTGAGTGGGTTCCTTCTTCCATCATACCCTCCCAGCTCTACTCTTCCTTGGAGAGCCTGGTCTGCAAGTTTATCATCCCTCCCTCCACTTCTCTGACTATTGCTGCCATCTGCAGGCCTCCTGGTGCTACGACCCTGTTCCTCTCTGAATGGGCTGATTTCTATTCCTCCATACTCTCAACCACCTCCAACATCCTCATCATGGGTGATTTCAACATCCAATTTGACTCCCCTGTCACTGCATCCACTCTCTTTCTTGACCTCTGCACATCACATTCACTATCGCTCTCCATTTTCCCTTTTGGCACAACCCACTTGGCTGGACACACTCTGACCTCTCCCCCTGTGGTCACTCTATTCTCTTGGGCAGACCATTCTCTCCTCTCCTCACGCAGGGGTCCACTCAGCCCTTCGATTGGCCATCCAAAAGCCCTGACAACCTTGTTCACCTCGTTCACGGACATCCATCCGAGTGTCAGTTGCTGCCTTTGCATCCACCTTCATCCCCCTTGTCCCCCACCTCCAGACTGTACCACCATCTCTGCTCTCAGCAACTTCCATTTGGCCATTACCAACACCCTTGAGATTCTTGCCCCAGTAATGAGGACCTGCCTCCAAATGCAACACCTGGTATGACTCTGAACTTGCAGCCCTGAAATGCATGTGCAGAGATATGGGCTGCCTCCTGCACCAAAGGAAATATAGACTTTCCATCCATGCCAAGAAGAGGGCCCACATCCAAGCCTGGATATCTAGTGCATCCAACAACATGGCTGAACTCTTTAGAATCTGTAGGGAACGTGCCAAACCTTCCACAGTCTCCTCCCCCTGCCTTCCATTCCAGTCCCTCTGCAAGGCACTGGACACACACTTAACCACTAAAACTCAGGACATCCTGAGAACCCTTACTACCCACCCGGCCCAACTTCTCCCGCACTCCATTGCCTCCTACGGCTTCACATCTTCCTTCTTCCTCTCTCTCCTCCTTCTCCCTTATCTCACCTGAAGAAGTCACCAGAGTTGTCCGCTCCATGAAGGTCTCTTCTAAACAGGTTCCCCCGTGCTCTTCAAGAACCACCAAGGAAAACACTGGCTCTCTTGCTCCAGCACCCACTGATCTCTGCACCCACTCTTTTGGCACATGATCTTTCCCATCCTCCCTCAAGCATTCCCTTGTGGGCCACTCCTGAAAAAACGTTCAGCAGATCCTACCTGTTCAGCAAACTAGCGCCCTATTTCTATCACCCCCTTTTAAGCAAACTGCTGGAGAAGCTGGCCTTTCCTCAACTTACCTCACACACTGAAACTTGTTAGTGGTCTCCATTACCATCAATCTGGATTCTGAGCATCCAGAGGCACATAAACTGCTCTTCTGAACTTGAAGAACTGCTCATACCTCTGGACTCTAACTCTCCAGCTGTCCTCATTCTACTCAATCTCTCCTCTGCCTTTGATATGGTTAACCACTCCATCCTCATAAAAGAGCATCATGATACATTTGGTATCTAAGAGAGGGCACAGGACCGGCTTACCTTCTTCCTAAATGACCGTTCATCCCAAGTAATTTTGGGAACCTTCTCCTCACCTACTTCCTTCTCCACCTGTGGTGTTCCCCTGGGCTCAAACCTCTCCCTCTGGCTTTTCAAGACTTACATTGCTCAGCTAGCGCTCCTCATTTGCTCTGTCTCTGCTGGCTTCAAGTGCCATGCAGATGACACAAAACTCTTTTTAAAATTTGTTGCTGACCCTCTTCCATCATTCCTGACTGCCTATCTGCCATCCAGTCCTGGTGTGCTTCCAACGATCTCTGCCTCAATGCCGGCAAGACTGAGATCATTCCCATTGGGA
The DNA here is from genome assembly GCF_040938575.1 of Ambystoma mexicanum. Taxonomy (NCBI): domain Eukaryota; kingdom Metazoa; phylum Chordata; class Amphibia; order Caudata; family Ambystomatidae; genus Ambystoma; species Ambystoma mexicanum. Next base: position 526,176,126 of record NC_090926.1, read on the forward strand.
CTCCTGCTCCATCTTTTTTCCCCTCTCTCTGGCCTTCCTCTATGGGCTCTCCCCCTGCTCCTTCTTCTGAAACCAGAAACCTTGGAGTCATCTTCAACTCCTCTCCCTCCTTCCTCCCTTGCACACATGACAGTGCCAAGAAGTCATACTGTCAACTCTTCCTTCTCAAAGGAATTCTCCCTTTTCTAATTTTCCCCCAGAAGCTCAATGTTACCCGAGATCTGGTTCTCTCTAGGCTTTACTACTGCAATAGCCTTCTCCTGAATCTAACTTCTTCCATTTTACGACCCCTCCAGCTATTCCAGAATAGGGCAGCAAGACATATCCTTGTCTTAAGCCCAGCAACCACATATCTCCTGCCCTAAAAACTCTCCACTGGGGCCTGTTTACGGCACAGATTTAATTAAAATCTCTCTGCATCATCCAAAAGGCTGTCTGGGACCTAGAACCACACTATCTGCAACTCTCTCTTACTAAATACTCTCCCCCTAGACCTCTGTGGTCCTCTTGCAACAACTGTCTATGTGTGAAGCGTTTCGCTAAACAGAGGGCTGGAGACCAATCACTTTCTTCCGCTGGCTCCCTCTTATGGAATAGCCTCCCGCACTCTCAATGTCTCGGGAGGATAGGTGAGGGGCAACGTGCTGGTCTTGGAAGCAAGATGACACGGAGCACCACAGGTTCAAACCCCGAGTCCACACTTAGAAACCTCTGGGTATTAAGCATGTTATAAATATCCTATCATATCATGTATTGAGAAGGACCTCCTCAAATTCCAGAAACTCCTCAAGACTTTCCTCATCAACTGCTCTTTCCCTTCGTACCTCCTCTACTAATCTCACAGTCCCTGTGATTGGTGGTCAGGGCACTTATGCATCCCTCAGGGCCTGGCCTCCCATACCCAATTGCCCAAGCCTCTGCCTACCTCTCAGCATTTTCCTTGGAACTCTCTGGCTTCATTTCTGTAGGCTTGCACTTTCTACCCAATAGCACCTCCCATGCTATGCACTTCATCTGCTGCTCACCCATGAGCACAGACATTCCAGCACTTACCCCCACCCCGTTTCCCCTCTTCTAGCTGCACTTGCATGTTCTGAACACTCACAAGGCATAGTAGGTCTGTGTTTATATTCCACTGTATTCATTGTTTTTTTCAATCCCATGTTCCCTCCCTGTTGCCCTGTGGGCTCTTTGAAACAGAATTGACTTACTGTATAAGCGCCTAACAAATACACACATCATAAATAAATACATAAATACATGTGCTTGGAGCCTGTGAACACAACTTTTTCTCAAATACGGTTGGGTTTTCCTCTTTGGCAACGTTCAGCTGTTGACATTTGCCAAAGGCTTTTGGTTCACAAGTGATACGATAGCAAACGTCGCCTTAGGTGACATCATAAGTTACTATCTGAGGGAAGTCTCTCCACTGGCAAAACCTGCAATTCTCATAAATGGAGAAAGATTGATGCACATCGTAATCCTCCACTAACAAATCGTTATGCATAACTCCAAAAATCTTTCTCAAAATTGAGCATGCGTTGGCACAGCTACCAGACATGTAGTCAGCAAGTCTACTGTATTGTGCATGTCTGCCAAACAGAAATGCAAAACGTTTAAAACAGTCCATGCAAGATATGCCTACATGTTCTCTGTTTGGGCAATTGTCAGTGAATATCTCTGCTGTGCTAAAGTAATCTTTTGTACAGCCATCATCAATGCTTCTTGAGCATGCACCTTGTGTGTTCTCAACGCTTTGCGAATCCTGTTCTTCGAGCCTGTTGTGGCTGGTGTATTGGCGTCGGTATCTAGCAGCCTCTGTACATAATTTCTCATCATAATCAGACTCACATTTGTCTGCTGTGCAGACATGATACCTTATCTTAGCTGGACACTCCCGAATGGGGTGCACTTAATATCACAATTACATGAGCCAGGCACAGGTTCTACATAGCAAACCCATAAAAGACATATAAGTGTTGATAATCACTTTCTTAAGTAACATGTGTCTGCTGGCACATAGTCCCAATTTCTCTTTGCCAAGCTCCATTATCAAAACAACTTGGTCCTTGCCGGACACTATGACGTCTGCAGGTACAGGTGGGCCACTCGGATATTCTACCCAAACCTTTTCACCCGGGTTCATGCTGTCTGATGAGCCAAAACCACAGTTTCTATGAGTAGTTAACACCGTAAGCGGCTCATCCTTTCTGATCATGGACAATTTAATATGTATAACAATCAATTGGCTATCATGTCTCCCTCATTAATAAGCAGTGCTTGGTCTCCACTGTTATCAAAATACCCTTGATTTCTCCTTGGTAATAATCAGCTACTATTACTACCCCCAAGTACTTGGATGCCGTTTAAAGGTCATCCAGATCTGGGGGAAATCAATCCCATGTATTCTGCTGGAATCTGTACTACGATCGCAGTTTCAATCACCATCATACCTCTGGGTTATTATCTGATTTCTTTGTGAGAATGCAAGTCTACACCTGTGGTTAATGGGGTTGCACGGTAAGCAGCGAAGGCACCTGGCATTATCTCCAAGTACAATAAAGTCTCTTCAACAGAATTAGGTTGCATCTGCAATGCAGGTGTCAACATTCACATTAAGGGTGTTTCATTTTCAGCCAATGGTGTATTATTCAAAATGTGCACAGCATCAAACACGCACTGCCCGATATGCACACTTGTTCTTCCAACAAACCATTCATGCGTTCAATGAAACCTGCCGCTTGTGGGTGATAATGAATATGATAAAGCGACTCAATGTTCTTTTCTTGACAGTATTCCTGAATTAACTTCCCTTTGAAGTGCAAACTTGCAAGGACACACCGTAATAAAACGTAATATGATCTAACAGTTTAAGTGTTTTCATTTGTGTGGCTCTCTTGCATGGCAGCATCATCAAATATACAGAATATGTGTCCACAATCATACATGCATACTGACAACGTTTTCTGATTGGGAGAGGCCTGACATAATCAATCTGTCAGATTTGACCTGGCAACAGCCCCACTCCCTCTGGTCCCCCAGTGAAGTTCCTTTATGCCCCCCTTCCCGCACACAGGTGTTGACTGTGTTGATTGATTCTTCTACCCTGCTCCCCCTGGTCCCTTCCACCCTACTACTGCAGGAGTCTGTCAAGATATATTCTGGTTTCACCATCACCGTCTTGTGGCCAACGCTGGATTTGACTTGTATGAATTTCATTGATTCACGGTGCATCATCCTTTCTCAACTCTCATGTTGGACTTCCTTTACATCTTGTACTCATGGTTGCCCTGAATCATGCTATTCCATCTTCATTTTGTATCCTGGCTTGCAACATTATGTGTTGCTACTGACTTCTGCAATTGTGTTCCCTCTCCCCTCTTGCTTCTCCACTCTTTTGACTGCTTACTCTCTGTTCTCTCCTCCTCTCCCTTTCTCTGTTTTCCTATTTCTTCCCCTCCTCCCCTAACTTTCTTCGCTGCACTTACACTATCAGAATTGTCCATGGACTTAGTATGATAGCAACCTCAACTGTCTCCTCCTCCCTCTCCTTACTTGTCTCCCCCCTCCAGCACTATCCGAAATGTTGTCAGGCCAAATACGATAGCTGCTTGTTTTGTTCCTCCCCTCACTTTCTGCATCCCTCTACCTCACCTTTTGTTTTTCTCCGGCTCCACCAGAAATGTCGTCAGGCCTAGTATGGTAGTTGCCTGCCTGTTTCCATTTCCTTCCCACTCTCCCTCTCCCTTCCTTATCTATGTTTTAGCTCTTGCACTATCTGAAATGTCGTCATGCCGAGTACGATAGTTAATTTCACATCCTTACTGTTCATGGCCTGTAAGAATGTCATTGTATTTTCCCGTGTTCCCTCCCTTGCCTTGAAGCTCTTTGAAACACATTGTGCATAGGCGCTATATAAATAAACTATCATATCATATCATAACTTACCTCTTTGTAACATGCCGTGGACAATGTGGGGGATGGGCCTATGCTGCTGCTGTTGACACACAGGACATTGTAAAATTATTGATTTCACTACTTCTAAAGGGATACTGAGTTTGTGCCCACCTGCAAGTAGCCCTCTCTTGATTGTGCCCAGAGTTCTGGTGTTCCCACTTTACCAAACCCTCAAAATTGCACTCCTGAGCCTATGTTTCCACAGAGGAAATCTTGGTGTGTTTGTCTGCAACAGAATTGAACCAGTGTTTCAATCAGTCAGTAACACAATGCACATGATACACTGTTACCTTACTTTGCATTAACATTTACCAGATATCTTATAACAGCTCCTTTCCCAAAAATACTTTTTAATGCATTTTCCACCCATTCTTTTGCATATCAGCAGCCACATAGCTAGCCCATAAGCCACTGACCATGTATCTTTGTACAGATGACATTAGCCACATATTTCTTGTTTCAAAGCTTGATGAACTGCATTGAAAGCCCAAATTAAAAGCTGCCTGGAAGTGTCTCTGCTGGTCCTGTTCTCCATCCAGGTTCCGGCACATTACCCCTACCTAGATGTGACATCAGCAATACCCTTGGTTGCACACTGGAGCCCCTGCACCTCCTTACATTGGCCGCCACCATTTCTGTGGGATTATCAGGCTCCCAGCCTGCATTGCCTGCTCCTTCAAAGAAGGAGAAGCCTGATTGGATGATGTCTGCCCTACCTACCAGCCTACCATCAATCTGGGAGGCACAGCAGCCCTCATTGAATGTCAAAATTCCAGCATGTGTAGAGGTGTCTCTGGTGGTCCCGTTCTCCATCCAGGAACCGGTATACTACCCCTACCTAGATGCGACATCAGCAACACCATTGGTTGCTCATTGGTGCTGCTGCACTTCTTTAAGATGGCTGCCGCTGTTTCTGTGGAAGTATCACATGCTTCTCCAAGCAGAGAGTTGGGGGCAGATCTATCTCCATCTGGAACAGCCTCCCTGCCTCTCTCAAACTTGAGCAGAACAACCTCTGGTTCCAAAAGCAACCCAAGACCTTGCTTTTTGCTTCTGCTTTCTCTCTTCCTCTACCCTGCTGATGCACCTGACTGCTCAGTGCACTGGTCACCCTCTGAACTCAGGTCCAGGCTCCTGAATGTACAGTTGCCCTAGCACTGCCTCTTGGCTCCCCAGTACGTAAGGGTATGTAGCTGCAACCCTACAGTCCTTGCTCCCTGCACTTATGAGCCACCTGCTGGCTGCACTTGTGAGTTAACTGCACTTCCCCCTTGCCCTCCCCCCGGCGCGCCTCCCCTTCCCTCTTCTAGAAAATCTTGTGTACAGGCACATTATAAATTCATATCATATCATATCATATCATATCATATCATATCAGGCCCCTAGCAAGCATTGCCTGCTCCTTCGAAGAAGGAGAAGCCTGATTGAATGATGCCTTCCCTACCTCCCAGCCCACTATAAAGGGAGGTGCAGCCGGCACTCATTGAAGGCCTGTTTTCAAGCAAGGCTCTCTGGATGTGTCTCTGCCGGTCCCGTTCTTCATCCAGGGAACAGCATGATACCCCTACCTAGATGCAACATCAGCCACACCCTTGGTTGCACACTTGAGCCCCTGCACATCCTTAAGAGGGTTGTCACCATTTCTTTGGGAGTATCAGGCTCCCAACCTGTATTGCCTGCGCCTTCAAAGAAGGAGGAGCCTGATTGGATGATGCCTGCCCTACCATCAAGCTGGGGGCTGTAGTTGGCCCTCATTAAAGGCCTGAATTCAAGGCCGTCCTGATGTGTCTCTGCTAGTCTCAGCCAGTGATGCCTAGATGCTGTGATGTCATGCTACCAGCATCTCCAGTGGTCTATTGTAGATGGTAAGCCAGCTGTAGCATCACATTTGTATGCAAAGGCTGCTAGCAAAATGTCTGGTGCAATCAGGCCACCAGTATGTTCTGATCACCTCCCTAAACCCACTCCTTTCCTCTCCCCTTATGCCCTTTACTCAACCTGCCCTTATCTCCCACTGCCCCTGTTCTTGCAGAGCCCCTCGCTAACCCACCTCCCTCTATTCTATACTGAAGACTACTGCTAGCACCATACCCAGACAAGGTCTCCTGAGCGCTGCTGCAAACGGCCCACTCCAAAGTACTACGAGTCTCCCTACCAACTTCCTCTCTGCAAAGCCTAACAAACATTGCCCACTGCCATACTCATTAATGTGGACAGGCACATGCCCCTGCTACCTCCTGCCAGCCATGCCATTCTTCCCATTCTTAAACAAGTCACATTACACAATTGATGTAACCCCCTACCATCCTCTGCCTATCCCCAAGTCTGCACAACATGACACACTGCCCCCCCTACTACAATCTTACACAAGACAATCAGACTGGTTAGCACCGCTCTACGGCAGGTTCACCCCCTGAACCCTCCCCTACCAGAACTCCAGCACTACACGGCTGAAACCTTCCCAGTAGTCCACATTGCCACTGCCCATGCCTATAGTGCCTTCTCAATCTACCCTGTTTGGTCAAGACCACAAACGCATGCCTCTTGGTCATGCCACATACCTCTCACAGATTATTTTGGTAGCCTCCTCCCCAGCTTTGCCTGCACAATCCACACACAAGCCTACTCAAAGCTGTAGCATGTGCTCCCTTCACAGAAGAACATGTACACACCCCCTGACAGAGAGGATGGCTCACCTGGCAACCGGCTCCTCCAGCACCTTTTCAATGACATCCCACCTAGCATTGCTATAGCAACAACTTTCTCCAACTTTGCACAAGCCCTGGACACACTCCACTCTCGGATGCATGTAAGCCATGTGGCTTTCTCTACACTTCCCATGAAACCCCCGCCCCCTCCAGTGCAGCCTCTTAAACACTACATCTCTGCCGGCACATGCTCACAAGATCTTTGATCTCATCAAATATGAAAAGCTCAACCTCCTGACCCTCACTGAAACATGGCTCACCCCTTCTTAGGGCCCACTCCTATCCATAGCTATCCCAACTGACTATTCCATGTTAAACAGCGACAGAACACCTAAAAAAGGTGGGGGAGTCGACCACATCTTCAAGGATTCACTCCCCTTGCATTTATCAAATCCACCTCCACTACTAGCTACAAACTCCTTTCAGCCAAACTCACTAGCTCACACAATGCTCCAGCCACTATTCACCTCAATTATTGGGGGCCAGGCCCAACCCACACCTTCGTAGGGGACCTCCTCAGACTTATCACTTCAAACCTCAAGCCATCCACACAACTCTTACTCCTTGGGGATCTGAACTTGGGCTTTAGTGACCCAACCAATCCTGATTCCACCATACTTTAAAACTTGTTAGAAGCCCTAGACTGCACCCAAAGCATCACACAACCCACTCACACCCAAGAGCGCACCATAGACTGGATTATAGACTATAATAGGTCCGACCACCATACCATGGCATTCTCTATACCCACCCCTGCTGTACCTACCAAGCGTCTAGGCATCATGGCCATCATCATGGACTGTAGTTCTCATAACCTCACCTGTGACATCTTGATCCCCTCCTTAACCAACCTATCGCTCCTGTGTCGGATACCTCAACCCTAGTGGATCATTACAACACCTTGCTACACACAACCATCACCCACTTAGCTCCCCTAAAAGCTATGAAAGCTAATAATATAGCACACATCAACTCTTGGTTCACCCCTAGGCTCTGATCCATCAGAGCTTCAAAAAGAGCAGTGGAAGCCGCTTGGCGTAAAGAGCCTTCCACAGCCAGTAAGACTCTCCTCTCCAACACCTCCCTCCATTACAAACAATCTATCCTAACATCCAAAGCTGCCATCTACAATGAGAGAATATCCAAAGCCTCCTCTAGCTCCTGTGAACTCTTTTCCATCCTCAAAGAATTACAGACCCCCATCTCCTCTCCCCTTTCTATCCCCAAAGGCAATGCCTGGTGCAACAGCACCCAAGACACGCTCATAGGAAAAACTGTAAAACTACAAGAAAACATTCCTGCCCCTTCTCAGCCCTCATCCTATCCACCACTCCCCTGCCATCTCTCTTTTCTACTTCCAATTGTTAACACAACTATCCTTGCCAACATTATCAAATGTCTTAAGCCCCCCCACTGCAATGGAGATGCCTGCCCAGCCTCACTTATTAAGGAATCCGTAATAAACCTCTACTTCCCCTCATTGCTGCTATCATTAATACCTCCTTTGCCTCTGGTACAGTACCTGTCTCTCTCAAAGAATCCCGGATCACCACGATGTTAAAAAAAACACACTTTACCCAGCAACCCCTACTAACTACCATCCTATTACAACGGTGGCCTTCCTTCTGAAAATCATAGACAGAGTTGCCTACTTGCAGATCCAATCATTCTTAGAACAACACCACGTCCAAGAAACCTGACAATCGCATTTCCGGCCCACACATGGCTCAGATATGGCCCTCCTAGACCTCAACATCCAGCTTGATGCTGCCGATAACCAGGGGGCCCTCTCACTCCTCCTATTGTTTGATCTCTCTGCTGCGTTCAACCTTGTGGACCATGAAATCCTGTGCCAAACCCTGTCCACCTCTGCCCAATTTTCGCCGGATGAAACTAAATGGATCACCTTCTTTCTGGCCAACAGATCATCCAGAGTCTTCTCAGGGGAAGCACTGTCACCCCAACACCTACCTCCTGCGGCATATCTCAAGGATCTTGCGTATCACCTACAATCTGTACACCAAACCCCTACCCAATCACCTAGATGTCCTTGGCATCTCTTATACAATTATGCCACCGACACAAATCCTCATACTCCTCTCAGGCAACTATCCTACGTGCTACTGCATATTAACAGCATCTACGAAACCAACAAAACAAAAAGCATCACCAGCCCTCCGGCACACCTGACCAAACTGCACAATGCTTGCAAATCTTTTGCCATAGACAGACAAAAGATACTGGTAGCATCCTCAGTCAGAACTCCAGGTGTTTACCTGGATGCCTCACCTGCCAGACCAACCACATTGCCTTTTCAGCAGGGTATGCTAATAAACTCATCAATGCTAGCAGACTTTTCCTCTCCTTTCAGAACTGCCTTGAAATCCCCCGGAGCCACATAGGGTCTGAACTAGACTATTGCAACTCCCTACATTTTGGAACATCAGAAAAAAACCTGCACAAACTCCAAACTGTCCAAAACAATGCCCTCTGAAGTGCACTTGACATTGGCAGACATGCCCACATATCAGAGGCAAGGATGTCTGCCCATTGGTCCCCAGTTAAGGACAGAATTAAGTTAAATATGATCTCAATTACCCAGAGATGCATTTCCAATGAGGCACCCCAATACCTCACCGACACAATCAAAAACATTCCTCATCCAGATGATCAGATTAGCCTTCAAACACTGACTGATTATACCAAGATTCAACAGGAAAAGAGCGGGAGGGACAAGCTTTTTAGACTGTCTACCAACTCTCTGGAACAAGGTCCCTCCACATATATGAAATGAACCATCCTACTGTTCCTTCAGGAAAGATCTAAAAACCTTCCTTTTCAACTAAGATTCCTGTTTCTCCCCTGTACATCCACACCCCCTTCCCTTCTTCTTCTTCTGTAACCAGCACCTAGATGCCTATGGGCTGTGTGCACTTCCTAGAAATGTACAACATAAATTAATAAATAAATAAATAAAGTTCGGCAAATTGGCTGCTCTTCCCTTTACCTGGCGTTGTTAGGATTTTTTTTGTCTTGGGATTTTATGACACAGCTTCCCATTAATGCTCAGTTCCTATATAGTGAGCAGAGCTATCAGTGAACCAGGTATGTTCTGTCTGACCCACTCTCATATCTCCACAAGGTACTCCCCATTTAACTCGAGACCCATGCTCTTCTATCACTACCTGCGGTATATAGTCTACGGGTTGTACACAAGCCACTTGCTCATGTAGTTTTGCAACCCCACCCTTTCCTGATTTTATTCTGTCCTGGATATACCATTTCCACTTGATTATACTGGCTTCTTGGGTTGTTCCTAATCTGTGTGTTTTAGGAGAACTTAAAATGAATTGCATAATCAGGATTTCTGGCCTGAACATTACCATATGACCCATTGACATTTGTTAAGTATCAACAGGAGCCCAATAACACCCTATCGTTTTTTTCTCAAACGGAGTGTATATATCACAAGCCTCTGGTAATTTGTGACTCAGAATTCCCAAGGAAACCCGCCTCTGTCTTGCCATAAGCTTCAGTTAGACTAATTGCCTTGTACAGACACATTTAATTCAACTTCTCTTGACTTCAAAGGCCAAAATTCAAGCACATGCTGCACAGTGTCTTTTGCCCAATCAAACACTCTCTGTTGTTCCTCTCCTCAATCAAACCCATACTTCTTTCGCATCACTTTGTAGAGTGGAGCCAATATCTGCCATAAATGTACTATATACTGTCCCCAGAACCCAAACTGCCCTACGAACTACTGAGCTTGTTTCTTGTTCATAGGAGTGGTAAACCCAAGTATCTTTTTCTGAGCTTTCGGCACCATCCCTCGATGCACGTTATTCCACTGAATTCCCAGAAAAAACAGTCTCAGCTGGCCCTTGGATTAAGATAGCGTTAATTTCCCTCTCGTCTTTCTTCAACCCAACAATGATTATTTCCCATTGATCCCACACACTTTGTTCGTTTTTGCCCTGAATCAAAATATCATCAATGTAATGCAAGATATGTATGTCAGGTCTACACAGTATCTTGTTGGTATCTTGTCCAAATGTTCTGCCACCAGCCAGTGACAAATTGTAAGGCTGTGCAAGAACCCCATAGGCAACCGTGTGAAGGTATGCTGCTGCCCGTTCCAAGAAAAGACTTGGCAGAGAGAAAAAAAGCTTTACCTAAGTCTAACACAGCATACCAGGTTTCTTCAAACATGTGTATGTTCTCAATCAAGGTGATGGTATGTGTGACTGCAGGGACTAAAGGGGGAGTGCATTTGTTGGTATGGTATGGGTGCTTATAAAGCGCCGGCAGCCCGCAGGCATCAGGGCAATGATAAAAAACAACATGTAATGGTCACATTTGGAATTAACGTCTGTCTCACCGGATTCTTCTTTTGCTAAGCATTAAAGTTTACTTGAAGAGGCAAGTCTTCAAGCTCTTCCTAATTGTTTGATAGTTCTTTTCTAACTGTAATTTAGGAGGTAGTTTGTTCCACAGTTGCGCCGCGCAAAGAGCGAAGGATCAGCCCATGCCTGCTTTGAGCTTGTATCTTGGCACGTTTAGCAGTCCTCTATCCGCTGAGCGTAGTTGTCTCGAGGGGCTATATCTTGTAAATTGTTTCTTGAAGTATAGCAGAGCCTCTCCAAAGATACACCTGTAAATGATTGTCATTGACTTGAAGCTCACTCTGTCTTCAACTCTTATCCAATGCAATGATTTCCTTGCCTCTGTTGTATGCTCCCTAGTTTTTAGTTTCTTCACTAGATGAACCGCGTCATTTTCCTTGACTTGACATCTGGCATTGTCTTTTTTTGTTGCTCCCAACAACAATGCATTTTCATATTCTAGTCTGGATAGTACTATTGCTCTAGCTGTAGTTGCAGAATTTGCTTAGCTCAAATAGGGTCTAATTTCTTTAATGAGGCATATATAGTATGTGAAACAAGAAAAGTGACAGAGAGAGAACCCTACAGGGTGCAGCGCATGGATGGCGAGTTTAGGTGCTTGCTAATGGGCTGCGGCTGAGAGCGGTAGCGGGAACCTGCCAAATTACCCACAGAGTGAAAGATGAGGGAAGACTGGGTTTGCTCTCACACTGCGCACACAATATCAAATAGAAAGCACAATTTGCTGATTGTATTAAGTGATTTTAATCAACAACGTTGCAGCCTGACACGTGTTTCGAGCTTCATGCTCTTCTACTGAGGCTTAATCTTGGTTAATCTGCAAATCTTGTGCAGGTATTGAACCTTAATTAGAAATTATGTGGTAGATTTCCACTATTTTCACACTATCTCTTGTGTGATTCCCCTCTAGTTCTGTTCAATTCTTTCTAATCCACAGTAATTCTATAACTCCCATCCCTCTTTTTCATGGGTCACACCTGGTTATTTACAAGCATTAGTAACTATTTATTTTATTGTATTTAATGCGATACAGTTTTCAAAAATGCTTTACACATAACAAAATAATACAAACATGGAATGCAAACAATATATATACTTAGTAAGAAACACATATGAATTGAAACCTAGAAAAATACATACCAAATAATAACAATCTATAAGTACTAAAATAAACAGATTCCAATTGACTCATTTCCACTTATATTTTACTTATATTTGTAATCATCTTATTATTAACTACTTCTATTAATTGATTAATTCTTATGATTAATTATTGATGGGCACAGGCCCCACAGCAATTCCCTATACTAGTGGATAATATATGCAATCAAAGCAATATATGACTCTTTGCCCTTATTTTCAGAATTAGAATTATTCAGGGAGCGATAGAAATGTACACCAGGTACGGGCACTAATTGGGTTAATTAGGGTATGTTGTCTTTTGCCCTTAGCGTTGCCCAAGGGAGACCAGATACTGTAGTTGTTCCTGCTGCAGAGTACATACACTGTGTGTTGCCAAAAAGTATATCTGCAAGAACGCCTCCTATGTTTAAGCCACATACGGTACTTGTTCTTCAATTGCCTGGATATTAAGGAAAAAATGACAGAAGACCACGCAACCTTCCTAGTTTTCCTAATATACCCCCTTAATTTATGCTTCACATCCCTTATTGTTCTATCAAAGACCTTTCCAGGTTGTGATATTCTAAAGGCCAAATTTGTTTTTGATGCAGCATTGGAAGTAGCAAAAGAAGTTAGCCACCTTTCAATTTCACATTGCTTCAAAAGCTTCAAAATTAGCTGTGATCAGTTGGAATGTCACTCTTGTTGCATTCTTGATGTTTCTCTCTTACCAAACTATGCGACTGGCTGCACGGTTCACCTTTAGATCACCCATTGTATTAATATGGGATTTAGATCCCAGACCTCTGACTCTAAGGATCAGTGCTTCGTGGTCACTCCAATGGTTATGGTTAATAGCCATATCCTTGACCATAGCGGCTAATTTGCAACTGATAAATATATAGTCAAAAGTACTATATGAAGTTCCCTTCCTCCACGTGGCCTTCCCAGGGTGATCACTCTTAGTTCGCCCGTTAATAATCTCAAGTTCCCAGCTATCAAAAAACTTCAGCCAATTGAGTCCCTCAGTGTCTGATACTGTGTGCTCCATAACACTTCTGCATTCCAAGTCTGGATTGGTAGCTATCCCCATCCCACCAGTTATATGACAGTTGAGGTCCCCATCCAATTAGAATATGCTGATACTCAGGACAACCTGCCCAATTAACTAATAACTGATGAAGCTCCTCTTGGAAGGCTTCCCTGAGGCCCTACCCGGGTGGGTTGTATTTATTGACCAACAGTAGCTTCTCCCAGCATTCCTTTATAGGGAAGATCACTTCCGTGGCCAAAATACAGTCACCCTGGCTAGTCAAGATCCTATTAGATTTCAAAACATGGCTCACCTCAATGATCAGCCCACTATATGGTCTAGCTAGGGTAGCCTTTTTGCCCAAGGATTGATATATTGAATATCCATTCATGACTATAGCGGATGTCAACCATGTTTCCTGCAGGAGGAAAAACATGTTGTTATTGATATATGATAAGGAGTCTGACGGTGAAAGAAAATGCACAAATCCATGGGTGTTCTAAGACAACAAACTATAGTCTCATTGTTTGTGAAGGACTGCAGGTAGTGACTCAGCTAACCATTTAAGCATTACTTGAATGTCAGATAGATGGACCTCCTTTCCAGCTAGGAGGACCGGTTTATTCAGGTTAATCTTCCCTGAGTTGGCAAGTTTAATTGCCAATGAAGGGTCTTCCTGTTCATGATCAATGTCAATATCAACATTTATTGAAAGTAAAGCTTCATGGTCTTTACGAAGCAGTTGAGCAGTCGCTAAGAATTTGCAATGGATTGCATACACATTAGGATTAAGCCCTTTCAGAGGTTCAACACAATCCAATCAAAATCGCCAGACAACAAGACACCCAGCTATGGTATTAAATGGAGTCTAGTGAGAAATGCAGATCTGGCTAGCCACTTTCTTTGATGTTTCTGATTTAGATTATTTATGTTACAAACTTTACTCTCAGCAAATCTGATAGCGGCTAGAATTTTGCCCTCAGAGAACTGTACTTGCCCTGAGATCATAGGTGATATACGCTTTGACTTTTTTATTAGGTGTGGAATATGAAGCCACAGCCGGAGCCTCATCTAAAGAAAAGTCAGGCTCATGATTGTCCATATAGATGGTAGAAATCTCTCCCAATTTCTCAGGTATAATCCAGCTGGTAAATCTGCCAGTCCCTTTACTCGCACGCTTCTTTGCGCAAACAGCTGTTTTCTGCACTTTTTTAGTTTTCTTCACTGCTGGTAAAGTGGCCGGAAGAGGGGATGCCACTTCACAGGGTAAATTGCAGAGAGCAGCGCATTTCGCCAGTAGACGCTGCTTTCTTGAAAAGAAAGCAGCGGTGTCCTCAGTATTAGTTTCAATCATTTCAATGCTAGAAGGTGCAGGGTCGGGGGGGGGGTCTCAGCAGAAGTTGTATCATCCTCTGTGTCCCTTCCTATCTCCCGCTTCTGATGAGCAGGGACCATGGGTGCTCGAATATTCTTGTGAATGCGTCCACATAATTTGGGTAGTATCTTCATAGCAAATTGTAGTGATGCAATAGATGATTGTAGTTCCGCTATAGATGATAAATTGGGCATGGAGGCTTCATCAGGGAAGATTCCTCCAATTGGACTGCTCCCTCGGAGTCCAGTACTAGATTAGGGGAGGCGGACAGTCATCCAGAAGTCGCCGGTAAACTTCTGTCCCCCCGAAATAGCCTGAAGGTCCAGAGGGAGCTTGTACCGCAGGGATCAAAGATTATTGTATTGTAAGACAGAGGTCCAACAATTAATTATTATCAATATCATCGTAGTTAGTCAAACCTTGTGAAATAACCCCCTGAATGTCAGTTCTTTTCACTTCCTCGTGTGTTGAGGTATTCTCCCCACAAACTTTGCCAGCCAAAAAGAAAGCCGGTATAGTTCCCTTGAGGATTAGTGACGTTGCCCTTATGTCGCTTTTAGTTTTGAATGTTAATCCGGTTTTTTAGGCAACGCTACTATGCCTCCACTGCCTCCCCCTTTCAGGTTATAGTGGGGTTTTTGGGTTTTGCTGAACACTGGCATCGTATAATTTTTGAATATTGAACGGTACTCAAATCCAGGGGAAATTGCGGTATGTCAGACTCCCCGTAATGTGGGCTATAGAAAAGACGGGCTATTGCCAACAAACGTTCACACTCCCGACTCTGTGCCAGATGGCAGCAATGCCCTTGGTAAAAAATAATACTCTTATAACACTGCGAATGCAATGCCTAGTAGTCCGATAGCTTCACAAAGTGATCCGAGCTTGCCCCCCAATTGCACAAAAATACACTTTCTTCACTTACCAAAGGCGCAGGAGTCTTTTACACTGCTCACCGCTTTCCTGCTCTAAAACGGCAGCAGGTTGACCAGTGGCTCTGCTGCATGGCGGCTCCCTGCAGCCACCCTTCGTCTCGGTCAGAGACCACAATTGCCTCAGCTATCCGGTGCTTGCAGCTCCTGAGCCCCATAGCCCGTGGCAGCTCTGAAACCTCCCTCACCTACCTCCAAAGGGATTAGAGGAAGGGACCTAACTGAGTAACACAGTCAAGCACACTGTGTACTGGAAAGTGGGAACTGCTTCTCACACAGCCCCTTCCAACTCTAGACAGCCCACAACAGATATGCTGAGCTGATTACTGATACACAGTAGTAATTAGACGTAATACTCTTGCGTCTACATATTTCTTAATGGTTTCTGAAATTTCCCTATGGCCCCCAGGAATGCAGTATTGCTTCATAGATAAATGTTGCTAGCCAAGGGCACATGCAGTGGAGGGATTTTCAATTTGCCTACAATAACTGGTCTACAAGTTAATGTGTTTACTCCAAACTGATACCTTTTACCTCCCAGTCCTAGAGACATCCCTTCCAGAATGTCAAAAACAATTACATACTCAGGAATCGGGACAATCAACACTTGATATTACTGCTTTGGGTGTTTCCTTATCCCTCAGTCCAGTAATGGTAAAGTATCGAAATTTAAACATGGAAGGATTTACATGAAGCGTTGTGGCCTCCGCCCGGGTGTCTATCAAAGCTCAGACCTCTTGTGTATTTACATGTTTCCAAATAATCTTAACATTAACATGAGGTCGTCTATCAACTTTTATATGAGATGAAGGTGTTGAGGCTTGGCCGTAATCCTAGCCAAATTTAGAGTGAGTGTACTCAGACTCAGACTCTAACATTGCACTCATTGTTTTCTCAAATCAGCATACATTGGCTGGTACCGGGAAGGTACTCCCATAGACCCTTCTTCCGGCTCCTCCTAGGGAGGAGCCAGAGTTGAAGTGTCCATTTTTGGCTTGGTCACAACCTTCCTCTTAACTTGTTGATAGCACTCCTTCCCAGCCAGTCGCCTCTTCTTGTATAACTCACACATTTCCCTGGTTTCAATACAGTCAATCTCCTGTGGTACACCATCTTTCAACAATGCCAAAAACGTATCTTTCTTTGGACCCATGAGACTCTACTATCTTATCTCTGGCCCTCTGTTCTTCTCTCACTATGCTCCTCCCTCTCTCTCTTTATATCCTCACTTGTGTCCCATTCGTCGAGATCTGAGAGTTGCCGAATTGCATCAATCATCTCATCAGTTGATTTCCCAATCATATCTACCAACAAAGCCATAATGACACTTTTATATGTGGGTGGGGCCAGTGTTATAACCATATTTCTGGCAGACACAGAACGTGGCACCACCCCATATGTGTCGAATCTTATACATGAATTGCCTCTTTCATGGCAGACTCTCTGATTTTTTTAACTGTCTCCTTTAATGTTTAACACTTCTTTTCCTCACTAGGCCAATCAGTAGTAATGGGATATTTATGGTTAACCCTAGGGCTTCTAGGTCCAACAACAACCCCTGCATAGCCTGGCCAACCTTCCCTAAAGGAGGCCCTGACCGCAATATTTCTTGTACATTGGTGTCATTTGACAGAGGCAGAAAGTTTAGCATGTACTGTCTTTTTGTCATGTTTCGATTCAGATTCTGTGTCCACTTCTGAATTAAGCTCTGAGTCAGTGTCGTCCCAGAAATCACTGTCCCATTGATCTGGGTCCCAGTCCACCCCTGCCATGGCAATCACAGCTGCCACTTTCCTCTTATTTTTGTACTTATATCGGGCGACACTTATGGGTGCCCGTTCAGCCACTGCTTGATATCTGTCTGCCTTATGATGCCAAAGATTTCATGTGTAACTGTTGCATTAGTGCAATGTGATTTTCAGCATGCAACTCATTGTAAAAATTGTAAAATGTCTTAATTCAACTCAACAATCCTCTAGTGAATGTTTCAATATGCATGCAAGAGAATCCACCCCTGCCTTTTTTAGTGTGGCTAATTCTTTTCCCTCCTATACTAAAACCTGCTGTAGACAAAACCCAATCTATGCGGGTTCCACACCACCTAGGCCCTCATCCCACAGTACACTCAATCCTGCAACACACGCCCATCCTTGGGCAAATTAATCATATGGACTCTTTGCCCATCCTGGAATCATACTACTAATGCAGTCCCCGCCAGCAGATGACCCCTTCTCTTTTTTATTAAACAATGTGTTCATATTTACAATAACTTACAATAATCTATTTACTATAACTAAGTCACGGCCACCTGAGTGCAGTTACGCAAGACACACACACACACAAAGCACTTATTAAAACAGCCTGACTCCCACTACAAAAAATTCAATTCCAACACAAATATTGCCCACCAGCTTTCAAATACAAGTTCTTTGGTACCTGGAACGTTTGATCACAAGATACCCTACTCAGAGAGCCAACATTTTTTACTTTCATAAAGTGCCCAGATATATTGCACAGAACACTTAGATGTCTTTTCTTCCAATACACTAAATGAAAACCTTGGACGCTGGAAAGCAATTATTCACAAAGAAGCCTAGCTGCACTGCAAAGTGGCTCTTCACGGCCTCTTTATTCATACCATTGACAAAGCAATAACTGAATGCGAAAATAATAAATGAGTCAATGAATGCTATACGTGCAAAGAATAGAAGGAGTCTATTGTCACCCTTGACACAGCAGCAGAAAACATGCTGATTTCGCCAGAAGTTACTGAAAAGCCCATAAACAGTCTTAGAGAGAGATCTTGGCATCAACAGGCCTGGCATGATGCGTCCATCCTCCAAGTGAACCTTTCTACCTGAGTGCCTCTGCGCCTCTCACTTTAAGCCCTCAGCATTCGCGGGGTGGCACCTTCTAGAACCCTCTGGCTCTCGAAGTTTCTACCCATTGACAGCTCTCATGGCCCGATGGCCACAGTGACCCAAGTTAACCTTCAAGGAGCATAACTGTTCCCTCTCTCAAGAGAACATGAAAACAACTCCATAACTCATACTCAGCTTTGGCAATATCTATGGTAGCATTATAAGGTGTTAGCTGGCACTGTCTTATTCTAGTGTATTCACGCACCTTCCTTGGATGAGCGGTGTGAAATAACATAAGTAATGAATACCATTGAAAACATGTTTTCGTGTGGAATCATATGAGCAACGTTGAAAACATGTCTATCAGCAGAATATTTCACATCAAGTGCACATCCCACTGAGGCATGAAGCAAATGTCCACTATCGCTTTGAAAGGACCAGCATGCACTGCCCACAAGCACATGTTTTATTTAAAACAATTACAAGTACTTCAGCAAACTTGTTGTGCCTTTATATTTATGCAATATGACTTTCACATCACATATATACCAGGTTCCCAGGTGGATGCTTTTTTCTGTTCTCTGCACAATGCAGACAGCAATGACAAACAGGGATTTGTTATGCAATCTGAATGGCATTTTCTATCCGCTCTTGTTCCGTTTCTTGACCAAATCCAACAACGGCAGCCAATCTGGTACTACAGACTCTAAAGACCAAATTTAACTGCAGTTCAGAGTATGAACTCTTGTTTCATAACAAGATATACATGCCCTCCTCAGACATATGGACTGTGTCTACGTTTGATGACAACATGATAGCTGGGTACTGGGGACACCAACAACAGCCAAACTTATCCAAAGACAGTTTTAGTGGACTTGTCTGGGCAGATATGTTTTCAGCTACGTCACATCTTGTCATGTTTGTGCCCAAGTGAAGGTCAGAAGACATAGGCCTTTTGCAATCATTAGAGCTACCACCATAACCGTGTCAAACCATCTCAATGGACTTTGATGTAGAGTGTCCTCTGTCATACGGCCAGACATGCATCATGACCATTGTGGACAGTTTTCTAACAAGGTACATGTTTTAAACCTCTGACTGGTATTCCCACTAATGGCAGAAGTCTTTTTTCACCATGTATTCAGGCTGCATGGCCTACCTGATAAGATCACACCTTCCAGTTATGTACTGCAGTATGTCATCTTGTGGTACCACCCGGGCTCTAAGATCCGCTTTTAACCATAAATCCAATGGCCAAATGGAATGCACAGAAAAATACCCTGGAGGAGTACCTGCGCTGCTTCACCAACAATCTCAAAGACAATTGGAATGAGTATTTGGCAATAACAACTGCTTGCACTCAGCCACGGGCCTAAACTCCTTCTAGATACGGTGCAGTCTAATGTTCTCAATTCTGGGTGTAGCACATGCTAACATCCAAGTTCAATCTAATCTAGATACAGTGCAGACTAATGTTCTCAATTCTGAGTGTGGCACTAGCTGACGTGAGTGAGTTGGTATGTAATGCAGGGCAGCATTTACAGTCCATTTGCAGTGGACACAAGTCTCTCTAAGTATGCATTATGTAATTCTATGGCAGTCTGTGCTATAGAAAGGTAAGGTAGAGTGGCAGGGCCTTTCTGGAATAGAATAATTGCTCTACACCCCACCGATGCCACACTCACACATTTTGTTGGTGTCTGCTCACTACGTGCTTCGTTGGCATCCCGTGCGGACACCTGCAGACACTACTGAAGCCGCCTCTGTTGGAGCCGCCATTTGCCTTGGGGCCCTTAGCCGCAGGGGCTGCCAGGCAGAGGGCTGCCCTGGGAGGTTCGGTATATGAGCAAACAGGGGCTAATCAGGGTCTGGGGGCAGGTTGGGAGGAGGGAAAGGTAGCTATCCAGGAAATGGGGCCCTGCAAGGGTCGGGTCGG
Organism: Ambystoma mexicanum; assembly: GCF_040938575.1. NCBI lineage: Eukaryota > Metazoa > Chordata > Amphibia > Caudata > Ambystomatidae > Ambystoma > Ambystoma mexicanum. Next base: position 526,196,456 of record NC_090926.1, read on the forward strand.
GTTGGTGCGCAGCGGGCCTGGAATGGATTTCAAAAAATGCAAGTGGGTTCAAACTAGGCCCAGGAGGGTCTCCTTCATCAATTACTCACCTGCCTCACCTTCGGTGTAAGTGGCGAGCAGGGAGCGTTTGCTGCACTAGGGCACACCAAGCACATCGTCCAATCCACCAATCAGGGCCTGGGGGTGGGTTGGGAGGCGGGAAATGCAGCAATCCAAGAAATGGGGCCCTGCAAGGGTCGGGCCGGGTTGTTGCACAGCGGACCTGGAATGGATTTGAAAAAACGCAAGTGCATTCAAATGAGACCCAGAAGGGTCTCCTTCATCAATTACTCACCTGCCTCGCCTTCGGTGTAAGTGGTGAGCACGGAGCATTGCCGCACTAGGGCACACCAAGCACAGCATCCAATCCACCAATCAGGGCCTGGGGGCAGGTTGGGAGGTGGGAATGGCAGCAATCCAGGAAATGGGGCCCTGCAAGGGTCGGGTCAGGTTGGTGCACAGCGGGCCTGGAATGGATTTCAAAAAAAGCAAGTCCGTTCAAACGAGGCCCAGGAGGGTCTCCTTCATCAATTACTCACCTGCCTCGCCTTCAGTGTAAGTGGCGAGCAGGGAGTGTTGCCACACTAGTGCACACCAAGCACGGCGTCCAATCCACCAATAAGGGCTTGGGGGCAGGTTGAAAGGCGGGAAAGGCAGCAATCCAGGAAATGGGGCCCTGCAAGGGTCAGGTCGGGTTGGTGCGCAGCGGGCCTGGAATGGATTTCAAAAAACGCAAGTGTGTTCAAACGAGGCCCAGGAGGGTCTCCTTCATTAATTACTTACCTGCCTCGCCTTCGGTGTAACTGGCGAGCAGGGAGCGTTGCAGCACTAGGGCACACCAAGCACGGTGTCCAATCCGCCAATCAGCGCCTGGGGGCGGGTTGTGATGAGGGAAAGGCATCAATCAAGGAAATGGAGCCCTGCAAGGGTCTTGTTGGGTTGGTGCACAGCGGGCCTGAAATGGATTTCAAAAAACGCAAGTGCGTTCAAACGAGGCCCAGGAGGGTCTCCTTCATCAATTACTTACCCGCCTCGCCTTCGGTGTAACCGGCGAGCAGGGAGCATTGCCGCACTGGGGCACATCAAGTACGGTGTCCAATCCGCCAATCAGGGACTGGGGGCGGGTTGTGATGCGGGAAAGGCATCAATCCAGGAAATGGAGCCCTGCAAGGGTCTTGTTGGGTTGGTGTACAGCGGGCCTGGAATGGATTTCAAAAAATGCAAGTGCGTTCAAACGAAGCACAGGAGGGTCTCCTTCATCAATTACTCACCTGCCTCACCTCCGGTGCAAGTCATAACAATGAGTATTTCAAGGGTGGTTGACCCTGTCAGTCATGCAGTGACACTCAGTTATTAAATCACATAATAAACCAACCCTGTTAAAAGTATACTCCTTGCAAAACTGCTTTGTAGAGCTCAGTTCAGAGCTAGTGAATCAACTCGTACATTGTGGAGGGGCCTTAAGCTACTCAAGGGTACGTATGAACACTCAATAACTATTTTAGAATGCACTAAGCAATTCAAGGAAAGCCAAACCCAATTACACTTTAGGAAAGACAAAATGGGCCTCATTACGAGTCTGGCGGTAGCCGTGCCAGAAAAAACGGCAGGCTGCCGCCGGACCCTAATACCATTCCGCCTCCGTGATTGCCGGAATAATCGGGGCATTACAACCCTGGTGACCCGGTAATTCAGGAGGCGGAATTCTGTAAATCCCCATTCCCATGGAGTCCCTTAGGACTTAGGACTCCATGGGGATGGTGATCATGGAAACACTGGTTAATAATAATAATAATAATAATAATAATAATAATAATAATAATAATAATAATAATAATAATAATAATAATTTGGCATTTATATAGCGCTACGAACCCTCAGGTATCTGAGCGCTGCTTATTATTACTCACGGTGTGTGGTGCTCATTTATCGACCTCGGAAGGATGAAAGGCTGAGATTGGCCCTGCCGGGATTCGGACCTGCGTTAGCAGGCTCTGCACGGATGTCAAAGCGAGCACTTTACTCGCTGTGCCACTTTAACGGCTATGACAGAGCTGGTGTTTCCATGTCCGATTGCAGGCGGGTGGTGTTACTACCACTAGGTCAGACCTGGCGGGAGTAACACCTACTGCCTGCAGAACTCTGAATCAGCAGGTCCGGAAATAATGATGGCAGTGGTTCTACCGCCACCATTGTGTCCGGACTGGCAGGGACGTAATGAGGCCAATTTCAAGGTAAGTAAATTACCTATTGGTACATAACCATCCTTTATCTAATAGCTAGTTATACCCAGTATACTTTTTAGAAGTGTATAATACCATTTCTAAGATAAGTAAGAACTTTATGAAACTATTTTAGAATTGCGCCAAAGCAATTCAGGGAAGCACAACCCAGGGTTACAAGTCTAGAAGAGCAGCAGCTAATCAAGGTGAGTAAGACCTATATATTATTAAGATGGGCTATCAGCAACTCAAAGCTAAGTATTAACTCAGAGACTTTTTTAGAACTGTGTACAGCAGACCAGGGAAAACAAAACCCTATGTTACACTTTAAGAAAGACACAATGTATTTCAAGGTAGTTAGGCAGGTTGAGATAGGGTTCAGTTGCAGGAAAGTCAAAGTTCCATAGGATATCCTTTTAAAAAAGTAAGTATTTTCTTTCAGAGTTAGTAAACATGTTTAGGGACTTCACAGAAGGCTCCCAATGTGTGTTCCAGCATGGGCAAGTGGCATGGGAAAACTCCCAACCACACAGATTAGCCACTCAGCCTCACCGGATGCAAACCAGACTTAAGGTCACACAAGCCCACACAGTACTTCAAGAGAAAAGAAGAGCTTCAGAGTGCATGCCTCTGGGATGCAGCAGCACATGACCCTGTCCATGGTTTCTTGTTCTGGAGACAGAGAACTAGACACTGGATGGGAACTTGCAGCAGCTATCATCTGTCACGTCCTCAATCTTGCCCTCCTCCTGACACTTACCCGGCACCATCCGTTCCCGTACCCACCACCCACACCAACGGGGAAGACACGACAGGCGGGATGTCCGAGGGGGCAGAACCACCTCTTTCCGCCCATTTTAGTGTTGGCGCTTGCCCTGGCGTCTCATCCATGCCCGACGGCTCCGGTGTCGTCGGCTCCAGCTCCCACGCACGGGGGAACCCGATCGCGTCTCGCTCAGACGATCACGTGACTAGTCACGGGATCATCTGTAGCCGACGCAGGCTTCCACATTGGACAAACACCAATCACCGATGGCGTCCGATCTCACGTGACGCTCCTGTGCGGTCATGTGCACTGTCACGTGATCTAACTTTCCTTCAAAAGGAGCTGAGAGGAAACACTCAGTGCTTCACAGCTGTTTCTACCAGAGACCTGTTCGGCATTACCCTCTTTCTTCTTGCTACAGTTTGGAACTCGACCACGGAACGTTACTTGGACTTGTCTTGGATTTCCCTTTGGATTCGACGTATCTTCTGCACCCTTGGAACTCTTGACCCCCCTTTCTGGCCCTGGAATTGCTCTGGATTACCCTTTTGTCTTGGCGAACTTCTAACCACACAATTCCTGTCTATCACGTTTTGCCTCCTGAGTCATTTGGGGTTCACCACCTGGACCTTGAATGGACTTGCTATCTGGTCACGCTCCGACTACCGGTGTGAGTTGGAGAAACTGCTGTACATCCCAGCCTGCTGTTGGTCTTCCCTCGTTGTCTATTCAGGTTTCCCACCTGTCCTATCATCCCCAGGGTAAGCTTTGTCGTTTTTCCTTGTTTGCTTGCACTGCCATTATTGTTCAAAGTATACCTGATCCTAACCTTTGCCTTACAGCACTCAGGGGTCCTTCCGGTGTTCCCGGTATCTGACTGACGACGCCACTCATCACCTGTGGCCTCAAAGATTGCTAGGGCAGTATACTTTACCTGCTCGAGCGGTACTTGGGGACGGAGGTAGTTTATAGCTGCACGACCATCAAGGCGGATCACCAAGATCAGAACATCATCAGAGGAGGCTTCCAGCAAAGATTTATTCATGGATTCTCATGGTTTTGTGGATTTGGTGCATCTTTACAGCAGCCAGATGAAGAACGAATGTCACTGGTTGGATTCTCTTCACTCTCTCTGTCCTGCACTCAGGTGAGGGGACTAGGGATTGAATTGTGTCTCTTGATATACAGCCAGAGTCCTGGGCAGATGTCTTTTCTTCATCTTTCTCTTCAGTTTCAGCTGCAATGGTTGACTTGTCAGCAGCTTCAAGGTTCAGAGTAGTTAACAGGAACTACAGCACAATGTCTACAATCTCTCCCTGCAGTTTACACAAAGGGGTGGTATGGTTGTCCTAACTGGACAACCAGCCCCACATTGGACTGGGATCCTTTCAGGCAAGCTGAAAGAGAAAGGACTGCAGAATTTTTGACTCCTCCCTCGCGTCCTGCCTTCTCAGAAACTCTGGAGCCTTGGCAGGGAATACAAAGGATTCCCAACAAAGCAAAACTTTCACTGAGATCGTTCATACCTAGAATGGCAGGATAAGACCTCAGAAACTATAAGCAAATGAGAAACCGTGAAAAATAAAGGAGCCCACCATTGTAACAGGATGGTGGCCCTTCTGTGCACTATTGAGTCTGGTTTAACAATCTGCTAGTAATAAGACTAACAAGTCACTAAGGTAAAACCACTGCCACCAGCCATTCAAGTAAACTTGCAATTGTAACAAAAATGTTGCAGGTACGTAAGAAAGGGGATACATTATATGTCCCTGCATTCCTCACAAGGTGGGGTGTGCTGGCTCACTTAAGACAATGTAAAGGGGATGTAAGTCCCACTTTACTTCTCGGGAGCAGTAGTTCACCCAAGAAGTAATAAGAGAATTAAAAGGAAGCCACTGCATTTAAAATGCTATTTGCTGCCATAGTATATTAAAGTCAGTCCAAAGCTATACAAAACTATAACTCCAGTCATACACTATGGAGATATATAAAAAGTTCACCCATAAAAAGAGGAAGAGCCTAGGTGAGAGGGGATAAAGATTCCAACTCACCGAGGGAAAGGTCAAATAATTACCAAGCACAAGCATAAAGTTCTGGGGTTGTCACAGGTCAGGAACATTTATCATAACAATGAAAATCTTACCTAAATGCCAACCGGATCCTGCTTCATCCACCCGAGGGAGACACATCAGGTAGCCTCCGCACCAACCTGCAGTGGATGGCTATCCATAAATGCTAGAACCATAAAATGTAATGATGTTGACTTGAAAGTTTAGTTCATTACAAAAAAGTATAACAGTAAAAGCTAATTTGACTTTTTTAGTTCCCCAAAATCAGATTTCATGAATCCAAATTAGATATACATCTAAAGCAAATTAAGTATAATAGTAATAGCTTATATGTGTAGTAATAAATATATAGCGCTTTATAATATTTATAGCGCTTTAGAGTATATAGCGCTTCAATAAATGTGATGGCATTTTGTTGCCAGAAAAATGTGGCACACACATATAGCCATTTTTATGTTGCCAGTATAACATCTGAATAGGTTGTGGGTGGCATGCAAGGTAAAGGATTTATAATGCAGCACAAAAGCTCAATGTGAAACTGCAAAGAGTAAAAGTGCACCATTTTTTTTCTCTTCTTTTGAATACCTCATGCATAGAAGACTACATTATTGAACAATATCTATATAACTGACTGACTTAATTAACAATTACTAATCACTAATGGTAACCTTAACATTATAATGTAGTCCCATGTAGAAAATGAGGTGAAAATACATATTCTGAAATTCGTTTTTCAAACATGCACTAACATTTTTATTTTTTCTTTCTTTTTCTGTGTTTGCAGAAAGCAGAAAGTATGCACGAAAGGAAATAACAATTGAAACAATTGTTCTGTGAGCAAAGATTCTATTGTGTAAAAGTAAAGGGTGATTCTGCCTTTCAACTTGATTGGAGGAAAGTGTCTTCAGAAATATCACGTAGGCATGTGGGTAGGTGCAGAGCTCTGCTAGGGGAAAACTGACAGAGGGAAGTTAGTTTGTGTTGGCTGGGCTCTGGTGATACATGATCTTGGTGTCACTGGCACTGGCTTGGAAGTTTTGCCGTGCATCCCAGACACCAGGATTACAGAGACAACTCATGCTGACTGGGCCTGTTCTTTGGAGGCGAGCAAAGGAAGGTCTTGTGTGGGAGAGAGCAACAAATATTTCTGGTAAGCAGACACAGTTTAAGTGAGGTTACTGTGTGCCGTTGTTTGACAAATGACCGATCTAAACATATCAGGTAGGCAGAGTAGCAAGGGAAACCCTCTGCATCTTGATTCGTCATGTGTACAATGCTAAAAAGCAAGTCATATGATTAAAAAGAAAAAAAGCTTGTTTGCTCTGTTTCTGTATTCTTTCTTTTTTTCTTTTTGTTGCAGATTATGGAAAATGCACATGGTAAGATTGTTATTGTGATTTATATTTGTTTGAAATACAAATAATATATAAAAGCAGAGGGTGTAGAGTTTTTTTATTTTTTTTTATTGCATTTGGGTTTGTATTTGTGACACAGCGGAGATTTATTCTCTTTGGTAATACATTTGCCATTTTGTCCATGCAGATAGAATAATAACCAAGAATAAGCAGTGATAAACAGGTGTGTCTGTGTGCCCTCCTTGGATGTTGTTCGAGGGTATCTAATATAATATAGATTGCTGGAGGTCCATGAGCCAGCAATGCCTATTGGCACCTTGATCACTGGTGTAGATAAATCAGTGATACCGGCCACAGGCTGTAGGTGGCACGCTATATAAAAGTGTTGGGTCCCCTTGTGTGTATAGGTCCAAGGCCCTCTATAGATCACTAGGAGGTATTCTAATAGAACGGAAGGTTTTGTTATAAAATAGGGAAGGAAACCATGCTCACTACTAAATAACCTATTACCACAAAATATCACCAGTAGTATATTTTACTAAATTCTCCAATATAATGTAACAAGGTATGGTCATTAGAATGATATGAGGCCAAACTCAATCTAAATGCAAGAATAAGTATTACCAAATTACTGCTCATCTTTTAGCAGTAAGAAAATACTGCCAAACCCCAAATTTACACAAAATATCCTACATACATGGTGCGATGGCCGGGAAAGTGGCTATAGGGCTCCTACTGGACGTGGCAAGTATGTCTCACACTAACATACGTGCATTAGAGGGAACACATTTCATGATAGCAGTGTGACACTAACAGTGAATTTTAGAATGTCTCAAATGGAGACCACATTCCCAGAGCTAGTGCAATATCTGGAGGCAAAGCTATATGCACATGGGACATTGTCATCATATAATGCCACAGAATGGCATGCCCACATCTATGGTGAAGTACAGAAAGAACCATTAGACAGCATTTTTGCAGAAGGCAGCATAATTCAGGTCTCCCTTTTGAGACTACTGAATGCAGCTGACAAGCATGCAGAGAAAAATTGTCTGATACTGTTATGTGCCAAGACATGGTTTATCCTAAATAGATTCCTGCGAATACAAGAAAATAATACCAAGCTGATTAGCAGGTTAAATGCTGATCTGGATGGAGCAAGTGAAAAAGAGGAAATGTTAAGAGCAGAATTGGAGGTATGTCAAAAGGACATACAGTTAAATCTCAGAGATCTTGACACTCAATTGTCTCAAAGCAAGAAGCTGTTTGAGGATAGTGAACAAGAACTGAAACACTTGAAAGCGTTGGTAGATCATATTAGACAAAACAAAGTTGAGGTTGTTTTGGACATGCAGGTTTTGCAAAAAGAACATTTTGAGAAAGAAAGTGATCTCTAAAATGCTGAACAGGAAATTGTTAAAATGTTTCAAGAAAGGGACATGAGAAACAAAGAATTCAATGAATGCCAATTGCAAATGGGCGATATGCAGGAGGTAATTAATAAGATGAGTGATGAAAACACATTTTTGCATAAGGAGGCATATAGGCTTCTTAAAATGTGCAAGGATTTGGAACAGCAAATATGCACTTCCAGGTCCCAGGATAGACGGCAGGGCAAAACATTGAATGGAGTTGAGGTCAATCCTATTTCTATACAGAGAGCTAGTGCCCCAGTGACTGGGCCGGTGACTGTACCTGGCTGCAGCGCCCTTGGGGGATTTGATACTCCTATTGAGGTCCGCCACAAATCCCATACACCTGAAACCATGGTTGAATCACAAAGTAGTGTAATTCCTTGTATAGCAACGAAGAGCCCCATAAAAATAGTGAAATCAATCAAAGCTCTGATAAAACCATTTAAAGAAGGAGGGGAGTCCTGTATAGAGGACCTCTTAGAAGCGGTGCATGATATATTTAAAGCCCTCCAGATACCTAAGGAACAATACAGGCAATACTTTCACTTAAATCTAGATGCTCCCACAGTCAGTATCATTAGAGGGTTAAATGAACAGCAGGACATGACATGGGCAGAGTTTGAAAAATAGATTAGACGTCATTTTTCTCATTTCCAATCATTGCAATAGGCAAAAAAGGTTGCATACACGATTATGACTGGGCCTAACACGTCACCTTGCCAGTTTTTGGAAGACTTAAAAAGAGATTTTTCTCGCTTTGATGTATCTTTTGATCCCAATTCCAATAAGTTTAACACTGCATACTTCTATGGGCTACAGAAAGACATCATATCACAGTTAGTCCATGGATTTGACTGTGACAATTCCCTTGAATGGATTGTACAACAAAGTACAAAACTATATGGAGTACTCTATTGCCCGGGTAGAGAAAATGATAAAATGAAAGACACTAGACCAAAATCTAAAGAACCCTCAGCAACAATGGTGGAGATCAGGCCAGCCAAAATGTCCCTTGAGTCTGCTCAAAGTCCAGGTAAAAATAATTTGACACCTGAACAAATGGGTAATCAACAAAGGTCGCCACTCCCTGCACCAAACTTTCAATCATATGATCCTGGTAATAGGGAGAGCTACATCAGCGCCAGGTACTTAGGAGACAGGCCCCGGGCAGGATATCGGCCTGATATGTCAAGTATGAATAATAATCAGAGATAAAGTCAGGATCAAAGAAATTATGGTCCCTACCAGACATTGGGGACACGGAGCAGATTTGACCCTAACACCATGATATATGATAATCAGGATAGACCCCAATACGTGAATCGATTTGCTGAAAATGGGAATCAGCATAGGGGAGAATACTCACAAAATGAGAGACAAGACATGATGCAGAATATGAATTATGCTCCACGTCAATACAATGAATCAACACCACCAGGGGACTATAACCAAAGGATGGGTGCACCCTGCTTCCCTACACATATGAATCAAGAGTTCAGAAGCAATCCCAATAGAAATCATTCTCCTGAGAGATATCAGAATAGATTCAATTAGGGAGAAAACAACCAATATCGATCTAGGCCACAGAGAGAAGATTCTAGGGAGATTGAAAGATTCCAGTGTCTCGAGGCCCAAGTGAAAATGTTGGCTGAGCAAATAGGAAAACTCTGTACAGCACAAAAGCAGTCATTAAAGGAGGGGGCAGAAAGCCAAGGCAATGACCTGTTGGTTTCTGATAAGTGACTAAATGTTGTGATACCTGCAATGCTAAGAAAACAGATTACCCTGATTTGATTTTGCATAATGACTCTGAGATGCTTAGTGATTCAAAAATGAAAATAGCGGCAAATGAACATGTGACAGAAATAGCAAATACATATAAAAAAGAAGTTTGGTTTATCCTAGAGCTTAATCAAACAATAGACATTTGCACAAATGAAAAAGAAAAACATGAATCTCCAAAAGAACAAAGGGACAGATTCAAGAAAGACAGCTCATGCACGGGTAATACAAGTGAACAGGGAGTAAGTGGGGATGCTATAACTCCTTCCCTGGGCAATCAAAACACTAACCAAACACAGGCAGAAAGAATAAATACTCCAAAGGAGGGTACAGATCAATCACCTGAAGAGTTCTTTGAGCCTCAGTTCTTTGAAGAAGTTAAAAAGACTGGTACCATACCAAATAACCACAAGTGCACAGAATTAGAAAATGGCAAATTACCAAGTGATGTTTTTACACATGTTCAGTTGGAGGATTGTAGTGTGACCTCTGATGATCCCCGGATGGATGGGCGAACAGTGGCCACATTCCAAAAAACCTCTAAATATGGGGAAATGAATAAAGTCTCTCACACAGAAATGGACAGAAAGGAGGGAACAATGTCTATCCATTTATCAATGTCCATAGCCAAAAGTGAAAAAGGCCTGAGAAAGGTGAGTCCGGAAATCAGTAAGAATTCACACTTTTTATGTGTATTAGAGGAAGTTGGAGACAGGTATTATGCTCCCATCACTGTGGAAGAGAAATGCAATACATTTGCGATGATTGACACTGGCGCACAAGCCAAAATGATGTCAAAGGAATTGGTAAAAAGTATCAATGAAGGGAGATACCCACAGAATCAGATCACAGTAAGACAAAATGAAGGTCCAGTGCATAATTTTAACGGTGAGGAGGTGCCTATTATAGATGTTACCGAAGTTGACATAAAGATAGGAAAACACAGATTGAAACAGGAGGTATTGATCACATCTATTTTTGAAATTCCATTTTTGATGGGGACAGGCTGCCTGAAAAGATTGTCTCCTCTCATAGATGGGGTGAACGGAGTACTGTGGTCCTTAACCGAAAGCATTGAGCCCTAAGAAAATAAAATCACAAAACAGCAGCATAAATGAATGCCACATGATGCCAAAACAAATGATGCAGTGGAGGTATACCTCCAGAATAGCTGTATACCTAGCGTTACTGTCATTTTGATGTATCAAGATAAAATACAAAGTGGGTAGGAAAGACAATCTGTGTAGATTTATATAGACCCTAGGAAAAAATGGCAAACTGAAATAGATGAGCACACATTGCGCTTCTATTTAAAAGAAAAGAAATGCAAACAGAATACTACTCCTAAAACAGACACAGAAAAACACATTACCAATCTTACTGAAATACACATGGAAAATGAGCAATCATGGGTTCACATTGGTACAAATGACCATTCTAAAGTGATAAATCCCACTTTAGTGCTTGAACAGGAAAGGAGCTTTATTAATGAGGAATTACTACAGAAAATAATGGAGAGGGAGGATATCCCACAGTTTAGAATTAGAAACCAATATGTCTCTGGTTTGGACAGTCCAGACTTTGAAAACCGAATTGCAGGCAGATACATGCTAAAGATTAATATTGGGCAGAAAACAATTTACCATAATGTGTGGATAGTGAGTGGAACACAAAATGACTTTTACATGGGCAATGATATCATGCACAGAATGTGTATGGTGTTAGATTTCCTTAATCAAAAAATATGGTCACGGCTAGGTGGGCCTGCACCTGAATCTGAAGACAAAAGAAAGACTTATCATTGCGCACAACTGGTCCCATATGCAATTGAATTACAGGTGAGGAAAGATACTATTATTCCTGCATTCACCAAGCAGGTTGCAATAATGCTAAAGTGCAAGAATGGACAGCAAATGAAAGATGCTGATGCATTTGTGTGTTTAAATGAGTCCATGAAGCAACAAGGCCTGGATTAGGAATACACCCCATTGATACATGTTGGAGAAGGATCTGTCAAAATTATGGTGAATAATAAAGGACATCAGGATATTCATTTAGAGGAAAATTCTTCATTAGGGATGGCCATACAAAAATCACATTATACTGCAGATTTCAATAACATGGTAATTGGAAATATCCCTGAAAGGTATGTAGATGCAATGGATGTATTTCCAGAATATCTGGATTCTCAGCCCAAAGGGATCGTTAAAATTCAATCTGTGTAACCTTATGATTCAAATGAGACAGTGTGCTGTCACATAGAGGATTATATAGTATTTGACTTAAATGAAAATGAAACAGAAAATCAGCACATTGAAGTGGAAGTTGATATGCCAAAATATTTGAAAGTGGCAGCTTTACAGAGAGACACAGCCACACAGTTGGAAGAAAGCACAGAGATTCCTAACCTGGAGGATTTCCCAGAATTTTTAAAAATGGTAGAGGAGCAGATTTTGTCAGCAGATGCATGCAATAGCGATGAAGATAAAAATGAATTGAGGAAAATGTGTATGGAATTTAAAGATGTCTTTGCTAAAGATGCATATGATTGTGGCCTAACTAATTTACATGTTGCCATATTACCGGAAGGGTGTAATAGAAATCCAGTATACCGGTTACCACTGCCATGTTTAGTGTCACTGGCAGAGAAAATTAAAAACTTGGAGTCTCGGGGAATTATCAGACCCATTCATAGCACATCCAACACTCCTATTTTGGGTGTGTTAAAGCCAAATGGTCAATGGCATCTGTGTGCAGACTTGAGAGAATTAAATAAAAGAGTGCCAGTGTCTAGATGGCCACTGCCATTCATTAATCAAGGCCTTGCTCAGGTCCATGGCTCAAAGGTGTTTACTACATTAGATCTCACATCTGGATATTGGTGTGTGCCATTGGCAGAGGATATTCAGAATGTTTGCAAAGGTAGCGGGCGCCCCTCTCTCGACAGAACAAGGCCTGATAACCTGTTCAGTGGTTATTAACCACTTGAGAGTTCGCAGCCACTGCTTTTACTCACTGTGCCTTTCACAGTTGGGAAATATCCATTTGCATATCAGTCTTTGTCCTGCCCAGGGGCAGTCCAGCACCGAAATGCAATGGCAATTCCAACCTGAACAAGAGTACCACCAGCAACCCCATACACGTGTTTCACCCTTGTTGGGGATCATCAGTGAGGTGAAGCTGATGCCTCTCTAAGCACAGTGAGAGGGAGACCACGTCTGGTTGCCCCCAGGAGACCTTGGGTTACCAATCCCAGGTTCCTTGAAATTTAGTTTGCAAAGGTAGCGGGCGCCCCTCTCTCGACAGAACAAGGCCTGATAACCTGTTCAGTGGTTATTAACCACTTGAGAGTTCGCAGCCACTGCTTTTACTCACTGTGCCTTTCACAGATGGGAAATATCCATTTGCATATCAGTCTTTGTCCTGCCCATGGGCAGTCCAGCACCGAAATGCAATGGCAATTCCAACCTGAACAAGAGTACCACCAGCAACCCCATACACGTGTTTCACCCTTGTTGGGGATCATCAGTGAGGTGAAGCTGATGCCTCTCTAAGCACAGTGAGAGGGAGACCACGTCTGGTTGCCCCCAGGAGACCTAGGGTTACCAATCCCAGGTTCCTTGAAATTTAGTTTGCAAAGGTAGCGGGCGCCCCTCCACTGAACAGGTTATCATGTCTGTTCTTGCGAGAGAGGGGCGCCCGCTACCTTTGTAAAACTATTTGTCTAAAACTATATTGACTAAACTACTGAAGCTGAATACACCCTGGAAATGGGAAAAAGAGCAATCTGAGGCAGTTGCTAAAGTAAAGGAATGTCTTATAAAGGCACCATGTTTCACATACCCCATAAAGAACAGGGGTTTCTTTACAGATATAGGTTTCTCTGAACATTGTATGTTGGCAGTGTTATCTCAAAAACATGATTTGAATCACAAAACCATTGTTTATGCAAATAAGGCATTTTCTCAAGTTGAAATTAAATTCAGTGAATGTGAAAAGGCCCTTTTGACCACTGTGTGGGCGTTACAGCATTTCCGCCCCATTATTCAGGGAGAAAAGGTAATCATTGAAATAAATCATCAGCCATTGCAATGTTTAGAGAGTAAAAGAATTAGTTGAGGCAACCTAGAACATTCCAGAATTACTTCATGGACATTGGCATTACAAGGCTTTCCCGTAGAAGTGAGGTATGGCCAAAATAAAAAGAGCACAGTTGCTCAAGGATTGGCACATTTACATGACTGTGCAGCTGAACAGTATCAAATGAAGTAGAAATGGAATCTAGTTTGCAGGAGTTTGAACAATCACCACACAAAGCTTTTGATGAAAAGACATGCAAGGATTTGCCAACTGTATATGTTGACGGTTGTGCCTTTCACATTGAAAATGACAGTAATAAACAATTGGTATCAGGAATAGGAAATGTCTGGTTGAAATGTGGAGACATTCCTAGTATAGGGATGAGAATTGGTGCTAGGAGTAGTCAAGTAGCGGAATTGGCAGCCATTTATAAAGCAATTACTACTGCAGTTGATAATAAATTTAGTGAAATTGTCCTGGTGACAGATTCTGATTATGCATGAAATAGCTTTGTGGAATATTTGCCTGGCTGGAAAGAAAGAGGCATGATTACGTACAATAAAAAGCCCCTCAAACATGGAAAAATGATACAGACCATAGACAAACTCGTGTCAGAGAATGATTTAACAATATATTGGAGGACAATTTGTGGACATTTAAAAACTCCAGGAGAAGATAAGGAGGGAAATGATAAGGCAGATAATTTGGCCAAAATCGGGGCTATGATGGGAGAGTTGCTACCTATTGAACACTTACTTGGTGAAATACAGATTGATGCAGTTACACACTCTAAGGCTCCAAAAGAGGTAGAACAACCAGTAGTGCAATGGATTTATGATACACCAGATCAAGACCTGATTAAGGCACAAAAAGATGATCCAATTTTGGGAATCTATTATAATCATTTGATAGACCCTGAACAAAATCCTTTAACTGAAAATGATTGTGCAGGAAAAGAAGAGTTGAGGGTCTATGAAAGAATAAAAATACAAATCAGACTACAGGATGGACTCATGATTAGGGAATCCATAACAGGACAAATACAGTGGGTGGTACCCCTTTCATTCACATGATGCAATAACTGCAGGACACAGAGGTTCACAAAAACATTACAGATAATGAAAGATTATGCTTACTGGCCACGTATGTCCCAAGATGTGGAATTATATACTAGCGGATGTCTAGTATGTGCCCAATTTAAACCTGCATCACCAATGCATAGAGCTCCACTGATGAAAAGAGGGTTAACACTTCCATGGTCTGATTTGCAAATAGACTATGTAGGGCCTGTAAAAAGGTCGAGCGGGGGGAACCATTATATTTTGAGTGTGAATTGTTTGATGTCAAAATGAATAGAGTGTATTCCTGCGTCAGATTGTAGCGTGCAAACAGCAGCTACATTACTGGTAAATCATATATTTTCAAGGTTTGGGTTACCACAAAGAATAGAATCAGATAGAGGAAGTCGTTTTACAAGCGCTTTAATGAGTAAGGTGTGGCAGATACTGGGGTGAAAAGAAAACTGCATATTGTATACAGACCCGCCTCTTCTGGGGGTGTTGAACGTTACAACAGGTCTGTTGTTGATATATTGAAGAAGTTTGTAGCAGAGGCAGGTTCCAGCTGGGATTTACATTTACCTCTGGTTTTGATGGCAATCAGATCAACTCCTGCCAAATCAACAGGTATCAGCCCTCATGAGGTATTGACAGGTAGGAAAACGGTGTTGCCACAAAAATTGCTATACAGGACACATGAACAGACAATTGTAAGCACATCTACAGTTCATGAATATATGTTCATGATATATGGAAGAACTGAGGAAGCATTTACAACATGCATTTGCTTTTGTGCAGTGGAATTTGGAAAGGGCTGCTGACAGTGCAAAATCAGATTATGACAAAAAGGCATCTGTGAAAGAGTGTAGTGTAGGGGACCAGGTGTATAAATTTCATTTTGGAAAAGGTAAACAGAAAAATTCTAAATATCTGGCGGCCTGGCAGGGGCCATTTCAAATCATAGATAAGGTGTCTCCAGTGGTATATAAAATATTAAGAACAGAGGGTGAAACGGTAACAGAGCAATTTGTTCATGTTAACCAAATGAAGCCCTGTCATCCCGAACATGAAGTCAGGAGGCTTGAGCAAGTGGAAACAGCTCAAGTGCCCTGAATACATGAAAGAAAAACACATATTACCCTTCATAATATCCAATACCAGAGAAATAAAAATAGATGTAATTCTTGTTATGAAATAGATGTAAATAAAAATATCATAGGTGATAAACATTAACAAAAAGGGGGCTGAAGTAGATGGTATTATTTTATTACAAGGTTGAAATATGTTTAATATATAATGATGTTTTGTGTATATATTTGTTTTCTCTCTAACATGTACTTAGTTTCAGAGACCAAAGAAAAAGGGCAAAATGTTTTGGACTAAATATTTTATTTTTGGTAAAAAGGGTGAAGTTGGCAGTTTTCTATTTCATTTAGAACAATTAACAAATATTTTCGGTCGGAGATATAGGACCGGAGGACACGAGAGATGATGGAGTCCTAGGGTATGAGGGAAAAAATTCAGAAAAAGACCCGGACAGGGGCGAAGACCAAACCTGTAAAACGGATATCATTGATGATGGTGCCAACAACATGGATGACAATGCTGATGATTGTAGGGAATCTCAAAACTATGGGAGCACAGGTTGTCATTGAGCCTGGACCAACATCTGCAATTGTGGTGGAAGAAGCGCGTGGATTTATTATGAGCAATAGAAGGATGATCTTTCAGAATATTTATATACCTTTGAATCCTGATAGTTTGATGGTAAAACGATTTAACAAAACTGGGATCATTTCCGATCAGACTAAAGAGGGGCTAGAGTTAAGATAAGAGGACACCAAGCAGTCAATAAGAGATATGTTGGGGCAATTGGAAAAAAAACATTTGTGAATTCAGCGGACATAAAGAAAAAGAGAGGAAAAAGAGGAGCAGTAATGCTTGCGGTCTCATTGGTAATGTCTATTATTGGAGCTATAATAGGTACTACAATGTCAACAGCCAATGCCATTTCAGTAGGGACACTGAGTACTAAAACACAACAGTTGAGTTATGACTTGGAAATGATACGAAAGACTTTGGATGGAATTAGAGGCGGATTGGATGAACAAATGAAGTTTATCAATGAAACTGCGGTAATACTAAATGAACTGGCTGAAATTGTACAGCATACCACTAAACTGATAATTAAGCATGATCGGATGTTTAATGAAATCCTGAATGTAATAAATCCTGTTGATAAATTGTTACATGAGGGAAGTCCAAACTGCAATTTCCAAATTAATTCAAGGACATATACCGTTATATTTTGTTTCACAAGATATTATTCGTCAAATGATAAAACGATTAACCAGAAGGGAGAATGATATGGTACACGTGAACATTGCAGTTGAAATGGGCAATGCAATGCCCTTATATGTGAATTTGGAAACAATGGAAATTGGGTTTTTGCTGTGCATCCCTTATATAGCTCCTGAACTTATTTATCAAACTAAATGGGTACATAACGTGTGATTTTGGCAAGAAGATAAATACATAAAAATTAAGACTCCAAAGGTGGTGACATTTCAGTCATGGGAGCCTGAAGTTTACTTGATCCAGAACCTGGAAACATGTATAAAATGTAAAGAACAAAATTACATGTGTCCAGGTAAACCATTTCTTCTTGATGCTACAGATGCTATTTGTGGTTTGAAATCTGATCCAGGTCTATCAGGAGGATGTGAAGTAGTCATTAGCAATCTGGGTGGTGAGGAATTAGCACAAGGTAAAATGGTCAAAAATAAATGGTTGGTCAGCACCTGTATGACGAACTTAACGATGATGCACTTAAATCATGGGACATTTGTTGTCAAGCAATTGAAATATAATGTATTTTACTTACAGGTTCCAAAGGATAGAGTTGTTTTTATTGGGGGTTTAACGTTGTTCCATATTACAAATGATATTTGGGAAAGTCAAGTGGAAAATATTGAGTTTTTTCAAAAGGATACATTCCCAATAGACCCAGATGTGGAGTTCCTATTGAATCACAAAGAAAAACACACTATTAGAATGAATCTGAGAAAGAACAATAATACAGGTAGTAGCCTAGGTATAATAGAAGTGGAAATGTTTATTTGGGGAACCTGGGTGGAATGCACTATGGTGGGTTTGGCTATTGTAGTGTTGGTGATGGGAGGATGGTTAATCATGTTGTCTATAAAGATGAAGATGTTGTTTATGATATTGGCAATGGTAGGGAATGAAAGATATCCCAATACGCATACATTTTAGAAAAAGAAAAGCACAAACTGAGTTCCCTCCAAATGTGGATTTCAATATTGCCAAATTGTCGGAAAAAGGAAGGGTATGTAGTAATATATATAGCGCTTTATAATATTTATAGCGCTTTAGAATATATAGCGCTTCAATAAATGTGATGGTATTTTGTTGCCAGCAAAAATGTGGCACACACATATAGCCATTTTTATGTTGCCAGTATAACATGTGAATAGGTTGTGGGTGGAATGCAAGGTACAGGATTTATAATGCAGCAAAAAGCTCAATGTGAAACTGCAAAGAGTAAAAGTGCACATTTTTTTTCTCTTCTTTTGAATACCTCATGCATAGAAGACTAACTGACTGACTTAATTAACAATTACTAATCACTAATGCTAACCTTAACATTATAATGTAGTCCCATGTACAAAATGAGGTGAAAATACATATTCTGAAATTCGTTTTTCAAACCTGCACTGACATTTTTATTTTTTCTGTCTCTTTCCGTGTTTGCAGAAAGTATGCACAAAAGGAAACAAAAATTGAAACAGTTGCTCTGTGAGCAAATATTCTATTGTGTAAAAGTGAAGGTTGATGCAGCCTTTCAACCTCATTGGAGGAAAGTGTCTGCAGATATATCACGTAGGCACAGTGGGTAGGTGCAGAGCTCTGCTGAGGAGAAAATGGACAGAGGAAAGTTAGTTTGTATTGGCTGGGCTTTGGAGATAGATGATCTTGGTGTCACTGGCACTGGCTTGGAAGTTTTGCCGTGCATCCCAGACACCAAGATTACAGAGACAATTCATGCTGACTGGGCCTGTTCTTCTGAAGCGAGCGAAGGAAGGTTGTGTGTGGGAGAGAGCCACACATATTTCTGGTAAGCAGACACAGTTTAAGTGAGGTTACTGTGTGCCGTTGTTTGATGAAAGACCGATCCAAAAATATCAGGTAGACAGAGTAGCAAGGGAAAACCTCTGCATCTTGATTCGTCATGTGTATAATGTTAAAAAGCAAGTCATATGTTTAAAAAGAAAAGAAAAGTGTGTTTGCTCTGTTTCTGTATTCTCTCTTTTTTCTTTTTGTTACAGATTATGGAAAATGCACATGGTAACATTGTTATTGTGATTTGTATTTGTTTGCAATACAAATAATATATAGAAGCAGATGGTGTAGAGTTTTTTTGAATTTGTTTTATTGCATTTGGGATTGTATTTGTGACACAGGGGAGATTTATTCTCTTTGGTAATACATTTGTCATTTTGCCCATGCAGATAGATTAATAACCAAGAATAAGCAGTGATAAACAGGTGTGCGCATGTGTGCCCTCCTTGCATGTTGTTGGAGGTTATTTAGATTGCTGGAGGTCCATGAGCCAGCAATGCCTATGGGCACCTAGATCGCTGGTGTAGATAAATCAGTGATACCGGCCACAGGCTGTAGGTGGCACTCTATATAAAATTGTTGGGTCCCCTTGTGTGTATAGGTCCAAGGCCCTCTATAGATCACTAGGAGGTTTTCTAATAGAATGGGCAGTTTTGTTTATGATGGGGTTATAAGATAGGGAAGGAAACTATGCTCACCACTAAATAACATATTACCACAAAATACCACCAGTAGTATATATTACTAAATTCTCCAATATAATGTAACAAGGTATGGTCACTAGAATGATATGAGGCCAAACCCAATCTAAACGCAAGGATAAGTATTACCAAATTACTGATAATCTTTTAGCGGTAAGAAAATACAGCTAACCCCCAAATTTACACAAAAATATCCTACATATGGCATAATGTTAAGCCAATAAAGCACAGATAACAAGGTATGATTTAAAAGAAATAGTTTCTTCCAACCAACATCTTTGAGTAAAAGTCATTATCAATTCAAAACCGGAATTTATGCCTGGTTTGAATAGCCATTACTTTGGAAGAAATATGCACCCACCATTTGCTGATGATGCCTTTGCTTTCATGCACGCTGGTTTAATTCAGTTACTTTATTTAATTCTAATCTTAGAGTGAGGGGGTGAGAAGAGAACATGTGCATGTGACTCAAGAACACGAGGGGTATTTCCTGTTTAATTTTAAACTAATTAATTTGTCTGTTATTTGAATCAGGCAGCCTCGCCCATCAGGTTTGTGCTTCTCTTGGCAATTAGTGAAAATGTAACATGACTGCAACTGTGCCATGCTCATCTGCAGTCTCCTACGTCTCATGTTAGTAACACCAGTACCTTAAAAACTCAGGCACTGCACTGATGGATGTGGGAGATGTGCATCTTCTGTGGTTTTCTCATCCAGAGCTGTGTGCCACCGGACAAGGAATCACAGTTTCATTACTTCTAAGATGGCCACCAAGCTTTAAGGATTGCCATTCCAAACTGGCTAATCTGACAAGAACAGTCGAAGACAACACAATCTGCTGCAGCCTTCCATGAAGCAAAGCTCCTAGACAAGTACTTCAGAGTAAAGATGGTGTGCAACAACCTAAAACCCAAAAGAACATTAAAAGAGACAACAGGATTGAATTCAAGAAAATAGAATTTCGCCCAAACACAGTCGGAATTTCCTTGATGACATAAATGCTCTCTAATGGGCATCTACATTTTCAATATTCAGTGGCATGCTGGCTGTTTCAGCAACTTGTTAAAACTTGTAAAAACAGCCAAAATATCTTATAAATATTTTGAGTAAAATTCATAATTCACAATTTCAAGCCATTAAACGTTGCTACTGCCAACTGCTCCAAAATCATAAACGAACATCTAGGTTTCGCAACTGTTCATCAAAGGCCTGTTGTTAACAATAACGGGGCTGCATTAGATATAGAAAACAATAATCAAATGCAAGATGTTTTTTATCTTTGTGATATTCGAGGTAATAGCTAATCTCAGCCTGAATGGTAGAATAGTTGATTACTTTCTGAAGTCCTTTTTGGGTTTCCATTTCTATGAATTGGTGAATCAGTTCTTCGGATTGGCCGTGACTTGGCTCCATAAAGAATCCCAGGTGAAATGTTAATTTCATACATATTTAAAAGAGGGACAACAGCTCAAATGTTAACATGGCAGAGATAAAATTCCACAAAACAAGTTTTTACATGTTTTGTCACAATTGTTCCCTCTGCAATATATGCATAAACCAAATTATCAGGTTGATTGAACATTTTCAATACGTTTCAGACACACCAGACATGATTCCAGGTGTTATGGTTTTTTTTACAATGGACATTGTTAGCCTTAGATGTGTTAATAATCAATATCTCAAAGTATATAACAAAAGAGCATCTATGGAACTGTGCATACATTTGTTTGTGGATAAAGATTCAAAATATGGAGGTATAAACAAATACACAGGACTAGATGGAAGATATGCAATGCATACATTTAGAAAGTCACACCTAAAAATGTCTGTTTCTAATTCATGCTATGTGGACATACAATGAGTGTACTTTACACGAGTACCATGGCAGTGCTTTGCGGTAAACATCTTAATAACCTTTGAACATAGCCTCATTTTTTCGAGACATTTGAATAAAAAAACAACAGCAACTTCAGAATGTTTGATGAGATCCCTATAATGTATCTTGTGCTGCAAACGAGCATGATTCACAATGCAATGCTATTTAAAAATGGACAAAACATCAATACAATTGGTAGAGGCCATAATATAATTATCAAATATTTGTGCTCATATATTCAAAACAATTCTTTGTGCCCATTACAATGTCTGGGTTTTAGATGCAGCAGAAGTGTGTCTAGTCTATTCTAACCCCCTGCCATAAAGGCAGGCATGTGAATATGCATTTGATTGTATGTGAGAAGGCTCATATCCCTCCATCAACAATGGTACCTAGGGGTGATGTCTCTTTTGTGGATAAAAGGAGAGCGGGGCATACAACGTCCTGTCAATTATGCAGTGGTGGACTGGACTACAAGGAATTCTGGAGATTTCACAGTGGGCCTCTGAATCGTGGGCCTCCTTTATGTGGGTATCTTCTTGTCCTGCTCCTCTTAACATCTCTCACTTGCACTCTGCCCCTAGCTACCATTCCCCATCACACCCACACCCCCTTGAAGCAAAAGATTTGCTATATAGCTTCCAATATGCAATTGCTGACACCACTCTTCAAATCAAAGGTTATATGACATGTTTTTGCTATGTTTTACAACTTTTTTTTTTATAAATCCACGTATGGGCAAATGTGCTTTAAAATTCATTATTTAGACCACATTTCTCCATATCTTCTTAAGGGAGAAGCCCCAACTCGTGCTTAGATGAGTTGGGCTTGCACGCCTATTCTGAAATGGGACCATTTTGAAAAACCTTTCCAGGGCCACTTTTAGAAAGTAATCCTACACGATTTTAGCATGCAGTTGGGTCATCCCCTCCAAGATTAAAAGGATTCGAACAAGCTGAGTGTTGCTGTAGTGAACGTCTATTTTACCCGCTTGCAATTACACAGTAACTGTCCACGGAAGGAAGCTGAACCACTTCCAGCAAGAGATGCTAGGCGTCTAAGGATCATTCTAAAGTCATCCTTCAGTGCTACATCTGGCATAACAGCACGAATGCGAATGTCTGCAACCTACTTTGAAATGAGCAGGTGTGATTGCCTAACACTTCAAATGTTGCAATGTACATTCGCCAAGGGATCCAAATAGGTTAGCAGATTGATATTGTGATTCGTTAGTGGCCATTACTGTAGCCTAACTCTCTGCTACTGCTTCTCGGGATAGTGCAAAGGGAAATGCTTAGCCTCCAGGGTGACAGTTCTAGCAGCTGTATCCATTAGCACCCCTTGTTGACCATAATATATAGCAATAGCATTAGCTCAAGACGCGGGCATGATCTCACACTATTAGCTAAGGGGACGATCCTAAGAAGACAATTGTTCGGAAAACCGAATAGTGTAGATGTAAGAATGTATGCCGATCAAAGATGCTTCAAACTCGTGGAGCAAACAATTGTAAATTTATATCAAAAACCAGCCAGTTCACATGAATATATTTAGTGCCAAGCAGCAAGGTGATCTGCATTTTTTATGTTTCCATTTAAAATGGTGATGTATATTTATTTGCTTTGCTTTTTAAGAATAGGTCGGACACCTGCATATGGTTCTGTAAGTAAAAATCAACATAAATGTGCACACTTCAGTATGTTTCAATGCTTAACTCAGCCAGACAGAAGAGTCATCAACCATCCCTTAATACCTGCTTTTAACTGAGTATTTGTGATACCGGAAATGCTTTTTGGAGGACAGGGCCCCTCCTTGTCCTACTACTTCTCTATGTATGTTTTTTATATGGTGTCTGCATCTGAGGTCCAGTCTGGATCTATGGCATTGCAGAACTTAGTGTATCCTTTTGGTGAATAACACCCATAGGATACCGTTACAGCACCCTTGTACCTCTTATGTGTGATTTTGGCAGAGCAGGGTATGGGCTGGTGGCACCTATATGCTGCTGACTTGGCAGTGGCTCTGAGTGCCCTCCATTTCTGGGGCACCCAGGCTCTGCCATGGGAATCAATGGATTCTTGAAGAAAGTCAAAATGCCTGCCGTAGCCCCCTGGTTACTGTTGCCTTTACACCTTGTCTCCCAAAGTCCTGGGAAACCCAGACTCTTTCCCTTCCCCTGACTGGCTGTTGGGTGGAAGACCCATATATGGCTCTGTGGCTGCCTCCTGTCAGACTGACTGGAGGCTTCCCAGGGACTGTGTGTTGTGGGTACACTCTTGTGGTGAGACCTTTATGAATGGAGTCTGAAGTCAACTCACATTCTTTGTTTTGGGTGTCTGGTTTAGATGTGTATGTGACACAATGACTGCAACAGCCCTGACTGAAACTGGAATTAATGCAGTGTGTGTAGTGTTCTGAAAGTCTGGGTTCTTACTCCAATCCACTTTATATGTTATGGGTGTCTGGGGGGTGAATGGCCTGAATGCCTGTGAGCCAGATTGGCTGTCTGCCTGCATGAATGCATTTGTGAATGATTGGCTGCCTGAGCCTGGCTCAGCCTGAGTGAATGGGGAACAAATGTGTATAACTAGGGACCTCTAACTCACCAACGTGTTCAGGCGCTGAAGTTGAATCCAAGGCATACCAAATTTTTTCCCTAGAAGCCAATCTGGAGGAAGAAGTCTGGTGTTGCATTTTCTTCATGAAATCTGAAAGCTGCCGTGTTCTTCCAAGGACCTGGATAGGAAACCTTTTCCCGAGCGAAGAGGGACAAGCTTGCACCTGCTACTGTTCATCAGAAGGACCCTGGAAGCCAGTTGTGTGTGCCTACTGTCGGGAGAAGGGGTTTTCATGAGTCCAGAAGAGGAGTGCTTGGTCATCTTGAGTGAAAGAAGTCCAGTTGTGTCACCCAGCATCCAGACGTGTGTTTGTGACCGCCGGAAGTGTTGGGAAGGGGACATGTTCTTCCCACACCCTGAGGCACCCCAGTATGAGACAAAAGCCATTATCAGTAATGTAAGAGACCAGGGGCCACAGGGGTGCCCTTATTGGCTTTCTTATGATTATAATAGTGTGTCATTTGTAGGTGTAGCATGCATGCCGGAATAGCAGACCTCTTAGATATTATCAGCCATATTGTGGCACACAGCTTATAAATGGCATGCCAGTCAGCACCCCAGGCCTAGGCCTCGAAATTGAGAGCAGGAATAGGTTGTATGCCAAGCACTGATGAGAACGCTCACAGCTACACCGATCCAAGAAACCCTTCATTTTCCCAAAATATTACCAACCTTCATGCCCTGGGAAGATTGTGCCCTGCAAGCCCACAAGGAGGGGGGCTGGTGCATGTGAACAGCGTGATCCCATGAGAAGTAGGGCACGGCCTCCAACCCCGACCAGCCCTAATCCTAAATTATAGCAACCAAATGATAACCCCAAACCACTGCCCATAAACTGCTGGACCCCCGATCGATGAAAACATCAGAAAGAAGGACTCTCCTGCCTTCACTCTTAGGTCTCGTGATTTGTGCTGTGGGGTGCAAGGTGAAGTGAAATTATAGCCCAGAAGGAGGGTGGGAGACCTTGGAGGAATGCTGGCCTGTCTGGAAGCTCGTGAAGTGTGTGTGAGTTAGGATGACTGCGGCTTTCACACCTTGCCCCAGACTGCTTTGTGCCAGGTGCCCTGTTGCATAGCGATAGATGTGTTTTTCTAGTTGGTAATATAATTGTTACTTGATCATTGGCTCACCGATGATGACTGCAACATCGCCCACATGAAAGAAGATGGACGGATCTGGCAGAGACCAATGGCCTAGTATCCCTATGGAGCAGGTAACCTATGCATACGTTCTCACTAATCAACACCGCAGGATCTAGTGTATGTAATGACGTGACTAGTGACACTGTGTATTGTTATAATGTACTGCACATGCCAAAGTTGTCAGAATGTTCTGCTGAAGCAGAATTCTTTGTTGAGGCTTTTTCCTTCAATATGGACAAAATAAAACGTGTTATCCTCGCAAGAGGTGTATTGGGCTTTTTTTCCTAGTGGGTTGTATTTTTTCTGGTGCAAGCATCTAGTGGGCTTTCCTACATTTGGTGACCCTGATGTGCTAAAAGTGACCCCCGCGATGACGGAGGCTTCCATGCCACTTCTCTGGAGCGGCCATGCCCACCTACAGTGACCAGTCCCAAGCATGGAAAATCGCAGAGGTGTGTGCTGGAGCCATTTTTACAGAATTCCTGTCTGCATTTTGAAGTGGGGCGCGGCTCTGAGAAGAGTGCAGGACATTATTGGGACCCTATGACGGAGGAGCTCACGTGAACATGTAGATGCGAGTACACCCCTTGCGAGGGATAACAACGAGGGGTAGCAAGGGCGGGGGAGTGTGGCATGCATGAGTGAAAGTAAGGTGTGTTAAGGCCACGTGAAGTTCACATTTTTCATTATTACTTTTTGGATATTTAAAAGGATTTCATGGAGGAAAGCACAAGTGTAGTGAGGGAAGATGATGGTGCCATTTGTTGTGTGATTTTGTGATAAGAAGATTAAAGGAAAACATTAGGAGCTCCATATAATTTGGATGTGTGTGTGTGTGAGTGTGTGTGTGTGTGTGTGTGTATATGTGTGTGTGTGTGTGAGAACACGCAGACGTGACTACACCCCTTGCCAGGGATAATAACGAGGCGTAGGGAGAGCGGGGGTGTGTGGAATTGCATGGATGAAAGTAAAGTGTGGCAAGGCCAGGCGGTGAAGTTCAGTTTTTTTATTATTACTTTTTGGATTTTTTTAAGGATTTTATGGAGGAAAAACAGGAGTGTAGTGAGGGAATATGATGGTGCTATTTGTTTTATGACTAGAAGATTAAAGGAAACATTATGAGCTCCATATAATCAGTGGGCTCGGTGGAAGTAGTGGTTGTTTTTGCTTGTTATTTTAACTTGTTGTTTTGGTGTATTATGATTTTTGTTTATTAGGTGGAGGCCAGAGGTGGGCCAGTGTTGATATTCTGTTTTAAGAGTGTGGTGCAGTAGCATGTGTGTGTGAGAGAAAAGGGGGGGTGACTGGGAAGTGGGGACAGTGGACCGATAGTGACTTTTTGTAATTGAAGTGTGCAGCATATTCTTGCAAGGAGTGGGCTTTCCAGGTCCTTGCAACTTGCAAACATGGGAGGGTGAACACCAATGGAGTACATGTGTGGTACATTTCGATTCTATAGGGACAAGATTGAACAATATCACAAACAATGGGCGGTAGAAACAGAAGGGTGGTGCCTCGCTCCTGGCCAGAGCAAGGCATCCATAATGGAGGGAAAATGCACCACATGAGCATGTACCTAGCTGCTAAATATAATGGTAAACATCTCTAAAAGAGAAAGGAGATCTTGGAACTATGGAAACCTATTGAGGATGGGGAGGATTGGGATGAGTGTGGTACTAAGTCTGCTGAAGAGGCAGCCATAGATGCAATGTACACAACAACCCAGGGAATGGAGTTGGGCCTCTGCACACAGGGCTTTACCCACTCACCACTCGCCCATTCACAGGGTATACCAACCCGACATATGTGCCCACCCCAGCAACAGCCCCACCTCCCTGCATCCCAAAACCAAGTGCGACCCGACCCCAAGATACAGAAAGAGCTCGAAGAAGCATTATAGGTTAACGAGGTACAGATGGCTTGATTAAGTGCAGCACAGGACAGAGGAGGGAAGAAAGGGAATGGGTTAGATGCTTGTCAAGCAGGAGATATTTTGTTCAGGTTAGACAGTTCACCGATCAAGGATGTGCACCTTGAAAAGATGGGGGCTGGCGACAGGCCATTAGGAAGCACAGAGTATGGGACTGTAAGGTTGGATAGAGGTACAGAGAGAGAACTGAGAGAAGAGGAATGGGATACTATAGGTGAATTCAAGGATGAGGAATGGAATGAGCAGATGCCAGAATTTACACTGTGGGTGGAAAGTTTGTGCAGACCGCTTTTAAAGAACAGGTTTGACCGAGTGGCAAGGAAAAAGGGAAGTGTTGGACGGAAAGAAGGAAGGAGCGCAGGTGCTCAGATGCCATTGCTACATAGAGGCATAGGCAGGACAAGTATGTGCCTTTGGCACAAAGGGTTAAAGACAAATTTGATGAAGCTTCTCCAGCCCCTTACTTCCGGGGCCGGGATGTGGACCTATGCTTTCGAAAAACAGACAGCAGGGATTCCCTTGGCTGTGGGGATCTGAAAAACTTGCTTGTTGCAATAGTGTGGGACCAAGGTGGAGATGTGTCAGTCAAAGCAGGATACCCTGGAATAAAACTAGATGATGATCACATGATGGAGTGCCTTTTAACAATATAAAAGCACAGGCAAGAGATGCACTGTGGCAAACATAGCCGATATGCCAGATATGCAGTCTGTCATGTAGTATACCATGGGAGAAATCAAAATTTGTGCAAAAGAAACTGGTGAAAATCACTGCTGAGGGAGCAGCACCATCGAGTACGCAGGCTGAGGTGCCAAGGCACCCCCTTCACCCTCCAGAATTAAGGTTAGAATCATTTTGGCCAGAAGGAGGACAAGGACAGTGGGGAGGTGGAATACAGTGCTCCTACCAGAGTGGCAACAAGGAGTTCAGCAGTTCAGGAGCAGAGGGTTCAGAGGGGGAAAGGGGCTTTGGAGTGATGGGACCCAGGAGAGCAGTTATGGGACCTTCACAATGCTGGAGCTGTGGGAAGTTGGGACATTTCACAAGGGAATGTAGGAGCAGTCAGGGGGTGATTACATACCATTGGGTGGCTACTGCCCACCGCCCTAGCCCCCACCACAGGTACAGCTCATGATGCCAACCTCCATTCAATACTAGATACACAAGGCCTATACTCTGCTGCCACCATGACCCCTGGGTGCACAAGTGCCACACGCAAAAATGACACAACCGTTAATGCCCCAACAAAATGCCATGTATGGGAGTAACATGCCAACGTCTGACGCGGTGCAGAATGGCACTGTTGTACTCTATCAAGGTGTGAGCGTGTTGGGAAACAACCCCTAAACATTCCCTGGTACCAATACCTACCCCGACTAGGACAGCCCACAGAGAACTGTTGCATGCCCAGTCCAGTCCATGACAGTCCACCCCGACAAGGAACTCTTGGTGGGAGCTGAGATTGGTAACAAGCAATTCATCTTCATGGTTGACACAGGTACCACTAAACCATGCATCAGTAAGGGAAACCTCCCACTATCAGGTGAAACTCTTGACACACAGTTCCATACACTAAAGAACTTGCCATCAAAATAGGAGGAAGAGTGGTGTGTGCATTCTTGTTATATTCTGAGAGTTCACCGATCAACTTTTTGTTGGAGTCCTGCTAAGTAAGTTGAATATGACTGTTTCATTCACAGACAGAGCGGTGGTGTGCACGACCCCGGGCATGTGTGTCACAAGAGCGATGGTCATGATACATGCAAGGGGTAGAGAGGCTGTGGTGCAGGTATCCCCATGGACCCTGACTTGTTTGTGTATGCCATAACACTGCTTCTTGAAGCAGTGCCCCAAATTGGTAAAGCTTGCTGGCGAGTGCTGTCTGACTTCATTTTCGGACGAGTGGGGTCCCCTGAGCTAGTTGTGGAACAATATTGTCCCTAGATTTGCAGGGTTTGGTGATATCAACAAACTGGATTGTTGTAGTTGGGACTGACTCAGACAGATGTAAGCGGCGCACATTGTTGTATATTGACCCTACGATGCCTCTCAAGGAAGTGTCAGATGCAGACTTGTTTCAAGAGTAATCAAAGAATGCCAAGATGTCTGTTACGCTCACCTGTTATCCACAGGGATGCCATCCAGCTGGGTTACTCGCTTGTATGCTTCTCAGCTTTGCCCTGATGTGGTTCTGCCTGAAAATACAGGAGGACTGTGTTCAAGACTGACCGACTAGGGTAAGTATCCTCCCTCCACCCCCGTATGATTTCAGTCCCTCTGGCACCCTCTCCTCACCTTGTGGTAGAATAAGGCGTGCTCTCCATCCTGTATTCTTTGTAGGGGCGCGTTGTCTTTCATGGGCGAGTGTAGTCCAGTTACTTCATTGACGCCGGCCCATTTGATATTGTTCAGGTAGGTCTTATTGCTGTTCTTTAGTTTTGTTGCTATCCTGCATGCCTTTCTTTGTTTAAAATGTCTCTTTTTTCTCCCTTAGGTATGTGGAGTTTCAGCGTGGCGAACTGGCTTAGTTGAGCCCCACTGGTAAATGATGGCGCATTAAGAGCGTTATGATGCGGTAAGTAAGCGCTATGCGAGCACTGCAAAGTCTTTCCTTTGCTAACCTGTGTTTTCCTTTGTTGTAGGGCGCAGTGTTCTTCAGCGCGAGTGGAATGTCCGGAGTGGTTCCAGCCAAGAGGCGACCAGCCAGGTAAGCCTTTTGATTAGTTCGTAATTTGTAAATGTCTCTACTGCTTTCTTTGATGTTGCCTCTATCTTCCTCATTCAGGTCGTTCTGTCCTGGAGGCGTGCAGATTCGAGGAATCTGGTCTCAGTAGCTGTGAGTGTTTAAAGATGAAGACTGCAGGTAAGATGCTGCTGCTAATGATGTTCCTTTTGTCTCATTGCAGGTCTGCTTCTCCGAGGTTCGAGGGAATAGCTGGACACGGTGAGCGTCACATTGCAAGCTGCAAAGTAACATGAAGCGTGTTGTCTTGCTCGGGTGTGTTTTAAATAACCCCAACAAAATAGTCCAGGTAAAGTAGTCCCTAGGCTATCACACCCACAACACTAGACCGCATAGCTTGGTTCTTACAATACAATAAAGTAGTTCCCAAGCACATTGTTTTTCATGGTGTATGAGCCTGGCGCCACAGGCGCCAGGACTGGCCCCATGAGGGCTTTTGAAGAGGATGCCAGGCTCTAGAGGCCCGAGTCCTGACTCCACCTGGCCAATGGGTTTGCCAGAGGGGGTTTTGGGTGAGGGTCGTGACAATGTATTAGCAATTTCTATTCCTTGCAACATTATGGTACAGTATCAGAAGGTGCAGTGCCCATTATTGACTCCGGTAGCCCCGCCCCTTCACAAAGACAGACTTAGAACAGAACCCTCCGAGAATGTGGATGACAAACGTGCACAATGTGGATCTCTTGTAAAAGAGTGACCCCAGTTTGAATAACCCTCAAACTAGGAGCAGTTTTTTCATGATTGAGACAGTACCCCATATCAAGGGAGGCAGAGGAAGGGATAAGAGATACTATTGTGGCCATACTAAACCAGGGAATAATTGTATCCTGTAACTCCCCATGCAATATGGTGATCTATCTGATAATGTTTGCAAAAGGGGGGAGTTGGAGGATAATTAAAGATGTGCACCCCTTAATGATATTGTTCAGCTAGTTTTCCAGTGGTCTTGAACCACGCAACAATTCTTTGTAAGATCCCTAAAGAGGCAACCCTCTTTATTGTGGTGGTTCTTAAAAAAGCCTTCTTCTCTGTTCCTCTGCACCTGACTCACAGTGCCTCACTGCATTTACAAATGGGGGCGGGGGATGCATTTTGAACACACAAGATTGTGTCAAGGGTACTGAGAGTCCCCCAGCATTTTCAACAGCATACTACATGCTGATTTGGGTAACATTCATGTGCCTAGTACCATCATTCAATACATTGACAATGTATTAGTGTGTAGTGTCAGTGAGCACCAGGGCAGGCAGCACTCCCTACACACCTACAACTTCTGGCCCACAAGGGATACAAGGTGGACAAGGCTAAATTACAGAATTCCCTCTAGAAGATGCTATACTTGGGTCAATTAATTTCTGTCAAGGGAATAATTCCAGATCACACAGCATCTGTGCGAAACCACCTCCCAGCACAAAAACAGTTAAGGGAATGCAAAAATCTGTAGGGCTTGGATACTTGACTACGCAGCTTACGCATGACCACTGTAACAAGGCCTCAAGGAAGCTCATAAGGGCAACGGCAAAATGATATGGACAGAGGAGATGTTCTCAAATGTAGATTCCCTCAAGGAGGTAATTTCAACTGCACCAGTGTTAGCAACCCCAGTTGACATGCCAGATTTCTACATATGCTCCTATTCTAACAGACAGTTGATGAATGTGGTACTGACATAGAAATGGTTCATGGGCCACAAGCCATTGGCCTACTACAGTGGTGTCTTAAATTCAGTAATGCAGGTGCAGTTTGCCTGTGAGCAACCATTTGCATTTGCTATCGAAACAAGTTCTACCATTGTCATAGGGTGCTCCATAACAGTGTACGTCGAGCACGTGGTATTCACCATCTTAGAACACTCTAAATCCACATTGACCATGCAGCGAACATCCACATTTCAGATAATTCTATCCAGTCCAGACTTACATTTGCAGGCTGATTCATGGAATGAATGTGCGCCGAAAATCTGAGCGCAAGCGTGTGAAAGCGGGCGAATCGCAGCGCAAGTGCGAAAATCGCAGTGCAAGCTTACGAAAGCCACGCACATCGATTTATGGAAGTCCGTGTGCGTGTAAATACTGGGATGTGCGCTAAAATCCTGTGTGGCACATGCAGGCGCACACGTCATCAAAGGGCGTGCGCTACACACACTGTGAAAGCGCACATTGCGCGGCACACACAACAAAAGTAGGCGGAACACGGGGCGGAACACACGGAATGGGGAACAACGTGTGAAAATGTGGGCGTTACGGGGAAGTACAGGAGGCAACTGCACGGAACGCCCACATGGACGCCTACAACACGTATTCATGGAATCGAACAGAGGAAACACGTGCTCCAAAAAAGACGTGATAATCTGGAAACACGTACGTCAGCAGGAAGCAGGCGTATGCGGACCCGCGCAGCATAAAAGTGTGCGCAAACAACAAACAAGCTCAGACGCTACGATGAATATACCGTTCCTCGCAGCAGTGGTTGTGGGACACCGCAGGAGGAGGAGGATAGTCAGGGCCAGAATTTGTACACCCAGGACCAGCCTTTTTGGGATGCCTGATGACCAGGTGTATGGGAGGTACAGGTTTCCACCTCACATTATAATCGACCTGGTGAGTGAGTGGGAGGATGACCTCACATCACCCACCCTGTGCTCCCAAGCATTGAGCCCCTTGGAAAAGGTGCTCAATGTACTGCACATACAACATGAACTGCATCCGCAAAGGAGACAGCCTTGTGAAGACATGAAGAAGGTACCTGTGAATAAGGAGGAAGACATGGATGCACAAGCACATATCAATACACTGTGCAGTGTTCAATACAACAACAATCCCCACTAGGGATGTACACACAGTTTTGACTACAGACTGCCCACACAGCTCATGGGAGCCCAATGTCACTGTGTAAGTCACTGTCACTTGGCCACACCCTTTGCAAGCCCATGGAAAGGGAAGCAGGAGGGGTGTGTGTGTCAGGAACCCAAGCATCTAACCCATACACAGGACAAGCCTGCATGTGCCCAGCTGGAATACACAGGGGATGCCCATGAGAGCCACACAAGGCAACACACTGTAAAAATAAAAAATAAAAAATAAAAAAAATTGCCATGTGGGGGCCAGGGGGAGGGGGGCACCCAGGAGGTTCGAGAACAGGGTGCACAACAACACCCGCCTGCGTGGATGTTGCGAAAAAAAAATACCTCCATGGGCTCATGGCCTACACGGCTACGCTATTGTGGGAGAATTGCTGCTGTCGCTCTCTTCACCCTCTGCTTCTGCATCAGGAGGTGGCGGTGCTATGGGAGGCAGCCCACGCAAAGCCCTGGTATGGTCCTCCATGGCAGCAAGCATGCGGGTGTTGAAGGTCTGATTCTGGAGGATGATAGTGCTGAGATCCCCATGCAGCACCTCACAGGTTGCTTGCATTTCTGCACGCATGGCCTTGCGTGATACCCGGATCTCCTCCCGAGTTGTCTGCAGCTCAGCTGAGAGCGAACGTGTGAGCTGCTCCAGCTGCTGTTCTGACCTTAAATTTCGGGAAGCCTCATTTTCACTTAGAGTCTGCCTGAGGAACTGGAGTTCTAACCTCAGGGCTTCCCTGTGTCTCCACAGAAATGGCTTCCAGCAGAGTCTCGAGTGCCGCCCGTCGGTCCCTGTTGGACGCCAACATGTCTTCCCTGTGTGATTGGCAAATGGAGTCTGTTGCCTGCTGTTGTTGCTTCATCTGCCTTTCAGGGGGGAGAATGGAAGTGGCCACCCTCTCCATTGTCTGAGCCATCATTTCAACTGATGCTCCCTGTTGTGTTGCAATACCGTAAATGGAGTTTTCCCATACAGTATTGACTGGTGGCGCACGGCCACCGCGTCAGCGAGCACCACACCTGTTAGGGGCAAGGCGATCTGCACCTTGCTGTGCCGGCACTGCCTGAGGCTGCAGGACTGCATTCCCCCTCTGATCTGCTGGCCCAGGAACAGGATCAGATGTTGTGGAGTGTGACCCTGCATCCATAACCGCCAAAGGCAGAGTTACCAACACTGACATCCCCTTAGAGGGTTCTACCCCTGGTGCAGGTGGGTTGGACAGAACATAATCCCTGCCAGAAACACTCACCTGTGACAGCACATTAGTCTCATCATCCGATTCAGCACCTGAATCATAGAGGTCTGGGGATTTGCAACCAGAGACACCCCTGGACAGTATGGTCTGCAATAAGATTGGGTTCTAACCCACCACCACACCACGTCCTCCACTGTTGCCCGGTCGTGCCTGAGATTCCTCCTGGGTCTGCACCATCTCCTCCACCTCTACAGCATCAAGTGCGTCATCACTTGCAAAAACATGAAAGACAACAAATGGAAACAGGCATGTGTACCATAGCACACACATAGGCCTTACAAGCCAGAGATCCAGTACATGATGTACACATGTCCCACATGACAATAACCCTGGCATGCATGCACTGTCAATGCGTTGGAAGGGGAGGCGAAAAGCAGACACTGAGGACACCAAGATGGAAAAGCAACACATTTGCTGCATGCTGGGTTGCACTGGCATCACACATTAGCCTGTGAGTGGCATGTCCAATACACATACATGATACATGCCAGCACACAGATGGCATGTAGCCTAGCCATGGTACATTTGACAAGTAGAGCCATATGTCAGTGAATGAGTACTGTCACCCATCCATGTGAGATGGACATGATATGATGAAAAATGCTAAATAGTGTGACAAAATACGCATGTGCCACACACTGAAACACATCCAGTGTACAATAATACAGTGATTGCAGGCAGATGTACACATCAATGGCTGGTCACTTCAACATGACAGGAAACAGCTATCATGTTCGACATTCAAACAGGCCCCAAAAATTAATGTGAGCAGGCCAATACTCAATCAGCCTGAATGGTCTAATCATTCACATAACAAGGTAACAAATGTGGGCCAATGTGGGGTGTAATCAATGACAGAAGCAAGTCACATATGTGACATTAGGACTGAAAAATGTGTTGCAAAAATGGGAGAATTGAAACAATCAGCCTGAATGAACACTGGAAAATTCAGAGCAATGTTGTTGCAAGATGACAGTTCAAGGGCAACTGCAGTAATGTGGCGCCAATTGGCTACTGTGGGCAGAAGGGATACTGTCATACCCAAATCCAAGGCCGTTGAATGTTTTGGAGGAAGCACATGGGTGACCCATACCACTCAGGAGTACACACCCTCACCTGGCACTCAATCAGAACCCATCACCCAAACAACATACACATGGATCACACACACATGCATGGGCACTCACCGGACAATGTGTCGTAATCTGGTAGGTCTCCCACACCTTGGATCTGTTCCTTTGTGACGAAGGTTCCAGCAACAGACTCATGTTCAGTGAGTTGGTTGTCCTCTGGTGGAGACCCACCGCCAGTCACCAGAGAAGAGGCATGATTTGAGGCCAGCTTGTTCTTTGCTCTGCGTTTCAGGTCATTCCACCGCTTGTAGCAATCATCAGCTGTGTGCCTCAAAAAAACAAGGGCACTAATGTGGTCCCCGATGGTCTGCCAGTGTGTCCTACGTTGACCAGGTGTGGTCTTGCACCCTGCAGTCACCACCATTTCGCGGCTATGTGCCGACACATAGGCCACAAGTGCATCAATTTCGGCATCATTACAGCTAGGCTTCATTGACGTGCCGGAGTGTGTAGCCGTGTCTGGGGTCTCAGCCTGTAGTGCCATAGCACCCTTCTTCTTCTTTTTCAAAGGTGGTGCAGATCCTGAGTGGCTCACGTCACTCTGGTCAGTAGGGGCAGAAACGCAGGTGGACTGGGTACTAGAGGTGTTCAAAGGCACAATGACCATAGGTCTTGGTGCAGGCATTGGCTGCGGAGTGATGTTTGCAGGGCCAACATCGGTTTGATGGACCTGGACCAACACTGTCCCTGCTGGGAGACACAGAGCTGGGGTGGATAGAGCTGCAGCTGCCCCTGCATCCTCCGCACCCTGCCTACTTGGGGCAGCAGATGACATTGCTGCCCCAGATCCACGTGGCCTGGTGACAGCAACTTGCACCGCCACACGTGGCTTAGACTTGCTGACCTGGAAGTCAGCCTGGGAGTCATCCTGTGCTGGTTCAGATACCAAAATGGGCCGGTCCAACAAGGGCTGAGCTGGGATGGTGTCAGCTACGTTTCCCACAACCATGGGGGGGGCATGCGTGTCCCTGATTAGTCCGCCACACACGGGGGTTTAGGGGCACACTGAAAATCCTGGCCACGTTCCCTACCGCGCCTACCACGACCACCTTTTGGAGGTCGGCCACCTTTGCCTCCCTTACTGCTTGGTCGCCTCCCAACCATGGCACTGAGGTTGTTGTGCGTATGGGAGTTGCAGTAAACAATTGTGCTGGGCAATTGGGGTGAAAGGGGTAGGGTACTAGATGGAATTTGTACCCTAGTGCTCTGGCAAGGCTGTATGTGACCCCTGGGGGAATATGATGTGTCACGCAAATGCACAGGCACCCCAAAACCAAAAGCGCACGTGCACGCAACCCCTGGTAGACCACGTGCGTGGAAAAATAAACCTGCACTACGCGGTGGCACCCAGAAACACAAAAATAAGCGTATGCGTGTTACACGCAGCCTACAATGACCACTGAAGGAGTACGCGACACACAGGGGTAACCACAGTTGGGAAATATATACTCGACTCACCATCTGCCTTGAAAAAGAATGTGAAAAAGACGCACGTGTGCACGTGGGCAACACCCCCGCCAAAAGAAGAAAAGAACGCAGTCTGAGGAAACAGGGAGTACGAACTGGAAACGTTGTGAAGTAATCACGTGTGAACCGACAAGAAGTACAAGATACACCCGCTCCCTCTCCACAAAAAGCACGTACAAGGAAATAGCGTGATACTCGTACCTTTTAAGCCAGCCCACACGTGAAACGTCACTTACGTGCTTACACGCTAAGGCCCTTTCCTCCAATAGCATGGTGACGTGCAGTTTTCTCACGTGCTGATTCACTATGCACACGTGTTGTGGGCAACGCCTGCACGCATAACGTCACTGATGCGCTTATGCGCTAAGGGCCTTTCCTCGGATTACACGCTGACGTGCAATTTTTTCATGTGCCAAACCATTCCGTATCAAGCTGGCCACGCGAATACACACGGAAGACCACACTCCTGCCCAAAAGGCCATTTTCCTGCCCCCAAGATCCCCGAGCACGCTCCCACAATCCATCTGCTGCTGTCTGCCTGCTGCCCACGTGCCCTGCTATTTGGTGCCTGCACGTCAGCCATCTGCAGGGGTCCAGTTGCTGTGTCCACCCCTGCTGGAACAGAAGACTCCCGACTGGGATAACATCGCTCCACAGCCCAAGCCTGGGACCCAGTTGCCCACCCACGCCTGCCTCGGGGGTCGCCATGTCGGGGCAAACACCATCTGAGACCACTGGCGACCCCCAGTCAGAGAGGCAGAGGGCCACCAGCTTCAGTGAGAAGGAAGTTGGTGTCCTGGTGGAGCATGTCCTGGGGTATTATGATACCCTCTTCGGAACATCACGCGCCAACAAGGAAGGATGGTTGAGGATCTGGGAGGACGTAGTGGTTGCCATCAACGCAGAGGAGGTGGCAACCCGCAACATCAAGCACGTCAAGAAGCGCTGGGAGGACCTGAGGTCCAGGACCCTCTACAAGGCCCGGCGCCTCACGGAGGGCGGCCGGGGCTGCATGAGTAACATCCAGATGAGGGTCCTGGAACACATAGCCCCAGTGCTCCATGCCCAGATCCTTCAGAGGCAGGCTCATCTGGAGTTGAGCGGTAAGTGGGAAAGCATTGATGTGTGAGAAAGGGCATGTTGCAGTGTGCTGGTAGTCTGATACTTGCCTGTATGTGTGACATAGGCCATGTATGGATGTGTGTGTGCAGGGACATCATGGTCATGCATGTCAGACCAGTAATTTGTGAACCACATGGTTGGTGCATGTGTTCCAATGCAACATGGGGAGCTGTATGCTGAATGCACACATGAATGCATGCCAGTCTCTGTTCTTGGAAATGGAGGGGGGTGAGGGATTGAGGGATGGGTGCTGCTGTCATGTACATGTATGGTGCACATGTGTGTGTGTGTCTGAGAAGTGTGTGTGTGTGACTTTGAAAGACCATGGTGGCAGGTCACACGAGTTGGTGGCAGATCACTCTCTTCGGCAGGGGCCTCTCTCTGGAACAGCCTTCCTGCCTCCCTGAAACTCGAGGAGAACCATCTCTGGTTCCGCAAACACCTCAAAACCTTCCTCTTTGCTTCTGCTTTCTCTCCTCCCCTCCCTTGCTGAACTCCTGACTGAAATTGCACAGGTTACCTAGCCACCCCTCTGATCTGTGGGCCAGGCCCTGTCAACTGCCCACCTGCACTGCCTCCCTGGCAACCCCTGCACTTGGGGACTGTTTTTGTATCCCTTCAGTCCCCTTTCCAGCACTTCTCCGCACTTCCTGCACTTGCCTGTTTTATTTTATGTGTTTTATTTATCTTAATTTTTCCACTTCCCATGTACTGCACTTCCCCCTCTCACTTTTCCCCCCCTTGCACTCTTCCTGTCCCCCCTTCCCATCTGAATGACACCTGGCCTAGTAAGATTGTTATCTGTCCTTCCTTTGTTCCCCCCTTGCCTCGTCACGCCTTGAAACACTTGTGTATAGGTGCATTATTAATGCCATATCATATCATATCATATCATATCTTGACACATGTCCGTGATGATGTGTAGATTCACTCATGCAGTGTGGTCACCATTGTATCCACTGTGTCCATCCACTGTGTCTGTGGTGTACAAGCCATGATGCATGACCCTCCGGTGATGTGTGTGCATGGGACCAGTGTGAGCTATGATGCATGTGAGTTTGAAGTCAACATTTTGGTTAACAGAGGCCCTTGTACATGGATGCTGATGTTGATTGTAGGCGCCAGGACTGTTTTTGCATGTGTGTTGTGTGCATTCACCCATGTGTTGTGGAGGGACAGGATGGAAGTGACATTTGACAGTGCTACTCATGTGTTATTGCTTCCTGTCTAGGGGAATATTGTACTGTACCCTGATGCTTGTGTTCTATGTCTCCCTCTACGCAGCATCAAGTGAAGAAGAGGGCAGAGACGGTGCTGTGGAGCCAAGCGGCGGGGATGCCTTCGCCGGGCAGCGACGCAAGACCCAACAACCCTCCCAGGAATTGCCTACATCTGGGAGCGAGGGGGCTGGTGCTGCGTCTGCCACTGCGGCTGTAGCGGAAGGGCCGGGTGAGCCCCCACAGGAGCTTGCAATGGCGGAAGACGGTGTGGAGACATCCAGGTTGGTGGTCTCCACAGAAGAGGAAAAGCCCGCTACTGAACCGCACATGGGGCCTGGTGGGGGTAGTACCACTGGTGCAAGTGGTGCATTCCAGGGCCAGGGTCAGGAGGCAGCACAGGTCACCGCGGAAGGGCCTGTGCATGTCGTTGTCCTTGACCCTTGACTGCACCACCATGCACCAGCAGGGATGCCACGTCCCAGGCCCGTCCGCAGGTAGGGGGGAGTGCCACGTCATCTGCCTCTCCACTACCTGTGGACGAGGGGTCCCACGACCGTATGGGCTCCGTCCTGGTTGGTGTCACATTGCGCACGTGTGACATTCATGATGACGTGCGTGCTTCCTGGGTGGAGCACGCACGCCATCACGAACAGCAGCGTCGCGACGTGGCACTGTTGGGAGGGGCCTTGGTTGGTGGGTTCCTATATGTGTCGCGCACTCTGGCGGACCTCTAGTCCTCTGTGGAGACTATGCGCCAGTTGTTCTCCCTGCCGTCGTCCGGCCCAGATTCCACCAGGGCCCCCTGTGGACCTGGCCTGACCAACACAGCCAGCTTGGTGGAGATCGCATCCCTGCCACAGTCGGGAGTCGGCGGTCCAGCAGGGGTGGACACCCCAACAACTAGAGTCCAGCAGATGGAGGATGTGCAGGCATCGGACAGGCACATGGACAGCAGCAACAGCAGCAGGCTCTAGGTGGGAGCAATGATGGCTCGGGGCCATTGACATCAGAGGGGCAGGCATCGGCCAGAGGGCAGGAGAACCCTGAAATAGGTGTGTCTTCCGTGTGGCTGCGGTTGGGCCAGCGCATAGATGCGGAGCGGCGGTGGGCAGAAGAGGCATGGCTCACCATGGTCAGGGCGGAGTTCTCCATGCGTCGGGCGTTGAGGTGGGCAGAGTGCCTCGAGGCAACTCGCACGAAGTTGGAACAGGCCATGAGTGCATCCCTACAAGACCTCAGGGCCAGGGCAGAGGGCCGCCTCTGGGACATCGACATGGAGTTCGATGATGCCCTGGCCCGGGACATCACAGAGTGAGCTGCAGGACTTGCCTGACGCCATTGTATATAGTTAGATAGTGTTAGGTTTCCTTTGTCTTCTTTTAATTTGGAGTTAATGGACATTGCTCCACTTTGTGTGTATATAGTTTTTTCTTCCTAGGACTTTTTTGTAGGTTTCCTTTTGTTTGTGTATCATGGAGCATTTGGACTTACATTGTATATAGTTGCAGACTTGTACAAACGTTCTTTTTCTATATTCCCATGGATCAATGTTTTTTTATTTTTTTTTATTTGGTTTATGTTTTTATTATGGCCATTGGCAATGGACCACTTTTTTATTCTACGTGATTTTTCTTTTTTTTTAACTTCATTGGATTTACAATTATTTTTTTCTTCTTCGGTCATTGTGCATTGATTTTCAGTTCACTATTCATAAAAGTCAGTTCCTTATGTTTTTAATACATTTTTTATTACTTCAGAAATGGTGTTGTGTTCTGTAATTGGTTTTGTGCATGTCTCATTGAACATTTCCTCAGTCACGTGTTGCCACTGTGTGGCTACATTGTGCATTCCTGCATGGGCATGGTGGTTCATTTCATCTATCATGGCATGGGTAATTTGGGAGTGGGTTCTGTGGATGGTTGCATGCTTGGAATGGGGGGTAAGGGGGATTAGGGTTGGCTTTCAGGACATGGGTCTGTTTTGTTAGGACATATGGTTTGTTGGGACATAAGTCGGGCCTAAGGTTCACTGCTGGGGGATGGGGGTGCTGGGGGACATGAGTCAAGGTCTGCTGGCAGGTGCCCATCCCTGCTGGGGGGTGTGGGTGCTGGGGGACATGAGTCGGGGCCTGCTGGCAGGTGCCCATCACTGCTGGGGGGTCGGAGTGCTGGGGGACATGAGTCAGGGCCTGTGGCTCACTGCTGGGGGGTGGGGATGCTGGCAGACATGAGTCGGGGCCTGCTGTCAGGTGCCCATCACTGCTGGGGGGTGGGGGTGCTGGGGGACATGACCATGGGTGATGGGCTGCATGCGGGACATAACCAGGGGTGCAGGGTAGTCCCCTGTGGTGTGGGTTGCCTGTTATACTTCCCGCGTACCCCGGAAATAGATGTACCCTGCTCGCACAGGGCCGATCGCGTGTGAAACTTCCCGCGCACCCCCGAAATACACGTACCCTGCTCGCACAGGGCCGATCGCGTGTGAAACTTCCCATGCACCCCTGAAATACACGTACCCCGCTGGCACAGGCCCAATCGCGTGTGAAACTTCCCGCGCACCCGAGTAATACACGTACCCCGCTCGCACAGGGCCGATCGCGTGTGAAACTTCCCGCGCACCCCAGTAATACACGTACCCCGCTCGCACAGGGCCGATCGCATGTGAAACTTCCTGTGCACCCCAGTAATACACGTACCCCACTCACACAGGGCCAATCGCGTGTGAAACTTCCCACGCACCCCCGAAATTCACGTACACTGCTCGCAAAGGGCCAATCGTGTGTGAAACTTCCCGTGCAGCGGAGAACGTGGATTCGAAGGGGTGCGCAGGGAGTTTTATAGGCGTTTTCGTGGTTTGGGGCCTGTGCGCCATGTACAGGATTTGTGCACTGTACATGGGGCGCGGGGACAGGTTGGGGGCATAACTGGCACTGCTGCAGGGTCGCTGCACCACTCTGCACCACGGCTGGTAATGGGTGTTGAAATCCATGAATACGCTGTGCGCGGAAATTGATTTTGGCGCACGCGTCTTGCGCAGACTGTCGCACGCGCACACTGTGCACCAGCCGCGTGTGCCACCTGTGCGCTGAATTCTATGAATTACCCCCTTAGTATTCTTTTTTCCTTATGTAGTACTGGTTGACACATTCAGTGATTTGAAATGCACAAACAACAAAGGTGCATTTACCAGAGATTTGGGTTAGAGGTAACACAACATTCAGTGATCATTTTTTGAAGCAAGTTGATGAGACACATGTCTTTTTGTTATTCCATCGAGAAAGAGTGCTAGGAGCCATGACATCCAGACAGAAGGTTGTAGGAGAGGTACGCTTTCCAGATTTTGCTGGGGAGGAGCATACAAGTAGTTCTCTATCTGTTGAAGTGAGTGGATGAGACACATGCCATCCACTGAAACCTGGTAGGAGGAGCAGTGGGAGTCAGAAATCCCTGAGGGCAGATTGTTGGAGAGGTATAGTCATGTGATTTTGATGGGTGAGAAAGGTTGAAATTTGAGGCAGTGGATGATACACCAGTCAGTGTCTATATGTTGAATTTAGTGGACAAGGTGCCTGCCATCCGTTAAACCCTGATAATGGTAATGATTTGTTATTTATATAGCGCCTTTATCCAAAGCACTTTACAGAGCACATATTTACATACAATATCACCCAACCGAAATTGCTACTCATTTATCCACCTGGGAAGGATGAAAGGCTGAGTTGGCCTTGCTGGGATTCGAACTGCGACCTGCAGGTCACCCTCAGATCACAGCAGAGAGCGCTCAACCCACAGAGCAATCTTACCGGCTTTGATAGGAGGAGTGCATATGAGCTGAGAATCCCTGAAGTCAGCTTGTAAGATAGACAGCTGTGCATGAAATTGCAGGGAGGGTGCAGCAACAATTAGGAGGCGGCTGGTCACAAAGCAGTCGAATCAAATGTTTTAAGAAGAGTGGATGAGACATATGTCATCAGCAACACGTGGTAAGAGGTGTGGTAGAAGCTAGAATCTTTGAGGACAATTTGCAGGAGAGCCACACTCACCTGATTCTGTTGAAAGGGAGGAGCTGAGATTCAGAGAGGCAGATGTCACATCATTCACTGTCTACCTCTCGAAGGATGTGGTTAAGAAATGTCCCATTTGTTGTTACCTGGAAGGGGAAGTGGGAGGTGAATTGTGGGAGAGATGCGCTCGACTGTATTTGGTTGTAGAAAGCAACAGGTTTTCAAGGAGGTTGATGATAAGCCAGTGAGTGACTTTTTCTTGAAACAAGTTGATGAGAAAAACATGCCATTAGGTCACATCAGGGGGAAAGAGCTACAGGTGCTGGAAGACTCAGAGGTCAGCTTGTTGGTGGACCATCCTCACCAATTTTTGCTAAAAGAGAGCAGATCAGATTTGGATAAGTGGGTGGCTCACCAGCCAGTTAAGACACAACACACTAGGAACAAAAGGTGAGCACCAAAATTAACTTGACACATTGCGAGACATACTGCTTGTTGTCTTTTTCATTACTGTAGCATCAATTACAGTTTGAAGAGGGGAGTAAATTATCGCACTTTGTCAATTAACTTTATCATCCAGAAACTGCACCACAAAATGCTCTGAGAAATAAACATGTGTGCAAGTAATTGCATGAGTATTGCAATACGACTGGTGACACCTGGTAAGAAGAGAACGAGGAGCCGGGAACCATTGCAGGTAGATAGTGAGAGAGACTTGCTCACCTGGTTCTGCTGCCAATAAGGAAGCTAAGTGATGCACATTTCAGTGTCCGTCTCTTGAAGCAAGCGGTCAAGAAACATTCCAACATATGATGCTTCGGAAGGGAATGAACAGGAAGAGCCATGCTACGTGAAGGCAGTTTGTGGGAGAGACACACTCTTCTCTTTTTGGCTGGGAGAGAGCTGCAGATAAGTGTTTGGTGGATGGCACTCAAGTCAGTGTCTGGCTGGTGATTTGAGTGAACAAGAAACATATAGTTTGGTGACACCAGGAGGAAAAGCAGGATGAGCTGGGAATCCCAGAAGGCAAACATTCTCATAGGTCACCTGCGCATTTCAGCAGTGTCTGGCCAGTCGCG
The DNA here is from genome assembly GCF_040938575.1 of Ambystoma mexicanum. Lineage (NCBI taxonomy): Eukaryota > Metazoa > Chordata > Amphibia > Caudata > Ambystomatidae > Ambystoma > Ambystoma mexicanum. Next base: position 526,240,523 of record NC_090926.1, read on the forward strand.
CAAAGATGCGCTGTCCAGTCATTTTTCATTGCGCTCGCAACAGTAATTTATGGTTGCTGGGACGATATTTCACAAAGGTGTGCCATTAAGAGGCCGGGCTCAGTGAAATGCCAAAAAAAGCACAGGCGTGGTGTACACATCGGCTGTCACACTTCAAAACATTTTACCCTGCCATGATTTGCACCTCGCACTGCACCTGTTTGAAAAGGTGCATGGAGATGACCGTCATTTCTGCACATTCCATTTGAGAATTCGAGATGCACTTTAACATTTACAGAAACGCCCCCTTCTTTGTGCACATGGGCAAAAAAGGGCATATGAATGAGTGCATCTAAAATGCGCTCATTCAGATCCCCTTTTGAATTGGACAGCCATTTTTTTTGGCAGAAGTGAGGCAATGCGCTAGCTGAATGACCATTTAACATCTGAAATGTCCCTGAATAGAGTCTTGGAACATACTAATGAAAGAAAAATGCCCACCATTTTCAGACCGTTACTAACCTAAAAGGTCAGCAGTGTCATTATGTATCCTGAAACTGATACCAATAGAACTGCGCAAAACATTTGCCCAGAAGCCTTATTTGAAGATCATAATGTATGCTCATTAAAGAGGAAGCAAGTCTTGGGTATTTTTCTATCAATACCAGCGCTTCAGGTAAACCAGTCAACAGACACTGATTCAGTAACCTTGCATGTAAAACCTCAGTTAATGAATAATGTAATCAAGAGGCATTGATTTATATAGACCAAAGCCGCTGGTACGCAGCAATTCGGCGAGTGGGCCTTCTGATGGGATTGGGCAATCCTCAGCATGAATACTTTTAAAAATCAACGGCTCTCAAATCATTCTACCAGACTCTCTAGAGCCCATTTCGAAAACTTGGTCATGGCTCTCATCATCTTTATCATTGAAATCCGACGCTTGTTGTACTCAACCTATCCTTAGTTAGATTTTTTGCACAATATTGTCTTGGAGCTGAAGAAGATACAAAAACATTTTGGCTTGCCCTCAGATTTGTTCATGCATTTCATAGTTTGAAATAATGTCATTGCAGGAAAAGTGCTTAGCAGACAGAGTCCCCATGGATAGTTATAATGGGTTCCATAAATTAGCTAAACAGGGACCTTTTTGAAGTCCGTCCGGTGGTGTCCTAACGGCAGTGTGATATAACCTAGCAATTTCGGTAATTCAATTATAAAACAATTCGAATTCCCTGTTGGCCTACAAGTTGGAAAGTACAGAGGGTCAGTTTACAGGAACCTAATTACTAATCAATATGTATTGGGATACAGAAACAAAATGATGAACAGAAAATGCTCAATATTCTAAATGGTGACTCTTCAGAGTACTTTTTGAAAGGTAATGGCAGGGGATTTTAATTGTTACTGTCCTGATTTACTACACCATATCAATCCAATCTGGGTCTGTCAAAAAAGATTACATTGTGGAATTTGTTTGTTTTTAAGAATGGAATTTACTCAGGTTAAATGGGAGAGCGGAGTGAGGAGAGAGTGTTTTGCGCGTTATCCACTCTGCATCTTGACATCCGTGAAGTCTTTTTTCAGTGGATGCCCAGACAAGGGGGAGGATAGCCTACATCTACTCACCAAAATCTCATGCGGAGCGAGAGCGGAGTGATGAGACAGTGTTTTGCATGTTCGGCGCGTCCGCTGAGTTCGCGGGGGAGGGCTGAACCTCAAGTGTCGATCTGATTGCAAAAGAGGAAGGAAGAGGTTCCCGGACCTGCCTCATAGCAGTCCAAAAGCTTGGAAGACATGATAAGTCTGTTGAAAACCAAAGCGTAACTCCATTACCCCTACCGTGTACAGTGGCACTGTACTGACTGTATATCAATCAGATTGTAGACAGGAGGGGGGGGCAGCAAGGACGCATGGCGAAAGCAAACGTGAAACTGCTGCAACCGGGGCGGCTGTTAATAATAACATAAGTGTTGGCAAATAATAGACGATTAACCCCACCCCTGACGTGAGTGTGGGAGAGCAGCACTACCATTTTGCTGGTACGGTGGAACTAATAAAGGAAGTAAAAATCCTGCAAGTATTACTTGAACTGCCAGATAGGCTAATAAACTGGAAACTGCTGAGACCATCAAACAGTGGACTGTTGATCCCATCCGCAAAGCGAGTGTGAGCAAACAGTATTGGCGCTCTGCAAATGCAGCGGGATCGAATAGAGGAAACAAAGGAAAAGAAAGGAGGAAAAGAGGAAAAAAAGCCCTGCTAGCATTGCCTGTATTGTCGGGTATACCATTTAAACTGAGGAGCACAGCTCATCTTGACCTGACTAAGGCGCCAGAATGGGAGGGCTCCTACTTGGAACCTGTGGCTTACTCCACCAGAGTGGGGTCACCCCTAGCTAGGGGCGTATCAGAGAATACATCAAATAATCTGCTATCAATTGAGGCTCAAGTTCACAGAGTTTTTCAGTCGCCGGAAGAAGAACCGAACGGGAAAGAAAATCAAGTTGAACGGATAAACCACTGGAAAAGAGGTCTTGAATTGACGGTCACCACTAAAAACATTTTTTTTTAAATCAAATACTTTGAGAAAACAAGGAGCAGAAGTATGGATGAGCTGGTTGAACAACCAGATGCCAACTGGACCCGCCCGGTAGGTGAAAATGAAAGGAGGGAGAATACCCGGGATGAAGAACAGCAGCCACATGAAATCACAGAGGGTGAGGCAGAATACCGGGGGTAACTGCGAACAAGAAATATCAAGGCAGTAAGGAGAAAATCCCCAACAGAAAATGCCCACAATGGAAACTCTGTGGATGGATGCAAAGGAGAATGAAAGAAAAGACCAACCCCACGTGTTGCAACATTGAGCGCACTAAATTACATTCTAAACTCCTTGGTCTCGGTCTTTGAGTTGCTAAGGGAGGAAGTTAAGTCTCAAGCAGGAATAGTGCTTGAACTAACTAATGAAATGGCAAAATGCGATGCCTCTTTGGTCAGCCTCAGCAATGTGATTAGCGCCACAGTAGTTCCATCACTAGAAGAAGTTAAGAACGAATCTATAAAACACAGCAAAGAGGAAGCCCTTCTTGGATCTTACTTACCAATAATGGAAAAGCAGAAGAGATCAGGAGGATTCAGATTCAGAAGGTCCTGCACAACTGGAGGGAAAAACCAACAATGAGGGACGCAGAGAGCCAGGCTGGAGAACACAAACCCAAAGAGCCCGAAGATACACCACTGTCAGAATCAACTATAGAAGAGCTATTGAGGACAGCTCAATTAATAGAAGAACAAGAGGACATCGGATAAAAGAGGATAAAAACACAATGGGGGATAAAATAGGAGATACCCCAAATGATTCAATTGCAAGCTGGACAGAAGCAAGCAATCACAACTACAGGAGAAGAAGAAAGACAAAGAAAAGGCGAAAAGGAAAAAGCAACGACCTGGAAAATAATTCCCACTTGACAAAAAAACAGGAAAAAACTAACTAAAAGAAGAAAAAAAGAGGATGGAAGAGGCCATTGAAGAAAACAAGCAAGGGGCCTCAGAAAAGGAAAAAATGCGAAACAGGAAAAAAGAACGGGAAACGATGACAGAGGGCAGGCAAGAAACAGACGAGAGAAGCCCAGAGAGCTTGGCTCAAAAGCAGAAATGTGCAAAAAGTGTAGGACAAGAATCCCCAAATAGTAAACCGAAAGTGGCGAGTGTGAGCACTGGCTTGCAAACTGAGGCTCCAACCAAACCTGTTGACGACTTAAAGACTCTACACAACAAACAGTTGAAACTTGCCGCGATCTTCATCAAAAATAGTAAAAACTCTCCGGGATTGGCTGAGACAAAAATAAATATGGCTCCAATATTTGAAACGGCGAAGAAAAATTAGCTGAAGCCGCAAATGAGGGGTCAGCTGGAGTCTCCAACCCGAGTGGTTATGAGTCTGGGCAATGGAAAATTTCAGACTATCCCTGAAACTGAAATGAAAGAGATGTTACGCTCACCTGGTATCCACGGGGACGCCTGTATGCCTGGTTGCCGGATTCCCCCCAGATGTACTCAATTCGGGATGATGTCTTCTATGGCAAGTGGGCCTGAAAACACAGGAGGACTGAACTTAGGCACAGATTTCGTTTCCTCTCACCAGCCCCCTGGACTCGACCTGAGGCACCCTCCTCACCTTGTTATGATGTCTGGCATGCTCTCCGTCCTGCTTTCTGCGCAGGGACGTGTAGTTCCTGCGGGTTGAAGCAACCAAGTTAACTTCACTGGTGCCAACCCATTCAAATGTCTTTAAAGAGGTAAGTTTGATTATTGCAGTCTCTTAGGGCCTTTGCTTTTCTTTTGGGCTATTAATGTCTTTCCCTGATTGTTTCCGCCTTAGGTATGCAGAGGTTCGCTGGGTGCGCTGCTTGGGTTTGGCTCCTGGCGGGATTTATGGACGCAGAGCGTATAAAGAAAGGTAGGTACAGCACGAAGTGCGGAGAGCTAATGTGTTTTTGGGCTAACCTGTATTCTTTGTTCCTTTTCAGGTTACAAAAGTCTTTCTGGGCGTGCAGTGATTTCCGGAGCGGAACCGGCCAAGATATGCCCCACCAGGTGAGGAGATTTTGGTTGCTGCTGTGATTGCCGTGAGTAACCTGTTTAACGTTGTCCCTTTTTCTCTCCTCTCCAGGTGCTTCGTTTCAGTGCGAGCGCGATGTCCTGAAGATGCTGCCAACGGGTTGGAAGACCGCGAGCAGCTGGGAGCGAAGGATGGAAGACTGCAGGTAATCTGGAACTGCTAATGATGTTCTTTTGTCTCCTCTGCAGGTCCGCGATTCCAGGAATGCCGGGTGCTGGTCTTTGAACACAGTGAGTGTTACGCTGCTGGCTGCAGAATAACGCAAAGCACGTTCTGTAGCTTGGGTGTGGTTTATATAGCCTACCCTGTAAAGTAGTCCAGGTAAAGTAGTCTGGGCTACCACACCCCAAAACACTGCACCGCATAGTCTGGTTCTTAGGGACTAGACTGTGTGGATGTCTCCATGTTGGCTGCAGGCCTCTACATAAAAAGTTGTCCCTTCAAGTCCCATTCCAAATATGAGCCTGGCACCAAAGGCAAAAACAAAGAGGTGATGGCTGGAAGGTTTAGACTGAATCTTAACCACTGGCATTGCTCGGGGCAACCCTCCAGACCATCGTTCTTCACCTGCCAAGCCATAACAGAAGGTGAAAGACCATATGCAAATCAGCCTTGGCCCCACCCCAAAAGGGGCAGTCCAGCCCGAACTGCTAGGTCACATCCCTTTTGCACGAGACCACAAGCATCCCCAAACATGTTTCACCCTTGTTGGGGCTCATCAGTGAGGACTAGCTTGGGTCTCTAGGCCCAGCAGGCACGGACCCACGTCTGGGCATACCCGTCCCACTTGGGGTGACAGAGCAAAAACAAAGAGGGGATATTAAATATGTGAAATTTCCTGATCGAAAAAACTTGTGCATAGTTCCCTCCCTAGCCCCCCCTTAGCCCAGTTAAATCAGCTGAAGGAGAGGCATGAGGAGGTGGGGCAGCGGATGGAAGGGGCCCCCACTGGCCAGGTGGAGAAGAGAAAGGAACAGCGATCAATGCAGGAAAAAACATTGGCGGCTCTGCCTGATATCCTGACAAGTCTGAGAAGCATGTGCCTAGGCACTCAGAGCCTTTAGGCATAAGGGGTTGCATATTGCCAGCTGGAACACAAGAGCTTCCAGCACGTTCAGGTTGAAGGAAACAAGAGACTATCTCTTTGGGAAAATGTATATTCTGGCATTTCAAGAAACCTGGCTGGTAAACCCAATAGTGATTGAAGGATTCACAACATTCTGTTTACCAGCCGGTCAAAAGACAAAAAGGCATCCGGCGGGGGGGTCTGATTACCTCTATAAAATCAGTTCCACCAAACATGCCATTCAAATCTGGGAAGATGAAATAGGAATACTGGCCTGTAAAGTTCAATTCACCCTTGGTCTGAAAGAGCCTGCCTTAATTGTGATAAATGTTTATTGGGACCCTGCATCCTCTAAAATCCAGGTTCTTCTGGGAAAATTCGCAGAACTGTTGGGAAAGATCAAAGTAGATTGGCAAGAAGCGGACATACTGCTGGCTGGGGACTTTAATGCAGAGTGTGTGCATTACAAAAGGGGATCTGTGTGGGGATGGAAGTACACATCCTCCAGTAAAGGGAAGGCCTGTTTGGAGTTCACAAATGCATGGGACTTGAAAATGTTAAATAATATTCATCGTGAGGAGAACAAATCCTGTATGACATGGCACAGAGGAAACTCTGCCTCAGTTCTAGATTATATCTTTGTCAGCGAGGGATTAATCTCCTGCAAATCTGAATTAAGTGTAAAACAAGAAGGAGCAAGCAACCATTCAAGATTGGATCTCTCATTCACAGACGGCCCTGTATTGACTAAACTAAGTCATAATCAAGAATTGACAGGGATAAAAGGGAAAGTAAGGCTGATGATATATGGCCAAGACAGGAAAGATCTAAACACAAAACTACAAAACATCTCAGAGCAGATGACCTAAGAGCTATGTCAACCAGAAAAGTTTGTGAATGTAATATGGTCATTAGCTCCCTCAAAGCCACAATTATAAATTGCAAAATATAAACATCTTCACAGCTTTGATGAAAAAACACGAGAAAGAAAGACAAATCTGAGAAAAAGTATCCGAGGTCTTAAGGCCCAAAAATTTGATCAAGAATCCAATAACCTGCAAAGAAAAATAATCAGGAGAAATTACAAGGCCTGGGTAAAAAATCATTAAGTCCTCCTCCATCAAAGAGAGGAGGAGCAAATGTTAAAACTAGTCTCGGTCTCAAGTTCAAGAAGCTGCTGGTCAGTAATACGAGAGCTAGACTCTCAATCCAATAGCTTGCTATGCAACCTGGTGCCCGATAGGGTTGGCTTGAATATCTCACAAACATCTTTGGGAAGGTACTAAAAGAACCAGATTGCATGCCACTAGATAAGGGGTGGAAGCTGTGACTAGAGGAGGAAGAGATTGCAGCGGTAATATCCAAGGCCTCAACATCAAGAGCTGCAGGTCCCAATGGCCTTACGTATCAGGTACTCAGAAAAGATCCATCACTCTGGGCAACGTTATTAAAGCAACTCTTTAATGAGATTCTACAGCAGAGGTGCTTTCCCCCATCCTGGAAGACAGCATTGGTCATACCACTTTTCAAGGAGGGTGATAGGTCAAACCCTTCAAACTACCGTCCTATCGCCCTCCTTGATATTGAAGGCAAAATATTTATGAGGCTTCTGCTAAACGAGCTCTCGGTCTGGGTAGAACGAGAGGAGGCATTATCCCAATGCCAAACCAGGTTTAGAAAAGGATTATCGACAGCCATGAACGGGATTATGTTAAATCTGTTTAGTGAAACAACTATTGTCAAAGAAGGCACACCATTATGCGGGGCCTAGATAGATCTCTCCAAGGCCTTCGACCAAATTGACCGGTCTAGGCTATGGTACAAACTCAGGAGAAAGGGAATCCCAGAGTTGCTTCTGTCAATGGTAATGGAACTCCACAGGGGAACAAGTGTAAGGGTACGCCTGGATAACAAGGGTCGTCTTTCATATTCAGTCCCAGTATAAAAATGGGTAAAGCAGGGCTGCTTAGGAGAGCCTACATTTTTCAATCTATTCCTAGCTGATGCAGGGAAACATTTGATCTCGTCTAAGTTGGCCAGTCCAGAACTTAATGGAAGAAAGATCTTCTGGCTGGCCTACGCTGACGACATCGTCCTGCTCGACAGAACTGCTATCGGTCTCCAGCAACTGCTGAATGGGCTGAATAAGTATGCTGAGGAAAATGGGCTCACAATACATCTGACCAATTCTAGCATACTAGTATTTAAGCACCCTAGGAAGAAGGTTAACTTCTAGCAATGGGTCATGGATGGATAGAGAATTCCAAAAGTTGAAGAGCTCACATACCTGGGCTATAAGATCTATGTAAGCCCAGCCAACTATAAAGCAGAAAAGCCCTCTCTCTAATCCCTCATCTGATCAAAATCAGAGTTAGATACTGTAAATTCTCAATTGTTCCAATGATAAAATATTATCTGGTCAAAATAGAACCAATACTACTGTACGGCTTAGACAACAAATTGCAATTGTGGAATTTAAACTGGTCAAAGGTGGAGGGCAGAATTTGGAAGGGGGCCTTAAATTACCATGGAGCACACCAGGATGGCAGCTGCATTTTGAGCTGGGATTAAAGTCATTGGACTGCCGAGCAGAATGGAAACTGATTTCTTTCTATCGGGAGATCACAAATCCTAAAAGTGGCTCTCTGTATGATGATATCAAGGAACATCATAACCAACTGAAATCTGGGATTTTGCAGGTACTGGAGCTAAAAACAAAAATGGTGCTAGCCAGAATAGGCTTCAGTCCTGAAGTACTGGATAATAACCCCTTGAAGGTAAAACGGGAGTTGGAACTATTAGATTGAATAGACACAACAGGGAAAACAAGAACATCAGTTCCAAAGAACACCTTCCTGGTCATTGACAAGAGACTGGGATCCCTCCCTAGGTATTTAGAAAAATTCCCTGAAGAGCAAATTAGGAGTAACTTTCTCAGGGCGAGACTCAATATACTACTAAATAAATCAATCCACCAGAAAGGCGGGGTAAAGAAAGAAACTTAGATCAGTGATGCTAGAATCCAAACAAGCACTAAGAAAATACATTTCCGGGGTAAGAAATTAACCCCTTTTTACAGAGTTAGAGAAAATGAGGGGGGGCTATTAGATACGACAACGAGGTGAGGAGCTGCTCCCATTATGGAGAATTACGTAATCCTCAATCCAAATCTGTTCTCTAATAAACCAGGGATGGAGAACAGGGTTGATTCTCTGGTTCTCTTACATTTTTACTCTTTATTTCTTTCTTTTGTTTCTGAAAAATAAATTGTTTTATTTGAAAGTTTTGTACTAAATAGTTAAGGTTTTTTTGTCTATTGTAAGTAGATTGCAAACCAAATTCAATAAAACATTTTTTTAAAATAAATGGGAATATTAAAGGAGACTGAGATGTATTTTTATCTAAACTACTCTACATGGGAGCAACAAATGAAGCAGTCAATGTAGCAAAGCTGCAACTTCGAAGCTCATGTGAGCTCACAGAACATAAATTAAGATTTGACTACTTGAGGATGAGGCCTAGTAAGAATCAAATGGATAACAAGCAACATGAAATGGAAAAGGATTCATTTCTCTTTTTTCATTAGCTACGTCTTCATTGATTAGTGTGTGCATATACAAGTGCTTCATTGCTTGATGTCGAATTCATCTTGTAGTGCTTACAGGCATTTAGATGCCACTTAACCAGCTCCAGAGCAAGGCACTATATGTATAGTGATATAGAATGAGGTTTTTTGAAGTCATTTACTTTCTGAGCTATCAAATATTCATGAATGTATATGGATCATACAAGATAGTAGGAACAGGCACTTTATCACCTGAAATAAATTCAAACACCTATTTGATACATGTTTTGCACATGTAAGATTAGTGTGTAGCCAGACCATTTATATAATGATGAAATCTGTCATTTCCAAAAGCCATGTTCAGCCACCCACATACGATGTGTGCCCAATCGCCCTTGTCCCATGTACACAGTGACAGCTGCCCTAGGCACAGCAGCACAGATCATGTTTTGGTAAAGCCACAGAAACCTGAATATTGTTGAACCTTCGACCACCTTGGATATTTTCATTGAATTTGGTGTGTGTTCTGAACTTATGTTCATTAAAGCAATGCAGAAGAACAACCCTGTGACTTTGGTGGACACAGCAGTGTGCAGTGAAACACAGCTAAGCATAGATAATGGCCATTCCACCAATAGTAGAATACCTTTCTTTACTTATCACTGAAGTTTTCTAGTATCCGTTTACACTTTGGAGTATCCTAAAACACCCACATAGAAGTCCATTATGAAGAATATTATTACAGCCCAGCTTATCAAGAAACAGAAACAGTGGCTGGAATTGGACACAGACTGGGACGCACACACGTGTGGATTACATTTCCAGAGTGTCAGGTCCTGTGAATGGATGTGGGTCCCACACAGATATTATGTTCTTTGAGTAATCAGAACATCTATTCATTGATGTTATGATTTTCTGTTCATCTTAGAAGTGTAAGCAAATAGACAGGAATACTTTAAATGCCAAAGCAATACATTTTCATTATAATTTCATGCATGCCATGCAAATGTGATTCATGGCATTGTCTTGTAGGTAGGATTAATAAGGGATTTCGTTATCCAATGAAGTGTGCATGCCTTGTCATAGGAACATGTCTCCTGAAGTATTGGTTTATTGACATGCTTTGAAATGTGTATAACTGCATTGAGTTGAACCGTAGACTATTTCAGGTGTTTAAGAGTTGTCCTGAACCATTGAAGACACAAGGTGTGATATTGTGATATTTTACCCAACATGTGATGCTCGATGTTTTTAGATGATGTATGTCCATTTGTGGATTAGGGGAGCCCATGGCAAGTGGGTGTTTGTTTTTGTTATTTGTGAATTGTATGACTATAAAAGTATATGTGTGGGATATATTTACCCACTCAGCAGTACTCCCATCCATAACCCAGCTGCAATTCAGAAGAAGGGGAGTGAAAAGGCAGCACTGCTTTGCTGCAAACCCAAAGTTCCCATTGAAAAAAGGTAATATTTCACATTTAAAATTATGCCCCTCTAATGCTTTTTTCCTCTGTTCTTCAGTAAGACCCTACCATGCCCATCCATATTCACATTGTGCTCCATCCGAAAAGAGCATTATTCCTGAATGGCATGGTGTGTCATCCAAATCTGGCAAAATCAACAAAAGTTTTACTTCAGCTGCACGGAAAAAACGCTTGACTTTTGAAAAGAAATTCTAGATGGCTGTGCACATGTCAATTTCAGGAGACCTTTGCCTTGTACAGACTGTTGTGTAAAATAAGCTGGCTACAGCAACAGAACAATATTGGGAAGTAGATGGAAGAGAAATCCCAACAACATTCACCACATGTCAAAATGGGCTTTTGCAAAGAAGAAAAAATGCCTGTTTTAAAAGTACAACGTTCAATAAAAACTTGTCCTTCTCTAGCAGTGTAAAGGGGTTTTACTGAGGAACATACATGGGATGTTTTATTCGACAGGCTTGTTTTTGATTCAGAACAAAATAAAGAAAATAATGAATTTAAATGTATTGCCTGTATTTTGCAAGCTCCAGAACAGGTTTTTCCTGTTGGCAAAGCTAAAGCGTCCCCAAAAGGGAACCACCATAAACTTCCGGGACACTTAGCTGATAATTACTAGTTTGGAAACTTTGACTGTCCAGGACAAAGAAAGTTCAAATACTCATCAGACGTTCATCTGGGCAGAGGCCTCTCACAATAGAAATTCTAGGACACGAAGATGTGAAAACGGAAATCACACCTCCTGTGACTTGTAAAAGAAGCTTGAAAGAATACCTCCAGGACATCCCTGGGCTTAGGAGGGAAGCCTGGAAAGGCATGACCATATTTGGAGGACAATACTGACCATTTGGTTTAAACAACTATTTTATTAAGAAACTTTTCAGACTTTTATCTTTGCACCCAGACTTTGCAGGAATGTCAAATTCTGTGATATAGAATTATAGGCTGAATATTTCACACTAAAAATTAACAAGAATTATTAGAAGGGTGAAACAATGTCTTAAAGACTGCAGTGTTGGACTGGCATGGGCGGCATACAATATATAACCTGCTTATGTCATTTATTTCAGATGCCACAATTGTACAAATGTGCCATTTATGTCAAAAATGTATTTTAGGTGAAGTAACCGTAGGAGCTTCTGGACATTGTAAAACTCACATCATAAATATGACATCATGCTCTTGAAACCCAACCAGCTGATAGGAAGGCGGTAACTATCACCCCTGACGAATCCTGTTGTTTAGAGGCGTGATTAGCTAGGTGTGCTCTACCGTATAATTCTTTGATGTCACCATGCTTTATAAAAAGGGTAGGTGACAGAACTCTAGACAGACTCTTTCCTGAATTTGCTGTGCCTGTGTTCCTGATCTTCTACATCCTTCTTATCATATTTCAGATCCCAATGCAACGCCAAGGCATAGCTGATTCCAGATCCCACTGCCAAGCCAAAGCATATCTGATTCCAGATCGCACTGTAAGGCCAAAGCATTGCTGATCCTATCCCCAGCAAGGCCTCAATTCAGAAATCCCACTAGAAAATCCCACTAAAAAAAAAGGAAAAGCTGTGGGATTCTTTATCCGGAGACCAGCATGTCTTTTTGCCAACTAACTGCATACTCGCTGCAACCCTGAACTCAAGGGGTCCTGATTATCCAGTGACCAGGCACCTCCAGCTGTTGTTCTGCTAGGAAAGTCCACCGCTACCTGGTGACCCGAACCGTGGTGTCCAAAAACCGGTTGAAAGTTCCTAATACCAAATTTAAGAGCAGACTGTCAGTATGCTCCATCCCATAACACAAAGGGCCTCATTACACGGTAGGCGGTAAGGGTTTACCGGTACCGGTAAACCCTTACTGCCTTACTACGAGGTCCCTTTGCGGGATGGGGAATTTAACGCCTGCTTTTTGCAGGCGTTAAAAACCAACCTGCAAAGGGACCCGGGAGCTAATTACGGTACCGCAATTTTCGGTGCCGTAATTAGCACCTTCCCCATTCCCATTATGCCCTATGTGGCAAAAATGGGAATGGGGAAGGGTAATGGGGGAAGGGGCAATTACCGCCCCACCAACCTTGGAATAGGGCGGTAATTCCCCTTTCCACCAAGGCGGGGCCGGTATTTTACCGGCATGGACCAAGTGTAACGCTCACCTGGCTCCCACGGAGGCGCTGGTCTGGTCTGGGTTGCTGTGGCCTCTTCAAGCGTGATGCGAGGAATTCGGACCACCGATTGAACAGGACCCCCAAATCTTGCTTGTCTGGCCCGTAGGAATATCCTTCTGCAGATGAGAAAGGGGATTAACTGTCTGCTGAATAGGGTGCTTGCTCCCCCCTTTCCCCCTTCGTTCTTCTCTGACTTCCTCCAAAACCCCCGGTTTAAGCTCACCTTATGGTTTGGAAGGATGAACTCTCCATCCTGCTTCTGGTGCAGGGGCGCGCGTTCGTCCAGTTACTTCACTGGTTTTCAGAATGGCGCTGGCAAATCCACTTGACTTTTCTGAGCGATACGCCGTAAGTATGAAGATGCAAAAGTTCAAGTGTGAGCCTCCTTTTATGTTGTTTTTCCCAACCTGTGATCTGTCCTTTATTTCAGGTGCAGAACAAAGGCGATGCGTTGAGGGGTTAAATTGTCGGTGGTAAAATCAGGTGAGTTAGTGATGAGGGCAACCCCTCCAAATGACTTTATAATTCCCCAGTAATGTCTTTTGTCCTTTCCCCATAGGGGCCAGGGTGCAGTACCTGCCAAAGATGCGGCGCCGACCCGAGATGTGGAATGGTTCACCAAGAAAAGCTGGTAAGTGATATGGCTGGAAATTCGGCCTTCCTCTTGTGTTCCCTTGCTCACCTTTTGTCTCTTCTTCTCTCCCCTAGGTGCAAACATGTGGCGACCGGTGCTGAGAGCCACGATGGAGCCGGGCGGCGTCTCGGGAACAGGTGAGTGAAGCGTGGCGCTGCAGCGAGCAACACAGTGCTTTTAAATGGAAGTCTTCCTTCAGGAATGCTGGCGTGAAGATTCCGGATGCAGGTAAGAAGGTTGAATAAGTTCTTGGTTTTCACCTTTCTCTTCTCTTCTTTCCTTCAGGTGTTCCAGGTTCGAGGCGGGCGTGGCTGGAGTCCAGGTGCAGGAGCAGATACGATGAGCGTTCAGCTGCTGGGATGCAGAACAACGCAAAGCACGTGTGGCTGTCCGGGCGTGGCTTAAATAGCCTTGGAAGAAGTTCCAGGTGAGTATTCTTCCACAGCCCCACCCAAGTAAGAAAATAGTTCCTTCAGAAAAATAGTCCCTCCTAAGCCTCATTTGGCTTGGTTCTTCATGCAGCATGGTCTGCATCAGGTGAGTGTGCAGCATGGTCTGCTTCAGGTAAGTGCACCAAACACTTCCCCTTATGAGCCTGGCGCCTATGGCGCCAGGACTGATGTCCAACATGAGCCTGGTGCCAACGGTGCCAGGACAGAGTCCAAAGAGCCCCTATAAAAGGCCGCTGGGCTTTTACCCGGGGGCGTGATGCCTGCTCCCGGGGGTGCTGGGCCTGGCCTGGTGCTCCGGGGGTAGGCATCATGACAGCACTCCCCCCCAAGGCCCCTCCCAAGGTCGTTCCCTCAGGAGGTTTCAGTTTGTTCGGGAAATTCCGATGGAAACTATTTACTAGCCGAAGTGCATGTACATGGTCGCTGGGTTCCCAAGATCTTTCCTGAGGCCCGTACCCCTTCGAATCAATTAGATAGAAAAGTTTTGATTTTGAGATCTTAGAGTCCAAAATGTTCTTCACCTCGAATTCAGGCTCCCCATCTATCTGGATTGGTTCTGGTGGTTTTATTAATCTGGTTCCTGGTTGCACTGGTTTCAAAAGCGACACATGAAAAACGGGGTGAATCCGCATGTTAGCTGGTAGATCTAGCTTGACTGCCACTGGGTTAATTATAGCTTTGATCGAGTAAGGGCCTAAATACCTTGGATTAAAAGTCTGAGGTCCCTTGAGCGATAAGTGTTTGGTAGCCAACCATACTTGATCCCCTATTTGGTATGGAGGCGCCTCCTTTCGATGCAGATCCGCATTCTTTTTGTATTTCCCTTTCGCATGTTGTAAGTGTGCAGTAGCATCCTTGAAGGCTTGAGTAATCGTAGAATGCAAATGGTCCACTGCGGGCATTTCGAGGCTCAAAGGTGAGTCCAAGTCTGAAGTACGAGGGTGATGTCCATATAGGGTATAAAAGGGGCTCTGACCAGTTACAGAGTGTATCGAGTTATTGTATCCATATTCAGCCACCCATAAAATGTCCTTCCAATTACCCTCCGATTGGTGCAACATACATCGTAGATATTATTCAAGGGTCTGGTTCGTTCTCTCCGTCTGACCATCGGTCTGTGGGTGGTGGCTGGTTGAGAGTCTTACGTCGATTTGTGCCAGTTGACAACACTTTTTCCAAAAATTAGAAATAAACTGGCTTCCCCGATCAGAGATTAGTATGGATGGGAATCGATGCAGACGGATGATATTTTCGAGGAATTCCTTGGCAAGAACAAAAGCTGAAGGTAATCCTTTCAATGGAATAAAATGGGCCACCTTGGAAAATAAATCCACCACAACCGGAATAGTATTGTATCCATTACAAGAGGGCAGGTCCGTGATAAAATCTAGTGACAAGGTGTGCCAAGGTGCTGCTGGAATGTCTAAGGGTTGAAGAAGACCGGCGGGTTTTGTTTTTTTACCTTTGTTTGGGCGCAAACTCTACAGGACATCTTGAAAGATTTAATATCCTTTCGCCAGGACGGCCACCAGAATTGTCGTTTAATTTTTTCCTCTGTTTTGGCAATGCCAGGATGTACTTCCATCAGAGTATCGTGATGACGGGAAATAACCAGTTCTTGCAATTCCTTTTCTGGCAAAAATAAACATCCTTGGAAGTAAGGTAAGCCATCGTTGATTGACAAGTCAGACCCCCTTTTGATCCAATCCTGCAAGGCTGAAGAGTCCAAGAATAGTTGTACCCGTGCTTGAATGTCTTCAAGGGTTTGTAAAGAGTTTATCCCCAAGATTCTTTGTTCGGGAATTATCGGCACAGGTTCTGAGTTTGTGTCCATTTCTCCCATTCCAATTCGAGATAGCGAGTCTGCTTTGCCATTCTTACAGCCGGGACGGTAAGTGATTACAAAATCGAACTCAGCAAAGAATATAGCCCATCGGAGCTGTCATGAAGACTGAGCCTTGGCAGTTTTTAAATATTGTAAATTTCGGTGATCAGTGATCACGGTGATGGTATGACTGGCGCCTAGAAGATAATGCCGCCAAGCTTTAAAGGCGGACTTAATGGCTAATAATTCCTTATCGGTGATTGCATAATTTATCTCCGGCGGCGAGAACTTTCTGGACCAAAATGCTACAGGTGCAGTTGGTTGATTTCGGGGTCTCTCTGAGACAGGACAGCTCCCATGGCTAAGCTGGATGCGTCGGTTTTGACTATATATATCGGAGATCAGGACGCGGGTGTTTCAAAATAGGTGCAGACGTAAATTTCGCTTTTAATTCCTGAAAGGCCTGTTCAGCTTCCTCGGTCCATTCAAA
Source organism: Ambystoma mexicanum (assembly GCF_040938575.1). Classification (NCBI taxonomy): domain Eukaryota; kingdom Metazoa; phylum Chordata; class Amphibia; order Caudata; family Ambystomatidae; genus Ambystoma; species Ambystoma mexicanum. The sequence goes on from NC_090926.1 coordinate 526,256,802, forward strand.
ACGTTTAGTCTTCCGCAAGAGTGCAGTGATGGGTTGCACCACCTGTGAAAATTCCAGGATAAACCTGCGATAAAAATTGGCAAAACCAAGCATGCTTTGGACACCTTTCACCGAACTAGGTGATGGCCATTTGAGGATGGCATCCACTTTCCGTGAGTCCATTCGGACCCCTTTAGGTGTCAGGATGAATCAAAGAAACTCAACCTCGGTGGTATGGAAAACGCAATTTTCCAGCTTTGCAAACAGTTTGTGCTGGCGCAATTTATCAAGGACAGACCTGACATGTTTTCTGTGATCTGATTCCGAAGAGGAGTACACCAGAATGTCATCGATATACACAACAACACAGACATCGATGACTTCCCGAAGGACATCGTTCATGAAGAATTGGAAGGCAGCAGGCGCGTTGCACAACCCGAAAGGCATCACCTGGTATTCGAATAGTCCATATTTTATATGGAAGGCCGTTTTCCATTCGTCGTCTTCTTTTACTCGCACCAGATGATAAGCCCCCCGGAGATCTAACTTGGTGTATATGCAAGCGTCCTTCACCTGGTGAAGGAGTTTCAGGATCAAAGGCAGAGGGTAACGATTTTTAACAGTTATCTGGTTCAATGCGCGGTAATCGATACAAGTTCTAAGGTCGCCTTCTTTTTTTGGCACGAAGAACAAAGCCGAGGATGCCGGAGACTTTGACGGGCGAATGAAACCATTGGCTAGGTATTGATCTAAATATTGTCTCAAATGCAGATTCTCCGGCTCAGTAAGGGCATAAATCCTGCTACAAGGGGGTTGTGCACCGGGCACCAGATCGATTTGGCAATCGTACGATCTGTGAGGAGGTAACGTGTTGGCCTGTTCCTTTTGGAAGACGTCCTGAAAGTCTTGGTATTCCGGAGGTAGTTGCATGGAGACAGAGGTTGCTGATGCTAGACTGATCTTCAGATTTTCTGGGTAGCAGGTTCGTGCACACTCCGGAAAGGTTATTCTCTTCGCTCGCCAATCAATTCGAGGATTATGTGTCTCTAACCAAGCGATTCCGAGAATAACCTGAAACTGTGGAGCCTTGATTACATCAAACACAACTGCCTCCCGATGGCCGTCCGGACCTACATGTGTCACCTCAGCTGTGGAATGTGTTACCGGTCCCGAGGCAATTTCGGTTCCATCAACTGTGGTGATGACATCTTTGCTGGTTTTAGGACGCAGAGGGAGGTTAATCCTGGAGACTAATTCACGATCCATGTAGTTTCCTATAGCCCCACTATCAATGTATGCCTTTATTGCATGCAACCGCTTAGGCTGTTCCGGATCTATGAGGACCATTGGCACAATGAAATGCGAGGTCTGAGAGTTTGTTTTGAAGCTCGGCAAGCGGACCTCTACGCTTGTCGGGCGGGGTCGTTTCCCGATACAGACGGTTCATGGATTTTATCAGCGGCTCCTACCACCTTCCTGGGCGGCCTTGCCGGGCAATCTCATAGAAAGTGTCCAGAGGATCCACAATAAAGACATAAGTGCATCTGCCATCTTCTTTCACGTTCCTTTTGAGTTAAAGGTCCTTTAACTCCTCCGATTTGCATTGGCTCAGAGGCTTCAGCCCCCTTGAGGTTAGCGTGGGTCTTGACTAACACCCGGGTCTCAAACTTGGACCGATCTGCTTTTCTGTTTTGCATTCTGTGATCCAATTGGACCACTAAGTCTATATATTCTGAGCATTCTTGGGGCGGATTTACAACTTGGGCCAGGACATCTTTAAGTTCTCCGCGTAGACCTCCATAAAATAACGTGATTCTTTTATCCTTTGGCCACCCAGTTTCTACAATTAGTCTATTAAAGGTTGCAATGTAGGAAAGGAGGTCTTGATTGCCCTGTTGCAGAGATAGAAGTTCGTCATCTAGAGCCTGCCCCTGGGAGTGACGAGCAAATAACCTTTGCTTGAAATCCTTGGAAATCACGAAGAATCAGGTCATCTTGAGTTACCAGTGGAACTGACGAATCGGCTGCACTGCCGCTGAGATATCACAATACAAAGGCTACCTTGGTCTGGTCATTAGGGAAGGCCCCAGGCATGCACAGGAAATGCAAACGACACTGATTCATGAATACGGCGAATCATTTGGGGCCCCAGCAAGGCGTTCGGGTGGGGCCAGCGGCATGTTTCCAGGTAGATTAATCTGCACCGGGTTACTGGAAAGCACAGGAGCGGGGTTCCCTCCGGAACCGGGTAAAGGAGTTTGTCCAGCTTGACCTTGCAAAAGCTGTCTAGCCAGGTCATCAGCTCTTTCCTTTGTTACAATCACTTCCCTCTTGAGAGCATTAGTCTCTTGACGAGCGGCGTGTACTTCGGCCCGTAATTCCCCCAGTAGTTGGGACAACTGGTCAGTCTCAGAAGTTTCCATAACGCCTGGGTGGGAATTTGTAGGATGGCTTCGCATTCTGTAATGCTCACCTGGCTCCCACGGAGGCGCTGGTCTGGTCTGGGTTGCTGTGGCCTCTTCAAGCGTGATGCGCAGAATTCGGACCACCGATTGAACAGGACCCCCAAATCTTGCTTGTCTGGCCCGTAGGAATATCCTTCTGCAGATGAGAAAGGGGATTAACTGTCTGCTGAATAGTGTGCTTGCTCCCCCCTTTCCCCCTTCGTTCTTCTCTGACTTCCTCCAAAACCCCCGGTTTAAGCTCACCTTATGGTTTGGAAGGATGAACTCTCCATCCTGCTTCTGGTGCAGGGGCGCGCGTTCGTCCAGTTACTTCACTGGTTATCAGAATGGCGCTGGCAAATCCACTTGACTTTTCTGAGCGATAAGCCGTAAGTATGAAGATGCAAAAGTTCAAGTGTGAGCCTCCTTTTATGTTGTTTTTCCTAACCTGTGATCTGTCCTTTATTTCAGGTGCAGAACAAAGGCGATGCGTTGAGGGGTTAAATTGCTGGTGGTAAAATCAGGTGAGTTAGTGATGAGGGCGACCCCTCTAAATGTCTTTATAATTCCCCAGTGATGTCTTTTGTCCTTTCCCCATAGGGGCCGGGGTGCGGTACCTGCCAAAGATGCGGCGCCGACCCGAGATGTGGAATGGTTCACCAAGAAAAACCGGTAAGTAATATGGCTGGAAATTCGGCCTTCCTCTTGTGTTCCCTTGCTCACCTTTTGTCTCTTCTTCTCTCCGCTCACCTTTTGTCTCTTCTTATCTCCCCTAGGTGCAGAGATGTGGCGACCGGTGCTGAGAGCCGCGATGGAGCCGGGCGGCGTCTCGGGAACAGGTGAGTGAAGCGCGGCGCTGCAGCGAGCAACGCAGTGCTTTTAAATGGAAGTCTTCCTTCAGGAATGCTGGCGTGAAGATTCCGGATGCAGGTAAGAAGGTTGAATAAGTTCTTGGTTTTCACCTTTCTCTTCTCTTCTTTCCTTCAGTTGTTCCAGGTTCGAGGCGGGCGTGGCTGGAGTCCAGGTGCAGGAGCAGACACGATGAGCGTTCAGCTGCTGGGATGCAGAACAACGCGAAGCACGTGTGGCTGTCCGGGCGTGGCTTAAATAGCCTTGGAAGAAGTTCCAGGTGAGTATTCTTCCACAGCCCCACCCAAGTAAGAAAATAGTTCCTTCAGAAAAATAGTCCCTCTTAAGGCTCATTTGGCTTGGTTCTTCATGCAGCATGGTCTGCATCAGGTGAGTGTGCAGCATGATCTGCTTCAGGTAAGTGTACCAAACACTTCCCCTTATGAGCCTGGCACCTATGGCGCCAGGACTGATGTCCAACATGAGCCTGGCGCCAAAGGCGCCTGGACAGAGTCCAAAGAGCCCCTATAAAGGGCCGCTGGGCTTTTACCCGGGGGCGTGATGCCTGCTCCCGGGGATGCTGGGCCTGGCCTGGTGCTCCGGGGGTAGGCATCATGACACCAAGGTGCTAATAGCACCTTCGCCCACCGCCATCCGTGTAATGAGGCCCAAAGTCTACCCCATCTTGACTTTTGTCTTTGTTCCACTCTCTAAGCAACCCTATCCATACCTTGATAACTTGTATAGACTGTTCTAATTCTCTGTGCACCCTGTTCTCGTTTCTTAGCACAACTCTTTTATTCATCTCACATTGTAACTCATTATTAATATTTGGAGTAATTTAAATTAATTCCCACATAGATCAGACAACGGCGGGAAAAGGTTGATGTTGCATATCAATCTTTGAACGTACCGTGGCTTTCTTTAACAACATAGTCTAAATAATTTAGTTTAAATAAAATGTGCCTTTCATTTTTAAAACCGATTTTCTCTTTTTCACTGCTCTATTTTCCTAAAAAACAAACCTTATTCTACATTCCAATTCAGTGTGTTTGACCATTTTCTGAAATTGAATGTATTTACTGTTAAAAACTGCGTTTTCCACATGTAAATCCGGCTGCACTGTGTTTTCAATTTCAACATTCTTTTGTGAATTGTATACTTTTGTGACACCTTATCTTATAGTTGCTAGGTATATAACATCCCTGATACTGTGATAAAACATATTCATAGCATTATGTAAACACACATATAATTAATTATTTTTTAAAATCCGACGGTCATTTGCAAGGGTTTAAAATCCATTTAGCCTCTTATTTTGTGACTACCTGCTGTTTCTTTCTATCCACTTATAATTAGATTATAGGCGGGTTGAGGGAACATTGTAGGGAAAACCTTAACTTGGGTGCTATCTATCCTAATTCAAAAAGTGCCCCTATTCACTTGTGCTTTGGGTATGTTCTACTAGAAGGTTAACCAAGTACATTGCTTCCATTGTCATTATCACCCCACTGGTGATTTCTGCCCAATATTACTCTGCTCTATTTTCCTAAAAAATGAACTTTATTCTACCTTCCAAATCTCTCTCAATTCTTGACCAATAGCCCGCCTTTCACCCCTACATTGTCCTTGGGCTGTGCATCTATCCACCTGCCCAGAAACCACATTCCAATTCAGTGTGTTTCACCTTTTTTTTTAAAAAAAAATGTTTTTACATTTAAAACTGCAAACTAGAACAAATTCAACTTTTCCACGTGTAAATCTGACTGCACTGTGTTTTCAATTTCAACCATGCTTGTGAACTGTATCCTTTTATGACACCTTAACTTATTGTTGCTAGTTATGTAACATTCCTGCTACTGTGATAAAACATATGCATAGCATTATTTAAACACACATATAATTAATTATTTTTCAAAATCCGAGTGTCATTTTAGGCCTTTGCAAAGGGTTTGGGAAGGTCGGATTTTAATTCTGTTTGATGCCCCTCATCCCTGACTACCTGCTGCTTCTTTCTATCCGCTCAGAATTTGATTATTAGTGGGTTGAGGGAACATTTCAGGGGGAGACCTTAACTTGGGTGCTATCTATTCTAATTCAAAAAGTGCTCATATTCACTTGTGCTTTGGATAAGTTCTACTAGAAGTTTAACCACGTGCATTTCCTACATTTTCATTATCATTATCACCCCATTGGTGATTGCTGCCCAATATTAAACAATTGTGTGATTTTTGTGAATTTTAAAATAAATAAATATTGTATTTTCACCAACCAGCCTTGTTCATGGTCCATTGTGACCCGGGTTATTTGTAAAGGGGGTGTGAGACAGGATGGGTATCGGCTCAGTTTGAATTCATTGAAATTAAAGAAAAAGCATTCCTATTGAGCGCCACATCCCAGGATAAAACCAAGTGTCCTGGTCCGGTGTCTGACGCCTGATTGGAATCCTTAACAAATTGGGGGCTTGTCCGGGATTGAGTTTGTTTATTCACCTGTGAGTGCCTAACACAGCAGACTAACCTCCAAGGGAGTAATACTTTTTATGCCTGGAACACTGTGTTACGCTGTAGAAAGCTCCCCAAAACAAAAATCCTAAGTGCCAGGCCTGTGTATAAAATTAAAGTAAAACAACCCCAAAAATAGACAAAAAGCAATAGAATACAGATTACCCTTCCTAAATAAAGTAATAAAGAAAGAACACTTTCCAAAATGGCCACAGTAGAGATCAACATAGCTAGGGAGCACCTTCTGTACACACTTTTTGTCGGGGGGAATGGCCAGAACAAGATGAAAAAGTCTAGCTAGAAAAAATAATGCAAAAGGTCACCACCATAGATATGGCTACATGGCAGGACGGTGGACTATTACACCAAGCTTTGAGTGAGTTATACATTACTCCGAAAATTAAACAGGAGCAGATTAAAATTTTCAGAATTGTGGCCTGTATGATGTGGGAAAAGCATGAGGAAAATACAACTCTGGCGCAAAATCAATCTGAACGTTTAGCTCAGATCCAGACTGAACTGAAATTAGCGGAACAAAAATTGCAAAAGAGACAAGGTTCTGCGGCAGAATCTGGAGATTACATTCAAAAGCTAAAAGAGGACTTGGTTCTCCAAAAGCAAAATAATGTAGACCAAGAGGCCCAATTAGATGTATTAAGACTAGTGTGCCAGGAAAATGTTGATGGAAGCTGACTCAACAATTAACATAACAGGCGCTGCTCAGGACAAATAACTATGCTGGAAGATCAGGTCAAAAGGTTTGAAGAAATTAGGCACCATAACCAACAAAGGGATAACCTGGCGGAACAAAGGGGCACTCTGTATCAGTAGAAAGAGGACCTCCACCAGGAAATGTGTAATTTAAAAACCAATCTGGAGAAAAGGGAGTCAGACCTTCAGTGACTAACTGGTCTAAAAGAAGAATATGATAAAGTAATGGGACATAAGTGACAAATGGAACTCGAGTTAGAACAGGGTATAGAGGCTCTAAATGGGCAGAAAAGGGAGGCTCACCTCTTACAACACAAATTGGCTCATAGTGCCCAAACAATACAGCCAGCACACAGAAGTAATGAGGCCCTCTGTGAGGAGAATGATAGACTCCAAAAACAAGTGGCAACTTAAAAGCGGGTCATAGAGGCATGTAAAACTCTGATAGCTGAGCAAAAGACTCAGATATTTTCCTATTATCAAGAGATAGGGGCTGAGACGGAAAAACTAGCCATGTTGGAAGAAGAGTATTCTAGACCTATTACCAACTGGAGGGACCCCAAACAGGTGGAGAGGAACAGGGCAAACCCTGATCATAATATGATGACTTCTGTGCTAAGGGACTCAAAACCACTTAATACATTGAACACTGCTGACTTCCTGTCTACTGGTCTACTGGTCCACAAGGACCAGAAACCATGAGGCGGGTGGAATTAAATAGGTTTAGTATGATGGGTGTAACAGGTCAGTGCCATCCAGAAATTGATGGACAGGCGTGCCAAAACATTAAAGCTGATGTCTATGACCAGGATGTCTCCTATGAGGGGAAAGTCAGGAAATTAGATCTACAGAAGTATTACCTTCCAAGGGACCAGTCGGTTCAATTTGTAGAATAACCAAATGAAATGAGGCCCACAAAGAGCATTTTGAAGACCACCACCACATCAGGACAGTGGGGGGATCCTCCGCAAACCCTGGAAGCAGGGAGGAGTCAGAAGACTACCCTCCTGTGTTCCACAGGGGAATAGAAACTAGGCCCCAGCATTCTGTGAGTCCCTCCCAAGCTCAAAGAAATAGGGAACACCTAGAAGATCAGGAGGGGTCCTCCAACAGTAGCGCCTCTGAGTCTGTGGGCGAATAGACTCGGTTGACTAAGTCAAAGAAGTCAAATAAACTAAAGAGAGTTATGGCAAAAGACCTGATTAGGCAGATTAAGGCCATTAGGAATTTCATAGCCGTATACCGCACAAACTGAAAATATTTTGTCTGGGAACATTTGGAAGGTTATGAGCAGATGATGGACACTTTTCATCTTAAAGACAACCAGAACTGCACAGAGTATGCAAAGTGGACGTTCTCTCCAGAGTACTCCAGCTTCTTTGCTGGGCTGGAGGACCAGAACCATTCATGATGGTCCACCTACAGGGCAGCCATCTTGAAACACTTTTCCACCCACAGAAATCCCCAAGAGGCTTGCAAATCGGCCTACAATTTGCAATGCGGAGAACATCAGGCCCCACGTGAATTTGTGCAGGAGCTAAAACGTGCCTTTGCACAAACCAATAGGCGGGTGCGCACGGATAGCATGGAGTTTATAACTACATTCTTTCATTCGCTCCCAAAAAATATTATGACACAGCTGGTGAGGGATTTCCTGCTGCTGCTAAGGTAGCAGAGGTGATGGTTGCTCCCATTTTAGACCTAGAAATGGGGGAGCCTAAACATGCACCAATCCCAAATCAGCAAAACCAAAGGCCAAGAAGGCCTTCAGGGAGGTAATCCCACTAATGGGACCCCTAATTCTCCTGAGTAAATAAGTCCTAGGTCCAAGGGCAACCAGCCTATCTTGGGGTATGTATGGACTCCTACAGCCCAAGGGGGGGGTCCTGCCAAGTAAGTTCTGCCCCAGGAAACTTCCACCCTAACTTCCCTCAGGAGGGCAGTAATTCCCCAAATCCCGGGTTAAGTTTCTTTCCCCAGTACCCTCAAAACCCCAATCTGCAGGGCAACACTCCTTTGTTTCCCCGGTTTCAGGAGCCCAGACAGCCCAATCCGGGAGAGTGGAGGCCAAGGGGGGAGGGCTACCAAAATCCACCATCTCCAGGGTACTACGGGAGAAGGGATAGGTACCATTCCTGTGAACTACCAAGGTATGAGCAGAGACCCCGTACCAGCTGGAACGGGTGTCCCAAATGGAGAGCCAGGTCCAGAACCTTACCCAGGATCTGGGTCACATGTTGAGGGCTCAACAGAACCCCCAAATGAACATGGCGGCTCAGACCCCCACAAACCAAGAATCTGGCACCCCAGAACAATGACGGGGAGAGAACCCCAACTACTCACCGGTTCCAGAGGAGGAGATGTGATGCTGGAAATGCATCGGAGGGACAAGGCTTCCGTATCCTTGTCCTTTACTGCTTTGTATTGTGTGTTTTGTTGTGTTTTCTGCGCAGGAGTTCATGTGGGACTCCTGACGGTGCAGCTCTCTCTTTTGGTTTTGTTGAACAGACCCATGGGATACACTTATGGCACCCATGGGTGGGGGTACAACCCTGTGCCCCTAGTGTGTGTTTTTGGGCACCTGTGTGCGGCCCACAGAGCAGAGTACGGGCTGGAGGCAGCTTTGTGCTGAATTTCCTGGTGCCCTGAGCATCCTCCATTTTGGGATGCCCAGGCCCTGCCATTGGAATCGGTAGATTCCTGATGGAGACAAGATGGCCCCGTGGCCTGTTGCCTTCCATCGCCTGTTACCTTGAGCTTCCTGAGGTCCTGGGAACCCCTGACTCTGTCCCTTCCCCCTGACTGGCTGTTGGGTGGAAGTTCCATACATTGGTAGTGTGGGGAAGTGCCGACCAGACTGGCTGGAGCCTTCCCAACAACTGTATGTTGTGGGCACGCCTGTGGGTGAGACCAGGGTGAATGGATTGTATGACAAATATGCGCTTCTTGTTGTGGATGTCTAGTTTCTGGTGTTTGACACAATGGGCCTCATTACGACCCAGGCGCTACGTGTTGAACGGCGCCGTAAAAGGTTTAACGCTGCCTAATTACGAGGTCGCTTTGCGGGAACCAACCTTAACGGCTGGTCTAGACCAGCTGTTAAAGTAGGGACCCGCAAAGGGACCTTGATGGCAATTACGGTACTGCAATTTGCGGTACCGTAATTGCCGCCTTCCCCATTCGCATTGAGCCCTATGGGGCAAAAATGGGAATGGGGAAGGGCCATGGCGGCATGGGGAATTACCACACCGCCAACCTCGGAATGGGGTGGGAATTCCCCATTCCGCCATGGCGGACTCCGGCATGGACCATGGTGCTAATAGCACCAGGGTTTAGCGCCGGAGTCCTAATGAGGCCCAATGACTGAGACAGCCCTGCCCAAAACTGGTATGAATGCAGTGTGGAGTGTTGAATGATTGGGTACTTGTCCCAATACACATAACCTGTTGTGAGTGTCTGGAGAGAAGTCAATGGCCTGAATGCTCTATGCACCTGATTGGCTGCCTGCCTGCATGAATGCCCTTTGCCTTGATTGGATGCTTGAGTATGACCCAGCGGAATGAAGGGGAGATCAACAGTATATCTGGGGACCTCTCACTGCTAGGAATCATGTTCAGAAGCTGAAGTCCACTACGACGAGTAACTGGAGTAAACCTGAAGCTTAACCTTGAAGCCCTGCTTTAAGAGAAGAATTGCTGTTGCTCTTCTTCATCAATCTGAAAGCTGCTGTGTCTCCTAGGACTGACCCAGAGAGGACCTTTGTAAGGCACCTTCTTCCCGAGCTACAAGGGAACATTGTGCACCAGCTGATCTTTGCCAAAGCTCCCTGGTAGACAGACCTACGACAGGCTGCAGACCGATGACAGGGACTGCTGCGGAATCCCAAAGAGAAGCCCCCGGACTGTTGTCTGCTACTGTTGATGACCGCTGTCGCCGACCGAAGCCACTGTGCTCCCATTGCCTAAGAACTTTCAATTCACAAATGCGCTGGTCCGCACCGCCGCCTGCCGTATCCTGCCGTAGAAGGCCAGGCCGTCGAAGCGCCGTGGAGAATCCGTTGGTGGGTTTCCCACCACCCAAAGACCACAGAGATGTCGATGACTCAACACCCTTGCTGGGCCCCAGTTCTTCAAACTCTTTGTGGTCCAGAACTATCAACACCCTTGCAGGACATTTATGCTTCCCCATTGATGAGCACCACTACGTAAAAAGCTGCCTTTTTACCATCGTAGCTCACCCTGTTCTCCGTCAGACGTTCGATGACCCATGAATCCTGCCTTAAAGGGAGGGCACTCAAGAAGGGCTGTCGATTCCCCGACGAGGAACGCTACAACGCCAGGTACTTTGGCTTTTTTCAGAACTATTGGAAAGTCTCTTGTGAATAATATATGTATTGGGCTTGTGATATATCTTTATTCTACAGGTTGCACAGGTGGGGGGATCTTCACACAGAACTGTGTCTAGGTATCGGGGCCTGTATTCTGCCAATTGTTCTAACCAACTGCTTTCCTCTTATATCCATTGTTGGTTTCAGTTACAAACTGATTTGTATGCCATTTTACCATACAGGTGATGCACTTTAAAGAGATCTAATAGTAATTGTGGTACCACGTAGAACTGTATATTTACCATTATAGATAACCGAGTACAAAGTGAGTTATCGTGATATTGTGCATAACCTTGAATATTAATTATATAAAGACTGTGTTAACTAATACAGTGTGTGGTTCCTTTGTGGGTGCTTGGGGACTACACTGTACTTAAGAACCAGCCCACTTCTCCTCCTGAGAAGCTAGGACTTGATTGCTCAACCATGCATCAATAATAGAGAATCTTGGCTGGGGTCCTCTGTGCTGATCCTCTACCATATACAGAGCGGAAGTACAGACACCCCCCTCTGGTCTTTACATCTGGTGGCAGTGGTGGGATGCTTATGGTTTTAAGAATCAGTGTATAACTGTGCCACTTACAAGGATATCTGCACTTTTTTTAAATTGAGGTTTAGTTGTGTACAAGATAACGCCATTATAAGCAATGGAATCTATTGCGAATGGTAAATTGACTCCGACAAGCTTAGAGGCTCTCCAGGATGCTTGTGAAGCCAAGGAGTTAGACTTTATGGATAGGTCTAGGGCTGAGCTGATAGCTACCCTGGTGGACTGCCAGACTGATGGTGAAACTCTTAAAGGGGGGGATGCAACCAATGAGGACTCTGCCCCGAGGGTTGTCACTAAATCTGTTTCTGGGAATGCCACCATTCCTGCTGACTCTGTTCCAAACCCCAGCAATTCTGTGGAATTTGAGTTATTAAGGATAAAATTGGCCTTTGAATACCGCAAGTTGGAAATAGAAGCTGAGTTTAAGAAAGAGGAGCAGGCACAGCAAGTGGAACTCAAGAATAGGGATCTTGAACTCAAATACAAGGACACTGAATGTCAGCGAATCCAGCTAGAGAAAGCTAAACCAGTTGAGAGTGTCAGGTCCCCAGCAACCAAGTTTATGAAAGATTTGGTTGGTGTGTATGCAATGGTCCTGATATCCTCCAATGGATTGAAGCGTTTGAGATGGCTTGTGCAATTCATGATGTTGATAAGAGAGATTGGGCTAAGTGTTTGTTAAGCAGAGTGCCTCAAACTGTATATGGCTGTATTCTGAAACTAGGTGTGGAAGAAAGGAGTCAGTATGAGTACAGGAAGTCTGCTTTGATTGCCAAGTTTGGCAAGACACCTACCCAATACCTTAAAAGGTTCAGGGATTTTAAGAAACAAGAGAATGTGTCTTGGATTGACTGGGTGAGTGCTGCGCACATGAACATGATGGATTAATGGTTACAAAGTGAAAACGTTTGTTGAATTGTCCAACCTTTTGTTTTTTGAGCATTTTTTCAGAAGCCTGTTCACCAGAGCTGCATCAGTATGTTGCTGACTAGAACGTTTTGGAACCCTTTAAGCTGGCTAGGTTGGCTGAAAAGTGGGTTTCCCACCAGGTGTTCCCTAAGGACTCCAATGGGAAGGACAGGGACAAAGAAAAGGGGACCTCTCAGAAAGCTGAGGAGTGCCAGGAGCAATCACAGTCGGGTAAACCAAAACCTTCCTCCCCTAAGACCTAAAAATCTAGTGGAGATAAGTCTGCTGTGGGTGTGAGTAAGAGTAGTGGTCCGTCTGCGGAAAAGCAGGGTCCCAGTGGTTCCAGTACCGTACCCCGCACTCCCGGCACTTGTTGGGATTCTGGGGCTCTGGATCACCGAAGGGGTGACACCAAGTGTAAGGGTAAGGCACTTGTAGGCCAGGTTGTCAGCCTGACCTACCCCTACTCTGTACCTGAGGTGGAGGCCAGTGTCCTCCCCTCCTCTACCAAGATCACATTCGGTGCCCCGTAGAGAGTTAGTGTCACTTGGGGCCTGAGACCAGTACGCAGAAGTACTGGCAACTATCCCACAGAACACTCATAGATTTTTGAGAAGTGTCCTCTTGAATGGCCAGCCTTCTACTGGTTTGAGAGACACTGGGGCAAGCATGAAAGTGGTGGACAGTACCCTGCTCAAGCAAGAGGGCTATGTAGGTGCTCCTCTGAGAAACACCAGGTTAGCTGGTGGGCCTCCCATAATATCGCCTGTAGCCTTAGTCAACATTACAATTGGAGACAAGACAGCAAAGCTTCTGGTCCTGGTTCTGGACAACGTGCCTGCAAAAATATTGTTAGGAAACGATTTGGTCGAGTTGGGGATGATCATGGATGGTCTATCCATGGCTGCTGTGGCAGTCTCCCGATCTCAGATCACACAGGATCCGGCTGCGAGCCCGGTATCCTCGCTGATGGGGAAACCCAAGCCATGAAAGAAACGGAAGAGTAAGAGGAGGGAGCTCCTTCTCTTCCTGCTGTTCCTGCAGCACCCATTGGGATCCAGACTCCGGACGTATGGGTCCAGTGGTGAACCCAGTCTCAACTCCTGTGGGAGATGAGCCAGAAGACTTTCCTCTGGGAGAGGTACTCAACCCGGAGGACCACCCCGACCTTCAATGCTTGTTAGCTGAAGTGGGACCCTCCTGGGTGGACTTCTGTAAGGGTCAGAGCGAGTGCCACTCCCTCGAGGGTCTGAGAAAACAGGCCCTGTCCCAGGCACAAGGAGAAGTGCCAAGGACATTGCAGATCTATAAGGAGGGTGAGCTCCTTGTTAGTGAGCCCACTAAGCCTGAACCTGGTGCCCTCAAGAGGTTGGTGGTACCCCAGGTTCACAGGCCCTTCCTGCTGCAGTTGGCACATGAGGTGCCCTTAGCTGGTCATCTTGGTACCAAGAAGACTAAGCAGAGACTCTCTCTGGCCATTTCTACTGGCCCTTGATGGGAGTAGAAGTTGAGTCCCACTGCAGGACCTGCCCAACTTGTCAGTTGTCTGGCAAGACTGGAGGCATTGTCGTTGCCCCACTGCAGCCGGTGCCAGTGGTTGGCACATCGTTTGAGAGGGTGGGCATCGGCATTGTCGGTCCCTTTTACCCTTCCACTTCAGGTGGACATCGGTTCATAATGGTCTTGGTTGATCATTCCACCAGGTGCCCTGAGGCTATACCCCTTCGGACTGTTACTGCCAAGGTGGTTGCCAGGGCTCTCCTGGGCATTTTCACCCATGTTGGATTCCCTAAGGAAGTTGTCTCTGACAGATGATCCATCTTCATGTCTAGTTACACGAAAACCATGTGGAAAGAATGTGGGGTAACCTACAAGTTCTCCACCTCTTACCATCCCCAGACCAATGGTCTATTTGAGATATTTAATAAAACGCTCACGGGCATGCTAGGAGCTTTGGAACAGCCCCTAAGGAGGAAATGGGATCTCCTCCTGCCATGCCTGCTGTTTGCTTACAGAGAGATACCTCAAGAGGGTGTTGGTTTCAGCCCCTTTGAGTTACTCTTTGGACCTCCCGTGAGAGGGCCCCTTTCCTTGATCAGAGAAGGTTTGGAGGCCACCCCTCCAGGTAGGTCCTTCCAAGCAAGTGGGGGACTATGTGTTAGGCCTCAGACGGAAGATGACACAGATGATGGGTCAGGCGACAGCAAATTTCAAGGCTAGCCAGGAATTGAATAAGTACTAACATGACCTTAAAGCATCGCAAGTGGATTGGACTCCGGGACAGGAGGTCCTCGTGATGGAGCCTACAAAGCCTCGAGCTTTGGCATATAAAAAGACTGACCCTTCCGGATAATCTCCAAGATGGGCGAGGTCAATTAACTGGTTGACATGGGAGTCTCTGGAGTAGCCTATCAAGTGTTCTGTGTTAACAGGCTCAAGTCTTTCCACAGTGAGCCGAAGTCTCATGTCTCTTGCTAACTTCTGAGCAAGAAGAGAATGAGAGTGAACCCCTTCCCGATTTGCTGCATAGTAATCCTCAGGATGGCTCAGTGGAGGGAGTGCATCTCTCTCCAGATCTGACGACAGAGCAGCAGAGGGCCTGCAGGGCTTTGCTCCGGTAGTATGCCTCTCTGTTTTCACTGACACCAGGCCTTACAAAGTGGTGTAGGCACGAGATTGACACTGGTGACAGTGTGCATGTCAAAAGCAGGTGCTACCATATGTCAGATACTGTTAAGAACCACATCCAGGCTGAGGTCCCCAGGATGTTGGATCTGGGTGTTATTGAACCCTCAACCAGTACCTGGTCCAGTCCTGTAGTCCTTGTCCCCAAGGCAACTTCCCAGGCAGGTACCAAGGATTGGAGGTTCTGTGTGGACTACCGAGGAGCCAATGCCGTCACCAAAACTGACAAGCACTCATTGCACAGGGCTGATGAGCTTGTGGACACCATAGGTGCTGCCAAATTTGTGAGCACCTTTGGAAAATACCTCTGACGGACAATGCCAAGGAAAAGACGGTATTCTCAACACCTGAGGGTCATGCTTTTTGGGTTGAAGAATGCCCCTACCACCTTCCAGAGATTGGTCAATCATGCACTCAGTGGGCTGGAGGCCTTTTGTGTGGCCTACTTAGACAACATTGCCGTCTACAGTTCCACCTGGGAAGAGCATTTAACACATCTGCATAAGGTGTTGCAGGTCTTGAAAAGGGCTAACCTCACTATCAAGGCAACCAAGTGCCAAATAGCTCAGGGGAAAGTCACTTATCTTGGTCATGAGGTAGGAGGGGGTCAAATCCAACCTCTCCCCAGTAAAGTACAGGATGTACATGACTGGGAGACTCCCACTACTAAAACCAGGTGAGAGCCTTTTTGGGCCTAACTGCGTATTATCGCAATTTCATAGCAGACTATGGAACCATAGCTGCACCACTGACAGCTCGGACTTCACCCAAACAACCTAGGAAGGTTAATTGGACTGAAGATTGTCAGAGGGCCTTTAATGGCTTGTAATAAAGTCTGTGTAGGGCACCCGTGTTGTGTGCACCTAATTACAGCATAAATGATAGGGCCAGCTGGTGGCAAGTGCAAGGAAAGTGCAGTAAAGGTTAGTAGAATACAAGATAAATAATACGGACAGCTGGTGGCAAGTGCAATGTAAGTGCCGGGAGAAGGGGCTGTGGATACAGAGACAGTCCCGTGGTGCAGGTAGGCAGTGCAAGGGAAGCGTGGCTGGGCCAAGGACCGAGATCGGTGAGTGGTCCAGTAGCAGATTCGGTGCAGGTTCAGTGGTTTTAGCAGGGGAGAGAGGGAGAGAAAGCGGAGGCAAAGAGGAAGGTTTTGAGGTTTTGAGGTGCTTCCGGAACCGGAGATGGTTCTCCTCAACTTTCAGGGAGGCAGGAAGGCTGTTCCAGAGGGAAGCCCCTGCTGCGGCGAGAGATTTACCCCCAGCTCGCTGCTTGGAGAAGCAGCTGACCCTTAGGTAGTTGGAGGTGGATGAGCGAAGAGCTCGAGAAGGAAGATATTTAGGAAGAGAGAGTTGAAGTTATTTTGGCCCAAGGCCCCAGAAGGCCTTGTGGACAATACAGAGGGTTTTGAACTTAATCTGGAAGCCAGTGCAGTGATTTCAATCCTGGAGAGATACGGTCCTTGGGCTTGAGGCCAAGGACAAGTCTCGCAGTCCTGTTCTGGATGAGTTGCAAAGGGCGAAGAGATGGGGCAGGAAGATTTAGATAGAGGCTGTTAGAGTAGTCCAGCTTTGAGAGAACCAGGGCTCTGGAGACAGTGAGCTTCTGGGGGAAGGAGAGGAAAGGAAGGATCACTCTGATGAGGTGTAGCTGGTAGTGTGACTTCTTTGAGACGTAAGATATGTGTGGAGAGAAAGAGAGTGTGGAATCGAAGATGACCCCAAGGTTTTTTGGCTTGCAGGTAGGCGCAGGAAGAGGGCCAATGGAGGCCGGCCAGAGAGCTGAAGGGAAGAGGGAGTGGGTGTGCCGATGAGTAGAATCTCAGTCTTACTGGCATTAAAGCAAAGGTCGTTGGTGGCACACCATTCCTGGATAGCAGAGAGACATTCAGAGATGAGGGAAGGGGAAGAGGAGGCCGAGGGTAGCCTGAAAATGAGCTGGGTATCATCCGCATAGCACTGAAAGTAGGGACAGAGAGCGGCGATGCAGTGAGCAAGAAGTGCCAGATATTGGTTGAACAGCCAGGGGGAGGGGTTAGAACCCTGGGGGACACCACAGGTAGAGAAAAAGATGTCAGAGAGGAAGGAACCCAGTTGGACCTGGGAGGGTCGATTGGAGAGGAAGGAGGTCAGCCACGCCAGAGCCTGACCAGTGATATCCAGATTATCACGAGACGTTTGAGCAGGATTATGTGGTTGACAGTGTCAAAGGCAGAAGAGAGGTCGAGCAAAATGAGAACACAAGGGGTGTTGATGCTGCTCTGATGCTCTTTTCCTCTATTCTCCCTCACACTGCCTTCATCAGTAAGACACTATCGTGCTCATCCATATTCACATTGTGCTTCATCTGAAAAGAGCATTATTCCTGAATGGCTGGTTGTATCAGCCAAATCTGGGAAAATCAACAAACGTTTTTCTTCAGCTGCCCAAATAAAATGCTTGACTTTTGCTACAAGATGTCAAAAATCACTGCATGAAAAGAAATTCTAGCTTTCTGTGCACATGTCAATTTCAGGAGACCTTTGCCTTGTACAAACTGTTGTGTAAAATAAGTTGGCTACAGCTACAGTACAATATTGGGAAGTAGATTGAAGAGAAATCCCAGCAACATTCACCACTTGTCAAAATGGGCTTTTGCAAACCAGAAAAAAATGCCTGTTTTAAAAGAACCATGTTGAATAAAAAATGTGTCCTTGACTAGCAATGTAAAGGGGTTTTGCTGGGGAACATACATGGGATGTTTTATTCAACAGGCTTGTTTTTGATCCAAAACCAAATAAAGAAAATAAATAATTAAAATATATTGGCTGGATTTTGCAAGCTCCAGAACAGGTTTTTCATGTTGGCAAAGCTAAGGGATCCGCCAAAAGGGAACCACCATTAACTTTCAGGAGTCTTGGCTGATAATAATGAGTTTGAAAAACGTTGACTGACCAAGAAAAAGAAAGTTCACATACTCATCAGACTTTCGTCTGGGCAGAGGCCTCTTACAATAGAAATTCTGGGACACGAAGATGTGAAAAAGGAAATCACACCTCCCTGTGACTTCTAAAAGAATTTTCAAAAAATAACTCCAGAACAACCCTGGACTTAGGGGGGTAGCCTGGACATGCATGACCATATGTGTAGTACACTGGTGACCATTTGGTCTAAACAGCTATTTTATGAAGACATTTTTCATACTTTTATCTTTGCAACAGGACTGTGCAGGAATGTACAAAGTTAACATCTGTAATGTAAATTCCTGGGGTTTAATTTAAGACATTATAGCAGTCACTGCCATATAGTAAACATAAATGGCAAATAATTGGGTATTCAAGGAAATTGTACATAATGCCAATGTGAAACTCAATACTGACTTGCCTAATGATAATCCATACACGTGTAAAATTATAGAATTGTAGGCCGAATATTTCACACTAAAATGAACAACAATTATTAGAAGTGTGAAACAATGTCTTACAGACTGCAGAGTTAGACTGGCACGTACTGCATAAACTATGTAAACCTGCTTATCTAATTTGTTAAGATTCCACAATTGTACACATGTGTCATTTATGTCAAAAATGGATATTAGCTAAAGTAACTGTGAGAGGTTGTGGACATTGTAAAACTCACATCATAAATCTGACATCATGCTCTTGAAAACCAACCATTGGATAGGAAGACGGTAACTATCAGCCCTGACCAATCCAGTAGTTTAGAGGCTTGCTTAGCTAAGCGTGCCCTACCATATAATTCTATGATGTCACCATGCTTTATAAAAAGGGTGGCTGACAGAACTCTAGACACTCTTTCCTGAATTTCTTGTGCCTGTGTTCCTGATCTTCTACATTCATCTTATCAGATTCTAGATCCCACTGCCAAGCCAAGGCATAGCTGATTCCAGATCCCACTGCCAAGCCAAAGCATAGCTGATTCCAGATCCCACTGCAAAGCCAAAGAATAGCTGATAATATCCCCAGCAAGGCCTCAATTCTGAAATTCCACAAGAAAATCCCACTAACAAAAGGTAAAAGCTGTGGTATTCTTTTCGGCAGTATCCTGAGACCAGCCTGGCTTTTTGCCCACTAACTGTATTCCCGCTGCAACCCCGCCATCCAGCTGTCCTGATTATCCGGTGACCAGACAGGCCCAGCTGTTGTTCTGTGAGGAGAGTCTGCTGCTACCTGCTGACCTGAGCCCTGGAGTCCAGAACCCAGTTGACCGTTCCTAATCACAAATTTAAGAGCGGACTGTGAGTATCCCCCATCCCATAACACATAGTGTACCCCATCTTGACTTTTGTCTTTGTTCCACTCTCTAAGCACCCCAATCCATAACTTGATAACTTGTATAGACTGTTCTAATTCTCTGTGCACCCTGTTCTTGTTTCTTAGTGTTAGTGCCACTCTTTTATTCACCTCACCCTGTAACTCATTAGTGATTTTTGGCTTAATTTAAAAGAATCCCACATAGATCAGCCCACGGCAGGAAAAGGTTGACTTTGCAAATCAATATTTGAATGTACTGTGGCTTTCTTGAACAACATAGTCTAAACAATTTAGTTTAAGTCAAATTTGCCTTTCAGTTTTAAAACCGATTTTCTCTTTTTCACTGCTGTATTTTCCTAAAAAATGAACTTTATTCTACCTTCCAAATTTCTCTCAATTCTTGACCAATAGCCCGCCTTTCACCCCTACATTGTCCTTGGGCTGTGCATCTATCCACCTGCCCAGAAACCACATTCTAATTCAGTGTGTTTCACCTTTTAAAAAAAAATGTTTTTACATTTAAAACTGCAAACTAGAACAAATTCAACTTTTCCACGTGTAAATCTGACTGCACTGTGTTTTCAACCATGCTTTATAAACTGTATCCTTTTGTGACACCTTAACTTATTGCTGCTAGTTATGTAACATCCCTGATACTGTGATAAAACATATGCATAGCATTATTTAAACACACATATAATTATTTATTTTTCAAAATCCGAGTGTCATTTTAGGCCTTTGCAAAGGGTCTGGGAAGGTCGGATTTTTATTTTGTTTGATGCCCCTCATCCCTGACTATCTGCTGCTTCTTTCTATCTGCTCAGAATTTGATTATTGGTGGGTTGAGGGAACATTTCAGGGGGAAACCTTAACTTGGGTACTATCTTTTCTAATTCAAAAAGTGCTCATATTCACTTGTGCTTTGGATAAGTTCTACTAGAAGTTTAACCACGTGCATTTCCTACATTTTCATTATCATTATCACCCCATTGGTGATTGCTGCCCAATATTAAACATGTGTGTGACTTTTGTGAATTTTAAAATAAATAAATATTGTATTTTCACCAACCGGCCTGGTTCATGGTCCATTGTGACCCAGGTAATTTGTAAAAGGGGGTGTGACAGGTCGGGTATCAGCTCAATTTGAATTAATTGACATTTTTAAAGATAAAGCATTCCTATCCTATTGAGTGCCACATCCCAGGATAAGACCAAGTGTCCTGGTCCGGTGTGTGCCACTGATTGGAATCCTTAATATATGTTAGTGAGTCAAAACATGGAGAGCTAATGGTATTCATGGTTAAATAATACCCTTTTGTGCTTATACACTTGGACTAATTCTTCCTGCACTGAAGGGGCAGTGAGTGGGGTGAGGGGGGTGGGGGAGACACTCATTGAGTAAATGTGTGTATATTCGATGAGTGTTCTATTTTTTCGCTTTTCGTGTGTGCATTTCATAAATTGACCAGAAAAATTGTTGACTGTTAAGTGAGTATAAAACAGGGCTGATGTAATGATTGTTCAGCATATTATGGCATGCACATGTGTGGGGTAGAGCTTCTGGACCTGGTATGAAAAATGTTTGCATTATGTAGCAATGATCACTGTGTGCACATATGGGAATTGAGAGCTCTGCTTTCAGCCAAGTTCTGTGCCCAGCTGATAAAGACACATTCACCGTTCACATTTAGAAGGAAATCCTACCTCCCACTGAGGGCAGATATTTAATGAGGGCAAATTCCTTGTCCCCAGCCATCCCCTAGGAAAACAGGGCCATCCTACTGACCTGGATGTACAGGTTACCATGCCACAAGACAGCCCTCTAGCACCTACATGGAAGAGGGGTGCATGAAAATCAAATATTAATGTTATCTTTTACTCAGTATCCATTTTTAATATTTGCACCTCCCTGGTAGCAAACTTCCTGGAATTATGAGCCCACAAATGTCTCATAGTAACTGTCAATGAGGAACTTTAGCAGTTACTTGTGTATCCCCACCTAGCAAAACTAGGACTAAATTAATTGTGAAATAGATTAATCTGGTCTAACTCTCAAATTGAACCATTTATCAAAAATATGCAGTGACTTTTTCAAGACCATGTGAACTGATATGATGTGTGATCTTGGGAAGCTCTCACTCATGTAATAATTCTGAACGTGCGTTAAGACACATTGCCCCTCATGAGTTATACGCTAAGAACATCTCCTCATATACCCACTTATAATATAGATCTTATAATACAAACATGTAATTGAGAGAAAACATTAGACATATAGAAAGATTTACCACAAATAGAGTTACATGTTTAGAAAGGACATTTATCTTAGTCGAGCAATATAAAAACGGAGTCAGAAAACGTAACTAAGAGACAAATAATTTAAAAAATAGTCTGCAAAAAAATATCTACCTTCTTTTGGATGTTGATTGATTTGGTTCTATGGTATTAGATCGACTGGTTTTTTCCATGCGTTTTTTGCAGAAACTTTTCAGCTAAAAAAACGAATTGATTTAAAAATATATATATTTGGAAGATCCTCCCAAATCCCCTTTCCCTATTATATAGCCCCTATTCCCCACACCCACCTTCCACTTATATCCCCTTACCAACCCAACCACCTTATTTTTCAATGAGTTTTTCGGCCAAATGTTTTCGGCAAGAAGCTCAATGAAAAGAAGTGTGGCGATGTAATAATATCTTACCATTCATTCTACTGAAACAGGAACCAATCAGCCCTTATAGATACTAAAGCTGATTTCCTGCTATAATGTCTAGTCGAAGATGTTGCTGGATGTCTGCTCTTTGGATGGCTACTAGGATTGGAAGCATTTTCCATCCTGGGAAAATGCCTTCTAGAGTTCAGATGTGGGACAAATAATCAGAAATGCAAAAACATCTTTAGCGACTGGACCAGATGGACTCTCCAATTTCCTTTTAACAGATAATACGTCATTGTGGGCTGAAATGTTGTACTCTCTATTTAAAGTCATATTGGTGTCCAATACAATTCCGTTATAGTGGCATACATCACACAGTATACCAATTTACAAGAAGGGAGACATGTTAAATCCCATTCCCTTCCAGACCTACACAGCAAAATACTGGCAGCCTTAGTCTTGAAAGGGCTAAACAGTTGGACTAGAGAGGTCAGTATAATGAAGCTGCCTAAAACAGGCATTAGATGTGGGATGGGAATCACCCTAAATGTACTTGCAACGCCCTTCCTTTCATCTACGGGTACTAAGAGAGGAAATCTGCTAGTATATCTTGCCTGCCTCGATTTCAGTGCACAATTCGACACTGTCAGAAGACCTCTTCTATAGCAGAAGTTAAACAACTGGGGCATTCCTCTTGGACCTATAATGAATGATGTTTAATGATGCAACTTCGATAAAGGTGAGGTTGAAAAGGGT
The DNA here is from genome assembly GCF_040938575.1 of Ambystoma mexicanum. Classification (NCBI taxonomy): domain Eukaryota; kingdom Metazoa; phylum Chordata; class Amphibia; order Caudata; family Ambystomatidae; genus Ambystoma; species Ambystoma mexicanum. The sequence goes on from NC_090926.1 coordinate 526,279,488, forward strand.
GTTTATCAAGATGAAATCTAACAACCCTCAGTCTTGGGCCCTGACCTGGGTGACGCGTTGGACCAAAACAATTATTTTTAATGAAATCTGGTAATTCACGAATATCTTGTCTCTGCAGATGATATCATTAATTTTAATGCCACCCCTTTGGGTCTGTATAATGAATTAAATGTCGTTCAAAAATAACTAGGGAAAGCAACTTTAAAATAAACGTGGCAAAATTGAAAACACTAGTATTTATTTTTCAAAACAAAGCTAAATATAACAGCGTGGTTCTTGTGGGTTGGGGGGTATACAGCTGGAACAAGTAACATTGCTGTCAGGTTTCCGGTTTTTATTTTAGGGGAAAGTCCAATATGTAGTGATTTTGGGAGCTCAATAGCAGTACCAGTGAGAGCTCAATAGCAGTACCAGTGATCCGTTGAGAACATAGATGAGGATCATTGTAATTGTAATTGTAATTGTTTATTTGTAAAGCGCTTATACACAAGTGAAATTCTTCAAAGCGCTTCAAAGTGGGTAGGGAACAAGGGAATACAGTAGTTATTCTTAGGCCTTGAGGTTTCCAAATGATCTAACACAATTAACTACCACACTAGGCCTGAGGCATTTCTACTAGTGCAAGGCAGAAGGAAAAAGCATACAATCAATATGCTTCTGTACTAGGCCTAGTGACTTGTCAGATAGTACAAGTTCATGACAAGGAGTGTGAGAGAAGGAGGGGGAGAAAGGACATACAGAACGATAAACTACCTTACTAGGCCTGGTGACATTCAGATTGATTGATGATAGGCCATCATCAATAATGTGCTTATGTATACGTGTTTCAAGCCCAACCAAGCTAGGGAGGGCAGACAAAGGGAGGACAGGACACAAAATCTTGCTAGGCCTAGTTCATTCAAGGTCGTGCAAGTGTGCAGACAAGAAGTGCAGGGGAGGCAGAGGGGGATCAAGTGCACCCAGTCAATCAGGGGCTTGGATTAAGTGCAGAGAGGTTCCCCCTCACATGGAACGTATTCTGAGTACAGAAGTGTGAGCCAGCGTGCAGAGTGTAGGACTGGCGGGGTAGCCTGGAACCTGTGAGGCTCTGGAGGAGCACCACATGACCAGTCAGTGAAACTGAGCAGAGTTGGGGAGTGTAAAGGAGGAGGGAAGCAGGAGAGAGGAGAAAGGAGGTCAGCAGGGGAGAGAGAAAGAGGAAGAAAAGAGGAAGGCATTGAGGAGTATACAGAACTTGAGGAGATCCGCTCAAGACGGAGAGAGGCAGGGAGGTTGTTGCAGAGGGAGGTACCTGCAGAGGATGAAGTTGTACCCCAAAATCTCTGTTTGGAGAAATGGCTCACCCGCAAAGAGTTGAAGGAAGACGTGCGGTGGGCTCGAGATGGAGAGTGTTTAGGCAGAGAGTGTTTTAGGTAGTGCAGGCCCTGGCCCCAGAATGCCTTGTGGACTATGCTTAGGGACTTAAACTTGATACTTGCAGCCACTGGGAGCCACTGGGAAACAGTGGAGGGATTTCAGCACCATAGAGATGGGGTCCCTGGACTTGAGGCCAATGATAAGTCTTGCAGTTCTGTTCTAGATAAGTTGAAGAGGTCGGAGAGTAGAAGTAGGAAGATTTAGAAAGAGACTGTTACAGTAGGCCAGTCTAGAGAGAATCAGGGCTCTGGAGATGGTGAGCCTCTGCGGGGAAGTGAGAAAAGTTAGACTACCTCTCAGGCAATGCAGCTGGTATTGGTGTTGTAAAGTGCGTGTCACTGTATGGAAGAGCTGGTAATGTCATGTGGAATGTTTGGTGTTGAATGATGTATGAGTATTCCAGACAAGGTCAGCTAATCCTGGGTGATGGGATCCAGTGGTTCTGTTCAAGCTATCTTACTGTAACCTGTAATAAAGATGTCTGAAGAAACTTAAAAGGACTACAGAAGGTGCTTTTTAACACTGGCGATGAGGATGGGATGCAGTTAAGTAAGGAGTGCAGTGAAGTAAGAAGTGAAGTATAGGGATAGTGTCCCATTTGAGGTGCAGTGATAGCGTCCCATTGGAATAGGGATAGCGTCCTGTCGGAGTAGGGATAACGTCCCATTTTAGAAGGGATAGCGTCCCATGTGAGTAGGGATAGCCTCCCATCGGAGTAGGGATAGCGTCCCGCAGTAGAGTAGGGATAGCGACCCTCAGTAGAGTAGGGATACCGTCCCGTCTGAGTAGGGATAGCATCCCATTTGAAGTAAGGATAGTGGCCCTCATTACGACCCTGGTGATAAGTGAAAAATCCTTTCCGGTAAAGGATTACCGGCATCGCTTACCGCTAGGTCCGATTATGACCCGAGAAGGTGCAATTAGCGGCACCGTAGTTAACGGTGCCGCTAACAGCACCAAGCGCGCGGGAACGCGACCTCCCATGCCGTAAATACCGGCATGGCGCAAAGTGGGGAATATCACGAGTCAAGCGGACATGCTCTTAACGCCCTTGTGAAGGCTGTAAAGTACCTTACCGCCATGGTGCTAATACCGCCATCGCGGACCAACCGTAAATGGCCATGTGCAGTGTTCCAAGCTGCCACAGGTGCACACAATCAGCACAGGTGGAGGCAATACAGATTGGCCAAGTACAAAAGGAGCACACCCCACCCCTTCCCACACCCAGTCACACTCCACAATGATTCCAATACGACTAGCAATGTTGGGGCTGGAGGACCTGATTGCAATGGAAGTGCTACAGCAAACAACAACAACTACAACAACAGGCAGCACAGAGGAGATGCAGGAGGAGAAGGAGGGCAAGGCAAGGCCAGCAAGCCCCACCAGCACAGCCAGTGCCACCACGCAGGCAGCCCCCAATCCCACGCATCAGAGCCAGTCCATTCAACCTCACCACTGAGCAGATCCACACCCTGTACCGTTTGGACCGGGACACCATCACCACCATCGTGGACATGATACACAACAACATCGTCAGCATGATTGAAATACCCACCGCCACCCCCCCCCCCCCTACTGAAGGTAGTGTCCGTGCTCCACTTCCTGGCCACAGGCACCTACTAGCACACAGTGGGGCACTTGCATGGCATTTCACAACCATTATTCTCACGTACGCTGAACCAAGTGCTCAATGCCCTCCTCAAGCACACAGACGACCACATTTCATTACCACGGTCTGCCCAGGAGATCGCAAACACCAAAGTGGGTTTCCATGTGGTCCCACATGCCATGGAGGTAGCGTACCGCAACTGTAAGCTATTCAACTCAATCAACGTACAAATGGTATGTGACTCAAACAAGATCATCACACATTGTTGTTACCGATTCCCCGGATCAACCCATTATTCAATGGTCCTGCGTAACTCCACAATGCCACGCTACCTGGAGCGACATGCAGGGCCGAGATCCAGGCTACTCAGTGAGTCTCAAGTCATGGCCATTGAAATGTGAAGTGGGTAGGTGATTGACATACCAATGCATACTTTACCTGGCTGACATGGGGGTGGAGAGAGATGCATACTTTAGCTGGCTGACATGGCGGGGGAGAGATGCATACTTCACCTGGCTGACATGGGGGGGGGTGCATACTTTACCTGGCTGACATGGGGGGGGAGAGATGCATACTTCACCTGGCTAGCATGGGAGGGGGGAGAGAGATGCATACTTCACCTGGCTGCGAGTACCAGAGGTTATGGAGCCAGCTCATATCCTAAAGCAGCCCAGACGTTAGCTGACACCTGACCACATAATGCCAGATGTAAGCAGCCCTACCATGTGAATGAAGATGTGTTCCAACCATGACACAACCATCTGCATGTGCACTGTACCAAATCAGACCGCATCCACCTCAATGAAATGCACCTACCCCAATGACTTCAGCCAATAAACGGCACCAAACACCATCAACTGAAATGCCAGTCCCCCATAACTGCGCACAAAGGAGTCACATGACGGACATAAACATCAATACACCACTACACTGACACAGAGGCCCAAAAAAATCGAATAACAACATTTGTAGTGCTCAGTGAGGTCATCATGAGGCTGACAGCAATGGTGCCATGATGAGAGCATTGAAATCACATGGACATCGGCCAGATCACCTAAACAACCGCCATGTACTAACACAGTGGATGGGCACTCATAAGGTACTGGACCCCCCTGCATACACTGGTTGATGGCATGCAAAACAGTCCATAAGAGGAATACACATATAGCGGTCACATCGTTTGACTCCATTCGTGCATGGAAATGGGGTTCAAAGTAAGAGATGAATGCATGCCATGGTGTCACGACATGATTTGAAATCTGATGTCATGACTGACACATACAGTGTTGCCCACATACAGGTGATGCAGGCTATCCCTTGAAGAGGTGGCTCCTTACCCCAGTCTGGAACCCACAGAACCGGCACGAAGAGGACTTTAATCATGCACATACACAAACCTGTATGGTGGTTGAGCAGAAATTTGGCCTCTTGAAGGCACATTTTCGCTGCCTCAGCAGGTCTGGTGGGGCACTCCTGTACCACCATGAGAAGGTGGCAAAGATCGTCATGGCATGTGTAATGCTACACAATATGTGCATCAGACGGAATGTGCCCCTGCCCCCTGACGCTGAACTGCAACCACCTGACGATGAGGATGAGGAGGGAGGGATGGGGCAGCACCTCAGGGAGGAAGTGATGCACAGGAGGGATGTGCCATGTGTCAGAATCTCATTAACCAATGCTTCTAGCACACATGGACGGTGGGTGTCACATGGAGATGGCACTTGGGGCACTGTGTGTGTCTGGGACACGCACACTGTGGACTGTTCACCAATAAAGCACACGTACACAATGAGAGATGTCCACACATGTGATTTGTGCATAACCGAAAAGTGTATTGATTTTGTGATTTGAATGAACACACCCCATCCCCCCTCCCCCCTCAACTCCCCAAGACACCCCATCCCCCTCAACTCCCCAACACACCCCATCCCCCTCCCCCTCAACTCCCCAACACACCCCATCTCCCCTCCCCCTCAACTCCCCAACACACCCTATTCCCCCTCCCCCCTCAACTCCCCACAAAAGTGTGTGGATGCCTGTGGTCAAGTGCATCATGTGGAATTGTTCCACTGGTTGGACTCTATTGGCACCGCCGTCTCCCTGCACCCGGGGCACCCCTGCCTGTACTCCGCAGGTTCCCGGCCGATCTGCGGACGGGGCTGGATGGGGCAGAACTGGCAGCCGAGGAGGTACTTGGCTGCTCGCAAGGACGCATTTCCCTCAAGGTCTGAACAAGGTCCGAGAGCACTTGCCGCACCGTGGCTAATACTGCACAGATATCCTTGGAGGTGGATACTATTGCTGCCTTCACAGTTTCTGCACATTGTTGCATTACCGCCCTTGCACTTCCACATTCGGCCACATGCTGATTCATGAGTGAGGACAGTTGTTGTTGGCGCGTGATGATTTGTTCCATCGACTCCTGTTTTTTCTGGACTAAGGATAATGCCAGTGGCGTGTCGAATTAGCTGCCCTCCTCCTGAAAATCTTCCACTGGGCATGGAGTGGCTGGCCAAGAGTCATCAGGGGATTGCCCCTGTATGCCTACATCATGCTGGCTGCTTGGGGAAAGGTAGGGGGAATGAAGTTAGGCAGTGGGAGGACCCACAACAACATCAGCATCCCCTGCATCATCGTCCGAGCCAGCTGCAGTGGCAGCAGTCTCGCCTATTGTGCTGCTTCCGGCAGACCCAGTGCCTTCGGTGGGCACCACTTGCTGGATGTTTGTTGCTGGTGTTAACAAAGTGCTTGGCTTGGTGCACATCTGTGCCCTGGCCTGTGTCGTGGTTGTAGATTTCGGCTGTGGAGGGATTTAGCTTTTTCCAGCAGAGGTGGAGGGTTGGTGTGTGGGGACATCGGGCCTGGCCTTCCTGGAAGGTGTGGTGGCAGTGTCTTCCTCGTCACTGTCCGAATGAGAGCCTGTGGTGGAGCAAAGGGGGGAAAGGGTTATTGATGGGTCTGCGGACATTGAGCAGGCATTGTGATGACTGCATTCATATTGATTGCTAGATGTTGCACATTGGAGGCAGTGACATACAGGTTGTCTCACTTTTAGGTGGTAGAAGCATGGAGGCATGTGGGTGCCTACAGAAAGGGTGTGCATACTGCATGTGTACAAGGTGGAGGTCAGAGCTGCCTGTAGGCAGTCTTCTGCTGATGTGTTGTGTCAGCCCTGTCAGGCATCATTGCACTTCCCATGAATCTGGACTTCAGTGAGTTTGGCATGGCTGGATTTAAAGCACCTACCTGCGTCACATGATGTTGGGGCTCCTCTCTCCATGTCTCCGACCCCCTCTATGCACTCTGTGCCAATGAGTGCAGCACATATCTCCTCCCACGGCTGCATTTTGATTGGTGACTGTGCTCCTCCACCAGTTGCCATGGCCAGGTTTCTGTTTGCAGAAAGTATACTCCTTACGCGGAGGCGGAGGTCATCCCTCCGTTTCCTGCACTGTCTTGCATTGCGGGTTGTAGTGCCAACTGCACTTACCCTCTGTGCGACCATGGCCCATATGGCCTTCTTACGTGCTATTGCCGGTCTGGTCATCTCGGTCGAGAACACTACGTCGGCATGTTCTTGTAGTGTTTCTGCCGACACGTTAAGCTCCTCCTTAGAGAAGCTCTCCTGACGCAGTCGATCGCAACTTTTTTTGCACAACTTTAGGCATTGTGAGGATTGATTGATGTAGGTGAAGGTTTGTAGTGGTTGTGGTGGTCAGGTGTCCACTGGTTGGGGAGTATGGCAATGGATTGTGTTTTTGAAGATGGCCGCCGTGCTCTTTCCCGTTCCTGTGCGGTGACGCAACTTCCGGATACGCTTATTTGCGGTCACTGCTAATAGCGGTTTCCGTTATTTGCGGTCACCGCTATTAGCGGTGATCGTTGATATCGATGGCTAGGGTGGCGGACGTGCTACTTTCATGGCATACGATGCCGGTAAGTGGAGTTGTTTGGACGTTACTGCCATGGCGGTAATTACATTACCGGCATGGCGCAATGCCCGTGCCCGAAAGGTCGTAATGTGCCGCTTTTAGCGGTACTGGCCAGCACGGACACGTTACTTGCGCCATGCCGGTAATGTCCGCTACTTACCGCCAGGGTCGTAATGAGGGCCAGTGTCTTGTGTGAAGTAGGGATAGTGTTCCACAACAGAAGAGTAGGGATAGCGTCCCGCAGTAGAGTAGGGATAGTGTCCTATCTGAGTAGAGATAGAGTCCCATTGAGTGGGATAGCGTCCCATTTGAAGTAAGGAAAGAGTCCCATATGATGTAGGGACAACGCCCCTCAACAGAAGAGTAGTGATAGCGTCCTGGTACTATGAGCATGAAGCGGTTTAGGAACCTAGCCCAGAATTGTGCTAGTGTCTCATTGTAATGGAAGTGGATAGGGATAGCGTCTCTAGGGATAGAGTCCGATTTGAGGTAAAGTTTTGGGATAGCGTCCCAATGAGGTAAAATGTTGGGATAGAGTCCTATAAATGTTTTGAGTGGCATCACTCAATAAACAGATGCATGATATGGATGTTGGCTGGCATGGAAATCTAAACTAATCCTGCTTCCTACGTCAGTTTTGGTTGCACCTTGCATGTGACCAATATCCCAGTCATGAATGTATGCTGTGTGAATGATGTGGCTGTGTGTGTATTTGCATTGTGGGTGCAAGGAAGGAGATGTGATTGAGGTCCTTGAAGGTGGTGTGTTTTGTATATGTGTGAGTTGCCATTGGAAAGGAGGAGATGTGTGGTAAAGTGTGTGTCACTGTATGGAAGAGCTGGTGATGTCATGTGGAATGTTTGGTGTTGAATGATGTGATAGTGTTCCAGACAAGGTTAGTTAAACCTGGGTGATGGGACCCAGTGGTTCTGTTCAAGCTATCTTACTGTAGCCTATAATAAAGATGCCTGAAGAAGCTTAAGAATACTACATACAGTGCTTTTTAACAAGTGTGACTTTTAAGAGATGTCACAGATGTGAGAAGAGAAGGAGAGAGTGGAGTAAGAGATGACTCCCAGATTTGTTGCCTCACTGCTGGGTGAGGGTGCAGGTCCAAGGGAGGTTGGCCAGAGTGCAACTGGGAAAGCAGGAGAAGAGGTCCCAATGTGGACAATCTCTGTTTTACTGGCATTAAGGCAGAGATCATTAGCAGCACACATGGACTGAATTGAGGAAGACAGTCAGGGATGAGCGAGGAGGAAGAATAGGCTGAGAGGAGCCTGAAAGAGAGCTGTGTGTGATCTGCATAACACTGAAAGTTGGAGTTGAAGGCAGAGATCTTGTGTGCCAAGGGGCCATGTAGACATTGAAGAACTGGGTGGATAGATTCGTTCCCTGGGGAACACCACAAGCAGAGAGAGTGATAGCAGAGACAAATGACATAAGTTCCACCTGGGAAGGGAGATCTGAGAGAAAGGATGCTAGCCATGCCAGGGCCTGCTCTGTGATGGCCATGGTATCACACAGACGGAAGATTAGGATGTTGTGGTTTACCGTATCAAAAGCAGAAGAGAGGTCAAGAAGGATGTGGACAGAGGGAGAGTTAGAGTCAAGATTTGAGAGCAGGTATTCGCAGGTGTTAAGAAGAACAGTTTTCTTGCCACTGGATGCTCTAAAGCCAGACTGATATCAATAGAGACAGCCAACAGATTTGGTGTGCAGGGTAAGCTGACAGATAGCCAGCTTCTCCAAGAGATTGCCCAGGAAAGGGGTGATAGAAATCAGGTGATAGTTTGCTGGAATGGAAGGGTTGGTAGAGAGTTTTTTGAGCAGAGGGTGCACAGGAGAGTGCTTGAGAGAAGTTGGGAAAACTCCAGTGGTGAAGAAGAGGTTACAGAGGTCTGTCAAGGCCAGAGTGAGAGAGTCAATGTTGTCCTTGATGGTTTTGGAGGGACAATGGTCCACCTGTTTGGAAGAGGCTTTCATAGACTAGACCTGTCTGGAAACCTCCTCAGGTGTGAGAGAGTAGAGGGAGGAGAGAAGAGGGGGGCGGGAGGTGTCGGTCCAGGGGGCACAATGTCCTGTGTTTTGGCAGTGAAGTCTACAGCAAGGGCTGGGCAAAGGGCCCGGGTGGGTGCTGTAAAGGATGAGGCTGCAGTAGGGTTGGCTAGATCCTTGCAGACTTTGAATGTTGTTGGATGCCGTGGAGATGTGGGCTTGAATATGGACTCTCTTCTTGGACCGGATTCAGAATATGTATTGCCTTTGCAGAAGGTGGCAGACCAGCATGTCAGAGGGTGCATGTGAAGATCCTCATTTCCATTCCGCTGCCCTGCACTTTCGTTTAAGGTCAGCCAAAGATCATACCAAGAGTTGCACTTTTTGGCAGGCTTCAGTCTATACCTCATGACAGGGGCGAGGATGTCAAGAGTGTTTGAGATGTAAAGGTGAAATTTAGAGAGGGCTGTGTCAGGGTGGGAGTCAGTCACAAGCGTAGGAGGGGGAGAGTAGGTAGAGGCAAAGGCAACCACAGACCCTCAATGCAGGGTGTGCCTGTTTTAAAGGTGCAGAAAGCTTCAAGATAGAAGAGAAAATATAGTGATCTGTCCAGGACAGTGAGGTACTGAGATGGATAGAGAGAGGGATGTTTGTTGAGATGAGAGCATCCAAGGTGTGGCCAGAAGGGTAGGATGGAGAGAGAGAGAGAAAGTCACATAGGTTGCGGAAAGGTCCTGACAATTCAGGAGTGTCAAAATGGATATTGGGATCCCTCAGCAAGAGGAAATGGAAGGAAGCAGAAAGGAGAGCAGACGAGGGTGGACTGGCCTGCCGGCCGATAGAAGCTGGCCAGAGTAAGAGAGGAGACAGGTGAAAGCAAGAGTCTGCAGACCAGACATTCAAAGGAAGAAATGGTAATGATGGAAACAAGGATCCACTCAGGAAATATCAGGGCTACTCCCTCATCTGTCCTGCTGGGCCTGGTCTCAGAGAGGATCTTGTAGACTTCAGCGAGAAGTATATCAAAACAAGTGACAGAGCTGTCCTTAACCATGTCTTAATGAGAGCAAGAACATGAAGACACAGGTTTTCAAGGAGGTGGCAGATGTCGAGATTGCTTGACTGCAGAGCAAGAGTTAAGCGTGGCAACATGGAGATGGTTGTCATTTTTGAAAGACTTATGATTGGGGTGTGCAGGGGACAGAGGTGCCCACCATAAGTGGTGCAAGTGCCTGCAAGATAGAGGCAAGTGGAGGCAGAGGGGCTGAAGATGACAAAGATGTTAGTGAGGAGAGTACAGGCAAGGGAGCCGGGACAGTTGAATATGGCAAGGGAGCCAGTGAAGGAGGAGCTGAAGAGGGCAAGGGAGCCCCAGATGCATCAGCAGTGGGTCGGCAATGGCACCAGCATGGGAGAGGTTGATGAGATTGCAGAGAGTGTGAGAGAGGGAGCCAAGGTGGCCCTACTAAGAAAGAGAGCCAAGGAGCTTGTAAGGGCAAATGGTAAGGGAGCCAATGAGGACAGTGAAAAGTTGATAAGGCAAGGGAGAAGCCTATCAAAGAGAAGGAGATTGGGTTGAGGGACCTGTACCATGATAGTACCATTTCGATATACATTTATGATGACCCTGGAGGTCGAGAAGAAGGCAAGAAGGACCTCCCAGAGGGTGCCACCATTGATGTGTGAGGAAGAGTATAGAGAGAGCAGAGCGACCATATGTTGAGTCCATAGGTCTGTAGAAGAAACAACAAAGAGGATATCGGTGAGAGTCTCTCTGGTGGGAGCATTGACGTAGGCATCAGCGATAGGAAGGCCTGGGTTGGACCCAAGTGTGTCCTTCTTAAGTTTCTTCCTGACAGACTTAGTGAGCGGTGAAGGATAGGAGATAGAGAAGCAGTTAGAGAAGATATGAGAGATAGAAAGTGCCATTGTACGGAGGCACCGAATGTGGTGCACTTAACCAGGCTGAAAAGCTGAGGCACAGGGGAGGGAGTTGATAGGAAGGCGCAAGTGCACATGTAAGTTCACAATGGGACTGGGAAAAACAGTGAGAGATAGTGGTGGTGGTGCGAAGGAGCAAAACAAGTTGGATTTTGACTAGCAGACACAAAGCAGAGCAAGATGATAGCACACCCAAATTTCATTTTTGACTAGCAGACACAAAACACCTAAATTCATTGTTTAACTAGCAGACACAAAACAGTGCAGGATGAGAGCATACCTTAATTCAATTTTTGACTAGCAGACACAGACCAACATTCAATTTTTTCGATCATGAATAAAAAATGCAATTGCTTGTATATTCCCCTCATAACATATTAAAATTAAAGAGGTTCCTCCTATAACGTAAGGACTGGAACTGAGTCATCACTCATTATGAAAGGTTCGGACAGAATAGAGGGGCTTGTTAGGAAACCAGTGTTGAGCATGCCCAATTGGCTGCCAATGGCCCTGTTGAAAATGGAATCGGGATTAGGCTCACTTGAGGGTATTATTAGGTGGGAAAAGTTGCAATTATTAAGTAAGATCTCGACACCAGCGGAAAACTCAATGTTCAAAGTCATAAAGGAAGCATAAATCAATAACTCTTTAATGAAAGTGGAGCAGTTTGTGACTGAAGGTCTCTCATCCGTAAAAGACATGGGATCTAATATAAGCGATTTGTCAGGAAATTATTTCCAATTGAATGGAACGTACTCAATTATGACTGGGCAGTGAGCAAGAGGTTTGTTGATTCCTTATCCTTTATATAAGGAATGCACATTACTTCATCCCAAAAGAGAGGCGTTACCAGCATATATTAAATAAATATTTCCATAAAGTAAGCATCACATGATTCTCCTCCGCTTTCATCTTAATTTCATCCCGACCCTGGAAGTTGAATGGCTGTTAGCGGAACTGAGCCGAGTTAGAAGGACATCTATGTAAATATGATGGATTAGAAACTATTAGGCAGCTATTCATTAAATGTAGAGGTACAAGAGAAATGTTTAACCCACATTTTAGGAATATCATGGTTTGCAAAACACCTCTTTCCAGAGAATCTCTCTGCAATAGACTTTTACCATGGCCCAATAATCTCTGCATCTGTCTCTGTGATTTTGATAATGAACCTTGAAACAATAAAACTGAGATTTTAAGGGAGTCAAACATATTTCGGTAAACATGTTTATGAAATTGATGTGTTTATCTATTTTGATTTTAACAACGTTTAATACTTCTGAATGTGTATATTTTAAAAGGAATACTCAGGGCGAAATGTTTATTTAAATCATTCAATCATAAATAAATAAAAATAGTATACAAATGAGTACACAAGCACAGGATGCCATAGTGTGCCAGGTGACATCACACTACTGATTTTGTGTCTCCATGCTTGTTTCCTTTCTTTAAAGAACAGCATTGCCAACTGTTTTCTGATTTCTCTGACACATCGGCAGATAACAAAAGTCATGCTTATTAATTAACCATGCTAATACCCTTCATCAAGCTACACGGGTAATTTTTAATACACCCTGGTAGTTTTCCATAAGGATGGTTTGTTTTTGTTCTCTTTATGATTCATGTATATAGTGTGAATGTTTTGTCTTATGTTTTTTTTTCTTTTTTTCAATATTTTTACCAAGTTTATGTAAAAAACAATTATACGTTCAAAGAACTTAACTAAAAAAAAAAACTTTTTTCTTTGTATTAAATTAAGTTTGCACCCTAAGGACTTTTTCTTTGGTTTTATGTGACTCCTTAAGCACTTGATCTTCTTTCTAAAATAATTGTTATTAATGACAAGAGCAATGTTTGTAATAAACGTGGGTACCTCTTAGTTTATATATTGAGGATATTTTTCCACGTCTCACGTTTGCACCAAGTTCGGTCCTCACCGGACAACCAAGGCTCATAGATGTGGGTTGTTTTCCTCTTTTCCTTTTATTATTTTCAAATTTCCAATTTGTATGTCTTGACATTTTATTTTTGAATGTTCAATAATATCACTTGAAAGCTGCAAAACAAAATGGGTTATGGTTGTCGGGGCACTGAACTTCTGCTTTTAAATGGTAGAAAGATGATATGTTGCTGACGGACATTTTCGGCCCCCTGCCACTGCTTTATCATGTTAAAGTCAGGAAGGGTCAGAAGAGCAGTGTGTGCCTTGCTCAAATAGACAAGGGAAGGCCTGTTGTCAAATGAGCAGAAGTGATGTCACGTGTGTGCAATGGCAGCCATGCACAACTGCTGCCACTTGGCAGGCGGTCACATGAATTCAAATATAGAAAAACATACTGCAAAAGTCGATTACTGGAAAAAGGCATTCACACTAAGCTCCATTGTCTGTTCTTGTTTAACACTATACTTTAATCAAACCATATTTTGTATCTTGCAGATTTCAATAAAACTGTATGTAATGTAAGCCATTTTAGGTCACAGTAGCAGTTGAATACGTTCAAACCATGTGAAAGTGAGCGTCCACCAATATGGCATTAAAAACTCCCCAGTGAGAGTCAATAATGGACACACCCCAAATGGGAATGAGACCAAGACCAAGTGCGGGTGAATTCAAATAGTAAAAGTTTATCTAAACCAATATAGGGCAAGCAGAGAACTCTGCAAACTCAGAGAGCGCTCTTCCAGAAAATAGAAAGAACTTCATATTTATTACAAAATAACGTCATCAGTGATGTAAGCTATAGGGTGCACATAGTCGTGGGAATTCGGTGGCAAAGACTAGATACTATGTATTGTGTAAGGGCGGTGCTCCAGGATTGGCGGAGATCCACGTGGTGCCAGTGTGGGGTGCTCGGGTCAGCTGGGCTCATCTGGGTGGAGCGCTGGATCTGAGGAAGTCCGAGCTGTTACAATTTATGCTACATAGCAGTTGCCATTGTGGCCACACATACTTTGACCATCATCTATCTAAGTTAAAACATGAGAGCCATACTCTTACACGTTTGACCAGAAGAAAATGTGAGAGCATAGGGGTCCGAGTGGCAAAATTACTCATAGGATTATGGTGCCACATTCACCAATCATTCTGTTAGATCTCCTAAGGCAAATATTTATTGTTTGTTTGTGTGAGAAGAATATATTGCCACACAGGGGGTCAGGGGTGAGCAGGGGTGGTACACTTCAAGAGGGGCATGCACTCTTACTTTAAAAAGCATTACGATTAAGATGAAGGGCTTACACCCATATTTCATTAACCAACGTCTGGGGGTGCCAGGTAGATTCATGGTAGCATTGTGAGTTACGGGGGCTGAGAGGAGGGTGCATGCTTAGTGCAGGCTCAGCAAAAGGGGTGAGAGGTTACAGTTGTAGCATCACATCATTCACAGGGCTGAGGCTTTGAATACTAGCCCAGCCAGAGGGGGAGGGTACGTGGTGGCTGTGCACGCGGTGGTACCTGAGAGGGATGAGGGGAGAAACGGCCCGTACCATGTTGGGACGTACATTTGCTACGTTGTGAGGGGCACACATAGAGCTTACAATCAAATGAGGTAGAAATAGGCTAGTGTGTGCATTGGTACAGTGAAAAGTCTGCAACGCTCTGCTTATTATATGATGTGCATAACTCAATGCTCAGAGGGTAAACAAATGCTACAAAGGACACTCTATTATACAGTCGGCACCCATTTCATTAAATCCATACATATTGCAATACTTAATTGAATACATTTGAAATCGTACATTTTTAGGACATCATTGTGTATATATTGGTATCATACATTACTTTGTGTATTGTGCAACCACAGTAATCCTTGATTAGTAATGAAAGGCTTGATCATACACTACATGGTTTCGTGTGCGATCTGGGATGGGCGAGGGACATCTTATTTCAATATGTACAATCAATCTCATGGACTGGAAGCAAATTTATTGTCCCTTTTGATGGCTTAGCTGCATGGGTGAAACTGGGTGGCACACGGGCTTAGCATACATGTATGGCACTTCAAACAGGGAATGGGGTTGGGGGTTATCCACAGCATATGTCATGAATGTGGGGTCTGCGAGAGGTCAGGACAAGTTTTATGGAGGTAGCTTGTTTTTCTCAAACCCCAGCTTTGGCCCGGTCATCTGCAGGTCAATGATGGACTGCGGAAGGGAAAGATACAATGTTTGTCATGTAACTAGTTTGCGCCTAGTCTCCCGTGAGAACAGGACTGCAGCAGGGACGCCGAGGGGAGGAGGGCGAGGGAAGAGCCGGGCTCGCTGTGCGCAGCCAGAAGGGGAGAGCTGCAGCGCTGCGGTAAGCTTGGGGCCTGTGAGGCATAAGTAGTTTTGTCTCAAGATGGAGTCTGAGTGTGTCATAAAATGGAGTCTGACCATCCTAACAGATGAGCATTGCAGCCACATGTGTCGGTCCGCAGTCATCCCTGGCCATAGGTGCACGGGTGGCTGCTGGACAAGTCAAAGTCTGAATCCTTGGTGGGGATGGAAGGGAAGGGGGCAACAAAGACCTTTCCTCCCAAACACTCCCCCCTTTTGTTACTTAAATAACAAATATTGTAGCTCACCCAACCTCCCCTGTTCTTCATCAGCTACCGCTTTGTCCCAGGCCGGTGCTCCCTTTTGTGGCATCCAGGCCCTACATACTCCCCTGAGGTTCTGCCCCGCTCTAGCATATTCATTAGGAGTGCAGGTCATATATATACACACCCCATCTCCCTCCAAGTCCACCCATACTTCCTTATACCACTCTAGTGTGCGGGGCTTCTTTATTGTAGTATGGTATAACCTGTCCACTATGTACCCATCATAGTACAATGGTCCATTCTATATTTGGGCCCCGGATCCTCACCTGTTTGTACTTGTGCTTCATGTGTCATCTGTGCCACTCCTCTAGCATTGCCCATTTTCACCATCATCATTGCACCATTAGGGACTGCATTTGCACAGCACCAAATACTCAGCTGGCACACACAAAAAATCAGGAGAAACAAGACGATGATGGGTACCAATAGTTTGACCGTCATCCCGAGCCAAGGAGGTACCCATGAAAAAATGTCATTGAACCACGAGCTTGGCTGCACCCTTCCTTCTGCCTTCATCCGTTCGCCAAGGTTGTGCACGGCTGCAATAACGTGGGACAGGGTCCCATTGTCCGCGTCTGCAGAAGGTACGAAAGTGCAACATGTGCTCTCGATTTTTCAGCAAACACCTCCATCCATGGCCGTTAACAGGTCTAGGACATACCTGTTCTGCATTGTCATTAGGCGTAGGGCCCTTAGCGCCACCTCGATCACGTTGAATTCTTCTTCTGTGTTGTTGGCCATTTGGATCAGCTCCCAGCACGTAATTTGGAGCCATTTTGCGTTGGCTCACGCCTGGATACTTGGGACGAGGGAGGCGAAAAATGTTTCAGAGGAATTGAACAACCGGAACCTGTCTGGATCTGTGCCAAAGTTCTGTGGATGCCTTAGATATGTAATTGGACGACCTTCTTTTCCTGGATACTGGGCTTTGCATGTTCTCCACGGCTAGAGCATACACTGGGGCTTCATCGGTTGATTGTGGAGCCTCTGGTTCTTTGACTGCTAGCAGCCCCTTCCCATCTTGAATATGACTCTCTGGGACCATCATCAGGGCGGAATGCAGCATTGCCAGAGAACACGTGCCCCTCCATGACTGTGGGAGGTGCAAGTATGCCTGTTTATCACAAACCCAGTAAGTATCCATTAAGGCAGCTGTCCCTTTCTTCATGTCTGGGAAGATGAGCGTTTTGTTACAGTTCTTATTTGTGCCCATGTTTATTTTTCCTTCGCCGAGAAAGCACAGTTCATATGTAATTTCTATTTGCAGTTTGAGTGGCTTTGCCAAGGCTGTTACCCAAGTGAGCTTTGTGATGTGTTGGGTCCATATGTTGCATGTTTTCCTGATTCACTGCAACTTTCCTGCTGCCAACCCTCGTAGCGCTTCTGCCTTGCATGTAATTTATCCGTCAGACACACCACTCCTTTGGGTCATGAATAGCACATTTTTTGTTCTGTAGCATTTAAAAAGAAACTGTGTGTGCCTGGAAGGTGTTCTTTATTCTGCACAAGGCGAAATGAAGGAGACACTGGGCATCTGCAATAGGTTATTCTTGTGGCAGGAGCAGCTTGGGGGTACCTGAGGCATGGGGGATGAGAGAGCACACGTAACAGCTCTCGTTAGTTGTTTGCTTTGCAGTGGAACTCATGTCTGCATACCACTTGTTGGACTGGTTTGGGAGTTGTGGATCTTCTATTGTGTCTAATCCCAGTCCAGAATATTCATCATACTTCCTCCTCCCCACCTCCCTTCTTTTTCTTCTCTTACTTTTGGGAAGCACTCTTCCTCTCTCTACATCATTCTGCATTAAAGGTGTTCCCCCCACCCCTCCTTTTCCCATTATCTGTACAAGGCAATAAACCTCTTGGCTGTCTCAACATTTTCTTGTGCTCCATTCGTGGGGGAAGGATTCCCTGTGGTAGGTTCAGATAGTGGTGTCATAGTTGTGATGGTGTCATCATATAACAAGGGTAATTCTAAAGAACTTGGGTCATTCAATTTGTAAATGTTGTATTCAGATGCATTGTATGGGGCAGTGGGGCGTTCTGATACCTGTGCATCACTTGTGCTATTTGTATGCCGTGTTCCACCGTGGTGTGTCCTGTGTCCCCATATTAGTTTAAACCCATCCCATATGAGGTGAGTCCCCTGTGTTTTCATACCTGTCCCATTCCCTCCCCCCTCGTTTATATCAATTGATATAAACACTGCCGCCCAATATACTACTAGTCCAAACATCATTGAGAAAAATATCACTGCACACATAAACAGACCACATTTTTAACTGTATCTACGCAAGTCAAAGTTAGTATTTCCGTTTCTATCTATTCTAATGTTGTTTACGTCAGGGGCCCCCTCCATTGTCATGGTTTCTCCTACATAATGAGACATAAAAGTGTATTAAGTAACTCATATACATAACCTTTTTTTTTCTTTTTTTCATTTTTGTACGGTTCACTTTCTTGTCATAACCATTTTTAAATTCAATTTTTGTTAGCATATTATTATTATGTAGAGCTGTGATAGCGAAAAAGATATATATATACATATATATATATATATATATACATATATATATGTATACACAAAACCATTTCTGCAGGGACTCAAAGAAGCACAAAGAGAAAACACAAACGTTAATGAAACAAAGAAATCTCTCTCTCTCTCTCTCTCTCTCTCTCTCTCTATATATATATATATATATGTATATATATATACATATATATATGTGTGTATATATATATATATGTACATATATATATATGTGTATATATTTGTGTTTTCTCTTTGTGCTTCTTTGAGTCCCTGCAGAAATGGTTTTGTGTATCCTGCATATTATGATATCCAAGCACGGCAGTAGTTGCACATGCCAAGAAACTTCTGCATGTCTTTCACTGTCTTTGGCTCATTTACAGCGTGTACTGCAGCCGCCCTGTCTGGTATAATTCTTGTACCATCCTTTGATATCAACTGACCTAGATACAACACTTCTTCTTGAGAGTATTGTAATTTCTCCTTCACTACCTTGTAACCTTTGTGGGCCAATAATGACTGACAAAAGTGTAACAGATTCTTTCCTGCACTCATCTTCATCTTTGCCGCAAATCAGGAGATCATCCACATATTGAATGATCGTGCTCTTTGTGACGATATTGCCTAGATCTTCATGTAAAATTCTGTTGAATATACTTGGGCTCTCACAGTATCGCTCAGGTAATCTAAGGTGCTCATATCTTTTCCCTCCCACGGTAAATGCTGTCAAATATTGTGACTCAGGTTCCAGTGGGACTAAGAAGAATGCCTTCTTCAAGTCTACCACTGTAAAGTATGGGGCATCTTTTGGTATACTACACAATATTGATGCAGAATTTGGGACTAAAGGGAATTCAGTTTGTATGATGTCATTAAGGGGGCGTAGGTCCTGGATCATCCTCAACGCCCCGCCTTTTGCTTTCTTGATGGGATAGATACAAGTATGACATGGAGAATTTGAGGGCACTATTATCCCCTGCACTAACAGAGCATATATTGTTTCTTTTATCCCTTCTTCTGCTTCTCGGTACAGGGGGTATTGCTTTACCCTGGGCAACGATGCCCCAGGTTTGAGTTTTATTTTTACTGGTGTCACTTCGCGCAACAATCCTACATCGTGTGGGCCTGTCTTCCACAATTCTTGGCGCACCAGTTGCATGTCATTATCAAAAAAGCAAGGTACCGCCCTAACCCTGGCATTAGCTGTACTGGCACCTGTCTTGTTGTTATCATGATATTGCAGGGGATTGCAATCTCCATCACTATTTCCCCATTGCTGTCTGAATCAGTAAAAAGTCCTCGTCGGACAAGTCTCGCAGTGCAATGTTAGCATTAATGCACAATAATGTTCGCCATTGACACCCATGTATGTCCATTGCTATAACTGTTATTCTTTGTGCTGAGACCTGTACTGCATGCAAATCTAAGGGCATTACTGTTCCTGGCATTATTTCTGGGTGTGCTATAGGATCGAAAACAAACTCTGCGGGCACTCTCCATTCTTCGCGCTTTAACTCAGGGACCACTCGTGCTAGTGTTTTTAGTCCCGGGATGAAAATGTCCCGGTCAACTGGTATGCCGCATACCTCTGGTGCTGTGGCTTGTGTGTGTACTACCAACATTACTCTCAATGGGCAGATTCCCAGGGTCGGGCAGACTATCCCTCTTTCAGTAAACGATATTGTCATATTGAGCTTGCTGAGGAGGTCCCTCCCTAGCAAGTTAATTGGTGATTCTTCATAGTACAGTAAAGGTGCTCGTACGGTCTTCCCTCCTACTGTTACATCCAAATCTTCTGTATAAGGAACTTCGACCACCGCCCCAGAGAACCCTTGCGTTTCCAATTTACGATTAGATAATGGAAACCTGCCTTCTCGTAGGCATGATTTTTCGGCTCCCAAGTCTACCATACAAATTAATTGTTTATTCCCTATCTCTGCCCCTACCAATGGTTCCTCAGCTGCATCGAGGGTCGTCGATAGTACTGGACACGCAAGTGCTCTCTGTGGGATGTCCTATGCTGGATGCCTTGTCATTCCCCCATTGTCAAAAACATTCCCTGACACCACTGCCACTCCACCAAAGGGTTTGGGACCACCATTTGCCGTTGTGACGAAAGGGTTACCTTGTACATGCGTCAGGTGTTCTCGGTATTGTGGGTGTTGTTGAACATTACGAGGCGGTGCTCTGCGCTCATCTGTGTATCTCTGATCCTGTTGTTCTTCTCTCCCTCCATCTCCCATTGGCAGCCCATACAGGCTCCCTGGGTGGGGGGGGCGTACTGCTGTTCATTTTGATAATTATTCATGGCTCTGCTTCTACACTCCCTTGAAAAATATCCCCACCTCCCACAATTCCAACAATTCACTTGTCCTCCCCTTGAACCTGGTTCTCCGTACCCGCCATACCCTCCATAACCCTGGACCACCCCCTCTTTGACCTGTGTCCCCACCTCTTCCTCCGCGGGCGCTCCTTACTTGCCACTGTGGCCCTCCGTATTGTTCCTCACCGTTGCACTGCTCCTGTCCGTGTCCTGCCCAATTAGCTGCCATTCTAGCTTGTATTACCATTGGCCCTTCCTCCTCCTCTCATTTCCTTTCTGTGGGTAGTGAGGGTACAGCTGCTGTAACCTTCACTATTTTCATCTGAATAAATGTTGCCTTGTCTGCCAGCCTTCTCTATGCTATCTCCTTCTCCCTTTCTTTGATCTTTTTGCAATGGTGTACTATTATTGTAAAGCTCACCTGGTATCCACGGGGACGTCAGTCAGCCTGTTCTGACCTCTTACAACCTCAAACCCTTCCCTGGAGGCTATTCGACTGGAGACTGGGCCTTGTTTTCTTGGATAGTGTGCTCTCCGTCCTGCCTTCAGCACAGGGGCGCGTTGATTGATGCAGGCTTGTTGCTGCCTAGTTACTTCACTGGCACGAGTCCGACAGGTAAGTATAATGAGTCTTTTGAACAGTTCTCTAACTTCGTTCCTTTCCTTCCTTAGATGATGGCCGGCGTCCGGGGATTGCGGCGTGCTGTTGAGATGAGTAGCGCTGATGGTGAGTGAGAGCGCGGTGGTGTGCGATGCACCCCTTTCGTATTTGCTTTGAACTCAGTTCTTTTTCTGTGTCTTTTAGATGCCGTAAAGTTTTCAGCCTGGATGCCGGTTATGAAGAACAAATGCGGTGGGTAAGCGCGGTATGCAGCGCCTCTAGATGTTTCCACGCTAACCTAGAGTGTCTTTTCCTTCTTGCAGATGGATGAGAAGTTCCGGAGACAGAGTTCCCCCAGAGCGGCTGGGATTCAGGTAAGCGTTTGAAGCATGTACATTATTTAAAAATAAGGGAAGATTTGCAGAATGCTTACTAATGCCTTTTTTCTGTTCTTTTCCCTTTTCCTTAGGAAGCGGCGTGCCGGGATGGGAATGACACCGCCGAAGATGCCCGCAGAACAGAAGGAGCAATGACTGATGAGCAGAAGCGCTTCAAGGTAAGGCTGTTCCTAACGGTGTTCGTGTTCTTGCAGGAGCTGAGCGCAGAAGAAAGATGCAGGCCTACTGGAGACCGATCCGAACATGGTGAGTGTCACGCTGCAGGTGCAGAAAATGCAAAGCATGTTTCTCAGCCTGGGTGTGGCTTAAATAGTCTCTGGGTATCCCAGGTACCTCTGGGCTGAATCACACCCAAAAGACTAGACCGCACATGCAGTTCTGGGAACCGAAATATGTGGGGGCATCCATCTTGTCCCCATCAATGCACTACAAGTCCAAACCCCAATGTTATTTTATGGGAGTGAGTGAGTCTGGTGCCACAAGCGTCAAGTCTGACTCCAAGTGGGTCTATGGAGGGATGGAGAGGCCCTTGAGGGCCATTTAGGTGATTGTGGCCTGGCTCCAGCCTGACATCTTGGAGGGCTGGGGACATGAGGGGCAGGAATCATGACAATGATGCTTTGTATTTCGGGCCAGCCTTTGGCTTGAATCCAAGCTATTGTATCAAACACTTTCTGAACTTCCTTCCTGAGCCCTCTGTTTATTATAAAGTAGAACAGGGAGGTTGACTGATCCCAGGACGTGCCCGTTTCCACGCTCCACATCTCCTGCACCCGCAAAATGAAAGCCATTGCATCTTCCTCATCATTCATTGCGCATTGCTTTACTGACTGTAAGTCTGGTGTGTCTGGGAACATGTCCCTCAATGCATCCCAGATTCTTGCTCTTACTGTCTTAAAGGAAGTACCATCATGTCGGTCACAATCTAATGTTATTCCTGGGAAGCCTGCTTTTGCCCAAACCCAATCAGCCTGATCACCCGCTGCGGACACCAGCAAACATTTAACATCACCTACTGCCAAAGGAACCCCTGCAGTGTTGTTATCAAATCCCTATATCCATTTACGCGCACCTCCTGACAGTGGGGGCAGTAATTTCATCAAATTTGCCTTATCCATCTGTGCCCAGGGTATATTATTTGGCCTCCCTCCTCCCTGATATATCAGGGGCAGCTGCAACCTTCATTTGGTCCCTTTCCCCGTACTCACCTTTGTCCCTCATTTTCCCAACACAGCCATCCTTCCCACTTTGTTTCTTAGCCTCCCATTCCATTTTTCTTCCATTGCCCGCCCCAGAGTTTTTTTGTCTAGTATCACTGGTTCTCCCCCTGCTGCGATCCCTATTCTCCTTCCTTCTAACTCCTCTTCCTCTATATTACACCACAGTTCTTCCGCTCCTCCCGATGCCATACCCTCTCCCATTGTTTCCCCCTAAGACACGTTTTGCTCTAGCTCTATTATCCTTGCTGGTTCATCATTTATTCGAAACAGTGTCTCCCCCTTCTTTTACCCTTCCTCTATGGATCTGACGGGTGTCCGTGATCTCTGTGTCTGACTGACCCTGGAAGTACCTCATCCATTCTGTTCACATATATCCCTTAGTCCTGACAGTTCACTCCGGGCTAACGATAACCTTGAGTCTAAATCTTCTGTGAACTTTCCAATATCTATTGCCGGGATACTCACCTGTCCACTCGCTCTTGGACACTCATATGGTGGGTGTGCTGTGGGTCGTGGTGTGGTTGGGGGCGTGGGCTTTGATACATATACCGGATCACTGTATCCCTCAGCTGTCACTGCTTTGTTTAAGAGGGGGTATATTCGTACAACCTCTACTGGCCCTTCCTTTTCTTCGCCCTCCTTTCCATTTCTCGCTATTGCCAGGGGAGATGCAATCTGTTCCTTTATTTGCTCTTTCCTTTTTATTATTCTGTAATTGTTTTCCTTTATATTTTATAAATAGGCATGTGGCCACCATATTTAGTATGTTCTTATCTTATCAAATGATCCTCCCTGGGGACATACCTGTGGTAGCCCTTCTCCTTTTAATTCGTGATCCATTGATCATGGTATTTAGTAATTCTCTCTGCATAATTTGGTAGACTCTACCCCTACCCCTTGTACCTCTTGCTGGTGTGTGTGTGTGTATTATGTATTTACAATGCTACCTAAACCAGTATTGTGTCATTGATCTACCACTTCTATACACCTAGACCGAATCTTAAAGAGTGTTACACTTACAATGACCACTTATTCATAGGACAACAGTACAGTTATTTTAGCCATTATCAAAACGTAGTGATCGCAAAAGACATGACATATTCAATACATAACATTGACCAATAGACAGTCCACTCACAACATGTAACACATACACCCCATGTCTCCTCCCAATGCTCTTATTACTAATGATCTCCCTTACACCAGCATTTTACACCCCCTAGCCCTTCGATTGTCTTACTATATTCCCATAGATCAGAAAAAGGGAAAGAGTATAGAGTTTCTAAATTGTGCTCAGAGTCTTCCCCGTATGCGAGACTCCCACTTATTTCTTTCTATTTTCCTCTTATTCACAGTACTAGTCAAGATAGCACAATGCGGCGCCGTCTTCTACCCCCTTGCAGAGCTAGGTTCCCGTCTTCCCTTTTCACCTTGTAATCTCCTTAACTCATCCTAATGGCAAAATGCAGAGAAAGAAAATGAATAGAAATAATATCTATTATACCACCAAGAGCCCCCTTAACTTAGTCCGACCTCGTATTCTGTGTTCTACATCCAACTCCTTTTAATGTCACTCGCACTTGATACTCACGTGTCCATCTTGATCCACGACGCTCCGGACCCGGTCCGTCCAGGCGCTGCCCCACGCTCAATGGCCGCCCCCGGCTCCGGCGAGCAGTACTATGGATTTTGTGAAGTGGGACCCGTACTCTTTCGCCCTACTATGTGCACACGTCTAAGTGTACCAGTCCCCGTAGGTGGGCAGCTCTCTTGAGGGGGCCCACCGTGGGTCTCCACTGTGGCCGGGGACGTCTTGTGCCAAAAGGAACGAAAGGACAAATCACATCCTATGGGTCAACACTTGAAAATGAGCGTCACCCAATAAGGCATTTAAAGCTCCCCAGTGAGAGTCAATAATGAACATACCGCAAATGGGAATGAGACCAAGACAAAGTGTGGGTGAATTCAAGTTTATCTAAACCAATATAGGGCAAGCAGAGAACTCTGAAAACTCCAAGAGCATTCTGACGGACAATAGAAAGGCATTCATATTTATTACAAAATAACGTCATCAGTGAGGTACGCTATAGGGGGCACATAGTCATTTGGATTGGGTGGTGAAGACTAGATACTATGTATTGTGTAATGGCGGTTCTCCAGGAATGGCGGAGATCCACTTGGTGCCATTGCGGGATGCTCGGGTCAGCTGGACTCATCTGGCCATCATCTATCTAAGGTAACACATGAGACACATACTCTTACACATTTGACCAGAAGAAAAAGTGAGAACACATGGGTCCGAGTGGCCAAATTACTCATAAGATTATGGTGTCACATTCACCAATCATTCTGTTAGATCTACTAAGGCAATTATTTATTGTTTGTTTGTGTGAGAAGAATATATTGCCACACAGGGGGTCAGGGCTGATCTGTTTTCCCAAATTTTAATTTGTTTCACTTTTACTTTTTTTCCTCTTTTCTAGCTGATTTGAATTTGAGAGTATTCTTAGACTCAACACCCTGAACTTTTCTCGTTCACGGTTCGCTCCTCCTCATTTTCACCTCTTTTTGAGGTTATCATTGAGTTGGAGCGCATGACACAGCTTATCTATCACAGGCCCCCTATATCCGGCTTTCGGACTCTATCTTTTTAAGAGCACTTTTTTGCTAATTCTCAATACGTTGCTATCCTTCACCATTAAATATCGTTTACTATATTATATGAGTAAACAGAGCAGTGCTTTATTTTGAGCTGTTGATAGTACCATCTTTACATTCTTAATTACTTTTTTAGTTTGAGCTGGTGTACTACAGTATTGACGCTAACAGCGCACCATAACGCTGGTTCCTTTATACTCACTATGCAACAATTTGATGAAAACTGGTCATGTCTCTTGATCAAACAATACAGAATAGACACGCCACGTTGTGGTGATTGGGAGTGCAGCCCACACCGCTGGCTTAACAGCCTTGGTCTATACCCTCTGTTTTCGACATTGATGACGAGGCTAAAGCCAGCGGTAGAATGACTGATGTATAAAACATTTTTACGGCAGTTGAAAATCGGGACATTTTAGGTGCTCGTCTTAGCAACAAACAAACAAAAAAATGATGTACATAAATGTCAAAAAAAAAGAAAAACATAAAGAGCTCTGTTGGAAGTTTGAACTCTCTGAAGAGGTTGGTTCCTTATTTGCAAAGTCTTTTTCCATGAAGTTGCACAAGCTTATATGCGGTATGCCACCATTCAAAGGTATTGCCAAACAGTGGGCATACATCATTAACATGTTGCTTATGGCTAAACCCTGCTCATCGACAGTGTGCGTTGTATGCCGTGCCAAAAGCATGACTAAGCGCAGATAGTTTAGTTTTCACCTATCCACGCGGAGAAGCAAAGAAACGACTGTGGGGGAAGCAGGGGAGTTGCTAGGTCTGGAAAAGACCCGGGGCAAAGCTGATGTCGGAACTGTTGGGACTGGGGGCTAGCTAGTCTTTTGGCTGTAGCTTCTGAGATTCTATCCGGGGCTACAACCAAAAGATCAGGGGCTATAGCCCCCTTAGCCCCCCCCTAGCAACGCCCCTGGGGGGAAGTAGCACGAAGGATATTTATTGTAGAAAAGGCACATTGTGTGTTGGATAATAGTGCACATGTCCAATACAATGACTGCACATGAAAAAGTAAAACGTATAACATTGGTTGTCCAAAATGCATTCCAATATTTATTTTGCCTCTTTTTAGCATTCGAATCTTTCAGGCATGGGCACTTTCAAAGGCCGAAATAAACATCAGAATCGATTGGGTGCCACAGGTGCTTTATTTTCTCTGTTTATGTTTTGGTATGATTCTTGTTCATACAGTTACCCCCTCGAGCCGCAACTCCCACTCCCACGTAACTCTATAAAATAAAAATAAAGAAAACAATTACACTGCAACACCTTTTACGGGCCTGTTAGTGCGCTGCCGCACATGCAGTGCTCCTTAGCAAGGACGCACATTTGTCACAAATGGCTCTTTGCTCTTTGGCCCAATACTAACGGTGCTTTCTTTAGCTGGCATTGGCAAGCGGTGGCCATGCGAAGTAACTAGTAGAAACACGAGCAAAGGAGCAGGGTGTTGAAACAGCGACAGTTACGATGAGAGGAGAAATGCCCGATTCGAAAGGATACAAACTGTCCCCCGTTGGTGACCCCAGTTGCACAGGGTGGATAAAGTGCCTCATTTAACTTTTTCCCAATGAAACCCCAAATTAAGAGCAAATAAAGAACACACATTTCACGTTACCGAATTCGAAGAAATGCCTCTTCACGTGTGTGTTTTTGAGGTTTGGACTGAGGTAGAAAGAG
Organism: Ambystoma mexicanum; assembly: GCF_040938575.1. Lineage (NCBI taxonomy): Eukaryota > Metazoa > Chordata > Amphibia > Caudata > Ambystomatidae > Ambystoma > Ambystoma mexicanum. The sequence continues at coordinate 526,306,389 of NC_090926.1, forward strand.
GGTTGAAGTGCATGCTTTTGACCACACACATAGTGTGAAATTAACAGAACTGAATAGATACCAAGATGAATAAATGCATGAACACGGGCAACCAGAATTGGAACATTTGAAAATAAAAATAGAACATGTATTAAATAAAGTGTTTAAAAACACATATTTCTGCTGAGTCCCTTTTGTTTCTGTTGCAGCAGACGGGGTTGAACACTGCTCGTTGTTATTCTTTTGCTCACAATGCTATTCGTGCTTTGTAACTTTATTTAATGACGCTTCCAGTTATAGCATGCGCCAAGACCTGACCCCACATTACAAGTATTCCTATGCAGAAATAATAATGGAATGGCTTGACCGCAAAAAGGAATTTGATCCTGTATAAATGATTCAATTAACTCAATTTTATTTGCACGCCAAAAAATCAATGAACGCTGATAGATGCTAAGGTAGTTTTCTCCTTACGGGATATAAATGAAATGGCCCGCTGCTGACAATATGTGAGAGCCTTGCTAATTGAGGCTATGCATAGGCTTTTAGGAATGGAGCCAGCAATTAACATTAGATGTAATATGTATCTTAGGGAGTGGAAGCGGGGAGCTGCAGTTATGATATGATAAATGCCAAATCATTGACACCCATTGAGATCTGACTTTGTATTTTAGGGAGTGGGAGTGGGGTGCTGCTTTGAGAAACATGGAGGCCTGCAGCATCTTCATACTCGCAAATAAAGCAACAGTCAAACACTCTGGCTAATTAGATTTAAATACACCAAATAAAAGCTTTTTAAATAAATAAATAAATAAATAAAACATTAGATGAAATATCCTGTACCAGTCACTAGTCACACACTTTACTTGACATAACCCTAGAAGCCAGCAGTTAAGGTTGACATGAAATGCATGTTTATAATTGCCTTTTCCAGCTAAGGTGACCAGATTTCCAAAATGAAAAACCGGACGATCAACAACATAAAAATCAACAACATAAAAGAGGGACTACCCCATCACAGCCCACCAATTACGCCTGCCACCCCCAACACGCCCCCACAACCAGCACACAATCATATTTCCAGCACTTCTCCTTTCTATAAACTGTATATGATCTCATTTGTGCAGTTGTGTTTGTGAATCTTGGCATGTCAATTCAAGACTGGCTTTGCTTTAATTGATATAACGTTGCTTGCTGTACAGTCGTTTTCCAACCCAGTCTGTGGCACAGTCGGCAAGTGTTGTGCCTTGTACCTGAAAGGTTTATGAGTTCGAACCAATCCCCCAACTTCAAAATTCTGGTAGTGTGAAAATAAATTACAATTTTAATTACCGTAGCCACTAGCCACCCAACCCTGTAAACCCTGGACGGTTTCTAAAATGAAAAATACTCCCTGGACCCAGCACGGATGGTGATTTCCCGGGTCTGTCCCGGGAACACCGGGACGTCTGGTCACCCCATTTCCAGCCATCATGGTCATCGGGCTTTGAAATGATGGATGGTAAAGATGCAATGCAGGGCAGAATTGCATGGTATTTGCAAAGTGGCACCATTTGCCCTGGTTAAAACAGACATTGAAACAAGATGGGTCTGAGTTACAAAGCAGAGTTCAAAGTTATTTTCGGATTGAAAAACACTTTTGTAAATCATGCCACAAGGGGCTCAATGTGTCCTCTCTGGCGCAAATACGGAGCAAGTTGTCACGTTTAAATTTGAAACCACAAGAGAAGCAATACACCCAGAAACAGCGTTAACATGACCTGGGCAAATGATATACCTCGTAGCTCGTCATTCAAATAATGAGCAATCCGAGCCATTGGGATCATAAACAATGAGCATGGACACGTCACTAAAATGTAAAACGATCATGATCCTTACGTAAACACGGCAGTGCAGCCTCGAAGGGAAGATACCTGTAACACACTTCATAATGAAATATGCACGATGAACAACATAATGTACACGTTTTAATCAACGTTAAATGTGCATCTATTCGCAACCAGGTCCTACGTCACAATCCTACTAAAAAATGCTTTTTAAATTATGCCCTTGCCTTTTCACAAACTATCAACAAATCTTCGCGGTCAGGCCTTATGATGCCATTCATAATAAAACGTGGTTTAAGATAAAATAAGCAATCTTTAATCTATAATATGAAGGACAGAATAGTCCAAAAAGTGTTTATGTTTTAACTGCGTTCTGGCATAAGGGGCTGGTGTCAGATTGCATGGGTCCCATACCTTTGGGCACTATGCTAAGGGTAAAATTCCTATCCTAAATGTAAAGAAAAGTGAACAAGCGTAACGTAGTCTGTTGAAATCAAGATAAGGCTCATAGCCGAATGCAAAATGCAAGTTTGCAATCCCAAAACCTTAAAGGCGAAGCAAAATTATAAAGTTGTCCAATCATAATTTAATGTAGAAGGCTGTTTTAGCGATCTAGCTTGTAGATATATATAAGGCAGTTGGATCAGACCATAATTCAGGATGTTCTTTCTAAGTTGCTAAATGCTTAACGTGTCTACACTATGGTAAAGAATGTCCACTAGCCTGCAAGAGGAGGTCCTGCATTGATTCTCAGACACGGACACTGTGTGTTCAATGCAATGTCTTTGAAAAACAGTCCCCTCACTCCCCGTGTCTCCACCAACTCACAGCGCTGATCTGTATCTTCCGCGTTTGCAGTCCGTGTCAGATTCTGCAAATGCGTGAGGGGACTGTTTTTCGAAGACATTGCATTGAACACACAGTGTCGGTCTCCTACTTTGAAAGTGGTGTGAACCTGGCTTAAATATGGGTTAAAGACCCTAGCATACTCTAGATGGCCGATTGGCTGTCATCGCAGTGACAACTAAGAAGTTACTTTTGAGATCTGAAAAGGTTTCCCATGTGGTTCCAAGATCACTATGCGGCCTATGTGAACCAAAAAGGACAGTTCTGCCTGACACACACGAGCCCCCAGCAAATTGTAGCCGGAGGGGACCGAGAATGATATGACCTGTGTGAATAACAACACCTATCACCTATACTTTGGCACAAACAGAAAGATTTCACTACTGTTCCATGTATTATATTTTGTCCTGAAGAAGGTCCAGACAATGAAAGGCAATATGTGTGCCACCTGAGGACCGAAACATATGTAGACAGGGGTCACGTGTTTTAGAAAGTTGGTCCAAATTTCTTTGTACCTAATTGTAAAAGAAAATATAGGGCTGAATCTAATATTTGATTTTAACAGAATTTGTTATAGTGTGTAATACACTGGTGATATGTGCTAGAAAGAAGTTTGGATAGTATGAGAGTTTGAGTTGGTATGCAAGTGTATGAAAGGTGATTGTGAGAGGTTTTGTCCCATCAAAGTGGACTATATAGTTTCTATGGTTGTTTCATATTTATCAGTTTTTGTGATAATACAAAGAATGTTCAATATATATTATGTGTTTGGACCTAGACTATGAGTAGAATCTGATTTAATTTATTTTTCCAACCTCTGTGCTTCCAACCCACATGTTTGATTGAAGATATATTGTTTACCTGAAGGGATTGGTAGCTTTACAGGTATCCCTTTGTGATATCTATGCTATTCTTCTTAATCCAGGTTTTTAATCTCTCAGATAAAGTTCCAGGAAATATTGTCCCTGTCCTGTCAAAAGAGGAAATTGTTTGATAATTCGGTGGAAAAAATATAAAACATATGGAACCTTGCTACTCAGCCCTGGCTCACCAGGTAGTCTATTAGATAAGCAAGACACAAAGCCACTGGCTGGATTACTGCTAAACAGGTGAATGAACTTCACAATTTAAATCTAAATCATTGAAATTATTTAGGATTTAGGATGAACTATTTAGCATCAATAAATCTAAGATAGCAGCCTTTTACATCCTCCCCAAAGTTCATAAAGGCATGAGAGTACCTCCAGGTAGTCCTATAGTCTGCATGATATACTCCATTCTGGAAACCTTGTTGGTTTATGTGGATTGGTACCTTAAACCATTCATCCCAGTGATTGATTGTTGGCCAAAGACTCAACAGACATGATTCGATTAATTGAGAATGTAGAAACAAATCCGATAGATCTATTAATCACACTAGACTTCAACACACTATATATGAACAGTCCACAGCTGGCAAACCAGGAAGTAGTTGAGACATATCTCAAAACAAGGACTGACTGTCACAGCACTCCCACTGCTTTCATTGTTGAGTGTGGACTACTCAGGCTGACCGAAAATGTCTTCATTTTTAATAAACAGCTATACCAACAAATCAAAGGTACTAATATGGGAGGAACCTCTGCCCCTTGCATTGCCAAACCATACATGACATATTTGGTAAAGAGACACATTTTTAACACCGCTATGATTCCCTTTGAACCACAAGTGTCTACATGGTGATTTTATATTGACAACATGTTTTTTTTGCAGTGGAAAGGAAATGCATTTGAACTAAAATCCTTCTACCAATGGCTCAATGGCAGGAACCCACACATTAGATTCACCATCACATATGACTCAAAACAGGTAACTTTTCATGCTCTACTGATCAAAGAAAGAGGGACACAACTATTTTCAGAATTATAGCACAAACCAACAGATCATAATAGTCTTTTACTCAACAAGCACGTTCATGCAATGTTAAAGGACAACTTGCCTTACGAACAATTTCTCTGCATCCAACCCCATGCTAATGATCTACTGGTTTGATTTCAAAGTCGAGGATATTAAAAAAATAGACCATTAAACAGGCATACAAAAGAGCATCCAACACTGACAGGAATATGTGCCTTTTTAGGTGATAAAGGAATGGTCTGTGTCATCACATTTAGCCCAGTAAGCACATTTATTAGGAAAAGCATCCTGAAAAATTGTCACATTATCAAACAACTGGGATCACTGAATCAAAAACCATTATTTGCCTTTAAAAGCAATGAAAATGTATGACAGCAACTAGTTCATACATAAAGACCAATGACAGGCCCAACCCCAAACATACTGTGGTGGCTACCACCTGTGCAGGGACACTATAGATGCATACATTGTGTGCCATGTCATTTTACCTATAACACCAAAAGATTTGAACATGATGATTTCAAATTGGCACTGACTGGTTTCACAGACTGCAAAAGCAGTAAATTGATCTATGCGATCAGATGCCCATGTGACCTATTATATATAGGTAAGACAAAGAAACCAGTGAAACAACGCCTTTTTGAGCATAGGTCATGCATCTGGCATTGATTCACAGATAAACCCCAGATAGAATATGTTACTAGACTTAGACACACAGATAAAGATCTCACATGGGTGGTGATACAGCAGATCACCGAGCACCCCAAAGCAGGCAGTTTTGACCCGTCACTCACAAATACTGAAAAGAAGTGGATCCATTGCATAGACACAGTTAAGAAAGGACTCAACATATGTGTGGAGTGGAATGAACAGCTGGTATGATCTATTTTCAAATCACACACATTCATCTAAATAGGCATTGACCACATATGAGGGTTAACACATAAACTTCCCATTAAAGGGTGCCCGCCACTTTGCAGTATTTGAAATATTTACAATATAATAGGCTGACATATGCCAATTTTGTCTCACCTTTTAAGTGGCATAATACCAACACATACATGTGTTTTAAGATGCAGTCACTATGCACAAGCATCATCTACATTTATAATAGTGCAAATGTGTAGGTTGGTTTGTGGCATTGCAAAGTGTTGTTCCTTATACAATTTTGCACTGTTTCACCAATCTGCTCCAAATTTTGCAGTTGTCTGTTAGCCCTCTCCGGTCAATACTGTCTACATGAAATTTGGACACCCCACCCTGTTCCCCACAATTTCAGCACAAGTTAAAATGTGTTTGTGAATTTGTGACTTGGTGAAGCAGTGTTCCTCATACAATTACACACTGTTTCACCAATCCTCACCACATTTTGCATACTTACTTGTTTGGATCCTCTGGACATTACTGGCTACATTACATTCGGACAACCCAACACTTTCACTGGGATTTCAGCACCTTCACACATGAGACGGTTGCCGGTCCTCAACCCTAGAATGCACAGTTTCTGAGACAAGTGCACCACAATGCACCACAACAAACTGCACCATGCCAGGGTGAGGCGACAGGTGGCGAGATAGCACAGAATGTCCCAGTGTGCATCAGCATACCATCTCTAACCTCCCCCCAATTTCTGCTCCATGGTATATTAGCCAGCCACACATGCCCATTCTCAGGGCAGTTTACTTCAAAGTACAAAGCCCAGCAAGCAATATGCCAATTAGAACAGCGACCTACAGTATCATCGATTTTCACAATTGATGAGATTGTTGTCATGTCTATACATAGAACATGTTCAGAGAATGAGTACTTTTTGCTAATAAGGTATTAAACCTGCCAAGATAGGCTTGCACGTATAGTACAGTGAAAGAATGTAACATTCTCCGAGGACAGAATTTGTTATACTTTGTGTTGAACAGATCTATGTTAGAGATCAACACAATATGCAGAATCAAAGTTATTAGTAGTTCTGAAACAAAGTTTGTATTACTTATTCCGCGATTGCACTAATAGTAAATTGACCATACGGATTATGTGCCGTCACGGCTCGGGCTCTAAGATCAACATCGACTGTGCTGTGAATTTGTGTGTCTGTGAAAAAAATAACAATATTTGTATGAATAGGTTGTTGGTTCAGTGTGCATAGCCCTAATATTGGCTGTACAAATTATGGACCCCAGTGGTACAGGTTCTGATTTGTTCAGGTTGACTGATTTATGAACGCAGATATTATTTTTCAAAACACAAATACAAGGATTGTGTAAACAGGATGTTGATGCAATGTGTATAGCTTCAGAAGACAATCAATGTGATCTATAATAGACTTAGAGAGATTTTCTTCTATGCTATATTTTGGTGAACACCGGTAACAATCTAGAGGCTATGAGCACAACTTTTCTTTGAACATCGATAGGACTTGCATCACTAAAGATAGCATCCATTTGACAACTCCTGGGCCTTGAGTGGAACAGTTCAAGTCGTCAGCGATCTACCGTGATACAAGGTCCTGGCGTGTTTCACAGGAGTATATGAACCACACACATCGGCAGCAGCTTCACTCTGCTGGCGTTCTAAATCTGGTCTTAGTAACAAGGTAAGTCCCATCATATCCACTGGGGGACACTTAGTCCTCAATATAGCACGAGAAAACGAGCAGATGTGTATCTATCTGCCCTACTAATCTTGGTTACACTTAATTAAGTGGATTTACAGCACAGTATATTTATTCTCTGTGACAACTACCTCCTTTAGTAATGTGGATATTTGATTTAAGCTAAGTGTGAACCGGTGGCTCTTATAGCTCAGCACATTCTGTATCCATGGCATTTTCTCCAACAGTATGTACAGCACTTTGAAAAACCTGCATCAATGAGAACTATGCATCATTAATATGGATCACTGCCAATACCATTCTCCACACCAAATACTGCATAATTGCAGGTACTGCGGCAGATTCACCCAAATTCAGAATACGATAAGCTTTATATCTCAATGTCGTCTTTTGAGACACTTACACATTGGGCTTCATTCCAAGTTTGGTGGTTTCCTGCCGGTAAATCCGGTGGGATACCAAATTGTAATACCATTAACGGCACCTGGTCTGACGGAATTACTGGCAGATTACAAGTGCCTATAAGGGCACTAAATCCCCATTCGATGGGGTCTCATACGACTCCATTGGGGGATTTGTTGGTAATACCAGTGCCAGTAATACCGGCAATTGTTGAAGGTATGATGCCAGAATCCTCCAACTCCGAGCTGGAGGTAATTATGGCCACTCCACCAACAAACTCGGAGTATGACGGGGCAAAAAAGTGCCTTTCAATGGAATTACCGGCACTTTAATTCTGGACTGGCATACTCGTAATGAGGCCCATGTTAGGCTATGACAGATGAATGACCACAGTTGAAGTAGAAAGCCACTGTGTGTTGGGATTAAACAAGGAATGGCATTGAATCTGTTTATTCCGAACATGAAACATTTGTTATTAGTGATTTTGGGGTGCCGATATTAGGAATACCTAATGTATGTCTGTTATCTAGGTGCAGATAGACAGGAATTTGTCAAACAATATTTCTACCTGACCACATGGGTGAAGCCTTTGGAAATCCTTTGTAATCATGTCCCATTTCATGCAATATGGTCTGGAACTATGACATTGAATTGTCTTTGTATACTATTTGTATAGGCCCCATGTGTTAAAAGTGCATATACAAGTGCCAGTTTTTCCTGTCTTTTAAAATAGAAAGAACTTGTAAACATTAAAGGAGATATATTTCTTGATAAACACACGCACCCCTGGACATTATTTCATAATACAAATCCTAAATAACTCAGATTGAGGAATAATCCAGTCCGTGGCATTGATTTTCATCTCACCTACCTTTTTTGTAGATAGGAATGATTGCCACTATAGCCCCTGACAAGGTTCGCCATTGTTATGAAAGAAATTGCATTGAGGGGACACAATATTAACGTAGCCTATACAATTGGGTTCTGTTTTAAAGAAGTATACTGGGATTGTGTCCGTCCATTGGGCTTTGTTGCGGTTCTGTGCCATAACAGACATGCTCACTTCCTGCAAGGAAAGCTCTAAGGGGAGCAGCCTAAATGAATGTAAGATGTATTCTGCCCAAGCAATGTATTATTACGCCTTATATCTTTACAACGATGTTGAAGTAATTAAACCAGATTTTTTTCTGGGATGCAAGCAGCTGTGAAAGGATCATCGAACATAATTGTTATCCTGGATAACATGAAAAAGCATTCCCCATGTCTGGTCGGCAAATGCGCATTTCTTTTTTTCTATCAATTTCTAATAAGCAGACTTAAGTTGTCCAACGGTATCAGTGCAATAAGCATCTTAAGTTTCAACCATTGTGGGAGATTAGATTGAGCCCTGTTACATTCACTTTAGCCTTGCATTTCTTACCATCACAGCTGGCCTGGTGATTAGAGGCTGAACTCTGATTAGGGTTTCTTCAAAAATATGGAGATCTTCACTATTTGAGATCATGGAATGAAGAGAGTATTTTCAAAAAGTGGAAAAAATAACCGTACAGATGTTATGTTGGTGTATTCATTGCGTCAATGTGACCCTACTTTACGGTATGTTGTGAGCGTTCAAAAGCCACAAGTAGAGCACATTCTTGGGAGAACCCAACCTGATCAAAGCTGTGTATAACATCGGTTATTGACAGAACCGAAGGACGGCACTCACAACATGCATGGCAGGTACACAATATCACCATGTCCCCTGGCTTTCAACTACCCACGTTCCACCCCACAGAGCAAAGTCCCCTGTGCTACTACCACACACAGTTTTGAGCCGCACGCGTCAGGTGAATCAATCCAGCCCATTCCTGGAGTCCACATCCCCCAGCTTTAAAAATCCTGGGTCCTCCAGAGCTGCAAAAAAAGCTACACATGGTGTTGAGGAGTGTGCTGTTGGTAAAGCTATTCCAGCCTCTTCTAATAGACCATGCACCCCGGTATTCAGAAACCCATGTTCCAGTTTACAGCAGCAAAGCCTGCTGTGCTAACACCGCAGAAAGATCTGTGCAGTTCAGAGCGGTAATGATACCGCAGAGGATCCTTTCGCGTGGTTCCTGAAGCTACCTAGGTTTGCCAACTACCGCTTTTATATTTGACAGAAATACCTGCTTAATTGTGGTCATTTGTCAATAGTCCTAAACATACCACCGCCTCTACTTCCACTGTCACACTTCACCGATGTATTTAATGACTAACATCTATTGTTCTCCTGCTTTTCTGACCCAGGTTGAGCCATTAATGCATACGGACGCTAGGAGAATTGTATATACATATCTTTGTTGTGTTTGTGTAGCCCTGTGATGCCTAGTGGTGTATCGGGTTCTGGCCTTCGTGTCAACCTCAAGTGTCCAAAAGAGCAGATTTTTAACTCTATTCCTAGAGGGAGTGCTAGACTAGTTTGATGTAGTGGGGTACAGTATACCAGCTCTCTGAGCTATGCAGCATGCACCGGCTTGCTTTGATAGTGCTAACTACCGACAGCATTTCCTGTGGATATTATCTCTATATTTCTACAGTGGTCCTGGGCTCCCTGCCTGCAGGCCATTTAATATTATGGTATGGTGTGGTTGTGCTCCCCAGTGGTCTGGGAAAGGGAGATGGACTAAGGGGGAGCTAAGGCACCAACCCTTTAAAATGATGAAATGTGAAGTCACCTCATTGGCATTGGAAACTTCATATCAGTCATCTGGACAGAATTATATTTGCTTCAAATTCTAACTGGTTAAAAAACCAGCACCTATAGCAACGGTGGCTAGCTTTTTAATACAATACGGGATATATACCCTAAATGCATTCATTTGCAGGAATGACACAAAGAAAGAGGTGTGAACTTTTTAAATTTTAAATGGCCCAAGACAAACGTTGTTACTAATGAAGTTCACCTAAAGTATCAGAGAAAACGTGTGGGGTACAGTGGAACAGAATGCCACCTGGGCAGCTGTGCTGTCCCAAGTTTTTTTGGTTTTTGTTAATGGAAAATTATGCTCGTTTTCGCTCTCAGAAAGGGGACACAGCAGAACAAGCAACGCTTTCCAATTCTCCAGACTCATAAAGTATAATATGCATTAATACACCTTACAGAACCTTGTCCACTGACAGGATGACACCTCCTCCCCTTCAGTTGAATCACTTTGGAGTCAAGAAGAAGACATATTCTTCTGCCATTTGGTTGAAGGTAAGAATTTTGAAAACAAGTTTGATTTCCAACGCTCCTCCCACTGGGAGTGTTCTCTGGAAACCTACCTGGCTGGTAAGGACAGAAGAAGGATGTACCTTTCCTCTAAGACCCTGGACACAGCACATAAATATAGAATCCAAAACAGCAGCCTCACACTATGTTTCTGACATTGAACTGCCTTTGAGGCGATTTGATGCTCTTGATTCATTCTCAAGCTACTACAAGAGACACCAGAGCTGCCTTTAGCATTGCATACTTTTCAAATCACTTCCATCATCGTCTAGCCATCAGCTTGATCTCACCTGTTTGTTCCCAAGTGCCTTTGATCCAATCGACAATGCTGAGCTGCACTGCGTCATTGGAGCCAGTGATAGCGGATCACTGCGACAGTTGAATCAATTTGTCCAGACAGCCCCAAGCTCTCAAATGTGAGAATCTACACAGCACTTCTTTCCAACCTTCATTTGAGCCTCAAACTGATTGTAGCGTGTTGCAGATCACAGTGTTTGTATCTCTTGGAGCCACCGTGACAGTCTTGACACCATCTAGATCACACAGAAAGTGGCAAGAAGTCTGAATCGATGCTGACAAGCACCATACTGGCATTAAAGGTATATTAATACAGATAGATGTTAGTGGTCCTGGAGCTCTGAGCCCCTTTTAAGGTCCCTAGATACAATTAAGATGCTAATCTGTACCATTTCAAAAGACATATACTTAGACCTGGAAATTACTGCAGAGGCCTTTTCCTGTACCCCATCTTCATACTGTGTCAGAATCAGAAGTTGGACATGGTGGCATTTTAGGTAAAGTAGGTTTATATTTGAATAGCAAAACCTAAGCTGCCCCTATGTTTCTCATCTCAAATCTTTCAGAAAATAAGTCTAAAAGTGTGCTCGTCAGGATGTGCTACAAAATAAACAAAGTCTGCCAAGAGAAACCTGTTCTATCCTGGTTCTTGTCCCTACCACTGTAAACGGGGAACATAAATTCAACAAAGATAGTTAGGCCTTGGCACTGACAACTGATCAGAGGTTGGCTTATGACCCCCAGCCTTGTGTGACTTTCTTAGTAGGTGCACAACGACCTTTGTGTAGTCTAAACTGGTAGGCTGAATGACTCCCAGCGCTACTCCTGTCTGGATTATTCACATTAGTCCCATAAATGTCTCTTGTCTTGGGTCTCAGGTGGAATGGCTGCCCTTTGTTTCCCCACTCCGACCATTCTCCTGGTGGTTTCTCCCCCAAGAAAAATCCTAGTATTCTCGACCCACTAGCTAGTTCTTGGCCCCTTATCCAGGGACGTCAATTAAACAAAATGCTTGGAGTAGTGGTATTGAGATCACACACCTAATGACATCACAGGAAGTGATGTCACATTATGTTTGACCCAAATGGTACCAGTTCCTCTTAAACCCTTGCGACATCACCAGAATTGACTTTTGTGTGTAAAAGAAAAGTACTTAAATGTACAAGTTTAAAAATACCAAATAGGTACTAAAGCAGAAAAGAATATTTTAGATACCAACCATATTTTAACAAGGTTGCTTCCTTCATATGCCATGGATAGGGTCAATAAATTAAAGGGTTAGACCCAATAGAAACATAGGCCGAGGAACTGTCATTGATATGTCACTTCAGCATTGTATGACCAGTTACTTCCATATTATGCCACTCTGCATGCAAGGTATATATTGTATGATAGTAAAGCCCGTAAATTGCCAGTAGCTGCGATAATACAGTATCCAAAAATCCAATAGATGCAAGTCACCAAAAGGGCACAGGAGCATTACTAATTTAATTAATTAAAATGATTTGCTATTTATATAGTGATTTTGCTGAAAGCACTACACATAGCACATATTAAAATACAACTATTCAAATCCAAACTGGCACTCAATTATTAATCTTCAGAAGAATGAAAGGTGGAGTTCGCCTTGCCAGGATTCAAACCTACAACCTGACAATCACACATACATCACAGCAGTGAGCGATCAACTAACTAAGCTTATTTATTTATTTATTGTTCATTTGTAAGGTGTTTATACAGCAAGATATTACTCTGTCAAGAATACAGTTCCTGCGAGCTACACTTCCATCTAATCCCTTTCGACCCAGAATAGGCGAAGAGAGCCAGCGTGTAGTCTGGGGTAGAGTCCAGTCACTCTCCATAAATGCTGGAGGAAAGACTGACTGGTTATACTCTTTCAAGAATACAGTTCCTGTGAGCTACACTTTGCAGCCTGTTGCCTTTAGAAAATCAGATCCTTTTCTACCTGGAACAGGCGTGGAGCACCTGCTCAGAGTCCGGCATAGAGTCCAGTCACTTGCCAGTCAATTTACTATCTAGAGTGGCTGGACTGCCAGTGAATAACTCATAATGGTACAAAGACGTGGGAAAGTGGATTTGCCAGGACATAAAGGAGCGAGTGAACGTACTACTTCAATGCTGATTCTCCAAAGTGGAGCACCTCGCTTGTTTCTTGAAGGTGCCACTGCAGGGCCGACTACGATTTCTGATACAGTGCCCAACGCAATGTCAGGTAAGCCAGTTGAAACAGAGTGGTGCCCTGACTCCCCACATCAAACCTCAGGTTCCATATCTAGAACCTCCTTGGTTTTTGCCCCCACCGAGACATTTTCATGAACCCTATTGCTCTTTCTTTTAAGTCCTTGGAAACTGACCCCCGTAAATACCGCTATGGCTCAATTCAATCTTGCTTCACGGCCCATGCCAGTGGAATCTTGAATATATCTTTTGTGGAATCAATCGATAATTTTACAAGAGGGGGAAGGGCTACACAAGAAAATCAAGAATCTCCTTGGACCTACCCCCTTGTACCCGGAGCCTCTATTACCACACCGCTTTCAGAACCGGAATCATATCACGATCCAGGGATGGGGGGTGGACTTTTCAGTCCACTCTTCAATTTTACCCTTGAAAACGTTACCTTTGTTCTCAACTTCATCAACTTCTTCTGGCCAGTCCAGGGAAAATAGAGAAATTGGAATAACTTCCCTAGCTGAACAGAATTTCCCAAAAATTAATTCCAAAGTTATTACAGTGATTCCTTCCCCTACTGAGACTGAAGCTCATTCTAACTCGGAAAAACCTGAGGATGATCTCAACAAGGGACAAACAATCTGCCACCCAATGGAAGTGGCCTTGTTTCCCACAGTGTCAAGATCTACTAAAAATCAATTTATCTCACAGGACAGCATTGTACCGATTCTGGAAGACCTTCAAACCACCTTGCCTCAGCTGGATTAGAAATGGTGAGGCCCTATGATGAAGGACAAAAACGACCATTCTGCCCCTAAATTTAGCAGGCCATGCCCTACACCAATTAAATCAGTAACAAATTCAGTACGTCTACTCAAGAATAGTTACTTGAATAAAAGGTTCACTGTGCCACCTCCTACTGAATCCTACTTATCGGATTTGAGAGATGCTGGATTGTTAGCTGGCACTCTGAATGAGGAAAGAAAGTCCCCAACCAACCTCTGGAATTCCCACAAAGAAATCGGCAAGTGATTAAACGAACAAGAGTATTATCTAACCCCTCTACATCGGATAGCCAAAAAGATGATGCTACTACCTCTAATATAAACTTGCTACACAAGGGACCCATTGCAAATTCCATCATTACATTGGGGCAAGAACCCCCTATTAAAACCCAACAAGAATCTGCGACGACTGCAAATGCTGAGTTGCAACGCAACATCGAGCTCTTGAGAGAAAAGATTGGATCATTAGATAATATAAGAATGGAAGAGGTAGTAGGAAGATAGATGCGTGACAAGTCATCCCTACAGGTTTGTGCGTCAATAAGCACAGTAGAACTACAAGATTAAACTGATAGCTTTATTCCTGAAAAGCAAACCCATAAAGAGAGGAGAAGGCAGAGATTTCTATTTGGAAATTGCCCTATGTTTACAGTCCTTTCCACCTTATGTGTCCTAAATTTGACTTCCAGCACTGATAATGGCCAGATTAAAGAGGATACAAATAAGACCTGCCTATCCACGCCAATACATTCAGATGTCAAACTTTCCAGGTCATCTAAACAAGATTCTCTGGCGCAAATGTCTGTGATAACAATTGCAATGGCACCTTATATGAAGCTCTATGAAGAGATTCGTAAAACTCTGGGAAATCATACCACCCTTCTAGCAATGCTGCCCTCGAAAAAATGATAGTTGTAGAAGGCTACATTACGGCCCAGAGACATCACAAGGCTGATAATAGACCAACCCTTGAAACGAGCCCCAAGCATAACAACAACAAGTGCCACAGGAGTGCACCAAATGTATGAACTGAAGTTAATACTACCTACTTAGTCCGAGATACTATCACTAATGGCATAGAAGGTATCTGTCGGCATTACCTCCACTTTGGACAGTCCCATCGGTGATACTGGCCCAGTAGAAGGCCTCACTATGCTTCATATGGCCAAAGATGTAACAGTAGATGCAACAGTGATCACGGATCTTGACCCAAACATGGCTTGCCAGGAGTCCATATCGGTCATCAATAACATCCAAGAACCAGAAGGAGCCAACACAAATAAGCCTTCTTATAATGTCCACCCGAATTTGTGTAGCACTGAGAAAACGGAAGGAGCCAATATCCATCCTCTGTTTGGAAACAAAACGAAACTTACAACGTCTATTTCACAGAAAACCTCCTTTCAATCCCGAGGTAATGAAGCATGTAGCTTCTTCAAAAAACTTTCATTACCATCAAAAGGCAGTAAAAACTAGGAGAAGATTAATACATATAAACCAAAGAAACAACTAAAAAAAAAGAAAATACAAGTCAGAGAAAAAGACGAGATAGTCGAGCCGGCGCAGGAGGAGTCCAACCCCCTCCTGGATCTCTCCGTATACTCAATCGAAACAAATGAGAATGAAATCCGTCCAAGGAGGGAACATCACCTAGAAAAGGAGCGAGTTACCGATACCGCTCCTGTTCATCCTCACAAACTCGCAGCAGAACGACACAGCATAGTTGTCTCTACTAATGAACCAGAAGTGGACCCACACTTCTTAACATTGGCAGATCAGAGCAAGCATGCTGTGCCCGCGGGTGCCTTTTGTTCTGCCAGGTCAGACCTGGCGGAATGAAAGCCACCCGCGAGCACAACTTGGAGTTTGCTAGTCCAGATATAACGGTACCAGCAAGCTTACTGGTACCACTGTATCCAGACCGGCAAGCTCGTAATGAGGCCCATGGCTTTCTATGGAGCACTCCCTGGATGGGTTTACATCTTTTCTCAAACTGGCTGTTATGGGTGAGGCAGGCAGACCGTGTGCGGGACTACTAACCCTGAATAACAACAAAACAAAGTATGTGATAATTAAACACTGCACAATAGAAGACTTCCTCCAATATACAATCCTGAGAAAGACAAAAGGTTCCTCAGCAAGGACGACAACTATGCCATCCCATTTATTTCTTATTAAGATTTACTGGAGTGTCATGGGCATCAGCCCAAAAGAAATGCGGGACCATTTGTCTGAAGTAATCGATGAAGCTTACAACTGGAGTAATTCCTCAATTATCCTATGTGTGACTTCGAAGCAACTTATCCTGTAATGGGACAACCACAGAAAGCTGACAATATGGACCTCATCTTTGGGATTACAGCACAGATAAACCTATGCCAAGAACTGATGATTAGCTGTGACTTACACATGACAAATGGGTGCTATGACAAAAAACACACCAGACATCCAACGTTGAAAAGAGGTGCATTATCGTTGGTTATCGACTATAATTTTATCTAAAAAAATCTAACCACGGCCGTAGAGTCTCTAGAAGTTCTTACCTCTCTATGTGGTGACCATAACTGGCTAAAGCTCTCATGGCATGAAGAAGCACTTAGAACTACTAATCAAACCAACGCTCATGTTGAAGTGATCAATAATGGGCATCGACTAAGAATGAACTCCAGAGCTGTCATCCGAACTTTAAAGTCTTATTCAGATCACATAAACGAGGCCAACAGACTAAGACGAGGGTGATTAGTGGATTACACCGCCATCTTGATGATCTATTGTGTTAAAGGCAATTCACCAGATAAAGAAAATATACACTAACACACCTATGATGGCGTACTGTGATTGCTCAAAAACACCCTCCAATTACATCGGTTGTGGAAATCAAATGCCTAAAGTCCAACCACATATCGTGGTGTATTAGCCAGCAGTCCATCCTACTTCAAAATGATGCAGAAACCATGTTACAATCTCTGGCCAATAAATCTTTGGCTGAGACCTCGTCCTTGATCAGGTATTTAAACAAGACTCAACTTCATCTACAGGCGAACTGCGTAGCTGAGGTGACTTGGACGGCCTTCTTTGGTTCTTTGGTCTCAAATCCATCAAAGCAAATTGACACATCCGTAACATCAACATCCCCTTGGACTTTTCCATAATAATGATGATCTTGTTAACATTATCAAAAGATTGAGGTCTTCCCGAGTGCCGGGGCCAGATGGCCTAACTAACGGCATGCTGAAGGAAAATCTCAAACAGTGGGCATTATACTAGACTTGGTGCTTCAAATGTTCTTTCATCCAAATCCATACCTCCATCCTGGTAAACGGCGCATATTATTCCTAGATTCAAAAATGGCATCCGTTCTGATCCCAATTTTATAGGTCAATAGCGCTATTCGACGTCTTAGGAACAATATATGCAACACTACTCCTAAGAAGGATAACTGCCATGACCCAGACCAACGGCCTGAACGATATGTTTTAGGTGGGTTTTGTTAAGAGCCTAGGGACTACCTCTCCAGCCTTTTTGATCAACCTATTGAAAGCAAAGAACATTGAGAACAATAATAAACTAAATTTAGCATTTATGTACATTACCAAAGCCTTCGACAGTCTGAATCGTAAAACCTTTGTGTAAAAAACTGGCAGAGAAGCACTGTCCACTAGATTTGCTACAACAAATGCAGGGCTTATATAAAAACACGACCATAAGAATATGCTTCGATACCAAGCGGGCGTTAAGTGAGGACATTTCAATGCTAAGAGGGGTTAAGTATGGTTGCTCTCTGGCAAAAAATGTATTTGGTGAGTAATGCTTATAAAATACATTTGTGGACTCAAGATATGAGAGGCTAATATAGGACAGAGGGACGAAGTTCTAACACAATGTGTGGGTGATGACAGATTTTTCATTAACAAGCTGGTATGAGGATAAATAACTTGCCTGGGTCCAAGTAACTTGAGGAATGAATGGGGTTTGCAGTGCTATCTGACATGAAGACGTTATCTTTCTGGCTTACTCTAGGAAGTTCATTATGATAATAGGACCACACTGGGATACCAATGTTATTCATAATACAGTGGCTTTACCTTTCCTAACAGAATGGCATTGGACATGATAATAATATGATGGACGTTTTTAATATTTAGATGTGGAGAGACGTTTCAGTATTTCTAAATACTATATATAAATTTGTTTTTGTATTTATTCCAATGCTTATTTTTCCTTTAACTTCAAATCCTACCCTACTCCAACCCTTTTCCTCTATCTTGCATGTGTAAATGTAAAGAGATGTTGCATTCTGTATGACTAACCAGTATATGTCTGTTTTTTAGAAAGGCTTCAAGGCCAAAACACATTTTAACCATTGGGCATAAAGTCATAACAATAAATGAACAGGTGGCACATTTTACTGAGTGTCTTTTGTATTAGAGTATGGGGAATACTCTTTTTGACACTTGAAATGCGACAAAGTGTTCAGACCAGTTGGTTGATCAGACAAAAACCGTGTCGCAGAACCTATCCCTCTGAATACCCCACCTTCTTTATTTCTATGCTTTTTCAACATTTAGGGATCTGGATTACTTACAAGGAGCATAGTGGAAATCAATTCTTCTGAAAACCAAAAAAAGAAGGTTTGTATGTTAGGAAGTCAAACACTGATTCTAAAGCGGAAATACCACAAATGTATACCTCCACCAATCCTAGACATCAATACCGCAAAAGTTGTGCTGGTTCTAAATTATGGCACTGATGCTCTCCTCGACATACCACCAAAAACATGGGTCTCTGCTGGCTGAAGGGACCTTTTGGTTAAAAAAAGGTCTTGGGCTACCTCGCTCGATTCCAATCCTGGTTGTGAGGAAAGAGCTGGGATTAAGCTCCCTAAAATCTTCAGCTAAATGGAAAATGCTCAGACTGTTCAGGAAATGTTACTGCCCCAACCCCCTATATTTGATCAACAGATTTAAAAATGAACTCTTGAAGGGCACTGACAAAACCCTAAACGTATGGGGAAACAAATGTACTCAGCTACTTAACGAAACTGAGTGCTCCATGGAAGACCTCTTGAGTAACCCAGGAAGGGTGAAAAATAAATTACGTGAATTGGATTGTATACAGACAATGGCTGAGGTCAACAAACTGACATTGCACAAACAACTGGCAGATGAGCTAAGGGAACAAGGGGAGATTCAACCATACCTGCGGAACTGCCCAAATCCCAAAACGAAGTCAACATTTTTGAGGATACGACTCCATTTATGTAGATCTAATGAAATCATAGTAGCAAGATCTAACAAAGAAATAAGGGACATTTCCTGCAGGTTCTGTAAAATGGCAGAATCAACAGAAACTCTATGCCATCTATTTACCATTTGCCCTGCTTTTAGCTTGAAATGCATTCACTATTTTGGCCACTTTCTGGATACATTTCAAACACTGACCGCAGAGGATTGGTACAGATTCTTAATAAGCGGAACCCAAACCTCATTGATAATTGTGATGGTCCAATTTTACTGGAATGAATTAGAGGTCCCTATGCAAATGACGAAGGGCCAATGAACTACTGAAAATGGATATAACCCACAATGAACTGAGGTCGAGAGTTTTGTTTATACACGTCAAGTTTCTGGCTTGCTTAAAAGTTTAATGTAAACATAAAATGCAACTAAATATACATTTTTTGAAACAGCAAGACGTTGTGTTTCAAAGCACCCACAGGACAAAGGGAGGGAACATGGGATAAAGGCTATAGAATACAATGATGAACAGGATAGAGGTGGTCCTACTAGGCCTTGTGAGCATTCAGACTATGCAAGTGCAGAGAGAGAGAGAGAAGGGTCAGGGGCTGTGGTGGTAAGTGCTAAGGAGATTCCGTGATGAGGGTTGCCAGGGTATTGGTTAAGTGCTAGGCAGAGGTTGTACAGAGAATGGTCATCTGCCGATATAAAGTGCAGTCCTCTGGGGGAGGTCACAGGCCAGTGGGTGCCAAAGGGCAAGTGCTGGGAGCGGGATGGGCTGCAGGTGATTGGGAGGACAGTTATGATCCAGGAGGAAAGATAAGGGTCAAGGCCACCAATCTCAGTGACTGAGGGGATTAGCACGGGTGGGGGAGGTTGAAGGAGGAGGTGAAGAGGAAAGTCTGTTTCTGGAATTTTATGAGTTCTAGCTCAAGATGTAGAGGGAGGGGGGCTGTTTCAGAGGAGGGAGCCAGCCAAGGTAAGAGAACAGCCACCAGCTTGCAGTTGGAGCCGGAAGAACATACAGACGTAGAGGAAGAATATTTGCTGAGAGCAGATTGTAGATAATGTGGTCCCTGGCTCCAGACAGCCTTAATGATGATGCAGAGGGATTTGAATTTGATCCTTGCAAGAACCCGGGAGCCATTGGAGTGATTTTAGGGCTGGTGAGATACAGTCCCTGGGCTTGAGACCAAGGATATGTCTTGCAGCCCTATTATGGGTAAGCTGGAGGGAGCAGTGAGAGGAATAGGGTAGATTGAGGGAGAGGCTGTTGCAATAGTCCAGCCTAGAGAGTACCAGGGCTCTAGAGACATTGAGCTTCTGGGGAAAAGTGAGGAAAGGAAGGATGTCTCTGAGGAGGTGGAGTTGGAAATGGGTCTTCTTGGCCAGGTTCAGGATGTGTGAGAGGAAAGAAAGAGAGGAGTCGAAGATGACTCTGATGTTTCTGGCTTCAGTAGAAGGAGGTGGGGGGTTCCCATAGAGGGTGGTCAGAGAGAAGGGAGGAAGGTGGGAGCAGGAGACTGCATGGGAAGGATCTCAGTCTTGCTTGCATTGAGACAGAGGTCATTAGAAGCACACTAGGACTGGATAGCAGAGAGGCACTCAGGAAGGATAGAGGAGGCAGCAAGAGGGTCAGAGGGAAATTTGAAGAAGAGTTGGGTGTCATCTGCATAACACTGGAACTGGGGGGAGAAAGTAGAGATAAGGTGAGCAAGTGGGGCAAGATAGATGTTAAAGAGCCAGGGTGAGAGTGTTGGCACCCTGGGTGATGTCATAGGTAGAGATGGAGGTGGGAGAGGAGAAAGAGCCAGGATCACCTGGGAGGAACGGTCAGTGAGGAATCAGTGAGGAAGGAGGTCAGCCAGTCCAGTTCCCGCTCTGAGATACCAAGGCTATCATGGAGTTTTATGAGGATGCAATGGTTGACCGTATCAAATGCAGAGGAGAGATTGAGCAAAATGAGAATAGCAAGAGAGAATCCAGAGATGCACGCAGTTCTTCACAGGTTTGCAGGAGATCAGTTTCCATACCTCTGTAGGCTCACAATTCAGATTGATAGCCATGTAGGCAACCAACTAGCTAAGTATGCTAAGTCAGTTGTGGGAGGCCAGTTTCTCCAGGGGGTCCCCAAACAAGGGGGTGATAGGGATGGGGCGATAGTTAGCCGGACATGAGGAGTCTAGGAAGGCGTTACGAGGGGGCGCACAAGAGAGAGCTTCAGGGAAGAAGGGAAGGACCCAGTAGCAAGAGAGTGATAGAAGAAGTCAGAAAGTGCAGGGGCGAGAGAGCCAATTTTGTCTTTAATAGTTCCGGAAGATCAGGGGGGACCTGTTTGGAGGAGACCATCATACAGTGGACAACCCTGGAGACCTTGTCCGATGTGATAGGGGAGAAGGAGGAGAGAAAGGCAGAGGTGAGATTGTAGGTCAGGGGTAGCAGGGGGATAGGAGGGAGAGGAGGAACAGCGGGAGGAGAGAGTGCTCAGGATGTCCTGAGTTTTGAGAGTGAAGTGGGTGGCCACTGCAGTGCAGAGGGCCTGAGAGGGAAGAGGTGGGGTGGAGACTGCGGCAGGATTGGCTAGTTTCTTGCAGATTTTAAAGAGTTCAACCGTGTTGTTGGATGCACCAGAGATGCAAGCCTGAATGTGGTGTTTCTTCTTTGAGCAAATGGAGAGAGAATATTGCCTTTAGAGAAGGTGACAGGCCAGCTTGTGAGAGGATGAGCTTGCGGTCTGCCACTTCCGCTCCGCAGCTCTGCACTTGCACTTCAGAGCTTCAAGATCAGAGTCGTACCAGCTATGCTTTGCTATTAAAAATGCATTGCCTCAATAAGAAAGCATGTCAAAACTGGCTGCACAATGTAGGCCAGACACGTAATAACATTTATCATGTTTTCAGTAGCCTTGATGATGCACAATAAAAAATGCAATGCCACAGTGAGACATACCTAGACTGTCTGCACCAAAATGCCAATCTAACCACATAATAGCACTTATGATGTTTACTTTATTATAGATGCCCAAAAAAATATAGAATGCAACAGTAAGTTAAGGCTAGACTGGCTGTACCCAAATGCAGTCTAGACAGGACATTACACTCATCATGATTGCTCTATCAGGGATGCCCAGTACAATAAATCAAGCTACAGTAAGAAAGCTAGTCTAGCCACATAATAACACATATGGGGCCAGATTACAGATACTTTAAACTGGTGTGAGTGCAAAGGTGCACGGTATTAGCACTAGGGAAAGTTTTGTCCTATTTTAAAAAATAATGGGACATATAAGAAAACAAATTCATCATGACAAGTGGAGTTTGGCATGGAATAAGCACCAGATAGATTTACGATGCATTTTTTCACCAGGCTTAGTGCTAATATTTACAAGTTATCTATGACTTTCCGTTCCCCAAATCAATGAGCTTTTGGAGAGATTCAACAAACCACTGAAGGGCATGATTGTTGGCATGGAAGAACACCTTGGGCAAAAGTTTGATATTCTCCTGAAATGCTTATTGTTCACCTACAGATAAGTGTCACATTAGGGTTCAGTCCCTTTAAAGGGTACGTTGATCGCCCTACGAGGGGTCACCTGCAACTGATGAGAGAAGGATGGGAGATTAAATCCTGAATTATTAACCATGGTATATGTGATTGGGCTGATATCCTGAACTGCCAAGTACATCGAGCAGTCCAAAATGCATTTGATTGCCAGGCTGGACTTTATGAATCACTGTCTTGACTGTAAGCTACGTGACAGTGTACACTCCTAGATAGTTAGTCAGAATAGTGGAAACTGTCAAATCCAGCACACATCAATATGAGTGGACTGAATCCTATGTTGTACTGGAAAAGATCACTGAGATAAGCTATTTCATGTATATAAATGCACATATACCAGTGAATAGGGTCTTTCATGTCAAATAGGCTGAAACCTCTTTACAGAAGAGTTTCTTATTTATCTCTTCTGGCGACTGATGGTGAGTCTAAAGAGGAGAGTGATCTCTCCCAGACTTTCTACACTATCTACAGCTAGACCTATAAAAGGGATGCAAATCTCCTCTGAGCTGAAAGAACAGCAACCTCAAGAATATAAGCAGCTGCTGTGTAAATTTGCACCATTGTTTGAGCTAACTCCAGTTACACAGCTTGGTGGCCCACAATATTGGCACATTGAGCTGCAATCTGTTGAAGGGTAGAATCCACCAGATGTCTGACAAGATTAGGAACACCATCAATGGACACAGCTCTAAGGTGTTGGTTGTAATGGTAACTGAACGATTCCAAAGTCCACAGGCTAGCCCTGTGGTTCTGGTACCTAAATGGTCCATTGTCCATCAATTGATCAACTGAAGTCTATTTGTGTGTATACCACAGAGGGCTCAACTCTGTAACAAAGATGGATGTTCAACCCATATCCATAATAGATGAGCTGATTGACTAGTTGGGTGCTGCCAAGTATCTTTGACCTCATGGTTCTATGTGGTTACAATGACCGCATTTCATGAACACTGTCTTCATCGACATTACTCAATCTCCTTTCTTTCTTTCAATCCTTCTCTCTCTCTTTTTCCCCTCTCATGCAACTTGATGAAAAGGTCTAGAGGTTATTTGCAATCAAACCATGAATTTTGAAACCACAGCATTCCAACCAACTCCACAGCCAGTTACTCACAGGTCAGCCTTATTGACAAAGAAAATGTCTTCATTTTTCATCCAGAAGGGCACTGTCAAGATTTTGGTTTAGAACAATGCACTTGCCACCTTTCAGGGGATGGTAAACCAGGTCAGTTCTGGATTAGAACACTTCGGCCTTGCCTATATACATTTTCTTTGCAGTGTGGAGCCACGAATTGGGAGACCATCCATCCAATGTGAAACAGGTGGCAGCATGCTGGCTTGACTATCAAGACTTCCAAGTGCAAAATAATGCAGTTTACTGTGACATAACTAGAAACCAAGGGGGCGAAGGTAAAAAACAGCCTCATGAGGCAAAGGTTCAAGTTGTCCATGATTGGAACATTGCTACCACTCAGGTATGGGCATTCCTTGGCCTTCTCAGGTATTACTTGGCTTTCATTAAGGGGTAGGTCACTATTGCCCTTCACTCTAAAGACCTGACATTCAAAGATGTCAAAGAATGTCAGTATGATTCATTCATGCCAATCAGATTTTCAGAACTTAAAAAATGGCGTGTGCAGGTCTCTGTACTGCTTACATGTGCTCCGGTTCATGTGGGGGCACCAAGGAAGTCCCCGGCTCTCCCACACAGATACATGTTTGGAAACTGTAAGGACGCACAAGGGATCAGCACAGGAGGTGTAGGGTTGGGCTGGTCCATCCTCCCCCAATTCATGTGGTTCATTCTGGGTTTCTGCAAGGCAAGACAGGGGTGTGTGAGAATGTTCTAGGGAACACCATTTCCATAATCTGGACGGTGTAGTGTAAGGTGCAGTGTACGTGTATGCATAACTTGTTGAAGGGTGAAGCCAACCTGGAAATTGGCTTGGACAATTTGCTTCAATGGGTCCAACGATGCAGTCTTGCTGTTGCAGCTTCATAAGGCACTAGGTTGGATGAAGTATTTCTTGGTTGCTGTCTCATCTTCTTCCGTGTTATGAACGTCTTTAGTGCTGGATCACAATGGCCTGCTGCTTCACCCCGTGCCTTCTTCTTCTTTCCTCCCATGGTGGTTATCAAGTATAAACCTGGATCCACTTGACCAGGAGAGGAACAGGGTCTGATTGGTAAGGCCCCTTTATATTCCAATGTGTCTTTTCTTAACCTAGCTTGACTTTTCTTTACAGGGAGGACCCCAGGGGGCTTACCGGTGAAGCCAAGTGGCCCAGAGCCAAAGCGGGTGGTGTCTGATAGCCGCAGCAGGAGCATATCAGGTGAAGTTGGAGGGAACAGGATGCTCCAGCCAATGTGGAAAGTGTTACTTGGCAAAAATTCTAAACACTGACTGAGAAGCGGGGATGAATTATATAGCTCCACCTGGTAAAATAACCCTTGAGACTCCTGGGATATAAGAAGAAAATAGTTTTGGTCTTTGGTGCTGATGTTTTTGGGCTAGCCTTGCCCACAAGGCCTGGCTCAAGCCTCTCATCAGGACCTGCCATGGCCATGGCCAGACTGTCATGATGCCTACCCCCGGGGACCCAGACCAGGTCCAGCAACCCCGGAAGCAGGCATCAAGTTATTTTGAGCAAGCCCAAAAATCCCTGCTAGGGGCTGTTTGGGTGCGGTCCTGGCGTCTATGGTGCCAGGCTCATATGGAGAGTCAGTCCTGGTGCCATAGGCACCAGGCTCATAGAGTAGAACTTACCTGATGCAGATCATGCTGCAAGCTTACCTGATGCAGACCATGCTGCAAGAGCTCCAAGCCAAATGAGGCTTGGAAGGGACTATTTTACCTAGGGACTATTTCTTTACTCGGGTGGGGCTGGGGAGGAATACTTACCTGGGACTACTTTGGAGGCTATTTAAACCACGCCCGAAGAGCAGCACACTCTTTGCATTATTCTGCATCCAGCAGCATAACGCTCACCGTGCCTGCAAGTCTGCATCCAGTCTACTGCCACGCCCGCCTTGAGTTTGGAGCTCCTAAAAAAAAAGGGAGAAAGAAGGAGAAAAGGTTAGAACAAGAGCAATACCTTTGATCCTTACCTGAATTCCCGATCCATCGCGCCTTCGAGCTGGAAGAAAGAAGTTATTTTATGCGCGTCGCCTCACCTGCTGCAGCACCGTGCTGCACTCACCGGCCTTCGCAGCATCTTCACATTCCACCGCATCCTCCTGGATGTTCCCGCCGCATTCCGGCACCTAAGGAGAAGACAAGAACAGCAAGGTGAGCCAAGGGAATACACAGAGGAATATTAGTTACCCCCCATAGACTTACCTGATTTTACCACCGGGGGTACTATTCCTCTTCACAGGTAGGCGCAGCTTCCACTGCATTTTCGCCGAACCCCGGCCCCTAAGGGGAAACAAAAGGACAGCAAGGTGAAACAAAGGGACTATGAAGGAGAACCCTCCTCACCACAATAGACCTGCCTGATTTTACCGCCAGAGGTATTATTCCCCGAGACTTTATACTTTCTCTCAGTGCCTGAATAAGGGAGAAAGCAACAAGTTACATATTGACATTATTTTATCGAACTGTGTTGGAAAATACTAATCCTTACCCGAGTATTACCGGTTTCCACGAGGAACTCTTCACTAAGGTCAAGCTGCAACCTGCAAGGAACCGGACAAGAGTGAAAATCAGGCATTTGAACTCTTACGAACTACATACTTTTCGGAGTCAATATTGTTCTGGAACTCACCAATTCCTTCGAGCCAGTGAAGCAACTGGTCATCAACGCGCCCCTGCGCTCAATGCACGATGGAGAGCTCATCTTTTCAAACCATCAGGTGAGACTATAAGAGGGGCACCAAAGGTGATCTGTGGGGAGAACAGCGGAGATGGGGGGATTTACACTCAATTCCACGGGTGGTTAATTCCTTTTCTCCATTTGCAGAAGAATATTCCTACGGGCCAAGCAAACGAAGCTAGGTGGGCCAGTCCAGTCCGTCATCTCGGCCCTACACATCACATTGGTGGAGACCGCAGCTGTCCAGTTCAGATCGGCACCTCTGTGGGAGCCAGGTGAGCATAACACAGACCCCAAGGCTGGTGGGGTTTGAGAGTGTATTGTCTGGTTGTGTGTTGTTTGGGGGTCCTGTGTTGGATGTGGGGAGTCAGAGCCCCTGGAGAAATGACGGTCCCATGTGCCAAAGATCTCAGAGTGACAGGAATTCATCATTCAGAGAAACACCTATGAATTTGGAATTGGAGCACAGCTAAACTCAGAAAGGATTGAACAGTCAGTTGCTTACAGGCGTTTGACAAAAAGGAGAACAAAACTGGTTACAACTGTAAAGGAGGCATTTGTTATGCTATGAGAAGAACACAATTTGAAACGTAGCATTTTTGAGTCTCAATTCACTGTCCAAATTAACCACATTCCTCTTTAGTGATTAATGGATAAGCAGTGGGGGAATCCCTAGCTTTTCTGTTGGGCCATATCCTTACATGGATTACATCATTTTACAGCACAAGGCTTGTTCCCCTCTGCAGATGTCCTGAGTAGCTAGCTGTCCATTCATGTTGAGTCAAACCCTTGGAGGGGTAGTGCTTACCAATTTTTGGCTGGAGGATATGACAGAATGCCTTCTGCATAGGTAAGAAAAACAGAGCTATTTTCATTTGTGGTAATGGACAGTAATGCTGGATATCTCTCTCAGAAAGATATCTCTTCTACAAACTGTAATGTGGTTTGGCAACATGTAAACCCCATAGTAATATATATATTCCTCAAGCATCCTTCTTGAATCCAAACAATGCAGACAGCATTTTCTTTCTAGTCCATGTCAATGACTCTTGTGGAAGACCAGAAGTAGCACTTGGTCATATTCATGGATTTGTATTATCTTGCTTTACAATGAGTCTGTCAGCTTTAAATAAAATAACAAACTAAAATGATGAACATTAACTCAAAGTGCTTAATTCCCTATCCCAAAACACAAATGTGGAAGGAAATTGTATGCTTTTCAGGATGAATCAAAACATAAAGTCTCTAGTCCTAGCCTTTCACATGTATAGAACAACTAACACACATAAACCTAAAGGTTTTAAAAGCTCAAATGATGCTTGACTGTTGCGTCTGCTCCAGGTTTTCTGCTCTGGATATAAAGTTCTTTAGGTGCCACTGTAATGGCTAAATGTTCCAAATATAGTCCCACATAAAATCGTAATTGAGGTATTTCAATTTCTTTTTCTCCTGACACTTTTGGGTGCTGTTTCCACTTGTTAACCACACTCCAGAGTGTTTCTGTTCACTTCGAGGGATACACCCACTCGTGGTGTTTATCTCTTTTATACCCGCTGCATGGTGTTTTCACTTCTTCTGTGGTCTCTTGGTTCTTGTTCCCCTCTCTTGGGGGTATTTTCATTCTCTCTCCTTCTCCAGACACTCCTCCCCTTCTGCTGCGGTATCTTCCATCTCACTCCTTCTCTTGAGATCGCTTCACTCTCGCCCCCCGCAAGGGAAACCTCACTCGCCTGCCCTCTCTTGGGGTATGTAATGTAGTGGCCATTTAGATAGCACCTTTCATCATCTGGCAACTGAGGCTAACTTCTCCCCTAAAGCATGCAAATGGATAACCTCCTTTCTCCAAGAGAGGGCCATGCAAGTCTTCTCTGTCTCAGCCTGTGCCACCCCTAGCCACATCAAATGTGGTTTGCTACAGGGGTCCTGTATCGCGCCCATGCTCTACAACCTCTTCACGAGGCCTTTGTTCAGCATCCTTGACTCCTTGTGCATCTCGTATACCAATTATGCGGATGACACGCAGGTGCTTATCCCACTCAGTGGGGACTATGAAGCAGATGTGAACACGCTCACCACCATTTACTCCACTATCCAATCCTGGATGGCAGACAATTGGCTCTGCCTCAACAGTGAAAAAACTGAACTCCTGCTGAAAGGGTCACCCACCACACTGGGCAACCTTGATGAACAGTACTTATCCTTTACATTGATAATATCCCCATCAAGGTCTCTAACAATGTTAAGACACTTGGAGTCTACCTGGACTCTGATCTGACCATGGATAGACAGGTTAATGCCATTGCATCCTCATCATCTTATTACTCTAAAGTCCTCTATGCAGCCAGACCCTTCTTATCACACCAGAATTGCCTCACCATTGCCAGGGCAATAATTAGAACAAGGTTGTACTATTGCAATGTTCTCCTCGTAGGGACATCATGCATAAATCGGGCCAAACTCCAGCTGGTCCAAAACAACGCCCTTAAGGTGGCCACAGAAACCTCTAGAAAAGACCACATTTCCGAAGTCAGAAGGCAGGACCATTGGCTCCCTGTCAAAGAGAGAATTGTCTTCAAAACTCTTGCCATCACGCACAAATTCCTCCATCAACTTGCACCCCCATACTTGGGTCAGAGAATCACCAAGCACACCACCACAAGACCTCTCAGGAAGTTCTACTCCAACATGATTGTCACACCTAAAACTCAAAATGTCAGCACAAGTGGATCAAGCTTCACTACTCTGGCTGCCACCCATTGGAACGCACTACCCACCCACCTAAGAATGATAGTCTCCCACCAAACATTCCGCAAAGCTATCAAAACTAAACTTTTTGTCTGAAAGGAAAATGTCTATCAACCTGTAAACTGACTTCATTGTTATATGCATTTGTTTATAACTCTGATCATCTCTGTATCATACCCAGTCTTTGTTTTTGTAACCAAGAGACCTCTGGTCGCCTGTTAACCTATGAATCAAAATTTCCTATGAAATCCTGTAACAGCGCCTCGATGCCCACAGGCTGCAAGTGCGCTTTACAAATGCTAATAAATAAAAAAAAAATAAAGTGGTATGGTCTCAATGTACTGTAAGTGTAAGTCCAGATATAGTACATTTTTCAGAGAGTTATCGAATGCGGGTGTGCATTTCAGCCAATACAAAAGTAGGTAGGGGTGGGCGAGTCCCTGCAAGTCACCCTTGTTGAGCTGGCAAATGGGTGAGTGCACAGAGGTGGTTAAAAGACTGTGAAGTTATGTGTGAAACTAGGCCACATTATATCGTGTGGGAGAGCTGTATTCTAATGACAGAGGTGTTGTGCAAACGGTGTGAAATAAGAGAGACATTATGTGTACAGTGTATGGGAGTGAGGGGCCCCTAGGCCCCCTTGCGCCGTACACTCCTCAGTACAAGGCTTAGACCACGTGCCTCCGGTAGTGGGTTTGCCCTTTGCCATTATGTAAAGTTAACCACGATTGACCGCTACATAGATGGGACCACCGAGCAGGACACGGGGTATCCATCTTTTGTGCCCCCTTTCGACTCCATTTTGGGTAAACAGGCCTCACTGCGATAGTACAGCAATGCTCAGCTCCCCTTCCACCGCAGCAGCCAAGGACAGAGACACACACACACAAGGCGTGCAGGCAGCTCGCTGGCCCCCACCCTTGCACTCCCCCTGCGAAGGAAAGCTCTTCGCTCCCATTCTCATGCTGAAGCCGGCGAAAGTTGCAACAACCAATATGATACAGTTTTCTTCCTCTGAGATCACTGCTAGCATGAGAACCAGCATGTGAACCAGGATGAGCTAAGCACTTACTGCTCGTTCGTCCCCATAAACTTGCAAGCCACCCACCCCCATTTAGAGCAATTTATTGCCATCCTGACCCAGCACTCCCTGTAAGGTATTTCTTTCAAGTGCCAGACCCTCGCCTGTGCTGTGAAACCCACCCAACACACCCACTACTAACCTTAAGCATCTTACCACAATATATGTTTTTACTTATACTAATAGGTCTAAAGCTTAGGAGATATGTGAAACACAGCTTGACTCTTTTTACATGCACAATAAAGGTCAAGGCCTCCAATTAAAGCCACAAATGACCCAATTGTACTGACAGTAATCACTATGTGTGACTTGTGTAGAAATATAAAAAGTAGCATAAAATGTTTAGATCATTTGTTATTTAGGGGGTAATTCATAGAATTCAGCGCACAAGTGGCGCACGCGGCTGGCGCACAGTGTGCGCGTGCGAATCCCTGCGCCAGCCGCGTGCGCTAAAATACATTTCCGCGCACAGCGTATTCATGGATTCCAGCCACCAAAACCAGCCGTGGCGCACAGTGGCGCAGCGACCCTGCAGCAGCGCCAGTTACACCCCCAAAAACGCCTCTCGCGCAGGGAAAAGCCATCAATATACCCAATCCAGCGCAAAGGGCTGCGCTAACCCTGTACCAGCACGGCAAGCGGGCTACTTGTATCACTGGGGTGCGCGTGAAGTACCTCACGCGATTGGCCCCGTGCGAGCAGGGTACGCGTATTTCAAGGGTGCGCGAGAAGTTCCACACGCGATTTCCGCAGGGTACGCGTATCTCAGGGGTGCGCGGGAAGTGCCACACGCGATTTCAGCAGGGAACGTGTATTTCGGGGTGCGGGGCAAGTTTCACACGCGATCTAAGCAGGGTACTTGTATTTCAGGGGTGCGCGGGAATTTCCACACGCGATTGGGCCCGTGCGAGCAGGGTACGCTTATCTCAGGGGTGAGCGGGAAGTGCCACACTCGATTTCAGCAGGGTACGTGTATTTCAGGGGTGCGCAGGAAATTCCACATGTGATTGGGCCCGTGCGAGCACGGTACGCGTATCTCAGGGGTGCGCGGGAAGTGCCACACGCGATTGCAGCACGGTACATGTATTTCAGGGGTGCGCAGGAATTTCCACACGCGATTTCATCATGGTATGTGTATTTTAGGGTGCGGGGGAAGTTTCACACGCGACATCAGCAGGGCACGTGTATTTCAGGGGTGCGCGGGAAGTTCCATACACGATTTCATCAGGGTACGTGTATTTTGTGGTGCGGGGGAAGTTTCACACGCGACATCAGCAGGTTACGTGTATTCCAGGGGTGCGCGGGAAGTTCCACAGGCGATTCCATCAGGGTACGTGTATTTCAGGGGTGAGCGGGAAGTTCCACACGCGATTGGGCCCGTGCGAGCAGGGTACGCGCATTTCAGGGGTGCAGGGGAAGTTCCACACGCGATTCCATCAGGGTACGTGTATTTCAGGGGTGCGCGGGAAGTTCCACACGCGATTGGGCCCGTGCCAGCAGGGTACGCGGATTTCAGGGGTGCGCGGGAAGTTCCACACGCAATTCCATCAGGGTACGTGTATTACAGGGGTGCGCGGGGAGCACCACACGTGAATTGCACTTGTGGGTCCTCCCAGGTGTTCCCTCTACACCCTCCACGGCCCTGCAGGTGGCTCACACCACAGGGGCCTACCCTGCACATGTCCTGCAGGCACACCATCCACCATGTCCATGACCCCCAGCCAACCCACATGTCAACTTGCACTACTGCCCACCAATGCATGTCCCCCTGCACCCCCAGCCACCAGGGGCACCCTCCACCAGGCCCCCACCCATGTCTCCCAGCACCCCCACCCGCCAGCAGTGCAGGGGCACCCTCCACCAGGCCCCCACCCATGTCTCCCACCACCCCCACCCCCCAGCACTGTGGGGCACCTGCAAGCAGGCCCCCACCCATGTCCAACTCATGTCTCCCACCACCCCCACTCCCCAGCACTGTGGGCCACCTGACAGCAGGCCTCCACCCATGACTCCCACCACCGCCACCCCCCAGCAGTGCAGGGGCACCCTCCACCAGGCCCCCACCCATGTCTCCCACCACCCCCACCCCCACCAGCACTGTGGGGCACCCTCCACCAGGCCCCCACCCATGTCTCCCACCACCCCCACCCCCCAGCACTGTGGGGCACCCTCCACCAGACCCCCACCCATGTCTCCCACCACCCCCACCCCCCAGCACTGTGGGGCACCTGCCAGCAGGCCCACACCCATGTCCAACTCATGTTCCCCACCACCCCCACCCCCCAGCACTGTGGGGCACCTGCCAGCAGGCCCACACCCATGTCCAACTCATGTTCCCCACCACCCCCACCCCCCAGCACTGTGGGGCACCTTCCAGCAGGCCCCCACCCATGTCTCCCAGCACCCCCACCTCCTAGCAGTGCAGGGGCACCCACCACCATGCCCCCACCCATGTCTCCCAGCACCCCCACCCCCCAGCCACCAGGGGCAGCCTCCACCAGGCCCACACCCATGTCTCCCAGCACCCCCACCCCCCAGCCACTAGGGGCAGCCTCCTCCAGGCCCCCACCCATGTCTCCCACCACCCCCACCACCCCAGCAGTGCAGGGGCAGCCTCCACCAGGCCCCCACCCATGTCTCCCAGCACCCCCACCCCCCAGCCACCAGGGGCTGCCTCCACCAGGCCCCCACCCATGTCGCCCACCACCCCACCCATGTCTCCCACCACCCCCACCCCCCAGCAGTGCAGAGGCAGCCTCCACCAGGCCCCCACCCATGTCTCCCAGCACCCCCACCCCCCAGCCACCAAGGGCAGCCTCCACCAGGCCCCCACCCATGTCTCCCACCACCCCCACCCCCCCAGCAGTGCAGGGGCAGCCTCCACCAGGCCCCCACCCATGTCTCCCAGCACCCCCACCCCCCAGCCACCAGGGGCAGCCTCCACTAGGCCCCCACCCATGTCTCCCACCACCCCCCAGCCACCAGGGGCAGCCTCCACCAGGCCCCCACCCATGTCTCCCACCACCCCCACCCCCCCAGCAGTGCAGGGGCAGCCTCCACCAGGCCCCCACCCATGTCTCCCACCACCCCCACCCCCCCAGCAGTGCAGGGGCAGCCTCCACCAGGCCCCCACCCATGTCTCTCAGCACCCCCACCCCCCAGCCACCAGGGGCATCCTCCACCAGGCCCCCACCCATGTCGAACACCACCCCCACCCCCCAGCCACCAGGGGCAGCCTCCACCAGGACCCCACCCATGTCTCCCACCACCCCCACCCCCCCAGCAGTGCAGGGGCAGCCTCCACCAGGCCCCCACCCATGTCTCACAGCACCCCCACCCCCAGCCACCAGGGGCAGCCTCCACCAGGCCCCCACCCATGTCTCTCACCACCCCCACCCTCCAGCAGTGCAGGGGCAGCCTCCACCAGGCCCCCACCCATGTCTCCCACCCCCCAGCCACCAGGGGCAGCTTCCACCAGGCCCCCACCCATGTCTCCCACCACCCCCACCAGCAGTGCAGGGGCAGCCTCCACCAGGCCCCCACCCATGTCTCCCAGCACCCCCACCCCCCAGCCACCAGGGGCAGCCTCCACCAGGCCCCCACCCATGTCTCCCACCACCCCCACCCCCCAGCACTGTGGGGCACCTGCTAGCAGGCCCCCACCCATGTCCAACTCATGTTCCCCACCACCCCCACCCCCTAGCACTGAGGGGCACCTGCCACCAGGCCCACACCCATGTCCAACTCATGTTCCCCACCACCCCCACCCCCCAGCACTGTGGGGCACCTGCCAGCAGGCCCCCACCCATGTCCAACTCATGTTCCCCACCACCCCCACCCCCCAGCACTGTGGGGCACCTGCCAGCAGGCCCCCACCCATGTGCAACTCATGTTCACCAGCCAACATGTCATCACAATCTAGATCCCTGGTCCCTATGGACAGCCTCCAAATGCAAAACACCCACCCGAGTATTGCATCCACCCACTCATAATTTGCAATTACATCACAGAACACCAATTGCAAGTTCCGAAACAAACACATTTCCCTCACATACACCCAATGGGTGTCAGTGAATCGCAAAACCCATATCATGAAATGCACAAAACCAATGAGATATCACACATTGAAGTTCACCAAAAAAAATGTATTAAAGGAAACATAAATAGAATCAAAGATGAAGAAACAGAAATGTGAATGTACAAAAATTAAAAGAAGCATGTCCGTGAAAAAAATCAAAACCAAAAATAAAATTCCAAAGTAATGGTGTCCAAAGTCAATGTCCACAGAACAAAATCCAATGGGAAATAAAAAAGAAAGCCATTGCTCCATGGTTAAAATGTGAAAAAAAAATACAATCCAACAGTGAACTATGTACATGGGAACAAGCCAGGGTCCATTATCCCAACAAAAGAAAGGAAACCTATCTAACTACACTAACTAATAAAATAAACTATATACAAAAATGTGGCCAATGTCGGAAAGGTCCAAATAAAATCAAAACAAAAATGAAACCTAACACTACCTACATAACTATGTACAAGGGCAGCGGGCTAGTTTCACGGCTCACTTGTGGATGTCCCGGGCCAGGGCATCATCGAACTCCTCCTCAATGTCCCATAGACGGTCCTCCTTCATGGCCCCGAGGGTCCGCAGGGCCGTCGACGTGTCCACCTCCAAACCCCTGCGGATTGCCTCGAGGCACTCGGCCCGCCTCAGGGCCCTCCGCATAGAGTTCTCCGCCCTGACCATTGTGAGCTGTGCCTCTTCCACCCGCTGCCGCTCCGCATCTATGGCGTGGCCCAACCGCTGCCACACGGAAGACACTCTCTGTCCTGGGTCCTCCTGCCCTCCGGCCGATGCCTGCCCCTCCGATGTTGAAGGCCCTGAGCCTTCATGGCTCCCACCACGTTGCTGCTGCTGCTGTGCCTCTGCCCGTGCACTGCCTCCTGCTGCCTGCACATCCTCCGCCGGCTGGGGTGCAGTCGTAGATGTGGCCACCCCTGCTGGACGTCCGACTCCCGACTGTGGCAGGGATGCCTCCTCCACCAGCCTAGCCGCACCGTCAGAGGCAGCTCCACAGGGCACCCAGGTGACTGATGGGTGGGAAGATGGCACGGAGAACGACTGGCGCGTAGTGGGTCCAGTTGAGGAGGGGGTCGTAGCAAGCCCCATCAGACGGAGGAATCCAGCCTGGGTGACCTGTCCCAGCAGGTTGACGTGGTCAACGAGCCATTCGAGATGACATGCAGTCTCCTCATGAAAAGACTGCAGGTCACCTCGCATGGCCCGTTGACGCAACGCCACACCAGCCAGGACAGGCTCAACCCGGACCCGGATAGCCACGTCCGCAGGCAGAGGAAGGCCAGTTGACGTGAGCTCATCCCTTGCCTGAAAACGGGTCT
Organism: Ambystoma mexicanum; assembly: GCF_040938575.1. Taxonomy (NCBI): domain Eukaryota; kingdom Metazoa; phylum Chordata; class Amphibia; order Caudata; family Ambystomatidae; genus Ambystoma; species Ambystoma mexicanum. The sequence goes on from NC_090926.1 coordinate 526,342,295, forward strand.
GGACGTAGGCATCCCTGCTGGTGCAAGATGATGCAGGGACAGGATCAGGGACAGGATTGCACACAGGCACCTCCGCAGCGGCCTGTGCTGCCTCCTGTCCCTGGTCCTGCACTGCACCACTAGCACCAGTGGGATCCCCACCTCCAGACCCCGTCTCTGGTGCTTGCACGGCCTCCTCCTCCACCAAACCCCCCACCAACCTGGATGACTCCGTGCCATCTTCCCCTGTTGGGCCCTGTGGGGTCCCAGCTGCCCCTTCTGCTGCCGAGGAGTCCAACTCCAACCTCCGCCTCTTGGACCTCCCCCCGGCAGCTGCGGCCTGGGACGCGGCACCGGACTCCTCACTCCCCGACGAGATGACAACTTGGGAGGGGAGCCGGGCCTTGCGTCTCCGGCTGGCGGTGGGATCCCCGCAGCTGTGCTCCACAGCACCTTCTCCGCCCTCTTCATCAGTTGACGCTGCAGACAGGGAGAAACAAAACACAGGCATCAGGGCACCGTACAATGGACACATACACACATGACAGTTGTACATGAGTGGCATTGGCAAACCTCTGACATGTCATCACAATCCCCAACACACATGTCATTTCAACCCGCACACATGAGCCGTACCACAGCCATATCGCAACTGCCAGCACCATCCATACACATACAACAGCATGAGCAGCCAAAGGTGAGCCAGACATCACATGCAACACAGGAAGTGCACCACACATGTACACACACCACCACACTTGCATGCATGTGTACACCTCTGCCAAGTGTCGCAGTGTTCAGACGGGCATCCATGTCACATCTGCCAATCAGGCTTCCACATACCGCTGTCACATGCACCATGTTGCATCACTGTTGCACCCTTGTCAAATACACACACATGCACATGTACACAGTGCTGATACATGCAGCCAAAAACAACATACATGTGTGACATCACGGACATGTCTACTTACATACACATTCATCCAAACATGTGTGCCAACACAACTGCATTTGGCATGCAAGCCTACACACACAAGCACCATCCATGTCTCACACATTCCAGCCCTCGCATGTGTTAGCCCCACGGCCCTGTACACCCCCACCCATACTCGACCCCATACAAACAGATGTGCAACCTGAAAAATCACCACACGCACTGCTCACAATCAGGATGCATGTACACTTACCGCTCGACTCCAGACGGGTCTGCCTCTCAAGGACCTGGACGTGGAGCGCTGGGGATATGAGTTCCAGGACCCTCATTTTCTTCCGACAAGTGGCCCCGGCACCCCTTGGCATCCGTTGCCTTCAAGAGGCGCCGGGCCTTGTTCAGGGTCCTGGACCTGAAGTCCTCCCAGCGCTTCTTGACATGTTGTAAGTCGCGGACTGCCACCCCCTCCGCGTTGATGGCAGTCACGATGTCAGTCCAGATCCGAGTCCGTCCTTCCTTGTCGGCGCGGGAACTTCCGAAGAGGGCATCATACTGCCCCAGGACTTGCTCCAACAGGACTCCAACTTCGGTGGCACTGAAGCTGGTGCCCCTCTGCCTCTCTGGCCGGGGGTTGTTGGTGGTCTCAGATGGTGTTTGCCCCGACATGACAACCCCAGAGGCAGGAGTGGGTGGGCAACTTGGTCCTGGGGCTGGGCTGTGGAGCGATGGAATCCCAGTCGGGAGTCTTCGGTTCCAGCAGGGGTGGTCACAGCAACAGCACCCCTGGCTGATGGGCAGGCAGCAAATGGCAGGGCACGTGGGCAGCAGGCAGTCAGGCAGCAGCAGATGGCAGGTGGGAGCGTGCTCGGGGCTCTGGGGGGCAGTAGTTCGGCATTCTGGGCAGGAGCATGGTCTTCCGTGTGCTTACGCGTGGCCAGCTTGATACGGAGTGATTTGGCACGTGAAAAATCTGCACGTCAGCGTGTAATTCGAGGAAAGGCCCTTAGCGCGTAAGCACGTCTGCACGCATATGCATTTTCATTGGACAGAAGGCCCCTCAAGCGCAAGCGCCCCTGTGAAGTGACGGGTGTCCAGGGCAGCCACAGAGGGGGAAGAGGCAGGGGTGCGCCACTTGAGCACAATGTTGTGCCATGTGTCGGTGCAGCCATGCCACCACCCCCTGTGGTTCCGGGGGATGCAGCTCCTGCATCTGGCACTGGCACCCGTATGACCCGGCAGTCCGTTCCATCGACTGCCACAGGCCCAAGGGTAGTGGTAGCTGCAGGTGCAGCTGTGGACACTGCCACCCAGGCTCAGGGTCTGCCAGCGCAGGCTGCGTTGGCACTTGAAGAGCCCTTGGTAGATCTCCAACAGGCCAGGGGGGAAACCATAGGGGCACACCGGGCTGCTCAGACCAAGACACGTGTCCCTGGGGCAGTCATGTCATCTGCTGCCCCGAACAGCCGGGTGTTGGCAAGTGCAGGGGCAGATGCACCCAACAGCACCCCGGTTGTGAGTCTGCCAACCAGGACCGTTGCGGTCAATGACCCTGCCACAGCTGATGTTGCTGCGCAGGGTCCATTAGTGGGCACCCAGCTGCCACTGACACAAGTCAGGCCTTTGGTCATCCCTCCTCCTGCCACTCCCTTGGCTCAATCCACCGAACCCACTGGCCATACTGGTCAGGGCGGCATTAGCCAGCCAGGGTCTGCGCCACAGTCCAAGAGGAGGAAGGTTGCACCTGCAGCACAGGCTGGGACCCCACACACAGCCACGACCTCCTGCACGTCGAGGAAGAAGCCTTTCTGTAAGCAGGAACTGGACTTCCTCGTGGACTACATGCGGGGCCAGAGCCGTGACATGCTAGTGGGTGCCAATAGTCAGACTACGGCTGCCCAACGTGACACCCACTGGAAGCATGTTGCGGAACATGTCAGTTCATTCGGCCATGAGGTGCGCACGGCGCAGGAGTGCAAAAAGCATTGGAATGACATCAAGCGCAGCACTAAGGCTAAGCGTGCCTCAAATTACAACTTGACTCTGGTGACTGGCGGTGGGCCTGCACCAGAGGAGGAAGAACTCACTCTGCATGAGGCTCTCGTTGCAGAGTTCATACCACCTGAATTGGTCGAAGGAGTGGGAGAGATGCTGGACTTTGATGCCCAGTCCAGTGAGTGTTGATGCGTGTTTGTTGAGGACGTGTGTGTTTCACTTGTGGGATGTGTTGTGCATGATTGCTGCTACATGTGACGTGTACATGGTTCTGATGTGTAAGTAATGCAATGCTTCTGTCATGCATGTCTCCTCTGCCTGCATGCGGGACTCCATGTGGGCATGCTCCCTTGCCCCTCCTCCGCCACTCTGCACCCCAGTTCCACCATTGCACTGGTCTGCTTCAATCTTGCCAATGTGTAGTTTCTTGTTCATGTGTCCTGTGTAGATGCTAACTTCCAGCGCAGAAACTGCCAGACATATGCCGTGTGGTACAGCCTTAGTACTCGATGCAGGGTATCTCACTTGTACTGTGCATGGGTCAGATGTCCCGCAGGGACATGAGTGCCCATTCATGCTCCATGTGCATTGCACGCATGCCCCTATGTGTCCTTGACTGGATGATCTCTGTTATATGAGTCCTTGGTTACATACATTGCCTGCCATCTCATCAGCCTCCCCATGTCAACTGTGGCTCAGTCCTGCGTTGCACACATGTTTAGGCTCTGACAATCTGTTTGGCTCACAGGCCTCAGCCTGTTCAATGGCCAATGACTCTGTCCAACTCTTGTTGTGTCTTCTTCACACGTGGGCGGCCGCCGGAGTTTTCATCATGTGTCCTGCCCACTGTCCCAGCATCATTTGCAGTGTTGTAATTTGAATCACATTAAGCTGTTGATGCCAGTCAACACTCCCTGTCAATACACAGGTGTATGGTCAGCCTTTTGATACCATGCTAGGCATCCCTGCTTTGGTACTGGGGTGGAGGGGTGCTTGGCTTCTAGACATGGTACACATTGAATGCACAATGCATGTGATGTGTGAATTTGACATTGCACTGCCTTCACATTTCCTGGCACACACCATGGAGTGCTTGTACATGTAGGTAGTGAGTGGCGTACACATTTTCTGCACTGCATAGACCCGCTTCCATGGAAACTGCCACCTTTCAACAGGTCTGATCACAGAAGCTATTCAAAGTAGACCCAGCATGCATGCCAGGTCATATGTTGTGTGTCACATGTCTGCCGGATGCCTTTGCTGTCGGTGTGTGTGTATGTCGTGTGCTTCTGACATGTGTAGTGACTTTTTTTCTCTCTATTTTTCAGGTGATGACGCAATGGAGGCGGAGGATGGTGTTGTCATGCCAGACACAGGGTTGGTAACACCACATCAACCCGGCACTAGTGGGGGTCGTGGGGTGGTAGGCCACGAAAACCCCCAAGTGCTGCAGTCCATCTTGTCTCTGGCTGCCTATGAGTCCAGCCTTGATGACGACTCTGACGTCCATGTTGAGTTGGATGAGCATCAAGTCCGTGTGTCAGCGGTGAGTGATTCTGATGTGGACACTCCTCTGTCTGCGACACCTGCACTGAGGGATCAGACAGTCTTGGTTCCTCCGCCCATGGTGGATCGGGACGCAGGGTCACCCTCCACACCAGTCACTGATGTGCCTGGGACATCACGTCGATGGGGGCAAGTAGTCATGCAGCCGCAGGCGGTGCCAACACAGCGAGGAACCCCGGTCCTTGGGTCCCGCAGGGGTCAAGCCCGGCAACGCGGTCACCGCGCGCAACCACTGTATACTGAGTGGGAGCAAGACATGACTGTCAATTCCGAATGGCAGGGGGCAGCAATGGAGAACATCGCTGAGAGCATGGAGCGTGTGGCCCGATCTGTGCTCCCCCCTGCTAGGCAGGTGCTTCTCCAGCAGCAGGCGGCATGGTCCACGGCCCGCTCGCTCAGTCTGGGCATGGCGGCCTCAGACAGGGCACACCAGGCTGAAATGTCGTCTCTGGGTCAAGCAATTGCTGCTCACGCAGAGGCGCACATGGATGCCCTGAGGGAGGAGTATGCTTCCCTCAGATCCACTCTGGGTGTCCTTATGATGTCCCAGAGGCAGCAGGCAGAGGAGAGGTTTGCACAGCTTGAGCGTACCATCTCGGCTGAGCTACAGGCTTGCCGGGAGGTGCAGCAGTTGTCCAGCCAGGCCTTGCAGGAGGTACTCCATGTTTCACGTGCTACCTTGCAAGAGGAAGCACGTGTATCACGTGAGGTTCTGCATGCAGACCTATGTCACATCGCCACACAGAACCAGGCTCACCCGTCCGGCAGACTTGCTGCCGACGACGAGGGGCAAGCTGCGGCTAGGCGTGGCCAGGCTACTGTGCCACGTCCTCCTTTACAGGATGAGCCAGACTCGGACGACCATCTATCTCCCACATAGGTCGGGCTGTGCAGGCGTTGAGCCCATGGAGGTTTTTTTTTTGGCTCAGCATCATCGCATGTGGATGTTGAGCAGCACCCTGTACCTCCCCCCTCCTGGGTGCCTCCCCTCCCCCCCGGGTCGTATGTGGCCATTTTTGATTTTTCTTTTAGTTTAGTTAGTTAAGTTTCTGTTTGATAGTTAGTTTAAATAGGTAATGTAGGTTTTCCATTGTTAGTGTAATTAGTTAATAGTTGATTTAGTTTAAAATTGCTAGTCTATTGTGCTTTCATGTGATGGTGCGGTGATTTGTGGCCTTTGAAGGCATCCACTGTCTGTTCCAGCTGGGCCCTTCATGGTTGTCTTGTGTATGTGTTTGCTGCTTGGGGTCCTTGACTCACATATGCCACTCCTGCCTCCCTTATCCATGGGCTCGCAAGGATGGTTCGGTGTTACAGAATATTACACAAGGGCTTTGGACTGTCATATCTGTGGCATGTCTGGTGCTGTGTGACTTGTGTTGACACCCCTAGTGGGGATGATTTAGGTGTTATTGTCCACTGTTCACCTTTTGCTAGATGGGGTGTGTCATGATTAATGTGTACATTGATTTCTATGCATTGTGTAGTATGTTTCATATCTTTCCTGTACATGTGCTTGTTGCAATTCATGCTGTAGATAGTGTTCCACACTTTGGATGTGAAAGACGGACTGATGGTGTGATTTGTGATGTGACTCTCTGACATGGTCAAGTAATGAGATGCCTGATGAGACACAATTAGATGACTTTGAAGCATTAATCATGTGTTTCATGCCCTTTCTGCAGAGGGATGAGCCTCCAGACCACCTTTGCCAGCAGACATGGCCCATTGGACGACGGAATTCTGGACCCGTTTGTTGGTGCCCACATGCACATGTGTGCACAAGCAGAGGCACAGTGATTGCAGACCCACATCCTAGAACTGCTGACATGTTCCAAGGAACTCCAGGCAAGGTGAGCATCACAGGGGGGCCACGACACAGCAAAGCTTGCACCAGGCGAGTTGCACATGCAGGCTTAGTCACAGCACTGAGGGTGAGCTTAGACGAATATTGGTGTTGAAGCACACAATGCAGCTCAGATGTGTTTGTGGACTGATGGCTGTTGATAGTAGGGTTGTCTGGGACACATGCAGGGGCAGTTGCACATACCCTCCGGTACACCAAGGTCCATTGAGGCACTTGTATCAACCATGTAGCCTTCTGAGACATGGAAAGGGGCAGCTCACAGGGACATGCAGCAAGGGACATACTCGGGTGCAGTGCATGTCTTTTCCATGTACTTTATGATAAATGCACTGCCAACTTTGTTTCGGTCATGGTGGTACGCAACTTGCTCTGTAGTCATGGCTTGCTATATGGGTCTGTCTGCTTACCCAGGGAACATTGCATGTTGTGTGAATTGTGACACATTGGTGTTCCATTTGCCACGCACCCACCAGCGGCTGACTTACTGCATTGACTGTGTATGACCCGTCACAGGGGTGATGTTATATATGGGTACGAAGCATCGACCCCAGATTGTCTGTTTGTAGAGTAGTTTGTTGCTATGGGGCATGTTTGGTGTTGTGTTTTTGTGTAATTGGCATGTACAGGTTGTTGACTGTGGCTCTCTTTGCAGCATTGCAGTGCTCCTGTAACTGGACCTGAGAGTGCGCAGGCAGGAGGCCAGCACTCAAAACCAGAGCTAAGTGTCTTGTTGTTTTTCTTTTGAACTGCTCTGCATAGGCTTGCTGGGGAGTGTACTGATGCATGGATGTATGTGTGGTTCAATTTGGTATGTTTTTTCTCCCTAATCACCCGTGATCCTATGCAATTTTGAAACCTGTACCCTCTACCCGGTGTTCCTGTTTCCCGTACCTATCCAAGCAACGTTCCCTGACCCTCTTTCCTTGCTGGGGTTGCGGATGCCTGTGTAAGCCCCAAACTTGCAGGCGCCAAAACCCTAGAGGGGGTGGTTGGTTCGTACCACTCCTGAGCCTGGACTACAGAAGGCCATGACAATGATGTCCAAGTTTGTTTGGATTGTGTATGTGTTCATGCAGGTTGTACATTTTTGTGCATTCCCTAGTTTCATGTGTCATTCCTCCTCCCCTCTCCTGCCACTCATTCCAGTCATCCAGTGTGTCAACACCTGTCCCGACTGCATATCCCTGAACCTCCTTCCCCACCAGCGTCTCAGGGGCCTGTGTGAGTTTGACCTTGCAGGCACCCGGGACATGGTGGGGTGGTTGTTTTGTGACACTCCCGCGCCTGTACAGGGGACCTGTGACAGTACACATCCATTCATGGTGCATCATCCTATGTCATGTACCACACATGTCTCACATCCTGTCGTGACATTGTTTTACTGTGCTACCTTGGTTGTTGCATCATTGTGGTAGTACTTGGCCTTTGTGAGGTACTGCTACGTAAAGTCATCTACTGGAGGGTGTTCGGGTTCGTTTTTATGCCTTGGATTTTGTGATTTTGGAAATGAGTGTGGATTCTGAGGGTTCAGGCATCTTTTTACACACAAGTGGGAGATGGTGACGAAGGGTAAAGGTGATCCTGTGGCCAGGTGGAATTGAGGGTTGGAGGCTCCATGACCCAGGTGCAGTTGTTCAGTGGGTCATGGTCATTTGTGAGGGGGGGGGTTGTTGTTGATAGTTGCCTTGCCCTGCAGTGTGATGGCAACTCTGACATTGTAATGGTGGTATCCTATGTACATGTTGTGTTCTGCTGATCAATGCCTGTTCATGTGTTGTGTTTTCCTTTCAGGTGCGAGGGGATAGTTGTGGTTTGACATGCTGGGGTGTACACATGGTGAATGTGCACATGTGATGTGTAGGGAACACTGATGGTCACTTGAGTGCACATGCAATTGTGGAGTGCATGTCCTTGCAGAACCACACACTTGCACTCTGATGCACTACATGTATTCCCACCCTTGCATATCCATGTGTACACTGTTTGCCTTCTGGTGCCCACTGTGTCCCTGCAGCACATGTTCTGTGACCGATTATGGATCCAGTACATGCCTAATTTGATGTTCGATGTGGTCTGTCACTTAGATGTGATGCTCAGGGTGTGCATCACACACAATGGCTGTTCACTGTGCTGTGCGCTGAGCAGTGTGATGCAGGAGTAGGACACTGCACACATGAGCTGCAGTGTTGATTTTGCAAAGCATAATGTGCATGTAGACAGGCATTCATTGTTATGTTACGTCTACGACTGTTGTAATGCATTTGGAAATGACTTATTTTGGGTGGGAGATTTTGTTGGTCTGTCATTTCATCTGATTCCGGGTCAGGCATCATTGTCCGATGTCACTGTACATTTAGGACATGGCAATGTGTACCTTATCGTTACTGTGTTGGTGTATGGGTATTGCTTGCCATGTCATGTTGATGTTTGGGAGGGTTTGAGTGACATGACAGTGATGGCCATGGCCTGTTTTGCAGGTGTGTGTGATGCACACCTTGCATGTCAGGGTCATCCGCTTCTCAGAGCAACTAGCTGGGGGTAGATTTCTCTCTGCGGCAGGGCCCTCCCCCTGGAACAGACTTCCTGCCTGACTTGAACTTGAGGGGAACCATCTCCAGTTCTGGAAGCACCTGAAGACCTTCCTCTTTGCTTCTGCTTACTCTATGCCTCTTCCTTGCAGAATTCTTCACTGGAACTGCACAGGAGCTGCAACTGGGACACTCTCTCCACTTGCACTGCCTCCCTGGCAATCCCTGCACTGCAGTACTGTCTCTCTATCCCTACAGCCCTCCCTTCCCAGCACTTGTCTGCACTTACCTTTGCAGTTGCCACCAGCCGACCTATGTATTATTTTTTTGGGCTACTTCCCCTGTACTGGACTCCCCCCCACCCTTCCCCTTGCACTTTTCCCTTCCCCCTACCCCTGCACTTGCACAATCTCAATGACACCTGGCCTAGTAGTACCGTTGTCTGTCTTCCCTTGTTCCCCCCTCCCTGCCTCATTGCGCCTTGAAATACTTGTGTATGGGCCATATCATGTCATATGTCATATGTGTGCCTTTTGGTCACACAGGATAGCTTGTGTTTGAGTAGCTAGGGATGCAGACGATGTGGCACTTCCATGGCAACTATCTCAGGGTGGTAGGGTTGTGACAGTTGACTGTCCCTTTGTGTTCATCGATTGTCACCTGGTATGTGCCAGGCCTGTGTGCACTCTGCAGGGGTGGGAGTTTAGGTGAAAAATGTGGCCACAAGCTGGGTCCGGGCTTCCTCGCCACGTGCCCTGTCCCCTCCCATGGGCAGCGCCTGTGCCTGTGGTTGGGGATGTGGGGGCACCACCATGTCCACCGGGACGCCCTGCCGTGTTGCAACATTGTGCAGGACACATGCTGCCACAATGATCCTGCACACTACTGATGGTCATAGAGTAGTTGCCCACCAGAGCGGTCAAGGGAGCGGAAACGTGACTTGAGCACTCCGAATGTGCGCTCCACTATGCCCCTGGTTGCAATATGGGCGGCGTTGTATCTTACCTGGGGTGGTGTGGTGGGGTTCCGGATTGGCGTCATCATGTGGTTGCTCAGAGGGTAGGCACTGTCCCCTGGGGAGGTGATAATAGTTGAGATTATTAGGGTTTGGATATTTGTCTGTGTGTGACTTGCATGCATGTGCAAGGGCATTTGTACTGACCTAGGAGCCATGTGTCACCATGCTGCCCAGCTTCCAGGGCCCGGCTCAGGGCGGACATTCTGTATATGAAACTGCCATGGGTGGAGCCAGGGTAGTTTGCATAGACAGAGGTGATGATTCCCTTTGCATCACATACCGCCTGTACATTGATGGAATGCCAGTGCTTGCGGTTTCGGTAGATGTGCTCAGTGGCCCTAGGTGGACGTAGGCCCACATGGGTGCAATCTATGGCACCGAGCACTTTGGGGAAGTGTGCCACCCTGAAAAAATCCAGGACAACGGCCTGTCTTTCTGCGGGTGTTCTGGGCATGTATATGTGCCTGCGGACTGAGGGGCGCGCTGTCATGATTGCCAGTACCTGGTGTAGGCAGCGTGACTGCGTGGCCTGTGAGACCCCCCCACTATGGCAGTGGTCCGCTGAAATGACCCAGTGGCCAAAAAATGCAGGACATTCAGCAGCTTCTCCAAGGGGCTCAATGCTTGGGAGCAAAGGGTGGGGGATGTGAGGTCATCTTCCCACTCCCTGACCAGGTCTAGGATGATATGGGGTGGAAACCTATACCTGCCGTAGACCTGGTCGTCAGGCATCCCAAAAAGGCTTGTCCGTGGTGCGAAAATGCGTGCCCTGGCTATTCTCCTCCTCCTGCGGTGTCCCACGATCAGTGCAGCGACAAATGGGGCATTCATCGTAGCTGTATATACGCGTTTGTTGTTTGCGCGCACTTTTATGCTGTGCGCGGGGACGCTTCCGCTTTCCTTCGTGTGGGCGGACGCGTTGACGCCTGTGCACGTCTTTTGCCGTGCGCGGGTTTCCCGTATTCGGATACGTGGTAAGACTGTACGTCCAAGTGTCATCGCGTGTGATCGGAGGGGAGTGAGCGTACACGCGATTGGCCTGGGTACGTTTGTTTCGGGGTGCGCGGGAAGTTCCACACGCGATTAGCCTGGGTAGGTGTGTTCCGGGCTGCCGGGAACTTTCACACGCGATTGGTGAAAATCCACGTGTGTTCTGTCATCACGTGCAATGAGGGAAACACCTGCGCGCGTCACGTCACAGACGCGCTCACGCGCTAAGGGCCTTTGGTCCAATGAAATCGCATATGCGTGGTGACGTGCATACGCGCTAAGGGCCTTTCCTCGAATTACACGCTGACGTGCAGATTTTTCACGTGCCAAATCACTCTGTATCAAGCTGGCCACGCGTAAGCACACGGAAGACCACGCTCCTGCCCAGATGGCCGAACTACTGCCCCCCAGAGCCCTGAGCACGCTCCCACCTGCCATCTGCTGCTGCCTGACTGCCTGCTGCCCACGTGCCCTGCCATTTGCTGCCTGCACATCAGCCAGGGGTGCTGTTGCTGTGACCACCCTTGCTGGAACCGAAGACTCCCGACTGGGATTCCATCGCTCCACAGCCCAGCCCCAGACCCAGTTGCCCACCCACTCCTGCCTCTGGGGTTGTCATGTCGGGGCAAACACCATCTGAGACCACTGACAACCCCCGGCCAGAGAGGCAGAGGGGCACCAGCTTCAGTGCCACCGAAGTTGGTGTCCTGGTGGAGCAAGTCCTGGGGCAGTATGATGCCCTCTTCGGAAGTTCCCGCGCCGACAAGGAAGGACGGACTCGGATCTGGACTGACATCGTGACTGCCATCAACGCGGAGGGGGTGGCAGTCCGTGACTTACAACATGTCAAGAAGCGCTGGGAGGACTTCAGGTCCAGGACCCTGAACAAGGCCCGGCACCTCTTGAAGGCAGCGGATGCCAAGGGGCGCCGGGGCCACTTGTCAGAAGAAAGGATGAGGTTCCTGGAACGCATATCCCCAGCTCTCCACGTCCAGGTCCTTGAGAGGCAGACCCGTCTGGAGTCGAGCGGTAAGTGTACGTGCATCCTGATTGTGAGCAGTGCGTGTGGTGATTTTTCAGTAGTGTGCAGGTTGCACATCTGTTTGTATGGGGTCGAGTATGGGTGGGGGTGTACAGGGCCGTGGGGCTAACACATGCGAGGGCTGGAATGTGTGAGACATGGATGGTGCTTGTGTGTGTAGGCTTGCATGCCAAATGCAGTTGTGTGGGCACACATGTTTGGATGAATGTGTATGTAAGTAGACATGTCCGTGATGTCACGCATGTATGTTGTTTTCGGCTGCATGTATCAGCACTGTGTACATGTGCATGTGTGTGTATTTGACAAGGGTGCAACAGTGATGCAACATGGATGCATGTGACATCGGTATGTGGAAGCCTGATTGGCAGATGTGACATGGATGCCCGTCTGAACACTGCGACACTTGGCAGAGGTGTACACATGCATGCAAGTGTGGTGGTGTGTGTACATGTGTGGTGCACTTCCTGTGTTGCATGTGATGTCTGGCTCACCTTTGGCTGCTCATGCTGTTGTATGTGTATGGATGGTGCTGGCAGTTGCGATATGGCTGTGGTATGGCTCATGTGTGCGAGTAGAAATGACATGTGTGTTGGGGATTGTGATGACATGTCTGAGGTTTGCCAATGCCACTCATGTACAACTGTCATGTGTGTATGTGTCCATTGTACAGTGCCCTGATGCCTGTGTTTTGTTTCTCCCTGTCTGCAGCGTCAACTGATTAAGAGGGCGGAGAAGGTGCTGTGGAGCACAGTGGCGGGGATCCCAATGCCAGCCGGAGACGCAAGGCCCGGCTCCCCTCCCATGTTGTCATCTCGTCGGGGAGTGAGGAGTCCGGTGCCGCGTCCCAGGCCGCAGCTGCCGGGGGGAGGTCCAAGAGGTGGAGGTTGGATTTGGACTCCTCGGCAGCAGAAGGGGCAGCTGGGACCCCACAGGGCCCAACAGGGGAAGATGGCACAGAGTCATCCAGGTTGGTGGGGGGTTTGGTGGAGGAGGAGGCCGTGCAAGCACCAGAGACAGGGTCTGGAGGTGGGGATCCCACTGGTGCTAGTGGTGCAGTGCAGGACCAGGGACAGGAGGCAGCACAGGCCGCCGCGGAGGTGCCTGCGTGCAATCCTGTCCCTGATCCTGTCCCTGCATCATCTTGCACCAGCAGGGATGCCTACGTCCAGACCAGTTTTCAGGCAGGGGATGAGCTCACGTCAACTGGCCTTCCTCTGCCTGCGGACGTGGCTATCCGAGTCCTGGTTGAGCCTGTCCTGACTGGTGTGGCGTTGCGTCAACGGGCCATGCGAGGTGACCTGCAGTGTTTTCATGAGGAGACTGCACGTCATCTCGAATGGCTCGTTGAACACGTCAGCCTGCTGGGACAGGTCACCCAAGCCGGATTCCTCCGTCTGATGGGGCTTGCTACGACCCCCTCCTCAACTGGACCCCCTACGCGCCAGTCGTCCTCCGTGCCATCTTCCCACCCATCAGTCACCTGGGTGCCCTGTGGAGCTGCCTCTGACGGTGCGGCCAGGCTGGTGGAGGAGGCATCCCTGCCACAGTCGGGAGTCGGACGTCCAGCAGGGGTGGCCACATCTACGACTGCACCCCAGCCGGCGGAGGATGTGCAGGCAGCAGGAGGCAGTGCACGGGCAGAGGCACAGCAGCAGCAGCAACGTGGTGGGAGCCATGAAGGCTCGGGGCCTTCAACATCGGAGGGGCAGGCATCGGCCGGAGGGCAGGAGGACCCAGGACAGAGAGTGTCTTCCGTGTGGCAGCGGTTGGGCCATGCCATAGATGCGGTGCGGCAGCGGGCGGAAGAGGCACGGCTCACAACGGTCAGGGCGGAGAACTCCATGCGGAGGGCCCTGAGGCGGGCCGAGTGCCTCGAGGCAATCCGCAGGGGTTTGGAGGTGGACACGTCGACGGCCCTGCGGACCCTCGGGGCCAAGGAGGAGGACCGCCTCCGCGACATTGAGGAGGAGTTCGATGATGCCCTGGCCCGGGACATCCACAAGTGAGCCGTGAAACTAGCCCGCTGCCCTTGTACATAGTTATGTAGGTAGTGTTAGGTTTCATTTTTGTTTTGATTTTATTTGGACCTTTCCGACATTGGCCACATTTTTGTATATAGTTTATTTTATTAGTTAGTGTAGTTAGATAGGTTTCCTTTCTTTTGTTGGGATAATGGACCCTGGCTTGTTCCCATGTACATAGTTCACTGTTGGATTGTATTTTTTTTTCACATTTTAACCATGGAGCAATGGCTTTCTTTTTTATTTCCCATTGGATTTTGTTTTGTGGACATTGACTTTGGACACCATTACTTTGGAATTTTATTTTTGGTTTTGCTTTTTTTCACGGACATGCTTCTTTTAATTTTTGTACATTCACATTTCTGTTTTTTCATTCTTGATTCTATTTATGTTTCCTTTAATACATATTTTTCTTGGTGAACTTCAATGTGTGGTATCTCATTGGTTTCATGCATTTCATGATATGGGTTTTGAGATTCACTGACACCCATTGGCTGTATGTGAGGGAAATGTGTTTGTTTCGGAACTTGCAATTGGTGTTCTGTGATGTAATTGCAAATTATGATTGGGTGGATGCAATACTCGGGTGGTGGGTGTTTTGCATTTGGAGGCTGACCATGGGGACCACGGATCTAGATTGTCATGACATGTTGGCTGGGGAACATGAGTTGGACATGGGTGGGGGCCTGCTGGCAGGTGCTCCACAGTGCTGGGGGGTGGGGCTGGTGGGGAACATGATTTGGACATGGGTGGGGGCCTGCTGGCAGGTGTCCCACAGTGCTGGGGGGTGGGGGTGGTGGGGAACATGAGTTGGACATGGGTGGGGGCCTACTGGCAGGTGCCCCACAGTGCTGGGGGGTGGGGGGTGGGAGACATGGGTGGGGGCCTGGTGGAGGCTGTCCCTGCACTGGTGGGGGGTGGGGGTAGTGGGAGACATGGGTGGGGGCCTGGTGGAGGGTGCCCCTGGTGGCTGGGGGTGTGGGTGGTGGGAGACATGGGTGGGGGCTGGTGGAGGCTGCCCCTGCACTGCTGGTGGGGGTGGGGGTGGTGGGAGACATGGGTGGGGGCCTGGTGGAGGGTGCCCCTGGTGGCTGGGGGGTGGGGGTGGTGGGAGACATGGGTGGGGGCCTGGTGGAGGCTGCCCCTGCACTTCTGGGGGGGTGGGGGTGGTGGGAGACATGGGTGTGGGCCTGGTGGAGGCTGCCCCTGGTGGCTGGGGTGTGGGGGTGCTGGGAGACATGGGTGGGGGCCTGGTGGAGGCTGCCCCTGCACTGCTGGGGGGTGGGGGTGGTGGGAGACATGGGTGGGGGCATGGTGGAGGCTGCCCCTGGTGGCTGGGGGGTGGGGGTGCTGGGAGACATGGGTGGGGGCCTGGTGGAGGCTGCCCCGGGTGGCTGGGGGGTGGGGGTGCTGGGAGACATGGGTGGGGGCCTGGTGGAGGCTGTCCCTGGTGGCTGGGGGGTGGGGGTGCTGGGAGACATGGGTGGGGGCCTGGTGGTGGGTGCCCCTGCACTGCTGGGGGTGGGGGTGCTGTCGGTCCGTCGGTCTGGGGATGATGGCTGGTTGAAAGTCTCACATCGATTTGAGCTAAACGACAGCAACTTCGCCAAAAGTGAGAGATAAACTGGCTCCACCTATCTGAGATCAAAACCGAAGGGAAGCCGTGCAATCTTACAATATTTTCAAGAAATTCCCGTGCTAGAACTGAAGCTGAAGGTAAGCCCTTTAGTGGAACGAAGTGGGCCATTTTAGAAAACAAATCTACAATTACTAGAATAGTGTTGTATCCGGAACAGGAGGGTAAATCGGTGATGAAGTCCATGGAGAGGGTTTGCCAGGGATGTGGCGGGATGTCTAGCGGATGCAGGAGACCCGCTGGTCTTTCCTTCTGACCTTTGTTTTGGGCACACACACCACAGGACATCACAAATTCCTTTATGTCTTTTCTCCATGACGGCCACCAGAAGTGTCTCTTGACTTTTTCCGAGGTTTTGGCAATGCATGGGTGGCCCTCCATCAAGGAATCATGGTAGCAAGAGATTACCTGTTTTTGTAAATCGGCATGTGGTAGGAATAGTCGACCCTGAAAATAAGGCAGGTCTTTTTTTATGATGAAGTCCTTTCTCTTCAGTTGCCAGTTTTGTAAGTCCGAAGGGGTCACAAGTTGTTTAACTTTTGCTTCGATATCTTCGATGGATTGTGAAGAAATCAGGCCCAGGATTCTCTGTTCTGGGATTATTGGCACAGGTTCAGGATTGACAATATTATCTCCCATTCCAATCTGGGAAAGGGCATCCGCTTTGCCATTTTTGTTGCCGGGGCGATAAGTAATTACAAAGTCAAATTCGGCAAAGAAAAGTGCCCAGCGAAGCTGTCTGGAGGACTGAGCTTTGGCGGTTTTCAGGTATTGTAGGTTTCGATGATCGGTGATTACCGTTACAGTGTGTTTGGCTCCAAGGAGATAGTGCCGCCAGGCCTTGAAAGCGGACTCAATTGCTAAAAGCTCTTTATCTGTGATGGTGTAGTTAATTTCAGGCGCCGAGAACTTGCGAGACCAGAATGCCACGGGGTGCAATTGGTTAGTTTCCGGATCTCTCTGTGATAGAACCGCCCCCATTGCTAAGCTGGAGGCGTCGGTCTCAACGATGTAAGGGAGGTCTGGGCGTGGGTGTTTCAGTATGGGTGCTGAGGTGAACTTGGCTTTTAGCTCTTGAAAGGCCTGTTCTGCTTCTGTTGACCACTCGAAACATTTGTTTTTTCTTAAGAGGGCGGTGATGGGCTGCACCACTCGTGAAAACTCTGGAATAAACCAGCGGTAAAAGTTGGCGAAACCTAACATGCTTTGGACACCTTTCACGGAAGTAGGTGATGGCCACTTGATGATAGCGTCCACCTTTCTCGAGTCCATGTGGACTCCTTTGGGTGTCAGAATAAAGCCTAGAAATTCGACCTCCGTGACGTGAAAAACACATTTTTCGAGCTTAGCATAAAGCTTATGTTGGCGGAGTTTTTCAAGGACGGCTCTAACATGTTTCCGATGATCTGCTTCTGAAGATGAGTACACAAGGATGTCATCTATGTAGATGACTACGCAAACATCTATGAGTTCTCTGAGGACATAATTCATAAAATACTGAAAAGCGGCTGGTGCATTGCATAGTCCGAAGGGCATCACTTGGTATTCAAATAGTCCATACTTGGTGCGAAATGCCGTCTTCCATTCGTCGCCTTCTTTAATCCGTACCAAGTGGTAGGCTCCCCGGAGATCTAGCTTTGTATAAATGCAGGCGTTCTTAACTTGGTCAAGGAGTTCCTGGATCAGAGGTAGGGGGTATCTTTTCTTTACCGTTATCTGGTTCAGGGCACGATAATCAATACAGGTTCTAAGGTCACCTTCTTTTTTAGGTACGAAGAACAGAGCCGAGGATGCAGGAGACTTTGATGGGCGGATAAATCCATTGGCCAGGTACTGGTCCAGATACTGTCGCAAATGAAGATTTTCAGGCTCGGTAAGGGCGTAAATTCTACTACAAGGGGGAGTGGCTCCGGGTATCAGGTCTATTTGACAGTCGTCTGTGGAGAGGCAGGGTATTAGCCTGTTCCTTCTGAAAGACATCTTGGAATTCTTGATACTCTGGATGCAATTGCGGTCCTTCAGATGTTGCTACCGCTAGGCCAATACTGGGTCGAGGATAGCAAGTAGGTGCACACTCTGGGAACTGTATTGTCTTTGCTCGCCAATCAATTTGAGGATTGTGTTTCTCCAACCAAGGGATCCCCAGAATTATTTGGAACTGAGGGGCCTTGATCACATCGAACACGATTACCTCCCGATGCCCATCTTGGCCTAATAACGTCACTTCTGTGGTGGTATGGGTTACCGGTCCGGAGGCTATTTCCGTACCATCCACTGTGGTAATGACGTCTTTAATTACCTTAGGACAAAGGGGTAGGTTCATCCTGGAAGCCATCTCGCGGTCTACATAATTTCCAATCGCTCCGCTATCAATGTATGCTTTAATGGCATGCAAACGATCCTGTCGTTCTGGATTTATGAGGACCATTGACATTATGAAGTGCGAGGTCAAAGAACTGGTTTTTACGCTCGGCAAGCGGACCTCTACACTTGTCGGGCGAGGTCGTTTCACGGCTCGGGCTTTTCGGAATTCTTATCAGAAGCTCCCACTGTCTTCTTCGGAGGTTTCACCGGGCAATCTCGGAGGAAATGTCCTGAATTTCCACAATAGAGACATAGCTGCAATTGTCGTCTCCTGTCGCGTTCTTTCTGGGTTAGGGGACCCTTTACGACCCCTATTTGCATAGGTTCTACGGCTTCAACTCCTTTGGTGTGAGTTAGTGGCTTAGAGAATACTCGAGTTTCGAACCTGGAGCGGTCTGCCTTTCTGTTTTGCAGTCTGTGATCCAATTGGACCACTAAATCAATGTACTCTGAACAATCTTGAGGGGGATTCACGACCTGGGCTAGGACGTCTTTGAGTTCGCCACGCAAACCCCTGTGGAAAAGCGTACTCCTCTTGTCCTCGGGCCATCTGGTTTCTACGATTAGTCTGTTAAATGACGCAATATAAGCCAGAAGATCCTGATTGCCCTGCCGTAGGGAAAGGAGTTCGTTGTCCAGGGCCTGCCCCTGGGAATATCTTGCGAAAAGTCTTTCCATATTGGCCTGGAAGGCCTGGAAATTGTGAAGAATTCGGTCATCCTGTGTAACCAGAGGGATCGACCAATCAGCGGCGCTGCCGCTAAGATACGAAAGCACAAAGGCTACTTTAGTCTGATCAGTCGGAAAAGCAGCTGGTCTACAAAGAAAGTGCAATCGGCACTGATTTATGAACACCGCAAACCTCTTAGGGTCACCAGAGAAGCGTTCGGGCAGAGCCAAAGGCACATTTCCGGGCAGATTGATTTGAACAGGATTGGCTGAAGCCGCCGGGGTATAGATCCCTCCTGAATTAGGTAGAGGGGTTTGCCCCGCTTGTTTTTGTAATAACTGTCTGGCGAGGTCATCAGTTCGTTCTTTGGACATAATCAATTCCCTCCTCAGGGAATTCGTTTAGTGGCGGGCAGCATGTACTTCAGCTCTTAATTCCCCTAGTAACTGGGCCAGTTGATCAGTGCCGGAAGTTTCCATAGCGCCTGGGTAGGAGGTTATTGGATGGCTTCGCGTTCTGTAACGCTCACCTGATTCCCACGGAGGCGCTGGTCCCGGCTGAACTGTTATAGTCTCTTCAATTGAGAAGCGTAGAGCTCGGATGACTCTCTGGACTGGGCTTCCTCTTATTGACCGTCTGGCTTGCAGGGTAAGGTTTCTGCAGGCGGAAGAAAAAAGGGTTAATGACCGTTTGGCTGGACTTCCTCCTCACTAATCGCCAACTCTCCGAAAGTCCAATGTCCTGGTGAGCTCTCACCTTAGGTGTATAAATGCTGGGCTCTCCATCCTGCGACTTATGCAGGGGTGCGTGGGTTCCAGTTACGTCACTGGAGGTCCTCAAAGTCTTTTGTGGCCTTAGAGGTGGCACAGGTGCTGAGATGCCAAAAGGTGATGCCGCCGTTACTGCACGAGCGGATGCCAGTAGGTATAAAGAGTTTATAGTCTTGAAGAGATGGGCACCTTTAATGAAGTCTTTGCATTGTCTTTTTCAGGTGCCTGGATGCTGAGGGCGTGGTCACTGAGAGCGCGACACGTGCGGTTGTACGTAGGTATGGGAATTTCAATGACATCTCAATAAAGTCCCTTGGTTTCTGTTTTCAGGTCTTGAGATGTTGTGGGCGTTGTTCGTCCGTTGCCGTTGCACGTGCGAAGTACGTGAGTATAATCATCTGTGACCTTATTATAGCACCTCTAACAATGTTCTTTTCTTATTTGCAGGTGTCGGGACCTTGCGGGCGTTTTCCCAGTCGCGGATGCACGTGGGGAAACACGTAAGTGTTAGGCTTTCTTGCAGTCTTTAATGGCACTTAAATAATGTCTTTTCTTGTTTTCAGGTCCCGGGCTGCTGCGGTTGAAGTGATCGTAATACGCGCACAAAAGCAGGAAAGAAAAGTAAATGCGGCCGCCTTCACCCGATTCCTACTTAACAATGTTCTTTGTCTTTACAGGTGCCGTTAGGCTGCTGAAGAGAAGGCCGCGAAGAATCCGTGAAAGCACAGATGGATCAGGTAAGCGAGCGCGGCTGCAAACGTGTTGCAACTTGCTAACCTTATGTTTCTTTTGCTTGCAGGTTCTGCCGGTGTCTGGATTCCTGGATGGTAAGTATAGTTCTCGTGTCTTTCTTCCACAGGTTGCTGAGCTGAAGCTGGAGATGTCACTGGAATGCTGGAGCTGACTCAGTGAGCGTCCTGCTGCAGATGCAGAATAACGCGAAGCACGTTTTCCCAATCGGGTGTGGTTTAAATAGTGTTAGAGTGATTGGGTGTCTTCTTCTTCAGCCTCGCCCAGGTAAAAGAGTTCCTGTGTTCCAGAGCTAAGGAGTGGCACCAGCCCCACCCAGGTAAGAAAGTAGTCCCAGTTCAGGGAATAGTTCCTCCCAGCAGAAGGCTGGGGACTTCATCCTGCCAGCATTTGCAAAGGTGAGTATGCAGCATGGTCTGCTACAGGTAGGTCCACCCAAGCACTTTTGCAAGAATTATGAGCCCGGCGCCCCTGGCGCCGGGACTGAGGTTCCTTATGAGCCTGGCGCCAGAGGCGCCAGGACATGGTCCAAAGGGCCCCAATAAGGGTTTGCTGGAGCCGGGGACGAGGGTCGTGAGCCTGCTTCCGGGGATGCTGGGCTTGACTTGGCTTCTCGGGAGCAGTGCTCATGACAGCAACTTCCTGCGCACCCCCGAAATACACGTACCCCGCTCAATCACGTGTGTAACTTCCCGCGCACCCCCGAAATACACGTACCCCGCTCAATCGCGTGTGTAACTTCCCGCCACCCCCGAAATACACGTACCCTGCTCAATCGCGTGTGTAACTTCCCACGTGCCCCCGAAATACACGTACCCCGCTCAATCGCGTGTGTAACTTCCCGCGCACCCCCGATGTACACGTACCCCGCTCAATCGCGTGTGTAACTTCCCGCGCACCCCCAAAATACATGTACCCCGCTCGATCACGTGTGTAACTTCCCGCGCACCCCCGAAATACACGTACCCCGCTCGATCGCGTGTGTTACTTCCCGCGCACCCCAGCAATACACGTGCCCCGCTCGCACAGGCCCAATTGCTGTATGTTGCCACTTTTGTGATGCGCTGGTACTCTACCGCCTGCCTTCGTGTGGCGGACGTGTTTCAGCTTGTGCGTGTCTTTGGCTGTGCGTGGCTTTGCCCTATTCGATTCCATGAATACGTGTGGTTTGAGTGCGTGTGGGAGTTCCGTCTGCTTCCCTGCAGTACATCCCTAGTTACGCCCTTATTTTCGCGCGTTGTTCCCCATTCCGCGCGTTACGCCCCGTGTCCCGCCCACTTTCTGGTGTATGCGCTGAGGTTGTGTGCTTTCACTGTGCGCGTCGCGCACGCCTTTCGGGATGTTGCAGTGACTTGTGCGCCATGCACGGGTTTGGCGCACATCCCGAGGTAAACACGCGCAGGGACTTCCATGAATCGCACGCGTGCGCGTGCACCTGTTTTTTTGCGCTTGCGCCTGCTTGCGCCTGCTTGTGCCTGCTTGCGCCTGCTTGCGCCTGCTTGCGCGAAGATTTTCGGCGCACGTTTCTTCCATGAATCGTCCCCTAAGTGTTTTGCGAATGAAACATATTAGCTTAGGCAGTGACCACAGTGACCGGACCCTGACTTGCGTGGAGCACAAGATATTTGACGTCCGTCATCTTGTGAGCCACTCAGCTAACCAGAAGGAAGAGATGCCACCCACACCTACAGCACCACACCGCCTGGCCAATCGGGTCCATTTAGTATTTTTTGTTAGAGTTACTTTAATTGATATATATACGAGTATGATGTAAATGTTGAGAGAGGGTTTTTTGTGGGTTATTTCCCAGCTGGAGAAATAAACCATTCTTTGAACTCTTACAGCCGGGTCTCAGTGCCTCCTTCCCCGACAGGGGTTTGTGTTGGTTATTTTATTTTCTCTCACACGTAGTAAGCCGGGTAAAGGCACCTACATTTTTGGTGACTCCCGCAACGTGATTTAGAGAGGTGCCTCGAGGCCTGCACCGCCCGGCAGCGAGATCCAGGACACCCCCAGCAAAAACATCGCCTCCACAGGTTGACCAGACTGTGCACACCAAGAAGAAAGGGTCAAGGGTTCCCGGTTGACAAATACCCGATCGAAAAGGCTGCTCGCCAAGGCAGGCCACAGCTTGGTTGGGGGATGGACCTGAGCGTGGTCCGGCCGTGAGCGGCGACCATCGGAGTACCTGACTGAACACGTGGAGTCCCGGTTGCAAAGACCCCAAAGGAAGGTAAGGGGAAATACGGGAAGAAGGGAATTAGCAACAAAGGGAAGGTAGTTACGAATAGGGTCTGTGTGAGTGACGGTGAGGCTTTTCTGATCTATCCTTTATATGGCCATTAGGTGTTGTAAAAAGTGAGAAGAAGAGAAGTGGTATCCTAGCCCGTACAGGGTAGAACGCGGCGCCGCGTAGCATTTGTCCCGACCAAGTGCAGAAAAGAGATAAAGAGAAAAATAGTAGGGGTCTCGTATATTGAGTAGACTCGGAGTAGTTTTCAAATATTCTTTTTCCGTGGAGGTAAGAAATCTTGAGATATAATAAAGGTGAAAGGGGTGGGGAGTGAATGCGAAATAGTAGGTAGAATAGGGAAGAAGAAAAACTGACAGTAACGGGAATAGGGAAAGAACAAACGCGCGCAGGCAGTGCATGTGTATGTTGCATGATTATATGTTTGTTGGTCTGCTTTGTGTATATGTCCTGTTGAACACGCTAAAGTATTTCAGTACAAGTAAATTGTTTAATGAATAATAGGCAAAGAAATAGATTGTGAGAGGCGACCAGGTAACACCTCTCAGAAAGAACAGCTAATGTGACATACCATAATTGCGAGCATTGATAAAGAATGTATTTTCACATATTGTAACTGACATATCAAGTGGGAGGTGAGAAGGGACTCAAGGGTACCAGAACACACAAGAAAGGAAAAGAGGCATTGCCATGGGGGGAGTAACGCCACTGGCACATATTTTCCAGAACCTTCCACTATATAGCGACAGGATACAGAAGTATCACGATCAGTGGATCACTGAGATAAAAGGAGATGGGGTTATACCAATTTGGCCAGAAGGAGGGTCATATGACAAAAGAGTGTTGGACCTAGTATCAACACATTTGCTAGCCCGATACAAAGGGAAACAATTACAGAACCGGAGAGAAGTGTTAGGTTTATGGCGAATGTTCGAGGAAGTTACCGCCATGGCAGAGGTAGGTACAAGCCGAATGATAGAAAAGCAGAAAATACCTGAAGAAGTAAGCGGGACACCAAAAGGGGAGTGCTCAACAACTACAATCGAGAACGAAGTAACAACAATCTATCCCTTAATGACCAGTCCAGCAGTAGGGTTTAGTGAGCCCCTGTATATACCACCCAACCCCACTGCTCAATGCAGGACAACAGCCCCTGAACCCCCGCCATATGACAAAGGAGGTCTGTACGGCCCTACGAGTGCGCCTCCTGTGAACATAGCACGTTTAACAGGCGATTTAAATCGCCAGCTAGCACACGCACAAATGTAAATAACACGGTTAAGAGCTCTATGTGACAAAGGGCAAATGCTGCCAGGGGGAGGAGAGGTACCCCCGCTGTCACTGCCAGATCTCACACCCCCGATAGGGGCAGTAAGCAATACAACCCCAGCAGTCTCAGTATCAGGACAATCTATAGCATCACAAGGGACGTCATCACAGCAAAGACAAGAACAAGAGTGGCAGTCAGGACAGTTCCTGTTTCAATTGAATAACAAGCCAGTGAGAATTATATGCCCAGATACACCAGAGAGTCAACAAAGTGGAGATCAGGGTGAAAGGCAAAGAAGTGAACCCAAGGAAAACTGGGAGGATAATAACGAGCCAGAGTCAGAAATAGAAGAAGTATGGGATGATTTAGATGAATACGAAGAGGCAGCTGCCGCAGAGGGTTCCCCACTGCCAAACTGCCGTTACCCAGACACACTATCACCACCATTATGGCAGGGTAGATTAAGACAACGAACAGGGAGGACAGAGTACATACTGGTAAGTAAAACGAAAAAAGGGAAAACGAGCAAAACCGGGAAGAAACAGAAACTACAAATGCCACTGATACATGGAGCATGTAGGCCAAACTATATTCCGTGGGCCCAAATAGACAAAAACAACCTGTTAAAACTCCTCCCGCCACTGACGGGAGGAGCAGGTAAGTGGATACATGTATTTGAGAAGAACACGGCAGGAGTGCCGTTAGCTATAGGTGATGTGAAACGCTTATTAGTATCAGCAATCGGGGACCAAGCAGACACAATCTGGGAAAGTGCAGGGTTCCCGGGAGTAACAATGAGCTGTGATCGCCACGATGGATCACCAATCAACAATGTTCGAGCACAAGTGTGGGATGCATTGCGGCGTGCATTTCCAGACGTTCCAGATTTACATGCAGTGATGCAGTGCACGATGGAGGAGAACGAGGATCCTGCGCAATTCATTTTGCGAGTGCAAGACTTATGGAGAAGCGAAACTGGTACGGCATGGAATCAATCAACAGCCTTATTTTATTTTATCATTAAAAAGGGGTTGCCGAAAGAGGTGCAGAATGCCTTGGACAAAATAGCTGGGATCGAAGCCAAAGGGTGGCCTGAAATTCAGAACATAATTGTACACCATTGGAGGAGGATCAAAGAGAAAGAAAAGGAGGTCACACAAAAGAGGCTGGCCGACGAAGCAAAATTGGTGCAGACAAAATTAGTAAAGGTCGCCGCCATTGCTGCCAGTGTAACCGCAGACAGAGGAAACGAAGGAGAGGAAAACGCGGGAGGAAGGCCCGTTCGGATAGCAGCACAGTGGGTTGGAGAGGACCAAGGACAGTGGAAGGAAGAGGAACAGCCATGCCAAGGATCACAGTGGCAGAACAGGCCGGCCCAAGGAAGAGGTGGGTACCGTGGGCAGAGGGTAGGATATGGAGGAATGGGAAATAGAAGATATGGTGGGCAATGACCAAGAGGAGGACAACAGGGGTCATGTTGGAATTGTGGAAGGTGGGGACATTTTTCACGAGATTGTAAAATGCGACCATCAGGGTATTTTCAGGGGCAGCAGCAGCCCATGAACAATGTACAGGGGTGGGGCTGGCAACACCCAGGTAGCCCTTGTGGAGCTCCAATGGGGAGGGGGGGCAACAAGATCAGTACTGCTATGACCCCCAAATGCAACAAAGACAGCCAGCCCCACAACAGCAGCAACAGCAGCAGCCACAACAGCAAAACGCACTACAGCCCATGGCAAGACAAAACTCAGTAGGGAACATAAACAATAACCCTTTTGCAGCGGCCGCAAACGGTGCCCTTGCACCATTCCGTGGCGTAACGGTCGTAGGTGACAACGTTTTTTCAGTGCCAGGTCAGCAAAGATACCAAGACTAGGACAGCCCACAGGGAGTACTTGCGTGTCCAGTCCTATCCACCACCCAAAGTGCAAATGAGGAACCACTAGTGGCAGCAGAGATAGGAAACAAGCAGTTTATCTTTATGGTAGACTCTGGAGCAGAAAAATCATGTCTCACAGAAGGGCGGTTTCAGCTCTCGGGAAGAAATTTGGAGACGGAGGGGTTCTCTGGGGCTATTTTAAAAGTTCCTTATACAAAAGATCTTGATGTAACAGTAGGGGGAAAACAGTGCGCGCACCCTTATTGTATTACGAAGACGCGCCAATCAATTTGATGGGACGAGACTTGCTCAGTAAGTAAAACATGACCATATCCTTTACTGAAAGAGGGATAGTGTGCTCGACGCCAGGGGTATGCCCCGTACGAGCACTCCTGATAATAAGCACGATTACAAAGGAAGTTGCAGTAAGAGGGATCCCCATTGACATGGACATGTTTGTCTATGGAATACAGGTATTGGCCCGAGTAGTGCCTGAAATAACACAAAAAGAGTGGAGAATACCATCCGACTTCATATTCCGCCCAATCACACCAACAGATGTAGTGCCAGGCACAATTATATCTATAGACATTGAGGCAGTTCAAGTTTCCAACAAACGCATTGTGGTCATAGGCCTGGACGCGCAGGGACGCGAGTGCAGAAGTGTGCTATGCATAGAGCTGAACATAATGCTAAAAGATATAACTGATGAAGAATTGTTTACCGATTACGAGGGGGATGGAGAAACAATAATGGAAAAAGGCATACCATGTGACATTATGATCCAATACAGAGAAATACACAACCCACTCATGGCTAACATAAAGGCCCCACTGACAATATTTGAGGAAGACATGGCCAGGGTAGCACCTGATATTTGGACTACAGTGCCACATGATGTGGGATTGTTGCATGAGGTGACTCCCATACAGATAAAACTGAAACCAGGTGCCCTCCCACCCAGAGTGAAACAATACCCAATATCCAAAGAAGCAGGTGAAGGTATTAGAGAAACAGTGAATGCACTCCTAAGTCAAGGTATCTTAGTGCCATCAACTTCCCCATGCAACACAGCGATTTTTCCGATTAAAAAAGCGAAAGGAGGGGCGTGGAGAATGGTCCAGGATCTCCGCCCACTCAATGACATCATCCAAAAAGAGTTCCCATTAGTGCCTGACCCGGCATCAATATTGTGCAGTATACCAAAAGAGGCGACTTGCTTCACTGTAATTGATTTGAAAAATGCCTTTTTTCTGTGCCCCTTGCACCAGAATCGCAGTACCTCACAGCCTTTACATTAGGAAACAGCAGATATGAGCACCGCAGACTCCCACAGGGGTATTGCGAGAGCCCAAGCAATTTTAACAGAGTACTACGAGAAGACATCGGCAACATAGATGTAGGGAGCACCATTATACAATACGTAGACGATTTACTCGTCTGCAGCAAAACAGAAGAAGAGTGTAGTGAAGACTCGATAACATTGCTTAACGTATTGGCTGCCAAGAGATACAAGGTGGACAAAGGAAAGTTACAATACTGCCTTGCAGACGTTGTATATCTTGGCCAGCAAATATCTAAAGATGGAAAAGAATACTACTAGACAGAGCTGCTGCCATTCGACACATTATTATACCAAAGACAGGGAAGGACATGCAGAAATTTCTTGGCATATGTAACTATTGCCGAGCATGGATCCTCGATTATGCAGCATACACACGGCCAATGCTACAAGCACTGAAGGAAGCACAGAAGAACAGGGCCCCTATAAAATGGACACATGAGACAATTGACAAATTCTCCCGATTAAAAGACCTTATTGCAGATGCCCCAGTCCTTGCAATTCCAG
This sequence comes from Ambystoma mexicanum, assembly GCF_040938575.1. Classification (NCBI taxonomy): domain Eukaryota; kingdom Metazoa; phylum Chordata; class Amphibia; order Caudata; family Ambystomatidae; genus Ambystoma; species Ambystoma mexicanum. The sequence goes on from NC_090926.1 coordinate 526,369,671, forward strand.
ATTATGAAAGGGAATTTTTCCTGTTTTCACACAGCAATGGAACATTGATGACAGCAGTATTGACACAAAAGACATCGCTAGGCCACAAACCATTAGCATACTACACTGGAATATTAGACCCAGTAATGCAGGGACATTTCGCTTGCGAACAGGCCCTCACTGCAGCAACCTTCGCCATTGAGAAAAGTGCCACGATCGTAATGGGATGTTCAGTGACGCTATATGCGGAAACACTCATTATTTGCTATCTTGGAAAGATCAAAATCTACTCTCGCAACACAGAGAGCATATTCTTATGAAATAATAATATCCAGTCCAAATGTACACGTGGTCAGATGTAAGATAGTGAACCCAGCCACATTCATTACAGAGCCATGCACAACTGAAGCTTTACAGGAACACGATTGTAGCACATATCAGGGAGAGGGCGATGACATTCCCAAAGCAAGAGAAAATGCCCTTACAGAAGGAGAAATCTATTTCATAGATGGGTCAGCATCCATAAACTCAGAGACAGGAGAGAAACATTTGGGGATGGCAGTAGTGCGCATGGAAGAAGACACATACGAAGTGATTGTTCAAAAGTTCCTCCCCTCACATTAATCTGCACAAGCAGCCGAACTGACTGCACTAATCAGCGCGTTACAAACAGCCAAAGATTGTGCCGTAACAATATATTCAGACTCAGTTTACGCCACTGAAGTGGGAGAATGGAAAACCAGGCTCCCGTCCTTCACCTCTCGCGCTTGGCCTAGAGGGTCACGACCCAAACACCCGCCACGAGAAGAGTTTGCCCATTTACCAGACGACCAGGTACCCTGGTACAGGAACATACGGATGTGTCCATCTGCTTGCCCAGCAGCCCGCACTGGCCATGCCGACACCTGCGGCACGGATCAACTAGACTAAAATCTACACGTCGTTAGAGATGCCATGACGACCTAGACAACCGGAAGCACATCTGTACAAATATACACACTGGACATTCCCACACCAACCTACACGAAGAATATACTCAGTGCTATGACGTAGGCGACAGGCATATTCACGGACGTGCATCTTTATTATTTTTATATAGGCTTTCAGAATGCAGAAACGCAAGACGCGTCATGAACTTTTATTAGCTTGCTCACGCTTCTCTTTGAAACCAGGTACAACGATGAGAAATATAATAAAGACAATACCGATTATGGAAGTATGTGCTCCTATAACCTAAAGCACCTGTGCACCAAACGAACAACTTATGCACCGGGCCAAAGTAGGCCTCAAACAAGAGCTCCCGTGGACATCAACAAGACAAAAGTCAGTTGCTGATTCTACAGAATGAGCTTGGCAAAGCAACCAGCCAAGGTCGCAATGTTGCAAACCCACGTTCCAAGAGCAAATCATCAAAGGCACGATGTTGCAATCTCGCACTCCGCGCACCAACGTTAAAGTCACACCGACAAATTAAACCAGACGCACAGTAGAAAAACAATATTAATTGTGCAGAATTATGCCTCTTTCACGGTCCCTCCCCACGTGATCAAGCCGAACCTGACGAGATGCCAAACCCTGGAGAACAGAGGCGTCTGGATCCCTCGCTACGAGACACTGGCAGATACACTTGAAAGGCTCAATGGACATCTGCAACAGTGGGAACGGTACCCCGTCTAGCTATGAATAAGTCCTCACATTGTCTGCATGTACCCATAGTGAAACATTGTTGCAACTTACAGGTACACCGAGAGCTGGGAACGACGGTGGTCCCAGGCTGGGAAGCTCACGGGTGCACCAATCAGAACTTGGGGCTCTTATCACTGACGCCAGCACATTTAGCCAATCCTCAGGAGCCTTCATGTAACAATTTTCATGTATCTTATTGTAGGGACAACCCAGATATACCACCTGACTACACCTTATCCACTAATATCTTTCTCTATATGTGTGCTATACTAACCCTACCACTCGAACATCCAATTAAGAGTGGCGATAGGTTTTTTGTTAACTTTCTGAAGTGACGCAAGTAGCGCGTCATAATACAGTAAAAAGGGCCTGCGAGCCCCACAATTGTGTGTGTGTCAGGACGAACGCGTGCGCTCCTTGACCCATCCCTGCCGTTTTGTCTAATAAACAGCAGAGTCACCTTGCTCCTTGTGTGCGTCTCATACTCTATCTCATCTTATCTGGGATACACACGGGAGGAGTTGGGGCCTCCCTGCCTGGAGGTCTGCGGACGGCCCGGCCGACCCCGGCAGAATTTCCCCCCGACAAGTTGGAGGCACTGCTGAGATCTGTTTAAGATCGACTTTTATTTTTACTTTTTCCAGGCACTCCCGTTGCGAGGAGGCCCGGCGGCGCGGCCCCCTCTGCCGTTGCCCCCTTCTGAGGACTACAGGACCATCGCGGAGCTGCGAGAAGACCGGACAGCGCAATCCGGATATTGGCCCTCGGGAGCCGGTTGAGAAGTATCCCGCCCGCGGTTGGCGAGTGTCCAGACGTGGTCCAGACGAGGGGAGGTGGCGAGCCGCTTGGAGGGGTGCACGCAGTCGAGCGGCCCTGCATCGAGAGAACTTGGTGAGCATGGCACACACAACGAGCAATGCGAAATTGTGAGGGAGGGGGGAGGAATTAAATAAGGGAGGAGGGAGGTGTTGCACAGGTGCGCGGCGAAGGGTTGACAATATAGTGTTGGCAATGGAATGAAAGGGAGTGAAAAGAGTGCGAGAGCAGTGACGTGAAAGAGGGGGGCGGAGCACGAAAACATCACGTGTGGTCGCTCGTAGACACTGATTGGCCTAAATCGCGACTAACGTGTAGGGGTGGGCGTGTGTGGTTTCCTACGATTTGGCATTTATTGATCAATGAGTAGATGAGGTTCCCTATTGTTCGAGCAAGAAACTCGATAGGTAGATGAGGTTTCCTATTGATCGAGCAAGAACTCGATAGGTAGATGAGGTTTCCTATTGTTCGAGCAAGAAACTCGATAGGTAGATGACGTTTCCCTGTAGGGGGTAGCTAGTTGCATAGTTGCCAAATACGGAAGATAATTGGCTGGTTAAGCCCTCCTGTTGAGGGGCGTATCACACGCGAGGCGACGCAGCGTGTGCAGTCCAATTATATTATTGATGAGATTACCTTGTTCCAGGAGAGACAGGAAGACAGCTGTAGGGTTAGCGGGGATAAATTGCAAGTGTATTTTGAAACTAATAATGAGACTGTACTAGTAGCGTAGAGACATCGGTGACGTCACCAGTAGGGATTTTATAGGATATCACGAGCACAAGGAACATTGAGTTTTGAAGGTGGTGGGGAAGAGAAAAATGATGAGGGAGCGGATAAGAAGATAAACAATAAACGAGTGGATTGGAAGAGGAGAAGGGGAGAGGGGCGTGGCTGAGCACGGAGAACGCCAGCCACGGCAAATGTAAAAGGGGGAGGAGAACGAGGAATAAGGACGACTGTATAAGATCGTCGTAAGGGGTACGCAGCCACAGGGGGCTGCGTGCGCTTCGGCCGCAGGGGGCCGTAGGGGAAGGAATATACAATACAAAATTATACATATATATATATATTTGTGTTTTATTATTTCTTGTTTTTTTTTTTTATTATTATTGCATACTTTGTAAAGGATTGTCGTAAGTCCCCACACTTACGGGGCCAGGTAAACAATATAAGGTTGTAAATTGTAAACTGATAACGAAGGGAGGAGTAACAAGTAGGGCACAAATATGTCATCTGGGAAAGGGTCAGGAGGGTGGGGGAACACCCTCACTACCCCACTACAACACATATGCACAACACTGCCACCCCATAGGGAGAAATTTTTTTTTTTTTTATTTGTATATGGTAAAAAACCTTTACAAATTTGGTACATAATTTATCATATAATAAAAACAATTTGAAAAGAATCACACATTAATCAGTAAGTTTCCTATAAATTACTGTTACACATATAAAACAATAATTTAGAACAATTAATATCCTTTAAAGCTTATATGCATTCTGTTCCCCTTCTCTTTTTACATATCACAATTTAGTTCATTTAATTTAATATCAATATTTGTTAAAATCTGTGTTAGTCTAATAATAAGTTTGGTACTATTGCCATTCATACATTTTTGCCATAGTACTTCACGAGATAGAATTATACCAGAATCCAAAAAATTAGCGAACCTGTCTTGACGTAGGTCTTCAAAAAATGTACAATATATTACTAGATGTTTTAGAGTCTCCAAAACCTTTGAATTATTGCAGAATCGACATGAGCCAGACATGAACTTTACATCACATTTCCCCCATTGATATAACTTTTCATTGGTATGATACAAGTTAAGTTTGAAGCGAAGATATAACCTTCGAGCAACAGAGGATGGAAATTGTGTAATATATTTTGACCTCTCCCCCCACTTTCTTCTATACTGGGCATATTCATAATAAGAACTATAACGCCCTATTCTGTCTGCTTGACAGCACCAATAAAATAAGTGCAATTTTCGTTTACAACTTGGTAATCCCAATATTAAGTCTTCTTTTAGAATTCCCAGTATTGACATTAGATCATTCATTTTTTCCGCATAAACATTTATTGATCTCACATTCCCTATTTCCAGCAGGTTTTTTAGGTCTACATAAAGAGAATTGCTCGGAGGGTCAAGTATTTTAGCATAATTGTTCAACAATCGCAGGTTTCTTTTGGCAGATAGTGGTAAGAGGCCTAATTCATGTCGAACGATGTCATTCGGTATAGCAAGAGGCAGGCCAAGTACCTTTTTCCATATTGTCCCTTGAACTGTATCCAATATATCATCGACCTCATATAGGCATATGTCAGTTAGGTAAATAATTATTGGTTCAATTTTTAGGAGATAAAACTGTATAATAGGCAAAAGTGAAAATTCACAATATTTTGCCATAATTATACGCATTTGAGATATCAATGGTTTGGTTCTAGTGTGTATTTTTTCCCGCCACCAAGATTTGGAAAAATCATCAGTCAAAGGATAACCCAGATATTTGATCTCAGATGCTATTTCGATATATCTTCCATCAATCGACCAATTATAAGAGCACTGTTTTTTTTTCCCATCACATAATACAATAATCGATGATTTAGAATGATTTACTCTTAAGTTATGAGAGACAGCAAAGTTATTAAACGCATTAATCTTATTTTGTAGACCAAAGGGGGTTTTGTCTAAAATTAAGATATCATCCGCAAAGCCAATATAATTGATTTTAAGACATCCTAGCTTAATCGGGTAGATAATTTCATTAGCCCAACAATCCTCTACATCACATATATATAGGTTAAATAAGACAGCCGCCAGTGTGCAGCCCTGTTTCAACCCAATTTTAGATGGAATAGGTTCAGTAAGAGCACCCTCCTTATTTAATCGTACTCTATAACTGGTATGCGAATGTAGTAAGATAATGAGCGCTACCAAATGACGTGGAAAACCCATCGCTAGCATCTTAACCCATAGTATATCACGCAATACTGTGTCAAATGCAGAGCTTAAATCTAACGCTGCAATATAGACAGCTCCTAAATGATGGTGTTTTGAGTTCAATTGAATATGGGATAATAAGGTGGCATTTAGTGAACAACCCATACGACATCTGAACCCGGTTTGATATTTTGACAATATTGAATTCTTAGTCATGAATTCCTGGAGTTCTTCAAGAATTAGCAAACAGAAGACCTTAGAAGAGGAGTCTGTTAAGGCAATAGGTCTAAAATTAAGAGGGTCATCTATAGGACCTTTTTTGTGAATAGGAATGATAATGGCCGAACACCATGATTTTGGTATTTTTTGTAAGAGGAAAATGGCATCGAATCTATACTTTAATATTATTGCCCATAGGTCATTATCAGATCTACAAAAGCCATGCAGGAATGCCATCAGGGCCAGTAGCCCGTGAAGGATTTAGTTTCATGATAGCCCTGGATATGTCATCGTGTCTCCATGGTGAAGTTATGGGTATGTCCTTAACCATGTCCAGTGTGGGATAGGGTAGGAATTGATTTGGCATATCATATTTAGTTCGAATGAAGTGAATCCATGCATCTGCTGATATACCATTTTCCATTGGGCCATCATTGCAGGCATTCAATGTCCTCAATATTGACCATATTTTCCGTGTGTCACTCTTGAGTAGATTATGCATCATATTCCGGTTGTCTTCTAGGTATAGTTTTATTTTTAGATTTTTCACCGCAATTTTATATTTATAAAGGATATTATTTTTTAAATAATAATAATCGTGCGGTTCAAGTACCAATTTCGCGAGTTGTCGAATCTTGTAATTCTTATCCTTCTTTAAACGAAACATTTCAATATTGAAGACATGTAAATGATGTTTTTGATGCACGATCACATTTTTTTTCCGTGACATTGAAGAAAGATGATATTCAATCCTTTCAGCCAACAATGTATCAGCACTGCTTGGATCAAAACATAAGTCATTCACAACCCTGTTCATCACCGGGTCAGTTTTCATTCTCATTGTCAACTGGTGACAGATAGATGGATTCCATCTTACAGAAAGACCCACACGATCATTTTCAACTAACGTCAATATCTTACTGGCTTCAAAGAACCAGCTGTCTATATTCACTTTCAAAGAAATTGCATAATGATCACTAAAACCCAATTTTTTTATATTAACTCGGTCATGGGAATTCTGTAGGGAGAAATTAATTAAGTACAGCATAGAGTGGACCCAGGGGACGGATAACAAAATGTTAACACCATGGCCGCCTAATGGTAGTTTCGATCCATATGCCCAACATTCATTGCTAAACCATCTGCATAATACATACAAGGGGAAGAAGTTGGCGAGCCATATGGAGGTGTTTAACTTATGGAGGATGTTCCAGGGATCCCGACCAGGACCAAATGGAATGTTCTCTGTGGGAGAAACACCGGAAGTAAAGGAGATTATAAAGGAGGGAACGGATGGGGGAAAGGGGTGTGAAAGGAAAAAGAATGCGGAAAATGAAGGAGAGGGAAGAGAAAAGATTGACACTTTAAAAGACATAAAAAAGGAACCGAGCAACGAGATACCCATAACACCGGGAGTGAAAACTGAGAGAGAAGGGTTGTACCCTTTAAGAGAACTAGGAGAAATGGAAGGACAGTTAAGGGCGGCTGAAGGATAGTCGAACCCGGCTTACAGCCCTCCACCATATGTGGCTCACAGGAAGATAGTGGGGGAGGGGAGGATTGGAGAAGAACAGATTGTAGAGATAGGACATGATGAGTGGGTAGCTGCACAGATATTATTAAAATTACGGGGTTCACTAACGGGAGAAGAAAGGGAGGCTGTAAAGAGAACAGGCGAGGATAGTAGAAGGGAGAGTGAGATGAAGGGGGAGGAGCTACTAACACAAAGAGAAGAGATTTTGGAGGAAAAATTGGCAAAACTAAGGGATGAGCAGAATGAATTACTAACACAGCTTGAGAAGGGGGAAAAAGAGAGAGTGAGGAAAAGGAAAGAGGGTAAAAACGAATTGGACAAATTAAGGGAACAAAATGAGGAGCAAAGGATAGAAGATGGAAGGGTAAGAGCAGCAGCAGAAAGGGTGTCAAGAGTAGTATTGAGAGAAAAAAAGAAGGAAGAAGAGGAAAAGGAAAGGGAATTGGAAATATGGAGGAGGAGGGTAGTATCAGAGGCAGCTAAGAAATATGAAGAAGAGAAAGCAATAGAAAGAGAAAGGGTGAAATGGGAAAGAAAGAAAGAAGATGAAAGAATATTGGAACAGATGAGCAACGAAGTGATGGAGGAATTAAAAAGGAAAAGGGAGGAAAATAGTAGGGAAATGGAGGAGAGGAGTGATGGGGAAAGAGGAGGGAGAAATAAGGAGAGTGAAAAATGGGGGGATGTATATAGAAGTAGAGAAGTAGCGACAACATCAACACCCGGGGGAACAGTTGATAACAAAGGAAGAGGAGAAATGGAGCGAATAGACTTAGAAACAGTAACAGTAAAAGGGAAAAGAACAGAGTGGGGGATAACATCTATGAATGATTTTTGCAGTGAGGAGGAAGAAGGAGTAGAAAGGGTAGGAAGAAAGAGTGAAAGGGAAAGCTTAGATAAGCTGTACCTCACTAGAACCAATATAGACTCGCCATGGATCCGTAAGAGAAGGGAGGAGCTGGAACAAAGTGAGGAGAGGGTGCAACAACTAGTGGAAAAACAAACCCATGAAACCACACCATCGCCATCTCCATCACGCCCTCCCCCATCGCACCCTACATGTTCAACAACCACACGCACGCTGCGCAAAATAAAGCTTGCACCATTCATGGACGAAGTGACTCCCTATGCGTGCCGGCTTAGAGACCTCCCTAGCCGCAGGCAAGACAGACAGATAAGCATACCCATATTAAGCACAGAGGATGACGAAAAAAGGGGAAGGGAAGGAGAGGTAGGTAGGAGGAGGGGTAGCAAGGAAGAATTTGATGTGGTAAGGGAAATAGGGGAGGAGGAGGGGTGTGAGGACTCAACATTATGGAACATAAAGGGTGATATAGGACACAACTTAATGCCACTGTTGGAGAGAGGAGGGGTTAGACCGCAGTATGTACCATGGAAGCATACGGATAAAGAAAATATAAAATGTAGGCTCCCATCACTAAGTGGAGGTGCGGGTAAGTGGATATATGAAATGGAAAAACACACCGCAGGGCAGAAACTAGCAGTAGGAGATGTGAAAGGCCTGTTAATATCAATATTAGGAGATAGAGCGGACGACATTTGGAAGAGAGCGGGATTCCATGGGATAACAATAACAAACACATCGCATGATGGGGCGCCATTTGCAAACTGCAGACATGCGCTATGGCAGGCACTGAGAGTACAGTACCCAGACACATCAGATATAGGAGCAATCACTTCCCGTAAGATGCGTGAGAATGAAGATCCCGTTGATTATATACAGGATATTCAAGAAAAGTGGCGCATGGAAACGAGAGAACAATGGGATAAAACACCAGCCATATTTTATCATATACTAGTACAAGGGCTCCCAGAAGGAGTACAGAAACAACTAAAGAAAGTAGTGGGAATGGAAGTAAAACCATGGCCTGAAATACAGCTGACAATAGTACATCACTGCAGGATATGGCAAGGAAAAATGAAACAAAAGGAAGAGGACAGGAAAACGGAAGAGGCCAAACTAGTACAGAAAAAATTAACTAAATATACAATGGAGGGGGCACTAATAACTGCGCCCACAACAGTGGCCCAAAGCCCCACGCAAATAGTGGCTGCACAAGACCCAGCTCTAATAGCACCTCGACAAAGTATAATACAGCAAATGCCGCCACTACAATTACACGCACAAAACGTGGGAGGAGGGTACCAGATGCAAGGAGCTGGGTATTATGGGTATAACAGAGGGAGAGGTGGATTTATGAGAGGGAGAGGATACGGATATAATACCCAACAGCAGGTGGGGGGAGTTGGAAGTTCATACCCCACAGGGCAACAGGTATACCAGGACAACACAGGGAGCTTTCCATGGCAAAACAGAGAACCACCCGTGTGTTGGAGTTGTGGACTACTAGGACACATGTCACGCACGTGTAGGGTCAGGCCAGGGACACCAGCATGGAATGAGCAGGCACAACCTAGGCCATCGCAAGAACAGCAGGGCATGCAGCAACAGCAATTAACACAACAACAGCCACTGCAGCAACAGCAATTAACACAACAACAGCCACTGCAGCAACAGCAATTAACACAACAACAGCCACTGCCACAACAACAAATAGTGACAACACAACAACCCCAAAATGAACAAACACAATTGGGTAGGGTGACGGTATTGGGACACAACCCTTACACAGGAAATGGCCAATCATTGTACCCCCAATAGGACAGCCCACAGACGGCCTTGGTGTGTCCCATCCTGTCAGTAACACCTAATAGTGCGGAGGAGCCACGCATAGAGGTAACGATAGGTGACAAAAAATTATCTTTCCTTGTTGACACCGGGGCAACCCGGTCTTGCATAAGGGAAGGTAAATTTAAGATGTCAGGCGAAGCCATGAACACCCAAGGATTTTCTGGGGCTAAAGGATTGGTTCCTTTTACTGATAACGTTCCCTTATCTATCGGAGATTACGATCTGTCAGTTCCACTATTGTATTATAGTGCCTCACCAGTAAATATACTGGGGAGGGACATAATGAATAGGTTAAATATGACAATCTCCTTTACAGAGGATGGTATAATTTGCTCTACTCCAGGGATTAACATGCTAGCAGCACGACAGATTATGCAAGCATACTGTGGGCAGACAGCGATTAGGGCGGAACCAATAGATGGCGCGATATTCCAGTATGGGACAGACATGGCAATTGCATGGATGCCAGGGATAGAAGGTAAAATATGGAGGAGGCCAGCAGCTTACCTGTTCCGACCAGAAACACCTGTTAATGAACAGGAAGGAAAAGTGTTTGCAATAGACATTGAAAGCATTATTACAACAGCTGAGTATATTGCTGTGCACGCCCAAGACAAAGAAGGAAGAGCATGGAGGGCAGTGATTGCACTAGCAGAAGGATGTAGGTTGACCCAGGTGTCAGATGAGGAACTGTTTTCAGAAGAAAAAGAGGAGGGGGAAATGGTGTTCATGATGAGTGTAGAAATATGGTTACGAGTGGCTCACAAACATATAGCGCAGAAAATTGCTATGGCACTTGAGGCACCTGCATGCACCCCAGTCCCCTTCTTTAAGGAGGATATGGCAAAGGTGCCCAAATCATTATGGACCATTAGCCCTTATGACGTAGGATGCATTAAAAGCATAGGGGGTGTACGGATAAAATTGAAAAAAGGTGCAATACTACCAAGAGTAAAACAGTACCCATTGTCAAAAGAGGCAGATGAGGGCATATATGAAACTATAACGGCCCTTATAAACAATGGCATATTGGTCCCCTCAGAATCACCATGTAACACGGCTGTGTACCCAGTGCGCAAGGCTAAAGGGGGGTCTTGGCGCTTCATACAGGACCTAAGGCCCTTGAACAACATAGTGGAAGCAGAATATCCAGTAACAGCAAACCCGGCCACAATATTGTGTGGCATTCCAGCAGAGGCATCACGATTTACAGTAATAGATCTTAAAAATGCTTTTTTCTCAATACCACTACACCCCGACTCACAAGATCTAACAAGTTTCACTTACCGAAATACTAAATGGAAACATACCAGGTTACCACAAGGGTATTGTGAATCACCCTCAATTTTCAATAGAGTTATACAGATGGATTTGGGTAACGTTGAGGTGGAAAGCACAGTGTTACAATATGTGGATGACATAATAATTTGCAGTACAAATGAAAGTAAATGCAGAGAGGATTCTTTAAAAATGTTGACTATATTGGCTGAAAAAGGGTATAAAGTAGACATGGAAAAAATACAATACTGTCAGGAACAGGTACTGTACATTGGCCAACTGATATCCCAATATGGAAGAAATATTGCACCACAAAGAGCACAGGCCATATCAAGCACTCCCATGCCACAGACTGTGAGAGAACTGCAGCAATTTTTGGGGCTATGCAATTACTGTAGAGCATGGGTGTTTGATTACAGCTCATACATAGGACCCCTGCTTGAGGGGTTGAAGGAAGCAAATAAAGGGGAGAAAAGGTTGGGGTGGACTATGGAAATGAGGGAGGCATTTGACGAATTAAAGGACGCGATATCAACAGCTCCAGTACTGGCATCCCCAGACTATGAGCGACGATTTTTTATATTTTCACATTGCGACTCAGCAGTAATGAAAGCAGTATTGGCCCAAAAAACAAGCATGGGCTATAAACCAGTAGCATTTTATAGCGGTCACTTAGATCCCGTGATGTTAGGCCACTTCCCTTGCGAACAAGGCCTCGCTGCAGCTGCTTTTGCAGTAGAAAAGGCATCAGCAATAACCATGGGGTGTCCAACTACACTGTTTGTGGAACATGCATTATTTGCAATATTGAATAAACCCAAGTCCACACTAACGACACAAAGGGCATCAGGTTATGAGATCATTTTGTCTAGGGCTGAACTAGCGATTGTTAGATGTAGCACTGTTAACCCTGCAAGATTCCTAGCAGAAATAATTGAGGAGGGAGATTACGCCCACGACTGCACCCAACTAAATGAAATGTATTCATGTACTAGAAAAGTTGAAGAGAATGCACTAGAGGGAGGTGAGCTTTTGTTTATTGATGGGTCATCAACTATTGATCAAGGAGATGGGATAAGGAGAACTGGGGCAGCAGTGGTAAAAATGATGGAGGCTCCGGTGTGTGTGGCTATGAAATGTGTACAGTTACCACAGCATTACTCTGCTCAAGCCGCTGAACTAGTTGCACTAATATTGGCATTGAAAGAAAGTTTTAACAAACGTGTAACAATATATTCCGACAGTGCATATGTTACATCCACTGTCCACTCAGGGTTAACAAAATGGAGGAGAAGAGGGTTTAGGAGAGCTGACGGCACTCCAGTGCAACATGCCCTCTTGTTGGCTGAATTAATTGAAGTAATAAACGACCCCCAAGAGCTAGCCCTAGTAAAATGCACCGCACACACCAATGGTGAAGACCATGTCTCAAAAGGGAATGCAGCAGCAGACGCACATGCGAAATATGCTGCATACTTTGGTGAGATATGGGACCCCACAGACTCACAGAGAGGGAGAGGGAGGGGAATGGCTAGGGAGATGTTAATAAGAGAAGGGTATACCCATCTCCCAGCCACACAGATTATGGAATTACAAGCAGCAGCACCAATGGCCGAAAAGGAAATATGGGTAAAAAGAGGATGTACAATGTCACCAACCGACGCACTATGGCGCCAGAGTGGTACTGGGAAAGTTGTAATACCATTGGCACTTTTAAATACCGCCCTGAGCCAATTACATCACCCAGCCCATACAGGCAAGGAAATAATTGCAGCACGAATTAGAGATGATTGGTTCTGTCCCGAGTTAAATTCTCATGTTTCAAATTTTATCAGCAATTGTCTCACATGCCAACAGTTTACGGCCGGTCACACCCTAAAAGTGATAAGAGGTACCATACCCCGGCCAGAAGGACCCTTTCGGCACCTCCACATTGACTATGTTGATATGATCAACATATGTCAAGGTAATAGATACATGATTGTAGTAGTATGCCCATTTTCTAGGTGGATTGAAGCAGGGCCCTGTTCACACCCAGATGCATTTAGAGCAGCCAAATTCATAGTAAGAGAGGTCTTCCCCAGGTGGGGAGTGTGCGAAGTATTAAGATCAGATAATGGCCCACATTTCGCAAACGAAATGTTCCAACATATCACAGCCCTGCTGAGCATAAAGCACAAATTTGCATGTGCATATCACCCACAGGCTAATGGCGTATGTGAACGCCTAAATGGCTTATTGAAGGAGGCAATTGCAAAGATACAACAAACAACAAAGAAAAGTTGGTTGTATTGCCTTCCGTTAGCATTGTTTGAGCTGAGGAACAGGCCAGGGTCCGACCACCACCTCACCCCACATGAGGTGGTTACTGGACGTCAAATGCGCCTTCCTCTAACGCCAACGTCAAGGGCATTCACTGACCACGAAAGTTCAGCGAATATACTAGGTGATGAAATGTATCAATATGTGTCATCTTTGATTACTAGTGTTGTGTTTGTGTCTCAACAGCTCGAGCGCACACGGGGCGGGTCCACCAGAGATAAAGAAGAAGGCGCCAGTACAGAATTAGAAAAAGAGAACTTGTGCAAAATTGCCAAAGGTGACCACGTGCTACTTCGCAATTTCAATAGAAGATGGAACGATAAAAGGTTCACCGGTCCACATCTGGTAGAAGACGTATCAACAAGAGCAGTAAAACTAAAGGATAAGCGTGCTTGGAACCACCTACATGATGTAAAGATATACAAACTGCAGACCCGCCCCAGCGCCAACGACAGGTCCATTGGAACAACAGCAACAACATCCCTGACAGCGGAAGGAAGTTCTACCACAGATAACGACCCAATTGTTCCCTTACCTTCCCACTACCCAGACACCCCAGAGACGATAACTGACGAAGAAAGGGGTGATCACTGCACTGCCCACCCCATGGTCACACGTTCAAAGAATAAAAATAATTACGCCATCCCCCCCCCAGGACAGTTGTAACATAAACTAAAAGAACTTGGTCGCACAAATACACATGTAAACACGTGAATGTTCTCTTTCTCTCTCGCACATACAGGAACTGCGTATTATTGTATTGTTAAGTAGAAAGATAACTAACAAAGTCCACTGTCCAGGCGTAGATGGTACTCCCAGACGATAACTACCCAGAAGAATTGTCACACCAATTTGTATACGAAATAAAAAGGCCAACATACCTAAAAAGAAGAAGGGTACGTGTTTACTACACAGCCTTCCTCCTGGCCATAGAATATTACATGCCCCACCTCCGCCCATACTTGCCGGTCTTAAGAGACCAATCACTTAGAGTAGCGTGGGAGCAGCTCTTCGCCTGGGCACTGAATGACTATTTGATAGGGAGAGCTTAAACAAAACAAAACTAACATTTAAAACGAGCATTTCTGAGAATTTTTAGGCGGGCAACTTTAACGTCGCAAGAATAAGCTGCCAGGACTGCAGCAAGGTAAGAGCAAAATGCCGGTGAGATTAGCAATTGTAATAAAAATAATAGGGATTTTGATAATCACCGGATTTTTGGCTGCTTCTGTATGGCAGTATAGCTGTGCTATCAATTTTGTTGCTGCACCCAAACCTAATGTACCCCCGTTCCTTGCTGCAACAGGTGTTACGTCAGGTGGTAGTAGTAACATTACACCAAAGAAAAATAGAGTTAAACGCAGCACATACTCAGACAATAAAGGTATTGATAATTATGTACAAGATTCAGCACACGTCACAAACAATATATGGTACCAACACATGACCCGCATTGGTAAGCAGACAACTGAGGATAGCTGCTACGTCTGCTCATTAATACCATACGCCATGAGTGCGTCACGAACATTTGTTGCTACAGAAATAAATGAGAAGGTAGCACAGTGCATAATATACTTGGCACTGTTCCAGACGAAAGGAAGATTTCAAGGAACTGTAGTGCACATGACATGGAAAACACGAGACTCATACCCATATGAAAACAACTTCCTCAAGACCTACTTGAGTTATCACAAGACCAGTTTACATGCTGAAGCATTCAAATATATAACAAGTGGCCCTGCAAAAGGAGAAACACAGAAAGTAACACTGAAGTATCTACCATGTGATTGGTACGCCACTGAAATTCCGGGTAAACAAGGATGCTGGGAGAGGCCGCTACTGACGATAACGGGAAAGGTGTATCTGGATAACAGCTGGGAGATAGGAGTGATTGGCAGCAACATGGTAACAAAAGAAACTATCTCAACCATCGAGACACACAATCACCGATGTTGGACGACGTGGATCAAGTATGTACCAATGCTCACATGGGTAGAAGAAGATGAAGACCCAATAACGATACTACCGTTGACTGCGCCCAAGGTATGTTACCAACATAAAGGAGAGGTGGACGTAGGATATAACACCAATTGCGCAAGTGTGACGGAGTTACCTGAGGGGGGAGCAGGAACAGCAGTAATAATGGATCATTATTGGGCCTGTGGAGAAAAGGCATACCATACACTGCCTCCCCTGTGGAATGGTGTGTGCACAATGGTACACGTCAATGTACCATCACTAGTGGTACCTAAGAAGCACGTCAATGTGGCGAAATTTCCCAGAATGAATGAGGGGGATAAGAGAAGAAAGAGATCTGCACCACTCCAGGAGGAGCAAAGGAACAGGACCAACAGCAATGACACTGTCCTAAATAGAAGAAAAAGACAAGGAGAGCCGCTGACAGGAAATTACCTATGGGGAAGGTCGGAAACGGCACTAACATCAATACCGCCAGAACACAGACTATTCAGCAGAGCAGCAATGTTCTTCTCCTCAATAATACACCCGGGATTACAGGCTTACGCAAACGCAAAATGGCTCCAAATAACTAGATGGGAACTAATGATGACCATCAATTCTACAGTAAATGGGTTCAACGCAATAAAAGAAGAGCTGCGAGCTGTAAGGATGGTAGCACTACAGAACAGATATGTATTGGACCTTCTCACAGCAATGGAAGGAGGAGTTTGTGCAAAGATAGGACAATCATGCTGCACGTTCATACCTGCCAATGATGCTGACAATGGTACACTGACAGAAGCAGTTTCACAATTAGCCCAAATGCACTCTAAAATGACGGATGAAAGCAATGGTGTGAACAAGGATGAGAGCTGGTTTTCACTATTATGGTCATGGATGCCATCTTGGCTGTCAGATGGACTGAAAATAATAGTGGGCTGCACCATATTGGCTGGAGCTACCCTGATCATAATTAGATTTTGGAAGGCACGAAAGGCACGCAATACTGACGAATTGCTGGAAATGGTGGGAATGCACCCCTTGATGCCAGCAGATGACGGCCAGCATACAGGTGTAATTATACAGGAAAGGGAGAAGCTGCGCACCCAAATAATTACCAACCATCTAGACCCACCGTCAGTAAAGACCGAGAACCCAAGAAACCCCAGGAGCTACATAGGAAGATGGGTATATTGTACTCCTGGGGGTACCTGTGAATATATGTATTGGTCATTTGAAGATCATGTAAACCACTATGGACATCTCGGAGGAATAACCAAGATATGGCGAGTAAGAGGAGATAACGAGAAGGATATGTTTGTGGTCGACAAGTCGACCAGAGGGGGGACTGAAGTGGGAGAATGGAAAACCAGGCTCCCGTCCTTCACCTCTCGCGCTTGGCCTAGAGGGTCACGACCCAAACACCCGCCACGAGAAGAGTTTGCCCATTTACCAGACGACCAGGTACCCTGGTACAGGAACATACGGATGTGTCCATCTGCTTGCCCAGCAGCCCGCACTGGCCATGCCGACACCTGCGGCACGGATCAACTAGACTAAAATCTACACGTCGTTAGAGATGCCATGACGACCTAGACAACGGGAAGCACATCTGTACAAATATACACACTGGACATTCCCACACCAACCTACACGAAGAATATACTCAGTGCTATGACGTAGGCGACAGGCATATTCACGGACGTGCATCTTTATTATTTTTATATAGGCTTTCAGAATGCAGAAACGCAAGACGCGTCATGAACTTTTATTAGCTTGCTCACGCTTCTCTTTGAAACCAGGTACAACGATGAGAAATATAATAAAGACAATACCGATTATGGAAGTATGTGCTCCTATAACCTTAAGCACCTGTGCACCAAACGAACAACTTATGCACCGGGCCAAAGTAGGCCTCAAACAAGAGCTCCCGTGGACATCAACAAGACAAAAGTCAGTTGCTGATTCTACAGAATGAGCTTGGCAAAGCAACCAGCCAAGGTCGCAATGTTGCAAACCCACGTTCCAAGAGCAAATCATCAAAGGCACGATGTTGCAATCTCGCACTCCGCGCACCAACGTTAAAGTCACACCGACAAATTAAACCAGACGCACAGTAGAAAAACAATATTAATTGTGCAGAATTATGCCTCTTTCACGGTCCCTCCCCACGTGATCAAGCCGAACCTGACGAGATGCCAAACCCTGGAGAACAGAGGCGTCTGGATCCCTCGCTACGAGACACTGGCAGATACACTTGAAAGGCTCAATGGACATCTGCAACAGTGGGAACGGTACCCCGTCTAGCTATGAATAAGTCCTCACATTGTCTGCATGTACCCATAGTGAAACATTGTTGCAACTTACAGGTACACCGAGAGCTGGGAACGACGGTGGTCCCAGGCTGGGAAGCTCACGGGTGCACCAATCAGAACTTGGGGCTCTTATCACTGACGCCAGCACATTTAGCCAATCCTCAGGAGCCTTCATGTAACAACTTTCATGTATCTTATTGTAGGGACAACCCAGATATACCACCTGACTACACCTTATCCACTAATATCTTTCTCTATATGTGTGCTATACTAACCCTACCACTCGAACATCCAATTAAGAGTGGCGATAGGTTTTTTGTTAACTTTCTGAAGTGACGCAAGTAGCGCGTCATAATACAGTAAAAAGGGCCTGCGAGCCCCACAATTGTGTGTGTGTCAGGACGAACGCGTGCGCTCCTTGACCCATCCCTGCCGTTTTGTCTAATAAACAGCAGAGTCACCTTGCTCCTTGTGTGCGTCTCATACTCTATCTCATCTTATCTGGGATACACACGGGAGGAGTTGGGGCCTCCCTGCCTGGAGGTCTGCGGACGGCCCGGCCGACCCCGGCAGAATTTCCCCCCGACACCACCACCACAGTTCACTCAGGGCTATCACGTTGGTGAAGGAGAGAGTTCAGAAGAGCAGACGGGTCCGCCGTACAACATGCCACGTTACTAAATGAACTAATAGAAGCTTTAGCAGAGCCATCGGTAGTGGCAGTGGTTAAATGCCAAGCCCATACCAATAACACAGACGCTGTCTCATTGGGGAACGCGGCAGCCGACACAGCGGCAAAGGAAGCCTCGTACTTCAATAAGACACCAACATCAGAGTACGTTGTAAAAACAGCCACAGCAGAACAACCAGCAGAAGCATAGAGTAACACACCCATAGCACAATCGATAGAACTCCAGAGAAGGGCCCCACCGGAAGAGCAGGAGTTATGGGGTAAACACGGGTGTAAACAATCAGCCACAGATCTCATTTGGAGACAGGAAACGGCAGGCAAGGTAGTGATGTCTGTAGAATTATTAGAAGTGGCGTTCCAACAACTGCATTTCCCAGCTCATGTTGCAAAACAACACATCGCCTCAGAAATTCAGGAGGATTGGTTTGTTCCCAATCTGCACGTATACTTGTCTAAATTTGTGATTGAATGTACTACATGCCAAACTTACAATTCCGGAATGACATTACGAACTCTGCGTGGCACTTTGCCACGCCCTACAGGTCCATTCAGAGAACTACATATCGACTACGCCGATAAGGGAGAAAGATGTAATGGAGCAAGATACTTGATTGTGGTGGAAAGCCCTTTTTCACGGTGGGTGGAAGCGGGCCCCTGTCCCCATCCGGATGCAAAATGTGCTGCCAAGTTCCTTGTGCGAGAAGTATTCTCGCGGTGGGGAATCTGTGACATGATCCGTTCAGCCAACAGCACGCACTTTGTGAATGATCTCTTCAAAGAAGTAACCTCCCTTCTGGGGTGAAACATAAACTATGTTCGATTTATCATCCAATGGCCAATGGAGTTATGGAGAGGATCAACGGGCTGTTCAAAAACAACTTATCGAAATTTTGCAGCACGTTGAAAGAAAATTGGGTATATTGTCTGCCCCTAGCACTCAGAACTCAGAAATCAACCATGCAAAGACCACCATTTGAGCCCGTACGAAATTGTGATGGGGAGAAGAATGCACACACCTCTCTCTCATGTTAGGAGGGCGTCTGATGCACACGGGGCTGCCACAGTGCTGGGGGAAGAGTTTAAGGAATACCTAGCACAGCTAACGCGCACAGTACGTAGCATAGCAAAACAAATTGCTCTGCAATTTACTGAAGAGGTAGCAACAGACACCTCCATGCCAGCAGCCGTTAGCCCGGAGGGTCCATTAATGCCAGGGGAACACATCTATGTTAGAAGTTTTGTAAGAAGGTGGAATTCACCAAGATTTCATGGTCCATACACAGTGGTGTACAGCACCCCAACTGCAGTTAAAGTGAAGGGACTGAAATACTGGGTGCACCTCTCGGACGTGAGAAGGGTGCGCGGTGTCACACTCCCCCAAAATGAAACAGACTGTGTGAATGGCATCACTAACACAGTTTGACATGATGAAAACTGCAACTAAGACAGGGAAAGTATAGTGAAAAAGCAAAATGTTTTTTATATATTCTGTCTCTCTCTCTCTCTCTTTTTTCTTTTTCTTTTTTAAATCTCATATGAATAGTGTTATTTTTTCCATTTTTCTTCAGTGTTTTTATGATAAATGGAAAGAAATTGTTAAATGCCTAATTGAGCAAAAAGATGAAAAAGAATGAACAATTGCAAATATGTTTCTTTTCATGATGACGAATTTGTCTCGCCCACATAGGTTCAACATGAGCCAATGCGATGAAACGGCTGAGCAGGCTGAAATGCTAGATAGAAATAGGGATGCCACTAGGGCCAGTAGATTGAGCAATGTAGAATGCATTATAAAATATGCTTCCATATTATTTGCAATAATGATGTTTTATTTTATTTGGTATAACGTTGTTTTATTTGTGACAAATGAAATGTACAAAGGGGGGAGCGGGGCTAATATGACAAAACCAGGGTTTAAACTAATATGGACTGGAGTAACAACCATTTGGAAAGACACTTATAACGTTGAATCGAATAGTATAAATACAACGTCACCCTATGAATAATTGCATGTAAACAAAACTGCTATTCCATTGTTGAGTAATACTATGGCCAAGGAAATAGAGCTTGAATGGAATGTAAATGATGATTACTATTGGTTGACTAACTCCAGAAATACAAGCATGCACACACACACGGCACCAGAAACCCCTACTGAATACACACATGTCACCATGATGCATGGTCCAGAATATTCCCGCTGCAATATCAACGAGTTGGTACCCAATTAAAAAACAAACGAAGGAGGAGAAAAAGGGGGGCGGGAAAAAACAGATATGATATTTATCACAACCTGGGTTTAGATGAAATAGAGTACCGCCGACACCCTGACCAATCAAATAAATGGTATTCAGACATGAGCACCGCAGCAAAGCAAGCAAGTAATGAAAGTTGCTACGTGTGCTCACTTATCCCTCATGCAACTGGAACCCCAAAAAGGTTAATTCCACAGAAAGTTCCTTTGTCTGAGGCCCAATGTTTGATTCATCTGATGCTGTGTAGAATAAAAAAGACATTTCAGGCACACACAGTCACCATGGAAAAATTGGAAAACGAACAAACATGCACCAGCAGATGACAAGGAGTAATCTGCCTCCAAGAGCCATTTTTCATCATAAAAGGGACAAGGTATGCAGATGACAAGTGGCATGATGAAACGATTAAATGCAAAGCTGAGGGGCTTCAAGGGCTGCCAGACGAAACATATGAGTGGGCAAAAGAAATGTGCATCCCCATCTGGTCACAGCATATCACCAAGCTGACATGGGTCACACCCCTGGAGAGACCCATAAAGATTCAAAGGGAAATACCGCACAAACTTTGCTTCCATGGAGAAGGGAAGGTGAATATGGGAAACGCACAGCAGTGCAATAAGACTTTAATAATACCGGATATGAAAAAAGACAATGCTGCATTAATGGACATATACTGGATCTGTGGCAAACAAGCTTACCTGCATCTCCCATCATCCTGGAGGGGCACTTGTGCCCTAGCCACACTTCATTCAGCACTAATGGTGATACCAGAGAGC
The DNA here is from genome assembly GCF_040938575.1 of Ambystoma mexicanum. Lineage (NCBI taxonomy): Eukaryota > Metazoa > Chordata > Amphibia > Caudata > Ambystomatidae > Ambystoma > Ambystoma mexicanum. The sequence continues at coordinate 526,391,162 of NC_090926.1, forward strand.
CACGTTCAGTTTACAGCAAGGCCTTCGGCTGACAGTTCGACAGCAGGCCAATCGGCTGACATATTGGCAGCAGGGCAATTGGCTGAACCATCGACAGCGCCCGATGAGACAATCACGGAGCCCCCAGCATACAAACTATTGTCAGAAGAAACATTGAGAACCAAGTTGTCACGCAGCAAAAGATCCAATTATATTTCGTCCAAATCGTCAGAACTTCTTGCTAAAATCCCGCAGCAGTACAAGCTTTTCTCATCTGCAGAGACATTTTTTGCATCATTTCTAGGACCAGGCGTTCAAGCAAGGACAAACGCGAAATGGCTGCAGATAACACGCTGGGAGCTCATCCAGCTGGCTAACGACACTAAAGAAGGATTCAACATCATAAAAATAGAGCTCCGTGCACTGCGCCTGATGACGATGCAAAACAGTTATGTCTTAGATCTTATCACGGCGATGGATGGCGGCGTGTGCAAAAAAAATGGGGGGCGTGCTGCACATTCGTACCGACTTCAGATGCTGATAACGGGACAATGTCACACGTGATAACAGCAGTGCATAATTTAGGAGAAAGAATGAGAACGGAAGGTGGAGCAGACAACAGCATGTGGTTCGACAATCTGTTCAGCTGGATACCATCATGGGTGAACATAGCAGCGAAGATACTCATTCCCATTATTGTCGTTCTTCTCCTAATATTTTGTGTGTGCCAACTGGGACTAAGATGCTGTGAAAATAATATGCCTAGTTCAGCGATGATGATGGTAACAGTGGGCCGACAGACAACGGTGGCTACCATGATAGATGCCCAAGTACAAACTGGAGAATACACCACACCGCAGTATAGAATGACTGCCATCTATAGGCAGTATGGGGACGTGGTCATAATCTACGTTACACTACCATTAAAGAACAAAAGGACTTGCTGTGGTATAACGAAGTTTGGATAGATTTAGATGGGGATGGTGGGATATACTTAATGGTCACCCCAGAAGAATACGCAAGAAGAGATAACAGCTTAAGAAGTGTGTGCAAAGCATGGATGCCAATAAAGGGTACACCCGCTAGGGATGAGGCTGTGGCTGAAGCTGAGCGCTACCGAAGGGAGAACGGAAAGAACGAGATAAGTAGTTTGTTACTTTAGATGTAACGAAAGGGGGGAATGTATGGGAGTGAGGGGTCCCTAGGCCCCCTCGCGCCATACACTCCTCAGTACAAGGCTTGGACCACGTGCCTCCGGTAGTGGGTTTGCCCCTTGCCCTTATGTAAAGTTAACCACGGTTGACCGCTACATAGATGGGACCACCGAGCAGGACACGGGGCATCTATCTTTTGTGCCCCCTTTCGACTCCATCTTGGGTAAACAGGCCTCACCGCGATAGTACAGCAATGCTCAGATCCCCTTCCACCACAGCAGACAAGGACAGAGACACACACACACAAGGTGCGCAGGCAGCTGGCTGGCCCCCACCCTTGCACTCCCCCTGCGAAGGAAAGCTCTGTGCTCCCATTCTCACGCTGAATCCGGAGAAAGTTGCAACAACCAATATGATACAGTTTTCTTCCTCTGAGATCACTGCTAGCATGAGAACCAGCATGTGAACCAGGATGAGCTAAGCACTTTCTGCTCGTTCGTCCCCATAAACGTGCAAGCCACCCACCCCCATTTAGAGCAATTTATTGCCATCCTGACCCTGCGCTCCCTGTAAGGTATTTCTTTCAAGTGCCAGACCCTCGCCTGTGCTGCGAAATCCACCCAGCACACCCACTACTAACCTTAAGCATCTTACCACAATATATGTTTTTACTTATACTAATAGGTCTAAAGCTTAGGAGATATGTGAAACACTGCTTGACTCTTTTTACATGCACAATAAAGGTCAAGGCCTCCAATTAAAGCCACCAATGACCCAATTGTACTGACAATAATCACTATGTGTGACTTGTGTAGAAATATGAAAAGTAGCATAAAATGTTTAGATACTTTGTTATTTAGTGTTTTACGAATGCAACATATTAGCTTAGGTAGTGACCACAGTGACCGGACCCTGACCTGCGTGGAGCACAAGATATTTGACGTCCGTCATCTCGTCAGCCACTCAGCCAACCAGAAGGAAGAGATGCCACCCACACCTACAGCACCACACCGCCTGGATAATCGGGTCCATTAGTATTTTTTGTTAGAGTTACTTTAATTGATATATATACGAGTATGATGTAAATGTTGAGAGAGGGTTTTTTGTGGGTTATTTCCTAGCTGGAGAAATAAACAATCCTTTGAACTCTTGCAGCCGGGTCTCAGTGCCTCCTTCCCCGACAGGGGTTTGCGTTGGTTATTTTATTTTCTCTCACACGTGGTAAGCCGGGGAAAGGCACCTACAACAGCTAGTCTGAATTTTATCATGGGTGATATCTGCATTCTAATAGTAGAGGTGTTGTGGGAAGTGTTTTAGGGTATTGCATGGGTACTGGGTAGTCTGGAGAGTATTTGAGAGAGAACATTATATTTGCAGCTAGACCACATTTTATTGTGGTGGACAGCTGCAAATTGAGGGAAGCAGATATTGTGTTCATTATGTAGCGTTCTGCCTACATTTACTCGCATTCAACTACTCACCTGAATTGCACTGCTAATTGAGACACATGCAATTCTATTTGACTAATGGTGAATGTGTATTTACGTTTTATAAGGTTTTGTGTGACAATACCTACCTGTGATTTGTATATACTTTAGTTGCAGGGGTGTTAAGGTGGGATCTTCATGCAACAAAACCCCTGACATTCAGCTAAAGTCACCTTAACTTTGCGCCCTCTGTTGCGCAGCCTATTACCACAATGATGACATTACAGATCACATCACTGATGACATCACTAATTACATTACAACATTAACTGGCATTAAGAATGCCCTTGAGCAATGGTCAGTGTGCATGGCCAAATATATTTTAACACATGAATGGGTACTAGTCATGGCCTTCAGTTATGGACAGTGGTCACAACCTTCACCCATGTGCACTGAATATTTTAAAACAGTAACAGGCTACCAACCATAGATTTTGCCTTTTACCAGTGGATACAGCTTTCTTCCGTGTCCACTGTATATTATATACACTGATCAGGCACTAGCCATGGACATTAGCACAATACTGGCCAATGGCCACAATCTTTGGTTGTGCCCACTATATATTCTAACATATAAATGGGCCATTAGCCATGGCCTTTGACCTTGAGCAGTTTGTACATCTTTTGGCCATGTCCATTGTATATTTAAAAATAATAACATGCAATAAGCCATGGCCTTCACTGTGCCCATTGTGTGTTAAACAACACTGACTAGCCCCTAGCTATGGCCTTCGGCCGTGCACACTGTATACACTAACCAGCTAATAGCCATGGTCTTCAGCACAATACTAGCCAGTGGCCACGGCATTTGGCTGTGCAGACTGCATATTCTAACATATTAAGGTGCACTAGTTTGGCCATGGCCACTGCCTAAAGCTTTTAACATTGCCCACTGTATATTTTAAAACAATGATGGGCTACTAGTCATGATTTTTAACCATGCACATTGGAATTTGTTAACACTAACTGGACACTAGCTGTAACATTTGGTGCTGGCCAGTGACCCCAGCATTTGTCACGGCTAAGTCCATGGCCTAAATTGTTATATTAAGGTAATCAAAGTATTCATGAGCTAATTTATACATTATGTTATGTCTAATTCCATTATTGATAATCACTTAAATACAATGTAATTATCATTGTCACCAGTGATGGCATCAGTGATGTGATTTGTAATGTCATCAGTGTTTTCATACAACATGTAATTAGTGATGCCATCAGTGATGGGATCTGTGATGCCACCATTGCAGTCATAGGCTGTGCAACAGGGGTGCAAAGTTAAGATGGCTTTAACTGAATTTCAGGGGATTTGTTGTCTTAAGTTCTCACCTTAACGTCCCTGCAACTAAAGTGTTTCCTTTAATTTCAAGGGTTGTGTTACTCCATGGATTTTTGGAACACTTCCAGACCACTAGCATGGCCTTCGCCCATTGCTGGTGGGCATGGCCGAACCCTACCCAACCACTAGCCATGGCAGGTGGGCACGGCCAATCTATATTTTAAAACACTTGCAAACCATCGCTAAAAGACCTTCATCAATCACAACTGATTTTGTCTTGCTTTGACAGTTGTATTGTTATGTATAAAGTGTGCAGGTTTTCACAATGTTTTTAGGCAATGCGCAGTGAGATAACATTATTTGCCATGGACTACAAACTTCGGTTAAGCAGCGTGCTCCAAGCCTCTTGTTTTATGGGCAGTCTCTTAGTGACTGTTGTGATACATCGCACAACCACAACTAACCACATTTAAGCAGCATGGAAATGGGAAAAGAATGACCAGCTGCAAGAATAACATATGCCGAGGTACTTTTGCCCCCAGAGAGAAAATCCAAAGCTGTCGCCCATGAATATATGCACAGTATGTGAACATATATCTTAAATTGAAATATACAAATGTAGTTCAAAAGACCTACTCCTTCCACGAAAATGTGCAAGACAAAATAGCATTGGACTTTTAAAAAAAGTAATAAAGTCCAGAAAAATAAACTGAGGGAGGACATTTTCAAATAAATATGCTGGCAAAGTATGAGGTGCTCACCTTTAAAAAGCAGCAATCTGTTGTGAAATATTCCCTGGAAAATAAAATCCCAATACAAAACAAGTGCTTGTGGTTTTGTGGGTAAGAGCCTGCACTGAGATCATGACAACCAGAGAAAAATCCTGGTATCCAAATACTTTAGCGAGCTTGTCAATCTAAAAAAAAAAAACAAGGGGTTCCGTCCGACGTCTGAAAAAAAGTTACACTGTCCACCCACATTTGGCCTTTACTGGTGCCCTGAAAAGCAGCCACAATTAGGGTAAAATAACTGTACCACTGTCCAGGATTGCAAACTCTCTTGCCATATCATTATACATTTAACTGTTTTTTTTGTAACACGCCTAATACCGTACCTGAGCACAGTTTCTATTCATGGATCTGGGATTTGAAACTCTGCTGCTCTGGGTGGTTTTGTTTCCAAGACCAGCATGTTGGCCCTGTGCAATCCCCTGTTCCTACCTTTGAGGGTAAATACTCATGACTTGTCTTCTCATCAATTCCCCTCCTCACAGCCATGTCTGGCTTTTAACAATACTCTGCTTTATAAAGCTAACTTGAAATGTGTACATGCCATAATATCACTCAAATATATAAATCCTTATAGAACTAAGTTAGACAAAAAGTGTACAATTGTGGCATTATTCCCCATCTTGACTGAGAGACTGCAAATACCAGAATCAATTCAGCGAAAGACATAAAAATGATCTCTAAGAGCAAAACTTTCAAGGACTGACCGTAGCACGGTAGATGGCGTGTGTTATGCGATATTTAAAACCATGAAAACATGCGGCGTTTGGGAGTGTAGACTGTCTTGTTTCATGCAGCTTTCAAAAATAAAATTCATCGTTGTGTCTATATTTGTTTTTTGGAAGGTTTTGTGTGTATTTTTCGAATGGTGGCAGCAGCAAGTTCACCTTTTCTTGCAGGACCCTCATTCTTACACCACCTGTGTTCTCGAACTTCCATAGGTGAATCTCCAGAGAAGATCTAACATGTTGTGGAAACAAAAAAACATCCGGAAATGTGTGTGCTTCAGCAAATCCCCAGCCATGTTCGCCAAGCACTACACATTAACGTTTACTAACTCAGAACATGATATTGTATATGAACATTACGTTTTCACATTACTAAAATACCTTTATAAATGTAATTAATCTCAGCATATCCAGAATAATGAAAGCTTCATGTGATGCTGTTCCACCGCACGAATAGTATGTTTGCACTGTGACGAAGATAGTTAATGCAGTGCATAGATAAAACAATGCATTTGCATCTGTTGCCCCGAGGTTTCCTGGAAGGCATCCTTCTGAAATTGTGGGCCTGGTTAGCAAAGCCCAGAATTTGGTTGGCTTTGGCGCCCTTGCTCTGCAAGGGTGTCATTGTCCCCAATATCACCATCCCTTATTAATTTGTTACCTCCGTCCCTTGAGTCATTTACCATGCCCCTGTCTTTAACTGGGAACAGAGCAAGCCCCACAACAAAGAGAGAAATCGCTGTCAAGGGTCATCAGTCTGTTCCTGTATCACTAGCATACGCCAATGTTGTAGACTCTTCTTTTCAGTTCCCACCCTCCCCCAGAGAAGAAACGAGAAAAAGAGAAAAGGAAAGAAACACACCCCCAACCTCCTTACATCAGACAGAAACCATTTAAAATCTAGTTCTACTGCAAATAGCGTGTAGCGATGACCACTTAACCTAAGTTTGGATTACAATATTCGCACAAATAAGTGGCTGGCACTTGGTTGATGTGTTATTCAATAGAGGCACTAAATATGGAAACATGCTAGCGAAGATAGAATGCCATCTTATCCATGCTTGGCAGGGAAACACTTCAGGCTAGGAGAAGCCTTAACTCTCCGAGGCAGCCCACAGGCCATCTGTGGAATTTGCAACCTGTTAGTTGGAAGCCTGACAAAGTCAACACAACCTTTCTTTCCTAGGAGGTAGATAATATAATTGGTAACGCTTTTCTCAAGCCTGTCCCACGGTGATGCCATTTAAGCAATGGCATTAATATTTATCTAACATTTCGCCAAGCACTTGCAAAGTATCTGAGGAGAGGCTGAGCGCAAACTGTCTTCTCCAGCTTTTAATTGCGTCTAATCGCTAATTTTAGATAGCATTTTTCCACAGGTCTTATTTTCAGAGCAAAGAGTGCGCTCAATGAGACCCGCGTTCCTTATTAGCACCGTTCATTTGATGAACAAAGCAATACTGTCAATTGAATAATCCGTAGTCTATTGAAAGCATTAGGACTGTAATGTACCTTATGTCACACAATTATGAAAAATGGCGTTGCACTGCAAATCCTGAAAGCAGATTGTTAAATATTAAAATGACAGGGTTCGAGATTAGGTGTAGATCACGTTTCACCACAGTGCCCTCGTTGACTCTGACTCATGCTAGGGGTGTGCTCACATGACTGGTGCTCTAAAACACATGCTATGAGAGTGCACTAAAGTGAGGTTCTTTTGGAGTGTTGTGTTTGTGATGTTTCACAAGGTCCGGATGCCACTGGATTTTGACTTTGAGACTTTTATATTGGGGTAATACATTCGGTTGGTTGATCTTTCCAGATCTCAATTGAAATGGTTGTTCCAAGCAGCTCTGATGGCTAATTTACTTTATTTATTTATTTTATTTGTATAGCGCAATACAAACGCCCAGAGGCATGGGGGCGCTTAACAGGACAAACAACAAACAGCAAAATTAATTCAAAGGAGCAGATCGCAGGGCAAAGAACAAATGAGCAGAATAAAGATGTTTTTCAATCCAGGTTTGAAACTGGTGAGCGATGTACATGCTCGCAGATCCGGTGGAAGTGCATTCCACAATTTAGGAGCTGTATGAAGTAAAGATCCTTCTCCCACACAAGCAAGTTTAATCCCTGGAATAACCAGAAGAGAGGTGTTGTTTGAGCGTAGTGTTCTGTCGAGGCAGGCTGCCATCAGATACCTTTGGCCAGGGATTCGTGTCCCTGAGTATAGAGTCAATGGTCGGTAATGCAAAGCACATGAAACAATATTTGACCACTAAGAAGAGTATACTTAGGGGCTCGAAGTTCACGTTTGAAATGTGGATACAAGAAATGTACAGTTTGTCCTTTATGGAGGGGGTACTTAATAGGATTCAGAACAAGTCAATAGAAAGGCCTCTCATCTAGCCATACTCTTTGTTAGGGGGCACAGAAAAGATGTCAAGGGTTCCAATGCATTACAAGAGAATGACAAATAACACCATTATACATCCGAAAAAGTATTCCACTAAACGGTGTGAGAGAACTTTTACTTTACTTTGCTGTTGGAGAAGGGACATTGTTTTGAGGTTTTGTTGTCGTAGTTGAACCAGAAGACAAATAACCATTATCATTACAAATGAAGCCACTCTATAGTGAATTTTATTAAACTGGGATGAAGGGCAGCGAGCCTCTCAGGCTGAGAGTCTCAGCCAATTAGGGAGAGCCAGGGAGCAAAGTTAGCCAGAGAGCTTCGAACACGTGCTTTACCCTCTGGTAAATAATGCGTTTTGTATAAAGCCAAGGATGAGCACTCCTTGCAACGTGGACCCGTGGAGAAAATACTGCAAAAAAGAACAACCCAAACGAGGGTGGGTCACACGGAAATAAAGAGTCAATTTTAAAAGGAATAAATATGACATAAATCATGAGCGTGGTGGAGGACATAGGCCAAGTCAAGGACAAGGAAATTGTATTAATATATTTTATTCATCACATATCAAAAAAGTATTTGGGAACACTTGACACATAGTGTGTCATAAAAATACATAAAAATAAATAATTCATGATATTGCACCATCCGACAGGGAGCCTGCCTTTTCCTTCTCACTGCTTCCATCCAGATGCTACTGGACCAGCCTGGCCCATCCACAACATCCATCCTGCAGCACCCACCTGCACCCGCCCCGGCAGAAGGAAGAACCACCGGGACACCCCACTAAACCTGCAGAGCGAAGTGGGGAGGTGGGTCGCCCCCCCCTGCAGGTGAGAGCGCTGTCCCGTGTTGTGGTGCTGCCGGAGCTCTCCGGCATGAGCCCGGGACCCGCGGCAAGGGACTGGAGATACTCCGGTTGGAGCACAACGAAGAGGTAGGAAGGCAGCATCCTCGCCAACATCAGTGTGCCAGAGCCCCCATAGGTGGCAGCATCTGCCAGAGGAGTGCCACATCCACACCAGAGAATTATTGAGATCCCAGGGCCGGCGGTGACAGAGAGAATGAAGGCTCTGGGCTAGAGCACTAACAAAAACAGCCCCAGTGGGCACCCAGGACAGGAGGTGATGAAAAATGTATGAATGGTGGCGTTCTACGGTCTGGAGCAGGGCTGTGTGGACGGCTCCAGCATCAGAGCGGAAGTGCCTTGCGATGTAGGGAAACTGTGCGTGTCTGGGGCCGTGTACCTACACAGCGGTGAGCAGCTCCCCCTACACTTCCAGAGTGTTTAAAAAGAAGAGGGGGTAACTGTGGTTATTTCAACAGCAGCCCTCCAGGGTGAACAGTAAAATGTTCCATGTGGAATAAGTGATCTGCGCACCAAAGCAGCCACGTGTCAACGTGGCAGAGTTTGACAGCAGCACCCATGATGCACTAGGGACACCAATCAATTCCTGCACTGTCTGCCAGGCATCTCCCAGCACAGTGCCATGGAGAAATCAGGAACACCCTGCCATGTAAGACAACTTGTCGGCCCTACGTGCACCCTGTGACACCGGTATCACCCTGCCTGGCTGGAGGGTGGCACCAACACCGAGCCACTATGAGTGGCCCCGCCACCATGCCACGAAGATCGCCTACCATGTCGTCGAAGGACCAGGGAGCTTGTGGCCCTGACGGCCTGTCACTAACGTACCTGGCATGTTGCGCGAAAAGGAACTGACGAGACCAATTGCCACGGACGGTACTAGGCAGAAATTGGCCTAGCATTGAACCACAAAGGTTCCTGGACTGCCTACCAGTAATGTTAACCTGCCTACACTGCAGGTGGCCCCAACACTGAGTATCTGCAGTCACCCTACCTGTTTGCCCTACAAGTGGCCCTGACTGCCTACTACTAATGACACCCTGTATGCCATGCCATCAAAGGACCAGGCCAACGTGTGTCAGACCAAACCAGGCAACCCTGCCACCCGACACCTAGAAGAAGTGCAGCGGGCGGTGTATGGGTTGCAGCTCACCATGAGTGCTTGTGCTCCCTCCTATGCCCTGGAGGAAGAGATAATCCTGACTGGGGAAGCACCGCAAAGAGAGGGTGAGTCGTGTCCTGTCACCCCATGCCATACCCACAGCAGATGGAGCAGTTGGACACCCCGAGACCTGCGTCTCGCTGCCCTCCTCTAAACAGCAGTGGACTATGCCCAGGTGGCCCCTGGCATCCGCCAGGTGCGGCTTTGCTGGCTGTGGATAGTACCATCAAGAGACGTGAACCTGGGGGAAGTGACTCCTTCACGGACTGCACACAACATCAAGGGCCTATGCCAATGTGGCCCTTGGCACCACCTGCCAGGTGCGGCTTTTCCGGCTGTGAACTGTACCATCAATGGACCTGGAACGATGTGGCCCCTGGCACCACCTGCCAGGTGCGTCTTTGCCGGCTGTGAACTGTACCATCAATGGATCTGGACCCGGGAAGTAGCTCTTGAATGGACGCTCATGGAGAACGAGCTGGTTTCCTGCAGTCCTCCCTTTGCTTTAAGAGAACTCAGTAAATATGTGTTTTGATGCTGTGAACCTGCATAGGATTTAGATGCTTAAAGTGGTCTCAGTAAATGACAGTGATGTGAAACTGTGTTCCTGCAAGTGGTAGGGGTGCTCTATATGGTACCAGGGGTCATCCGCCAGCGGCATGCACTGGTTGCAATTCTGTACCCCAGTTTAATAAAGGGTTTGTAATGTGTGGTACAATTGCTAACCATCCACCGGGGGTGTACCCCTGTGACCGTCACCTGAGGGTGATGGGTTGGTAGGGGATATGTAGATAATAATGGGTGACCATATGTGTGCCAACAGCATATCCTGTGTGAAGTTGGTGCCCCCGAATCTGAAGTAATGTCATTCTGTAACGGGTGGGGGAAAATTAGTTATGTTGTATCATTAATTGTTGTGTTCATTAGGAAAAAGGAGGGATGTGCTTTAGTGGACCCTCTGTGTGTGTTGCCCCTTTAAGGGGATGTGTCCCTCCCCTGTGTATTGCCTTTTTAAGATGGGCCATGACTTTGTCATGGCCCAAGCTAATAAAATGGAGTCATGCAGGCATGTGCATTAGAATGGCTGCAGACTCCATAAGAGGAACTCCTGGATGCGTGTCTCATTATCATGTAGGCTGCAGGCCTACACATCGAGGTACAGGCCTGCAGGCCCTGATGCCATGGTACCCTTGTGCCAGGGCAGTGGCAGAGGTCTGCATGGTCAGGGGCCTGGCAGGCTGTACCCCCACCCCGACAGTGCTAATGCCCCATAGCACTAGGGGGCCTGCCGAATGCCCAGGTCAAGCCCAACCCCCACAGGCACTGGGCCTGTAGAGTGTTATTGGCTGTGGCACTCAGGGGGCCAGCTGGATGTCCATAGTGGGTCCTCCTAACACGCATTCCTTTATTCCCACCCCTTCTTCTCAATACCTTACCTTAACAGATCAGAAGACACATGTAATATCTATGATCAGGAGCTCTGGAGATCTGGTTACTAAGTTATATATACCAGGTAACCCATTCACCTGAAGTCCCTTTCCTCTAATCTCACTCCTTCGCGAAAGGCACAGAACGCCAGCGCTGCGGAATATAGAGTGGGATGCCATTGGTCCCATTATAGATGTCATTGTTGAGCAAGCATCTCACGGAAAAGGGCTCTGTATCTGGTCCAATGCTGCTATTCCCAGGCCCCCAGCTGCTACCAGGGCCCACTGCAGGAACACCTCTCCACAATACGCCAACAATTCTCCCAGCTCCCATCCAATGTATTACCGTGGGCACAGCACTGCAGTGCGGAGCAGTGTTATGATATAGTCTATCCCTGTTCTGTCCTGCTGGCCATGGATGCATGCTGGTAGAATGTTGGTGAAGGTTATGATAGACAGCCTAGGAGTATGTTGGGTGAGTGTTGTGTGTGAATATTCCATGAGTGTCAGTTGGGAGCCTGAGCTGGTGATGTGAAGATGGCTGGTGGGACTGCGTGATCTGTGTCCTGCATAATACTACAAGTAACTGGAAATGTACCTATGTATACATGTACAATCAAGCTGTCCTGGAACTACAACAGAGGGTACCCAGCTGGTCCGTGAGTGAGCCCTACTACATAGCTTCCTTATTACAACACTGGTGACGAGTTTGACTCAAGAGAACCCACAAAGGGGGTCAAGTGATTAAAAGTATGGACAGCAGTATCAGCAAATCAAGTAAGGAGAGCTGCGGCTGGGAGGAAGCACCCAAGACAGTCACCCACCATTGCCCCAATGGTCCATTGCATCCAACCTCATCCAGCATAGTATGTTGTGGGCTTTCTGGGTGATAAGCCCCAACAGCCATCCCTCACCCAGTGTGTGCGGTGTTGGGGCAGCTCCCAGCATGCAGCTATATTGTATGTCCGCCAAACAAGTGGTAATAAATTGGGCCTTGAAATGCAGATATGACCCCCACTGCCAGTAAGCTGCCTTACCTGCTTGTGGGGTCGTGTTGTGTCATTGGTCCCAGCAGCGTGTAGTGTGCAGCTCGTGCAGTGGGCCTGGATCAGAATCCATGTGGTCGCCATGGCGGGTGATTGTGGACTCAGCAAGGTATGCTGTGGGAAGAGGGAGCGAGCGTGAATAGTTTGCCCACAGGAAGGGGCTTTGTCAGAGCAACCAGGAACTCTGCTTGGCTCCATGCCCTGTGATGAATGATGACGTCACAAGGGCGCTAAACGGTGCCATGCTTCTATCACCATGGCAACGTTAGCGCTTGCTCAATGGTTCATGTTTTGTTATGATATGATGCTCCGGGACGATTATAGGAAAGGCACAGTGTACGTGCCCCACGTTGTGTATTTCATTTTAGAGACCTTGTTTTTCTTAATAAGGTCGTGGTGTGGGTAATAAAACACTGCAACCTTGTATAACATTATGGTCATATATGAGAGCGTTGAAAGAAAGCTACAAGCAACATTCCTAAATACCATTTCGGATATTTAAAAAAAAAAAAAAATATATATATATATATATATATATATATATATATATATATATATATATATATATATATATATATATATTCAGTAAAAATCTTTGTTAAAGGGACGTTATGGTTAAGTTGTGCTACTAAAAAACTATGAAATTCAGTAAAAAAACTTTGTTAAAAGGACGTTATGGTTAAGTTGCGCTACTAAAACCCTATGAAATTCAGTGAAAAAACTGTTAAAAGGGACGTTATGGTTAAATTGCGCTATTAAAAACCTATGAAATTCAGTGAAAAAACTTTGTTAAAGGGACGTTATGGTTCAAAGTAAAACCGAAAAACCCCTGAAATTCAGCAATTATGGTAAGATAAGCAACCATAACTCGCGCCACCGTGCACTGCTAACACTAACACCCAGGACATCAAAGATGACATCACAAATGTCATTGATGACATCACTTATGACATCACATGTGCATTCACTTTTCATGAAAACTCTGTAGGAGGGATTCTTATAATGTTGACCAAAAAGTGTGAAGAATCATTTGAATAAATATCATGAGCTAATTAGTGCATTAAGCAATGCATTGATATAAATAGCATTCTATTATGAAGTTCTATCCAGTATACTAAGCAACTCATGCAGAAACTTAGGCAGTGTGTGCAGTATACATGATGAAGGTGCAATATTCATAATCTAACATGTAATAAGTAGCTAATAAACCCACTTAATACATAATTACACTTAATACAGACAAAACACAAAGAGACAACAACACATACAAACATGAGTATATACAGAGGCAGAGAATTAAGGAAAAAAGCAGAAGTAGTAGCAGAAAGAGTTCATAACCTAACTGATTATCTTTATGCAGAGAAATTATTGCTCTGTTTCAAAGCTGCTACTTACTGTATGTATGTGTATCAAATGATATCAGTGAACCCTAAGGAAAGGAGTGTGAGTACAATGTATACAAATATGAACATATACAGGGAAGGTATAGTAATAAAAATAAAACTATGAGAAAGTGCTGATAACTCTAATGATTATCTTCATGCACAGAAAGGATTGCTCTCTTTCAAGCCTGTGTCTTCCGCTATATATATGTTTCATATGATATGATTTGACCATAAGTCTACAAATATAGTACCTTTTCAATGTTTACTTCCTGACTGTAACTGAAGAAATCTATGTGGCTTAGATATGTCAGTAAAGGAAAAAAAGGGAGAGCCAGCCATGTGATGTCATCAGTGATGTCATGTCCTGGGTATTAGTGTTAGCAGTGCACAGTAGCGCGAGTTATGGTTGCTTATCTTACCATAACTGACGAATTTCAGGGGATTTTTCAGTTTTACTTTGAACCATAACATCCCTTTAACAAAGTTTTTTTACTGAATTTGATAGGTTTTTAGTAACGCAACTTAACCATAATGTCCCTTTTAACAAAGTTTTTTCACTGAATTTCATAGGTTTTTAGTAATGCAACTTAAACATAACGTCCCTTTTAACAAAGTTTTTTCACTGAATTTCATAGGTTTTTAGTAGCGCAACTTAACCATAACGTCCCTTTAACAAAGTTTTTTTACTGAATTTCATAGGTTTTTAGTAGCACAACTTAACAATAATAACTTTGACTTTATGTACATGTAATATGGAACATACTGAACCCTTTCTACTGAATTTGACGGTCCGCAGACATGTTCGGACAACAGTACCAGCACCTAAAAACTCTGGGCGGGGGTTATGTGTAATTGTTATATCATAACATAGGAACATTTAACAAATTCACAAAGCAGCACACATACAAAGTATATGTAGTAATACTTATGAAATGTAACCCATATATGTAACACACTAACCATTCATTTAAATACAATATGTTCTAAAATGGACTATACCAAAAGAAGATAAAGTGGCTTCCAACATAATTACCTCACAGACACTCCACAACTAACAGCAACAGCAAGACCAGACGTATAGACTACTGATTGCATATCTTACCAGAAATAGTAAGTGCACTTCATTTTACTTATATATTTATAAACTTTCTATATTAGAAAAAAAAAGTGTTTTCTCACAGAAATGTGTAGTACTCTGGACTGGCTAGAGGAGCATTTCCCACGAGACGAAATGTTAGAAGATAGTCCACCTAATGGTACACACTTTACTATATAAACCAATTAATACATATTATTTTGTATACATTCAACATATACATTTTTTTTTACAGACCCTACAAAAATTGCAACTTCCAAAGAAAAAGAAGCGGTGGATAACACTCTTGAACACATTACCCACAAAATGGACCAACTTATGGCACATTTTACGGATTTAAAGCACTTTGTGGAAGATCACCTAAAACCACCAACAACATACCATTGTTCCACCTGTATTTGTCCCCCTCAACATATCCCATTCATTTAACCCCAAACTCTCTCCATGGAGCACAACGTTTTGATGAGATTTCCATCCCTTCTTCACCTGATCCCACTTATATTGAAAACCCTAATTCTCCTGTTTTTGTTTCCGTTTCTGCCACACCTTCTCAGTCATAAATGGTTTATATATGTTAAATAAAGTTACTTTTTTACATTGTGTTGTAATTACTTTCTGTCCTTTGTGGTAAAACCAATTTAGGTGTCCACGGACAGCGCGGTTGTTCGGAAATGTTCGTAAATAAACGAAAATGTAAGTGTCCTGAGGACACTATATCTGTCCGTAATGTTCTCATGCAAGTTGAAAATGTTCTAAGAACACTCGTAGTGTCCTGAAATGTTCGTAAATAAACGAAAATGGTGGTGTCCTTAAGAACACTATGCCTGTTCGTAGTGTTCGCTAGCAAGTTGAAACTGTTCTAAGAACACTCGTGGTGTCCTGAATTGTTCGTAAATAAACGAAAATGGATGTGTGCTTCAGACGCTATGTCTGTCCGTATTGTGCACAAGTAAATTAAACTGTGCTAAGAACAAACGGCTGTCCGTAACTGTTCGTTTTACGTGTGACACACTTTTAATTAGTTCAGGACCCAAACACTGTCCGTAGAACATCAACACGCATGCGCAAAACAATGTCCGTACATTGGGTGTCCTGCGGACGGCTGCTACCTTAGCGAACATGCTCATGAAACAATCATGTGACCGCGCCCACGCTGATCGCGTGTTTTAAATGTGGACATTGTTCGTGACCCCCGAACACTTTAAAAGTACATTTTCCAAGTAATCCACATTATTTCTCATTAAAAACTCAACAAACCACAAATCCTACATACTAATCCTAAGTTTCCACATAGTTTTTGTGACTTTTTGAACCTTTTTTGGTGTTCGATCTGTCTTGCGGACGGCGAGCATGTCCGCGAACCGCGCACAAGCAACCCTATAAAAGACCACGCCCTAGAGCTCATTCTCATTGTGTTTCTGGCTATTCTACAGAGCACAGAGATTTTTGCTGCAACCTGCAGATTTCCATCTTCAACCTGATGGCTTCTGTGGCTCCACTGCTGCCACCGCGTGCTGTATCTGCCTCAGCACCATCCCCACCCCCTCCACCACCACCACCTTCCCAAGGGCCTGAAGAGGGGAACAGGAGTGAGGATACAGAGGAGGAAGAAGAGGATGACGAGAATGAGGTAGAGGAAAACCCTACTACCCGCCCTTGGCATGATTCTTGCATGTGGCGGTTGTTTACCATTCATGGGAATGGTCCTAAGGCTCGTGCGAACCGTGTCACCTGCAATGAGTGCAAAATGCTACTCAGTCGCGGGAGGCATGGTTCGTATAGCTTTGGGACTACGACCATGAAGCGACACCTGAACTCATTCCACACTGGGGCAATTCGCAAGGTTGTACCTTGCGAAGAGCGTAGTAGGTTGATTGCCTCTACTTCATCCTCCATGGTCTGATCCTGTCACCACAAGGAACACGTCTCTGGGACAGCGTCTTCCTCAAGCTGCCTCACAGGCCATACAGAATTCTGATGACCCTTACCTTTCGAGGGTCACAGTTGTATGTATGTACTGTGACACAGTACTCTGCAGGGGAGAGCGACTTTGAAGTGCTTTTGAGATTATCGTCTCAGAGCTCGAGAAGACCTGCTCACTACCCAAATAAAACCCACTCTACAACTTCCTCTCTCAGTTCGCCCTTTCTTATCCCTGTGGTTGGTGTCCCCCCCTTTACCCTCCTTTACCCTCCTCTCCTAGTGTGTCGTGTGTAAAAAACCCAAAAAAATACAAAATAACAAAAATCAAAAAAAAAAATAAGGCTCTTTTCAGAGCCGCCTTTCACAGTTAAAAAACAGAAGTAAAGATAAATAACGCAGGGCCCTTTCTACTTCTTGAAAGTCCGCAGACAGTTCGCGAACATAAAAAAAATTGGGATGCTACCCTATTGTAACCATTGCATTTTTCTCTGGGAGGAAGTGGTGGCTCTGAAAAGAGCCTTTGGGAGGTGTTTGTATGTCAGAAATTATAAATACTTAACACCTACTTCGAAATGCATGCTGCATTTCTAAAAAAGGTCGCAATGCATTTTGTAAATTTCTCAGAAAAATCTGATTGTCAGTATAGGTAAGATGGACTCCATCTCTGCGAAAAATGTATGTACTACGAAACATAATATTTTTATTGTGAAAAGTGGACATGCCAAAATCTCTTAGGAAGGCACAAACAGGCTTATTGACATTACGCCTTGCTTTCTCCATTTGTGGACCACATGAGAAAGAACAAAGCCGCATTTGTCTCTGCGCAAACCGTGAAAAAATTACTTTGGAGTTTGGAAACATGTCCATGATCTTCTGAAGTCCTTCTTTCATTGCAAATTGCAAGGAAATTCCAGACACATGTCCTAAACTGTTCCCTCCACAATGAATTACAATTATGTCTGGATGTTCCTCTAACTTCAAAGTTGCAAGTCCAGCCACTTCATTCCACGCACTCCATGCCAGTGCACTTCCACATGTGGGAATCCAAGATCTATAGATACTCCACAGCTTTCTGCATGCACCTTCAACCAATGTATCCACGAGTCTCCCAAAATCCACACAATCTGTTTTTTAAAACACTCAGCCATAGCTATCTGTTCTTCTCTCAGCAAAATGAATATCTGAGAAAACCTCTCCTAGCACAACACACTCACTAAACTTTACTGACCAATCCCTTGCTAAATTCAATCTCATTTGCATGCCTCCCCACCCCAAATTCCCCGGATGTAATACACGGTGTCCTAGAACTACCGCCATGTCCGCGAACATATCGTAACATGGACAGCCCTTCTACCATTTCCACTTCACTCTCTGTGCCATTCCCTCATTGGATGTAGCTAAGAAATCACATGACCATGCACCAATCAAATCCAAGACCTCTACATGTAACTGCATCATCATAGATCAGCACTGCAAATGTATGGTGAATCTCTCGGACTACAAGTCTCATACCATTGGCAAGCACGATCTACGAGAAATACTAGACAAGTCTCCAAGATTTCTTCTTGCAGCTTCGTCCATATCCATATGCATGAACACAAACTACAGGTATGCATATTTTCTATACAGTACATGAACACATTTTCTAAACGACTTTTACTTTGTATAATCTGTAAAATGAATCTACGATCATTTTTTCATTCTCCTAAAATGAACTGTGATTTACAAATCTTTATACTGTTTAATTTCTTTGTACACTCACACACACGCAAATAATGTTAAACTAACATTTTTTAAATAAAATATATAGACTACATATGATCAAAAAAATTACATGCACACTCTATCATCAAATCTCAAAGAATAATATTTGTACAAACACATACTTGGTTTTAATTTTTTTAGTTTATATAATTACTTACATTTATATAGGACATGCAGGCTATGACATTGACTCCCTCTTATGTGGAAAAGCAGTCTATCACATGGACTCACTATTATGTGGAAAAGCTTAGTTACAGGAATAGTAGTATACAGTGGTACATTATGATTTTGACAAGCCATAGTAAAGATATTTTCTTTCCTACAGTTAGTCATAAGATAGTTTTAATGGTTTTGAGGAAGGCGCTGAGCATTTCAATTTAAAAAATCTATGTCTAAATTAAAAACAGTGCTATTTACAAACCGAATTACTAATGTCTTTCTTTTACAATTGCAGTGAAGACCATTCTCCTGAAAATAAGCAGCCAAATTTGAATTACAAAGAACAACTAAGAAGCAAACTGCTAATTTTAGAAAAAAAGTAAGTAGATTGTTACCATAATATTTGAATTATTACTCAAACACACTCTAATGTTAATTCATGCTACTTCTGTGCCTACAAATAGAGATTCTGCACCATTCTGACCAAAAATCCTCCCGTCTTAAACAGTGATTTACTGGCAGAATGGCCCACAAATTCCTATGTTTTGCCACACAAATTACCCACCTCAGCCACTAGAATTTAGATGTTGTAGAAGAAACAACTGTTTTAATTGTATAGCTTTAGATATACTATTTATACTTCTCCACACCACTGGCTTACTTTTTTCTGTCATCTGATTTTGACAAGCCATAGTAAAGATATTTTCTTTCCTACAGTTAGTCATAAGATAGTTTTAATGGTTTTGAGGAAGGCGCTGAGCATTTCAATTTAAAAAATCTATGTCTAAATTAAAAACAGTGCTATTTACAAACCGAATTACTAATGTCTTTCTTTTACAATTGCAGTGAAGACCATTCTCCTGAAAATAAGCAGCCAAATTTGAATTACAAAGAACAACTAAGAAGCAAACTGCTAATTTTAGAAAAAAAGTAAGTAGATTGTTACCATAATATTTGAATTATTACTCAAACACACTCTAATGTTAATTCATGCTACTTCTGTGCCTACAAATAGAGATTCTGCACCATTCTGACCAAAAATCCTCCCGTCTTAAACAGTGATTTACTGGCAGAATGGCCCACAAATTCCTATGTTTTGCCACACAAATTACCCACCTCAGCCACTAGAATTTAGATGTTGTAGAAGAAACAACTGTTTTAATTGTATAGCTTTAGATATACTATTTATACTTCTCCACACCACTGGCTTACTTTTTTCTGTCATCTGAAACCCAGTTTATTAACACATTAATTCAAGAATACCCATCCCTAGTAGTTGTACTTCCCAATGCACAATCACACACCATTACATACATCTTTGTCATCTCACTGAAACACTCATGCACACAACACACATGCATTGCAGAACACCCAACCCATACCTTCTGTATTTTTTTCAACAGACCCTTAAAGCATGCCTACCAAAAAGCAACTCTGTAGAAAGGAACGCAGAATTAGAGCAAATGAAAAGAAAAGTCTCCAACATAAACATCCATCTATAGCAGATTTTGTAAAAAAAAAGTTGAAACACAACAGCTAATACAGTCATGTAGTGAAACAGAAGAAGTTTCTAGTACAAAAACTTTGCCTCCTCTATCAAAAATTAAAACAACCGAAAAAACAATTAACAGAAAATCAACTATCACTACAAATAAAACTTCTTCTATAAATCTTGATATAGTACAAAGTAAGCATACCAAGAAAAGTATTTTAGCCAAAATGTTCCATCACAAAGTCCTCAAAATCTTATAAAAACAGGAGAGAAACCAGGTTCAACACTTCAAACCTATCGTAGGAAAGTAATCTTAGAAGCGTTGATAGACAGTGCACTTCTTCTCAAAAGAAAGTTATTTATTTTAGTGTGAAACAGAATGAAACCACTAACAAAACTAATAACTAAATTACAAAAAAGACTTCTCAATAAACGAAATGTCAACAGAAATAACTTCTTAAATATCTGTGGAGGTGAATGGAGTCACACTACAAGCACAGAACCATACTTTAATGAAGAAGCCTACAAACAAAAGCAAACAAATACAATTGCCATACATAGCAGTGGTCGAGGTTATGAAAAAGTTAATAATACCATAATGGAACAAGAAGTACTCCTTACAAAAATATGCCCTGAAACTTAGATTTACCCCTCTATTCAACTGAATCAGAACATCTAGTGTACAAATGGCCATGCACGTCAATGTGTAACATTCCCAAAAAAAGTTCAAGTCTTTATGCCAATTCCTCAATCAATATGTGAAAAGCAAAGACAAAATCAAAATGAAACTACTGCAAAATATGGATACTTGTCCAGTATGCAAGTACACAGGACTACAAAGACATTCATTGGCCTGCATTACAGAACCTACTTGCAAAACACCCTTCCATGATATCAAAAGGATATCAACACATCATGCAAGTATAAGAAATCTAGTCTATAAACTGTACTATGCTAAAAGTCCTGCTTTAGCACGAGCCAATTTAAATAACATTCTTCTACATGGAACAGCAAAAGACCTACTAGAAGAAATCGAATATATCCAGACAAAATATTTTGGAAGTCAAACCCACTTACAAGATGAATTAGCTGTAAACCAACTTCGAAACAAATCTGCACATGGCAACCTTTCACTACACACATACAAAAATGAAATACTAAAATTTGAAAGTACTTCAGCTGAAGTACCAAACCACGTGTG
Organism: Ambystoma mexicanum; assembly: GCF_040938575.1. Lineage (NCBI taxonomy): Eukaryota > Metazoa > Chordata > Amphibia > Caudata > Ambystomatidae > Ambystoma > Ambystoma mexicanum. The sequence goes on from NC_090926.1 coordinate 526,412,512, forward strand.
TGTATGTTGCCGCAGAACTTTTTATAAAAGTAACACAAAAACTGTAGACCTATCATACAAAATAGAAGACAATGAAGATTCTAAATGGTTTGAATTAGCTCTCTACCTTATAGCTGACCCCATAATACTTTGCAGTTACTGCACTACAAAACTTGACAACAACCAAACTCCTTCACGTGCTATCACAAATAACTTGGAATTATATCCACTACCAAAACCCCTTCAACAACTTAATTTATATGAGAGCATCATAATTCAAACAGTACACCCATTTCAAGCAATAATACGCCTTCAACCAAAAACTGCAAAATTACCTCCCTCTGAATTAGTAAAAGGTATTCGTGGAAAAGTAGTGTATTTACCATTAGATCTAAAAGAAAATGTGCACACTCTAGGAGTGCAACGTCTAATGCAGCAATCTTTAATTATCTTGGTAAATGGAGCACCTACAAAAGGGAACAATGATTACAATTGAATATGTCCAAGAGAAATAGGTGCTAACAGAATACTCCTGTTTTTTTTTATCACACCCTGCATCAAAGAAGAATAAACATTTCCAAACTCTGTGGTAGAATCAATCTTATTTTTTATCTAATGTTAGTACAGTTCAAAATAAAATTGACGTTTCAGAGTTAGCAACAAGAAAAAAGGGAGGTCGTTGACCTAAAGTACAGAAAATATTTACATCACACGGAATCAAAGGTTTTTCGGTAGGACAACCATTTTGTGTGTGCAAGACAAAATCAAATTCAAATTTTATTTGTCAAGGGGTTCGCATGAAAATGGCAAACATATAAACAATTGGACATTTACAACATCACTTGTACATTTCGACAAAAACAAGTCATTTTCATTGTGTATAGCAGCATGAGTGTACTGCAGTTGGGGATAGTGCGTTTACACCACGGTGTTTCAGCCGTTTCTAGGTGGGCTTAGTGGGCCACATCTGGTATACGGCCTTCATCAGGACGGGGGTCTGTACTGTATGAGGTTTGTGCTGCAGGGGGAATGGAGACAATTGTCAGGGGAGTATTTATGCACCGATTGTTTAAAGAAGAATATATCATGCGCTGTGCAGTATTGAAAACACACACAGCTTACCTATGGGTGTATTAATTCCAAAGGTTCTGTTATTGGAAGTTGTATGAGCCACAAGGGCTAAAATCTGTCTGATCCTATTGTGAAAAAACAAAAAGGAAGGAGTTTCTAGTAGGTATAAAGATCACCTAAAACGGGATCGGAAAAACAACTCGGTTATGGCGGACACTCTTCATAACACAGACTCTTACCTCTCGGCTGGAGGAGAAGTTTCACTTGTAGATGTGGCCCACTAAGCCCACCTAGAAACGGCTGAAACACTGTGGTGTAGACGCACTATCCCCAACTGCAGTACACTCATGCTGCTATACACAATGAAAATGACTTGTTTTTGTTCAAGTGATGTTGTAAATGTCCAATTGTTTATATGTTTGCCATTTTCATGCGAACCCATTGACAAATGAAATTGGTTGTCCTATCGAAAAAACTTTGATTCCTTGTGATGTAAATATTTTCTGTACTTTAGGTCAGCAACCTCCCTTTTTTCTTGTTGCTAACTCTGAAACGTCCATTTTATTTTGAACTGTACTAACATTAGATAAAAAATAAGATTGATTCTACAACAGAGTTTGGACATTTTTATTCTTCTTTGATGCAGGGGGTGATAAAAAACAGGAGTATTCTGTTAGCACCTATTTCTCTTGGACCTATTCAATTGTAATCATTGTTCCCTACTAACCCTCCTGGGTAGAATAGGCTCCCAACCAGGAGCCTTAACTTTTGTACCTACAAAAGACAAAACAATTTGGAAACAACTGGTAGATTTACATAAAGTTAGAGAAGCCCTGCAATATCTTAAAGAGAATAATGAATATTACAAAGAAAATAATATTGAAGAAAACTTGAAAGATACAACTGAAATAATTCAAGAGCCACAAGAAGCTGGTCAATTTGAGCTCCTAGATCCTGCAACAATATCAAACACTTTAGACAATTATACAATTCATCCATTGCACTCTAATGACACCATAGAAGATGCACTCGAAATGTACCAAATGCGTCAAACAAAAGGATCACCAATCAGCATATGGGAAAAAAGTATAGAAGCATGTGCTTTTGCTTTACTCTTTCCTACTGGCAAAGGAGGAAGATATGATGATAGACCTATTCAAATATCAGCATCAGAATATCACTCATTACGAATGTATTCTGAAGATCCCAGATTTTGACAAAATGTGGAATAGATATTCCACCTACTCTTTGAAAGTGAACTAGCAACTTTATGTTACGGAGTTGCACACATATTGAAATCAGGATCACACTTTCAAAATGTGACAGCTACACAATTATTATTACAAAAAGATGAGGTTTTACAAGCAAATCTTACAAATCTATTAGCAAATATGCGTGGTACTAAAGAGTACTGGTTTCAACGTCATGGAGATGTACGTTGTATGATCAGAAACCTTGTCCCACCCACTTGGTTTGTTGCATTAAGTTGTGCAGAATATGCATGGGAAGATTTACATGCTTTCCTACGCATATCAAACAAAAACAAAACAAACATAGATATACTAACACCTGGAGAACTTTGTTCACAGGATCCTGCTAATGTTTCAAGATATTTTCACCATCGCTTCATTACTATGCTACATGTTATTTGTAACAAAACTGTTCCTCCCCTTGGAGAAGTGCAACACTTCTTTTGGAGAAAAGAATACCAAGCCAGAGGAGCACCACATGTCCACATGCTTTTATGGATTAAAGATGCTCCTAAATTTGGTCAAGACAGTGATGCCACTGTTTTACAGTTTATTGAAAAATATGTCACTTGTGAAATTCCATCAGAATCCGCAAATAGTGATCTTCATGCAAAAATTTTACAATTCCAAAGACACAAATGTGGCAAATATTGTCGTCGCAAATAGAAAAACAAAGAGAAATACTACACCAGTTACAAATACAGGTCAAGTGAACAACTTCATGTCTTCAGTTAGACATGGCCCTCATTGTAAGTCAGGCGGTGGACCATGGTGCTGTTAGCACCATGGTCCATGCCGGATTCCGCCATGGTGGATGGCGGAATTACTGCCCCATTCCAAGGTGAGTGGGGCGGTAATTCCCCATTCACCATTTGCCCTTCCCCATTCCCATTTTTGCCCCATAGGGCATAATGGGGATGGGGAAGGCGCTAATTATGGCACCGTAAATTACGGTGCCGTAATTAGCATCAAGGTTGCTTAGCGCGTTGGACTTTATCGCCTGCAAAAAGCAGGCGTTAAAGTGTGAATCAGGCGTTAAGGGTTAACGGCGCCGACTGCGCCTTTAAACCCTTAACGCCTGACTTGTAATGAGGGCCAGAGTGTTAAAGGTAAGTCACCTAAAAATACATATTGCATAAAAAGAAAAGGAGAAGAAAAATATATCAATGATTACAATGCAATCATTGCACACGTATGGAATGCAAACATAGACGTGCAGTACATTGCAGACAATTCTACTGCAGTTGCACGATATGTCACAGCATACTTAACCAAATCAGAAAAGACAGAGCTCCAAGACCTCTGGAATGACCTGTCATCAGATAAAACAGTGTCTCAGAAATTATACAGCTTCGGCATAAAAATGCTGTGCCATAGAGAATGTGGATCCTATGAAGCAGCTGATCGATTAACTGGTACTGCATTTTATGGTAAATCTGCAAATATAGTATGGCTAAGTCTTGGTCCAGCTAAATCTAGAAAAAGAGTTCTAAAATCATACCAAGATATTGAAACAATATCCAAACATGATCCCAACAGCCAAGCCATTTTAAAAAACAATTTATTGGACACATACTACACGAACAGGAGTACCACTTTGGAAACCATGAGTCTATACCACATAGCCTAAAACTACACATACAAAAATAATATAAAACCTGATGAACAAAACCGTAAATACAAAGTGATAAACTGTGAAGGCAGCTTAGTAAAACTCACCAAACCAAATTTAATTAATTATATCAAATTGTCATTAAAGACTCCTCAACATAAAGAAGTATATTACATGTCCCTGCTACAACTCTTTAAACCATGGAGAAAAGAAGAAGAAATACTAGATAACTATGACTCATATGAAGATGCTTTCAAAGCAAATGAAAGCAGTATAACTGATGTAAATTTTGCACAGTACAAAACAATGTTGCACAATGAACAGCAACACGAAGAAGAACTCCAGGCCCGACTAGATAAGGACACTCAGGACAGTAGTCAACCTTCTGTCACAGGAAGCCAAGAACCACTGGGAGACCCACTAATAACAAATGAGGCAGAACTAGCTATGATAGAAGTAGAAAACACCACGTGTAAGTATGAAGAAAAAGAAGACTTAACTATACTACAATCAAAGCTAAACAATGAGCAACGTAGCATTTTTCAAGCAGTAACACAAGAAATTGCACATGGTGTAAAACATGAAAACAAAGAATGCACCTGTCAAAATTACAAACCTATACTATTGTATGTCAGTGGTGAAGCTGGTTCTGGCAAAACATTCCTAATCAAAATCATCAGTAAGTTCCTTCAACAATTGACAAACAACAAACTGTCAGCTGTTGTCACTGCCCCCACAGGTTTAGCTGCCTACAACATAGGTGGTGTCACTTTACACCGATTACTACTCCTGCCAGTAGAACACAAAAACAAATTAGATTATTACAAACTTTCTGCAGAAGCTGCAATGGAACTACGCAGAGTATTGAAACAAATGAAAATGCTACTAATAGATGAAGTGAGCATGGTGTCCAACCTAATGTTGGCTTTGATTCACCTCTGATTACAAGAAGTACTCAAAACAAACTATGAAGAGCTCTTTGCACGAAAACAAATTATTGTTTTCGGAGATCTTCTTCAATTGACACCAGTAAAAGGTGAGCCTATTTTTAAAACATTAGGACACAAACTGTGCTGTAAAACTGTTGGCAGCATTGGAAATGTCAACCTTTGGCAACATTTCCAATACAGAGAATTAACAGAAAACATGCGCCAATCTGCAGATCTCACTTATGCCAACATCTTAAAAAGTAGCAGAGTTGGTATACTTTCTAAATAAGCAGAAGCAATATTGAAAACCCGACACATTCATTCACTTTATGGTGATAATGCATGTGCTACAGATGTTATGGAACAATTACTCCACAAAAAAGTCAATTGTATGGCCTTAATGCCAACTCTTGTAAGCTGTTTCAAATTCAATGAAATAATGTTAAGTAAAGAAATGCAACCAATAATGGAAATTAGCGTCACATACAAACTAGATGTACATGGAATGACACTACCAATGTGTGACCAAGCCACAACAAGACTAAATAGTTTAGAAAAATCAATCTCAAACACAGCAGGCTTGGAAAAGATATTAAAATTATCCTTAAATTGCAGAGTAATGCTGAAACGTAACCTTGACATGGACCAAGGACTAGTTATTGGAGCACTGGGTACAGTTGTTGGTTTTCAAACATACCCACGTGACAACAAAATTCAGTTTGTCAATATTCTCTTTGACAAACTTTCAGAAGTAAAAAGAATAGGACGCTCAACAGCTCGATTCCTCCTCTTCAAAGACATGTATGTACACAGCGAACAATTTTCTCTAACTCTTGCATACACAGTCGCCATTCATAAATCACAAGGTCTTACCCTAGACAAAGCAATGATAGATATTGGTAACACAGTCTTTAAAGAAGGCATGAGCTCCCATAGCACTATCACGCTTACGTACACTTGAGGGTCTATTTCTAATCAACTTTGATGCAAGTAAAATAAACGCTGATATTCCTTGCATTTTAGAATACAATAGATTTTTTAACTATACACTCCCCATCTAAACACATATTCTGTTCCACAAAAAGTAAAACATTATAAAAGAAAAATAAATCAAACAGAAAAGCAACAGGATATCACTGCAAATCCTCCAAAGAGAGTAAAAGAAAGTAATACTTCATCAAGTGCCACAAGCAAAAAAGAATCAATTAGGGAAAGTAAAACAGGTACTTCTTCAAAGAAAGAAGACGCACTCCAAAAAAATCTGTCAGATACAGATCTACCTGGTCCATTTAAACTCTCAAATATAGTTGGTGTAAGTTGCTACGCAAATGTAGCAATGAATATTCTATTTCAATTACCACCAATTGTTGAGAACATTTACTTACACAGTACAGACCCATTGTGTTTGCAAATGTTAGTACTTCACAGAAATGCACCAAACAATCCTGACAACACATATAGTGTTTATGGAATGAGACAACATTGGGACTACTGTGCTGGAATGGTGAAATTCACTATAAACTCACAGGAAGATCCACAAGAATTTCTAATGTACTTACTATTAGTACTGGAAAACAAAAACATACCTATAAATGAAATCTTCCAGATTTCATACATGTGGAAACATACATGCACTCTTTGCAACAATGTGACAAAAGAACAAATCCCCAATGAGCGCTGTGTGTATATATCAATACCTAATTGTGAATCCATTCCATTTCAGCAACTTGTACCAAATGCAAACCACCGGTAGATTATGTTCGACCTGCAATTCAGATAATTCAGATAATCGCTCCACGTTAATAATACAAACACAGAGTAAATACGTAATACTAATGCTAATACGTTACAATGCAGATGGTACCAAAAAGAACTGCAAGCTGACTGGATTCACACATGGTCAAATATCACTTGGTAGGAAAACCTTCACAACAATAGGTATAATCTACCACGCAGGAGCCACAACCAACTCAGGGCACTACACTGCATATATAAAAAAGAAATTTGGATGGTTTGAATGTAATGATAGTACCGTTACTGTAAAGCAGAGATTACCAGCAAATCTTACAAATGCTTATTTAATGTTCTTAAAAACAAAATTTGATAACTAAACTGTACTTAAACCTTAAGTACACTTGTAGTAAAAAAAATATAAACTGTCACAATATTCCAAAAGCTATCTAACTGCCCAAAGATGCTACAACAACTAATCAGATAAATTAATACCACTAAAATAGAGCAATAAATAGACAGTTAGAATACGCCAATTGGTATCTAACTGTCCCAAACTTTAGAAATATCCAAATAAGAGCAAAAAATAGACAGTTAGATTACGCCAATTGGTATCTAACTGTCCCAAAAAATTTGAAATTTCCAAATAGATAAAGCAATACCACGAAATTATATCAAAAAATAAACAGTTAGAATATGCCTACTGTGATCTAACTGCTCCAAAATTTTACAATATCCAAACAAATACCTAATATCTTACTGCTCCCAAAAACTGGAACTATCCAATGTATAAAGCATTAGCCAGAAACAACAAGTAAACACTGAAAACAAACAAACAAATAAACGGTAGCATAACAGAAAAAGTTTTTTTTTAATCCAACATGGATTCTTTTTCTCCCACAGACCCAATGATTTTAGCAACAAACACAGAAACTGAGCAAATTGCACAGTGCTCTGGTCTGTTATCTACTAAATATGAGGGTCAAAAAAAAGAAAAAATTGTGATTGTACAATGTAATAAATCTTTATAAAATACCAATACTAACATGCTATTTTCTTTGATCACAGAAATGAACAAGAAAAACATGGACTCCCGTTACTAAACCAAATAGTAAGTATAACATGATAAATACAACCATCGCAGCATATCACACCCATACTGGCTTACAACATTGTTCCTTATAATTTTGTTTTTGACCCAAAGTTATAAGCCACAATGAGTGTGATATGCTGCGGTGCTTTTGGCCAGGGCATAGACTCTTGCGTGCATGGCATATGAGTGTGATATGCTGCAGTGGTTGTGGCCAGGGCATAGAGTCTTGGGTGCATGGCCAAATGGCCATGCACCCAACATTCTATACCCTGGCCACAACCACCGCAGCATATCACACTCATAGATTCAAGCATTTCAACCATTTAAATGCCCGCGGACACAAGGAAGTTCCTGCAACACATTCAACTTGCCAGAGGACGATACGTACAGTGTCATCAGGACACCCCCATTTTCTTTATGTACGAACATTTCAGGACACCGCAAGTGTTCTTAGAACACTTTCAGATTGACAACAAACAATACAGACAACGTCTTGAGGACACCCCCTGCGAACATTCCAGGACCCCACGCGTCCTCTTAGAACACTTTCAACTTGACACCGAATCCATTCTGTTTATTTACGAACATTTCAGAACAGCCGTGTTGTCCGCAGACAAATCAAACACAACAAAAGCGTCTAGCACATAAAAAAAATACAACATTGCACCTATCTCATACTCCCCCACCCTCCCCAAACACTCTTACACACCAACACACTCCACTAAATTCAATTTTTAAACCAAGTTTCACCTCGCTGTCCGCGGTCGTCCGCGAATGCAAGGTGGCAGGCTCCACCAAAAATCTGACGCGCTCCACGCCCCACGCCGTTCAATCAGCGAACACATCGGATGTCCGTGGACATCGCGCAAGCCACTCAGCCAATCAGGGCACTGTCCGCGGAGCGAACAGGGAAGTCCGTCCGCAAAGCGAACGGAGATATCACTAATTTTTTTGCCTTACATTTTGGTCATTTTAAAAAAAAACTACTGGACGGATTTACACAAAATTTGCAAAAGCACACTTTCGGGAGTGGGAAGCGCATCAGATTTTCGATAGCGCCCGCCATCTTGGATTCGCAGTTGTCTGTGGACAGCGCGGTGAAACTTTGTTCAAAATTTGTATTTAGTAGAGTGTGTTGGTGTGTAGGAGTGTTTGGGGAGGGTGGGAGTGTATGACATAGGATGAAAGTTGTGTTTTTTATGTGTTAGACGTTCTTTTTGTGTTCGATTTGTCTGCGGACATCACGGGTGTTCTGAAATGTTCTAAATAAACTGAATGGGGGGTGTTCTGAGGACTCAATATGCGTCCGTTTTGTTCACAAGCAAACTGAAACTGTTCTAAGAACACTTGCAGTGTCCTGAAATGTTCGCAAATAAACAAAATGGGGGTGTACTGAGGACGCTGTCCGTATTGTTCGTTGTCAAGTTGAATATGTTCTAAGAACACTCGCTGTGTCCTGAATTGTTCGCAAATACACAAAATGGGGGTGTTCTGAAGACGTTGTCGAACACTCGCTGTGTCCTGAAATGTTCGCAAATATGAATGGGGTTGTGGCTGACAAGTTGAATGTGTTCTAAGAACACTCGCGGTGTCCTGAAATGTTCGCAAATAAACAAAATGGGGGTGTCCTGAGGATGCTGTCCGTATTGTTCGTTGTCAAGTTGAATGTGTTCTAAGAACACTCGCGGTGTCCTGAAATGTTCGCAAATAAACAAGATGGTGGTGTTCTGAAGACGCTTCTAAGAACACTGGCGGTGTCCGGGGAATGTTCGTAGGGGGTGTCCTGAGGACGCTGTCCGTATTGTTCTCTGTCAAGTTGAATGTGTTCTAAGAACACTTGCAGTGTCCTGAAATGTTCGCAAATAAACAAAATGGGGGTGTCCTGAGGACGCTGTCTGTATTGTTTGTTGTCAAGTTGAATATGTTCTAAGAACACTCGCGGTGTCCTGAATTGTTCGCAAATACACAAAATGGGGGTGTTCTGAAGACGTTGTCGAACACTCGCTGTGTCCTGAAATGTTCACAAATATGAATGGGGTTGTGGCTGACAAGTTGAATGTGTTCTAAGAACACTTGCGTTGTCCTGAAATGTTCGCAAATAAACAAAATGGGGGTATCCTGAGGACGCTGTCCGTATTGTTCTCTGTCAAGTTGATTGTGTTCTAAGAACACTCGCGGTGTCCTGAAATGTTCGCACATAAACAAAAAGGGGGTGTCCTGAGGACGCTGTCCGTATTGTTCTCTGTCAAGTTGAATGTGTTCTTAGAACACTCATGGTGTCCCGAAATGTTCGCAAATAAACGAAATGGGGGTGTTCTGAGGACACTGTCCGTATTGTTCGTTGTCAAGTTGAATGTGTTCTAAGAACACTCGCGGTGTCCTGAAATGTTCGTAGGGGGTGTCCTGAAGGCATAGTCTGTACTGTTCGCTGGCAAGTTGAATGTGTTCTAAGAACACTCGCAGTGTTCTGAAATGTTCGCAAATAAACAAAATGGGGGTGTCCTGAGGACACTGTCCGTATTGTTCTCTGTCAAGTTGAATGTGTTCTTAGAACACTCATGGTGTCCTGAAATGTTCGAAAATAAACGAAATGGGGGTGTTCTGAGGACACTGTCTGTATTGTTCGTTGTCAAGTTGAATGTGTTCTAAGAACACTCGCGGTGTCCTGAAATGTTTGCAAATAAACAAAATGGGGGTGTTCTTAAGACGTTTCTAAGAACACTCGCGGTGTCCTGGAATGTTCGTAGGGGGTGTCCTGAAGGCATAGTCCGTATTGTTCGCTGGCAAGTTGAATGTGTTCTAAGAACACTCGCAGTGTCCTGAAATGTTCGCAAATACACAAAATGGGGGTGTTCTGAAGACGTTGTCGAACACTCGCTGTGTCCTGAAATGTTCGCAAATATGAATGGGGTTGTGGCTAACAAGTTGAATGTGTTCTAAGAACACTTGCGGTGTCCTGAAATGTTCGCAAATAAACAAAATGGGGGTGTCCTGAGGACGCTGTCCGTATTGTTCTCTGTCAAGTTGAATGTGTTCTAAGAACACTCACGGTGTCCTGAAATGTTCGCACATAAACAAAATGGGGGTGTCCTGAAGACGCTGTCCGTATTGTTCTCTGTCAAGTTCAATGTGTTTTTAGAACACTCCTGGTGTCCTGAAATGTTTGCAACTAAACGAAATGGGGGTGTTCTGAGGACACTGTCCGTATTGTTCGTTGTCAAGTTGAATGTGTTCTAAGAACACTCGCGGTGTCCTGAAATGTTTGCAAATAAACAAAATGGGGGTGTTCTGAAGACGTTTCTAAGAACACTCGCGGTGTCCTGGAATGTTCGTAGGGGGTGTCCTGAAGGCATAGTCCGTATTTTTCGCTGGCAAGTTGAATGTGTTCTAAGAACACTCGCAGTGTCCTGAAATGTTCGCAAATAAATAAAATGGGGGTGTCCTGAGGACACTGTCCGTATTGTTCGTTGTCAAGTTCAAATTGTTCTAAGAACTATCGCGTTGTTCTGAAATGTTCGTAGGGGGTGTCCTGAGAACGCTGTCCGTATTGTTCGCTGGCAAGTTGAAAGTGTTCTAAGAACACTCATAATGTCCGCGGACATTAAAAGTTTCCATAGACCATAGTTTGACTCTATGGATGTGATATGCTGCGGTGGTTGTTGCCAGGGCATAGAGTCTTGGGTGCATGGCCATTTGGCCATGCACCCAAGACTCTATGCCCTGGCAACAACCACCGCAGCATATCACATTCATATTTGCTTATAACTTTGGGTAAAAAACAAATGTATACGGAACAAAGGTATTAGATACTATGGATCTGATATGCTGCTATGGTTCTCCTTATTATTGTATACTTACTGTTTGGTCTAGTAACGGGAGTCCATGTTTTTCTTGTTAATTTCTGTGATAAAAGAAAATAGCATGTTAGTATTAGTATGTTGTAATGACTTATTACATTGTATAAGCAATATACTTTACTTTTTTTTTTTGGACCCTCATATTTAGATTACAAATCAGAGTACTGTGCAATTTGCTCAGTTTCTGTATTTGTTGCTAAAATCATTGGGTCTGTGGGAGAAAAAAAAATCCATGTTGGATTTTAAAAAAAACGTTTTTTTGTAATGCTACAGTTTATTTGTTTGTTTGTTTTCAGTGTTCACTTGTTGTTTCTGGCTAATACTTAATACTTAGGTTTGTATATTTTTGGAGAAGTAACATATTATTTATTTGTTTTGATATTATAAAATTTTGGAGCAGTTAGATACCAATTGGCGTATTCTAACTGTCTATTTTTTTGATATATTTTAGTTGTATTGATTTATCTATTTGGATATTGTTAAATTTTGGGATAGTTAGATTCCAATTGGCGTATTTTAACTGTGTCTTTTTTGGTCTAATTTAGTGGTATTCATTTATATGATTAGTTGTTGTAGAATATTTGAGCAGTTAGATAGCTTTTGGAGTATTCTAACAGTTTATATTTTTTTAACACAAGTTTACTCAGGGTTTAAATACAGTTTAGTTATAAAATTTTGGTTTTAAGAACATCAAATAAGCGTTTGTAAGATTTCCTAGTAATCTCTGCTTTAGAGTAATGGTACTATCATTACATTCAAACCATCCACATTTCTTTTTTATATATGCAGTGTAGTGCCCTGAATTGGTTGTGGCTCCTGCGTGGTAGATTATACCTATTGTTGTGAAGGTTTTCTTACCAAGTGATATTTGACCATGTGTGAAACCAGTCAGCTTGCAGTTGTTTTTGGTACCATCTGCATTGTAACGTAGAAGCATTAGTATTATGTATTTACTATGTGTTTGTATTACTAACGTGGAGCGATTATCTGAATTGCAGGTAGAGCATAATCTACCATGGTTTGCATTTTGTACAAGTCGCTGAAATGGAATGGATTCACAATTTGGTATTGATATATATATGAAGCGTTCATTGGGGATTTCTTCTTGTGTCACATTGTTGCAGAGAGTGCATGTATGTTTCCACAAGTATGAAATCTGAAAGATTTCATTTATAGGTATGTTTTTGTTTTTCAGTACTTGTAGTAAGTACATTAGACATTTTTGTGGATCTTCCTGTGAATTTAAAGTGAATTTCACCATTCCAGCACAGTAGTCCAATTGTTGTCTTATTCCATAAACACTATACGTGTTGTCAGGATTGTTTGCTGCATTTCTGTGAAGTACTAACATTTGCAAAAATAATGGGTCTGTACTGTGTAAGTAAATGTTGTCAACAATTGGTGGTAATTGAAATAGAATATTCATTGCTACATTTGCATAGCAACTTACACCAACTATATTTGATAATTTAAATGGTCCAGGTAGTTCTGTATCTAACTGCTTTTTTTGGAGTTTGTCTTCCTTCTTTAAAGAAGTACTTGGTTTACTTTCCCTAATTGATTCTTTTTTGCTTGTGGTACTTGATGAAGTATTAGTTTCTTTTACTCTCTTTGGAGGATTTGCAGTGACATCCTGTTGCATTTCTGTTTGATTTATTTTTCTTTTATAACGTTTTACTTTTTGTAGAACAGAATATGTGTTTAGGTGGGGGGTGTATAGTGAGCAAAGTCTATTGTATTCTAAAATGCAAGGAATATCAGCGTTTATTTTACTTGCATCAAAGTTGATTAGAAATAGACCGTCAAGTGTACGTAAGCGTGATAGTGCTACATAGCTCATGCCTTCTTTAAAGACTGTTACCAATATCTATCATTGCTTTGTCTAGGGTAAGACCTTGTGATTTATGAATCATGACTGCGTATGCAAGAGTTAGAGAAAATTGTTCTCTGCGTACATACATATCTTTGAAGAGAAGGAATCTAGCTGTTTAGCGTCCTATCCTTTTTACTTCTGAGAGTTTGTCAAAGAGTTTATTGACAAACTGAATTTTGTTGTCACATGGGTATGTTTGAAAGCCAACAACTGTGCCCAGTGCTCCATTAACTAGTCCTTGGTCCACGTCAAGGTTACGTTTAAGCATTACTCTGCAATTTAAGGATAAGTTTAATATCTTTTCTAAGCCTGCTGTGTTTGAGATTGATTTTTCTAAACTATTTAGTCTTGTTGTGGCTTGGTCACACATGGGTAGTGTCATACCATGTACATCTAGTTTGTCTGTGGCGCTAATTTCCATGATTGGTTGCATTTCTTTACTTAGCATGACTTCATTAAATTTGAAACAGCTTGCAAGAGTTGGCATTAAGGCCATACAATTGACATTTTTGTGGGCTAATTGTTCCATAACATATGTAGCACATGCATTATCGCCATAAAGTGCATTAATGTGCCAGGTTTTCAATATTCCTTCTGCTTCTTTAGAAGGTATACCAACTCTGATACTTTTTAAAATGTTGGCATAAGTGAGATCTGCAGATTGCCGCATGTTTTCTGTTAATTCTCTGTATTGGAAATGTTGCCAAAGGTTGACATTTCCAATGCTGCCAACAGTTTTACGGCAGAGTTTGTGTCCTAATGTTTTAAAAATAGGCTCACCTTTTTCTGGTGTTAATTGAAGCAGATCTCCAAAAACAATAATGTGTTTTCCTGCAAAGAGCTCTTCATAGTCTGTTTTGAGTACTTCTTGTAATCTGAGGTGAATCAAAGCTAACATCAGGTTGGAGACCATGCTCAATTCATCTATTAGTAGCATTTTCATTTTTTTCAATACTCTGCGTAATTCCATTGCAGCTTCTGCAGAAAGTTTGTAATAGTCTAATTTGTTCTGGTGTTCTACTGGTAATAGTAGTAATTGGTGTAATGTAACACCACCTATGTTGTAGGCAGCTAAACCTGTGGGGGCAGTGACAACAGCTGACAGTTTGTTGTTTGTCAATTGTTGAAGGAACTTACTAATGATTTTGATTAGGAATGTTTTGCCAGAACCAGCTTCACCACTGACGTACAGTGGTATAGGTTTATAATTATGGCAGGAACATTCTTTATTTTCATGTTTTACACCATGTGCAATTTGTTTTGTTACTTCTTGAAAAATGCTACTTTGCTCATTGTTTAGTTTTGATTGTAGTATACTTAAGTCTTCCTTATCTTCATACTGACACATGGTGTTTTCTACTTCTATCATAGCTAATTCTGCCTCATTTATTATTAGTGGTTCTCCCAGTGGTTCCTGGCTTCCTGTTACAGAAGGTTGACTACTGTCAGGAGTGTCCTTATCTAGTTGGGCTTGGAGTTCTTCTTCGCGTTGCTGTTCATTGTGCAACATTGTTTTGTACTGTGTAAAGTTTACATCAGTCATAGTGCTTTCATTTGCTTTGAAAGCATCCTCATATGAGTCATAGTTATCTAGTAATTGTTCTTCTTTTCTCCATGGTTTGAAGAGTTGTAGCAGGGACATGTGATATACTTCTTTATGTTGAGGAGTCTTTAATGACAATTTGATATGATTAATTAAATTTGGTTTAGTGAGTTTAACTAAGCTGCCTTCACAGTTTGTTCCTCTATATTTACCTTTTTTTCATCAGGTTTCATATTATTTTTGTATGTGTAGTTTTGGGCTATGTGGTATAGACACATGTTTTCCAAAATATTACTTCTGTTTGGGTAGTATGTGTCCAATAAATTGTTTTTTAAAATGTCTTGGCTGTTGGGATCATGTTTGGCTATTGTTTCTATATCTTCATATGATTTTAGAACTCTTTTTCTAGATTTAGCTGGACCAAGACTTAGCCATACTATATTTTCAGATTTACCATACAATGCAGTACCAGTTAAACGATCAGCTGCTTCATATGATCCACATTCTCTATGGGTGAGCATTTTTATGCCCAAGCTGTATAATTTCTGAGATACTGTTTTATCTGATGACAGGTCATTCCAGAGGTCTTGGAGCTCTGTCTTTTCTGCTTTAGTTAAGTATGCTGTGACATATCGTGCAACTGCAGTAGAATTGTCTGCAATGTACTGCACATCTATGTTTGCATTCCATAAGTGGGCAATGATTGCATTATAATTATTGATATATTTTTCTTCTTCTTTTCATTTTATGTAATATGTATTTTTAGGTGACTTACCTTTAACACTATGGGGGTCATTACGACCCAGGCGGTAATTACACCAACTTTACCACCATGGTGTAAACTATGCTTACACCATGGTGGATGGCGGATTTACTGCCCCATTCCAAGGTGAGTGGGGCGGTAAATCCCCATTTCCCATTTTCCCTTCCCCATTCCCATTTTTGCCCCATAGGGCATAATGGGAGTGGGGAAGGCGCTAATTACGCCACCGTGAATTATGGTGGCGTAATTAGCATCATGGCGGGTTAGCGCCATGGATTTTAACGGCTGCTAAAAGCAGCCGTTAAAATCGGAATCAGGCGTTAAGGGTTAACAACGGCGTTAACCCTTAACGCCTGAGTTGTAATGAGGCCCTATGTCTAACTGAACACGTGGGCCTCATTCCGAGTACGGCGCTAACCAATGGCGCTATTAACGCCTTGGTTGACGCCGTACCCGGACCGGCAGCGCCTTGGTGGTTGGCGGAATTACCGCCCCATTCCAAGGTTGGCGGGGCGGTAATTCCCCAATCCCCATTTACCCTTCCCCATTCCCATTCTTGCCCCATAGGGCATAATGGGAGTGGGGAAGGCGTCAATTACGCCACCGTAAATTACGGTGGCGTAATTAACATCAAGGTCCCTTAGCGCCATGGTATTTAACGCCTGCTAAAAGCAGGTGTTAAAAGCACCATGGCGCTAAGGGAACTCGGAGTATGGCGGTAAGGGATTACCGCCACCGCTCTCGTTAGCGGTGGCCGCTATCCCTTACCGCCATACTCGGAATGAGGCCCAAGATGTTGTTCACTTGACCTGCATTTGTAACTGGTCTAGTGAAACCAAATCGGAATTTGGTGTAGTATTTCCCTTTGTTTTTGTATTTGCGACTACAATATTTTCCACATATGTGTCTTTGAAATTGTGAAATTTGTGCATGAAGATCACTATTTGTGGCTTCTGATGGAATTTCACAAGTGACATATTTTTCAATAAACTGTAAAACAGTGGAATCACTGTCTTGACCAAATTTAGGAGCATCTTTAATCCATAAAAGCATGTGGATATGTGGTGCTCCTCTGGCTTGGTATTCTTTTCTCCAAAACTGTTGCACTTCTCCAAGGGGAGGAACAGTTTTATTACAAATAAAATGTAGCATAGCAATGAAGCGATGGTGAAAATATCTTGAAACATTAACAGGATCCAAAGAACAAAGTTCTCCAGGTGTTAGTATATCTATGTTTGTTTTGGTTGTATTTGATATGCATAGGAAATCATGTAAATCTTCCCATGCATATTCTGTACAACTTAATGTAACAAACCAAGTGGGTGGGCCAAGGTTTCTGATCATACAACGTACATCTCCATGACGTCGAAACCAGTACTCTTTAGTACCACGCATATTTGCTAATAGATTTGTAATATTTGATTGTAAAACCTCATCCTTTTGTTGCACTTTTTCTAATAATTGTGTAGCTGTCTTATTTTGAAAGTGTGATCTTGATTTTAATATGTGTGCAACTCCGTAACATAAAGTTGCTAGTTTACTTTCAAAGAGTAGGTGGAATATGTATTCCACATTTTGTCTATATCTGGGATCTTCAGAATACATCCGTAATGAGCGGTATTCTGAAGCTGATATTTGAATAGGTCTATCATCATACCTTCCTCCTTTGCCAGTAGGAAAGAGTAGAGGAAAAGCATGTGCTTCTATACTTTTTTCCAATATGCTGATTGGCGATCCTTTTGTTTGACGCATTTGGTAAGTTTCCAGTGTATCTTCTACGGTGTCATTACAGTGCAAAGGATGAATTGTATAATGGTCTAAAGTATTTGATATTGTAGCAGGATCTAATAGCTCAAATTGACCAGCTTCTTGTGTTTCCTGAATTATTTCAGTTGTATCTTTCACGTTTTCTTCAATATTAATTTCTTTGTAATATTCATTATTCGCTTTAAGATATTGGAAGGCTTGTCTAACTTTATATAAGTCTACGAACTGTTGCCATATTTTTTTGTCTTTTGTAGGTACTCTATTTACTAAGATAATTAAAGATTGCTGAATTGGACATTGCACTCCTAGAGTATGCACATTTTCTTTTAGATCTAATGGTAAATAAACTACTTTTCCACGAATGCCTTTTACCAATTCAGAAGGAGGTAATTTTGCTGTTTTTGGTTGAAGGTGCATTATTGCTTGAAATGGGTGTACTGTTTGAATTATGATGCTCTCATATAAATTAAGTTATTGTAGGGGTTTTGGTACTGGGTATAATTCCAAATTATTTGTGATAGCACGTGAAGGAGTTTGGTTGTTGTCAAGTTTTGTAGTGCAGTAACTGCAAAGTATTAAGGGCTCCGTTATTTCATATTTGTTTTCTGCTACAAGGTAGAGAGCTAATTCAAACCATTTAGAATCTTTATTGTCTTCTATTTTGTATGATAGGTCTACAGTTTTTGTGTTACTTTTATAAAAGTTCTACGGCAACATACACATACATGGTTTGGTACTTCAGCTGATGTACTTTTAAATTTTAGTATTTCTTTTTTGTATGTGTTTAGCAAAAAGTTGCCATGTGTAGAATTGTTGCTTAATTGGTTTAAAGCTATTTTGATTCTGTAAATGGCTTTCATTTCCAAAATATTTTTTCTGGATATAGTGAATTTCTTCAAGTAGGTCTTTTGCTGTACCATGTAGAAGGATGTTATTTAACTTTGCTATTGCTAAAGCAGGGCGTTTCGCATAGTACAGTTTATAGACTAGATTTCTTATAGTTGAATGATGTGTTAATATCCTTTTGATATCATGGAAAGTGGTTTTACAAGTAGGTCCTGTAATGCAGGCCAATGAATGTCCTTGTAGTGCTGTGTACTTGCGCACTGGACAGGTATCCAAATTTTGCAGTAATTTAATTTTGATTTTGTCTTTGCTTTTTACATATTTATTGAGGAATTGGCGTAAAGATTTGAAACATTGTTTGGGAATGTTACACATTGACGTGCATGGCCATTTGTACTCTAGACGTTCTGATTCAGTTGAATGGAGGGGTAACTCTATTTTTGTAAGGAGTACTTCCTGTTCCATTATGGTATTATTTACTTTTTCATAACCTCGACCACTGCTATGTATGGTAATTATATTTGTTTGCTTTTGTTTGTACGCTTCTTCATTAAAATATGGTTCTGTGCTCGTAGTGTGATTCCATTCACCTCCGCAGATACTTAAGAAGTTCTTTCTGTTGACATTTCGCTTATTGAGATGTCTTTTTTGTAATTTAGTTATTAGTTTTGTTAGTGGTTTCATTTTGTTTAACAGTAAAGTAAATAACTTTCTTTTCAGAAGAATTGCACTGTCCATCAACGCTTCTACGATATCCTACGATAGGATTTAAGCATTGAACCTGATTTCTCTCCTGTTTTTATAAGATTTTGAAGGACTTTGTGACGGTACATTTTGGCTAAAATACTTTTCTTAGTATGCTTACTTTGCACTATATTAAAATTTGAAGAAGTAGTTTTATCTGTAGTGACAGCTGATTTTCTGTTAATTGTTTTTTGGTTTGTTTTACATTTTGATAGAGGAGGCAAAGTTTTTGTACTTGAAACTTCTTGTGTTTCACTAAATGACTGTATTAGCTGTTTTCTTTCAACTTTTTTTACAAATTCTGCTAGAGATGGATGCTTATGTTGGACACTTTTATTTTCATTTGCTCTACTTTTGCGTTGCTTTCTACGGACTTGACTTTTGGTAGGCATTCTTTAGGGTCTGTTGAAAAAAATAAAGAAGATATGGGTTGGGGTGTCTGGAATGTATGTGTGCTGTGTGCATGAGTGTTTGAGTAAGATGATGAAGATGTATGTAATGGTGTGTGATTGTGCATTGGGAACTACAACTAGTAGGGATAGGTATTCTTGAATTTATGTGTTACTGAACTGGGGTTCAGATGACAAAAACAAAGTAAGCTAGTGGTGTGGAAAAGTACAAATAGTAAATCTAATGTATACAATTAAAACAGTTGTTTGTTCTATAATATGAAAATTGTAGCGGTTCAGTTGGGTAATTTGTGTGTCCAAAAATAGGAATTTGCGGGCCATTCTGGCTGTAAATCGCTGTTTAAGACATGGAGATCTCTATTTTTATGCACCAAAAAAACTTGTATTAATGTTATAGTATGTTTGATTAATAATACAAGTATTATGGTGATATTCTACTTACTTCTTTTCTTAAATTAACAGGTAACTTCTTAGTTCTTCTTTGTTCTTCGAATTCGGCTGCTTCTTTTCAGTAGACTGGTCTTCACTGCAATTGTAAAAGCTTCAAATTAGTAATTTTGTTTGTATATAGTGCTGTTTTTAATTTAGATATTGATTTTTTTAATTGAAATCCTCAGTGCCTTCTTTAAAACCATTAAACTAATTTATTTACATAAGATACATTGCATCAGTTCAGTACATATGATTTGTTCTTAATAACAAATTGTATTGAATGACTAACTGTAGCAAAAAAAAATATCTTTACTATGTCTTGTGAAATTTATAATATACCAGTGAATACTACTATTTCTGTAAGTAAGCTGGTCTAGGTAATAGCGCCTTAATGTCATGTCTAAATTAAAGTAATTAAGTAAATAAATAAATAAAAACAAAAAAATATGAAATTGTATAAGTATTTTTTTAAAGATTTAAACATAGATTGTGCTTGCATGCAATTTTGTTTGAATATATGTAGTCTATATATTTAATTTAAAAAATGTTAGTTTAACATGATTTGAGTGTGTGTGTATAAAGAAAGTAAATAGTATAAAGGTTTATAAGTGATAGTTGATTTTAGGATATTGAAAAAAATACAGTAAATTCATTTTACAGATTACACAAGCTAAAAGTCTGTTTGAAAATGTGTTCATCGACTGTACAGAAAATATGCATACCTGAAGTTTGTTTTCATGCATATGGATATGCATGGAGCTGCAAGTAGAAATCTTGGAGACTTGTACAGTATTTCTGGTAGATGGTGCTTGCCAATGATATGACACTTGTCCTCAGAGAGATTCACAGTACATTTGCAGTGCTGATCTATGATGATGCAGTTAGATCTAGAGTTCTTGAATGTGATTGGTGCATGGTCATGTGATTTTTTAGCTACATCCAATGAGGGAATGGCAGAGAGAGTGAAGTGGAAATGGTAGAAGGGCTGTTCATGTTACGATATGTCCGCAGACATGGCGGAAGTTCGCGGACATCGGGAGTTACATCCAGGGATTTTTGGGTTCAGAAGTCATGCAAATGAGAATAAGCACTGAAAGGGATTGGTCAGGAAAGTTTAGTGGGTGTGTTGTGCCAGGAGAGAGTTTCTCAGATACTCTTTTTGCTGAGAGAACAAAAGATAGCTATGGCTGTGTGTTTCAGAAAACAGATTGTTTGGATTTTGGGAGATTCGTGGATACATTGGTTGAAGGTGCATGCAGAAAGCTGTGGAGTAGCTGTAGATCCTGGATTCCCACATGTGGAAGTACACTGGCATGGAGTACGTGGAATGAAGTGATTGGACTTGCAACCTCTCTGTGCTACTTTGGAGACAGAGCAACATCCAGACATAATTGTAATTCATTGTGGAGGGAACAGTTTAGGACATGTGACTGGAATTCTTTTGCAATTTGCTATGATAGAAGGACTTGGGAAGGTTATGGACATGTTTCCTAATTCTCAAGTGATATTTTCACGGATTGCGCAGAGACAAATGTGGCTTCGTTCTTCTTCATTTGGTCCACAAATGGAAAAAGCAAGGCGCAATGTTAATGAGGCTGTTTGTGCCTTTCTAAGAGATTTTGGCATGTCCTCTTTTCACAATGAAAATATTATGTTTCGTAGTAAATACATTTTTCGCAGAGATGGAGTCCATCTTACTTATGCTGGCAATCAGATTTTTCTGAGAAATGTACAAAATGCAATGCAACCTTTTTTGGAATTACAACAACCATTTTGAAGTAGGTGTTAAGCATTTATAATTTTTGACTTACAAACACCACCCAAAGGCTCTTTTCAGAGCCACCACTTCTTCCCAGAGAAAATTGCAATGTTTGTGATGGGGTAGCAACCCAATTTTTTAAATGTTCGCGAACTGTCCGCAGACTTCTAAAAAATACAAAAGGCCCTGCTTCATTTATTTTCACTTCTATTTTTTAACTGTGAAAGGCAGCTCTGAAAAGACCCTTTTTTTTGTTGATTTTTGATATTTTGTATTTTTTTTGTTTTTTTATACACGACACACTAGGAGAGGAGGGGAAAGGAAGGTAAAGGGGGGGACACCAACCACAGGGACAAGAAAGGGCAAGCTGAGAGAGGAAGATGTAGAGTGGGTTTTATTTGAGTATTGAGCAGATCTTTTCGTGCTCTGAGACGATAGTCTCAAAAGCACTACTAAGTCGCTCCCCCCTGCAGAGTACTGTGTCACAGTAAATACATACAACTGTGACCCTCGAAAGGTAAGGGTCATCAGCATTCTGTATGGCCTATGAGGCAGCTTGAGGAAGACGCTGTCCCATAGAGGTGGTCCTTATGGTGACAGGATCAGAAACAGAGGATGAAGTAGAGGAAATCAACCTGCTATGTTCTTCGCAAGGTACAACCCTGTGAATAGCCCCAGAGTGAAATGACCTTAGGTGTCGCTTCATAGTAGTGGTCCCAAAGCTGTACTTACCGTGCTTCCCACGACTGAGTATCATTTTGCACTCATTGCAGGTAACACGGTTCGCACGAGCCTTAGGAACATTACCATGAATGGTAAATAACCGCTACACCCAAGACTCACGCCTAGTGCGGGTAGTAGGGTTTTCCTCTACCTCATTCTCATCATCCTCTTCTTCCTCCTCTGCATCCTCACTCCTGTTCCCCTCTTCAGGCCCTTGGGTTGGTGGTGGTGGTGGAGGGGGTGGGGGTGGTGCTGAAGCAGGTGCAGCACCAGGTGGCAGTTCTGCAGCCAGGGATGCCATCTCGATGGTGTAATCAGCAAGTTGCTGGAGAAATAGCTGTGCTCTGAAGAATAGCCAGAAACACAATGAGAATAAGCTCTAGGGCGTGGTCTTTTTTAGAGGTGCTTGTGCGCGGTTCGCGGACATGCACGCTGTCCGCGGACAGATCGAACACAAAAAAAAGTTTGAAAAGTTTCAAAAGGTATGTAGAAACTCAGGATTACTATGTGGGACTTGTGCCATGGTGAGATTTTATTAAAAAATATTATGGATTAATTGAAAATGTACTTTTAATTTGTTCGGGGACCCGAACAGTGTCCTCATTCAGAACACGCGATCAGCGTGGGCGCGGTCATATGTTCCGTTCGCGAACAAGTCCGCGAAGGAAGCGCATGTCCACAGGACACCAAATGCACGGAGATTGGCTATCTCATGCGCGTTGATGTTCTACGGACACTGTTCAAGTCCTGAACTAATTGAAATTGTGTCACACGTGAAACGAACATTTCAGGACACTGCGTGTGTTCTTAGAACAGTTTAAATTTGCTAGCGAACAGTAAGGACAGATATACTGTTCTTCAGGACATGTTCAATTTCGTTTATCTACAAACAATTCAGGACACCGCGTGTGTTCTTAGAACAGTTTGAACTTGCTAGCGAACACTACGGACAGATATAGTGTTCTTTAGGACACTTTCATTTTTTTTTTTTTACGAACATTTCAGGACACCGCGTGTGTTCTTAGAATAGTTTAATCTTGCTAGCGAACAGTACGAACAGGTATAGTGTTCTACAGGACACCTCCATTTTCATTTATTTACGAACATTTCAGGACACCGCGTGTGTTCTTAGAACAGTTTCAACTTGCTAGCGCACACTACGGACAGGTACAGTGTTCTTACGAACATTTTAGAACACCTGCACTGTCCGCGGACACCTACATTGTTTAAAAAAATAAATAAAACGAAATTATTTACAACACAATATAAAAATGAAACTTTATTTACCTGTATATACCCATATTGGTATATGTTCTTGTGTCTTTGTGTTTTGTCTATAGTAATGGAATTATGCAATACATGTGTTTTATTAGCTACGTGTTACATATTTCACAGTACACAAAAATCTATTAAGAAAACAATTATCATTTCAATATTCAACATATTATCATTACACATATTATACCTTCATCTTGTACGCTTCATCTTGTACGCTGCACACAATGTTATGTTTCTGTATGAGTAGCTGAGTATACCAGATAGAACCCCATAATAGAATGCTATTTATATCAATGCATCGTTCAATGCACTAATTAGGGTATGATATTTATTGCAATGATCCTTGACACTTGTTTCGCAACATTATAATAAGAATCCCTTGTACACATATTTCATGAAAAGTACATACACATGTGATGTCATCAGTGATGTCATCAATGACATTTGTGATGTCATCTTTGATGTCCTGGGTGTTAGTCTTAGCAGTGCACAGTGGTGGCGCGAGTTATGGTTGCTTAGCTTACCATAACTGGCAAATTTCAAGGGTTTTTTCGGTTTTACTTGGTACCATAACGTCCCTTTCACAAAGTTTTTTCACTGAATTTCATAGGTTTTTAGTAGCGCAACTTAACCATAACGTCCCTTTAACAAAGTTTTTTCACTGAATTTCATAGATTTTTAGTAGCGCAACTTAACCATAACGTCCCTTTAACAAAGTTTTTTACTGAATTTCATAGGTTTTTAGTAGCGCAATTTAACCATAACGTCCCTTTAACAAAGTTTTTTACTGAATTTCATAGGTTTTTAGTAGCACAACTTAACCATAATATCCCTGACTTCATATACATGTAACATAGAACATACTAACCCCCTCGCAGTGATTTTCATGTCCGCGGACTACCGCCATGTCCGCGGACATATCAAAAATCCGAGCGTGGTAAATGTAAATTTAAATAGTGTGCCCCATTTCCCCTTTGAAGTTGGCTGTGGAGCAAAGCGGCGGGGATGCCCCCACGGCTGCAGCGGAAGGGGTGGGTGAGCCCCCACAGGGGCTTACAACGGCGGACGACGGTGTGGAGCCATCCAGGTTGGTGGTTTCCACAGAGGAGGAGGAGGCCGCTACGGAGTCGCACATGGGGCATGGTGGGGGCATCCCTGCTGGTGCAAGTGGTGCAGTCCAGGGGCAGGGGCAGGAGGCAGCACAGGTCACTGTGGAGGGGCCTGTGCATGTCACTGTCCCTGACACTGTAACTGCACCACCATGCACCAGCAGGGATGCCCCATCCCAGGCCCGTCCGCAGGTAAGGCGGATGTCCATGTCATCTGACTCCCCTCCACCTGCAGATGAGGGGACCCCTGGCCGTATGGAGAAGGTCCTGATTGGTGTCGCGTTGCGCACGGGTGTCATTCATGATGACGTGTGTGCTTCCCGGGGGGAGCATGCACGTCATCAAAAAGAGCACCGTGCCAACGTGGCCCAGTTGGGAGCGGCCGTGGTCGGGGGTTTTGTACATGTGTCGGCCACTCTGGCGACCCTCTCCTCCTCTGTGGAGGCTATGCGCCAGTCGTTCTCCATGCCGTCTTCCGGCCCAGATGCCACCAGGGCCCCCTGTGGACCTGCCCCGACCAACGCAGCCAACTCGGTGGGGATCCCATCCCTGCCACAGTCGGGAGTCGGAGGTCCAGCAGGGGTGGACACACCAGCAACTGGACCCCAGCAGATGGAGGATGTGACGGCATCATTGGGCAGGGCACGTGCACGACGGCGTCAGTGGATTCCATCAGCCTGGATACCGTTGTGCTGGCAGAAGCAGTTGCGTCGGAGGCAGCGGCAGGCTTGACGTGGGAGGCATCATGGCTCGGGGCCATCAATATCAGGGGGGCAGGCATCGGCCCGAGGGCCGGAGAAGTCTGGAATGGGAGTGTCTTCTGTGTGGGAGCATTTGCGCCAGCAGATAGGTGCGGAGCAGCGGCGGGCGTAGGAGGAACGGCTCACAATGGTCAGGGCGGAGAACTCCATGCGGAGGGCACTGAGGCGGGCTGAGTGCCTCGAGGGTATTCGCAGGGAGTTGGAGCTGGACACCGCATTAAACCTGCGAGACCTCGGGGCCAGGGAACATGCCCGCCTCCAAGCCATTGAACAGGAGTTCGATGATGCCCTGGCCCATGACATCAACCAGTGAGCCGTCGGACTAGCCCGCCGCCTTTGTATATAGTTATTTAGGGGGATAAGTTTCATTTCTTTATTATTATGATTTGGAGTCCACGGACTTTGCTCCACTTTTTGTATATAGTTGTGTTTTAGATAGGGTTCTTGGTAGGTTCCATTTGCTTTTGGGATAATGGACCCTGCAGACTTTCGTTTTCAATTATCAGGACATGTATATACTTTCATTTAGTCATATTCACATGGAGTAATGTTTTTTTATGCTTTCCATCTTTGGATTTCGTTCTATGGACTTTGGGGATGCACCACTTATATTTTTTCATGTTTTGGATTTCTTTTCTTGCTTGGATTTGACTTTCTTTTTCTTATTTCAAATATTATTTCTTCATTTGCATGCGTGCTTTTCATTTTGACATTTGTTATACTTTTTAATACATTTCTTTATTCAACATTATTGGTGTGGTGTACAGTGATGATTTTGGTGCATGTCTCCATGAGCATTGGCACAGTCATGTGTTGCAACTGTGTGGCTCTGTAGCACATTTGCTGATGGGCATGCTGGTTCTTTTCACCCTATCATGGAATGGGTGATTTAGTAGGGAGTGGGTGCAGTGGTTCGTTGGGTGTTTGCACTGGGGGGTGGAGGGGTGGGATTTGGGTTGGCATTAGGGCCATGGGTCTGTATAGTCATGGCGTGGTGTTTGGGGGACATGTGTGGGGGCCTGCTGGCAGGTGCCCCACACTGCTGGGGGGTGGGGGTGCAAGGGGACATGAGTGGGACATGAGTGGGGGCCTGCTGGCAGGTGCCCCACACTGCTGGGGGGTGGGGATGCAAGGGGACATGAGCGGGACATGAGTGGAGGCCTGCTGGCAGGTGCCCCACACTGCTGGGGGGTGGGGGTGCAAGGGGACATGAGTGGGACATGTGTGGGGGCCTGCTGGCAGGTGCCCCACACTGCTGGGGGGTGGGGGTGCAAGGGGACATGAGTGGGACATATGTGGGGGCCTGCTGGCAGATGCCCCACACTGCTGGGGGGTGGGGGTGCAAGGGGACATGAGTGGCACATGAGTGGGGGCCTGCTGGCAGGTGGCCCACACTGCTGGGGGTGGGGGTGCAATGGGACATGAGTGGGACATGAGTGGGGGCCTGCTGGCAGGTGCCCCACACTGCTGGGGGGTGGGGGTGCAAGGGGACGTGAGTTGGTGATCAGTAGTGCAAGGAGACATGTGCCTTTGCTGGGGGGCATGCCCATGTGGTGTGGGCTACCTGCAGGGGCCTTGGAGGGTGTACAGGGAACACCTGGGAGTACCCACACTGCCAAATCACGTGTAGGACTCCCCGGCACCCCCGAAATACACCAAGCCTACTGAAATTGCTTGTGAAACTTCCCGTGCACACCTGAAATACACGTACCCTGCTGAAATCGCGTGTGAAACTTCCCACACACCCCTGAAATACACGTACCCTGCAGAAATCGCGTGTGAAACTTCCCGCGCACCCCTGAAATACACGTACCCTGCTGAAATAGCGTGTGAAACTTCCCGTGCACCCCTGAAATACATGTACCAGGTGAAATCGCGTGTGAAACTTCCCGTGCACCCCTGAAATACACGTACCCTGCTGAAATCACGTGTGAAACTTTCCACGCACCCCTGTAATACACGTACCCCGCTCGCACAGGGCCAATCGCGTGTGATACTTCCCGCGAACCCCAGTAATACATGTACCCTGCTGAAATCGCATGTGAAACTTCCCGTGCACCCCTGAAATACACGTACCCTGCTGAAATCACGTGTGAAACTTTCCGCGCACCCCTGTAATACACGTACCCCGCTCGCACAGGGCCAATCGCGTGTGAAACTTCCCGCGAACCCCAGTAATACATGTACCCTGCTGAAATCGCGTGTGAAACTTCCCGCGCACCTCTGAAATACACATACCCTGCTGGAATCGTGTGTGAAACTTCCCACGCACCCCTGAAATACACGTACCCTGCTGAAATCGCGTGTGAAACTTCCTGCGCACCCCTGTAATACACGTACCCCACTCGCACAGGGCCAATCGCGTGTGAAACTTCCTGCAAACCCCAGTAATACACGTACCCCGCTTGCTGTGCTGGTACAGGGTTAGCGCAGCCCTTTGCGCTGGATTGGGGATTTTGATGGCTTTTCCCTGCGCAAGGGGCGTTCTTGGGGGCGTAACTGGCGCTGCTGCAGGGTCGCTGCACGACTGTGCACCACGGCTGGTTTTGGTAGCTGAAATCCATGAATACGCTGTGCGCGAAAATGGATTTTAGCGAACGCGGCTGGCGCAGAGATTTGTTCGCGCACACTGTGCACCAGCCGCGTGAGCCACTTTTGCGCTAAATTCTATGAATTACCCCCTAAGTTGTTCAGATAGCAAACCTTTGTTGGTTCCATTGTAAATGTGCTCAGTGGTGAGCATTTGTTGTTCGAGGTCTGTGGCTAGGTTACAGACCTGGTATTATGTTGGCAGACTGCTTGTGTCAATTTGTTGATGAGTTAATGTTGGCCTTTTGGTTGGGTATCAATTTCGGTGATCTACCTCACCGATATTGTGGTTTGTGCCCAGCAGTATGTTTTGTTGAGGCTCATTGTGTCTCAATAGGTTTATGCTTTAGGCAGATAGAGGGTTTAACCCTGTGGTTTCTTCAGCAAGCTTTGATGTTGGTGAAGGTTGATACAGGGTTAATGGGGTGATGCAGGTGGTTAGGATTGTTTATATGATTGTGGGCTGGTCCCCTGTAGATGAGTTCCATAATTGGCAATTATGGTTCTGGTGAGTGTTTTTTGTAGTGTTTTAGCTACTCATAGCTATATTATGGAATTGGTAGGGAATAGCATTTTGCTTTCTGTAGTTTGCAGGATGGGTTTTGGAAGAATAGTTGTTATTTATGTGTTCATTTACTTCTTCCCCTGCTTTTCTCCTTTATTCTATTGTTATGAAAGGGGGGAGATGTGTTATGTTTAACCTATCCTGGGTCTGTGGCCATTCTCTATGTATGTGTGAGTTTGAGTCTGGAATGTTTGATGTAGTGTATTCCGTTTCGAATGTGATGGTACGAGTGCCAAGGTTCTCCCTCTGTCAGTTGGAAAATGAACTGGGAAGAGGGGGACCGGTGGATGCTTCCTTCCCTCATGTACTTGTCCTGCCTGTAACTTTATTACCTGTAACTTGTACCACGAACCCAAGTCTCCTAACCAAACTTGGACTCCTGGCTCATCATTTCAACACCTCAACTTGCGTTTTAACATTCAGCTTTGTGTGTTGGTTCTGATCACACCGACACACGCAGTAGATATGGGGAACTATTCCGGAAGTTTCTTAAATAATTGAGTGAAGGACAAAGAAGACACTGTTTTCCAATTGTGGTCATGAAAGTGTCATTTTAATTTAGGATCATTGCCATTTGAGTACTGGATCACTGCATATAATGTTTAAGAAAAAAATATATAAATTGTGGTGCAAGGATGTGTTTTGTGTAATTATTAACCTGTCATAATCTTTGGGCAAAAGTTGATTACCGAGGTCAAGTGTATGATTATTTTATGCATTATTATATGCATCATGACATGTGGGTCAATGCCACTGTGAGAGATACAGGAACAGTTGGTCATTGTGTGAAGCTTTAAAACGAAAAAATAATGGCCATTTTGGGAAGCTTTAAAAAGATGATAATGCTCTCTAGCCTACTGTGCCATGAGAGTTGTGTGGAGTGGGAAGAACGGTTTTAACAGTGATATGGAATTAAATTGTTTCTGTATGTGGTTGCTGGGCCGTTGTCATGTGACAGTTGAGTTCAATGTTGTGGCCTACCATCTTTCGATTATATAATATGTGATATATGCCTAGCTGTCCCATGATTTTGTTGAGCTCTAGGGATGCTTTTGGTTTTACAGAATGGAAAATATTTTTCTTTTCGAGGGTGTTTCAAATTAGAAAAACGAAAGAGAATATTGCACCTGTATGTTGAAGTACCAGGTGTTCAGGTTTATTTAAATAAGTACTGTCTGTCTCACACATGGGAAATGTGAACAGCAACAGTGTGATTCAGGAATGCTTTTGCACTGCCTGCCTCATGGAAGTGAATTGGACACATATAGAAAAAGAGAAACTAATTAGTAAGAGAAAGAGAAACTGCCTGCCTCACCTGAGGTATACACGAGCAGCAATAGATATTGCCCTAAAATAAGCTGTAGAGATTTCCCTTTTGAGGTAGTGAGTTGGGCACATTAAAGGGAAGTAAGAAATTAAGGATCATCTTGTTTTGATGAATCCTGGATATATTTATTTTCCGCCAAATGTATTTTAGTTCGGTTGCAGATTTGCTGTTAATTGTTGATTGGTTAGAATGTTTCATATTTCGAAGTTTCATAGTAAAATTGTGTTACATATGCTGCCAGGCGGACCCTTAAATGTTGAATTTGTATAGAATGTTGCCTTTGTGCTGTGCTTAGGGTGAGAGTGTAGTGGTATTCATTGGTATGTTATTGAAAAATTGTTGCACAGTGCAGTGTTAGTGCAGTGTGATGAGGATACAATGCAATGTTGTGTTAATTGTGAGTTTCTATGCTGGATAGGAATTGCTGATTTGGGTGTTGAGTGGAGTTGATTGTGTAATTGCAGTGTTTGCGTGTGAGGGTGGAAGTTGGCAGATTACGTACCCCTTCTGTGTTTGCTGTTCTAGGTATGGGCAGCACCACCCTTCCTGAATGTCAGTAGTGATGTACCATGGTCCGTTTGGTTGGGCAATCCGTGTTTCTCTCTGCTGTCATGGGGTCCCCACCTCCCCGGTGTCTAGGTTATTTCCTGAGTGTTTCCTTGACGATGGTTTGTGCCAAGGTGTGGCAGACCTTGTTTCTGGGGGTGGCAGCCCAGGATGGAATGTGTTTGGTTGTAGTGGTGGTATGCTAAGTATGAATGCTATGCTTTGTATGCTGTGATGGTCGTCTTAGTGTGCATGTTGCTTTTGGTCCTGTTCTCTCCTGTTGACCATTGATGCATGCTGGTATAATGTTGGTGAAAGTTATGATAGACAGCTCAGGAAAATGTTGATGAGTGTTGTGTGCATGCGTGCTTTTCATTTTGACATTTGTTATACTTTTTAATACATTTCTTTATTCAACATTATTGGTGTGGTGTACAGTGATGATTTTGGTGCATGTCTCCATGAGCATTGGCACAGTCATGTGTTGCAACTGTGTGGCTCTGTAGCACATTTGCTGATGGGCATGCTGGTTCTTTTCACCCTATCATGGAATGGGTGATTTAGTAGGGAGTGGGTGCAGTGGTTCGTTGGGTGTTTGCACTGGGGGGTGGAGGGGTGGGATTTGGGTTGGCATTAGGGCCATGGGTCTGTATAGTCATGGCGTGGTGTTTGGGGGACATGTGTGGGGGCCTGCTGGCAGGTGCCCCACACTGCTGGGGGGTGGGGGTGCAAGGGGACATGAGTGGGACATGAGTGGGGGCCTGCTGGCAGGTGCCCCACACTGCTGGGGGGTGGGGGTGCAAGGGGACATGAGTGGGACATGTGTGGGGGCCTGCTGGCAGGTGCCCCACACTGCTGGGGGGTGGGGGTGCAAGGGGACATGAGTGGGACATATGTGGGGGCCTGCTGGCAGATGCCCCACACTGCTGGGGGGTGGGGGTGCAAGGGGACATGAGTGGCACATGAGTGGGGGCCTGCTGGCAGGTGGCCCACACTGCTGGGGGGTGGGGGTGCAATGGGACATGAGTGGGACATGAGTGGGGGCCTGCTGGCAGGTGCCCCACACTGCTGGGGGGTGGGGGTGCAAGGGGACGTGAGTTGCTGATCAGTAGTGCAAGGAGACATGTGCCTTTGCTGGGGGACATGCCCATGTGGTGTGGGCTACCTGCAGGGGCCTTGGAGGGTGTACAGGGAACACCTGGGAGTACCCACACTGCCAAATCACGTGTAGGACTCCCCGGCACCCCCGAAATACACCAAGCCTGCTGAAATTGCTTGTGAAACTTCCCGTGCACACCTGAAATACAGGTACCCTGCTGAAATCGCGTGTGAAACTTCCCACACACCCCTGAAATACACGTACCCTGCAGAAATCGCGTGTGAAACTTCCCGCGCACCCCTGAAATACACGTACCCTGCTGAAATAGCGTGTGAAACTTCCCGTGCACCCCTGAAATACATGTACCAGGTGAAATCGCGTGTGAAACTTCCCGTGCACCCCTGAAATACACGTACCCTGCTGAAATCACGTGTGAAACTTTCCACGCACCCCTGTAATACACGTACCCCGCTCGCACAGGGCCAATCGCGTGTGATACTTCCCGCGAACCCCAGTAATACATGTACCCTGCTGAAATCGCATGTGAAACTTCCCGTGCACCCCTGAAATACACGTACCCTGCTGAAATCACGTGTGAAACTTTCCGCGCACCCCTGTAATACACGTACCCCGCTCGCACAGGGCCAATCACGTGTGAAACTTCCCGCGAACCCCAGTAATACATGTACCCTGCTGAAATCGCGTGTGAAACTTCCCGCGCACCTCTGAAATACACATACCCTGCTGGAATCGTGTGTGAAACTTCCCACGCACCCCTGAAATACACGTACCCTGCTGAAATCGCGTGTGAAACTTCCTGCGCACCCCTGTAATACACGTACCCCGCTCGCACAGGGCCAATCGCGTGTGAAACTTCCTGCAAACCCCAGTAAAACACGTACCCCACTTGCTGTGCTGGTACAGGGTTAGCGCAGCCCTTTGCGCTGGATTGGGGATTTTGATGGCTTTTCCCTGCGCAAGGGGCGTTCTTGGGGGCGTAACTGGCGCTGCTGCAGGGTCGCTGCACGACTGTGCACCACGGCTGGTTTTGGTAGCTGAAATCCATGAATACGCTGTGCGCGAAAATGGATTTTAGCGAACGCGGCTGGCGCAGAGGTTTGTTCGCGCACACTGTGCACCAGCCGCGTGAGCCACTTGTGCGCTAAATTCTATGAATTACCCCCTAAGTTGTTCAGATAGCAAACCTTTGTTGGTTCCATTGTAAATGTGCTCAGTGGTGAGCATTTGTTGTTCGAGGTCTGTGGCTAGGTTACAGACCTGGTATTATGTTGGCAGACTGCTTGTGTCAATTTGTTGATGAGTTAATGTTGGCCTTTTGGTTGGGTATCAATTTCGGTGATCTACCTCACCGATATTGTGGTTTGTGCCCAGCAGTATGTTTTGTTGAGGCTCATTGTGTCTCAATAGGTTTATGCTTTAGGCAGATAGAGGGTTTAACCCTGTGGTTTCTTCAGCAAGCTTTGATGTTGGTGAAGGTTGATACAG
The DNA here is from genome assembly GCF_040938575.1 of Ambystoma mexicanum. NCBI lineage: Eukaryota > Metazoa > Chordata > Amphibia > Caudata > Ambystomatidae > Ambystoma > Ambystoma mexicanum. The sequence continues at coordinate 526,445,674 of NC_090926.1, forward strand.
GGTTAATGGGGTGATGCAGGTGGTTAGGATTGTTTATATGATTGTGGGCTGGTCCCCTGTAGATGAGTTCCATAATTGGCAATTATGGTTCTGGTGAGTGTTTTTTGTAGTGTTTTAGCTACTCATAGCTATATTATGGAATTGCTAGGGAATAGCATTTTGCTTTCTGTAGTTTGCAGGATGGGTTTTGGAAGAATAGTTGTTATTTATGTGTTCATTTACTTCTTCCCCTGCTTTTCTCCTTTATTCTATTGTTATGAAAGGGGGGAGATGTGTTATGTTTAACCTATCCTGGGTCTGTGGCCATTCTCTATGTATGTGTGAGTTTGAGTCTGGAATGTTTGATGTAGTGTATTCCGTTTCGAATGTGATGGTACGAGTTCCAAGGTTCTCCCTCTGTCAGTTGGAAAATGAACTGGGAAGAGGGGGACCGGTGGATGCTTCCTTCCCTCATGTACTTGTCCTGCCTGTAACTTTATTACCTGTAACTTGTACCACGAACCCAAGTCTCCTAACCAAACTTGGACTCCTGGCTCATCATTTCAACACCTCAACTTGCGTTTTAACATTCAGCTTTGTGTGTTGGTTCTGATCACACCGACACACGCAGTAGATAAGGGGAACTATTCCGGAAGTTTCTTAAATAATTGAGAGAAGGACAAAGAAGACACTGTTTTCCAATTGTGGTCATGAAAGTGTCATTTTAATTTAGGATCATTGCCATTTGAGTACTGGATCACTGCATATAATGTTTAAGAAAAAAATATATAAATTGTGGTGCAAGGATGTGTTTTGTGTAATTATTAACCTGTCATAATCTTTGGGCAAAAGTTGATTACCGAGGTCAAGTGTATGATTATTTTATGCATTATTATATGCATCATGACATGTGGGTCAATGCCACTGTGAGAGATACAGGAACAGTTGGTCATTGTGTGAAGCTTTAAAACGAAAAAATAATGGCCATTTTGGGAAGCTTTAAAAAGATGATAATGCTCTCTAGCCTACTGTGCCATGAGAGTTGTGTGGAGTGGGAAGAACGGTTTTAACAGTGATATGGAATTAAATTGTTTCTGTATGTGGTTGCTGGGCCGTTGTCATGTGACAGTTGAGTTCAATGTTGTGGCCTACCATCTTTCGATTATATAATATGTGATATATGCCTAGCTGTCCCATGATTTTGTTGAGCTCTAGGGATGCTTTTGGTATTACAGAATGGAAAATATTTTTCTTTTCGAGGGTGTTTCAAATTAGAAAAACGAAAGAGAATATTGCACCTGTATGTTGAAGTACCAGGTGTTCAGGTTTATTTAAATAAGTACTGTCTGTCTCACACATGGGAAATGTGAACAGCAACAGTGGGATTCAGGAATGCTTTTGCACTGCCTGCCTCATGGAAGTGAATTGGACACATATAGAAAAAGAGAAACTAATTAGTAAGAGAAAGAGAAACTGCCTGCCTCACCTGAGGTCTACACGAGCAGCAATAGATATTGCCCTAAAATAAGCTGTAGAGATTTCCCTTTTGAGGTAGTGAGTTGGGCACATTAAAGGGAAGTAAGAAATTAAGGATCATCTTGTTTTGATGAATCCTGGATATATTTATTTTCCGCCAAATGTATTTTAGTTCGGTTGCAGATTTGCTGTTAATTGTTGATTGGTTAGAATGTTTCATATTTCGAAGTTTCATAGTAAAATTGTGTTACATATGCTGCCAGGCGGACCCTTAAATGTTGAATTTGTATAAAATGTTGCCTTTGTGCTGTGCTTAGGGTGAGAGTGTAGTGGTATTCATTGGTATGTTATTGAAAAATTATTGCACAGTGCAGTGTTAGTGCAGTGTGATGAGGATACAATGCAATGTTGTGTTAATTGTGAGTTTCTATGCTGGATAGGAATTGCTGATTTGGGTGTTGAGTGGAGTTGATTGTGTAATTGCAGTGTTTATGTGTGAGGGTGGAAGTTGGCAGATTACGTACCCCTTCTGTGTTTGCTGTTCTAGGTATGGGCAGCACCACCCTTACTGAATGTCAGTAGTGATGTACCATGGTCCGTTTGGTTGGGCAATCCGTGTTTCTCTCTGCTGTCATGGGGTCCCCACCTCCCCGGTGTCTAGGTTATTTCCTGAGTGTTTCCTTGACGATGGTTTGTGCCAAGGTGTGGCAGAACTTGTTTCTGGGGGTGGCAGCCCAGGATGGAATGTGTTTGGTTGTAGTGGTGGTATGCTAAGTATGAATGCTATGCTTTGTATAATGTGATGGTCGTCTTAGTGTGCATGTTGCTTTTGGTCCTGTTCTCTCCTGTTGACCATTGATGCATGCTGGTATAATGTTGGTGAAAGTTATGATAGACAGCTCAGGAAAATGTTGGTGAGTGTTGTGTGCGGTGTCAGTTGGGGGCTTGCGCTGGTGATGTGAGGATGACCGGTGGGAATGTACTTATGTAGACATGTACAATAAAGCTGTCCCAGAACTACAACAGAGGCTACCTGGCTGGTCTGTGCGTGAGCCCTACTATGCAGCTTCCTTATTACAATAAAGACATGTGTCTTTGTTGCAGTAAGGAAGCATACCTATTATTAGGAGCTCTGGAGAACTGGGTGCTAAGTTTGATATGTCAGGTAACCCATTCACTCTTTCCACGGGGAAATAAAATAAAATGTCAGAGGGGCCTGAGCCGAAAGGCAGGAAGATATCGATGTAAGGTAAGTATTTGACCTGCATAGATATGGGAATGCTGCATATCCCCTCCTGGGGAAGAGCATATCAATGCGCAATTATCAGCGCCAGTGAAACCAGAACTCAAAAATCTCTTAGATTAAATTGAAAAGTCTTTGAGCACCAAAAATGTGGGTATTCAGAACGAGGAACATGACAACCGTCCATGTTCAGAAGACAAGTTCACTCATCAGAGCCAACAAACCCTGAACATGCCATATGAAAACACTACCAGCACGATTCATGGAATAAATGTGCGCCGAAAATCCCGGCGCAGAGGGGCCAATGCGTGCGCTGCGCCGAAAATCAGCGCAAAGCGCAGGGAAACCAGCGCACGTCGATTCATGGAAGTCCCTGCGCAAGAAAAGCAGAGGACGTGCGCGGAAAAAACGCGCGGCGCAGGCCGGCGCACAGGTCAACCAACGTCGTGCGCCACGGCCACTGCGCCATCACTCCGAGCGCAGCGCACAGCTCTAAAGTAGGCGGAACACAGGGCGGGACACTCGGAATGGGGAATAAAATGGGGCACAACACTCGGAATGGGGAAGAATGTGGGCGGCACGGGGAAAGTTCAGGAGGCAAGTGCGCGGAACGCCCACACGCTCGCATACAACACGTATTCATGGAATAGAATAGGGCAAAAAAGCGCACGCTCAAAGCAGCGCACAGGCACAAACAGGCACAAACACGACCGCCACAAGAAAGCAGGCGGTAGCGTGTCTGCGCCTGCAAGAAATGTGCGCTAAAAGGCGCGCCAACAAATAGCACCTATATACAGACATGACCAATGTACAATACTGTTGCCCTCCTGGACAAATGACGTACAAAGGGGTACCCACAAACACAGACACGCGCAGAGAGAAAAAATAAACGTGTGCGTGCATACCGGGGTGCGCGTTAAGTTCCACACGCGATATGGGCTGGGCGGGTACGTGGATTGCAGGGGTGCGCGGGAAGTTCCACACGCGATATGGCAGGGAACGTGGATTCGAGGGGTGCGCGGGAAGTTGCACACGCGAAATGGCCGGGTACGTGGATTTCAGGGCCGCGCGGGAAGTCCCACACGCGATATGGCAGGGAACGTGGATTCGAGGGGTGCGCGGGAAGTTGCACACGCGAAATGGCCGGGTACGTGGATTGCAGGAGTGCGCGGGAAGTTGCACACGCGAAATGGCCGGGTACGTGTATTGCAGGAGTGCGCGGGAAGTTGCACACGCGAAATGGCCGGGTACGTGGATTGCAGGAGTGCGCGGGAAGTTGCACACGCGAAATGGCCGGGTACGTGGATTGCAGGAGTGCGCGGGAAGTTGCACACGCGAAATGGCCGGGTACGTGGTTTTCAGGGGCGCGCGGGAAGTTCCACACGCGATATGGCCGGGTACGTGGATTTCTGGGGCGCGCGGGAAGTTGCACACGCGATATGGCAGGGAACGTGGATTCGAGGGGTGCGCGGGAAGTTGCACACGCGAAATGGCCGGGTACGTGGATTGCAGGAGTGCGCGGGAAGTTGCACACGCGAAATGGCCGGGTACGTGGTTTTCAGGGGCGCGCGGGAAGTTCCACACGCGATATGGCCGGGTACGTGGATTTCTGGGGCGCGCGGGAAGTTGCACACGCGATATGGCAGGGAACGTGGATTCGAGGGGTGCGCGGGAAGTTGCACACGCGAAATGGCCAGGTACGTGGTTTTCAGGGGCGCGCGGGAAGTTCCACACGCGATACGGCCGGGTACGTGGATTTCTGGGGCGCGCGGGAAGTTCCACACGCGATATGGCAGGGAACGTGGATTCGAGGGGTGCGCGGGAAGTTGCACACGCGAAATGGCCGGGTACGTGGTTTTCAGGGGCGCGCGGGAAGTTCCACACGCGATATGGCCGGGTACGTGGATTTCTGGGGCGCGCGGGAAGTTGCACACGCGATATGGCAGGGAACGTGGATTCGAGGGGTGCGCGGGAAGTTGCACACGCGAAATGGCCGGGTACGTGGTTTTCAGGGGCGCGCGGGAAGTTCCACACGCGATATGGCCGGGTACGTGGATTTCTGGGGCGCGCGGGAAGTTCCACACGCGATATGGCAGGGAACGTGGATTCGAGGGGTGCGCGGGAAGTTGCACACGCGAAATGGCCGGGTACGTGGTTTTCAGGGGCGCGCGGGAAGTTCCACACGCGATATGGCCGGGTACGTGGATTTCTGGGGCGCGCGGGAAGTTCCACACGCGATATGGCAGGGAACGTGGATTCGAGGGGTGCGCGGGAAGTTGCACACGCGAAATGGCCGGGTACGTGGTTTTCAGGGGCGCGCGGGAAGTTCCACACGCGATATGGCCGGGTACGTGGATTTCTGGGGCGCGCGGGAAGTTCCACACGCGATATGGCAGGGAACGTGGATTCGAGGGGTGCGCGGGAAGTTGCACACGCGAAATGGCCGGGTACGTTGTTTTCAGGGGCGCGCGGGAAGTTCCACACGCGATATGGCCGGGTACGTGGATTGCAGGAGTGCGCTGGAAGTTGCACACGCGAAATGGCCGGGTACGTGGATTTCTGGGGCGCGCGGGAAGTTCCACACGCGATATGGCCGGGTACGTGGATTTCTGGGGCGCGCGGGAAGTTGCACACGCGATATGGCAGGGAACGTGGATTCGAGGGGTGCGCGGGAAGTTGCACACGCGAAATGGCCGGGTGCGTGGTTTTCAGGGGCGCGCGGGAAGTTCCACACGCGATATGTCCGGGTACGTGGATTTCTGGGGCGCGCGGGAAGTTCCACACGCGATATGGCAGGGAACGTGGATTCGAGGGGTGCGCGGGAAGTTGCACACGCGAAATGGCCGGGTACGTGGTTTTCAGGGGCGCGCGGGAAGTTCCACACGCGATATGGCCGGGTACGTGGATTTCTGGGGCGCGCGGGAAGTTCCACACGCGATATGGCAGGGAACGTGGATTCGAGGGGTGCGCGGGAAGTTGCACACGCGAAATGGCCGGGTACGTGGTTTTCAGGGGCGCGCGGGAAGTTGCACACGCGAAATGGCCGGGTACGTGGATTTCTGGGGCGCGCGGGAAGTTCCACACGCGAAATGGCCGGGTACGTGGATTGCAGGAGTGCGCGGGAAGTTGCACACGCGAAATGGCCGGGTACGTGGTTTTCAGGGGCGCGCGGGAAGTTCCACACGCGATATGGCCGGGTACGTGGATTTCTGGGGCGCGCGGGAAGTTGCACACGCGATATGGCAGGGAACGTGGATTCGAGGGGTGCGCGGGAAGTTGCACACGCGAAATGGCCGGGTACGTGGTTTTCAGGGGCGCGCGGGAAGTTCCACACGCGATATGGCCGGGTACGTGGATTTCTGGGGCGCGCGGGAAGTTGCACACGCGATATGGCAGGGAACGTGGATTCGAGGGGTGCGCGGGAAGTTGCACACGCGATTTGGCTGTGAGCTCCCAGGCATTACCTGTACACCCTCCACGGCCCCTGCAGGCAGCACACACCACAGGGAACTACCCTGCACACCTGCTCATGTCTCCCACCACCCCCACCCCCAGCACTGTGGGCAACCTGCCAGCAGGCCCCCACCCATGGCCAACCCATGTCTCCCACCACCCCCACCCCCAGCACTGTGGGGAACCTGCCAGCAGGCCCCCACCCATGGCCAACCCATGTCTCCCACCACCCCCACCCCCAGCACTGTGGGCAACCTGCCAGCAGGCCCCCACCCATGGCCAACCCATGTCTCCCACCACCCCCACCCCCAGCACTGTGGGGAACCTGCCAGCAGGCCCCCACCCATGGCCAACCCATGTCTCCCACCACCCCCACCCCCAGCACTGTGGGCAACCTGCCAGCAGGCCCCCACCCATGGCCAACCCATGTCTCCCACCACCCCCAACCCCCCATCCACCTGGGGCACCCTCCACCAGGCCCCCACCCATGTCCCCCTGGCCCCTGGTCCTGACGATACACAATAATGGCAGTAATGACCAGCATACCCAGCACAAACACCCAGGCAAGGATTGCATGCACCCACATAGTGAATGCAATCACATGACACAACCCCAAAGGCAAGTAAGCAAAAGAACACATGTCCGCCACACACACATACACAATGGGTGCAAGTCAATGTCAAAACCCATATCATGGCATGTAAGAAACCAAAGAAAAAATGACACAAGTGTAAGATAATATCAAAATGTATTACAAAATAAAAATAAAGTAAACTCCGACAACTATCTGGTAAAGCAAATAAAAGGTCCATGTCCGGGAACAAAAATGAGAAACCAAAAAACAAAGGATAGAAAAATGAATAGATTATGTCCAAAGTAAACACATGTAGAATGAAATGAAAGATAAACCATTACGACATGGTGTGACCAATATGAAAGTTAAAAAATTTATCTCACAAAAAATAACTATATTTACAGGATTGTTCAAGGGTCCATGAGCCCAACACCACAAATTAAACCTAATACTAACTATTTACAAATATATGTACAAAGAAGTGGCCATTGTCCAAGCGGTCCAAAAAAAAAAAATTAAATAAAGGAAACCTAGCACTAACTAACTAAAAAACTATATACAAAGGCAGCGGGCTAGTCCTGCGGCTCACTTGGTGATGCTGGCCAGGGCATCCTCGAACTCCACGTCAATGTCCTGGAGGCGGGACTCAGTCCTGGCCCCGAGGTCTCGCAGGGACAACCCCATGTGCTCTCCAAATTCCCTGCGAGCCTCCTCGAGGCACTCAGCCCGCCTCAATGCCTGATGCATGGAGATCTCCGCCCTGGCCATGGCGAGCCGCTCCTCTTCCGCCCGCTGCCGCTCCGCACCTATCCGCTGGCCAAACTCCTCCCACACGGAACACACCGCCATGCCAGGGTTGCCCTGCCCTCCGGCCGATGCCTGCCCCTCCGATCTTGATGGCCCTGAGCCATGATGCCTCCCACGTCGAGCCCGCTGCTGCCTGCGACGCCACTGCCTCTGCCAGCACGACGGCATCCAGGCTGATGGTAACCACCGACGCCGTCGTGCACGTGCCCTGCCCGATGATGCCGGCACATCTTCCATCTGCTGGGGTCCACTTGCTGTGTCGTCCACCCCTGCTGGACCTCCGACTCCCAACTGTGGCAGGGATGGGATCCCACCGAGCTGGCTGCATTGGTCGGGGCAGGTCCACAGGGGGCCATGGTGGCATCTGGGCCGGAAGACGGCAAGGAGAACGACTGGTGGATAGCCTGCACAGAGGAGGAGAGGGCCGTCAGATTGGCCAACACATGCAGGAACCCCCCGAACATGGCCGATCCCAATTGGGCCACGTCGGCACGGTGCACTTCGTGATGACGTGCGTGCTCCTCCCGGGAAGCACGCACGGCATCACGAATCACAGCCGTGCGCATCGCGACCCCAATCAGGACCTGCTCCACGCGGCCAGGGGTTCCCACGGCCGCAGGTGGAGGGGAGTCAGTTGACATGGACATCCCCTCTACCTGCGGACGGGCCTGGGACGGGGCATCCCTGCTGGTGCATGGTGGTGCACTCACAGGGTCAGGGACAGCGACATGCACAGGCCCCTCCACGGTGACCTGTGCTGCCTCCTGCCCCTGGCCCTGGACTGCACCACTTGCACCAGCAGGGATGCTCCCACCAGGGCCCATGTGTGCACCAGTGTCGGCCTCCTCCTCCTCTGTGCAAACCACCAACCTGGATGGCTCCTCACCGTCTCCCGCCGTAGCAGGCCCCTGTGGGGGCTCACCCACCCCTTCCGCTGCAGCCGTGGGGGCATCCCCGCCGCCTTGCTCCACAGCGCCGTCTCCGCCCTCTTCTTCACTAGCCGCTGCGTAGAGGGAGACAAAGAACACAAGCATCAGGCTACTGTACAATGGTCCCCTAGACAGGAAGCAATAGCAGATGAGCACCCCTGTCAAAGTACACTTCCATCATGTCCCTCCACAACACATGGGTCAGTCCAGGCAAAACACACACAGTAACAGGCATGGTGCATGCCATGCACATTGCCATGCATGTCCAATTGACTCTTGAAACATTCAATGAAATGTAACTCACATGCATCATGGCTCATGCATATCACATGCACACACTACACCTCAGTCACATCCATCTGGCCACAATCACACCAAACACAGGCAAAACAAGGGTAAGGTGGGTGCGTCACTGAATCTGTGCATTGTCACACACATGAGTCATGCATCCATGGCATGCACAAGTCACAGACATGCAGGTCAGGCACACAGACATGGCTACCATATATGTACCTGGCATCAGCACCCATCCTCACCCCCATCCATGTCCAGGTACAGAGACTGGCATGCTCTCATGTCCCAAATCTGCATAGTGCTCCCCATGCCGCATTTCGACACATGCAACAACCATGTGGGTCACACATCACTGGTCGCACATGCATTACCATGATGTCCCAGCACACATACATGCATACATGGCACATGGCACACATACAGGCAAGTATCATAGAACCAGCACACCGCAACATGCCCTGTCTCACACAGTGATGCTTGGACACTTACCGCTCAACTCCAGACGGGTCTCCCTCTCAAGGATCTGGGCGTGGAGCGCTGGGCGTACGCGTTCCAGGACCCTCTTCTGGATGGAACTCATGTGGCCCCGGCCCCCCTCCACGAGGCGCCGGGCCTTCACAAGGGTCCTGGACCTCAAGTCCTCCCAGCGCTTCTTGATCTTCAAGACGTTGCGGGTTGCCACCCCCTCCGCGTTGATGGCAACCACACAGTCGGCCCAGATCCTCTCCCGTCCTTCCTTGCTGGCGCGGGACGATCCAAAGAGGGCATCATACTGCCCCAGGACATGCTCCACCAGGACACCAACTTCGGTGGCAGTGAAGCTGGTGCCCCTCTGCCCCTCTGGCCTGGGGTTGCCACTGGTGCCAGATGTAGAAGTGCCCGACATGGCAACCCCAGAGGCAGGTGTGGGTGGGCAACTGGGTCCTGGGGCTGGGCTGTGGAGCGATGTAATCCCAGTTGGGAGTCTTCAGTTCCAGCAGGGGTGGACACAGCAACTGGACCCCTGCAGATGGCTGATGTGCAGGCACCAAATGGCAGGGCACGGTGGCAGCAGGCAGGCAGGCAGCAGCAGATAGCACGTGGGAGGCTGCTCAGGGCACTTGGGGGGCAGTAACTCGGCCTTCGGGGCAGGAGCGTGGTGTTCCGTGTGTTTTCGGGTGGCCAGCTTGATACGGAGTGATTTGGCACGTGAAATTCCTGCACGTCAGCGTGAAATCCGAGGAAAGGCCCTTAGCGCGTAAGTGCGTCAGCACGCATACGCGATTCTATTGGACCAGAGTCCCTCAACGCGTAAGCGCGTCTGACGTGATCCGCACGGGCGTTCCCCACTCAGCACGTGAAGACGGAGCACACGTGGAAATCCTGCACGTCAGAGTGTCATCGCGTGTAATTGGCCAAAAGTGCGCGTACACGCCATTGGCCTATGTACGTGTATTTCAGGGGCGCGCGGCCACTTACACAGGCAAGTACGTCAGCGCACCTGTATGCCTGCAGCGTGGGAATTTCCACACGCGATTGGAGTGGGAACCCGATTCCAGGGGTGCGAGGCTCACACGCTGCCTACTACACGCGCAAGGCATTAATTTGCGCACTTCTCAATACACAAGCCAGATGCCAGGATGAACATACCGTTCCTAGCAGCAGTGGCAGTGGGCTACCAAAGGAGGATGAGGAGGAGAGTCAGGGCCAGAATATTCACACCCAGAACCAGCCTATTCGGGATGCCTGATGACCAGGTGTATGGGAGGTACAGGTTTCCAGCACACATCATACTGGACCTGGTCAGTGAGTGGGAGGATGACCTCACATCACCCACCCTGTGCTCCCAAGCACTCAGCCCCCTGCAGAAGGTCCTGAATGTACTGCACTTCTTGGCCACTGGATCCTTTCAGCGGACAAGTGCCATAGTGGGTGGTGTGTCACAGGCCACGCAGTCACGCTGCCTACACCAGGTCTTGAACATCATCACTGCACGGCCTTCAGTCCGCAGGCACATATATCTCCCCAGGACTCATGCAGAAAGGCGGACGTGCATCCTGGAATTCTATGGTGTGGCTCAATTCCCCAAAGTGCTTGGTGCAATTGACTGCACACATGTGGCTCTACGTCCACCCAGGGCAACAGAGCACATCTATAGAAACCGCAAGCACTGGCATTCCATCAACGTCCAAGTTGTATGCAATGCCAAGGGAATCATCACATCAGTATATGCCAACTATCCAGGGTCCACCCACGACAGCTTCATCTACAGAATGTCTACCCTATGCCGGGACCTAGAGGCTGGCCAGCATGGAGATACATGGCTGCTTGGTGAGCATGAATGCCACTCCACATGCATGCATGTCAGATACTGGGTCATGACACCACACCACTAATGATACCCATCACCACCTCCGCAGGGGACAGTGCCTACCCTATCAGCCCCCACATGATGACCCCAATCCGGAACCCCACCACGCCACCCCAGGTAAGGTACAACACAGCCCACATTGCTACACGGGGCATAGTGGAGCGCACATTCGGAGTGCTCAAGTCACGCTTTCGCTCCCTTGACCGTTCTGGCGGGCAGCTGTTATATGCTCCCCGAATAGTGTGCAGGATCATAGTGGCAGCATGTGTCCTGCACAACGTTGCAACACGCCGGGGCCTGCCCGTGGACATGGTGGTGCCCCCACATCCACAACCACATGCACGCCCGCTGCGCATGGGAGGGGAAAGGGCACGGGGGGAGGCAGCCCGTACGCAACTGGTGGCCAACTTCTTCACCTAGGAATCACAGTGCTGGCTAGTGCACACTGCTCTGGCACATACCATCTGACAATCAATGATGACTCTACCTGACAATGTCTGAAAATTACTTGACAATGAACTGTCAGATACACATCAGCCTGAGATTGTTAACATGGAAGTGTCAATATGTGTGCACCCCTAGCTACACATACACCAGCTATGCATCACAACGCAAAGACACAACTCCATCAATCTAAAATGCATTGCCACAGGCGATTCACTACATGACAACATTGCCATGTCACCCACTCCCTTCACAGTCCCGCCACTGAGGACACCATGTCATGGTATGTGACAGCAAACAAACTGGCCATCACAACATGACACCAGTGTCACAAATAGCAGTGCCCCAAATGGAACATAGCCGCACTTGAGCAGCTAACCGCCCTGGAGCCACTACTACACACCTGTGTAAGAGTAATTTCTATCAAATTACACACCAACCCACCCTGAAGCCCACCCAAACAAGACACATTGCATGTAATCAATGGTAGTCTCATTACCTGATTCAGCTGGTATGTCCTCACCGTCCAGATGTACAGTGATGGCGCCATGCAAAAGTGTCAGTGCACATCTACCGACATGTAGTGTGACTCCAGAGAGTATGCCCTTGTGAAGATCTGTGTGAAATACCTGCAAAACATGAGCAACATATGTAAGTAGAGGCACATATCATACCATCATGCATAGTTAGGTGCAACAACAATGAACACTATGAATGTCTACACAGTATTGACTATGGACTGGCCAACAGCTCATGGGAGTCCAATGTCACCGTGTAATTTGCTGTCACTTGGGCACACCCTTTGCAAGCCCATGGAAACGGAAGCAGGAGGGGTGTGGATGTCTGCTACCCAAGCATCGAAACCAAACTCAGGACAAGCCTGCATGTGCCCAGCCACAATACAGTGTATGCCCAGGTACCCACACAAGGCAACACTCTTGCAAAATAAAAATGAAAAAGAGAAAAAATGGCCATGAAAGGGCCGGCGGGGGGGGGGGGGCCACCTATGAGGTCCGAGGACAGGATGCACGCCACAATCCACCTGTGTGGATCATGGGAAAGGAAAACACCCCATAGGCTCGTGGCCCACACGGCTACTCTGTTGTGGGAGATGAGTCGCTATGGCTCTGCCCAGACCCTGCAGCTGACTCTGGAGGTGGGGGAGCTGCCTCAGAAGATGGTGTGACAATGGGAGGCAGCCCACGCAAAGCACGAGTTTGCTCCTCCATGGCTGCAAGCAGGCGGGTCTGGTAGTTCTGGTTCTGGGTTATAATCATGCGGAGGTCCCCATGCAGTAACTCCCGGGATGACCTGACCTCCGCACGAGTTGCCTGCATCTCGGCCGAGAGCGTCCGTGTCAGACGCTCCAGCTGCTCCTCTGTCCTTCTATGGGATGAAGCCTCAAGCTCTAACAGGGTCGACCTGAGGTGACGGAGTTCTTCCCTCAGGGCTTCCCTGTGGCGCTGGGACTCCATGGAAAGTGATTCCCCCAGAGTCGCCAGTGCCGCCCGCCTGTCCATGTTGGACGCCAACATATCCTCCCTGTGTGCCTGGCAGATGGACTCTGTAGCCTGCTCCAGTCGCTCCATCAGCCTTTCTGGGGGGACAATGGAAGTGGCCACCCTATCCATGGCCTGTGCAATCATCTCGGATGATGCTGCCTGTTGGGTGGCCATACCGTAGATGGATTGCTCCCATACGGTATTGCCAGGTGGCATACGGCCACCACGTTGACGGGCACCACACCTGCCTGGGGCAAGGCGGACTGCGCCTTGCTGTGCCGGCAAGGCCTCAGGCTGCAGGACTGCATTCCCTCTCTGATCTGCAGCCCCAGGAACAGGATCAGAGATTGGGTGGTGTGGCCCTGCATCCGTAACCACCGGAGGCTGATCTGCCGACACTGACATCCCCATTGAGGCCAATGGCCTGGCTGCAGGTGGGTCGGACAGAGGAGATTCTCTCCCAAGAACACTCACCTGCGACTGCACATAGGTGTCATCCTCCGAGTCTACACCTGAATACTGCTCGGGGGAGGAACCCCCAGAGACACCCCTCGACAGCACGGCCTGCAGCACTTGTGGGTTTTCACCCACAAACACACCACGTCCCTCACTTGTGGTAGGTCGGCCCGGGTTGCCCTCCTGGGACGGCTCCACCACCACATCCCCAGCATCAACAAGTGCTTCGTCCCCTGCAAAGACATGAAAGAGAAAAATGGAAACAGGCATTAGCACCATGGCATGCAACAAGGGCTGATGAACAACATAGGCAGTAGTCCTACGACACATGTCCTACATGACTGGGAGTCCTCCTATGCATTCACCATCACTGGGTCTGTAGGGGAGGCTCAGGGCATACTATGTACTGATTGGAGAGCAACGCCTGCTCACCTTGATGCCTAGCACTGCCATCACACATTGGGCGGTGATTGCCATGTCAAAGGCACATGCCATCACACACATGGCATGTGACATAGCCACCAAGTGAAGAGGGAGAGGAGCGCTACTTTTTTGGATTTCAACCACTCTGGTCCTGACATTGCATCGTCACATCAATTAGTATACATGTTGTACATGGATCTGCTAGTCCAAATTGGCAACGATGCACAGTGCCTTGTCTACATCAACATAATGCAGTAAACATTGTGATTCCACCTCCCCAACACCTGTAACGGAATAATTTTGCATTCGTGAAGCACCGGTCAAGTAATGTTTGTAGGTGCAGCGGAGCACTGAGGGGTGGTGGGGCAGAAGGGGATGCCAGTCAACAATACTACTGGTGCTGGTGTCATTCATGTCACGCAAGTGCAGGGGTGGGTGGCACAATGAAGTGCAAGGGGGAGTGGCGGCTGGAAGTGCTGTACAAGGTAAGTAGGACTTGACGTCAAGGGCAGATGGTCTTAGGCGCAGACAAGTGCTGGGGGGGTGGCCTATAGGGGTACAGAGACAATCATGCTGTGCTGTGGGCTCGGAGGGGACAGGGGAGGTACACACTGCCTCTGGCTCGGCAAGGTCCTTTCAGATTTCTATGTGTCCTGCAGAGTTGTCACATGCCGCAGATATGTGCCCTTGGATTGGGGATCTCATCTTGGTGAGAAGGGTGAGGCGCTATTGCCTTTGGAGCATGTGGCAGGCCAGTTTGCCAGAGGATGGCCATGATGCAGGACATTCCCTCTCTGCCACCCGGCACCTGTGGTTTGGGTTCCCAAGATCCGAGTCATGCCAGGACTCTGCATTGGCATGGGGCTTCAGACAGGTGGTCATGACCGTGGCAAAGACATCCAGTGTACCTGACATGGAGTGGAGCATGGAGTGGGCCCTGTCAGGATGGGAGTGAGCCTAAGGGGGAGCTGGATGGGGGGGAGATTTTGGCAGCATGAGCCTCGACTGACACACACTTCATGGGTCGGAATACCAAGAAGGTGTGTGACAGTGGTGAGGGTGGCTTTGCCTGTGGGGTGTTGAGGGTGAGCTGGGAGGAGAGGAGAATGTGATCACTCCAGGAGAGAGGAGTGCAGAGATGGACGGAGAGGGGAAAGTCAGATGAGATCAGAGCATCAAGAGTGTGCCCTGCAGAATGAGTAGGGACAGACGGGAGTCTAGAGGGTGAGAGGGAGTTGCTGAGGTCACAGAAAGGTCACGTGGGGGCGTCAACAGGCATGCAGGTGGATGCGTACCGCACCAAGGATGAGGAATTCTGTGTCTGGGGACATGAGTGAGGAGGAGAGGTGAGGACACTCAGAAAGGAAGTAGTACATTTGACCAGTTTTCCCAGACACAGTACGCACTGTTTGAGAATGTCAAGGTGTGGTGGACAGAAACCTCACACAAGCCATTCCAGAGTGGAGTAGGTCTAAGTAGGTGTGACAGTGGCAGGAATACCCTCAGGGAAGCCAAGGGCACACCCCCCCTGCACAGTAGTGGCGGGCCAAGGAGAGGGTCAAGGATGCAGACAGAGCTGGCCGTCAGACATGTTTCCATGAGACCAAGGATGTCAAGGTGCATAACCTCATGTAAGTGACAGTTATCGGAGGAATGCCTGATGCAGCCGCAGTGAAAGGAGTGTAATTGTGGAGGAGGTTGACAGCCTTGTGGGACTTACGGGGAGTGCTAGAGATCAGAGGTGCCGCATGTGTAGGAGTTGGAGTGGGAGGCGGAGAAGGTTCATGGGAGGGTGCAGGGAGGCAGTGCAGGATTGATGAGGAGAGAGGAGGGGGGACAGCAGGAGAGGTAAGGAAGTTGATGAGATGTGGGTAGCATTTCTCAAGGAGATTGAGGTTGGCCTAAGGGCCTTGGACTGAGACGCTCCCATTACCATGCACATCAATAGTGGTATCTGAGGATTGGAAGGAGGCCAGGAGTACACCCCAACGGGTCCCACCTATGATGGTGGAAGAGGAGCAAGGAGAGAGGACAGGGACCATGTGAAGGGTCTATGGGACAGGCAAAGGCATGTATGAGCAGATGTCAGTGAGAGTTAGCTTAGAGTAGGCTCAGATGCACTGGTCAGCAATAGGGTGGGTCGCATTGGAGGGCAGGCTGCCCTCATTTGACTTTTGGCAAGCAGGTGTCGTGCGTAGGGCACGATGGTCTGAACTGTAGAAGTCATGGAAGATAGACCATGAAGAGCAGCATGGAGTGTGAGGGAATGGGGCTCGAAACCAGACGGTACCAAAGGACCCAGGAAGGAGGTGGATGTCAAGGCTACATCCACAGTATGACTGCATGTTGGTAGGCATTTATATACAGAGGACGCATTAGCATGTGGTATCATTGCATGTCAGGCATGTGAAGATGAAACTTGAATGGCTGGGGGAAAGGAGAGGAATGGTATGTAAGACATCAGATGAATAGACAGGGGAGTATGAGCAACAATGTAGTGACAAAATTACTAATCAAGGGCAACTTCCATGGTGTTGGCCCATATGTGCACTGTTGCCAGTAGGGATAGTGCTGTGGCCAGATGGTGTTGCACTGAACATACTGGATGAGGCACATGGGTGCCACTATCAACTCTGCCACACACCCCCTTGACAGGCACCCAACATGAATGCTTCACACACACACCATGCACATGGATAATACACACATGCATGTGCACTCACCGGATGATGCCTCGTAATCAGGGAGGTCTCCCACACCTTGGAGTTGTCCCTCGGTGACGTAGGATCCAGCTACGGACTCGTGTGGTGTGAGTTCTATTTCCTGTGGTGGGGACCCACCTCCAGTCACCAAGGTTGCGGCATGACTTGAGGCCAGCTTATCCTTTGCCCTGCGCTTAAGGTCATTCCAGCGCTTCTGGCAATCACTAGCTGTGCGCCTCACTACTCCAAGGGCACTTATTCTGTCAGCAATGGTCTGCCAGTGTGCCTGGCGTCTGGCATGTGTGGTCTTGGACCCTGCAACGATGACCATTTCCCTATCATGATCTGACACATACTGAACAAGTGCATTAAGTTCGGCGTCTGTGAAGCTTGGCTTCCTTGATGGGCCGGACTGTGCAGCCGTGTCTGGGGCATCAGCCTGTGCCGGACGTGCACTCTTCCTCTTGCGCTTGGAAGGGGGTGGGGATCCAGAGTGTCCTACGCCGCTGTGGACACTAGGGGCAGGAGCCGTGGTGGACTCTGTACTGGGTGTGTGTGATTGCCCACTCAGCATGGGAGTAGGTGCAGGCATTGGGGGTAGTGGGATGGGGTCAGGCCTGATCTGAGGTGCATGAACTAGGACCGACACAGTCTTGGCAGGGTGTATGAGAGGTGGGGTGGATTGAGCCACACCCTGGCTACGGGGGCCAGCAGATGACCTATCTGGCATAGATGCGCGTGCCCTGATGACACCAATGTGCACCGGTGCACGTGCAGTGGACCTGCTGACCTGGATGTCAGCGATGGAATCACCCTCGGACAGGTCTGGTGCCACAATGGCCTGGTCCGACATGGGCTGATCAGGGTTGGTATCAGCCACATGACTCTCAACTGGGGGGGGGGGGGGCATGGGTGTCCCTGACTGTTCCTCCAGACTGGGGGGAGGGGGGGGGGCATGGGTGTCCCTGACTGTTCCTCCAGACTGGGGGGAACAGGGGCGCCCTGCAAGTCACAACCACGTCCCCTGTTGGATCCTCCACGGCCACCACGTGTGGCTCGGCCACCTTTGCCACCCTTACGGCTTGCACGCCTCCCAACCATGGCACTGATGGTATTGTGCGTATGGGAGTGGGTGTGCACAATTGTCCTGGGCAATTGGGTGTCAAAGGGGTTGGGTACCAGATGGTATTCGTACCCTAGTGCAGTGGCAAGGCTATATGACACCCCTGGGGAAAGATGACGGGTCACGCAACGCACAGGCACCCCAAAAAAGTTAAGGAACGTGCACAATACCCCTCCTAGACCACGTGTGCTGATGGTAAACCCTGCACTACGCTGTGGCATCCAGTAACACAATGAACGTATGCGTGTCACACGCGGCCTAGATTGACCTCTGAAGGGGTAGGCTACACACGGGGCAAGCACAGATGTTAGATACGTGCGTGACTCACCGTCTGCCAGGTAAAAGAGCGTGAAAAAATAGCACTTTTGGTTGGCAACACCCCCGCCAAAAGAAGAGGTGTACGCTGTCTGAGGAGACAGGACAACTGTAGAAGGGGACACTGTTTGAGGGAACAGGCCCAGGAAAACCAGTACAAGAGGAAAAAGAGAAAAGAGCTGTCAGAGGTAACAGGGAGTACGAACTGGAAACGCCGTGAAGTAAATCGCGTGTGAAACGACAAGAAGTACCGAATTCACCCACTCGCTCTCCACGAAAAGCACGTACAAGGAAATTGTGTTCAACACTACCTTTTATACAGGCCCACACGTACATCGTCACTTACGGCGTGTACGTGCTTGGCCCATTTTCACCAATCACACGCTTTGGCACTCCTGCGTGTAGGTATCTTTTCACCAATCACACGCTTTGTCACTCCTGCATGTGGATCCTTTTTCACCAATCACGCGCTTCGACACTCCTGCGTGTAGCTCACTTTTCACCAATCACACGCTTTGTCACTCCTGCATGTGGATCCTTTTTCACCAATCACGCGCTTCGACACTCCTGCGTGTCGCTCACTTTTCACCAATCACACGCTTTGACACTGCACGTGCAGGTAACTATTGACGCACATATGCTGGTGACGGGTTTTCGCGCGATGAGTGTGGGGTTTTCAGGTGCAAAATCACTCCCTATCAGGCTGTCCACGCGTTCTAACACGAAAGACCACGCTCCTGGCCAGGAGGCCGAATTTAAGTCCCCAAGAACCCTGAGCACGCTCCCACCTGCCATCGGCTGCTGCCTGACTGCCTGCTGGCCACGTGCCCCACAGTGCTGGTGGGTGGGGGTGGTGGGAGACATGGGTGGGGGCCTGGTGGAGGGTGCCCCTGGTGGATGGGGGTTGGGGGTGGTGGGAGACATGAATGGGGGCCTGATGGCAGGTGCCCCTGCACTGCTGGGGGGTGGGGGTGGTGGGAGACATGGGTGGGGGCCTGGTGGAGGGTGCCCCTGGTGGATGGGGGTGCAGGGGGACATGATCAGGTGTGCAGGGTAGTCCACTGTTTTGTGGGCTGCCTGCAGGGGCCGGGGAGGGTGTACAGGGTACACCTGTGGGGGCCCACCCAGCCTATTCGCATGTGATAATTCCCACGCACCCCTGTGATACACGTACCCTGGCCAATCGCGTGTTGAACTTCCCGCTACCCCTGTAATACACGCACCCTGCCTGTTCGCGTGTGATGATTCCCGCGTACCCCTGTAATACACGTTCCCTGGCCTATCGCGTGTTCTACTTCACGCGTCCCCCTGTAATACACGTTCCCTGGCCCATCGCGTGTTGAACTTCCCGCTACCCCTGTAATACACGCACCCTGGCTGTTCGCGTGTGATGATTCCCGCGTACCCCTGTGATGCACGTTCCCTGGCCTATCGCGTGTTCTACTTCACGCGTCCCCCTGTAATACACGTTCCCTGGCCCATCGCGTGTTGAACTTCCCGCTACCCCTGTAATACACGCACCCTGGCTGTTCGCGTGTGATGATTCCCGCGTACCCCTGTAATACACGTTCCCTGGCCTATCGCGTGTTCTACTTCACGCGTCCCCCTGTAATACACGTTCCCTGGCCCATCGCGTGTTGAACTTCCCGCTACCCCTGTAATACACGCACCCTGGCTGTTCGCGTGTGATGATTCCCGCGTACCCCTGTGATGCACGTTCCCTGGCCTATCGCGTGTTCTACTTCACGCGTCCCCCTGTAATACACGTTCCCTGGCCCATCGCGTGTTGAACTTCCCGCTACCCCTGTAATACACGCACCCTGGCTGTTCGCGTGTGATGATTCCCGCGTACCCCTGTGATTCACGTTCCCTGCCTAGTCGCGTGTAGTACTTCCCGCGTACTCCTGATTTGGAGATTGCCCGCTTTGCTTTCCTTGTTTGCCTGCCCTGTGAAGTGGTCCGGGGTTAGCGCAGCCCTTAGCGATGATTTAGCGCTTTTGATGGCTTTTCCGTGCGCGAGGGCGTTCTTGGGGGCGTTACTGGCGCTGCTGCAGGCTCGCTGCGATTCTCTGCGCCACGGCTGTTTTGGGAGCTTGAAATCCATGAATACGCTGTGCGCGGAAATCTGTTTTAGCGCACGTGCCTGGCGCAGACTATCGCAGGCGCACGCTGTGCGCCAGCCGCGTGCGCTACTTGTGCGCTGGATTCTATGAATTACCCTGTACATGTCCTACCTTCCCTCGTTCACACAGATGTCCCAACAAAAACAAGACCGCACATGCATGGGTGTGCTCATCCGGCTGGAATAAGAAAAAGGGTAAAGTAGTGGTATGTCAACTGTACTGAAAATACAATAGTCACCTAGCCTATGTCCTTGTGGACACCCCACAGATTTGTGTTGGGGTGTCACAGCAACCATGGAAACTATGGAAACCCTTACATTTCTGAATAGAAGACACCCCTGGTAATCAAAAGAGGCATCACTTGCGTGAATCGCACTATAATGTCTTACCCAGAATGCACATCACATTTATAAATGTGACAGAAAATAAACGATTTGAAATCAGTTCTCACTGCGAAATGGCTGAAACACTTGCAAAACACCACATGTCCTACCTTCCCACGTTCACACAGACGTCCCAATGTAAAGGAGACCTCACATTTGTGGGTGCACAAACCTAGGCAGAAAACAAAAAGTGTAAACTATTGGTATGTCAACTAATCTGAAAAAAGAAGATTCATCCAGCACCCCATGGATTAGGGCCTGGGGTGTCACAGCCACCAAGGAAAAAAGGGAACCCCCTCCCCTTCTGAAAATAGGACACCAGTAGGAATCCAAAGAGGCATTACTTGCATGAATCCCATTAGCATTTCTTACCCAGAGTGCACTGCAAATTTGTAAATGTGACAAAAAATATAACATTTTCACACATTGCCCGCTGGAAAATGATGAAACGCTTGCAAAACACTGCCTTTCCCACCTTCCCACATTCACACAGAAGTCCCACTCAAAATCAGACCTCAAATGTGGGGGTGCACTCACTTGGGCGGAAAAAAAGGTAAACCATTGGTATTTCAAATGTTCTGAAATCATCAGGTATATGGCTTTCTGGGCACCCCACAGATTTGGGTCTGTGGTATCAGAGCCACCAAGGAAACCAGGGAACCCTGTGCATTTCTCAAAAACAGACAACTGTGGTAACACTTGACTGAACCGCGCAAGAATTTCTTACCAAGAAGACACTGCAAAGTTGTAAATGTGACAAAAAACACACTAATTTCCCACCTTTCCCACTGCGAAATGACTGAAACTCGTGCAAAATACCACATGTCCTACCTTGCCACGCTCACACTGATGTCCTGACCAAAAACAGACCTCACATGTGCATGTGTGGGTGTGCTCAACTGGGTGGAAAATAAAAAAAATCAACCATTGGCAGGTCAATGGTTCTGAAAACACACGATTCATCCTATATTTGGCCATGTGAACACCCTACAGATTTGGGCATCTGGTGTCACAACCAACAAGGAGGCCAGAGAACCCCCTGCATTTCTGAAAAGAAGACACCAGAGGGAATCCAAAGAGGCATCACTTGTTTGAATCTTCATAGGATTTCTCTCTCAGAAGGCACAGCACATTTTTGCAGTTGTGACAAAAAATATATCTGCACACAATTCCCACTGGGAAATGGCCAGAACGCTTGTTAGGCAAGATTGTATGCGGGATCCTGTGGGTGTACTACAACAACCCTCACCTCTTGGCAATAGGAACCCAACCTTTGGTATATGTCTGTACTACACAGGTTGGTAGTGTGTTGAGCAGCCATGATTATCTGAAGAGGGGTCAGTGCGAGCTGTAGAGGAGTTACACAGAGATTCACAGTGACAAGCATTCAAATAAACTCTTACACACAAGGTTTCTTAATTAAACAATTATTAATTTATTTAACAGTTACACTAAGCCTTCTTCAGAAGGGGCAATATAAAAAAACACACAAATACAGTTCGAAATACACACTCTTAGTTTTCTAAATCAGTAAGTACCCATGTGGGATGACCCACAGACACTACATAAACCCTCAGGTGACTTCAATAATTAGGGTGCTGGGGACACTAATATACCACTGTTGCATTTAGAATATTTGAGAGAAGTGTCAAAGAAAAGAGGAGTAAGAATAAGGCAAGTATTCACACAATTATTCTTAAGCAGATAAGTACTTTCAAAATAACCCCCAAAGCGAAGTCAGTTAACCCTTCCCTGGACGGAAGGCAAAACACAAAAGCAGAAGAGAGAAGAGTCATTCAGGGAGCCAGGCCAGCCAATGTTAAGTTAGCAAAAGTCAATGTGAACTGAAGCACTTCTTGCAGGTAAGTAGAAAGTCTTTCACAATGTTTTAGAAGTTTTGGTAGAAAAGTAGAAATCAATGTAAGGCCACAAGCTGGTTAGACTTGTGAGGTAAAGAAGTTGTTAGCAACTCCACAGAGGCAACCAAGACCGGTCTCCAACGAGGACAAGTGAGGTTAGATGACAAGAGGTAAGTTCTCTTAGACTGTCCAGTACGTTTAGGTTGAAGAAATGTGCAGCAGATGGCTTCTGTTCTTGTGCAACTCTGCAGATCGTGGTGTTCCTAGGCCTCAGTCGTGGGGACAAGAGAGGGGATGTCTGGGCACTGCAATGGGATGGTCACCGACCGCAACCGGAAATCTTTAAACAAGTGGCACTTAGGTGTTTCAGCTCCTCGCGTCTACCGCAAATAGCAGCACCGCGGTTCCTGGCTGTCGAGATGGACTTTCCTTGCATCTGGGGTCCAGCCCTCTGTTGAGGTGGCTCAGGCTCAGCCAGTTCTGCTTCCCAGGAGTCCGGAGAAACTTCCTGGAGCTCTGGGTCAGCTTAAAAGCAATGCACATGATCTGGTGTTCCTCTCCCTGGGTATTCGGTTCCAGCAGCAACTGCAGTGGAATTTCAACCAGCTCTGAGAGGATGTCCAGGTGGCTTTCTTAGGAGTTGATTGGTCCCACCAACACAAGGGGAGAAGTCGTCCTTGCATGGCTTCGCTAATCAAAACAAAATTGGAGTTTCAGCACAGCAGCAGGGCTTCACCAGGCAAACCAACGGTCCAGGAATTGCAGCAGGCATCCTCTTCAAGTTCTGCTTCAGATTCCTTCGTTCAGTGGTCGACTCTCCCTTCCAAGCCAAAAAGCCTCACGTTTTATGCCGGTTTCTCCCATTCATTCAAGCCCAGCTGTCAGTCACCCAGCAGGGTGGCTGTCCTTGCCGGACAGCCAGCTGGCCAATCACCTAAGAGTGCATTTGTGTCTGCTAGGAGACTAAGCACTGGGAGTTTCAGGCACCTCCCTCGCTTCCTGCCCCCACGAGACACCCTGAAGCCAGAGGCAGGATTCACTTGTGAATCCCGCCAAAGACAAAATGAACAAAGGGACCAAACCTGGTTTGGCGCGCAGAGTAAATCTCAAGAAGGACCTTTCCACAAAGAAATGGCGAAAGAAGCAGACCGTGGTCATTTTGACGAATTTGGCACCCATGGGTGCTTTACTGCAGCTGCAAACGTAGCCCACAGTAAATGCACACCATGGTAGTTAAAGGTAAACCACTGCCACCAGCCATTCATTGATGAAAGGGTAACATAAAAATGTTACATGAGAAGCTAGTCAAAGGGGATACTAAGGAACCACTCCAGCACTCCTTTGTAAGGTAGTGTGTGCTGGGTGTAGAAAGTTACACGTGTAAGTAAAGTCAATTTCACTTCGCTGCTGTTGGAAACTGTAGTTTATCCAAGAGAAGGTTTTTAAATCTTGGGGAAATCTAAAATACTTCCCTGTGCCACTGCACTGAAGGTGCTGTGTGACACAATGTAAAAGATGATGCCTATGCAGTTTGTCAGACTCCACAACTAAAGTTCAAAATCACATTAAAATCCATGAGCGAGTGGAAAAAAGGGGCTCATGCTCTCCAGGTTAAAAATTAAAAGTCCTAAAATCCAGCAAAGTTGCCGGGTGTCTCTAGGTTAGAGAGGAATTAACACATTTCTGAGAATTCTCCTTAGCAACGCTCTACAAACACCACATGCCCTTCCTTTCCACCTTCACACAGATGTCTTGACAAAAATGAAACATGAGCAGAAAAGCAAAAGGGTAATCCATTGGTATGTCAACTGTTCTGAAAATACAAGAGTCACTAGTCCTTTGGCCATTGGGAAATTCCAAAAGATGTGGGCCATTTGGTGTCACAGCCACCCAGGAAAAAAGGGAACCCCCTACATTTCTGAAATGAAGAAACGTGTGGAAAAGGAATTGCCATATCACTTGCGGGAATCGCACTAGAATACCTTACCCAGAATGCACTGCAAATTTGTAAATGTGTCAAACATATTCTATTTTCACACAGAGCGCCAGGGGACCACTCCGGAGGTGCTAGTGCGCGGTACAATTATCCTTTAACATTAAAATTAACTTTGAAAATTACAACAATGCTTTCAAAACACTGCATGTCCTACCTTCATACATTCACACAGAAGTCCCAATTGAAAGGAGCCTTTAAATCCATTGATGCACTCAACTGTGCAGAAAAGAAAAAGGGTAAACCATTGGGATGTCAACTCTTCTGAAAAAGCAAGATTCACCCTGACTTTGGCTGAGTGGGAATCCACAGATTTGGGACGGGGTTTCAGAGCCACCTTGGACAAAAGGGAAGTTCCTTCCAAAGAGGCATCAATTACATGAATCGCGCTAGAATTTCTTACCCAGAATTCACTGAAATGTTGTAAATGTGACAAAAATACACTATCTTAAAAACACCACATGTCCTACCTTCACACATGGTTTATTTTCGAATGGCATATTTTCGAATGCCATTATGTCGATGCAATTTTGCCGAAAATGTTTTTTTAATTTTATGTGTAAAAAATATTTTAATGTTATGTTTAAAATGGGGTGTTCCCCCCAAACCACTGTTTTTAAAAACAAAATGTAACACTTGTTTTACTGACCAAACAAAAAAAACATATAAAATAAAAAAAATATATCCGAAAAAAAAATGTTGGGCAAAAAGTTTTTGACATAATGGTGTTTACAAAATATGTATTCGAAAATATGACCGGATACCTTCACACATATTTCACTGCAAAAAACAAACCTCTTGCATGGTTGTATTCATAGGGCCGGAAAATAAAAATGGTAAATCATTAGTATGTCAACTGTTCTGCAAACAGAATATTCATTCTGCCTTTGGCCTTGTGGACACAAAAAATATTTGGACCTGTGGTGTCACAGCCACCAATGAAACCATGGAACCCCCTGCATTTCTGAACTGAAGACAAACTTGGAAATCTAAAGACCTATCACTTGCATGAATCATGCTAGAATGTCTTAAATGTATAAAAAACATACCCTTTTTTCACATAATTCCACTGGGAAATAACCAATACGCGCTAAAAACACCACATGTCATTCCTTCCCACTTTCACACAGGTATCCTGACAAAAACAAAACCTCACATATACGGGGGGGGCTCACCTGAGCAGAAAAGAAAATGGGTAAACCATTGGTATGTCTACTGCTCCGAAAATACAAGAGTCACCTGGCTTTTGGCCTTGGGAACACACAATAGATTTTGCCCTGTGGTGACACAGCCATCATAAAACCAGAAAACAAGTACAATTTATTACCCAGAATGCACTACAAATTTGTAAAATTTGTAAATGACTGAAACTTTTGTAAAATACCAGCTGTCCTACCTTCCCACATTCACACAGATGTCATGACAAAAACCCAACCTCACATGCACATGCGTGGGTGTAGAGGTGTAGCCAAGTACCCCCACCTAAAGCTCCACCCCCATGCTGCCTATATGTTTGGAGCCAGCATGTGAGACACGTGCAGTACCTGTGAAAATTCCTATACCAAAGAGAATCTTGGAAGTAAGGTTCTCATTAGGAAGCCATACATGCATTTGCGACAATATGATGGCCATGTGAATGAAATCCAAGAGGAAGTGTGAAAACTGAGCAAGACATAACATTGGTGACATCATGAAGAAGTAGAGCTGATGCACCCAAAACAGATGCAGGGATGAGAGAACAAAAATATTCTATAGGCTCTAAAGAGGAGGTCTTAAAGATGAGCAACATTTCGGGCTCGGGATGAAGATGTTCATGCTACAGAAATAATGAAGAAGATATCAAGTTGTTTTACAATTGTACAGATGCAGTAACGCAAGTAGACAAAGATTCTTAAAGGCTGGCATTGTTGTGAATAGATTGTGGCTATGCACCAAAGTATATGCATAGGAAATATATGGACTATGGATGATTTCACCATGCACTTTAGCAGAGCTGGACCCCGTGAACAGAAAGGATTTTTCAGTGTGTCGTAGTTGGAAATCGAAAACTGAACCATGGAGGTGAATCAAAGAAAGTCTTGCTTGGCCCAAGACCAGGAGGCTGAGTACACTGTGGGCCTGAATGTTCAAACAGTGGTTACAGAACATATGAAAAGAATAAAACTCCTGTCTTAAGTGAGGATTGAGAACAGTGAAGACGTCAGAGGTTCATCATTTAATAGTATTTTAAATGCAGAAAGACTATAAAACATGGTCTGCAGTCACGTGATTGAATGAAAAAAGACACTGGGACAAGCTGTATCGAAACTGAGAAGACAGATGCCTATACTCCCTCTTATTCTCAAGCACAGAGAACATTTCCGAGGCCAAGTTCAAAACCTTAATTGACTAGCAGGCTGCAAGTGTGATGATAGAGGACAGGCTAATTGGTGGGAAGCTATGGTTATGACCAGCCCACCAGCACGTGGATGCCAGCATGCATGCTGCTTGCGTGTGTGGAATATTACAGAGGGGGAGAAGGGTGCCAACCAATTATTGAGGGCCACATAGTAGAGAGCCCTATAGTGTGTATAACCAAATGGGATGTTGTGTATTTCATGATGTTCGTAGGAACCTGCACTAGAGGAGGGCTTTGTAGCCCCACCTGATGTTAGAGACCCAATCACCTTCCCAACAAGTATCGATCATATACTTAGATGTTCCCTGTAATCCAATAACCTTCCAAAGTAGGTTTTTGTAGTTTGCAACGTAGGATGACGTCAATGATGATGAGTTTTTAGTATAAAGGCTGTGTTTTTTATAAAATTCATTGAGTGTGAAGATCGAGCAAGTACGTTTGATGTTCGTTGTAACTCAGTGTTTTAGATAATTGATATTAAAACAGATGCCCTTTGCCAACTTCCTGAGTCAGTTTTATTATTGATGTTTGAGTATATTCTGCATCTCCAATCGTCTGAAAGGGCTGGGTCGGACACCCCAGTTCAGGGGTGTGCTCACCGGGGAGGAAAATAAAAATGGTCAACCTTTGGTATGTCAACCTTTCTAAAAACACAATATTCATTTTGAGCCTTTGGCCTAGTGGGCAGCACACTGATTGGAGCATGGGCTATCACAGCCACTCAGGAAACTAGAGATTTCTGAAAAAACACCCGTGAGAATCAAAAGAGGCATCACTCGTATGAATCGCACTAATATGTATTAACTGAATGCACTGCAAAGTTGTACTTGTGACACAAAAAGCATTACTTGCAGACATTTCCCCTCGAAAATGACTGAAATAATTGCAAAACACCAAATGTCCTACATTCCCACTTTCACATAGAAATCCCAATCAATGAAGACCTCACCAGGCTACCAGGGGGCGTGGCTATGCAAGCAGCCTGAGCGTGCCCTCCTGGCGTTTTGGGCCAGAAACCGGCTGTATCCCTCATTTTGAGCCCCCTAGGGTCATAAACCCCCAGAAGAGTGGCAGTGTGAACCCACCCCAAACACCTGTATGGAAAAACAGAGTCTGATGGGCCAGTAATAGAATATATCTGGCTGTCTGCTTGGAGACCCGGAAAACGAAACTATCCTTGGGAGACATGACGCAAGGCCCACAAAAGCTTGGAGATCATCAGCAGGTCATCCAGTGAAGGTCTGTGGTACCCCAGCCATAGGACAGTCAGGTCAGTAAATCACCTTTGCACTCTGAATCTGCCAGCAACATCAGGTGCCCCCACACACGACTGCAGCAGACTGTATTAAGTGGACTGCATTGCTGCATTTCCCGGTTACACCCCGTGAGGTTAGGTTCAGAGGGAAGGACACACAGCTGAATCGGCTCCTCTTACGACCTGGGGCCTACAAATGGACCGACAATGGTATAAAAGCCAATAAGCTAGTTGCACGGTACTGTAGCCTCCAATCTGTTAAGGGGTGATCCATTGGAGCAAAAGGGACACTGAGAGGCATGTTCCTGCCTCCTGGTCCCTCCTTTCCGCCTCAAGTGGACACAGTTGGCAACATAGCACCTGCAGTGCTTCTCCCACAGGGGAAGGTTGGATCATAATAAGGTTTTGTTTCCCTGCAGGTGTGGAGGAACAGACTAGCAGGTGGAGGAGGAAATAGGTGAAAGAGTGAGGTTCTACACACCAGGTTCTCATATGTAAGGTGTTCTGAAGCTCAGGAGAGTCACCCGAAGAGCTTGTGAATGTCCCAGTAGTGGCTTGTTGACTACGCTACCGAACTGTGATCTGAGAATTCCCATCTGCCCAGGATACCTGTATAGGGACCAACACCAGTGCTCCTTGGGCAGACCAGACAGCTGTGCACTGTAGAAGTGGCTCTCATATGGCCCAGAGGCTGGCTTATACATATCCGGCCACATCGGCCCACTGATGGAGATTAAGTCCAAACTAGCCAACTTTGAATATACACCAAGAAAGGATCCTAAATGACTTAATCTGACTGGCTCATTTGGACTGGGTGGGGGTGGATTGAATGGCAACTAAACAGGATGTTGCTTCCCTGCTAGAGAAGATCAGGAACATGAGGGCAGGCATAGGAGGAAGGGTTGATAAAATCACATTAGGATTTACAAGATGGAATAAAGATTCCGAGAAGTGGAACATAACCAATCCTCCTTGGATATTGTAGAGACCCAAATGGACGTCAGGATGGCCGACATGGAAAGAAGGGAAGCAGAGATCACTTTGAAAATGGATGACTTTGAGAACCGGGAGAGGAGAAATAATATCAGGATTTTTGGGGTTCCAGAAAAAGAAGTGAAGATGGAGGGGGACCTGAGAAGAACCCTGCACATAGTCATGAAACTGGTATTTGAAGACAATTCTATCAATGATCTGAAAATCAAGAGAATTCATAGAGCAGGAGGACCCTTGGAGGGCCCCAGATCGATTCTCATCTGCTTCCACAACTACCCTGATAAGGTGAAGACTGTGGAGAAGGCGAGGAAGATCAGATCGGTAAGTACGGCAACGCAATGGTCACGATCTTCCAGAATATTTCTTCACTTATACTTGCCAGGTGGAGACTGTGCTCACTCCTTACGAAGTGGTTAACTGAGAGAGGTACTCAATACAGATGGGGGTTCCCGTTCTCTATTTCTTTCGAAGTGGAGGGACATAAAAACAAACTTGTCACTGAGGGAGAAATCCACAGAGCCACAGGGGAGATAACAGGGGAGCATATGGTTGATGATGAAGCTGCTTCCGGCTCCAGTAAGGGAAAGGAAGCAAAGATAGACAAAAGTAAGTGTCCAAATAGATGATGGATACAGGGGTCCAGGAAGTTCAGGAAGCTAAGTGCTTCCAATGAAACATGAAAGGCTAATCAGGTTCAACTCAGATGGATCTACAAGATCTGGGGTTTGCATAAATGGAGTGAAAAAATATGGAGGCATGAATTACGTTGTTATCACTTACCTAACTGTGCCTTGCTGTTTTGAAGGAAGCTGTGTTTGAGGTATATGAGGGTTCAATTTAAAAGTGGAATTTAAAATTGGAATATGGTTGTCAGAGGAGCTAGAGGGGGTTTTGGAATTGAGGATTTGACTTACTAGGCCCAATACATTTGGGTCCTAGTGGTGGCTGGGTCCTGGCCTGGTGATGTTTAACAAGGAGTACCAGGTGCCCAAGGGGTGCAAAGGGAAAGGGGAGCAGGGTGGGAGAGTAAGGGGCGATGAAGGAGATTGGCGATGTGGTATGGATTGTTCTTTATTATGCTTTGACAATGTCTGGTTGGACTTCCGGTGGTGTGGCTCTAAATGTGGAACGGATTGTGGTTTTTCTCTGAGGTCACATAATGGCAGATCAAGGAAAGCAATACAGGGAGAAAATGTGAGAGTTTGCGCACTGAATGTTAAAGGGATGTACTCTCCAAATAAAGGGTACTTACTAGCCAGAGAATATAGGCAGTTGGAAATGGATGTCCTGTTCTTACAGGAGACCACATTTCTTAAAGGTGAGGAACACAGGAATCCATGCAGTCTGGTGGGATGTGAATATTTGAGATTTAATGTAGTACGGAAAGCTGGGGTGGGTATGCTGATTCAAAGATATCTCCAAATGGAATTGACAAAGGTTTGGTCAGATGAAGGGATGTGGAAGAGAGGGCACTGGTTTGATCAGGAAGGTTTGCTTTACATTTGCCACGAATTATGCCCCTAACCAAGGACAGTTGAGTTGTATGCTGGGAACGCTGCTCAAAACTCTAAACGAGAGCTCGGGCCACCTTATCCTGGGAGGTCACTTTAATACCTGGGTCGATATTAATCTGTATAGGCAAGTGGCACATGTGGGGGATGAAGACCACACCAAGGGAGGGTGTGGTGAGACACTAAAACTACACGGTTTGCGGGATACATTGCGTTATTTCACCCACAGGAGAAGCTGTTTACCTTTTACTCTCCAACCCATGTAACCTTCACGATGATAGATTATTTGTTTATTTCAAGGGATCTCTTGGAAACCACAAAGGGAGCCGAGATTCACCCAATCATTTGGATCAACCATGACTTGGTCTTGCAGGGTCTATAGTGGTTGGGTTATGCTCACGTAGCTTCAGGTGTACATGTAGTAATGAGTCCCTTTGGAAAGACCTGGTTTTTCGAGTTGGAAAGGAAAATTAAGGATTTTTTTGTCACCAATCACATGGGGGAGGTAGAAAAGAGAAAGGTTTGGGGGCAGGTGAGGCAACTTTGAGAGCGATACTGATAAGGGAAATGGCTCACAAGAAAAGGGAGAGGACTCTCATTGAAAACAAATTGCGGGGTGAGATACAACTACTAAAAAAACAGGCAATAACTTCCATAGATGAGAGGGAAGAACTTATCAGTAGAGCAAGGTGGAAAAGGGAAGAGTTACAACTACTTCAGAAAGGAAAGGTAATTCATAATCTGCAATTTCTAAAAACAGAAATTCTACAAAAAAGGGGACACGGCAGATGCACTTCTAGCAGCCAGATTGAGCGGACAACGCGCAGAAAGGTGGTTAGCCGAAGTCAAAAGCAGAGAGGATGTAACAGAGGCATCAACAGAGGAAATACAATAGGCCATTGTCTCATTCTACAAGATGTTATACAAGATAGAAAAAAGGCCACGAGCGGGAGGGATTAAAGAGTACTTTAGCGAGATAAACTTACAATAACTGACCAGGGAAGAGATTATCATTTTAAAGGCCCCAATTTCCACAGATGAAATTAAAAAATTCATATCCCGGCTGCATCTGGGAAAAGCGTCAGGGGAGGATGGATTCTCAGCGGGGTTCTACGAGTCCTTTTGTATTGTACTGATTCCCTTTATGACGGAACTGTTCAATGATATAATGGAAACGTAAAGCCCCAGAGTCATTCTCTAGCACTCTTTTCACTGTAATACCCAAAGAAGTTAGGGACCCTCAGAAGTGTGGGGCGTACTGTCCGTTTTCCGTACTCAACATCGATACTAACATATATACAAGAGTACCCACACCAAACTGGAGGGATTAATGCCCAGGTTGGTTCACCCAGACCAGGTGGGTTGTATTAGAGGCCATCAGGGAGCTGAAACTTTGAGAACATTGCTACACCTGATCAATGAAGCTCAGGGGGTACCGGGGGACCCCACCCTTCTCTCGGCGGATGCCGAGAAGGCATTGACAGCATTGAGTGGGACTTCCTGAAAGCAGTTTTGTTCATGGTTGGAGAAAGACGCCTATGGGGAGTCATGGCCATATGCTCTTCTCCCAGGGCAAGTGTTGTCTTGAATGGGGGACACTCTAGATGGTTAGGCTTTGGAGGGGAACAAGACAGGGTTGCCCCCTGTCTCCAATATTATTCACTCTTTCACTGGGAATTAATGTCACCAGGGAAATAAAGGAATTATATGACACAAAATTCCCTCCCCTGATGTCCAGTTTAAGGGCAAAGATGGAGAAATGGAGAAATGGATCAAACTCATGATCTCTTGCATTGGGGCACATGAATGCTATTAAAATTGTTCTGCTCCAAAGGGTCCTTTATCTTTTCCAGATGTTGCCCATCCATATTCCGGATTTGTATTTCCGAGATACAAGGGGCATTCTCCTGAAGGTCATCTGGCAAGGTAAGAAAGCTCGGATCGGCAGGAAGGTGCTGGTCCTTTCAAAAGACAAAGGGGGGATGGGGCTGCCCAACGTGAAAATGTAATATAAAACTACCCAGCTTAGAATCTTAATACCACAACTTAGGGACTTAGATTTCCCTAGATAATCTGCATCTGCTGCCCACCACGATTGGCAAATGGTTGTGGGTACTGGAAAGTAGGCTACCTCATAGAATTCAGGAACACCCCATCATAGGGACCATCCAGCATATTTGGAGTGGTGGATCTGAACGGAATCACGACCTGGCCCTCCCATTTGGCACACTTGTGGGTACCGGGAGTGAGAAATCATATCCCGAACCCAGAGAGATTTCAGATATGGCACAAGCAGGGCTGGTGAGGGTTGGACAGCTTTGGAGAGGGGGCAGATCTATAAACATACAGGGACTGGAAGAGGCCCTTGGTGTAGGTACACGTTTTCTGTGTCTCTTTTCTGCAACTCAAGGGTGGGATAATGAGGGAGGACTAGAGAGATCAGATACAGAGGGTGCTCACCCCCTTTAAGAAGCTTCTAGATTCTAAGACAGAAACAAAGGGGTTGATTTCTACACTATATAAGGTCTTAGTGGAGGCTAGGACAGGGTCCACAGATAACCTGAAGTGTAGATGGGAACGAGATTTGGGGAGGGATCTGGGCCCCCACCTGTGAGATAGATTATGTTGGGGAGCCTTCCAAACATCAATCTCATGTCAGTATAAACTTAACGCCATCAAGTTATTGCACAGATGGCAATATGATCCAACCAGGCAAGTGGTGAGGTTGAAAAAAAGTGCACATTTTCTGGGACGAAGTCCTTGGGTGGATCAAGGAACTGGTTCGGATCCTCAGAGATAAGATATTGTTATTTGTTCTGTTTGGTTGGAAGAGGTAGATGGAGAGTATATCAGACTCCCTAAAATGGCTTTTAGTTTATTATTAGCAGGCAGAGCATGCTTAGCAACAAAATGGAAAAGTGTCCAATTGCCAGGCAAAGGGAATGGATTACGGTAGCGAAGAATATATATGTCATGGAGCAGATAACATCATGGCTGAATGGGATAGAAGGTGCACTTAAGACTGAATGAGGGATTTCACGAACAAATATATGTGATATGAAATAAGTCTGGTGAATGCAAATGTTGTGGAGAAAATATACAATGAAATTTGAGATTGTATAGACAACTCATGAGCAAACTCAATTGTCTTGATGTAGACCCGCCCATAGTGGCCACTGGTTGTGTTAAATGTGTTTAAGCAAGAATATATAATTAAAACATTGTCTCATCATTATGCCTTAAGTAACTGGGGGGGGGGGGTTGTTGACAATTTTGGGTTTAGGTGGACTAACAAGATTTTTTTCATTGTACAACACTGTTTTTAGAGCCCTGTAATATATGTTATTTTTAATGTCCGAAAACTTTAATAAAACATAATTTGCAACAAAAAAAGGAGACCTTACATGCATGGATGCTCTCACCTAGGTGGGAAAAAAAGGTAGACCATTGGTATGTCAACTGTTCTGAAACTACAAGATTCACCACACCTTTGGCCTTTTGTGCACCTCATAGATTTTTGCCTGGGGTGTCAGAGCCACCAGGAAAATGAGGGAACAACCTGCTATTGGTGATCCAAAGAAGCATTGGTTTGGTGAATCGCACCTGAATTTTCCAAACAGAATGCCCTGAAAATGTGTAAATGTGACAAAAATATACTATTTTTACACCTTTCCCAATGGAAAATGATTGAAATGCTCACAAAACACGTCCTGTCCTACCTTCCCATATTCACACAGAAGTCTCAATGAAAAGGAGACCTCACATCTGTGGGTGCGCTCACCTGTGTGGAAAAGAAAACCATTGGTATGTCAACTATTCTGAAAAAGCAAGATTCATCATGACATTGGCCTTGTGGGCACCACACTGATTTGGACCTCGGGTTTCACAGCCACGCAGGAAAAAAGTGAACCCCTTACATTTCTGAAAAGAAGACAACCGTGGTAATGAAAAAAAAAAACATCACCTGTGTGAATCAGACACAACATTTTTACCATAAATGTGACAAAAAATACATTATTTGTACACATTTCGCAGTGGAAAATGTACATAGATGTCTAGATGAAAACGAGACCTCACATTCGTGGGTGTGCTAACCTGGGTGGAAAATAAAAAGGGTAAATCATTGGTATGCCAACTGTTCTGAAAACACAATCCTGCCTTCTGGGTATCTCACATATTTGTGCTTGGGGTGTCACAGCCACCACAGAAACCCAGAAACCTCCTACATTTCTGAAAAGAAGACTTCCATGGAAGATAAAAATGCATCACTTGTGTGAATCTTACTAGAATGTCTTACCAGAATGCAATGCAAATGTGAAAATGTGACACAAAATACATTTTTTAATTTTATTTTTGCATTTTTAAAGCACTCACACAGCCCACAAAATCAAGGCGCTGTTACAGGAATTGTTCGTTTTTTCAGTTGCATAATTGTTTTTTGTTGTCATAGGTGCGTATTTATAACGCGCTTAAACACCCAGAGGGGATCGAACCTTTTTTGCTTAGTATCGTCTTGCTTCCAAGGCGCGCACGTTGCCGTTAAGCTATCCTCCATGTAAGAAAAGCTTGCAAAACACCCCATATCCTACCATCTCACTTTCAAATGGAAGTCCCAATGAAAAGGAGACCTCAGATAAATGGGTGCTCTCAGTTGGGCAGAAAAGAAAAAGGGTAAACCATTGGTATGTTAACTGTTCTGAAAACGCAAGATTCATCCTGACTTTGGCCTTGTGAGCACTGACAGATTTGGGCCTGATGTGTCCCAGCCACCATGGGAACCAAGGAACCCACTAAATTTCTGAAAAGAAGACATCCGTGGGAATCAAAAGAGGCATCACTTGCATGAATCTTGCTTGAATTTCTTACCCAGAATGCACTACAGATTTGTAAATGCGACAAATAATACACTATTTTCACATATCTTCCACTAGGAAATGACCATAACGCTTGCAAAACACTGCATGTCCTACCGTCCGACATTCCCACAGATTTCCCAATGAAAACCATAACTCACATGAATGGGTACACTCCCCTGAGTGGAAAAGGGTAAAGCATCTGCATGCCAACTTCTCTGGGAAGACAAGAATTAGTGTCAATTGCAGGACACATTGCTCATTTACGCTTCAAACTATACTTGCGGCCCCGGGTTCCTCCTGGGGTTAAGCCTGTCAGAGGGTTGCTTAATTGTTAATCGTCCTGGGATACCCTCCTGTACTCTGGAGACCCCCGGCCAGCCCATAGAGGCGAGGTTTGCTCCAAAGTACTTTAAGATGAGATAGCTGCACCTTGAGATGGATGGTGGTGCAGATTTATTACTCCAACACAAATCAATAAGGACAACTCAATGGTTTGGCAAAGGGAGTTTGTTTAATGACAAGTACAAAAAACAGGGAGTCATAGCAATCAGCAGTGATGCGATAGTCCGTCTCGCTTCAACTCCAACAAACGTCATACAAACAGTGACATTTATACTCAAAACTCATCATAATTTACGTGTTGCACTTTAAAGTTAACATGCAATTCCATTGGCGAGGAAAAGGTAACTTTAATATAGGTACTATATCTGTATATGGTAACAGAGTGAGGGGATTCCGTAAATACTGTCAGGTGGACGTCTAAGACCTTCCTTCAAAAATGACTACTGTAGACGTCACTAAAAGTACAACTTCCCATTGGTTCTACTAACTATAGAAACCTAGATTATTATGTCCATTGTGATTGGGTTGGCACCAACCCCATGCATACATTTCCACTTCACTTATGGAGCCAGGTGTAGGGTGCCCCTCAGCACCCGGCCTTCCTCCAATAACGGTTACAATCAATCATCACTTCAACAATTATGTTTCAATTATGTTACTGTGGTTGGCCTCGAAACTGCATCTTCTCTCTGGGAAAGTTCCGATATCTCTTCCTGGGCGGATGCTAAGCATAGGTGTGAACTCGTGCTTCTCCTCGCTCGGATGGTCATGTGATGCAGACACTGTGAATTTGCCTCGTTTCTCTCAATTTGTGCGTTTAATTCTTATTCGGCTTGCCACCTGCCTACGCTTCCTTATCTTGACCTTTCAAAGACAGGATATTCTGTTCTTAAGTTTCAATTAGATGTAGCTACTGTTTGTTCCTTCTATTGGTATGACCTTGGCTCTCCTGGCACAAGTTGCATCTGCTGAATTTCGATTCAGCGATCTCTTCTCATTTGCTCGAATATGAATCTTGTCTTGTTTGGCCTCTAGTAACCTGAGTTGATTCTGCTTTTCGTGCAAATGTGCGTTTTGAGGTAGATTATGTATAATAGCGCTTGCCGCACTATTCTTCTACTTTGCATAGCAAGCTGCACTGTTTTCTTAGCTTTCTTGCGGTTCCAAGCATATGTACAGGTGTTAGCTGGTTGAATATGTTCACCCTGCTACAGCTTAAGCTTCTTTGTGTTTCAACATTGTTCTCTTCCTTTGGTTTCCCAATATCTTTATTCATGGTGTTTCATCTCTGTCTCATTTTTTGGTTGTCAATTCTTCTATCTGTGAGTCTGTTCGGGCTCTCGTGACACCACCATTCGTCTTTCATTAAGGCCTTTTTGGTTTCTTCCAGAACGGTACTTAGGCAATCTTCATTTCGTCTCATTTGTTGGTAGGGTTTTCTCAATAGATACCTTACTGTTCATGGTTATCTGGGTATTGGTACTTCAATAGGTGCTGCTTTTCTGATGGGTACTGGGCAGAGCCATACTGCGGCTCTCTGCCAGTTTATTTGCTCATCATACGTCACATATTTTGGTGTGAACGTTCCTTATACTTCAAAATGGGCGATTGGAGTACAGGCTTTATTTGGGACCTCCTCTACACTCCCTTGGCATGGCAGGAGCGATCACACCAACCACATTCCCTTTTTCCCCTTAAGGTCAGACTCTGATCAGCACTGTCTAAAAATCCCTGGACCTGACATAGAGGATTGTTGCTGGTGCATCCTGACTTCTCTGTTTCACCACCTTGTGGGGTCAGGAGGACCAGCAGCCTGGTGTGCTCCATTTGTGGTACTGGTGACGGCAGCCTAAAAAACCTGATGCACTGTTCCCTAGCCTGGGATCGCTGGCCGTGCCACTTCTGTCTGTATGTTTTGTCCCACGTCTGACTGTGTGGGTTGGCCCTCGAGCGCAGGCCTCACAACTGCATCCGGTAAGCAACATCTCCCCTGGCAGGCATTGGCACAGATCAGGGCAGCAAACACTTGCCATTGCTGGAGGTGTGGAGTTCTGGCACCACCCCCAACAGCCCCAGGCCCAAGGCTGGAAGCCTGAGGTTCGGCTCTTTGACTATGTCCTCAGATAAGACATGGCAAACCTATAAATGTAAGCATGTTACTAAGCATAGGAAAAGGAACTTACCAGGATTCCCTCAGTAACACGAGTGAAGAGGGAAGAGCCCACTGCCAAATCCCAATCCAGTGGCAGAAACAAGAAATGTGGCGTACATAAGACTGACTCCTTGGAATTGCTTGGGGGCCCAAGTTCTTCTGATAGAGGCTCACCTTGTGGACAGTGTTAGGCTGGTAGCGTCCGCTGGTGGGCTGGAATCGGGTCTCCTCAGAGTCGAGTTGATAGGGAATTCAGCCCAAAGTGGGCGGTAAACTCCAT
Source organism: Ambystoma mexicanum (assembly GCF_040938575.1). Classification (NCBI taxonomy): domain Eukaryota; kingdom Metazoa; phylum Chordata; class Amphibia; order Caudata; family Ambystomatidae; genus Ambystoma; species Ambystoma mexicanum. The sequence continues at coordinate 526,483,889 of NC_090926.1, forward strand.
CTGAGGCTAAGTACAGGCTAGAGATCGATAGCCAACATGTACCATAAGGGAAAGTTGAACAGAACATTGAAGATGGAGTTAACGAGAGCATGAAACCATTAAGAGGTAAAAAGGTGGGGTCCATGCAGACTGCCTGGAGGATTCAACATGGAGGGTAGGTCGGATACCCGGAAAAAGCTGTAGGGCGGCTCGGCCAGCACTCTAGGAGAGATGGGTGTGCTGCACCATGCCTTGGCAGTCTGTCTCTCTTGTGGCTCGACCGTCCCTAAGCCCAGCAGCATTTCCTGCGAACCTCAGCAGGGTCCCTGTCCCTCACTGGAGTGAAAAGCTCTAATGACATGGCCCAGCTAGAGCCCTCAGATGGCTGGGGGTGCTGCCCCTGGCCTTGGGTGCCTCTCTCCCATGTGGGTCGACCATACCCAAGACCAGCTGGAGTCCCAGGTACCAAGGCAGGGTCCCCATTCTTCTGTGGTCGGAAAAGCTCTGACACAGCCCTCCTAGAGCTCTTGGATGGCCAGGTAGTGCTGCCCCTAGCATTGGGGTTGACACCCCCAAACCCAGTGGGGCTTGCCGGTCCTTTACCATGGAAGCAAAAGCCCTTCCCACCCAGGCCCCGAGGTCCCCCATCAAGTATTTCCCCATAGGAACGAACAGCAGGACCATATGGTTGGGCTGGTCTGGATGGGTGTCAATTTAAAAATGTTCTCCATTTGGGTCTGTAATGAGCCTGGACACTGTTTCCCAAATAGAACATCCTGCTCCGTCACCCAGGCTACACAGATAATAAGAACGTTTAGTCAGCGCACCCTAGCCGGGCTCCATGGAGTAAACACTGCACCTCCACATGCCAGCCAACGGCTGTGCCACATGGAAGGTCCCAGCAGAGCTAGGCCTGCTGTGAGTGTCTTTTCCGAGAAGCCAACAGTTTTTTTTTCCTGGGAAGAAGGTTGACTGGCTAACAGGAGAGCACACAGAGGGCAGGATGGCCTATCCATCTGCCTCCCCACACTCCATGGGAATGATTTGGCACTCTTGGTCCATCTGGGGGGGGGAGCGAGAGTTACCCCAGTAAATTGTGTCAATTTCCAGCACTGCCCATGCACCAACAAAACAAAACACATACAAAATGTTTCCCTCCCTAGGGGCAGATCAGCAGCAACCTGCCTATCTGACCTCATGGAGGGAAAAAATCTCATACACCATCCCTTTTGTTCCATAGAGGGAGATGGCCACTTATATGCTAACTGTCACAACCCTTAACCAAAACCCCCACTGGCATGTCCACATGCCAGGTAAGGTTAGGGTTTGGGGTTCCATTAGGGCCTCGGGAGCCTTGCACTACCTTCCAAGACTCTTGGTGTCAGTCCTGGCTCATATTCAGTATAAGGAACATCATTGAAGGGGACTACTTTTCCTTGGGCCTGTAGCCAACATGGAGGCACCCACACAGTCTAGTTCCCTAGAACTAGACTGTGCGGTATAGTGTTTTGGGTGTGGTAGCCTGGGACTACCTTACCTGGACTACTTTGCTGGGAGCCTATTTACACCACACCCAAGCAACAGAATACGCTTTGCGTTATTCTGCAGCCTGCAGCGTAACGCTCACCGTGCCCAGTGTCCTTGATACCGGCAATCATCAGAGCAATGAGCCTGCAGAGGAGAAAAATAACATCATTAATAGACTCTTACCTGTGAACTCCATCCTGTATCCGCCCAACACTCATCGATGCTTCTGGTACTCGCAGTCGCCCACCCAGCAATCAGCATCTTCTGGACACTGCATACTCACCGGAACGAAGCAACCTGAAGGGAGAGAGAGAAAGGCAATGTTAGAAAGGATTTATGGCGTAAGCCTCAGCCATCACAAGAACCTCACCTGGTTGGCCACCTCTTGGCCGGCATCGTTCCGGAATACCACCCTCACCGCAGAAGACCATTGCGACCTGTAAGGAGAGAAGAAACACAGGTTAGCAAGTAAAAGGCGAAGTGGCGCAGTGATTAGCGTGTTAGTTACCAAATCGTAGTGCGCTTCTTGCACCATCTATACTGGCAGGTGCTCAATCCAATCAGCACGACACGCCGAATCTCCCGCTCACCTAGGGGGGTAAAGAAAATACATTAACCACAAGAAAGGAAGGCAAGGACAGTAACATACAAAGACTGCTGCAATAAGACTACCTTAAAGACACTTGAATGGGCTCACACCAGTGAAGCCCACTGAAGACTATGCACCCCTGCAAACAAGGCAGAACAGAGAACACGCCAAATATTACAATAAGGTGAGGAGAGGGCCATAGGGTTGAACTCAGGGGAGGTGGGAGAAGTCAGTACCTGATCTTGAATCCAGTCCTCTTGTGCTTTCAGGCCCGACTTCCATTAAATCACCACCCTGGATCGGGAAGGAGGTTCCAGGCGCAAATCAAGTAACCAGGGCTGAGTGGCGTACCCATGGATTCCAGGTGAGAGTAACACTAAGTGGCCCCCTCCCCTCTCCCATAAAAGGAATCCCTGGTGGTCTAGTGGACATTGCTGCTCCTCAGGCACAGCAAATTGGTGGGACAATACCCTCAAATAGCACCCCCCCCCCGAGGTGAGCAGCAATGTTATGCAGCCAGGCAGGGATTTTGCGGGCTGACCCTTCAAATGTGGATCAGGTCATTGGACTATGCCACCCATTCAAAAAAAAAAAAAACACATAGCACATTTTGCCCTGCCAAGGGGCAGACTGGCAGATTGCACTGCCAATTGGCACCCAGGGAGGGCAATATTTTGAAGTCCAGAGCAGATGTGGGCCACATATTTGCTAAGTGGCCCTCTCCCCCACTCTCCTTAATGGAATACACGGTGGCCTAGTAACAATTGTTGCACCGCGGGGGTGGCAAAATGGTTGGTAATACCCCCGAATTGCCCGGCATGGGGAGCAGCAATGCTCTGCACCCAGGGGTTGGGGGCCATTTTTGTGCTGACCCTGCAATTGTCAGCCAACCCATTGAAATAAACCTCCTTTCAACAAAACAACACATAGTATATTTTGCCCTCCCAAGGTGCCGATTGAGAGATTACACTATCAATCTTCCCTCAGGGAGGGCAAAATTGCCTGATCCATGCATTTTGGGCCCAGAGGAGGAGAGGGTTGCTCATATGCTGAGCGGCCCCCTCTCCCACAAATAAAAATGAATCCCTGGTGGCTTAGTGGTCTTTGCTGCATCTGCCCCCCTCTTCTTGGGGTGATTCCTGAGAGGGCTCACCCACAGGCTAGTCCCCTGATGCCCCCAAGCCTACCACTCTACATGGAGTGCAGGCAGTACATAGTGTTAATCTGGTTGTCAGTTATGGTCCAGGGTGAGGGCATGCCCTGGTGTATGTACATTTGCCTTTAATGGCATCTCCTCCTCCTACCCTCTGCACCCTATGCCCTGTGTACTCATTTTGGAGCAGGAGCAACTGCATGTCCCAGTTTGCAACAGCTAGTGGCAGCAGGGGCGTTGATAACTGTGTTCGTGGAAAGGTTTAGTACTTATGTACACCTCCTCCTGAGTGGATTGTGTGCATCTGTGACTTGATTTACATCACCTATGTGAATTTACCTCCACATTTTAGGTGGAGGTCTGTAATATGTTTAATCAAAATTACCACCCATTTCCAATCGCATTTCAGCAGTATTTCAACTTGTAATGTCATGGTAATACCGTTTTGGATCTCTGCTGTAAACCCACTGGCGGAATTAGCTCTGGTGATAAATTCACTGTATGTTGGCAGTAATTCCACAGGGGGTAATTCCGCTGATGGAATTAGCACAACCTCCTTAATCAGCTGTATGGTAAAAGTGGTGGTAATTCTCTTACCACCACTTTTAACTGTGTACTGCCAAACTCATAATGAGGACCATTGTCTTTTTGTCTAAAACATGATATGACTAATTTAGTTTACCATTATTTCCACACCATTCTTTTCCCTGCATCTCACCTTTCAGTAGAAGCAGATGTGTGCAATGTACTTGCAGACAGTTCTATCCGTAGAAGGTATAGAGTATACTTGCAGGCTCATTTTGAAAAGTTATTTAATTGCACTTTAAAGCAAGTGGACACGTACAACAAGTATCTATACTGATACATTGTTGAGATGTGTTTCTAACTGTGCCCCCGCCCCATCATAATCATAGATACATGAATCGCGAAAGGATCTGAAATCCCAGTACTTATGGTGACCGGTCAGTTTAGATGGGGAAGCCTGCACATAACAGATAATTTATGAGGCACTATTCTAGATAGGAGAGCTTTGGCACAACCCAAGTCCACCATGTAACCAGCCCCAAACACTCTAAATATACTTAGCCATTGACCCCATTCTTTGCCACTAACAAGTGACCTTTACAATGAAGACATCCACATCATACATTACTACATACATATTTCTGTCTTCTGATATGCCTTCTGTTCTCTCTTATCCCAAAATCATTCTTCACCCTGCCACTCTTTTTTTTCTGCTACACACCACAGCCAGAGAATCGTGGCATTGGCACAATATGTTATCATTCATTCAGGCATCAATGATCAGGGCCTGGCGTGGCTAATCTCCTTTCCCTATGACCGCCCCCTTTCTCTCCCCTATCGCTCTCTCTATGTGCGGTGTCCCACGGGGATTCAACCAATACTGCTGGTTTTTCAATCGCTGCATGGCCCTCCTGGCCCGTATGACAGCAACCATAACCTCCAACTTTCAGTATTACACAGATGACAGGCAGCTCTCCTTCAGGCTACCCTGGGCCTCTTCCTCGTCCTCACTCATACCTGATTGCCTGCAATTCAGTCAAGGTGTGCTGTGACCTCTGCCTCAATGCTAATAAGACAGAGATTGTCCTCATCGGGACCCCTGCTCCCGCCTTTGACTTTCTCTCTGGCCGGCCTCCCTTTGTCCTGCGCCTCCACCTACTAACAAGGCAAGACATCTGGGGGTCATCTCAAGTCCACTCTCTCTTTCTCATGCCACATCGCAGAAATCTGACTGTCTCTATCCTGTTCCACTCTAGGCTAGACTACTGCAACAGCCTCTTCCTCAACCTTCCCTCTTCTACCCTCAGTCCTCTTCAACTCATCCAGAACATAACCACAAGACTTATCCTTTGCCTGAAGCCCAGGAACCCCAGGAACCACATCTCTCAGATGCTGAAATCCCCTCACTGGCTCCCCCTGGCTGCAAGGATTAGGTTCAAGATCCCTTGCATTGTCCACCACGCCTTCGGGGGCCTGGACCCGCTCTATCTGTAACACTCTCTTCCTAAATACTCTCCTTCCCAAGCCCTCTGCCTATCTTTGTCCAATTCCCTGCTTCTCCAAGCAGAGACTTGGGGAGAGATATTTATCCTCTTCAGGTGTCATCCTCAGGAACAGCCTCCATGCATCTCTGAATCTCGAGCCGGATCTCCTTAAGTTCCGGAAACTCCTCAAGACTTTCCTCTTCGCCTCCACAAATTAACCAATATTGCATTCCCTTTCAAAAAAAGAAAGGACCCTCAACTTTAAGGAAATAGAATCCCCATGCAGTATGTTTAACCAGAAATAATTGTGAGGTATGCATTCTAAATGTACCTAGCCTTTAAAATACTGAACCTGCATATTATGCAGGACATAACAGTAAAAGGTTTAATAAAGTTTCCATCTCCAATGGTATTTTACAGTACCTGCAACCATCCTTTGTTTTATTCAGAGGATTGTGAATGCAATTTATTTGATTTGTTGTCATCACATTCAGACAAAACCTCATTATACTATTCCTTACATTGTTATTCTGATATTTCAGAAGGTAGTTCTCCATCCGTCCCGGGCCCTTTTGGGGTGAACCCACTTGGGCATAGAGTTGAAAGACCAATGATTGCGATATGTTCTCTTCCCATTCCACCCTTTTTATTATTTTCTTTACCTTAACTGGGTTGGACTTCAGAGTATTAACCAATAGCCCTAATTTCTGCAGGGCTGTGTCACAGGACTCTGGTAGTTCCTTTTCAAAGCCAACTTTGTTAATGCCTCCCAACAAGTTATACAGACTCCCCTCTGGATTAATGCAACATTTTCTTAATATAGCCAGTTTTTTCCCTAGAACGATACTAGCAATAGACTGAACACCTAGCTCATATCAGATGACCTGCAGCGGGATACATTTCAGAAGTGTATAAGATCGCCCTCGAGATTATACTTTCAATTACTTTAAACTCTGTTATGAACCACTTTGGAAAATATTTGAGACCATAACATATGGCGGGCAACACTTTGAGTCTATAGTATTCAAGGCATGGCGAAAATTAATATTTTCCAAACTTTCTATCCACTTGACGCATTTGTCTTATCATCCCAGGCGCTTTTGATTTCAAATAATTTCAATATAAATATTGTATTATGGTTCGCTATGGCTGGATATCCTAAGTATTGCATATTATCGTTGATAGATAACTCATTTTTTCCCGTACCATCGATACTTCGATAGTTTTAATCAACACCCTTTACATATTCTCAATATCACAGTTATGGACAGATTGATTTTAAGCTCAATTGAATTTATGTACTCACCAAAAGCCTTTATCAATCTTTTCAAACAAATAGGTGTTGAGTCTACCAAAATGAAGTCATAGGCGAATGTTGCCCAATTGATTTTCAGGCACCCCATTGTGTGGGGAACTAATAATCTGTGGTCCAATGCCGTGCCCACATCTGCCACATAAAGATTATACAAAGTAGGGCCCAAAATACACCCCTGACGTAAGCCATTATATGTACTGAAGACCCGAGGCACCAAGCTTTCAGAGTTTAGTCAAACTTTCATTTTTGAGTCACTGTGTAAGTGAATCAAGATACTCAATAGGCCGCTCGGCATACCATAAACCTCTAATTTGTTACACAGATCTATGCAAGATACACACAGGAATTTGTCTTTGACTATGCAAGACTCTGCAGAGAAGTAAGTAGTAAACCTCCACAGCCTGTACCTATATTCCTCCTGAACCCCATTTGTCTGTAATCCATTATTTGATTTGCAGCACACCAATCCTTAATGTGATCCAACACTACTGCAGCAAAGATTTTCGAGCTCAAGTTCATCATGGCTATTGACCTATAGTTAAACAGTAGGAGTCTAGAGCCTGTCTTATATATATAGGAATCATGCATGATATTTTCCAAGACTCAGGAATCTCTTGTGTTTCCGTAATATCATTGCATTCAATATGAATAATGTTGTCCCAAAGACCCAGATTAAGTTTTAGAAGGATATTTGTTAACTTATTTGGCCACCCTGCTCTTGATGGATTTGACCTGATTATCTTTGCCGCAATATTACCAATAGAGATATCAATCTTCCTAGTGACACTCTGACAAGTGGCTTTCGACCCTTACTTACAAAGGAGTTTGTAAATATTAGAAAAATGCGTAACCAATTTTTCCTCTGAAATGGGTTTGGTATTTAACTGTTGTATTACATCTGTTTGATTTACCTGTTCCCAGAATACGAGTTAAATCACAAATTGGCTTTTGTCTTTGAAGCGGGTCTGTTCCGCGACACCTTTACACAGGTTCCTGTTTTCCCATTACAAGAACTCTTGTCAGTATTTAAGACTGAATATTTTCTTGCAAGTCGCGTCTCACGAGAGTTGAACCAGCAAAAAGCCAAAACACTGCCACTCTTCCATGAGGAAATAGCTGATGCGCTTGACTTTGGGAGAAGCTCTAGGATTTGACCCATGATTATTGCAAAGTTTGCGAATAATTTGAATTGAAAATCAGATATGAAACTGCCCTGCTTTGAAAAAGGCAACTTGTCGAAACACGTGTCAAGAGTGGCACCATGTGAAATGCAGTATTGAAGTTTGTTAAATCAATTGGCGCAGGGCTCCAGGAGTGTCCTCATTCATTATAGTTCCCAGAATAGTCTTGTGTTAGTCCCCTTAAGACTGGCTAACATTTTTCTCCATTTATTTGATACAACTGCACCCGCTGATGATTTAGCCAGTTCCTACACACCCTTCCTTTCTCTCTTCAATTCTCCCTTTTGACTCCCACTCAAGATGACTCTAATCTCTCTATGTAAGCACATGTTGCTCTCCTTTACATATTGATTTAAAACATGCCTATTGTTCACCGTCCCCCGAATTTAATTTTCCCCGAAACCTCCCACCTTACCAAGTTGTTCTCCAAATAGGCTGGAAAGTGACCAACAGAATAGTTAACCCTTTTTAGTTCCATGGGGGTTGAGTCAAAATCCAACATCATTGTTGAATAAAATGTACCCATATAAAATGGTTTCCACCTCACTCTGTTTCCTCTAGCATTTACTAAAACTTTGATCACACTTTCCATAAACGGTTCCTTTTTCCTCCCCCACTGCAGTTGAAGACAAAGGTGAGCATGATCCCTGTATTTACTTGGCCTAATTTCAAAACTATCAATCATATAAAAAATGTACTTGACAAAAATACATTGAGCCTCGTTAAAATTGTGCCGGTCCAGAAACAATGGTGATGGTAAGCCTAACAAAATTACTGGCGCCTGACTTTCTGGCCACCAGACTTGTAATAGCCTAGTGGCACCACCAAGTAAGGCACTGGTAATGTTTTATGGGTCCAGCAGCAACCCGTCGGTAGCACCAGCAGGGCTACAGCTGTGCCCGTAATTAGGCCCATACTCTATTACTGATGCATAGCCCCTGGATGACCAAGTGGGTTAATCATTATAAATTAATATCAGGCCCCAGCTCTCAGCATAATTTACCCACTGTGTCCCATGTACTCTTTTCTTTTTTTTTGCTTTGCTACTTGACAAGGGACCAGCATAAGATGATCTTGCATGTCTAATATCTCAATATTACAAAGCGCTTTCAAATCACCAGCTAACAAAATGTCCCCTCCTTGATATTTAGAAAGCCCCTCTTCCATTTGGCTATTAAGGTTTTCAAGAATTAAATCCAAATTGTTCTCCAGCGGCCAATATACATTAATTAAGAGTACATACATTATTTTGTTTTCCCTCTTTACCTCAACCCCAATGAGCAGTATGGTATCCATAATTCTCCATTCTTCTGATATATGTATGTTTAGGCCCTGCCTAATGGCCACAGCCAGCCCTTCCTTCGACCTTCCAGTAAACCCTTGACTAGCACGTAAAGTAAAAACCTTGTAGCCATAAAATAATAGGTTCACTTTGGCCAGGGTTTCTTGGAAAAATATCAGATTATATTGTTTCAGGTCCACACATATTTCACCATTGGTCAATACATTCGTGAATCCTCTAAAATTCCATGTAAGGAAATAAATAGACTGCTTCTCTCTAAAGTGTCTGACTCAAAGTTTTAAGATGCACTATTGACTCTTTTAGGGTTAGAGCCAGCCAACCCCAATTAGGAACTTCATTGAGAGCGTCCCCTTGAGCACAGCTCACCTCCTTTCCCACCTCTCCCCCTATACTTTCCTGATTCTCCCGCAGACCCACTTCTGGGTATACATTTCTCCCATTGTCAAAGGTCACTATGTCTTACCCAAGTTTCTGGAGGTTCGCTAATTCTTTTAACAAGATGTTACTTACATAATCGTAGCGCATAGGATGAATAAAATACACCAATTGAATGTCTGCAGTAGTAATTAGGGGGGGGGGGATCTCATCAAAGGGAACCAAAATTAATCAAATAGATGATTCAAAATGAGGCTAGTTGCCTCTGGAAATATTGGGTCTGTTAAGGATTTTAAAGATGCAGCACACTCCAGACCAGGACTTTTTCTACTGGCCAGGGATGCAGCACACCAAAAAAAGCTTTTAAGTTTATAACATTCAGATTCAGTATTTGAGAAGGCAGCCAACCCATTTCACACCCACTTGAATGTACACCCTGTGTCACAATGGACCATGAACCAGGTCAGTGTGTAACAATGAATAAAAAATCAAACACATTCAATATAGGGCAGCAATCACCAGTGTGGTGATAATTACACAGCAAAATGATAGGATACACTTAGTTTAACCTTTTAATATCAGATACACAATATACAAATGAATGAAAGCAAGATTATTTTTTGGGTAGTATTTTCAAATGGCACCACAGTTAAAGTTTGTGTGGGAGGAGAGGAGTAGCAAGGAGTCAGGTATATTAGACAAACATCAGATTGAAAATATGACCTACCAGCCCTGAATGGGAGGCCATAATCGGATTGAGCTCCCTTGGAAAATGAGCAGAATGGCACTCAGAATTACTGAGTGGTGATTTTACATGTGTGGTTGAACGGAAAAGGCAAGAATGTGTGTGGGTGTATCAAAGAAGCAAGAAACCTCACAAGCTACAAGGAAAGGTACTAAACAAGGGGCATACAGTTTAGAAAATTGACTTTGGGAGGAAAAACAGTGCAGCAGGAATCACACGTGGCAAAATTGCAATAACTTAGTTTTCACGGCTTTAAAAATAGCAAACAACTTAGGAATAGGGCTAAATGTCCAAAATCGGAAGTCGGTTTTAATTCTAAAGTACAAAGGCACATAACAGGTATGATACTAAAGTGGAAGTATGACTATGGATGGGTGACAGTATGGGATTTTTTAAGGAAAGGAATAATCAGATTTTTACACAGGAAACACTTTCACAGGCAACTCGGTTTTGTTAAAATTGATTTATTCTACTGCTTCTATATTTTAGTGGCTAGGTATTTTTAAAGAAAGACGCAGTACAAAAGGAGGTTAATTTGCAAGGTTCACCTATCCATGCCGCGTTCATCTCTATGGGAAATTAATTAATTAATTTAAAAAGGTACTAAGGACATACACAACGGACTGTAATGAGTTGGAAAGAATTGCGAAACAAACACATATTCTTTTAAGGATAGGACACACCGGGGATTCTGAAAATCTAAGAAGTTACTAGGGTACTTATAGGATTTCTTATAGGATTTCTTATAGGGTTGGACAAATTGCAAGGTAACAGAATGGTGTATGCAGCGTTTAGATATTGGGGAGGGATGATACTTACAAAAAGCATTTGAATTGGGTAGTTTAGACAGGTAACCAGGTCTTTGGTCACTGCACAGTGGCTAGGCTCTCCTCTAAGTACACAGCGAGGCCACGGGGGTCTGGTCTCAATGGGCAGTTGGGTGCATGAGCTGGGCAAAGACAGGTCTGGTCACAGATTTTCCCTCTGGGTCAGCAGCCTTTCCCACTTTCTCCCTGAATTATTGGGATTTTTGTAGGGTTTAGTACTGGATGGTTGTTCTTCCTGGATAGGAGGTACTACATGGATCTTGATCAGCTACCCCTGGCCTGGCACTGGAGTCTGTAATCTTGCAGGGTGAATGTGGAATGTCGGGATCTCTGGATGTTGATTTGTGAATGAAAGTTTTTTGAATGTCTGATTCTTGAAGTCCTGACTCTCCCTAAGCTTCCTCCTTTTATAAACCGAATGACAAACCTCTAAGATTGCATAGGTCAGTCTGAGGATGTTGCTGCCTCTCTGTACAAAGATTGGACCCAGAGAAGTGACATCAGTTTTAGTGTGGGTGTTTTTTTGAGGTGCTGTTAAACCACAGTTACTTTTCCCTTAATCAGTTATGAAACAAAACCCTTATATTTACAATTGCTAGCCCCCTGAAAATCAGATGGGCACATCCCATATTTTACAAGGAATATGCCATTCCAACTCTCAAGTTTGTGCAATGCTGTTTTCTCCTTCTGGTAATCTTTCACCATTTCTATGGACAACATTTCACCTAAAATTCTACAAATGGATATACATGAACCTAACAATGCCGGGCATATTCCCATCAAGTATCATAACTGTATAATGTAGGCTTTCTTCAGAAATGGCTCTTTCATGCCATTCGCGCCCACTGCATGTCAGGAAGACCTGCATCGTCTTATCTTGCTGCTACCAAAATCACATTTAACCCATCATAATGTCTCATCACTGCTTATTCATATCACAGAAATAAATGTTTTAATGTAAAAAGTAATTTGATTCACATCACCGGCTTTGTTACCAAAAGTGGGCAGTCTTTCCAACCCCCCAGCCAAATGTCTTGCTCTGGTCAGCTTTGTCCATAAATTGCTATGACTCCCCTTTGATCCTAGGCACCTGAAGCTGAGGAGAGGTGGCAAACGAATTCACACTTCAGTGACAGGGCTGTCCATTGTCCAATGCTGCATCAATGCTGGTCAGTCTGATGAAGTTGTCACTTTCCAAACCTCTGGGCCTTTCATGTTATAAAGGGACTTCCTTTCCCAAGGGGCTGGCTATCTTCGAAGTGCTCGCCAGGCAACTGGTTCTGCTGCTTTCAAACAGCTTTCAAACTTTTTTTTTCTTTCTTTCACAAGTCTTTTTGTAAATAAATATATTATACATTTAAACCTTTCCCCAGTCCCTCACAAATAATGCTGGTTTTGTGTGAATATTGGGATGATTACACATTTTAGCTTTTAACAAGGTTAGTTGTCTTGCTTTTGCAAAAGCAGGTTTTTACACATGTGTTTATTTCAGTTGATTTTGTGATTCCCAATGTGGTTTCTGTAACACACATTTTATTTGGCACTAGTGCTTCTAAAAGCTTTTTATAGCTCTGGTCATTTTCTGTACACACGGATATGCTTGGCAAATGGGTTGTTTGAAACTAACACATAGCATGTGAGAGGGAGAGTTTCTTTTGAAACATTTTGCAGGAGTTCATCTTTTTCCAAAAGTAAATTCTAGCCGTGTTTCAGTAGAAATCCACATTCTTGGCATTTCAAGTGGTTTCCCAGCACATCAGCTGCTCTGGCAATGCTTTTTCCTCATCCCTTGCTACTCAGCAGAAAGGAAACATGCCAGTAGGGGTTTGCGTGAAGAGCACAATCTTTGTGGAAGTGCATCAAGAGCACATTTCAAAGGCGTCTTGGGAGTCATGTGCACAGTTTTAGTATTTCAACAGAACAGAACAGAACAGAAAAAGGTGATGCCATTCTGAGCAGAGGTAATTTTCAGCTTGATTTTAGATAGCAGAAGCAAATGCAGCCAATATCTGTGGCAGCAGTGTTAAAAGCTTGCCACTCCTGTGCCAGGGAAAGAAAGCACAGCCACTTTTGGGTGAAATGGAAAATGTGGTTTTTGCTGTAGAGGGTTTCTGTGGGGGCTGGCAAATGTACCCCACAGGTCATGTAACATAAGTGTTTGCCCCTGTGGCATTACTGCAACCCCTCCTTTATACTTATCTTCCTTACTACTGACCTGTTCCACTTCTCAGCCTTCACATGTCCCCCTGGTATGCCCATTTCATATTTGAGGGACCCTCTACACTCCGGCGTGGACTCTTTATCTCCAGATGGGTTCTTGCTGAATCCTAAATAGTGTCCAATCCACCACTTTTTGTATTTTTTATTTTTATTTTTTTATTGATATGGTTGATTTAACAATTTCAACCTTTCAATAATGAGTTACATAATGTGATGGGGAGAATAGATAAAACAAACAATTATAAATTATATCTGAAGTCAGATTTGCTTACAATCGATAAATACAAGACAGTACCTTACGTGCTAAAAGCAGAACCTAAAACAAAACCAAAATGGAAAAGCATAAAAGAAAGTTGACAATATTCTCCAGAGTATATCTAGTTAGGAAGGGAGAACTTTGATTATCATGTCTGTAGTGACCATTCAACTATCCGTTCCTATATGATCTATACTTAGAACTGAGAGACAATTGACAATTGGAATTCTGACAAGTTGTCTTTCAGTCATCTGATCTCGGACCCAGGTCCCTCCCCTGCCATTGACTCACACCTGCACTGCCCACCTGGCAAATCCCCACACTCAGGGACTGTTTCTGTATCCCTACAGTCCCCCTACCAGCCCCTGAAAATTGTTGTCTGTACTTACCTATGCACTTGACACGTGCTGGCTGCTACTCACTTATTGTTATCATCTTGTACTCCACTGTCCCTGCCCCCTTCCGATGCACTTGTGCAATTTGAATAACACCTGGCCTAGTAAGATCATTGTCTGTCCTCCCTCTGTTCCCCTCCCTTGCCTCGTCGTGCCTTGAGCACGTGTGCATAGGCGCGTTATAAATGCCATATCAAATCATATCATATCAGTACAAAATCATTTTTGCCAAAATACATCTGCATTCATGATTATACAATCTTTAAAGTGAAGTTTAAAATTAAAAATTCTTGCAGGCAATAGTTTAGGGCAGTCGACAAGTAGATGTCTTAAGGTTTCACATTCTGGAAGACAACATTTACACATGGTATCAGAATGCGAAATCAATTGCAATTTCAGTAGAACTTCCTTAGTGTGCCATAAATTAAATCTATAATTCATGAAAGCACCTCTATGCATTGGATCAGGGGATTTTGCCAAGTATGAGGCCAGTGTACTACACTTATTTTGCGAGAATAGATTTTCTTTAAATCTTTGTATATTAAACACTTGTCCCTTGTGTTAATCCAGTCTCATGGCCATAATTTCTCTTTGGCACAATCTGGATTTGTCAATAGGAGATTAAGCGATATGTTGGCCTCTACTAGGATGTTTTGTATTTTGGATCGCCATTGGCTGATAAACTGATGATTTGACAATTTTACATATACAGACAGTATGATCAAAAAAGAGGTGGTTCTTTTGCAAGTAGGCATTTTTGATATAGGGAACACAGCTTCCAGATGTACATACCATATAAAGATAGCAGACCTAATTCATATCTAATGATTTGCATTGGTTCACTTATAGGAGGTCTTAATACACTCTTCCAGTACTTACCTTTGAGTTTAAGCCAGAAGGTTTCCGGCTTCCATGACTTGGTCTCAGCACCATACAGTAGGGTAGGAGTGACTTTGTGCTTATAAAATGTCATAATTGGAATAATTGAAGATTTGCCATATTTAGCACTAATTATTCTATAAAGGGTGAATCAGAAGGATGGTGATTATGTTGAAGCCCAGGTATATATATTCATGAACTACCTGCATCTCAGTATTCTGCAAGCACTATTTATAGGTTTTCTTTTTGTTCTGCATGGTCCATGTTGAACAATCTGTGTTTTCATTGTGTTGATAGTAAGATGATTTTCTTGGGCATCCTCATCCAATGTTGTAAAGAGGGTTTGCAGGCCTTGGGGGTTCTTAGATAGCAGGACTAATTCATCTGCATATAGTAACCATTTGATTTTTTGGCAACCCAATTAGGTGACTCTGCAGTGAGGCCCAAGAATCTTTGGTTAAGATCTGAAATGAAGGAATTAAAGAGGGCAGAAGCAAGTATGCAACCTTGCTTCAGCCCTCGATAAGTATACATTGGATCTGAGAGTTGACCATCCAAATTAAGATGGATTTTGATTGAGGTGACTGTATGAAATAGATGTATTAAGTTGAAGATATGAAGAGGGCAGTGTTGAGCAAGCAATATGGTGAACAATAACTCTCTGGGTACTGAGTCGATTGCTGTTTTAAAGTCCACAAAAGCCATCTATAGTGGTCGGTTCTGTTGCTGTTTGTGTGCTTTAATGGCATTGATGGTAAGTGAGTTGATGGGAGTACCAAGTCCCAGGATGAAGCCTGTCTGAAAAGGGTCCTGCAAAATCTTGTCTATGACCCACAAGTTGTAGCCTCTTAATAGGATGCGTGTGAATACCTTTCCCAGGATGTCAAGGAGGGCAATGGGTCTGTAACTTTCAGGGTTTCCCCTATCTTCTTTTTTTTGAAGATGGGTATGATTGTTTATTTCAACCATGAAGATTGAATAAGCCCCATGGTTAAGACCTGCTTTATCAGCTCCAGAATGGTGGTCCATGCATCAGAATGCTGCTTGACCATATAGTTGTTAAGACCATCAGGGCCTGGTGCCCTAGATGAGCTCAACTTGGAGATGAATAATAGAATATCTTCCTTATCAAAGTGCAGATGAAGATTAGATGTTTTGTTATTTATGTTTATATGTTTTCAGGTAAGGGAGATAGATACAGATTTGTATAGAATTGATGCAATTGCTGGTTAGAGATGGCATTTATTTGAATCAGGAGTTGGTTCTATGGAGAGCTGTATTAAGTAGGGACCAAATTCCTGCAGAGGTTTTGGTGGCTATCGCTTTCAGCATTGATTCCCCATCTCTCTGCAGAAGGAGAGCTGTCCTAGGTTGTAACCAGTTTTCATAGTTCAATTTTAGGTATCTAACCTGTGTCTTATGGAATTCGGTAGGTACAAAGCTCTTCTAGCAGTTTGCCTCCATGCTGTCTTCTGGTCTTTTAATTAGTGGTCGAAAGTATGTAAATGCTTGTAGCTGGCCTGTCTATATGCCAATTTCACTTGCATATAACTCTGGATGGCCGATGCATAACTGCCTTCCTCAGTTGGATTGGTTGCCATACCCTGAAATATCAGGGTATTCTCCAACTCTCCCAAGGGTGGTGTTCATTCATTTGTATTGATTCCTTCCATTAGTGATTCAGACATTTTCGCAAAAATATTGTGGAAGTTGATGTCTGTATTGGCTAAGCCAGGACCAAGTTAGACAGAGTTGCTCATGATCACTTTGCTCATTAGCCCTTACTTCTAATGATTTTGATATTGCCATGAACATTTTGTCACTACATATATAATCAATATTAGTTTCCTGAGATTATCTCCACCAGGTGTTCTGCGTAGGAATGTCACCCGGACGTGCACCATTGAGCATCACTCGTTGTCTTTTGCTCTTGAGGCATGACCATTGCTGCTTAATAGTTTGTTTCAGACCTGTTACATGTGAGAGACAATGGAGATTCAAATCCCCTAGGTGTATTATTTATGTAATCATAGACTCTAGACTAAGAGGATCTAGAGTGGCTTCTATCTGTTTGAAGAATTTTTCAGTTTCAAGATGAGCTCAGCCCCAGTATATATTGTTTAGTGCAATCATATCAGCATGTCTCTTGATCCTGACTAGGTGACTATAAGGGCTTGGGGATGACCATGATGCAATAAAAAAAGTATTGGATGTTTTCATCACAACTGGAAGTCCTGCCATGGGGCGACCACTAGGCAATTTATTTGCTCGTACAATCACTAAATCGAAACTTTCCCAAACAGGAGGCAAGGAGAGCCAGGTATCCTGAAGTGTAATGATGTCAAATGTATGGAGATTACTAGTGGGTGAATTCATCAGGTGCATGAAGCTTATCATCTGGAACATTTCAAGCTCAAGTGATTGTTATGCCTGTATCAAGCTGGAGTTTCCACTAGAGTCAGAGTTTAGCATTGGTTCCAAAGAATTATGGAGAGTGCGCCTACCAGAGGTGCAGGTAATCTTTAATGGTAAGGTGTAACCAAGTGATCTTGCATAAGTACAAAGCCTAGACTGTAGACAGAGGCTTTGGCTCCCCACAAGGGTTTGAGTACTATACCAGAATGAATCCATAGTCTTGCACTTGTGAGGTCACAGTCATGCTTAAACTCCACCGTCTCAATATCTGATGAAGCTAGATCTTCCAGGCTAGGCACATCCATGAATATATTTAAAATGCTAGTTCTGTTTAAATCATACCCTGAATAAGGTGAACCTCTGCACCTAATAAGTAAGTGGTGATAACTTTTGTATTGCATTAACCTTGGCTCTTGAGATGCATGCATCCGTTTTTTTCTGAGAATTAAGAAATGCTGGTAGTTTCACATCGCTGTGTTGGAATGAAATGCTATTTGCATCATTTGTCCATCGAGTGTTGATAGGTACCTGGCTGGCTTCACAGTTATGTGGAGCACACAATCATATGATGCAATTGGGATTGTTAATATTTAACATATTGTTTGGTTTCAACAACATATATAGTGAGAGTGACTTCTGAATTTCCTCCCACCTCTGGTCAAGGGTAAGAAACATGGAATTGTCTTGTGGTTCCGGAGCCCTCAAGGCTAAAACGGAATCTGCTGATCTGCATTTAGAAAATTCCCACAATGTTGACCCGGGATTAAGCGAGTTAGAAGATTACCGCAAAGAAGAAATATTACATTTATGTAGACTGGTCTGGGAGGAGATTGCTACCAGATCACCCCCTGCAATGTATCTACCTCGAATGAAGCTTTTTGCTTGCAGCTAAGGCTGCATACCTTGTCACGACTGCAGACTTGGCTATCTCAGTTTGACTATTCGGAATGGTTAATGTACAAATGAATTGCTTGGAGATGGAATGTGATTGGGAAGGGGGTCCCGGTAAATGTTTAGGTTTCTTAATGGCCGCAACTTTTGATGTTTTTTTTGTTTTTGGAGACGAGAAATATTTGGCTTTGAAACAATGGATTCGGCCAGCGGTAGATTTTTTGTTGTTGTGACCAGTTCCTGTGTGTATTGGAACTCATTAGATGTGGGGTTGTAATTACCCACAGACAGTTGAGTGTCCTTGACTGTTGGTTGTTGCCTCGGTTGCACACTAACATTCCCAAGGCTACATGTATCCTGCAGATTCTCTGTGCTCATGCACATTGTCTGCAAGCTCAAGGGTTTTAATACAGGTTTTCGGCTAGGCAAGACAGCAGTTAACCGTGATTGACATCTTGAGATTTTTCTGTGGATCCGGGGTGCGTAGTATTACCTATTGGCAGTATATCCATCATTGATGTTCCAGAACTGATGATATCCCCTGAGTTAGAGTGTAGGAATACCAATTCTTTGGAAGCAGGAGAGTCTCCCGCTGGGACATTTGTGAATGAAGCAGCAGAGGACTCTGCGAGAATTATGGCGGTTGCTAGGTCATGTGCTAAACAAAGTACCTGCTGAGCTGTTACTGTGCATTCTGGCACTATGTTATCAAGTCTCATCAAGCTGGAGATCACGGCATCAGAGGGTGTTAGGACCTTGCAAGAAGACTGAAAGCCCACTACCACTATTGAATCGGCTATGGGTTGTGAGTCAGCTGCCGGTGGTGCCACCACTACAGCGTCCATGAGGATGTGCGCTCCATGGAGTTGTAACTGACCCTCGTTTGACTGTGTCAGGCTCACAGGTGGGAGAGGGTCGCTAACACAGAAAGAACAAATGTCTGCACTCAGCGACTGCGGTCGAGACCAGGGTTTTAACCAAAGGGTTTAGATGATTGCTGAGGCTAGGGTCTTTCTCGCAGGAGTTTGATTGTTCAAGCAGGCAATGGAGGATGAATCCTTCAATTCCGGCATGCCTGTTTTTAGTGAGTACACGCCTAATGGCATTGTGGACACAAGTATGCCTTTATGTGAGGATGACTGTTCAAAGTTTGTCTCGATGATGAAAAAGCATAAGGGACTTATTTTATATTCTCGTGGGATGCCTTTCAAGTATGGAGGTGTGCACCGGAGAAGGTTGCTCGCGGCTCCTGGCTCAGCAGCATAGCAGCAAAGCAGAACCTTCCAAGCACTTTTCGTGCACTTCCTCATATGCGTACACGCGGATGCACGTGCTTGTTGGTAAATATAGGAAGTTGAGAAAGGGGACAGGGCTTGACAAACACTACAGTATATTGTAGTAAAGCAGAAGTTATCTGCAACAGAAATAGACAAAAAACGTTATTACGTTCTGCTTGAGTCCATATATACCAGGTGGCTCCAGTGTATTATAAATTCAGCGATTACTGCATACCACATGTACATTCACAGACTGTTCCCAACAGGAAATCAGCACCTTCCAGTCACATTCTGGTGCACTTCCTCAGATGTGTGCACGCAGATGCCCTTGCATGATGGTAAATATAGGAACTTGAGAAAGGGGGCAGGGCTTGACAAACGACAGTATATAGTAGTAAAACAGTTGTTATCAAATATAAATTCACAGAGAGCGTTCCCAAAGCAGCACCATCCAAGCACTTTCCGGTGCACTTATTCTCCGCCAAATGATTTTTCATTATATTTCTTACATCCTGTTCTGTATTAGACTGAGCCTGGGCTGGTCCTCCGCTGACCTCTGGAGAAAAGACCTCTAACGGCTCTACGGGTACCCGGAACGCTAATGAGTCAGCCTCTATACTGTTTGAGTTTTCATTGCTTAAATACTGACTATTGGAGTTAGGTCTTGGTAGCTCAATATAATGTGCTGTGATTTTCTAGAAGATTTCAACAGTTTGCTTAGGAATTACCAACAGGTTTACTTCCTTTATTGTAGCACAGGTTTCAATCTGTTTATGTTTCAGCACATTCGATAATCTTATCTCTGAATTAACGTACTCACTTTGCCTGTTAACTATATTCCCAGGCTGACTCATATTGAAATAACAACTCCGCCCCTACTTTGGGCTCCCTTCTCTCCTTGCCATACTTCCCTTCCACCTCCATACATTCATTCCCCTTTAGTTGCTTGCTCCTTACACTTTCCCCCACTTGGGGGTGCTCATTAAGATCTTGCAGGGCAATGTTACAAAGGTATTTGGGGGCAATATCTTTCAAGTCAAATGCTGTATTAATCTTATGCTTTCATTTCTCCTACTTCTTCAAATTTGTTGATCACACTGTAATGAACAAACTCTTCCCCTCCTTCTCCATCTGTGGATCACTTGGCTCACCTGAGGGTACACGAGACACTTCCCCATTCTCCTCCCTAGCCTCCTTTTCCAAAATAGCAATTGCTTCCATATCTACAGGCTTATGAAGAGGTTTTAACAGCTTTTCAGGAATTACCAACATGCACTCATTTTGGGCTGCACTTAATTTAAAGAGACAGCTAGAAATGTCTTCCAAATATTTTGATTGTTCAATTAATTCTTTCATTACAGAAGTTGGTATTCCTTCCAAAGATTCAAGTACAATTTTTTTGGCACTGATAGGATTTACTTGATGCAATTGGACTTTGCATGCCTTCTGGCCCTAACGATTGTAAATGGTCATCCCCTATCAGAATTGAATTGCATCTGCCCCCCCTCCACCCTTGTAGGTGCTCAGTCAGAGCCAACATCGTCATTTCCCCACTGCAAAATATAGGGGGGGTATCCAAAAAAGAATAATCATGATTACTTTTGCCACCCCCTCCCTGTCCTGAAGGCTCATCCACCTCAATCCCAACGTTATTTGTTCCACATCCTCTGCATAAAGAGATTATGAGTGAGCCGGAATGGCCGCAGGTTTCTCCACCCTCACCCCTAGTAGGTCAGCTGATTCACACTGCACATCCCTTGTTTCACTTTCCCCCTGTAACATACTACACAGGTTTAATTCAATCAATCCATAGTCATCTGCCTATTTTTCTGCCAATAGGGGCAAGGGCATTGCTATGGCCCTGGATAGAGTGTTTTGTCTATTAGTAAATACTAAGGGGGCAGCCAAAATGTCCTTACGGCTGCTCAACACTATTGTTCTTCATTTTTTGTGCTGAGGCTATCAGTCAATGTGTATTTTCTCACAAGATTCTCACAAGATTTTCCAACAGCTGTAAACTCAAACGAGTAGCCCACTTAATCCTTGCTCCCCCGCTCCCCAACCAACAGCGCTCTCTGGCACTCCCTTAGAATTCACGCAATGATGCACGTACCAGTGTGCTTTTATGAGGTGCCGGCAGGCTGGGGGCGGAGCAAACCGGGGAATGGAAACAAAATCAGCATTTATTCAATATGGCCAAGTATTCAATGTTCACTATGTTTCATTATGTTTACAGAAAGTCGAACGGGGAGTGGAAGTTAATAATGTCCTGTTTCAAGATTTAAGTATGATAAATTCTTCAATATAACAGTGAAGCGGAGCGGCAAAACACAGCTGTTGAAAATACCTCTCTCCAGCATGAGGACACGATAGCCAACAGCACTCTCTGGCACTCCCTCGTGCATGTGCACTGGTTCTCATGCCTGTGTGCTTTTATGAGGAGCGGAAAGGCTGGAGGCCGAGCTAACTGGGGAAATGGAAACAAAAGGAGCGTTAAGTCAATATGCCTAAGTATTCAACGTTCATTATGTTTCACTATGTTTCCAGAAAGTCAAAAGGGCAGTGGAAGTTAATAAAGTTCTGTTTCAAGATAGAAGTATGATTAATCCTTCAATGTAATGGTGAAGCGAAGTAGCAAACACAGCTGTTTAAAAGACCTCTCCTCAGCATGAGGCCAGCATGAGGCCACGACAGTCAAAAGCACTCTCTGGTACACCCTCTGTTCGCAATCATTTAAACCTATTGAGATGGAGAGTTTCGGCAGGGTTCTACCATCCTTTTTCTATCTGCCTCTGTTTGTTTTTCCTGCCTGCCCACCCCACTTCCTCTGGAGTAAACCACTTTGGGTCTGACATCATACGGGTAAAGTACACACATTTTAAGAGCAGGGATTGGACCCCGAAAGCAGATTACCTTGAGTCTGTTAACATGGGGACTTTTGCCTATAAAAGAAGCATTCTCCTACCATTTCTTTGAATCATCTTCCGAATGATGTCCAAGTTTCTTTGCATCATCACTTGAGAATACTTCACTGGACCCTGCTGACTGAGCAGTCCTTTATAAAGTTCTCTAGTTGAGAGGTGAAGGCAGGCATTCCCAGGCAGAGACCAGCTCTGTCCCCTAACCATCCCCAAGTACCCTTTGGGGGGTGATCTCTACTGCTGGAGCACAATCCTGCCTCACCTCCAGCCAACCTGTTGCCTCACACCCCATGTTGCAGTTCTGCTGAAAGTGTGTGTCACCCTCTCCTGTGTTTGGGAGCCTGAGAAACATATTGACATTGACCCTTGAGACCCTAGAGTGGGACTCACAGCACCTACAAGCCAGAACAGGCATGATTCATGTTGGCGAAGACTACCCACACAGAGTTGTGATGCGAGAATGCCTTGATGCCGAGCGATCCAGCAGGACCCTTCAATGCCTCTGTTTGACTTCCATTGTTCTTTGAACCGCTATCTGCCGTTGAACCCAATTTGCTCCTGAACTGTGGCAGATAAAGCACATCATTGGCTCGATCTCTGAGGTGCCACATCCTTGTCTTGCTTGAGTCTCCATCCGAAATGCAGGTCTTTTCATTTCTGCTCCTGAGAGTCGATTGACCCTGATTTTCCCCAAACAAGGACTTTCAAGCTGCTTTATTGAACCGACTTGTGTGCACATATTGTTGCCAACTCAACTGCCATGGATGCACGACCTCTGAACCAGACCTGGTAACCACCCGATATGCACAGCTCGAGTAGATGCTACAAGACTGCACCTCCCCTCCATTTGAACCTGACTCAACGCCAGCATACTGCTGGACCGTCACGACTACTGTATTTACACCACAGCCGATGCTGCGGTCGACACAGAGGAGCCTGGTGGGACACCATCAAACTCCCAATTGATTTGCAGATTCATTATTGACTAACGTATACCTCCCTTGTCCCCGTTTGGGCCTTAGAGCTTGGTTAGGTCATTATAATCCCTTTCGCAACCTCAAGAAATATGTTTTTTGTATATTTGGGTCTTCAAATTGCCTTTTCTCTCCCCTGTCGCCTCACCCAGAGTGCTGCATCTATTTTATCTGTGCATATTCTGTGTTTCTTCTACAGGGGAGGGTGGTTTTTTACTGTGTTTTCTAGTTTGTTAGTATTGTAAATGGTGGGTCGGGTTAAAGTATATATTTTTTTAGAACCTTAATTGGGCATTCCTTTATTTTGGGCTTTTAATGACCCACATTCACACCCCTCTTGAGCATATAGCCTTCCCTCGGCCCACGTTACCACAAAAGGTGAAGGAGTTGTATCTGTTGACTTTGCCTGTTTTACCTTTATGATTTATTTTGGCTCTTGGTTTGTAGCAGTGTGACGGCTGAGTGGGATTTTGAGCGTCTACTCATCCTTGTACTCCTGTCAGGCAGATGTCAATTCTTCACAGTCTGATTCATAGAGTGTTTACGTAGACCAAGGATTGGCAACCACTATACTAATGTGCAAGATTTTCATCACAAACAGGATTTTGCCTGACTAAATAGCCCTCAGAATAAAAAGTCAAGCCATATACCTCGAATGCACTGAATTTTGGGTATCACTATCTTGGTAACATTGCATCATAAATTTGTTGTGTCAATATTGGATGTATTAGAATTCATTATTGCTTTACTAGAAAACTACTACATTAGCAAGAATTATTTTTGTGTATTTGTTGTTTTAGTTTTGAATATTAGGAACCAATCGATCTTTGAGAATGGTTTTCACACAGAAAATAGTCTTCTGTTAAATCCAAAATTGTTTTTCAATTTTTGACCCCATGTTTTCTTCTTAGATATGGGTAAAACGGGTTCTAAACAATGTTTCCATTCCTTGACCATATATAATGTCAATGATTCTTTTATGTTTATATGTTGATGATTTGATTCTCACTTACAATACATGTAAATAAATACATGTCCCCTGAATCAAGGGATTTAGAAAAGCTGTTGTGATTTATTCGAATAACATTGGTTATGTCTCTAAAATGTGGGGATAATTTGAATATTTGTACGCTGGGGTTAAGGTGATTAATCCCAACTCCACTACAGTTCCTTATAAATAACACAACATTCGAAAACTTGAGAATGGTTTAAATTTTCCGGCGGCTACCAACCCCTTCAGTTATATATACCAATGGGATTATGCCATCATGAAAACGCTTCTTTGAATCAGCTCCGAGGGCAGTACTACAGGCACTTTGCACTGTGCAAATTAAGTTATCACTAGGGGTAGAACTTGTCCTAGAGGAAAACATCATTTTCAATGAATGTTTGCAGCAAGGGGAATTGTTGCCCTTGTCCTAGTACTTTGCTCTGGTGAAAACATACACCACTGAAATAATATATTTATGTACAAGCACCGTGTTTGCCCCAGTTCTTATTCACTCGTTGTAATGTGGCCCGAAGTGTAAAATCCACACTTGGCGACAGTTAGCTGTTTTCATAGCAGAAGTTCCAATCTCTGGGCAAGACGGGTAACGTTGTAAGCACTCCCATATTTACCTCAGCCTAATGAAGGGCTATCTCTAAGTTGTGTTCAGTGCAGTAATCATGGTCTGATTTGTTGGGGAGTGCAGTCAGATCACATGCTTCTTTAATGTGACTACGTGGTATATTAGCTATACGTCCCAGGAAGCATCGTCCCATGTCCCCGCCTTTTGCGCTTGTGTTAAGTCTGAGCTTCTGCGTTCACATTCCAGTGGCTTTTGCCTCTGGGCATACACTCCAACTCAAACAATTATACTGTCGTTATCGTTACAGTTAAGAAACAGGAGAGGTCCCTTATCATCAGCATGGAGTCAAACCACATTTTTTTTAAACTAATACACATAAGCACCACACTGGGTAGTATAATTTATTTTGCGGTGCAATGCAGACCGACTATCACAAGTGGACCACGCAAGCGTGAGGTTTATACACATGCAGAAGGTTCTTTGCATGTACCTGCTAATCACTCGGATATCTAAAAGAGGGTGGTAGATCTGTGTCTTTCGTGTGTCTGGTGCTCATACTTGGTATGCATAATGTTGATCCATTTGTATCCATAGCATTCTCTTGGCTGCAGTCATATTACAATCGTTTTGAATAGTCCATTAATCATTGAATGTGATAGCATACTGAAATATGTGTTTAGATACTGCTGTGCTCACAAACATGTCTGATTCTAGACGCACACATTTTACTACTTGACTAGTGGAGGTGATTCACCTCTATTCTGAAAAACTCTGTTTTACCGGGCCTTTGCATTCCTATTCTGTCATGGACATTGCAAATTAGAGAAACTGTAAAATGGTGGCACTGTTTGGTGGGATCTTCTCTCAGGTAAATTATGTCAAACAGAGCTTCAGACCCCCCCAGCAACACACATTAATCACAATTTTGAGGCTTAGCAGTAGCAGAGCTTCCCTGTCCCCAGCTCCCATCCTCCATCCTGACAAACCTATGTCCTCCATTCCTAATCTCCGATTTCAGGAAAAGGGCATGGAGTACCAGACCAAATATGCTCATTTAGAGAGTGGATTAAAACATGCAGGACCTGATTTACAAAAGCCCTTTTCAATGGTGCAATCCGATTGAAAACCGCTTTGTAAGCTGTAAGGATATTTGGCGTGTTACAGCACAGAGTACAGCACTACTGCACAGGTGCAATTTTTTTTTTGATGCAGCACCACCACATGGGTGTGGTGCATTGCTATATGTGTTGCCAGAATAACATGGACATATAAGTAAAGACAGGCTATTCAGTCAAAAACGATTTTTACATATAAGATGCAAATCTATTTTTACAGTTAAAAGCACACGTGCACATTCAAAAATGCACACTATTTTTCACCTGAAATGCCTATGGTGCAAGAGACACATTTGAAAATGAATAACTAACCTTATTAATAACTAACCTGACTAATAAAACTGCATTTAACATAACCCACTAATAAAAAATGTGTCTCCACTGCAGAATTAGGCCTACTCTGAAAGTGAACTTTTAAACGCACATTCATTTTTTTTTCTCTGCTGCTCTGTCCACATAACTACAGGAAGCAAAGAGCTCGAAGTAACAGGAAATCAGTTGGTTTCAAATTTGTACTGTAGAAATGAGCCATTGTGTAATGAGGGAGGAGATGACATGATTGATTCTGATTGGAGCAGCGTCATAGCAAGTATCATGCTAGAGGCAGTGATTAGAGTTTTGCTGGGGAAGCTTGAGGAGAGGGGGAGGACAATCGAGATCTTGCAGAGCTGGGAGAAGGACCTGTTTCCTGGCTGAAGCATTCCTGCTGCAAAAGCTGAGAATTCCAGGCAATAACCCCGGTTTGAGAACCACAGACGCTTGTTTTCACTGGGGTTAATCTTCAAGGGAGCCAAATTCAGAAAGAGAATAGCCGGAGAAAACTCATGCTGATTAGATAAGGTCATTACAGAAGTGTGGGAGCTGTGCGAAAGTGTGCAAAACTGTTCAGTCAGTGTATTCGAGGGAGTCCCAGTCCCTTATCAGCATATGTAATGTTACCAATTGAATATATTCTCGCAGTTCTCTGTTCATTTTATCACAAATAATGTTGTACCATTTCATTTATTTCTGTAAAAAAAGGGCTAAACTGTGTTTAAAGGAAATTTCTATAATACAAAAATATCTGAAAACAGATAGCTAGTGTGTATTATTTCTCTCTTTCATTTTGCATTGGAAAAGTTTTAAACGTAGGTAGATTTTTAAACAGTGCAATTGTCATTTTAAAACAGATGTGTGCATGATTATATTCAGTATGGACAGTTGTGAGTGACTGTTTGTAGCATAGCTTGTTGGAGGTACATGAGCCAACGGGAAGAAAGACTCCCTGGACATAGTTCCATACCGTATATAAGGTAGTGGAAATTACCACAAAAATACCACAATAGCCCATGGTGGCACACAACACTAACACTGAAAATGTGGTATCCCTAAAATGTAGGCCTGAGGTCTTTCTAGTGATCAAGAACAATCTAGATAAAAAACAAGGGATGTTGGATATTGGGGCCACAAATAAACCAACCACTCAAATTATCGCGCACATTATCTAAATAGGTCTGAATTCTGAAATAATGCAATGTATTATTGTTATGTGTGATCCAATATGAATACAGAGAGTGATTATTACTAAAGGTATTTTGGTGGTAAGAAAATACCACAAAGCCCCAAATATCCACAAAATACCCAACAAAGCCAAGCCTGGCGTGTTTGCTGGTCTGAGGAAAAATAAAGTTAGCACAGGGTCCCCATTTACTCTTTTGCCACAGGTGTTGCAAATAGGATTCTGCCTCGCAGGAGATCAAGGGTGAGTAGGGATAAAAT
Organism: Ambystoma mexicanum; assembly: GCF_040938575.1. NCBI lineage: Eukaryota > Metazoa > Chordata > Amphibia > Caudata > Ambystomatidae > Ambystoma > Ambystoma mexicanum. Next base: position 526,511,564 of record NC_090926.1, read on the forward strand.
GGCCCACTCAGCCCTAGCACTTCTACAAACCAAAACACAACACGATCATAAAGGTAAAACAGGAACAATAAGGAGATATACCTCCTTAGACTTTTGTGATAACATGGGCCGATGGAAAGATGTACTCTTAAGAGTGGTGTAAGATGAACTAGTAGTAAATAACGCAGTATCACAATTCAAAATAAAGGGAATATCCAATCAAGGTTCTATAATAATATAAACACTTTAATAAGACACACCATCTGCATGTAAAACGCAAAGTAATTAGTATACAAAAACCCAACCCACAGGAAAGTATAGAAGAGATGTGACAAACTGGAGAAAGTAGCACTCTGAGTGTAGTTTCAGAGTTGATAGGTAAGATACTACCATAAAAAGAATATTGGGAAAACAGGAGTGATCTTGATCTAACCAGTTCAATGTCACAGTACCTGGATTCACTTCTTGGTAGGCTGAAACATCAAACCCGGGTTTGAACATTGATGCAAGCTGTTCAGGCTCAGTCGTGCACGTAGGATACTGGAGGCCCTGTCAGCAAGCGCTGAGCAAGGTTGAATGTGGGTGATATGTGTGGTCCAATCGTGTAGGTTCTAGTGATTAAGATCTGTGTGGTGCCAAGAACGCTTCACATTTGGTGAGGCCAAGTCAGGATTTGGCAGCTGGGAAAGATCAAAGAGTGACGCTCCAACGGTTCGTGTCAGCAGGTGACACTCCAGCGGTTTGTGTTGGCAGGTGACGCTCGTAAAAATGGTGATCATTGGTACGATGATGTGCAATCAGTGAGGTGGCTGTTCTTGGGTTACCTGGGGCAAGCCATAGTTGTAACCCCCGGTTAGAGTCGGCGAGTGACCTTCCAGATATTTGTTTCTGGTTCGGGCATTGAGCACACGCTTTGGACCTAGCAGGTGATGAGTTACGCCACTACATAATTAGGTGTTGTGCTGGTTTAGATGCAGTGCAATAGTTTGACTGGTTGGAGGAACGAAGACACCAGCACTTTCCCAATTGTTCAGAATGTGGGGAACACGAAGTGACCGGTTTGGCGCAGGAGAACCGGGAGCTTTGCATGGTCTGTCTCTTTAGTTGCTGCAACGCCTTTGCAAAGGACTTAAGGACAGGATGCTCAAGTTCACAGTCTGCTCTTCTTGCACAGAAGATCCATTGCAGAATGTTTGGTCCTGGTCCACAGCAATGGCCACTCCCAATGTTCCGTGGGAGTGGTTAGGGGAAAGAACTTATGTTATGTTATCCAGAATTATAGAGTGCACCTTCACCAGCAAGGGTGATCATGGCACTAAAGGCAGATTACTAAACATTGAACAGCACCAGAACAGGAACAGAAAAAATAAAGGTTTTAAGAGCTCGCCTAAAGGACAGAAGATCAAAAACTCTTGAAGGGACAACAGAGTGGAGTTCCAAAGTAGGGCTGCAGCCACTGAGAAAGAATACCCCCGCATGTGAGAAAGTTTGAACGAAGGCACAACAATCTGAAGAGAAGTGGAAAAACGGAGAACACAAGATGGAATATAGTGTCTAATTTTGGCCCTGAGGCATAAAATTCATGATGAACCATGCACAAAAACTTAAATTTGATTTGTTTCTCCACCAGAAGCCAGTGCAGGGTATTTAGAATTTGAGAGGCCAACTACTGGTGAGGCGCCGCCAAGGCCAGCCAGGCCGCTGAGCTCTGAACCATCTGCAGACGTTGGAGAAGAAAATCTGGGTGAGCCAAAAACAGAGCATTACAATAGTTAAGTGAGCCAAAAGTGAGAGAAGATACCACCAGAGGATGAAGAGCTAAAGGTAGATAGGTCAGAACCTTAGGGAGAGTTCGAAATTTAAAATGGACAGATTGGGAAACAGCACTAACCTGCTCCTGCATGGACAGTGAGGCCGAAAACCTCTCGCCTAAGTTCTTGATTACAGAGGAAGACAGAGGCAAAGGACTGAGTTCCACAGGTTAGAAAGCTGTGGACCACCCAGAGAGCTGGGGAATAGCCCTGACTATATGCACCTTGACAGCAAGACAGGAGCGACAGCCAGTACAGAGATAGTAAGCCGGACCAAGATTGGTGTGTCATCCGCATAAGAAAAACACCAACAACCAAAGGAGTCTATAAGTTTAATGAGAGGTAGAATATTTAGATTGAAAAGTAGCAGGGAAATGTCCGAACCCTGGGGGCACAAACCAGTCAAGAACCCGGCCAGAGATACCAGCAGAAGACAGCCTCTACCTCGGAATGCAGTGGTCTACTGTGTCAAATGCGGCAGAAAGGTCCAGCAGGATCAAGGCCCCCTTACCTCCTTCATCCACAATCTGGCCAAGATCATTTTCTACCGCCACCATAACCGACTCTGTTCCCTTGCCTGGCCGGAAACCCTATAGAAAAGGATTGAATGCCCCCGAGTCCTCCAGGAAAGAATGAAGAAGGTGGGCGACCAGGGACTCCAGGAGTTGCATAGGAAATGCTAAAAGGGAGATAGGGTGAACATTCGAAAGAACACGAGAGTCCAAATTAGTTTTTTTCAAAAGGAGAATAATGAGAGCATGTTTAAGGGGAGCAGGTGTACACACATTGGTGAAGAATGTGTTAAATGCCAAAGTAAGAGGTGATGCAATACTAGAAATAATACCCAAAAGAATCTAAAGCGGAATGGGATCCGTAGGTGAAGTATATTTCACCCTGAGGGCGGTTGCAATAATCTCCGACCTCGGAAATGCCGGAAAAATGGACGAGCTAGGCACCAACAGGCTAAAGGCAGAAGGGTCAGCCGAAATTGATGAGGTAGTAGATACTTGCCTGATAATCATAATTTTATCATCACAACATTTATTTGAAAGAGAGTCACACAATGTTTGCAGGGAAATCACCACCTTAATGGTGTAAGGGGAGGACAACAAATGAACCAGTTGTAATAATTCTTTGAGGGACCGTGGCTTCCACCCGAGTGGCAAAGTGGGCGCACTTAGCAATTGTGATAGCACATTGGTAGGTGATTGTAGCTTTCCATAAAACTAGGAGAGTCATCAGACAATACGTGATGTGCCACTTGTGCTCAGTTTGCCTACGGGCAAGACATAGCTTATCAAGATCGGCAGAAAACCATGGCTGAGATGAGGGGCCAAAAGTTTTCGAAGCTTTGAGAGGGGAACCTCATTAGTGGTAGCTGTAATAGCAGACAGAATAGACTTGAAGTCACAAGGACCATGTGTGGGCAGGAGATGTAAGATGCCAGTGGCAACAGCCGAATGATTGATTCAACTCCAATTCCACAAGGGAGGACGAGGCAGCATAGGAGGGAGCAAAGTTGCTGAGATGTTTACAGAAAAGGAAATAACAAAACGATCAGACCAAATTACCAGAAGTATCAGAAAAAGTATGACCAGCAAAGGCGGTGCAAGAATGCAATCTTCCTTCTGTCTTAGATGGCTCATTCTTCACCTCCGATGGAGGGCTTTGGACAGTGCAATTGTCCCAAAGGAAGTCCACTTGAGAATGTTCAGAACATATTTTGGCCATAAAGGATCATTTAGGAACTGAGGGAATTCTGCTGAAGGGGCACAAGTCCTCAGGTGATTGGTCACGAGCTAGACTGCTTCAGGAGACCAACCCTTGCTCCTAGCTGGAGTGAACCATGCACTGGTGATCTTGCACCCAAAGTGCTCTGCTCTAGAAGAAGTGGAGGAGACAGGAAAGGGACAGAGAGATTGTGAGAAAGAAGATGGTGGACAGCTTCTTCGAGTGTCCAGAGCACTACTGCCTGTCCCACTCCCACCTCCACCCTCCTACTGACAACAAGGACATTTTCATATGCAGCACCCTGGTGTGAGGCTACTCCTTCTGATTGGGTGATGTAAGGGTTCAAGAAAAATACTCAGACACAGTGGCATGTTAAATGTTGGTATAGACGTGGATTGTAAAAATAATAAAATGGGCTGGGGAAATCCTACCTGTCCCTAATTCTGTGAGGGTTTTCCCAGTCTCAACAAAGCTAATGAACGTCTGTGTCAGGATTTTCAACAAATAAAGCATCCTCCGTCCTGTGTCAAAAACCCTAACTTGATCATTACATGCTAAACTAAATGCAAGGTGAAAAGGGGATTTTTCTTCTGGTTTCTCCCAATGTGTCTGGCACTTCTGATCGAGTCAATAATGTTCCAATGTTTTGCCAGGAGATAATCCTCCCCCTGAATATTCCTTTTATCTATTTGGTTATCTCATAGTTTAAACGGCGAAAGATTCCACCCTTGAATCCATTCATGGGAAGGAAAGTGCCCGGGAGGCCAGGTGGACAGGGTCAAGGGGAGAAGAGAGTGAAGTGGGTCCACAACTATGTACAAATGAAGGTGCTGGAAGGCAACAGGGGTGCACGCCAACCAGCTAAGTCTAGAACCTGTGAGGGCAAGTGCAGGATGGGGTTGGGAAGGGCAGGAAAGGGGCAAAAGTGCAGAGGTAGACTGGACAGGGGAGGGCCTGGCACCCTGTAAGACTCTGAAGGTACCAGGCCACCAGTCCCAGGCAGAGGGGATATTAGCAGGGGAGGGAAAAAGAAGAAGAGAAAAGAACGATCTTGAGGTGCTTCCGGAACTTAAGGAGATCCAGCTCAAGTCTGAGGGTTGCAGGGAGGTAATCTTAGAGGAAGGCAACTGCCGTATGTATTTCTCATGTCCATGTACCACCAGTGCCTGAAGTTGTCAATTGAGGCCAAAGAAGAAACCAAGCAGAAGCGCTAAGTAAACCAAAATTAAGATAACTACTGTCTAGGGAAAGGGAATAAAATATATATATATATATATATTCAGTAAAAAAACTTTGTTAAAGGGACGTTATGGTTCCAAGTAAAACCGAAAAACCCCTGAAATTCGCCAGTCATGGTAAGCTAAGCAACCATAACTCGCGCGACCACCGTGCAATGCTAAGACTAACAGCCACGACATCAAAGATAACATCACAAATGTCATTCCTGTGCATTTAGTGTCCTGCAACCAAAATGCACCAAAATGGGGGTGTCCTAAGGACACTACACCTGTCCGTACTGTCCGCAATCAAAATGGAACTGTTCTTAGAACATGCGCGGTGTCCGGGTTGTCCGTAATTAACTAAAATTGAGAGGACACTATACCTGTCCGTACTGTCCGCAAGCAAGATGGAACTGTTATTAGAACACGCACGGTGTCCGGGATGTCCGTAATTAAATAAAATGGAGGTGTCCTAAGGACACTATACCTGTCCGTACTATCCGCAAGCAAGATGGAACTGTTCTTAGAACACGCATGGCGCCGGGGATGTCTGTAATTAAGTAAAATGGAGGTGTCCTAAGGACACTATACCTGTCCGTACTGTCTGTAGAACATCTACGGACATGCGCACCACACCCATAAATCCTACGAACATTGCGCCTGTCCGTAACTGTCCGTCTCACGTGTGTCACACTTTTAATTACTTTCAGGAACCAAACACTGTCCGTAGAACACCCGCATGCATGCGCACAGCCGTTCAGGTGCATTTGGTGTCCTGCGGACACCCCTTCCCTTCGCGAACGTGTTTGCGACGTCATCATGTGACCACACCCACTGTGAGCGTGTGTCCTGATTTGCGGACACTGTCCGGGTCCCCGAACATTTTAAAAGTACTTTTTTAGACAATCCAAAGTATTTGACAGTCAAAATTCACCATTGCACATGTCCCAGACAATGACCCTGGCGATCTACATACTGTTTTTGAACTTTTTGAGCTTTTTTGGGGTGTTCAATCTGTCCGCAGACCGTGCAGGGGTCCGCGAAGCGTGCAGCAGCACCCCTATAAAAGGCCAAACCCCAGAGCTGATCCTCATTGTGCTTCTGGCTATTGCAAATTGAGTTTTGCTGCCTTTGCTGATCTCACTTTTGATTTGAGATCATCTCATCAACCCTGATGGCATCGATGGCTGCTGCTGCTACATCTGCCTCAGCACCACCCCACCCCCTCCACCACCATGTCCCCAAGGGCCTTCAGAGGGGAACAGGCATGAGTATATAGAGGAGGATGAAGAGGATGAAGAGGCTGAAGTAGTGGAAGTCCCTACTACCAGCACTCACCGTGAGTCTTGGGTGTGGCTGTTGTTTACCATTCATGGTAATTTACCAAAAGCACGTGTGAACAAGGTCACCTGCAACCCGTAACGCTCACCTGGTTCCCACGGAGGCGCGGCGTCGAAGGCGCAGAACTCTGAAGATGGACAGGAAGGGCCCCTCTATTCTGGCTTCCCTGGCTCGTTGGATACCCTCCTGTGCGTGAAAAGGGAGTATTACCAACTGTGGAACAATGCTCAAGCCTCCCACTCCCTTCCAACCCTCCACGATACCTCCTCCACGATTCCCCGTGAAGCCTCACCTTAGGGTTTGGAAGGATGAGCTCTCCATCCTGCTTCTGATGCAGGGGCGCGTTGAAACCCAGTTACTTCACTGGATTGAGGATTGATGGGAGTTCAGGTAGGCTTGACTGTTCAGGTAAGGCGCTGTAAAAGTTCTCTTCAAAAGTTCAAGATTAATAATAATGTTCGTTGTCTAATTGCAGCAAGCGCTAATGCTTATGTCTTTTTCCCCTTAGGGGCCGGGGTTCGGAGTGCCGGAGATATGGCGCCGACCCGAAGTGAAACAGTTCTGGATGAGCGCTCAGGTAATGTCTTTGCATTCGCTCATTCAATGTCTTTGTCTTTTTTCCCCATAGGGGCCGGGGTCCGGAGATGCCAGGAAGCGGCAGGACCCGAAATGCAGTGGGAATAATCCAACAGGTAAGACTTAAAAGGAAACTGAGCTTTCCTTATTCCTTTTCTCCCTCTCACCTTTGTTCTTGTCTTTTTTCCTCTAGGCGCCGGGGCGTAGCTGAATCCGGAAGATCGCTGTTGAAGATGGAAGCTCCTTGCAAAGGTGAGTAAAATGCAGCGCTGCAGCGATCGAAACGAAATGCCTTTAAAATGATGTCTTCCTTTTCAGGGCCGTTGGAGAAATGACTCCGGGATGCAGATTTAGCAGGTAAGGGCTTTTCTTCCCCTATTCTCTTCCTTTCTCCCCTTGCAGGTGTTCCAGGGTGCTGGCAGGCGTGGCTGAAGTCAGGATGCAGGAGCTGACACGGTGAGCGTCCAGCTGCTAGGTGCAGAACAACGCAAAGCATGTGTGGCTGTTCGGGTGGGGTTTAAATAGTCTTGGAAGAAGTTCCTGGTATGTATCCTTCCACCAATCAGGTATGTATCCTTCCCCGACCACACCCGGGTGGTGAAGTAGTCCTACAGGTTAAGTAGTCCCATTCAGGCCTCAAGAGGGCCTGGATGAAGCAGCAAGGTCTGCATCAGGTAAGTGTGCACCCAAGCACTTAAACACATATCCTCTTCTATGAGCCTGGCGCCTAAGGCGCCAGGACTGGGGTCCGCTATGAGCCTGGCGCCTAAGGCGCCAGGACTGAGTCCAAAGGGCCCCCACTTGGGCCCGCTGAGACTTCCCTGGGGAAAATGATGTCTGCCTCTGGGGTTGCTGGGCCCGGCCTGGCTCCTTAGAGGTAGGCATCATGACAGTACCCCCCCTCAAGGCCCCTCCCAAGGTCTTTTCCTCCGGGGTTTTTGGTTTGTGCAGGAATCTTCGATGGAATCTTTGAATTAATCGTGGTGCGTGAACATAGTTACTAGGTTCCCAAGATCTTTCCTGAGGTCCATATCCTTTCCAATCAACAAGATAGAAGAGTTTCGACTTAACTATCTTGGAATCTAAAATGTCTTTCACTTCGAATTCTAATTCTCCATCAATTTGGACAGGGCCTGGGGGCTCAGACAGTCTGGTTCCAGGTTGTACTGGTTTTAGAAGAGATGCGTGAAAAACGGGATGAATCCGCATGTTGGATGGTAAATCGAGTTTAAAGGCCACTGTGTTGATTATAGCTTTGATGGGGTAAGGCCCAATGAATCTGGGATTAAAAGTTCGCTGTCCCTTGAGGGGTAGATGTTTAGTTGCTAGCCATACCTGATCTCCTACTTGGTAAGGAGGAGTTTTACTTCGGTGCAAATCAGCGTTTTCTTTATACTTTTTCTTGGCTTGCTGTAAGTGGGTTGTAGCTTCTTTGAAGGCTTGGGTTATTGTGGAATGTAGGTGATTTACTGCAGGCATCTCCAGGGTCAGAGGTGGATCTAGGTCAGAGGTCCGAGGATGGTGACCATACAGGGTATAAAAAGGAGTCTGTCCGGTTCCAGAATGCACTGAATTGTTGTATGCATATTCTGCAATCCAAAGGATGTCCTTCCAATTCAACTCGGATTGGTGTAACATGCACCGCAGATATTGCTCGAGAGTCTGATTCGTTCTCTCGGTTTGTCCGTCGGTCTGGGGGTGGTGGCTGGTGGATAACCGCACGTCTATTTGTGCTAGTTGGCAACATTTCTTCCAAAAGTGGGAGATAAATTGACTTCCACGGTCTGAGACTAATATGGAAGGGAAACCATGTAACCGCACTATATTTTCCATAAATTCCTTGGCCAAGGTGGAAGCTGACGGCAATCCTTTTAAAGGGATAAAATGGGCCATTTTGGAGAATAGATTCACTATTACGAGAATCGTGTTGTAACCACCACAAGGAGGCAGGTCAGTTATAAAGTCCATTGACAAGGTGTGCCAAGGTGCTGGTGGAATGTCCAAAGGTTGAAGTAGGGCGGCTGGCCTTTTCTTTTGACTTTTATTTTGGGCACAGATTCCGCAAGACAACACAAATGACTTTATGTCTTTTCTACAAGAAGGCCACCAGAAGTGGCGTTTGATCTTTTCTTCTGTTTTCGCGATACCGGGGTGTCCTTCCATTAATGATTCATGATGACGGGTAATGACAAGTTCCTGCAATTCTTTACTTGGCAGAAATAACCGCTCTTGGAAGTAGGGTAAATCATCCTTAACGGTGTAATGAGGACCCTTTTGACTCCATTCCAGTAAGGCAGAAGAGTCAAAAAGCAGTTTTACTTGAGCTTGGATGTCCTCAATGGTTTGCAATGAAGTCAAGCCCAGAATTCTTTGTTCCGGTATGATTGGCACAGGTTCTAAACTCGAATTGGGTTCTTCCATGCCTATCCGGGATAAGGCATCTGCCTTACCATTCTTGCAGCCAGGGCGATAGGTAATTACAAAATCAAATTCCGCAAAGAATAAAGCCCATCGGAGTTGTCGCGAAGATTGAGCTTTGGCCGTCTTTAAATACTGCAAATTTCTGTGGTCTGTAATTACGGTGATGGTGTGTCTTGCACCGAGAAGATAGTGACGCCAAGCCTTGAAAGCTGATTTAATAGCCAGTAGTTCTTTGTCGGTAATTGCGTAATTGAGTTCAGGTGGAGAGAACTTTCTGGACCAAAAGGCCACAGGGTGTAGTTGGTTAGTTTCTGGGTCTCTTTGCGACAGGACAGCTCCCATGGCCGAACTGGATGCATCGGTTTCCACGATGTAAGGGAGATCTGGGCGCGGGTGCTTCAATACAGGTGCAGAGGTGAATTTGGTTTTCAGGTCCTGAAAGGCTTGTTCAGCCTCAAGAGTCCATTCAAAGCGTTTATTTTTCTTTAGGAGAGCTGTGATGGGTTGAACAGTTCGAGAAAATTCCGGGATGAACCTTCGATAGAAATTGGCAAAGCCAAGCATGCTTTGCACTCCCTTCACAGAGCTAGGAGATGGCCATTTGAGAATGGCGTCCACTTTCCGCGAGTCCATTCGGATTCCTTGAGGTGTCAGGATGAATCCGAGAAACTCCACTTCTGTGGTATGAAAAACGCATTTTTCGAGCTTGGCAAATAATTTGTGCTGGCGCAATTTCTCAAGAACTGCCCTAACATGGTTTCTGTGATCAGATTCTGAGGAGGAATACACCAGGATGTCATCAATATAAACGATGACACAAACATCGATAAGTTCCCGAAGAACATCATTCATGAAGTACTGAAAGGCGGCAGGTGCGTTGCACAAACCGAAGGGCATTACTTGATATTCGAAGAGCCCAAATTTGGTGCGGAATGCAGTCTTACACTCGTCGCCCTCTTTTATACGTACCAGGTGGTAAGCTCCTCGGAGATCTAGCTTGGTGTACACACGAGCATCTTTTACTTGGTCGATAAGCTCAGGTATCAGGGGCAAAGGGTAACGATTCTTAATCGTTATCTGATTTAGGGCGCGGTAGTCAATACAGGCCCTAAGGTCTCCTTCCTTTTTAGGTACGAAGAACAAAGCGGAAGAGACTGGTGACTTTGATGGGCGAATGAAACTATTGGCCAGGTATTGATCCAAATACTGGCGCAAATGCAGGTTCTCAGGTTCAGTAAGAGCATAAATCCTACTACAAGGTAGTTGTGCATTGGGTACCAAGTCGATTTGGCAATCGTAAGATCGATGGGGAGGTAAGGTGTTAGCCTGCTCTTTCTGAAAAACGTCTTGGAATTCTTGGTATTCAGATGGTAGCTGTACAGGGGTGGAAGTTACAGAGGCTAGACCCATAGCTGGATTCCTTGGGTAACAGGTTGGTTCACAATCAGGAAAAGTTATCTTCTTTGCTCGCCAGTCTATTCTCGGATTATGTGTTTCTAACCAAGGGATTCCAAGAAGTACTTGAAATTGTGGGGCCTTGATCACATCAAACACGATTGCTTCCCGATGTCCGTCCTGACCCACCAGAGTGATTTCAACTGTGGAATGCGTTACAGGCCCTGAGGCTATTTCGGTTCCATCAACTGTAGTAATTACATCTTGGGTTACTTTCGGGCGGAGAGGAAGCTTAATCCTGGAAGCCAATTCACGGTCTATGTAATTTCCAATAGCTCCACTGTCTATGTATGCTTTTATAGCATGCAACTGCTGAGGCTGTTTTGGGTTCACAAGCACCATTGGCATGACAAAATGCGAGGTCAAAGAGTTTGTTTTCAAGCTCAGCAAGCGGACCCCTACGCTTGTCGGGCTAGGTCGTTTCCCGAACCAGGTGTCAATAACTCGTTATCAGTGGCTCCAACCACCTTCTTGGGTGGTTTAACTGGACAACTTTGAAGAAAATGATCGGAAGTTCCGCAATACAGACAAAGTTGCATTTGTCGCCTTCTCTCTCATTCCTTCTGCGTTAATGGTCCTTTAACACTGCCAATTTGCATAGGTTCGGAAACGTCAGTACTCTTGGAGTTAACGTGGGTCTTGATAGGTACTCTGGTTTCATACTTGAGCCGATCTGCTTTTCTATTTTGAAGTCTGTGATCAAGTTGAACCACTAAGTCTATGTAGTCTGCGCAGGCCTGGGGTGGATCTACTATCTGAGCTATAACATCTTTAATCTCTCCGCGCAGGCCTCGATGAAACAATGTGATCCTTTTATTTTCAGGCCATCCGGTTTCCACAACTAGTCTATTAAAGGTGGCGATATAGGACAAAAGATCCTGATTACCTTGTCGTAAGGATAGCAGTTCGTTGTCAAGGGCCTGTCCCTGCGAGTGTCGAGCGAACAATCTTTCCATGCTGGCCTGGAAGCCCTGGAAATCCCGGAGAATGGGATCATCCTGATTTACCAATGGAATAGACCAATCGGCAGCACAGCCACTGAGGTAAGATAGTACAAAGGCTACTTTGGTCTGGTCGTTGGGGAAGGCCCCGGGCCTGCATAAAAAGTGTAAACGGCATTGGTTCATAAAAACGGCATATTTCTTGGGATCCCCCGCAAAACGTTCCGGCGGGGCCAAAGGCATGTGTCCAGGTAGATTGATTTGTACCGGGTTATTCGAACCCATTGTTGTAGAAATATCTCCGGAAACAGGTAAAGGAGTGTGCTCTGCCTGGCCCTGCAATAACCTTTTGGCCAGATCATCAGTTCTTTCCTTGGATAGGATTAGTTCCCTTCTGAGAGCATTAGTCTCCTGGCGGGCTGAGTGCACTTCTGCCCGTAATTCCCCTAAAAGATGGGCCAGCTGATCTGTCTCGGAAGTCTCCATAGCGCCCAGGTGGGAAATTGTGGTAAGGCTTCGCGTTCTGTAACGCTCACCTGGTTCCCACGGAGGCGCGGCGTCAAAGGCGCAGAACTCTGAAGATGGACAGGAAGGGCCCCTCTATTCTGGCTTCCCTGGCTCGTTGGATACCCTCCTGTGCGTGAAAAGGGAGTATTACCAACTGTGGAACAATGCTCAAGCCTCCCATTCCCTTCCAACCCTCCACGATACCTCCTCCACGATTCCCCGTGAAGCCTCACCTTAGGGTTTGGAAGGATGAGCTCTCCATCCTGCTTCTGATGCAGGGGCGCGTTGAAACCCAGTTACTTCACTGGATTGAGGATTGATGGGAGTTCAGGTAGGCTTGACTGTTCAGGTAAGGCGCTGTAAAAGTTCTCTTCAAAAGTTCAAGCTTAATAATAATGTTCGTTGTCTAATTGCAGAAAGCGCTAATGCTTATGTCTTTTTCCCCTTAGGGGCCGGGGTTCGGAGTGCCGGAGATATGGCGCCGACCCGAAGTGAAACAGTTCTGGATGAGCGCTCAGGTAATGTCTTTGCATTCGCTCATTCAATGTCTTTGTCTTTTTTCCCCATAGCGGCCGGGGTCCGGAGATGCCAGGAAGCGGCAGGACACGAAATGCAGTGGGAATAATCCAACAGGTAAGACTTAAAAGGAAACTAAGCTTTCCTTATTCCTTTTCTCCCTCTCACCTTTGTTCTTGTCTTTTTTCCTCTAGGCGCCGGGGCGTAGCTGAATCCGGAAGATCGCTGTTGAAGATGGAAGCGCCTTGCAAAGGTGAGTAAAATGCAGCGCTGCAGCGATCGAAACGAAATGCCTTTAAAATGATGTCTTCCTTTTCAGGGCCGTTGGAGAAATGACTCCGGGATGCAGATTTAGCAGGTAAGGGCTTTTCTTCTCCTATTCTCTTCCTTTCTCCCCTTGCAGGTGTTCCAGGGTGCTGGCAGGCGTGGCTGAAGTCAGGATGCAGGAGCTGACACGGTGAGCGTCCAGCTGCTAGGTGCAGAACAACGCGAAGCATGTGTGGCTGTTCGGGTGGGGTTTAAATAGCCTTGGAAGAAGTTCCTGGTATGTATCCTTCCACCAATCAGGTATGTATCCTTCCCCGACCACACCCGGGTGGTGAAGTAGTCCTACAGGTTAAGTAGTCCCATTCAGGCCTCAAGAGGGCCTGGATGAAGCAGCAAGGTCTGCATCAGGTAAGTGTGCACCCAAGCACTTAAACACATATCCTCTTCTATGAGCCTGGCGCCTAAGGCGCCAGGACTGGGGTCCGCTATGAGCCTGGCACCTAAGGCGTCAGGACTGAGTCCAAAGGGCCCCGACTTGGGCCTGCTGAGACTTCCCAGGGGAAAATGATGTCTGCCTCTGGGGTTGCTGGGCCCGGCCTGGCTCCTTAGAGGTAGGCATCATGATACAACCAGTGCAAACTGTTGCTGAGACGTGGGAGGCCTGGTTCGTACAGCTTTTGTACGACATCCATGAAGCGACACCTGAGGTTGTTCCACGTTGGGCCGTTCGCAAGGTTGTACCTTGTGATGAACATAGTAGGTTGAGTTCCTCTACCACATGCTCCGTTTCCACTCCTCTCACCACAAGAGACACTCCTGTGGGAGAGCGCATTCCTCCAGCTGCCTCAAAGGCCATTCACAATGCTGTTGACCCTTACCTTTAGAGGGTCACAATATTGTGTATGTACTCCGACGCAGTACTCTGCAGGGGGAGAGTCTTCAAGTGCTTTCGAGACTGCGGTCAAGGAGCACAAGAAGACCTGCTACCTACCTAGGTAAGGCCCACCCTACATCGTCCTCTCTCCACCTGTCCTTTCTTATCCCATTGGATGGTGGCCCTTTCCTACCCTCCTTTCCCCTCCTCTCCTAGTGTGTTGTGTGTAAAAAACAATAAAAATATATAAAATAACAAAAAACCTTCAAAAAAAGGCTCTTTTCAGAGCCACCTTTCACCGTTTAAAAATAGAAGTGGCAAATAAATGGTGCAGGGCATAAGTAAGATGGACTCCATCTCTGCAAAAAATGTATGTGCTATGAAACATAATATTTTCATTGTGAAAAGAGGACATGCCAACATCTCTTACAAAGGCACAAACAGACTTATTGACATTGCGCCTCGCTTTCTCCATTTGTGAACCAAATGAAGAAGAACGCAGCCACATTTGTCTATGCGCAATACAACAAAAAATGACTTGGGAATTTGGAAACATGTCCATGACCTTCCCAAATCCTTCTTTCATTGCAAATTGCAATGAAATTCCAGACACATGTCCTAAACTGTTCCCTCCACAATGAATTATAATTATGTTTGGATGATGCTCTGTCTCCAAAGAGAGGTACCAAGTCCAGCCACTTCATTCCACGCATTCCTTGCCAGTGCACTTCCACATGAGGGAATCCAAGATCTGCAGCTACTCCACAGCGTTCTGCATGCACCTCCAACCAATGTATCCATGAGTCTCCCAAAATCCAGATAATCTGTTTTCTGAAACACACAGCCATAGCTATCTTTTCTTCTCTCAGGAAAAAGACTTTCTGACAAACTTTCTCCTTACACAACACACCCGGTAAACTTTACTGACCAATCCCTTGCTCTGCTCTTTCTCATTTGCATGCCTCTCCACCCCAAAATCCCTGTATGTAATACACAATGTCAGCAGACTACCGCCATGTCCGCGGACATATCGTAACTTGGACAGCCCTTCTACCATTTCCACTTCACTCTCTGTGCCATTCCCTCATTGGATACAGCTAAGCAGTCACACAACCCTCCACCAATCACATCCAAGACCTCTATATCTAACTCCATCATCATAGTTCAGCACTTCAAATGTACTGTTGAACACTCTGAGCACAAGTCTCATATCATTGGAAATCACCACCTACAAAAACGACTGTACAAGTCTCCAAGATTTCTACTTGCAGCTGCATGCATATCCACTTGCATGAATACAAACTACAGTTATGCATATTTTCTGCACAGTACATGTACAACTCTTATGAATGCATATAAACAGATTAATTATCACTTAACCTGTGTAACCTATAACATGAACTTACTGTCACTTTTCCCATCTGCTATAATCAACTGTCACTTCCAAACCTATCTGCTATCTATTTATTTATTTTCTTACACACACAGCTATCTAAACGATTATAATATTAAAAGATGGGAGAAATAACAGTATAATTGTAGAAAAACACTTAGTAGTGTATTATAAAATTACACACAGCCAGGATAAGGTCAGGCATTTTATACACTTACACAGATAGACACTATCATTGAAAAGCTCCCACCTGAAATAACACCACTGCTTGCAAATCATATCCTTCTGCTTTATGACACACCCCTTCACAAATGCATATATGTAAATGATTTTCTATACAGTTTCTGCCATTTACCTTATAAAAATTGCAAAATAAGTATATCATTATTTCTTCTATCTCCTAACATTCAATAACACAGCCTTAAGAAACCAAGTGAGTTTCATACACTTACTATCTACTCATTTACCCAAGACTCTAGGCCCTGGCCACAACCACTGCAGCATATCACACCCATAGAATCAAACATTTTAACTGGCTATATTGGTGAGGACAAAGTATCCAACCCATATAGAATGCAAGGAACAATGCTAATCTAAGGGATACTACAGAGCATTTCAAGCTGCATTGCTCAAACATTTTCATGTATCTGCAATGTTCTGTATGTTGCAAGTGTCCAAAAATAAAGATAGAGTGGATGCATTACCCATAGATTCAACAGAAGACCCAGTGTACAAACAGATGTTAAGACCTAAAGCTGCCTGTCCATGGATAGGGAATTGCCCATCAAATATGTATTATTGAGATTAATGACCAGAGAATTAACAGTGAGATTCCCTAAACAGCCATATTTGGAGACTGCAAGGAAGGAGAGAATCCTAAAAAGGACAAGCCATGTGGCATTTCTTGAAAGTGACTAGATGGGATGAGCAAGCTATAGAATTGTTGGAGGCAAGATATTACATGCTATTACTTCACAGTGACTAGTATAGAGGAGAAAGCTACAGACTTGGTTTTGGGTTGAAGGTGAATGGCTACCACAAGACATTACATTTCACTGGGGAGCACTGCACTGTAGTGTGAAAGAGTTGCCTGATGTAGTCGGTAAGCAGAAAACATAAAGAACTAAGTTGCAGCATGTGGTTACAGGTTGCTGCTCCCATGCCCTGTTCTCCACATACATTTCTGCAGCTCCTACCTGCAATAATGAATCCCCACAGTAGAACTGAAACTAGAGCCATAGGGAATCGAGGTGAGCAACTCAGCGGAGCTCCATGGAACTACCACAGCTGCAGGGCAACTGTTTATTTCCAAGCAGGGTTTTAAGAGCTCTGGAAGATGCAGACACACAATGAGAGGACAAACAATACAATTACAAGAATCAGCCAGTGTGAAAGCACTACACAACATAAGCAAGACCAATCGGAGGAGAGAACCGAAGGCGTACTAAGGGGAAAGACGTATAAAGGGACAGATATGACCAACATTTTAACTGGCTATATGGGCTACTGAATTGCATTTTTTATGTCCGTCACGTGGTGACCGTGGTGACCGTGGACATGACAAACACACCAGGGGTGCATGGCACCTAAACAAATACAGCAAACAAAGACCCATCTCTTACCCATCTCTTACACCCCACCCTCCTCAAGCACTCTTACACATCAACACACTTGACAACACACTTGACAAAGTTGTAATTCTCACCCATTCGTCGCCATGTTTCCCGCGGATGTCCGCGGATCCAAGATGGCGGGTGCATCAAAACAATATGACACACCTCACGCTTCATTCCAGCCAATCAGCTAACATGCCGCATATCTGCTGACATGATGCAAGCCTATTAGCCAATCTGTGTCCTGTCCGCAGAGTGAACAGTGAAGTGTGTCCGCGGAGCGGACATAGCTATCACTTATTTGTTGTGACCTACTTTTTGATCATTTAAAAAAAAATACTGGATAGATTTTCATCAAATTTACAAAAGCACGCTTTCAGGACCAAGCCACTGCTCCTGCCACAAATTTGGTAAAAATCCGTCCAGCAGTTTTGGCTGTAGGCGTGAGAAAATATGTTCCCCATTCAGTTTATGTGAAAAACAGAAGTTTAGGGACCCCCATATAACTTTACCCCCCCCTGCATCCAACCTCACCAAACTTTGCATACAAATTCCGATTGGGCCATATACTTTCTTTACAAAGTTTGGTGAGGGTTCGTCCAGGGGGAGTTATAAGCCGTCCAAAAAGTGTTCTTCCTATGGCATTTGCAACTTAACCATAACTACACAGCCACTAGCGAGATCCTGTTGCGTTTCTGTTTGAAGTAGTTTTCTTTTACAACATGTTGCTTTTTGGAACAGGATAGGTTTTTAGATGGGGGTTGTACAGTGAACATAGTCTATTGTATTCTAAAATGCAAGGAATATCAGCATTTACTTTACTTGCATCAAAGTTGATTAGAAAAAGTCTGTCAAGTGTACGTAAGCGTAATAGTGCTACATAGCTCATGACTTCTTTAAAGACTGTGTTCCCAATATCTATCAATGCTTTATCTAGGGTAAGACCTTGTGATTTGTGAATGGTGACTGCGTATGCTAGAGTTAGAGAAAATTGTTCTCTGCGTACATACATGTCTTTGAAAAGAAGGAATCAGGCTGTTGAACGTCCTATCCTTTTAACTTCTGATAGTTTGTCAAAGAGAATATTGACAAACTGAATGTTGTTGTCACGTACGTATGTTTGAAAGCCAACAACTGTACCAAGTGGTCCATTAACTAGTCCTTGCTCCACGTCAACTTTACGTTTAAGCATTACTCTACAATTTAAAGATAATTTTAGTATTTTTTCTAAACCAGCTGTAATGGTAAGGTAATCAGTCTTGTTGTGGCTTGTTGACACATGGGTAATGTCATACCATGTACGTCCAGTTTGTCTGTGGAGCAAATTTCAATTATTGGTTGCATTTCTTTTTTTAACATTGTTTCATTGAATTTGAAACAGCTTGCAAGAGTTGGCATCAAGGACATACAATTGACATTTTGGTGTTCTAATTTTTCCATGACATCAGTAGCACATGAGTTATGGCCGTAGAGTGCATGGATGTGCCAGGTTTATAATATTGATTGTGCTTCTTGAGATAGTACACCAATTCTAATACTTTTTAAAATGTTGGCGTATGTGACGTCTGCAGACTGGTACATGTTTTCTGGTAATTCTCTGTATTGGAAATGTTGCCAAAGGTTGACATTTCCTATGCTACCAACTGCTTTACAGCAGAGTTAGTGCCCTAAGGTTTTAAAAATAGGTTCACCTTTCACTGGTGTCATTGAAGAAGATCTCCGAAAACAATAATGTGTTTTCCTCCAAAGCGCTCATCATAGCCTGTTTTGAGTACCTCTTGTAATCTGTAGTGAATCAAAGCCAACATTAGGTTGGAGACCATGCTCACTTTATCTATTAGTAGCATTTTCATTTGTTTCAAAACTCTGCATAGTTCCGTTGCAGCTTCTGTAGAAAGTTTGTAATATTCTAATTTGTTTTGGTGTTCTACTGGAAGGAGTAGTAATCTGTGTAAAGTGACACCGCCTATGTTGTAGGCAGCTAAATCTGTGGGGGCAGTTACAACAGCTGACAGTTTGTTGTTTGTCAATTGTTGAAGGAACTTGCTGATGATTTTGATTATGAATGTTTTTCCTGAACCAGCTTCACCACTGACGTACAACAGTATAGGTTTGTAGTTTTGGCAGGTAGAGTTTTTATTTTCATGTTGTACACCATGTTCAATTTGTTTTGTTACTTCTCAGAAAATGCTACGCTGCTCATTGTTCAGTTTTGATTTCAGTAGAGTGAAGTCTTCTGTATTTTCTTCATAATGACACATGGTGTTTTCTACTTCTGTCATTGCTAATTCTTCCTCATTTGCTATTAGTGGTTGTCCCAGTGGTTCTTGGCTTCCTGTTATAGAAATTTGACTACTGTCGGGAGTGTCCTCATCTAGTTGGACCTGGAGTTCTTCGTGTTGCTGTTCATTGTGCAACATTATTTTGTACTGTGTAAAGTTTACATCTGTTATAGTGCTTTCATTTGCTTTGAAAGCATCTTCAAAGGAGTCATAGATATCTAGTAATTCTTCTTTTTTTCTCCATTGTTTAAAAAGTTGTAGCAGGGACATGTAATATAGTTCTTTATGTTGAGGATTTTTTAATGACAATTTGATATAATTAATTAAGCATCATTTGGTAAGTTTCACTAAGCTGCCTTCACAATTTTTCACTCTGTATCTGCCTTTGTTTTCATCTGGTTTTATATTATTTTTATATTTGAAGTTTTGGGCTATGTGGTGGACACATGGTTTCCAAAGTGGTAGTCCTGTTTGGGTAGTATGTGTCTATCAAATTGTTTTTCAAAATGTCTTGGCTGTTGGGATCATTTTTGGCTATTGTTTCTATGTCTTCATATGATTTGAGAACTCTTTTTCTAGATTTAGCAGGACCAAGACTTAGCCATACTATATTTTCAGATTGTCCATACAAAGCAGTACCGGTTAAATGGTCTGCAGCTTCATAGCAGCCACCTTCTCTATGAGAGAGCATTTTATGCCTAAGCTGTACACTTTCTGTGACAGTGTTTTGTCAGATGATAGGTCATCCCAGAGGTCTTGAAGCTCTGTTTTTTCTGTTTTGGTTAAGTAGGCTGTGACCTATCGACCAAATGCAGTGGAATTTTCTGCAATGTACTGCACATCTATGTTTGCATTCCATAAAACGGCAATGATTGCATTGTAATCATTGATATATTTTGCTTCTTCTGTTCTTTTTATGTAATATGTGTTCTTAGGTGATTTACCTTTGACATTATGTCTAACTGAAAACATGAAGTTGTTTACTTGACCTGTTGCTGTAACTGGTCTAGGGAAACCAAAACGGCATTTGGTGTAGTATTTCCCTTTGTTTTTATATTTGTGACGACAATATTTCCCACATGTGTGTCTTTGAAATTGTAAAATTCGTGCATGAAGGTCACTTTTTGTTGTTTGTGAAGGAATTTCACAAGTGACATATTTTTTGTTATAAACTGTAAAACGGTGGCATCACTGTCTTGACCAAATTTAGGAGCATCTTTAATCCACAAAAGCATGTGGATGTGAGGTGCTCCTCTGGTTTGGTATTCTTTTCTCCAAAAGAAGTCTTCCACTTCTCCGAGGGGAGGAACAGTGTTATTACAAATAAAGTGTAGCATAGAAATGAAGCAATGATGGAAATATCTTGAAACATGAACAGGATCTAGAGAGCAGAGTTTGCCAGGTGTTAGTATATCTATGTTTGTTTTGTTTTTGCTTGCTAACAGATTTTTAATGCTTGATTGTAGAATCTCATCTTTTTCTTTTTACTTTTTGTAGTAATTGTGTAGCTGACATATTTTGAAAATGGGTACCTGATTTCAATGTGTGTGCAACTCTGTAGCATAGAGTTGATAATTCACTTTCAAAGAGTAGGTGGAATATGTATTCCACATTTTGTCTAAATCTGGGATCTTCAGAAAACATTTGTAAAGAGCGGTATTCTGATGATGTTATCTGAGTGGGGCTATCATCGTACCTTCCTCCTTTCCTAGTAGGAAAGAGTAGAGGAAAAGCACGTGCTTCTATAATTTTTCTATACTTTTTCCCCATATGGTGAATGATGATCCTTTGGTTTGTCGCTTTTGGTACATTTTCAGTGCATCATCTATGGAGTCTTTAGAGTGTAATGGATGTATTGTATAATGGTCTAAAATATTGGATACTGTAGAAGGATCTAGAAGTTGAAATTGACCAGTTTATGGTGACTCTTCAATACTTTCAGTGGTTTCCCTCAGGTTTTCTTCAATATTAATGTCTGTGTAGTATTCATTATTGTCTTTTAGATATTGCAAGGCTTATCAAACTTTCTGTAAGTCCACAAGTTGTTGCCAGAGTGTGTACATTTTCTTTCAGATCTAATGGTAAATAAACTACTTTGCCACAAATGCCTTTGACTAATTCAGAGGGAGGTATTTGTGCTGTTTTTGGTTGAAGTTGTATTATTGCTTGAAATGGGTGCACTGTTTGAATTATTATGCTCTCATATAAATTGAGTTGATGCAGGGGTTTTGGTAGTGGGAATAATTCCAAGTTGTTTGTGATAGCACGTGAAGGAGTTTGGTTGTTGTCAAGTTTTGAAGTGCAGTAACTGCAACGTATTAAGGAGTTAGTTATTTTGTATTTGTTTTCTGCTATAAGGTAGAGAGCTAATTCAAACCATTTGGAATCTTCATTGCCTTCTATTTTTTTATGTTATGTCTATAGTTTTTGTGCTACTTCTAGAAAAAGTCTTGCTACACCACACACACATGGTTTGGTTCTTCAGCGGATGTACTTTTAAATTTTAGTTTTTCTTTTTTGTATGTGTAGTAGAAGGTTGCTATCTGTACAATCGTTGCTAGTCTGTTGTAAAGCTATTGCATTTTGTAAGTGGCTTTCACTTCAAAAATATTTTCTCTGGATATGTTCTATTTCTTCGAGTAGGTCTTTGGCTGTACCATGTCATGTAGAAGATTGTTATTTAAATTGGCTAGTGCTAAAGCAGGACCTTTAGCATAGTACAGTTTATGGACTAGATTTCTTATAGTTGAATGATGTGTTCACATCATTTTGGAATGATGGAAGGTGCTTTTGAAAATAGGTCCTGAAATGCAGGCTAAGAATGCCCTTGTATTTCCACACTGGACAGGTATCCATATTTTGTAGTAGTTTCATTTTGAATTTGTCTTTGCCTTTCACATACTGATTGAGGAACTGGCGTAAAGATTTGAAAGATTATTTGGCAATGTTACACATTGACGTGCACAGCCATTTGTACACTCAACATTTTGGTTCAGTTGGATTGAGAGGTGATAGTGAGTTGTCTGGGAATATTTTTTAAGGAGCATTTCTTGTTGTGTTATGGTATTATTACATTTTTCATACCCACACCCACTTCTATGTATGGCAATTGTGTTTGTTTGCTTTTGTTTGTATGCTTCTTCATTAAAATATGGTTCTGTGCTGGTGGTGTGACTCCATTCACCTCCACAGATATTTAAGAAGTTATTTTTGTAGTTAGTTTTGTTAGTGGTTTCATTCTGTTTAAAACTAAAAAAAATAACTTCCTTTTGAGAAGGATTGCACTGTCTATGAGAGCTTCTAAGATTCATTTTCTACGGTAGGTTTTAAGGGTTGTGCTTGATTTATCTCTTGTTTTTATAAGATTCTGAAGGACTCTGTGGCGGAAAATTTTTTGTAAAATACTTTTTTTGGTATGGTTACTTGTCACTACATCAAGATTTATAGGAGCAGTGTTAGTAGAAGTGGTAACTGAATTCTTGTTAATCACTTTCTGTTTCGTTTTACATTTTGAAAGAGGAGGCAAAGTTAATGTACTGGAAGCTTGTTTTGTTTCGCTTAATGACTGTATTAGCTGTTTTGTTTGAAATTTGTGTACAAATTCTGCTCGAGATGGATGTTTATTTTGGACACTTTTATTTTGATTTGCTCTACCTCTGCGTTGCTTTCTATGGACTTGCTTTTTGGTAGGCATTCTTTGGGGTCTGTTGGAAAAAAAAGAAGGTATGGGTTGGGCTGTTGTGCAATGTATGTGTGGTGTGTGCATGAGTGTCTGAGTATGATGGTAAGGATGTATGTGGAGTAGTGTGATTGTGCAATGGCCAGCTACAACAAGTTGGGAAGGCTACTCTTGTATTTGTGTATTACTATACTGGAGTTCAGATGACAATACAAAGTAAGGTAGTGGTGAGGAGAAGCACTAATACTAAATCTAATGGTATAATATTAAAACCGTTCTTTGTTATGCAATACTAACATTCTAGGGGCTGATTTATGGAAGTTGTGTGCCGAAAAACTGGGATTTGTGTGCCATTCTGTCCACAAATCCCTGTTTAACAAATGGGGATTGGTGGGCATAATGGTGCACAAATCTCCATTTATCGGCACACAAATTTCATGAATCAGTCCCACAGTGTGTTTGAGTAACAATTAGAACATTATGGTAGTATTGTACTTCCTTTGTTGTACGGAACAAGTAGGTTTCTTCTGAGTTGTTTGTAGTTCAGATGCTGCTGCTTTTCAGGAGAGTAGTCTTAACTGCAATTGTAAAATGAATAAGTTAGTGAATATGTGTGTTTATAGCACTGTTGTTGATTTAGACTTCGATTTTTTATGCTTTTGTAGTAGTAGTGTTTTTTGATAACTGAACATAGAGTGTGCATGCAGTTTATTTTGCATATGTGCAGCCTGTATATTTTACTTAGAATCTGTTAGTTGAACATGTTTTGCAAAGGAGTATAATACTAAGCATATGAAACTCACTTAGTTTTTTAAGTCTGTGTTATTGGAGGATACGAAATAGAAGAAATAATTATATACTTATTTAGCTTTTCTATGGGGTAAATGGCAGAAACTGTATAGAAAAGCATGAAATGTATGCATTTGTGTAGGTGTGCGTAATAAAGCAGAAGGATGTGATGTAGAGGCAGTGGTAGTATTTCAGCAGGGAGCTTTTCGAATGATAGTGTCTATCTGTGTGGGTGTATAAAATGCATGAACTCATCCTGGCTGTGTGTAATTTTATAATGCACTACTAAGTGTTTTTACACAATTATACTGTTATTTCTCCCATCTTTTAATATGAAATTACACTTTTGTAGATAGCTTTGTGTGTAAAAAAAGAATTTACATAGCAGATAGGTTTGGAAGTGACAGTTGATTATAGCAGATGGGAAAAATGACAGTAACTTCATTTTATAGGTTATACAGGTTATGTGGCAGTTACCCTGTTTATATGCATTTATAAGAGTTGTACATGTACTGTGTAGAACATAAGCATACCTGTCATGTGTATTCATGCATGTGGACATTCATGAAGCTTCATGTAGAAATCTTGGAGACTTGTACAGTAGTTTTTGTAGTAGGTGCTTTCCAATGATATGAGACTTGTACTCAGAGTGATCAACAGTACAGTTGAAGTGCTGAACTATAATGATGGAGTTAGATGTAGAGGACTTGGATGTGATTGGTGGATGTTTGTGTGACTGCTTAGCTGTATACAATGAGGTAATGGCACAGAGAGTGAAGTGGAAAGGATAGAAAGGCTGTCTGAGAGTTACGCACTCCGCGGACACCGCGGCTGTCCACGGATAGGGCGTGCCACATACAGGGTTTTCCAGCAAATCCACCATGGAAAGGGGACTGTAGGGATTAGCCAATCAGCGGTTGAGGTTGTGGATTTGTGTTGAAAGAGGCTGTGTGTAGTGAAGATGGCAGAGGTAGAGAAAATCAAGGTGTTGGTAGTTGGAGATATGTGTGTGCATGGTTTGGAAGAGAATGCTAAATGCAGGAATGTGGCAAACAATGTTGATGTTAAAGGAGTGGAGTTGATGTGGAGCACTGTGCCTGATTTCAATGTGCAAGGAATTGTACAAGTTTTTGAATATATGGGCAGGAGTAACAGTCCCCATGTGGTAGTTTTGCATTTTGGTGCTTTGCATTTGGGCTATGTCAGTGCCCCTACTTTGTTGGCAGATTTGGAACACTTGGTTCAAGCAGTAATGAAAGTCCTTCCAAATGGCAAAGTTATTTTTTCTGGTTTAGTACCTTGGGCAATATGGGACAATAGTTCTGTTTTTTGTCCTCAGCAAAACATTGGTAGGTGTTCAATCAACCGAGGCATGTTTGCTTTCATGCTTAGAGCTGGTATGTTCTTTTGTAATAATGAGAACATTGATTGTAGTAATGCTGTTGATTTTAAATAAGATGGTATTTATTTATCTTTTATGGGAAATGCCATGCTGTTTTGGAACATAAGGGTTGCTTTGGAGAAGCGTATGTGAAGATTTTAGGAGTGAAATAAAAAATAAAACCAAAATAAAAATACAAAATAAAACGTGTCTCTCAAACATCTGCAGATAAACAAAAAAAAATATGGCTCCTTTCAGAGCCAACCTCAAAGGAGAAATGGGGCACACTATTTAAATTTAAATTCATCAGGCCCAGATTTTTCGATATGTCCGCAGACATGGCAGTTGTCCGCGGACAGCGCATATTACATATGGGGATTTTGGGGTGGAGAGGCATGCAAATGAGAATGAGCAGAGCAAGGGATTGGTCAATACATTTTACTCGGTGTGTTGTGTAAGGAGATGTCAGAAAGTCTTTTGTCTGAGAGAAGAACAGATAGCCATAGCTGTGTGTTTTAGAAAACAGATTATCTGGATTTAGGGAGATTTATGGATACATTGGTTGGAGGTACATGCAGAACACTGTGGAGTGGCTGCACATCTTGGATTCCCTCATGTGGAAGTGCACTGGCATGGAGTGTGTGGAATGAAGTGGCTGGATTTGGTACCTCTCTGTGCTACTTTGGTGACACAGCATCATCCAGACATTATTATTCATTGTGAAGGGAACAGTTTAGGACATGTGTCTGGAATTTCTTTGCAATTTGCAATGAAAGAAGGACTTTAGAAGGTCATGGACATGTTTCCAAATTCTCAAGTAATTTTTTCTCATATTGCACAGAGACAAATGTGGCTGCATTCTTCTTAATTTGGTCCACAAATGGGGAAAGCGAGGTGCAATGTCAAGGCCTTTTTAAGAGATGTTGGTATGTCCTCTTTTCACAATGAAAACATTATGTTTCGTAGCACGTACATTTTTCGCAGAGATGGAGTTCATCTTACTTATGCTGGAAATCAGATTTTTTTGCAAAATATACTAAATGCATTGTGACCTTTTTTGGAATTACATTCATACATTTTGCAGTAGGTGTTAATCATTTAAATGTTTTCAAACACAAAAAAACACCACCAAAAGGCTCTTTTCAGAGCCACCACTTTTTTCCATAGAAAAGTGCAATTGTTATGATAGGGCAGCACCCCCAAAAAATAAATGTCCAAAAACTGTCTGCAGACTTCTGGAAAATGCACAGGGCCCTGCACTTTTTATTTGTCACTTCTATTTTTAAACTGTGAAAGGCATCTCTGAAAAGAGACTTTTTTTGTTTTTTGTTGTTTTATTTTTGTTTTTGTTTTTTTAAACACGACACACAAGGAAAGGAGGGAAAAGGAGGGTAAGGAAGTGACACCAACCACGGGGATAGGAAAGGGCAGGTGGAGAGAGGAAGATGTAGGGTGGGCCTTATTCATGTAGTGGGCAGACCTTCTCGTGCTCCTTGACCGCAGTCTCGAAAGCACTCCCAAGATTCTCCCCCCTGCAGTGTACTGCATTGCAGTACATACACAATATTGTGACCCTCGAAAGGTAAGGGACAACAGCATCAGGAATGGCCTGTGAGGCAGCTGGAGGGATGCGCTGTCCCACAAGAGTGTCTCTTGTGGTGACAGGAGTGGAAACAGAAGATGCTGTAGAGGAACCCAACCTACTACGTTTATCACAAGGTTCAACCTTGCGAATAGCCCCACCGTGGAATGACCTTAGATGTCGCTTCATTGATGTTGTACCAAAGCATTACGCACCAGGCCTTCCACGACTCAGCATCATGTGGCACTGATTGCAGGTGACCTTATTCGCGTGAGCTTTTGGCACTCCACCAAGAGTGATAAACAACCGCCACACCAAAGACTCATGGCGAGTGCTGGTAGTAGGGACTTCCAATACCTCAACCTCTTCATCCTCTTCATCCGTCTCCTCTGCATCCTCATGCCTGTTAGCCTCTGCAGGCCCTTGGGGACATAATGGAGGGGGTGGGGGTGGTGCTGAGGCGGAGGTAGCAGCAGCTGGAGCAGCAGCAGCCATGAATGCCATCAGGTTAGATGATGCAAAAGCAGCAATAGCAGCAAAAACCGGAAAAATCAAGTCAATCTGCAGTAGTAGAAAGACAGATTGAGGATGGGCTCTGGGGTGAGGCCTTTTATAGCGGTACAGCTGCATGTTTTGCCGACAGCCGTGCTGTCCGCGGACAGATCGAACAGAATCGGGTCTGCATTCTAGTTCAAGAATCTTCTTGGCTCTGGAAAACTAAAGAGGACTGATTTACCTTTTTCTCTCCATCTTTAACCCCCTGTTTTTTCATTTGAATGTACAACAATGCTTGAGTTCAAGAAACTTCCTGCTTAACTAGCAAAGGAATAGTTCCTGTAGACATAAGCTTTATGCTATGTGCAAATTTATAATTTTTTGTACTAATAACGGCCAAATATAGCCGATGATGCTCATACATTTGTTTCAAGCTAAATGTAAAATTATGGTTGTTTTCTCTTCTCTCGCTCATGAATGATTTTGTCTATACATTTTTTTTCTTGACTTTTTTGTTGTGTTCTACATATATATTCGTACTTATATGCTTTTGCACACTATATGATTTTGTTGTATTGTATTGTGTTGAAAATAAGATATGACACAATTTTTGGTTGACACTGTGTTGTTCTTCATATGAGAAGATATGAATTCAATTCAATTGGGTAGCACTAGGACATTTGATTTGAAGGATCTGATCTAGTGGCTTACCTCTCCATGTAACAGTCCCGCCCCCCTTCTTTGTGTTATAGTTCACTCATTTTATCACATGGGAAATGTTCTTCAAGCCATTTCAAAGTACTGGACATTTCTATGTAAAAAATAAATAAAAAAATATTACTTTTAGTGTTCTAATACAGAAAGTTTACAAATATATAAGAAAAACGAACTTTACTTACTAGTTTTTGGTAAGTTTTGCTGTTACAGTTGTGTAGGTCTGCTGTTGCGTCTTGCTGTGCAGTTTCTGTGAGGTAATTATGTCGGAGGTATCTCTTTTTTGTTTTGGTATATTCCATTCTAGTACATATTCTATTTAAATGGACGGTTGATGTCTTGCATATATAGGTTCCACTTCTTATTTATTATTCCATATAATGTGCTCATGTGCTGCTTTTTGATCTTGTTCAGTGTTTATATGGCATGATAGAACAATACAAGATACCCCATGAGTTTTTGGGTAGTGTTGATGTTGCCTGCTTCCGTCCGCGGAAATACGCACTGTCTGCGGACATCAAAATCACTAGCAGGGGGTTCAGTATATTCTAGGTTACATGTATATAAGGTAAGGGAATCCTAGTAAACACCTTTGAAATTCACACTATGTATATCTATATTCAATAACAATAAAAAAAAAAAAACGTTGGTAAAGGGAGGTTATAGTTAAGTTGCACTATTAAAAACCTATGAAATTCAGTAAAAAACTTTGTTAAAGGGAAGCTATGGTTAAGTCGTGCTACTAAAAACCTATGAAATTTAGTGAAAAAAACATTGTTACAGGGACGTTATGGTTCCAAATAAAACCGAAAAAACCATGAAATTCGCCAGTTATGGTAAACTAAGCAACCATAACTCTTGCCACCACCGTGCCACCATGACATCACATTCCAGGCTCCCTCTTTTCTTCCTTTACAGACATATCTAGGCCAGTAATAGTCAGGAACTGAACATTCAAAATGTACTATACTTGTAGATTTATACTTCAAATATGTTCTTACAGTAATTCACTTAGGGTTCACTCACAGCATATGAAATATATACATAGGGGAAAACAAAGATTTGGAAAACAGCGATGCTTTCTACGTATGAAGATAATCAGTAAGATTATCAACACTTTCTTATAGATCTGATTTTTATAATTACTTTACTTTCCTGGATATGCTCATATTTGTATACATTGTATGCACGCTACTTTCCTTAGAGGCCAGTCACATTATATGATAGTTATACATATCGAAGTAGTAGCTTTGAAGCAGAGCAATCATTTCTGGGTATAAAGTTAATCAGTTAGGATATGAAGATTGGCTGGTAATACTGTTGTTTACTACATTTCCCCTGTATATGTTGATATTTGTATGTGTTGTTGTCTAATTGTGTTTTGTTTCAAATAATGCAATTATGTAGTGAGTGGGTTTTATTAGCTAGTTATTAAATGTTGCACAGTAGGCAAATCTGTAATAAAAAGCATTTATCATTTTACTATTCAACATGGTAAGATGAATAATATTGTACATCCATCATGTATGTTGCACATAATGCCTATGTTTCTACATGAGTATCTTAGTATACTAGAAAGAACCTGATAATCGAATGGTATTCATATCAATGCATTACTTAATGCACAGTGTACCTCGTGATATTTATTCCAATAATCCTTCACACTGTTTTAACAACATTACTATAAGAATCCCTTGTACAGACTTTTCATGAAAAGTAAATGCACATGTGATGTCATCAGTGATGTCATCAATGACATTTGTGATGTCATCTTTGATGTCCTGGATGTTAGTCTTAGCAGTCCACGGTGGTGGCGCGAGGTATGGTTTCTTAGTTTACCATAACTGGCGAATTTCAGGGGTTTTCCGATTTTACTTGGAACCATAACGTCCCTGTAACAAAGTTTTTTTCACTGAATTTCATAGGTTTTTTAGTAGCGCAACTTAACCATAACGTCCCTTCAACAAAGTTTTTTTTTCCCCTGAATATAATTATAATGTTTCCATGGGACATTTGGTGGGGTGGAACACTAATATAGATATCTAATGATAAGGTATTGCATACAGTCTTCAGTCATGTGAGTGAAGTCGGAACAGGTCCACTCCAAGTGGTATGTTTCTCTACTCTGATCATTTAGATATCATTTTCAAAGTTTGACTATGGATCAGGAAGGGAACCTAAAGTTAAGAATTGAATCACGTACTGAGGAGTTCTTGATCTGTATCCCACACAAAACTAAGTGCAGAATTGACAACAGTAAAGGAAATAAAAAATGTGAAACGTTGCCCTGTTTACAATTGAATGAGGTCCTGGTATCGACTGATCAAAAAAGGATAAGCATGGTATTAGCAAAATGTTCATTTAGTGTCAGTGAGGGCTAAATTTGCAGACATTTTAGTGAGTACATTATCACACTGAAGAATCTTAATAAGATTAACCCTTGGACACAGGTTGAGAATTTTAAAGTGATTCATTAAACAAACAAGCTATCACATAATTCGAATGAGGGGAAGGGCGCTCAGCCAATCAGATGGTTGGAACAGCGGGCGAGAATACAAAATCCCTGCCTGTTGTTCTAGCCACCCGAGGCCCTTACCGGATGTTTTTTAAAAACTTTTTTGTTTTTTCTAATGTGGAGAGGCGACAGGGAGATCTGACCGCCGCCATAAAACATTTTTGAACAAAACCAAACATTTCAAAAAATGGCCACCACCATTAAAATAGCGAAGGGACTAGGTCCTTTTTTGGATGACGTTGGACATTTTGGAACATGTTTTCCATGGCCTCTGTCATCCGAAAAAGACTCAGCCAATCAGATGGCTGAACAGTGGGCGAGAATACACAATCCCCGCCTGCCATTCCAGCCACCCAATGATATTCATGGATGGTGATTTTGTCTTTTTTTTACTTTTTTTCTAACATAGGGAGGCTAAAGGGAGGATCTCCCTGTTGCCTCCTCAAATTAGAAAAACACAATTCCCCTTCCCCGAGTTAACTGCAGGATCGAACCCATCCGCAATGCTCCTTCTGTCTGGCTGCTGCCATTTAACATTTCCGAATAAACAAAAATGTCAAAAAAATGTCTGCCACTATTAAAATAGAAAATGGACTAGGTCCGTTTTCGGATAACGGTGGATATTTTGGAATATGTTTTCCATGCACACCGTCAACCGCAAAGGGACTTAGTCCATTTTCTATTTTAATGGAGGCAGCCATTTTTTTTTAAATGTTTTTTCTCCGACAGGAGATGGAATGCGCTGAGCTCATCTCCCATCAGATGAAAACAAGGAAATGATCTGCACCCTGGGAATTCCCAGGGTGCAAATAGTTTTCACACCCCAGCTGGGGTGCCGACATGAGCTTTAATGGCCTGCAGCCCAAGCTAAGGCCCTCACTTTGCTCGGGCCTACCAAAACTCATGTTGGCAGGCCATTAAAGCCCATGTTCACCCCCCAGCCAGGGCATGAAATCTATATTCATACATTTTGACTTGTCATTTAAACATAGATGTCCCTAATTAACCAAACCGTTTTGCAGTTTGAAAATCCCATTGTAAAACACATTGTAAATCAGGCCCAGCTGTCTTTGCAAAAGGCACAATCATGCTACTACTTCAATGCAATGCAAATTGTCCAATACCAAACATTTGACTTGCCCTCAATGGGTGCCCGGATGGTGGTGTGGGAGCAGCTACAAGAGGAGGTAGGATACAGGCAGGAAGATGTGGCAGAAGAGAAGGGACACACATAGCAGTTGTAGCACAGTGGGGTGAGCAGGGTCAGGGGAAACCCTTAAATAAAGGCACATACAATCTATTGGAAAGAAGCTGTGGCCAAGTGACATAATATTCTATATTCCAGTGGGACTTTGGATGCACTGAAATGACCCCAAACGTCACCAACGTCAAGTCATACCAGAATGACTGATTCTAGAAAACTAGAATCTGGGACTGATATGTCACTCAAACAACTCTGTAGCCGGTTACTTTAGACTCTAAACTATATGCAGACCTGTGACCTGTAGATTTCCCAAACACATCTGCATTAGGAGTTTTAGGGAACTTTGTGAATTTAAAACCATAACAGTTACATACTTAGTTCTACTTCAAGGGAATGTGTTATGAAACTATTTTGCTTGAATGTAAGCCTGATGTCTGCAGTTTGTATGGAGATGTTAACAAAAATACAGAATATCCCCATAATTATGTTTACTTGGATTGGAGATTACAGACAGGTTAAAAAGGGTGGCATCACCCCATTGAACTATCTTGCTGAAATTCCTTTATCAGACATGCTGGATAAACCCATAGTTCTGCAAGAGAGACAACAATTCCTCTGAGATATCTTACAGAAACTTTAATTCTAATTGGTGCAAAAATTAACTAATATGTCTAAATGTGTCCTGATAAGTATCCAAATGGCGAACATCAATATATGAATATCTAATACGAGTAATTCAAATATGTCATGTTTTCATTTACTTTGGCACAGTATGCAGAAAAGCATTACAAAACAAGAATTAGACAGCACATAGATAACTAAAACATCAAAGCATCAGGGGCGTGGGGAATCATGCCTTTCAATTGTGAAGCCCAGTTTGGCTTGTACTTCTCAGTCGGTTTGTGGCCTTTGTTGGACTGTCAATTGATTAGTAGCTTATTTGAGCTTCAGCCCTGGCTTGAGTGTGCCAAAGCCTATTGCTGTGCTTTTGTAGTTGTCAATGGCTGCCCATAAAGCAGCAATTAAAGCAGAAGTTCTCTCAGGAATTGGCTCAATGGATAGGACATGAATATTTGAGCGTATATCAATTTGTTTTCCAATGCATCTTACCATCGATATTCCGGCATTTAGACATGTGAAC
This sequence comes from Ambystoma mexicanum, assembly GCF_040938575.1. NCBI lineage: Eukaryota > Metazoa > Chordata > Amphibia > Caudata > Ambystomatidae > Ambystoma > Ambystoma mexicanum. The sequence continues at coordinate 526,543,991 of NC_090926.1, forward strand.
TGCACGGGTCATAAACAGCCATCTTGTGATAATCATATCCATTGATCAATTTCCCTAAGTGCCCTGGTGGCAATAAGTCATAACAATAAGTCATTTCACCTGCTCCTCAAGATGACATCGCCATATCAAACCGATATGCTACGCCTCTTGTCATGATATTGGTGCACAGCAAAGCCAAACATCTGCTGTCAGCAACTACACCATCACGTTATCTAACGCAAAACACACAAAATGGCACACATGCACACACACACACAGCAAAAGTTTACAAACATTTCACAAAACGAAGATAACAAGATACACTTTTAAATAATTACTCATTGTCAGGAATTTACTAAGTTGTGTAAACATTCTTAATGCAATGGAAACAGTGAATAATATCCTACAGAGCTATTATAACTTTTGTTGCACATAATCAATGGAAGAACAGATTGTTTAATAGCAATCATATTTAGGTTGACAGTCACATTCCATTCAATCTTTCAGACTGCAAAGTTTCGTAAAGTTTCGTAAAAAAAATAAAAAGTTTTTTTCTCCAAATGTGCAGCCTACTTCCAATTCATTTTCCCATAGACAAATAACGTCAATATTTGTGAAAGCACAGAGCCCAAAACCCTGTACGCATTTGGACCAGGTCCAAAACAACTTGGGCAGAGCACGTTGACTCATGATCCATGCATAGCTTGCAATTATTCCATGTAGTAGTTACTTAAATATTTGATGGAGAAGGGGGTGCCCCATGTTCGAGAATAGATAGCTATATCTCAGGTATTCACCCAAAGCTGGGTGTTTTTAGAAATGAAACAGCTCCATCATGTTTTTCTCTCAATGAGAGAGATAACCATGGTTATAGCCAAGGAAAATGGGAAATGAAAACTAGTTAAAAAGCTATTTGCCGGGTTGAAATAATTGCAAACTTGTTTAGTCTAGAGCTGGGGAGGTTGCTGGAGGACACCAAGTGAAATTTGGGAGTTATAGGAGGGCTAGGGGCTGAGTTTGCAACACAATGCTTTCTGTAGCTGCATCTATAGCCCCAAATAGCCGACATCTCAAAGCAAACTGCACCACATAAACAGTGTGTGTTGTGGGGGGGGGGAGAAGGCAGGGGAGGTGAGAAGGCCATTTGGAGTGTGGGGGAGCTGGCACAGATGTGGAGGACACTTGGTGAGGGCCTAGGGGGCAGGAAAACATTTTTTTCAGCCATTTCAAAAACATTCACGGCTATATCCAAGGCTATGAAGGACTACAGATAACCCTGGGTAAGAGTAGTTCCATATACTGGGCTGCACATTTTTAGGCACCTGTGTTTTATTTCTTTTTAAAAATTATTTGTTTAGGTATAGTGACGTTGGGGTGACAAATCACTGGCCATGGCCAAAGGCCATGGTCAATGACACTGTAGGTATTTGGGAGTCTTATCTATTTTGGCGTTGTGTTTTCAGGCTTTCTCATATGTGAGACTGTGAAGAAAAACCAAAGAACATTGTTTGAAAAAATTAATACAAAAAGGAACCATCCTATTCTAGTTTTAGATGCCCATAAACTGTATTTTAGCCTGTCTGTTGTCACCCATGCTATTTTATCTTGTGTAATTGTACCTATTAAATGTATCCCCACCTAGTTTACTGTCATGTATTATACTATTCTTTCTTTAGCTTCATCTACCTTACATAGGTACATGAACAGTGTTTTACTGTATTGATATTTTAACTTCTATTGTATTATAACACCCAAAGTGAGCCCCCCTTAAATAACAATATTTCACTGTTGTTTTTAAAAAAAGTCAATGAACTCTAACTGCAGTTATATTTTTAAAAACATGTCTTGGGTTTTATTTTATTGCATTTGTGTATTTATATGTGAAAGGTAGTCCTTAAAAGGGCTGTTTTGAGGTACACTCGCTGTAGTATATTAGCACATTTGGAGTGCTGTTTTGATCTTATGAAGGAACACTGTATTTCCTTTATTGTTAAGTGTGATCCATCATGTCTATAGAAATTAACCACATAGAACTGAACGCGTTTGTTTGAAATTCATAATTGGTTGTAGTCTCTCATGAACGCTGAAACTACTTTAGTGCCATTTCTCAGAGATTTTTCATTTTTACCATTACATTTGGTGGCCAATCTCCATTGCTGCCTCTGAGTCAGATTGGAAAAGAGGGTGTGAGGAAGACGTTCAATTAGTTTTTCAAAGGGCCTCATTACGACCCAGGCGGTAAGTTACCGCCTGGGTCGTACCTTTACCACCATGGCGTAAACTACGTTTACGCCATGGTGGTTGGCGGACTTACCGCCCCATTCCGAGGTTGGCGGGGCGGTAAGTCCCCAATCCCCATTTACCCTTCCCCATTCCCATTTTTGCCCCATAGGGCATAATGGGAGTGGGGAAGGCGTTAATTACGCCACCGTAAATTACGGTGGCGTAATTAACAACAAGGTCCCTTAGCGCCATGGATTTTAACACCTGCTAAAAGCAGGTGTTAAATCCTCCATGGTGCTAAGGGACCTCGGAATCAGGCGGTAAGGGTCGGCGCTGTTTACGCTGCCGTAAACCCCTTACCGCCTGGGTCCTAATGAGGCCCAAAGTCTTGTTTCATCATTAAAGTAAGGGACACACCTTGTAAATTGCCCCAAATCATTGTCTTCACAATTAATTAGTATGATGTCTGGGTGCCCTGTATTTATCAGGTTGAACAATGTTGGTAACAATTGGAACCAAGGCATTCCTCGGAATCTAATCCAAATAATTGTAAAATCTCTCACACCAAGGTCCATGTTTATTTTTAGTTCTCACAAAAACAGAATAAGCAAAACAGCCTGATCATAATTTCTACGAATATGGTATGTCTAATGTGTGTGTTTTGGGGTTTGTAATTAGTTGATGTTATTATTGTAATTCTGTGTTTGTCTATGATAGGTTACACTCAAATGTGTTGGCCACTTTTGTATTCTGGTTAGTAAACATAGTCCTTGATTTGTGTTTTTGATTTTGGAAAGTATAAAAGGTATCATTTTATGCAGTTTTGTCCTACTTATTTATATAACTCTCTATGCACTATGCTCTCATTGTTGTTTGTGTCCAACCCATCCTTTACCTGTGTTTGAACCTTATTTACCCAATGCAGCATTGCTACCCTCGGGTATACGTGGCACCCTGTGAAGCCACGGCTATATTCTGAAAAATGGCACATTGTGTTTGTGTGGATGTGTGGTAGCCGTGGCTATATGACATTCTGGAGGGAGTAGCATCATAGATGCATTGAGTGTTTTGGGGGATGGGGAGAGAACAGGGGAGTGGGGAAGAAGCATGTGGAATGGAGGAGGACTGGTAGGTGTGTTTGGAACACTTGGTTGGATTTTGTGGGAGTGGAAACATATTTTTTGTATTCGTAGTTTTTTTTTAATAGTCACGGTTAACAACTAATGATCATGTAGGGATTTTCTATAAACATGTCTATATAAAAGCACATGCTTAAGTGCATCAACGCATTTTGTCATTTTATTGGTTGCATCCATAGGTGCGTTTATATTTATAGCCACGTCTATAAACCATATGATAAGGGAAATTGGGCCAACTAGACTAGAGATGACAGCTGACTATTATTCATATCATAATAGTTTTCTGTTTATTGTACAAATGCATATGTCATATAAAAATATATACAATGTTTATATTCATTGAGTGTTTAATTTACAACTGTCTGACCTATTATTGTGATCTAAACAGAACATCACTTTTTTCTATTTCTTTGTAAACATGATGACTGTATGAATGAGTTGTGAATGAACTGTTTTGGAAGGGATGTATTGCGTTTGGTCTGTGGAGCCGACTAATGAATATAAACATTGTATATATTTTTATATGACATATGCATTTGTACAATAAAAAGAAAACTATTATGATATGAATAATAGTCGGCTGTCATCTCTAGACTAGTTGGCCCAATTTCCCTTATCATATTGTAGAATTGCCTGGAGGGCCATAGACAATAATCAGGCTTCCCTTTCCTATCTCTACGTCTATAAACCATACATTTTCTCTGCTATAATTATATTATGATGTGGATGATACGGCATGTGTTTTATGTTATCTGCATTTGAAGTTTTGAAGGCCAGTTTCTTTGATTTTGGGCTTGCAAAAAAAATGTACATGTAGCCTCAGATACAAAGCAGTATCTGCAGCTGTGTTGAATAGCTGTGGCTATAAAAGATGCTGGGTGGGGAAAACATAATTTCTGTCAGTGTAATTGTTATTGTTTGTTGTTACATGTCTATTCGTGTAGGTTTCTGTGATATGTTGTTGTGAATATGTGTTATCCATTTTAGTTGTTTTATTTGTATATGGCCCTCTTTTTTGTATTCATTTTTAAAAATATAAAATCTACAATTCTCTGCAGTTTCATCCTTTTGATTGCAGAACTCTGACTGTGCACATGGCATGAGTGTGACAGATGTGAAAGGTGTTAATATTTACATGCTTGAAATGATTTGCAGTGTTGTATGTGTTAGTCATATTAAACATTGCTATCTGATGGTGTTCGTGATAATTCATTTCATCTGATGCGATTGTGTGACAAGCATTTTTTAATGTACTGCTTAACTTTCACTAACATGATATGATATAATTTGGTATTCATAACGCACCTATACACAAGTGTTTCATGTGCTACAATATGGAGCTACAATATTAGATTTGTGAATCAATGGCATTAATATGCAAGCATTTTGATTTTGTATTCATTGGTTGATGTTTATTATTTGATTATAGTTGTAATGTTAATGCACTTTCAGCTATGCAGTACTCTTAGCTGTTTTGGGTTTTCTGTGAGGTAGTACAATAGATGCTGTTTCGCTAGTTCAATTTAGTAATTTTTTATTGTTTTCTTTCTTTCTTTTGTAGCTGCATCTTTGTCATCATCCCAGTGGACTTGCAACAGATGGTGTACAGTTAACTTCCATGAAAGGCCAACCTATATTCAAAAAAATAGTGTACCGTTGGAGATGGGGAGCAGCACATCTGTAGGCATTTAATGAAACACCTTCTTTGTGAACCTCTCTAGCATTTCTGATGATTCTTTAAATGGAGTGCTCCAGTTCTGCAGGTGTTTTAAGTCTGTGGCTGTTGGTGGCAGCACCTTTAATGTGTGGAGTTTGATTATTCACAACCACTGTTCACCCCTAGCTTTTTTTATGGAGGTAAAGATGAAGCCACTCACAGCAGCTCAGATTCTAAGTTTAATTATCCCACCCTATATTCTCTTATTGTCCAAGTTTACTTGCCCTACCTCTTCTGTTCTATTGCAACTACTTGGTATAATTGTCCCTGTTTATTTTTTACTCAGTTTACATATTGTTGTTCTATTCCTTGTTCTCCAAATTTAATCATCCCACCCTATTTTCACTTGTTCTCCAATTTTACTTCACCTCCCCATTGCCTGTCCTGCAACTAACCAGTATAACATCCGTTGTTTATTGTCACCCAGTTTATATATCCCTGTGTGTTTTTTATAGTGGTAGTGTTTTATACTTTTTGATGTTATTTTTTTCCTCAATGATCCAGTGATTAATGTGGGCAAAGAGAACAACAGTGGTGTATGCACCCATGTCGTATGTTATATAGTGCATGTGATTCACTGAATACAGGCTGCCCTCTCTAGGACCTATTTCAAGGCCATCTCTCTAGGCCCTCTGGGCCCTCTATGCCCTCTAGGCTCTCTTTAGACCCTCTCTCTAGGACCTCTCTCTAGGCCTGCTAATCCATCTTTCGGCCCTATCTGTAGACCCTCTGTCTAGACTCTGTAGGCCCTCTAGTTCCCAATAGGCCCTCTAGGCTCTCTCTAGACCCTCTCTCTAGGCCCTCTCTCTTGAGTCTTTCTCTAGGTCCTCTAGGCCCTCTCTAGGCCCTCTAGGCTCTCTAGGCCCTCCCTCTAGGCCATCTCTAGGCCACCAACTCTAGGCTCTCTCAAGGCTGGACTATTGTACAAGCCTCTTTCTAAATCTGCCTGCCTCGACACTTCGACCTTTACAACTTATCCAGAACAGGACTGCAAAACTTGTCCTTGTCCTTGGCCTTAAGCCCAGGGATCATATCTCTCCAGCTATGAAATCACTGCACTGGCTCCCCATGACTTCAAGGATCAAGTTCAAGACTCTCTGCATCGATTACAAGGTTTTCTGGGGACTTGGACGGCTCTACCTCCAACTTTCTCTTCCAAAACATCTTCCTTCTAGAGTTCTCTGCTCATCTACCTTAAACTCTCTGATGGTCAGATGCTTCTCCAAGCAGAGCGTTGGGAGCAGATCTCTCTCCTCGGCTTGTGACCTCCCTCTGGAACAGCCTCCCTGCCTCTCAAACTTGAGCAGAACCACCTCCGGTTCCAGGAAGCAAATCAAGACCTTCCTTTTCACTTTTGCGTTCTCTCTTCCTCTCCCCTGCTGATGTACCTGACTGCTACATGCGCTGGTTACCTGGTCACCCTCTGAATTTGGGCCCAGGCTTCTGCATGTCCAGTTGCCCTCACAATGCCTCCAGGCTTCCCAGCACTTAAGGGTCTGTATCTGCAAACCCACAGTCCCTTCTCTCTGAACGTATGAGCCGCCCACTGGCTACACTTATTGAGTTACCTGCACTTCTCCCTTCCCTTCCCCTCTGGTACTTCTCCCCTTCCCTTTTCCCCACACTAGTGAGATCTGAATGATACAAGGCCTAGTGAGATTGTTGTTTTGTCCTTCCTTTGTTTCCCCCTCCTTGTCTTCTCATAGATAGAAACACTTGTGTACAGGTGCATTATAAATGCCACAACATATCGTAAATATGCAAACAAAGTTTGTTGAAAACAGGTTTATTTGGGGAGTGGTTGTGGATTTTCTTTTTCTTTTTATTTGAAAACCATGATGCATCTTCTTTAGCCCAATTATTACCCGGCGAGGGTGCAATCGGAATGAACAAGTATTCTGAATGGCCCTCGCCGGGGCTTTACCCGGCCGAGAATCCCTTGATTCTCGGCCAGGATTCCAGCTGCCTTTTCCACTACGGGGGGGCATGGCAGCCCCTCGGCCAATGAGGAGGCTCAAAGCGGGGTCATCCCATAGGGTGATGTACAATTAATAGGTCTTTAATATGACAAGTCTTATGATGGATTGCAGCTGATAAATGCTAACTTGGTTTTGATGTTGGAAAATATTCTTGTTCTTATTTGTGGTAATTCATGGATTTTGCCATCTTACAGGGAAAGTTAATTTCAATTGGTAAGTTTCCAGTAAACATTAAATCTCTTTAGAAGTGGTTTGGGAATTGTACTCTGAAGTTATGGGTTCAGTATGCCAGGTATTACTCAAGAAATGCTGAAGAAATTCTAACTTAAATGGGGGCAAGGGTATTATTGTTGAGGTTCGCTAGGGTAGCTTTCTGGGACTGTCCAGGTCACTTGGCCATTCAAATCCTAGTGAGAGTAGGGATGGACAGTGGAGGGAGGACATACGTGGTGATATGTTTTGCTGAGTAGCAAATGTAGTGTTGAGTCTATAGGTGAAATGCAGGATAGCAGGACAGGCCATTGGCCCTATGATGCCTGAGCAGGTACAAACAGGTGAGGTGCTTGTCTTTGCATGTCCTTTGTTGAGGACACCCTAAGGAGGACTGATTAAATGGGTGGTGGGATGAGCAAGTGTGTGGCACTGCCAAGTCATGTGACCAGCAGTCTACTCAATGTTGTGTACCTGGAACTGACCTACAATTGTTACGTAGAAACTTGTTTTGGTGTGAAAACTGGAGCTGAGTGGATCAACTGTGTGGCAGTACATTACATTCCAGCTCCTCTACCTCATCATGTTCCTCATGAACGGAGGACATACCAGAGATAATGAATGGCAGGTTGCTACACCAAACCAAACATATGTAACAGATTAACTTGCAACACCTTTATGTATGTGAATTAACAAGTTATGCTAATGTATGCCATGTTTATTGTGCTCAGGACTAAGATGCCCACTTTACATGTACATTTTATAGGTATGAATAAATGCAGAGGGAGAAGATCATGGGCCTCATTACAACCTTGGCGGAGGACCATGGTGCTATTAGCACCATGGTCCATGCCGCTAAGGTTGCAATTCCACCATGGTGGATGGCGGAATTACCGCCCCATTCCAAGGTGAGTGGGGCGGTAATTCCCCATTCACCAATGGCCCCTTCCCCATTCCCATTTTTGCCCCATAGGGCATAATGGGAATGGGGAAAGGCGATAATTACGGCACCGTAAATTACGGTGCCGTAATTATTGCCAAGGTCCCTTTGCGCCATGGCTTTTAACGCCTGCAAAAAGCAGGCGTTAAACAGCCATCCCGCAAAGGGAACCTTGTAATCAGGCGTTAAGGGTCGGCGCCGTTTACAGCGCCGTAAACCCCTTAACGCCTGAGTCGGAATGAGGCCACATGTGTTCTTCCTTTAATTTTCAGGTGAAGAAATACCTTTTGCCCAATAGGCTGATATACCTCTTATATATTAGCCTTAAATTATTGGAGAAAGTGTGTGAAGGATTGCATGTAGTGTAAATAAGATGAGTAAAGTATAATTTGAATGGAGGGTAACTGAATTTCTCAGATAGTGATGCATTTGTGGTTGGTTCAGTACATTTCAAGATGCTAAGCCTGAATGAAACCTGAGATAAATGTATAGTTCTTAGTGACCATTTGTTTTACAGCCTTTGAATTCATGATAAGGGATGCACATATGAAGTGAAAAACATGCACCAACTATGGGATTTGCCAGGTCGTACCTATAGAAAAAGAAGCTAGAACATTTGATATGGGAAATGTATTTTTCTTACACATAACCATAGTATATAACATGTACTACTGCTTGAACCCTCTTCAGAAGACACTGAAATAAAATATGGAAAACACAACTTTCCAATTAATACCTATACACTGTGCTAAATTACGAACCTTTTTGTATGAAAGTGAATTTTCAACATTATGTTATGCATATTCTTAGTGTAGCTTTTGGTAAGTGTCAATACGTTTACACAGACAAAAGTTTTCATTGTCTACCTATTATTTGAAATATTTGTATAAATGTACCTTTAAAATACGCGTGGGAGTACCATTAGAGTACCGCTTGGCCGCTACTTTCTGCTGTATTCTGCTCTTGTGGACAGGAACAGAAGCTGTGAACTTTTGCGGACTCTTTGGTGGACTCTTGCTACTTGTTGCTAAGGTGATTGTGGACTCCTTTGTTGGTACTTTTGCCATGGCCCCCAGCCCCACTGAGCCCCCACTGCCCCCCCATACTAATATCTGATTCATTTGTTTGTGTCATTCACAGAGCCCGCAGTGGACACGCCTTGATTCTTGTGTCACCAGGCTCACTCCCATATTACGTGCTCGCACACGCACAGCGTGCGTGCACTCGTGGGAGTACCATTAGAGTACCGCTTGGCCACTTAGCCGAGCAGCCGTGCATTTGCTGAGCGACGTTTGGCTTTACCTGGCCATGTCGCATCTCCTGTTCAATCCTGTGTTCCACCATTCTTGTTGGACTTAAAGTACTCCTAATCTGTTGTGTTCTTTTTTCCACATTGACTTGCACATGGTATATATGGCATACAAATTGACCTCAAATATGCCTGCTAATGTCCCTCACTTGCTCCCAATAGAAATACACAATAGTCCTGGAATACTTCCTCAAACCTTTTACTCTGCCATCTCAATCACGCCTACATGTCCCTCGACCCAACCTTAGTCAAAATTTCCATTTGATGAACAACTTAATGAGGCCGTGCTGTCTGTTTCTTCATGGTCATCGTCTTCTACCCATAGTGGATGTATGCCCTCTCCATTAACTACTGATGGTTCTCATGTTCCATTTCGCACACTGTTAGGTCGTGTAAACCCCCAGCACCTGTCAGACCTCACTATCCTAGCTTCTACCAAAAATGGTCCGGCACCTCCTGAATTAGATATTCCTATATCGCCAATCAATTTCCCCCCACTGCACCTTGACAACTCTGGCCTATCTATTCATGCCAGTCAGTGTGAGTCACTTAATTCTTTGAGGGAGGAGGAGTCTTCCCAGACTGTACAATCAGTGTCTTTCCTTTCTTTTTCAGTTCACTCCAACACCATGCTACAGTCCGTTGTTCTACCTACCCTCAGACCCACTAAAGTACACCCGACTAATAATTCATTACTTTACCTGCTAATGGGTCAACCAGCTATTACAGCCATCAATACTGCTATTATCAGCTTGTGCAAATTATTTGAATCACTGGATTATAAATTAACCCATTAAACAACTTAGGTTGACGAGCTGGTTAAGTGGCTGCACTCTCAACATCTACTGATAAGGGCCCCAGGAGTCTTGAGAATTCTACTTCTGATGTGCTGTACCATTCTGTTGAGTGCATTGATGATCAAAATGTTGGCAAGCCATTGCTAAAGGCTTCAGTTGTTGACTATGCTTCCGATACTGTTCCTTGCCATTTACCAACTATATGTGGCATTATTCGCCCCATTAAATGCCCTACCACCTTATCGGCCACAGCGAAAGGAACGCCAAGTGCCAGTCAGTCTAGCCCTATTTGCCTATTGGAGGCCTTGGCCGATCACGAGGTTACCACAGGCAAAAACTTACTACATCGTGGCCAAGGCCATTTGCTTTTCCTTAAGTACAGGAATCCTAAATTTTGCCGAAAAATCCCACTTTCTCTCATAAAAAAATCAAGAATATGGCGAGTGCTAAACACACCAAAAGCACACTTAATGCCTTTTTCAAAGCTCTTAGAAAGACGTCTACATCTCATACAGTGGCTGTTTCCTTGCCTGCTCTCATGCATATCCACGCGGACTCTTCTACGATGGTCACACATGTTCCATAACCAGCATATCCTGCTGCACCATTTTTTGATTTACTGCAGCCGGGCATTCCTCTGTCTCCTCTTGCCCATCTGGTGCTTTCTATTCAGCAGGCAAAGAATGCCGATCTCATGGCTATTCTGGTAACAGTGAATATGCAAGATGTTGCCGCTACCTGCCCTGCCCCCTTCTCTGTCAACACAGCCAAACTGCGCATGGGTCTGTAGGACCTTTAGATCAGGAGGTGAAGAAGGCATCTTCCCTGCCTTGTGAAAACCAGGCAGCCAAATGATCGGTCTCCTTTGGCCCACAGACTCCCATCACTCTGCCCCCAGTATCCTCCATATCTCAAGTTGCCTTGGAGGAATTGAAATTAAGAGTTGATGAATATCTAGCTACAAGCTTGGCCAAGGTGTTCACTAAGCCTGCAGACTCCCAGACAGCACCCGATGCTCCCTCTCACTGTGTAACAGAAGTTAATAGGGGCTATACACCAGACACATTCCCTGATGCTAAATCTAAGTCGTGGGTTGAGGATAATCGGGCACAGCCCTTGTCAAGCATGCATGTAGAGTCCTCTAGATTGAATTGGACCCCACACAGGCACAATCTGCTTCCCCATCAAGCGACCTTTCACACATTCATCTTGAAATGCTGGGAGGGAAACTTCCCAGTCTATGATTTTAATTGTCAGAGTGTCTTAAAAATTTTCGGTGATGTAGGGGATATGCACGGCATTTCTACACATGATATGAATTGAGTTTGTGTCTGAATTTACATGTTCTGTAGTTAGGCTATGGATTCCCTCGGGAATTGTTTAGAATTCTTCCTGGCGCTGCAAAATGAAGTTATTGGAGATGGGCTTTCTCTTAGCAGAGGACCCTGAGTGTGAACCGGCTAATGCCCACATTTCTAAATCAAAACTAAACATCTATCAGGGCACACGAGAGCCGTGGTACTCTGTTAAGTTCAATCCTGTACAATTAACCATCAAATTGTGATGTAATATCGATTTTAAAAATTGCAAGTTTGAATACCAGAGGCCATGATCATCTACACCTATCCATTAAAATGTTGCCTTTTCTTTACCATGTCATAGCCCTCCAAGAAACATGGCTTACTATTCCACCGCTGTGGGATGACTATGATCTTGCCTTGATTTCAGCCATCCCTAGTGGAGGTAGACCATCCTCAGACCTTCTTGTGGCTGTCAATACCAGGACGGGCTTTGCCATCACACCTTGGGCCTCTGTAGGTGCCTACATCCAGCTAGTCAAAATTACCAACAATGAGCAGTCAATAGCTTTGGTCAATATCTATCACAACGTTGCAGCCTTGACTGATGATACTTTCTATTTTGGTCTAGCAACCCTTCTTGACACAATATTAATGAACCCTACAATCATCCATACTGTCATTCTGGGAGATCTTAATTTAGATTGCTGTGACAAGAAGCGCAATAACCGATATGTGAGCAAATGGACTAAATTTACGGATGAGCACAACTTTCATATGGTTAATGGTGCAGTTGGAGGTGATTCTCCTCCTCAATTCACGTGACATTGTGGTTTGAGCACAAGCATCATCAATTATATATAAGTTGACCACAGTCTATTACAGAACGTGAAAGAATTACTCATCAGTGATTAAACCTTTAGTGATCATATACTATTAGCCCTACACCTTGTTTAGAATTTTTCTCAGAACAAAAAAAAACATTCTATCCGCCCAAGCTTATTATAAACTCAGCACGATCTCGTGTGCGGTGGAATACGTCATTGTTAGTCACCTTAAAGAGGATACTAGAGCACAATGCCTTAACAGAACACCCAGCGCACTACTCAGAATTATTACATTCCTTCATTAAAACCATAACAATCCCTTGCCATAACAGAGTCTGTCACTCCCATGTCTTTGATCCTGATACCCAGCGCATTAGAACTGAGTTTAGAAAAATAAAGAAAGAACTCTTAGTCTCTGTTCACTTGTCTCGCTGGCAAGATGTTAAAACTGCTAAATGCAGATATAAAAACTGGTTAAGATGTCGAAAAGCTCACTTATTCCAACAAGACAGCAAAGCTATGGCAAGTGCAATGGCTAATAAAAACTCAGCAGGTATGTCGCACCTGTTACATAACCACACCCTCCATCTGCAAGGTAATGCTCAAATCAATGGTGTACGTGAAGGAAGGTGGGTCATACACTTCACGGCTCTGTATGCTGATCCTGAATATGCAAAGATTCAATATGAGCCGGTGTCCACACTACCATGGTAAATGGATTTTTCACCTGATACTATCCACACTCTTATTATGAAGGCTAGTTCCTCAAGGGCAATGGGCCAGATGGGTTATCAAACTCTATGTTTAAAGCAAATCCCCATGTTTGTGCCCTTATTTGGATAAAATCTTTTGCAGGATATTAAGTTCACGTCTAACCCCGCCTTCTTGGAAAACCTCCATTATCATCCGCGTCTTTAAAAAAGGAGATTTCAGCGTTTCTTTGAACTATCGGCCAATTGCATTATTGGACATGCGGGGCAAGATTTTCACCAAACTCGTCTTGCGCAACTTTAGTGCTTGGACCTTGAAATTCCATCTGCGCGACCCTAATCAAACAGGCATGGATACCAATATCAACATGTTTGCCCTTAATGCAATCAAAGCCCAGATGCAAAAACGGTTATAGGTCAAAGGTTTGAATCAAAAGGTTCAAAATACAATAGGGTCGAATCAAAAGGACCGAAAAGAAAAGGTTCGAAATTTCTTTTTTTTTTTAATTATTTTTTTTTGTTGGGGGGGGGTTCCCCCAACCCCTGTTTTTGTGGTAAAAAACACTTTTTTTACCTATACGGAAACCGAAAAAAATAAATATAATTAAAAAAAAATGTGAACCTTTTGTTTTCGGTCCTATTGACTCGACCCTATTGCATTCAAACCTTTTGTATTCAAACCTTTAACCGGACAACTGCAAAAACAACAGGTTTTTTTGCATTCATAGATCTTCATGCTGCATTTGATTCGGTTAGCGGCCTGCTACTTCTGTCAAAACTACAGAGAGATCATTGCCCTTTCCACGCTCTATGACATTATCCATTCATTGCATTCAAATACTTCCATCCGCATATGTATTGCCATGGATGGCTTACTTTCAGAGCACATCACTAATGCGTGCGGACTGAAGCAAGGCTGCCTGTTGGTGTCTGCCATCTTCAACTATTTCATCCACAATGTTAGATCTTCATTCACCAGTATCATATCAGATTCCACTAAATGTAATAATCAGCCGATCCAAACACTCATGTATGCAGACGACCTTGTTCTCATATCTAAAACTCAGATGGGTCTTCAACGTCTCTTAGATGCTTTCTATGGTTAATACAGTTGAATGAGCTAAAAATTAACATAGTGAAAACGCAAATTGTGATCTACTCCCTAAGCCGATCTGGACCGTTAGCTCATGTTTGGACCATCAACGAGTCTCCAATCAAGGTAGTACCACACAACACCTACCTGGGGATGTTGTTTGAGGGAAAAACTCAGGCGAGGGGCAATTTAGAGCGTGTGTAGGGTAAACTTGCTACAGCCATCTCCCAGGCATGCATCATTATGTATAGGTATGAGAAATTCTCGGTTATGGCAGCATGGCATTTCTGGATCATGAAGACAGTACCATGCTTGCTTAATGGTCTAGAAACCCTGCATAGCGACTTTCCCTTCCAATTTTTAAAGTGGGAAGCAACATTTTGGCATCAAGTATTACACCTCCCGCAATGCACGACTGCTACCTGGATTAGATACGAGCTGGGGCTGGTCTCCCTCCAGGCGCACTATAATTGTCCACTATGCTCTTTGTTTAAAAAATGTTTGCTCTTGACAGAGCTTAATGTTATTTTGCAAACACTATCCTATTACATGTTCTCAGTAAACAATGCTTTTGTAAAGACTTGGCTTTTAAAAGTGTATCACATCCTTGCCGCCGCAGACATTCCCATTGACCTATTGTTTAGCAATCCGGATAAAGCCAAGCTAAAAATATTTCAGGCAGATTGGATTAAAACCAGAGAAACATGTTTAACATATAAGGATGGGCATGTGATCCGCTTTCCTCCTAAAAAGTGAAGTAGAAGAATGGGAGAAAAGACTCCCCCCAATCTCCTCGCGCCCCTGGCCTAGAGGATCGTGACCCAGACACCCGCCACGAGATGAATTTGTCTATTTGCCAGACGACCAAATACCTTGGTACAAGAACATACGGATGTGCTAACCAGCCTGCCCGCCAGCCTGCCCTGCTCAAGCCCACACCTGCGGCATGGATGAACTCGACTAAGCCCTTCAACAATAAGGACCTACATCGTTAGAGATGCCATGACGACCTAGCCAACTGTCAGAACACTCGTGCAACCATGCACACTGGACACCCCCACACCAATCCACACCAAGAACATACTCAGTGCTATGACGTAGGTGAAGGACACACCCACTGACGCGCATCTTTATTATTTTTCACATAGGTTCTCCGAAATGCAGAAACGCAAGACGCACAAAGCACTCGTTTACATGCTTGCTGACGCTTCTCCCGACCCTTGCATCGTGATGAAAATACAACGAAGACATGATACTGCCTACGAAGCAATGTGACACCGCAACATAAGTGCCGTGCATTACACATCCCCACCTATGAACCAGGCCCAAGTAGGCCGCATGCAAGAGCCTCCATGAACACTGGGTGAGCAAGAGTACAATTGCTGACCCTGCAGAACGAGCTCAGCGAGAACTGATAGCCAAAGGAGCGATGTTGCAACTCGTATGCTACCAGCCGACGCCAAGGTCACACCTGTAAGCAAAGCCAGGCACGCAGAGGTAAATACAACTTTAAATGTGCAGAATTCTGCCTCAGCAACGGTCTCTCCTCACGTGACCAAGCCAAACCTGACAGGGTGCCAGACCCACGAGGGAGAAGTCGCCTGGGTCTCACGTCTGGGACACAGGCTGCAACAATGAAATGACCCGATGGACACCTACAGCGATGGGAATGGTCTGCTCTCAGGCATATGAGCAAATCCACGTATTGTCTGCACGAACACATAGTTACATATTGTTGCAAATGACAGGTACACCGCGAGCTGGGAACAACGATGGTCCCAGGCTGGGGGGCTCACAAGTGGATCAATCAGAACATGGGGCACTCATCACTGACGCCACTAACATTAGCCAATCATTAGGGGTCTTCGTGTAACAATTTTCAAGTATCTAATAGAAGGGACAACCCAAGTATACCACCTGACTGACCCTTAACCACTAACAATCTTCTCTATACGTATGCTATACTAACCCTACCACTCGAGGAACCAATCCAGAGTGGCGATAGGTTTTTGCTAACTTTCCCAGGTGCCGCAAAAGAGAGTCTGGACGGACGCGTACGATCCTAGACCCATCCCTGCCGTTGTTCAATAAACAGCAGAACCACCTTGCTTCTTGTGTGTTTCTCATACTCATTTTTGGGATACTCGGGAGGAGTTGGGGCCTCCCAGCCCGGAGGTCCGCGGAAGGCCCAGCCGACCCCGGGAGAAACTCCCCGACAAAAGGTTTGCACTATGCCTCCATACCTGGTGCGTTTGCCTTCACACAAGCTTTGTGCTGGTATATTAAGTTTGCGGTTTAATTTATGGATGACTAATGATATACGAGCCAAACACAACCTCATTCCTGCTCAAGATAACATCTGCCGATTTTGCTTAGATCATGACACTCCAGAAACCTTAATTCATCTGATCACTGAGTGTTGTGAACTTCGTCCTGTGAGAGAGACCCACTTTGCTAGTCCCTGTAAATGTCTATGTTCCTTAGCAGCACAGGAATGCTGGTCTATAATCTTGAGATCATTTAATATGTCCTTCAAAATTGCAACCATTAATTTCCTATCAAGCCTAAAATTGAAAAATGTGAAAGACGACTTTCAAAACATCTGAAGTAAGACATGAAGTTCAATTTTATCTGCTTTTGTTTTCTACACAGTTTTTGTTACTCAGATACAATATTGTACAGGAGGAGTTTCATAAGATGTTGAATTTAATAATCTTGTTTTCCCTACAAACCTAGTAAAGGTCTTATGTGTCAGCTGTATGTAGGCAGAATTTCGCAAGATATTGAATTTAATGTTTTAATAATTTTGTTTTTCCTACAAACTTAGCAAAGGTTTGATGTGTTAGCTGTATCGTGTAAATCATTAGTTATGTGGTCATATGATTGTTCATTTTTCTTTAAAATTTCTGCTTGTTTAACTCTTCTCTTTTACTTTTTGTTTTTATTCAAATTATGAACCCTGTGTATTTTTATATTTGAAAGGTTGATTTAATTCAGCCAATACAAATAAAAAAAATAAAAAAATATAAGGTAGATATAGTCCCATTGCCTTCTGCCACTGTGAGTCTTGGGTGTGGCGGCTACTTACCACTGTTGGAGATGTGCCCAAAGCTTGTGCAAGCAAGGTGCAATGCACTGTGTACGAGATGGTGCTCATTCTTGGCAATCCAGGCTTGTACAGCTATGGCACCACCTCCATGCGGCAACACCTGAAGTCGAACCACAAGACAGCAGTTCGGAGGGTTATACCCTTCAAACACGGCAGTAGGTTGAGTTCCTCTGCAGCATCCTCCGTATATGCTCCTGCCACCACAAGGGACATTCCTGTGGGGCAGCGGATCCCTGAACCAGCCTCGCAGACCGTACGCACTGCAGCAGATCCTTACCTTTTGAGGGTCACTGTATTGTGCATGTACTGCAACGCTGTACTCTGCAGGGGGGAGCAATTTCGCACTGCTTTCGAGGCTACGGTCCAAGAGCATGAGACAAGCTGCCAACTCCTAAGTGAGTCCCACCCAACATATTCCTCTCTCCACCTGCCCTTCTTATCCCTGTGGTTGATACCCCTACCCTAACCTCCCTTCCCTTCCTTTCCTTGTGTATCATGTATAAAAAATAAAAAAATACAAAACAACAAAAAAGAAAAAAGAAAGGCTCTTTTCAGAGCCACCTTTCACGGTTTAAAAATAGAATTGCCAAAGAAATGATGCAGGCCCCTGCGCAGCCTGTGATGTCCGCGGACAGCACGGTAGTCTGTGGAGCTCTAAAAAATGTGGGGTGGTGCGCCATAAAAAACATTGCACTCTTTTCTGGGACAAAATGGTGGCTCTGAAAATTGCCTTTTTGTGGTGTTTGGTTGTTTTTGGAAGGGTGTAAGTTGCCAACACCTACTTGAAAAATGCTTGCTATACTTGCAAAAAGGGCTGCAATTCATTTTGCATATTTCTCAGAAAAAGCTTGTTGCCAGCATCAGTAAGATGGACTCCATCTCTGCGAAAAATGTTCATGCTATGAAACGTTATATTTTCATTGTGGAAGGATGAAATGCCAACATTCTCAAAAAGACTCAAACAGCCTTGTTCACATTGCACCTCACTTTCTCCATTTGCAGACCAAATGAAGAAGAACAGAGCCACATCTGTCTCTGGGCAATACGAGAAAAGATTACTCAGGAATTTGGAAACATGTCCATGACTTGCCCAAGTGCCTCCTTCATCGCAAACTGCAGAGAAATTTCAGTAACATGTCCGAAACTGTTCCCTCCACAATGAATAAAAATCATTTTCTGGATGATGGAGCATCACCAAAGTGGCACAAAGAGAAATCAAATTCAGCCACTTCATTCCACACGCTGCATACCAGTGGACATCCACAGATACTACAGAATGCCTACCAAAAGCAACACTGTAGAAAACAACACAGAAATAGAGCAGATCAACCTAAAAGCATACAAAATAAACCTACGCCTCTAGCAGAATGTGTACAGAAAGTTCAAACAGAACAACTAATACAGTCACTAAGTTAAACCAAAGCATCTAACAGGAAAACAAACTTGGATTCGTCTTTCAAAAGGTAAAAATAAAAATAAATGTACAAAAAATATTGCAACTACCACTAGTGCTAACAGGGCACTTACAAATAGTAACGTAGCCTCAAGTAAGCATTCCAAAACATTTTCCACCACATAGTCCTTAATAACCTTATAAATACAGGGGGAAATCACACTCAAAACATAAAATTTACCACAGAAAACTGATCCTTGAAACTCTTGTAGACAAAGAAATGCTCCACAAAAGGAAATTCTTTATATTAATTTTAAACAGAATGAAACCACTAACAAAATTAATTAGTAAACTGCAACCAGTACTTCGCAACAAACACAATATCAGCATATACACCTTTGTCAACATCTGTACAGGTGAGTGGATTCACATCACCAGCACAGAGCCATATTTCAATGAAGAGTCATACAGACAAGAGCAAACAAACCAAATTGCCATGCATAGCAGTGGACGAGGGTATGAAAAGCCTTTCTTTTTCTCTTTAGTCACTAGCATTTTGCCTCTGGATAGGTGTGGATGTAAACTTAAGGAAAAAGCAAAACCTGCTTACAGAAAGCAAAGTGCTGTTACTGGAAAGCCAAGGCTGCAGGATTTTTACGACCAATTAGCAATACAAAAACTCATTGGGCCTCATTATGAGTGTAGCGGAAAGGCAACAACGGCACTGGTAGTGCTGCCGGCGGCGTTGTTACCTCTCCACCACACTACGAGTTCTGCTCGCCGGTGCTGGACTGCACACCTGGTCTGCCCAGGAGTGCATACTGGCACCCGCCAGCAGAACACATGATTGCACCAGCACTGTTATAAACGGTGCCGGTGCAACCATGCCCCCGACACCCATTCTGCCCTATCAGGCAGAATGGGGATAGGAAGGTCGGCCAAGATGGGACCCGCGAATGGGCAATTACCGGGTCCGCCAAACTCGGCATGATCCAGTTACTGCCCATTCGCGGGTGCCGGAAAAAACACAACTCCGGCGGCAGCCATGCCCTTAATAAGGGCACGGCTACTGCCAGAGTTATAGTGAGGGCCATTGTCAGAATTTAGTCCACTTTCGGTGGAGCTTCAGGCTGTTCTTTTTCAGGTTAGATAAATCATTTACCAGTCCTGACACTCAAAATCATATCACAAATCGACACCTAGAAGTCCTATATTTTTAAAAGAAAAAATAAACTTCAGTATTTAATTAGGAAGCAAAATAACATTTGCTACAGCACTAAGATTAGCAGATCATTTTGGATCCTAAATTGGACGACAAATGAGCTCTAGTTTAGCATATTATTATGATATGTTTGTGGTTAATGTGGGAGCTATGTAAGAATGCAAAAGTGGCCCGTTTTTGCTCAACATTATTAGATGTTGACCATGACAAATGTCCTTACAGAGCATTTGCTTTCACGCAGATTACTACAGCTAGCTAAGTCATCCGAGGTGAATGGATGCCCAGCACAGCATGTTGCGAAATTTCCTATTTACACACTTAAATAAGATATGCCATTCCAGCATTTAATCACCCACTACCCTTCCATCATTTAATCAGCCACTACAATAGAATCTTACTTTTAAATTTCCCATGAGCATGAAGAATTGTATGTAGTAGATGCCTGTTTATGGAAATTGAGGCCTTATATAGGTGTCACAATTGGGATACAGTATTTGATGATTTCACATGCGACAGTACCGAATATGTACATTAGAGAAGAAACAGATCATCGGGTAGAACTGTAAGTGCATCTAAGGGTTCTCTCTTAGATAAAATAGCTATCTTTGAGTCTTTAAGGATGATTTCCTGTTTCCATGTGTACATACTTAAACCATCATTTGTTAGGGATAAATAATATTTATTAACAGCATTGATAAATGTACCTGGAAATATAATGTAATTCTTATTATCCTTGATTAAGTGTCCGTGGGCAATAACAGAATAACAGACCATGATTATGGCCTGGATGTGGATATATATAATTCTAAATCAAGACAGGACAATTTTAGTGACTATTTGTGAATGATACTGGAAATGTTGACAATTACTTCGGAGCATAATGAATTCTTATTTAATTACCAGTATTATCAGTATTAACAAGGTACAGTTATGGGTACTTTTTCATTACCAATTATGCAAAATTATTTATGGGCCTTTGGGAGAATTCATTTTTGCATTCTGAGTGTATTCATCTCATGTACATACCATATTAGCATGGTACAGTTACATAGATTATCTTTTTTATAATGTGGGAGAGCATAGAAGGAGACAACTGAAAGAATGTATAAGGATGATAGAGATTACTAAATATATTTGTAGTTTACAGGGATGTTCAACCTTGAAGATATTGTATTTTTAGACTTGAAAATCAAAGTGATAACAAATTGCTGAGAAAGCTGTATTGCAAGGAGACTAGTACATTTCAAATAATCCATGTGAAGAGTACACAGCCTAATAATCTGAAATGGTGTATCCCGTTAGGAAAATTCCTTTGAGTTAAAAAGAATTGCTGGAATGAGAATGATTTTCCAAGGTGACCAAAACATGTGGCCAAGGTTTTCACGGATTGGAATATCGAGTACATGTAATAAATAACGTAAGACAGTATGTAAATATGACAGTCATACCCTAGTGATGCCATTTAAGAAATTAAAGGAAAAATATCAGAGACTATTAGGTTAATGAAAACTTATTTGATCAGGCTAAGTAGATCAGTTAGCTCCAAAACAAACACTTAAAACTAAAACCCATCCAGGTGTATTCCAAAATGTAGGTGTTAGGCGGAAACCTGTGCAGTTCCCTCTGGGACCACTGCAAAAGATTTAGGACTACAGGTGTTTGGCAGTAAACCCACTTGGTAGCAGTCTGTACCACACAGATTCACTTGGTAGCTGTGGCTGAGCAGTCAGACTTCCTTCAAGAAGAGTTAAGCAGTATGTGGAGTATACAAAATAGGGCAATTCTTCACAGTAAGACAAGCAAACACGGAACAAGGCTTCAGTGTAAAGATATAAAGGTATTTATTTATAACGGCACATCTATAGAAAACACTTTGGAACTATCACGGCAAATACTTCAATTACAATTACTCTACGAAGAAAACAGATCAATCCCCCTAAAAATAGTTCGACAAGTCTAGGTTCTACCAGCATCACTTATTTGCAGACAGAGGTGTATGCCTCAACCTAGATGGCACACTAATATTTGTTAGGACGGGAGAGAAAATAAGCAGGTTACGAAATCAACACGGTCCAAATACTGAACGGACGAATGCAAGGCAAGAAGACAAAAACCACGATAGATTATCAGAGGCCAGGCCCATTCGGAGAGAGGCGAGGCGATTTGTCCCAAAAGTATCTTAGTGGAAATGCGTTCGAGTCTTTGAAGCAAATTGTTATCGGCAGATTGGACCAGTTCAGAACAACACGCTAGAAAAAGCTTGGAGGCGACCCTATGGAGTGACGAGGATTAAGACACCTCACTCTATCCGGCAACAAGGGAAGCCAGGCAGACACAGTACCTTGATTGTGGAGAGGCAGCTCCGGCGGGGGCAGTTGTTCCTGGTGGTGGATGCACGTCCGGTCTTTGCCAAGAGAAGAGAGGATCTTGTCGTCGAAGGAAAGTTGAAGATCGTTGCACCACCAGGGAAGAGACCAGCCGCGGAGTTCTCCATCACAAGGCACCACCTTTTGGTCGCGGTACAGGGGTAGTGGCTATCCGGTTGCCGAGGTGCTCTGCACGGGCAATTCGACCACTGCGTCCTGAGGCGAAGAAAAAGCAAAAGGGACTGGTTGTTCCCACCAGGCAGGGGAAGAGACTCTCTGGCAGGGAGATCTCCTCTGTCGTCGGGAAGTGGTGAGTCGGTTCAGCAGGGCTCCACCGGAGGTGTCGTCGTTGCAGGTCGGCTCAGCTTTACCCTCATCGGATTCTTAGGTCCTGTGGCGACTTCTGAAGATCCAGTCCCAAAAGCCCTGCTTTTATGCAGAAAACCCCCATTCATTCAGCCTAGCTGTCAATCAACACATGCTAAGTGGTGTGCGGGGAGGCTCACCACTTGGGCCAATCACACCAGAGTGCGACCGGAGTTGGCAAGGCAACTCGGTCCAGGGTGCCTAAACCCCCTCCCACACCCCTGTGGTAACCCATACAGAATGGCACCACTTTGGAGGCTCTCTGTACAGAAGCCCGCCAAAAGTGGAACAAAGGGCTCGACCTTTGGTTTAGGAGTCACAGAGACGAACACAGACGCCATTTTAAAAACCGAGTTCTGGCAGAAAATACCATCCGATAGACTTATTTAAGATAAGTAGACCGGAGGTATGTTAGAGATTAACGAGAAACAGTATCAATCTCTAACAATGGGAAGAATCCCATAGGGTTATATCAGGGGTCGAACATAACAAGTAGTTTCCACTGCCACCAGCCAAAACTCGACGAGGGGGGACGGGACAGTGCCCCCCTCGAGTAACAGATCCAGGAGTAATCGAATTACCCCTACTAGTACGTCCACAATAGGATGGTTTGTACTCGTTCTGTTAGTAAATTTAGGTCTAGTAAAGCCAATGGTGACTTTACATGCCTGGGGAGACAGTAGTCAGTCCCCGGGTATGGAGTCTATGATGGAGGTCCGCTAGGACGCCCCACTGTTACGGCACGTAGGGTGCGGTGTAACACACATAGAAAAACATATGAGACCCTATGGAGTAAAAGACCCCATAGCCCATAGAACACATTAACATTCAAAGGAATTACACACATTCATGTCCAAGAGTGGGAGAAAAAGAGTCTCACTCTTGGCAGGATGGAAAAAAACAAACTCCAGAAATCCAGCAAAGCTGCTGGTGGACTCACTAGGTTAGGAAATTCAGCCTAAACAGAGAATTCTCCCTAACAGTAGGTAATTATTTTTACATGACATTCAAAAATCGAAAACATTACTAGTTCCATGTTGGATTAAGACAGAAACAATTCAAAGGACAGGTACATGTTTACCAGATAAGAAACTGGGATTCTCAAGTGTCAGAAATGTGATGCATGCATGTATGCATTGAATGTAGATTGGTATCTAAATCTGAGTAAGGGTAGATATATTGACTATAACAAAGGCAATAACATGTATGTGAGCTGTGCAAATTGGGATGTTGATAGCACAAAACGAAAAGTGAAAAGAAATGTGTGTTACAACACCTGAGGCTATGAAGTAAAGTAAGAACTGTGTATGTCCCTTCCCAAAGCACTTTATAAAGACACATGCCAGGGACTACTTTGCAGCAGACTTTGTGCTCATACATGCAAGAGGAGGTGATCAGGAGAGAATCGTGAGACAGGAAGAGGCACGTTACATTGTTTTGTTGATCTGAACACAAAAGCTCAGAATGGGCACAATACAGATGAGGAGTGCTTATTATTATTTATTTTTTTATAGGTCACACAAGTATCGCTAGGAAAGTTTGCTAAGAGTTGTTGGGCAACTAGTCAAGACAGGAAGGTGGGTGAGCCTTTATCAGATAAGTGAGATATTGCAAATCATTTAATGAATATATGGCACAAGCTGTATGATGTATTGTGCAGCTGTGTGATGTCTAGTAATTAATATTTAGTAAATAGTTTGTATTGTATATATATGTTTTTTCTCTCTTGTTTTAATTTGTGGTTCCATAGGGGTTCTTCTGGAGTAAATATAGTAAAAATGAACATACTCTCAATCAGGACAATCATATCAATTGATTAATGTAATTTCTCGCATATTTACACATGTGAGCTACCTACTGTGACAAATCAAGGGAATTCATCCCTTCTCCCTAAGGGGTGCCTCCCCCTTTGAGGCTAGGGAGGTGAGCCCGCTTTGCAAGACACTCCCTAGGGGTCTGAACAAGTGAGACCTTACTGGGAGAGACTCTAGAGGAAAGGGGCCTTGTTGTGATTAACTTTGCATTCATCTGGTTCAAGTGACTAGAATCTTGAGATGGAATGCAGGGCTTAGAATGTTTATCTATGAGTGAGTTCCAGGTTTGTTAGAGTTGCAAGGATGTAAGCCCTGAGAGAGGATGCCGGTGGGTGTCCTATGTCCCCTTTTACTTACCTGACTCTAAGAACTGTATTTGGTGTACCTAAACTTAAGTAAATAAGTTAACAGTTCACTGGAGTGTCAGAGACATTTGTGGCCAAACCCTGAACCCAACACTGGCGACGAGGATGGGATCTGGCTGTGCTGGGGGGACAGCACCAAAGGGAGACACCCACCGCCCCCCCCCCCTCTGAGAAGTGATCCTCTCTCAGGTAAGAGCGCTGGATGGCTGTGAGGCGCTGCAAGTGCAGTGAGGGCAATTGAGGTCCAGACAGAGGTGATACAGAGGCAGGGGGGGCAAGAAAGGCCCAGACAGAGGCGCTACAAAGGCACCGGAATAACAGAGCAGCTATGGATGTAAAGGTGCTGCATGAGGCAGTGGAGAGGTTCTGCCAGGGCAGTGAGGCGCTACAATGGGCAATGAGATGTTGCAGAGGCAGTGAGGCGCTGCATGAAGAGGTGCTGCGAGGGCAGTTAGGCGCTACAACAGGCAGTGAAGAGGTGCTGCAGAGACAGTGAAGCGCTGCTAGGGGCAGTGAGATGCTACAGAGGCAGTGAGGCACTGCATGAAGAAGTGCTGCAAGGGCAGTGAGGTGCTGCGACAGGCAGTGAAGACGCGCTGCAGGGGCAGTGAGGTGCTGCGTTAGGCAGTGAAGAGGTGCTGCGTGAGGCAGTGAAGAGGTGCTGCATGAGGCAGTGAAGAGATTCTGCAAGGGCAGTGAGGCACTGCAAGATGCAGTTAAGAGGTGCTGCAAGAGGCAGTCAAGAGGCGCTGCAAGAGGCAGTGAGTGGTCACTGCAGAGGCTGTGAAGTGCTGCACGGGGCAGTGAAGAGGCACTGCATAGGGAGTGAAGAGGCACTTCAGTGACAAGGGTGTGCTGCAAAGGGCAGTGGGGACAAGAAGTTCTAGTGTTGAAAGGTACAACGGTCTGCTGTAAAGTGCAGTGGACTCTGTGAGACTTATGGTTATTAGAAGGAGCTGTGAAGTTCATTGGAGCAGCAAGGTTCATTCATTCATTGGCATGGTGAAGTTCAAGGTGGCAGTCTCTCATAAAGCATTTAAGAGAATTGAGACTGTACAAACATTCAGAAGAGTTGGAAGTTGTTAATGGATCTGGGAGGGGCCTGGGGCCCATGGACTGTGCAAACATCTGTTGCGCCAAGGCTACAAGCTATTGGTCATAGTGAAGGCAGCTGAGATCACTGACAAAGTTATCCGATGTCAGCGCTTACCTTTGACTGGAACCGAAGGTTGCTGCGGTTGGCTTGAGTGGAGTCCTGGAGTTCGGCATGAGTGCTGCAGCGGGAGGCCTGACTCAGTTATGAAGTTTGATGGGGATGGGAGCTCTGTGTTCCTCCGTTACTCTCTATGCAATGGTGAAGTAGAAGAGAATGCAGAGGTGCTGGCGATTAGAGTTGAGATACTAGAGCTGATATATATTAGTTTATTAGAGTGATGTTGTAGGTACATGTCTCTCTCTTTAATTGAGTTATGTAGTTTAACATATTTCTTTCCACAGGCGGACTACTGTCCATTACATGTGTTGCATGTGTAAAAAGGTGCAATGGTTGAGGTGAACCGTTGAGCGGACTACTGTCCATTACATGTGTTGCATGTGTAAAAAGGTGCAATGGTTGAGGTGAACCGTTGAGCGGACTACTGTCCATTACATGTGTTGCATGTGTAAAAAGGTGCAATGGTTGAGGTGAACCGTTGAGCGGACTACTGTCCATTACATGTGTTGCATGTGTAAAAAGGTGCAATGGTTGAGGTGAACCGTTGAGCGGACTACTGTCCATTACATGTGTTGCATGTGTAAAAAGGTGCAATGGTTGTGGTGAACCGTTGAGCGGACTACTGTCCATTACATGTGTTGCATGTGTAAAAAGGTGCAATGGTTGAGGTGAACCGTTGAGCGGACTACTGTCCATTACATGTGTTGCATGTGTAAAAAGGTGCAATGGTTGAGGTGAACCGTTGAGCGGACTACTGTCCATTACATGTGTTGCATGTGTGAAAAGGTGCAATGGTTGTGGTGAACCGTTGAGCGGACTACTGTCCATTACATGTGTTGCATGTGTGAAAAGGTGCAATGGTTGTGGTGAACCATTGAGCGGACTACTGTCCATTACATGTGTTGCATGTGTAAAAAGGTGCAATGGTTGTGGTGAACCATTGAGCGGACTACTGTCCATTACACTGTCTGTATAAAAAGGGAAATGTTGTTCCTAGACTTTGGTGCCATTGTTTTGGCATATGTTGGTTGTGGTTATATATGAAATGCTTTGAATAATCTTTTGTTTTTCAGGTGGGACTTTACTGGACAAATCTTTTGATGAAATATTGATCTTGCCACCGATACTTTTTTTTTTTTCCAAATTTAGTTTTTATTGACAATAGGCAGAAATAAGGTCGGGCCGAACATCCGACCCGATCAGCAAATAACATCAGAAAAAAAAAAAAAACACATTGTCGGTAACATTTTCAATTACATTTTTCTTAACTTCTTTTCCCGAATCACCCCCTCCCACCCCACCCCCCCAAACAATTAACAAGCAAAGTTTAGTGGTGTTACAAGTATATGAAATTTCGGGAAGTACAAATGCGAGCCATTCAGTTATTAAGAGTAGCACTGGGAACAGTGGGGTTCATATGAAAGGTAGGTAAGCGGAAGCTAGGCCAGGTCTAAGAGGGGCGAGTGAGGGCCCGCCAATTATATACAATTACACAGGTCTGCGTGACCAACAGTAGAGCGGAGACACAACACTCCTCCCAGGTTCTCCAGTTGTTGGTGGGCACAGAGTGGGTCCAGTTCGTGCAACTCAACCATTCAACCCTCAAACATGTATACAGCTTGGAAGTGAAAAACAGGCGGTGTTAGCCGCAGTGGTTAACTCAGCAGAGTGCGGTGGGATGAGTGTTACTAAGAGTCAACGGATCAGGCGCACTCTGTTATGAGCCTGTACAATGCCCCTTCTATAAGCGCATGGAGACACAATCATCATGCAGAAGGACTGCCATCCATTCTTGTACAAAATCTGTCATGGTATCATTCGCTATTGCTGTAAGCTTTTCGTACGAGAATATCATCCTAAGCTTATGAAGCCATTCTTCCTTGGAGGGGGCCTGGCCGCTCTTCCATTTTTGGGCAAGCGCCAGCCTTCCAGCTCGCAGCATGGCACCAATGACTTTGGGGTAAAGATTTGTTTCCGTCTCCGGCAAGGGGATACCCAGCAAGACTTCTAGTGGGTGCAAGGATGGACCGAACCCCTCAATATCTTTGATCCAGCTAAGTAGTTCCGACCAGTAAACCTGTATAATAGGACATCCCCACCACATGTGAAAATGTGAAACCAGGTTCCCCTTTGGTGGCAACCCCTGGGGCAGAAAGGAGATACGTCTCGGAACATTTTCGACAGCAGGGATGGAGGGCGATGCCAGGAATGAAGAATTTTGAAGCTGTGTTCCATGGCAGCCGTGTATAGAGAGCCCGCGAAAATACCTTTAAAAACGGCCCTCCAGGTATGGTCATCCAAGGGCATCCCCAGTCTCTCCTCCCATATGCGTTTAAAGGGTTGTCTGCCCTCTAGGTCGGACGTTATCAAGACCATATAAAATTTGGACAGCGCACCCTTACGTGATGTACTCTTGGCCAGGATGGATTCAAATGGGGTGAGGGGGCGGCTCAGCTGTTCGGACCACCGGGGTTGGGACAAAATCCCCTTCAATCGTAAGTATTCAAAAATCGTGGGGGGCTTATCTACCAGGGCCTCAAGCAAGCTGCCATATTCTATGAAGCCCTCCTCTCGTGTCAGCTGGGAGACTCTTTCCAAGCCCAAGTCGGACCAGGCCTGTGTGTCGCGGAAGCCTCTTGTGTCTAGGTCGATAGGGGGCCCCCAGAGTGAGGATAGCGGGGAAGGCCAGGTGATTAGGGGCTTGTTGGCCCTGCTAGGTTTCCATAGCGCCCACAGGGCTGCCAAGGTGGGGTGCATTTTTAGCTGGAGTGGGAGAACCTTAGGAGAGGCCCAAAAATAATCTCTAACCTTTTTCGGGTGGGCATGGATGTCTTCTATGTACGTCCAGTATGTGCCCATGTCATCTCGCATGTGTTCCAACATCACCCTGAGCTGGGCTGCCTTATAATAGAGTCGGAAGTCGGGGAGGCCAAAACCACCACGTGTCTTTGGGAGGGTTAAGGTGGAGGATTTGATTCTAGGTCTCTT
The DNA here is from genome assembly GCF_040938575.1 of Ambystoma mexicanum. Classification (NCBI taxonomy): domain Eukaryota; kingdom Metazoa; phylum Chordata; class Amphibia; order Caudata; family Ambystomatidae; genus Ambystoma; species Ambystoma mexicanum. Next base: position 526,573,048 of record NC_090926.1, read on the forward strand.
ACCATTCCAAATAAAATGAAGGACACGGGACTGCAGTGTTTCAAAGAAAGTCTCGGGTATCACAACAGGAAGTGCTGCGAAGAGGTAGAGGAGGCGGGGCAGGACATTCATCTTGATTGTGACCATGCGACCCAACCAGGAAAGCGTGAGGGGAGCCCATCTAGTAAGGTCGCTGCTGATACGGGTAAGGATCCCTGGGAAGTTGCACTGGAATAGCTGTGACAGGTCTCTGGGGATGGTAGTGCCCAGATACCTAGTGGATTCTCTTTCGATTCTGACCCCTAGAATATCGGAGTTGCTTCCGACATCCAGGTCGCTCTGGCCGATGGGCATGATGCTTGATTTGGAAGTGTTTATCCTCAACCCGGAGAGAGAGCCAAAGGTGTGTATAAGGTCGAACAATCGGGGTAGGGATATCTGGATATTGGTTAGGTAGCCCAGGATGTCGTCTGCAAATAGAGAGAGTTTGAAGTCGCACTCCCCACATCGTATACCCGTGATTTCTGGGTCGTTCCTGACCGCTATAGCTAGAGGTTCTATTGCCAAGGCATACAATAAGGGTGACAAGGGGCATCCCTGCCGGGTGCCCCTGGTGAGGGAAAAGGGCTCCGAGGTGCCTCCGTTAACTAACACTCTCGCTGTGGGGCTGTTGTAGAGTGCTGCTACCCACCCACAAAAATTGTCCCCAAGCCCATCTTCCGGAGGACCTTGCCCATGTAGGGCCACTCGACCCGGTCGAATGCCTTTTCTGAGTCGAGTGAAAGGAGGTACCCTTCCACTCCCTGCCTGGATGTCTCGTGCATGAGGTCGAGGGTTTTCCTTATGTTATCGGACCCCTGGCGCCCCGGGATGAAGCCCACCTGGTCTCTGTGCACTAGGGTGGGGAGGAGTTTTGCCAGCCTATTCGCTAGGAGCTTGGCCAGTATCTTAACATCCGTGTTAAGAAGAGATATGGGGCGGTAAGATTGACATTGCGCGGGATCCTTACCCTCCTTAGGCAGAACTACAATCATAGCTGACATCATTGTGGAGGGGAGGGTGCCTTGGTCTAGCGCGGCATTGAACATCTTGGCCATGAATGGAGCGAGTGTTGATCTATAGGTCTTATAAAACTTGACTGTGAAGCCATCATCTCCCGGGGCGGTGCCGCTCTTTAAAGAGGATATAGTGTCGATTATCTCCTCTGGGGAGATGGGGTGTTCTAGTGCCTCGGCTTTCTCAGGGAGAAGGCCCGGTATGGGGAGAGAGTCCAGGAATTGGTCGATGTCTTTCCCATTCCCAGTATATTCTGAACTGTACAATTTTTCATAGTATAACCTAAATTGCTCTGCGATCTTGGCGTCCCTCGCGGTAAGGTTCCCTTCCGTGGTGCGAACCGAATTGACCCTCCTACTATTCCTGAGTTCCCGAAGTCTCCAGGCCAATATCTTGTCCGCCTTTTCCCCCTTTTCCATATATTTTTGTTTCAAAAAAGAAAGCTTCCTTTCCGTTTGTCCCACTTGAAGGTCGGCTAGCTTAGCTCGCAACCCCTGCAATTCCTCCCATTGCCCAGGGAACATCTGCGTTTTCAGTTTTCCCCCCGGTTGGATGGCCGTTATCTTGCCTTTCAGCTGTTTCTCCTCGTGCTCCCTCACCCTCTTCCTTCTGGACCCAATACTTATGAGTGTGCCTCTAATGGTTGCTTTAAATGCCTCCCATACTCCCATGGTGCCTACCTCTCCATTGTCGTTCAGGGCGAAGTAATCTTCTATGGCTACCAGGATGGTTTGGCGTATCTCCCTATCTTGTAAGAGGAGGTCATTGCACTTCCATCGGGTTTCAGCTACCGGGGCGGGGGGGAGGCCAATCTTTATCGTCACCATATCGTGGTCTGTCCAAGGGACAGTCTCTACCCCTGAGCTTGTGACCTCTTCCTGCAACGATGAGTCCACCAGGATGTAATCTATGCGTGAAAAAGCATCGTGAGGCTTGGAGTAGAAAGTGTAGTCGGGGTTCCGGCCCTGTACAGTGACATGTGTATCGCACAACCTCAGCACCCCATTCACTTCCTGAAAGGCCTTCTCCAACTTCCTATGGTGACGGATGTTGGGGCAGGGATTTGCAGACTTCCTGTCCCGCTCGGGGCAAAGCACCATATTAAAGTCCCCCCCCACCAATAGGGTGCCCTCGGAGAATGCCAATATTGTTCCTCTCATACCCTCCCAGAAGGTGTCTTGTGCTTCATTCGGGGCGTATATGCAGACCAGGGTGAACAAGCGGCCCCGCACCTCCCCTTTCACCATGAGATACCGACCCTCTGGGTCTGCTTTCGAGGCTTTAAACCTAAAGTGGGCCCCAGGGGCTACCAACAGAGCAACTCCCCGCTTCTTCGTTTGTGAAGAGGCCGTGAACAAATGCTCTATGGTTTTGGCCTTGAGCTTAGGCTCTTTACCTCGAACCCAATGAGTCTCTTGTACAAAAAGGAAATGAAGACGTAACTTCGCAAACTCCCTTAGGATCAACGACCTCTTTGTAGGCGAGTTGAGCCCACGGACATTTAGTGACCCCACTGTTAAGGATAGGAGTGGATCATCCATGAAAAAAGATGTCAAAGCTCATAACTCCCTTCCCTGAATCGCAAGCGTCGCAGTTCCCACAATGTCTTTGCCGCCCACAACAGGCTCGGAGGAGCCCCCGGGGCGCACGAGTAACCCAAAAACTTAGCGCGCAACAGCAGTAACCCCAACACCCCAACCCCCCCTCGTCCCACCCCCCTACCGCCTCCCCCCTGATCGCCTGGTTGATTCGTGACATTGGCCCTCATTACGACCCTGGCGGAAAGTGACTGACCGGACCGCCACAGCGTAAATACCGTTTCCGCCATTGCACGATGGAGCAAAGTGCGGCCCATTCCGACCCATCGGGCACGAGCACCACGGCATGGCGGAAGTGCAAAGTCCGCGATGGCGGAAATGACCCCAAAACGGCCCACACCGCCGCCGTACGGCGCCCTAGGTGCAATACCGCCACCCATCATAGCGGACACCGCAGTGAGCGCCAACCGGAAAGTACGGTGACCGTAAATATACGGAAACGGAAGTAAAAACATGGGCCCGGAACGGGAAACAACACGCCGTACACCTATAAAACCACAAAATACACACAACCACTAAAAACACCACCCTGAGACACATCCCAACCCGTCATCCACCCTAGTGAAACCAAGAAAAATGGGAAAAGTAGCGAAGAAAGCGTGCGACCGCAAGCGGCAGGTCCACTTCTCCCGTGAGGAACTCACCGTGCTTACAGAGACCCTCCAGGAGAATGCCGCCGCCGTCTTCTCCACGCAAATGACCAGGACGGCACTTGCGAACAAGAAGGCCATATGGGCCCTGGTGGCACAGCGGGTAAGTGCGGTGGGGACCGCACCCCGCAACCCACAGCAATGCAGGAAGCGGTGGGACGACCTGCGGATACGCGTCCGTAGCATACTTTCTGCCAACCGCAACATTGCCACAGCCACCGGGGGAGGATCGGAATCACCCATCAAGTTAACCCCCTGGGAAGAAATCTGTGCCTCCACCATTGGAATGGAGAGCATAGAGGGAGTCGGAGGGATGGAGAAAGGAGTGCAGACATCCGGAGAATCAGGTAGGTGGCCCAAATAAAACCATGCCAAATCCACAATGTCCAATCATGTGATCCACATGTGTCCACATAGCGCAACAGCAACACATGGCCAGGAGAACGTCCACACACATTGGCCTGATAGCGCACTTTAAAACTCACAATAAATACATAAATAAGTAAAAACCCCAAAAACACCCACTACACGTGCAGCAGGCACACCCTAACTGCAGGCTGCCAAACAACTGCACCCTCAACCCACACACAAATGAAAGCACCTCCAAGGCCCCGACCCAAATCACCCTCAGGTACCACCCCAATGCATGTGATACATTGCCATTCCAATTCCCACAGACCCATTAATAACGCTTGCCCTCCTTTACTCCACCACAGGGTCCGATCCAAACGACGAGCTCCAGGACAACCCCTACCAGCACACCTGCAAAGAGGGCCAAGACCGACGGCCAAAGACCCTCCACCTCAGCTGCACGCATCAAGACAGGGCAGCAGCACATATCAAGTGGCAGCACACAGGAGGGAACATCAACAGGCACCCCAGCAGCCAGCATGCCCACAACAGCACCACCACAGGTCCCCCCAATGGATGCCACAGAAGGTACTGCCTCTGGTGGCAGCAGCACCATAGGTGACACCCCATTAATGGCAGCATGCTCCGACACAGAAGACGGGGATGTTGAAGTCAGATCCATCCATGACCTGTCCCAATCCCCCTGTCTGTTCCATCCCGTACACCATGAGGATACCACGCAGGGGCACCCACAAGACGACGACTGGCCATCCCCCACAAGCCCTGTGGCAGGGCAACATGAGGCGAACAGCCCCTCTGTGACACCACCGCAAATGGCCATGGCACAGCACAGGCAACAGTCCCTCGACCAGTTAATCGTGCAACAGCAGCAACTGGCCACGCTCCTCAAGGACCATGCCGATGGATGTGGGGGCACTAAGGCAGACATAAAAACATCAACTGAGACACTTAGGGCACAAATGGAGAGTAGCACAGAGAGCCTGAGAGTCCAAATGGAGAGTAGCACCGAGAGCCTGAGAGTCCAAATGGAGAGTAGCACCGAGAGCCTGAGAGTCCAAATGGAGAGAAGCACCGAGAGCCTCAGGAGGGAACTGCATGCGACGTCCAAAGACGTATGTGCCGAACTTGCCGCAGTGCGCCGTGTGCTCACTGAGCTCTCACAAACCCTTAGGGACATGCATGGACGTGAGCAGGCAGAGACATCATCCGTTGCAAGTTCCGTCCAGGGCAGCCCCCAACGTAGATCTGGGAGGAACCTGCTGCTAGAAGCATGCATCTATGAGATGCTGACGAATTTCACGGCCCTCCTGTGCCTCGCAGACTCCTTGAGGTGCTGCCACATCCCCACCCTCATCATGACCATCTTCAGGTGCTTGCTGTTCTGCGTCAGGGGGCATGGGCACATTTCTACGTACGCACATGTTGTGTAGCATGACACATGCCATCACCATCTTTGCAACCTTCTCATGGCGGTACAGGAGTGCCCCGCCAGACCTGCTGAGGCACCGGAAACGGGTCTTCAGTAGGCCGAATGCCTGTTCAATGACTACACGGGTACGTGAGTGGGCATGGTTGTAGTCCTCCTCATGCTGGTTCCGTGGGTTCCGGACTGGTGTGAGGAGCCATCTCTTCAGTGGATATCCGGCATCACCTGTATGTGGACGATAAACGAATTATGTGGAATGCCATTGCTACGTACGCACCCCTTCCCCCCCTTCCTGCCAGGTCATTGCCGCATCACATACCCCACATCATCATGCATGAAATGAGACTCACCGAGTAGCCAGGATCTGTTCCCTGCGTGTCGCTCCATGTAGCGTGGTATTGTTGAGTTCCTCAAGACCATAGAATCATGGGTTGATCCAGGGAATCGGGCACAACAATGTGTAATGATCCTGTTGGAGTCACACACCATTTGTACATTCAGAGAATGAAATTGTTTTCGGTTGCGGTACTGGGCCTCCATGGCATGTGGGACGACCAATTCCACATGGGTGCAGTCGATGGCACCAAGGCAACCCGGTATGCCGCCAAGTGCATGGAATCCCACTTTTGTGTTGGTAATTTCCTGCTCCGAGCGTGGTAGAGAGATGTAGTCGTCTGCGTGCTGCAGGAGGGCATCGAGCACTTGCAATAGTGTCCGTGAGAACAGTGGCTGAGAAATGCCATGCAACTGTCCGACTGTGTGCTGGTAGGTGCCTGTGGCCAGGAAGTGGAGTACAGACACCACCTTCAGTAGGGGTGGGATGGCGGTTGGGCTATCTATCATGCTGACAAGGTCAGCCTGTGTCATGTCCACAATGGCGGCTATGGTGTCCCGGTCCAAACGGTAGAGGGTGTGGATCTGCTCATCAGTGAGGTTGAACGGATGTGCTCGGAGGCGTGGGATTGCGGGCTGCCTGCGTGGTGGTAGTGGCTGTGCTGGCAGCCCTTGCTGGCCCTGCCTTGCCCTCCTCCTCCTCCTGCGTCTCCTCCGTGCGGCCGGTTGTAGTTGGTGTTCGTCTTCTTCTTGGAGTTGGAGTACTTGCAGTGCTATCAGGTCCCCCAGGGCCAACATCGCGAGTCCTGCCGGTAGCATTTCGGAGTGGGTGTGGTTGTGGGAGGAGACTGGGTGTGCAATTTATGTGTTTTCAGGCTGTATGGCCTCCACCTGTGGTGATTCATTCCACCTGTGCAAGCTGCTCTCCCCTTTGGGCGAGCACGTCCCGCACACAACGCTGCAATTCGAGGAATGGCATCTTGCTATTACAATCATGTATTAGTACCCGATGGCCGTGTAACATTGGTTGATATGTTCATTCGGCTATGGTCCCATTGTTTCACATGCATTCTTTGCAGTCGCGAACAGACTTGTGAAGGGTCAGTGGAACGTAGTACTCGAGTAACGGTGGACCCTCATGCATCACTGCACCGAGGTTCAACGACGGGCGGGGCGTCCCATTTGTGAGTGAAGGCAGTTGCCATTTTCACACACAGCCGCACTAGATGGATTAATTTGTGATTTCAAGCGGCCACAGATGCCTTTTCGACGTGATGTTGCAAATGAGGAATTCGAAGGGCGGCGCTTTCGGTCTTCAGCTAGCGGCGAGGAGATGCCCACAGGTCTGACTGCAAATATAAAGTTCTATTGTTCAGTGTCCTTGGGACAGGGGCCATGGCGAGGATGCAATGATTGATATGAATAGTTTGGGATGCGCAATAGCGAAGTGGATGATGAGGCCGGACGTTCCCAAATACATGTTACTTCACAACACTGGAATTACGGGCTGGGGCACAGTGGATTTTGCAGGCTGCATAACGCACAGACTCAATGGAATTCTCACATGTTATGTGAGTATGGAAACAGGCGTTATCATTACGGGATGAGGGAATGATGAATGGATGCATGGACAGATGATTTGATACAGTGTTTGCCATGTACAGGGCTTCTTGGAATCTGTCCGCCTCCCCTGCGCTATGTGATGCAGGGCTGCCATAGTGGGACCATCGTCTATCTGGCCTTGTTGAGCCCTCCCTGTCTCGACGCGCCTTCAGACACTTTTGTCCATGCACGTTACCAATCCCATCTGATGGATTCTGTTTTCACAGACGCATGCACAGGTACACTCGTTTGTGATGGTGTTTTCACCTCGATATGGATAGTTATGAGTCGCAAGTGGTTTTGGGGTGGTGATGATCCTTTGGAGTGGGCTAGCATGCACATGGCTGTGGATTTAGTGTGATCATTGAAGTGAGTTGTTCGAATGTAGTTCTGATGGCCATTCTATTCTTTTTCTTTTCTTTTGGTTGACAGGTATCTCCTCCCCTTTTGCCACTGCCATCTGTATGCCACTCCTGCAGATGGGTTTTACTCCCGACACCTGCTGCTTCGTGTTAATCAGTGGAGCAGCATTACGATCTTATGGGACGATCGCCAATGGGCCACATGCCCTTACGCAGTACTAGTGGCTCGGAGCAACATTTCGGCCTTTCAGCTGGACTAGTGCCTCCCTATTGGGACGGCCCTGCGGTTCTAGGCGCTTCCATGTTGCCTTTTCGTACGAGAATGTAGCCCCTGTGTACCATGAAGGAACAGGGCGTCACACAAGAAGTAGCTGGTCATTTATTGCGGATGCAGCCCACAATGGTGAAATGTGTTTTGGAGTTCATGGCCTAATGGCTGTATGGGCTTGGTGAATTTGTTGTGCATTCAATTTCTATTCTGATATGGGCCGTGTAGCGTTCTTCTTTGCAAGTGATGTGGCATATTCCTATTTGGGGAGCGATGTATTGTGAGGAGATCTGCATTGGGTTCCAGCTTCGGAGTATAGTTGCGTGGTACTGTGCTGGGCGCGTTTGCCTACGAAGCCCAGTGAGGTCAGGGGTGAGGGCTGCCAATATGACTGTTTGAATGATGTCATGCTCAGGGGCGGGGGATTAGGTTTTGTGTAACAGATGCCGGTCAGCCAGGTGGATTGGTGGAATGATGTGATTATCGGAATATTGCTGGTCACAGGTGCCTGTGTTTGCGTGCGTTTCTTGGTGGGAGACTGAGGTCATGTCCATTGGTATAGCTTCTGTATTCGTGCCATCTGTGCCCTGCAGCTCCCATTGGCCCCTCTTGTGATTCTTTTGTTCGTTGGCATGCATGGGTGACTTGTACATTTCACTGGTTGCATTGTGACTTCGTTGCACCTACGGGGAGTTGTACTATGTGGCCAGGGAGCGGTGTACAGGCACTCAGTGGGGCCGTTTACGGTTGATTCGCGATGCCGTACTTCTCACCATGGCGGTATGGTACTTTCCGCCTTGCTTGATGGCGTTAAGTACATGTCCGCTAGGGTCGGAATTCGCGTACCCTTGCGCCATGGTGCTAATTACGGTTTGGCATGGCGCGCGCGCGCGTACTTGGTGCAGTTAGCGTTGGCATTCACTACGGTGTCGCTAATGGCATCGTACTTTACGGTGACGGGTCATAGTCGCACCGAGCGCTATTCGATGGCGGTATTGCATTTCCGCCATCGTTTTTCGATTTCCGCCAGGGTCGTAATGAGGGCCATTGTCAGGACAATCCAAACCAGGCCACCGGTGTCTCCCCCCTCCGGGCTCATATACTTCTTTTAACTTATGATTCGAGCCCCCCCCTATCCCCGGTTACAATACAATTCACAGACTACTACATCCCCTTCTGTTCACCTAGTCAAGTGTCACTTGCTTCGTGAGGCACCAGCGGCTCGTTTCCACCGTTCAAGGGAGCTGGAGACGTTGGGGCCACTCTCCTGTACTTTCTTTGGCCTCGGACTCTGCGCCTTTCCTTCGGTGCTTTGTTCCCTTTCGGACCTGTCGGGGGTCGCACACAGTTCTGGTCCTCCGTTTCCATACTTGGATTGTCTAATAGTTCGCCCGACACTCTCTGGATATCGTCTTCCGTGATCAATGCGTACTTGTAGCCCTCGAATTCAAAGGAGAGTGAAAAAGGATACCCCCACCTATACCTGACTCCCCTGGACTGGAGCATCTTCGTCAGGGGAGCACAGAGTCGGCGTCTCGCGAGGGTAAAGGCCGACAAATCCTGATATATCGAGATCCGGGCTCCTTCCCACTCCACCGGCCCCTTCTTGCGAGCGAATTCGATGATCCTGTCTTTTTCCGAGAAGTAGTGAAAGCGGACTAACACCGATCTGGGGCCTCTGGATGGTGCCCCTGCTCTGTGGGCTCTGTCGATGGTGGGTTCGCTGGTGTTAGCCCCTTCAAATAAGATTCCTATTACCACATTAACTATTACCACATTAACGGCCTTGATAATGTCTGCCTGCGTTTCGCCGTCGCGTTCTGGGAAGCCCAGGAAACGTAGGTTGCAACGACGTTCTCTATTCTCCAAATCGTCCATTTTTAGGGCGCATTTTTCTTCCCTTCTCTCGAGCTCCGACAAGCGCATGTCAAATTGGGTTTCAACGTCGGCTGAGGCTGTGTTGGATTCCAGTGCCTGGACCCTATCGTCCAAGTTATCCACCTTTTTGTCTAGGGTGTCTAATCGTAATGTAATGTCCGCTCTGAAGCCCTTAATTTCTTCCAATAGGGCCGCCATACCTCTGGTGACTGAGTTTGCGTCCATCGGTTCCTGTTGCACCTGGGCCGCCATTACGGGGGGCGTGCGATGAAACTTCTGCAAGGATTCCCTCCAGTTCATAGGCCTTAGCCCCAGTAGGCCCGGGATGCGAATCGCGGTGCTAGAGGCAGCCTCGGAGGTTAAAGCGGCGACTCCGTTCCGCGAGGGACTGGGGGCCAAAGAGCTTCCCTCTGTGGATGGTGGGGGAACTATTCAGGCCAGGCCTTATTACGTAGGTGATAGCCTCCCGTGTCTCGTGCTCTCCGGGCCAAGGGTTTAGCGGAGGTCCGCCCGTTTCCACCCGCGTTGATCCTTTCCGTTGTTACGTTCGGGGGTGTGGGGGGCTCACCTCTTGTGCCCCGAAGGGGCTCACCGGGGTCCGCCTGCTCCTGCGGGTGAATCCCTGCTCCTCTCGGTGCGGGCCCTGTCTTGGCCGCCCGTTGTGCTATGCGCCTGTCCTCTTCTCCAAGGAGCGAGCCGCGGGTCACCTTCACCAGAAAGACCCGGGCGGGGGGAGGAATCCACTGGCAAGGGGCGCGCTCAGGCCCGGGCTCGTCGTAGATTTCCGCAGAGCCGCGGCGCCGCGGGGAGGAGGGGCTTCCGTCCCGCAGGGAAGTAAGTGCTCAGAAGTTCGGACTGGTTCCACCCACGAAGCTCAAATTTGGGCTGGGGGTGCCCGACACCTTCCTACAGGCTTGGGTGGTGTCGGTTTCTCACTCCTGGGGCATCGGGGGGGGCTCAGGTCCCGCGATCTGTGCCCTGTCGAGGAGACGAGCGGAGATGCGTCAGTCCATCTCTGCGCCCCCTGGTGGATCCGCCACCGATACTTTACTGTTCTTGTTGTTGTCCCTATAGGGGAAAGATGTGTTGTGATTAACTTTGCATTCATCTGGTGCAAGTGACTAGAATCTTGAGATGGAATGCAGGGCTTAGAAAGTTTATCTATGAGTGAGTTCCAGGTTTGTTAGAGTTACAAGGATGTAAGCCCTGAGAGAGGATGCCGGTGGGTGTCCTATGTCCCCTTTTACTTACCTGACTCTAAGAACTGTATTTGGTGTACCTAAACTTAAGTAAATAAGTTAACAGTTCACTGGAGTGTCAGAGTCATTTGTGGCTAAACCCTGAACCCAACAGGCCTCATTACGAGTCCAGAGGTAGCTATGCCGGAAAAACCAGCAGGCTGCCGCCGGACTCGTAGCGAATTACCGCCTATGTGATTGGCAGAATCACCGGGGCATTACAACCCCAGTGACCCCGTAATTCTGGAGGCAGAATTCCGCTGATCCCCATTCCCATGGCGTCCCATAGGACTCCATGGGGATGGGGACCATGGAAACACTGGCACCGTAAATAACAGTGCTGGTGTTTTCATTTCCGTCTGCAGGCAGGTGGCGTTACTCTCTGCAGAACTTGTAGTGTGCCGGTCCGGACACAACGGTGGTGGCGGGTCTACCGCTACCGTTTTTTCTGGACTGTCAGGGTCATAATGAGGGCCATCGACTCTATTCCTGTGAGGAACTCACTTAGCCATTTCCCTTAGTGGCAAACCTGGGACTATCGGATATAGAGAGCTCTACAGAAGCCAGGAACTTGACAGAAGTCAAATCTAAACCATACATTTGTGAACAAGAAAGGGGATCTGATTCTTTAAGGAGAGACCTCCATATAACTGAGATCAGTAAACTGCATATGAGAGACACGCCGAGGAGAGGTGAATTGCAGAGAGAGAACAGAGCGCCTAAGCAGGGGAAGCCTCCTGGCGGTGTGACACCAGTGAGAAGTGAAGCAGAGAAGAGCTGCGTAGCCGACAACTTTCAGAAGTGGCCAGAATGCAAGAACGACACACTGAATACTCAGTGTTTGCAAGCAGTGAGAAGCTGAGGAGATTGGAATACAAATCCCAGTGGTGGTGTGACCGCAACCTTTTCAAGGTGGACAGAGTGTCTGTCCAACAATGCTAAAACCACAACGCAGAGGACACAGCCATAAATGGTCCCTTGAAGTTGGAGGACAGAGAGTGGGAAGTTGGAAGAATTGAGAAGACAGAGAAGTAGAGCAAATTAAGAAAACACAGACCAGTACAGGCCCCGTTGATGTTCCCCTGCAGACTCAATGGTATCGGGGACAACAGGAGAACTGGGAGGCTGTTGAGGAATCATTATATGAAGCAAACAAAACTCATCCCAGTGAAATTGAGGAGATATTGAATAAAAAATTGATAAAGAGGAACTGTAGTAATGTGTGAAAGAGAATCCCAAATATATCTGAAAGAGAGATGTCTACAGCCTGGTGTGAGAAACAAGAATGTGTTCACCCGCTAGTCCCTGGGGATATGTCATCCAGGTGGCCAGGACACAGCCATCACTTTTGGATCCAGTTCCTAGGGGTGGACCAGTGAGGGAGGATACCTGGATGAGGGGTTTTCAGCTACTGGGAGTGGGACACCAGATGGTGAGATGTGTTAGCCAATTCCCTGTAACATCTTTTCCCTAACTCAACCCCCTCTTTCCCAACACAAACACATTCTCAAGGAGAACACACTGTGAGCCAAAACAGACTAACACCAGAGCCGTATAACTCACATGTCCCAAGACATTGGTCAGGCAAGGCCAGGCAATTACTGATCATTAAACACACCGGAATTCCAACACACTTCCCCAAACGGATAAAAGGTGGAGCACAAAAGTGCACTCTGAGCAAGGAAAGGAAGCACACGTGGAAGCAGAAGTTCCAAGATGGCAGTTTACTACGAGGAGAAAGATGGCAAGACCAGAAAGGGTTGTAAGCACGGAAGTGCCCTTGACCTTTTCAGACCATTACTTTCATGAACCTAGGAAAATAAGAAACCTAAGACTTGGCAATAAAGCTGAAGAAACCTGCATTGTGTGTCAGAGGTACCCAGGGCTCTCCCACGTCGATAATGAAGGTGGGGAGGAGCGTTTGCCGACGTGTCTTTGGCTCCTACAACAAAGCAGCACCAGTAAAAGAGCACAGCCCGTGAGTCAGAGAGACTGATACCAAACCAGCCTGTGCTAGAACCAAGGTTGCAAGTGGCAACAATGGTTGAAGAAATCTAGAAAGAACAGTGTAATGAGCAACACAAATAAAATTGAAAACCAGAGAAGTGACTTATATTTGGAGGACAAGAAATATACCGCAGACAGAGTGGTCTGGCACCATTTTGGTGTTCATTTGAAGGTCTCTGTTCAGTATCCAACTGGTTGGCAACTGTGAGAACGGAATTCTGAGATCAAAGTGGTCCTGCAACGGGTCAAGCTAAACCCTGAGCAAATTCGAAAGTCTTTGATAGTATAATGCGAACTGAAATTTGTCCTAGTCCGGCAGAGAAAGACTAATTGAGTAAGAGGAAGGATCTGAGCCCGGCTACGGGGGATCCTGGATGAACTGTGATTCACCCAAGATAGGATAATCTCTGAACATTGTAAAAATTGACTTTGTGTTTTGTTTTGGTACATCAGGCCCTCCGAATCAAGAGACTTTGATGAGTAAAGAGACTTGGGCACAGAAGCCCCTGATGCTCGTAATGGAACTGTATCCTTGTGCCAAAGAAGCCAGAGTGTGCGCTTTGCTCGAGTGAACCGCCTTGTCCTGTATTAAAATATGATGAAGGGAGGCCAATGGCTTGACCATCATGACATATCATTTTGTGAATGCATCTTTCTTTTTCATGAACTCTATCCCGCACTATTTGTATTTAGCAGTATGGATCGGCAAAAGGTTTTTTAGTATAGACCCTTTTATTTTGACGATGCTCCACTAGGACTGCATTATTATTATTTGGTGGTCATAGTTTGTTCAACCCTTGTTGAAATGCAATAAGCACCCTTGAACTGTGGTCACGTGTGCTTGCCTTACTGTAATACCATGCCTTCCTTACACTGGGCACATCTACTCTGAAAGAGGGACAAATACCCAATAAATCAAGAAGTAAAGAGAGAGAATTCTATGAATGGGAAGAAAATCCTTGTTAACCACTTAAGAAAAATGATACTTAGACTAAACCAATGGAGGAGAGAGGGAACCCTTAGACTCAAGAATGCATTTCACAGCTAAGAAGATATATGTTACCAAACTAAACATGGTATAGAAACCTGAATCAGAGAAGAATAAAGAGACCAAAAGGGGGGTACTGGAAAACTATCCCTAAAGAGGAAGTAAAACCCAAAGACATTGTGAAAGAGTGACAAGAACTAATACATGAAGTGACAAGAGTCTACATAAGAATAACCTACTAAAAAGGCAATGTGAAGAGAAGAAGAGACATGGGGGCTCATTGCAGGTCCGGCAGTAATAATGCCGGTGCTACCAGTGTGTTGCCGCCAGACCTGTCAAAAATAACCGGCACCTGACTTCCCGGTACCATCGGGCTATTCCAAGTCCAGCGGCCGGGAAGACAGGTGCCAGCAATTTCGTTAGGACTCTATGGCAATGGGGACACAGAAGCACCAGCACCATTCTTAATGGTGCTGGTGCTTTCGGGACGGGTCTGCCTACCGTGACCACTGTGCCTGGCAGGGTCAGACCAGTCGGGCATGGCGGCTCTGGCAGGCACACCTGTAATATGCCTGTTCCGGAAACAAGGGTACCAGTAAGATTGCCAGCACCCCTTTTTCCGGAACGGCAGGGTCTGAATGAGGCCCATTGTCATATTAAAACGAAGGAAGAAATGCTCCTGATGTTGTTTTAGTTGGCAGGAATAGTGCTATGGGTCAATTAGAATTAGTGTTGGACCACATACTTATTAATTTGAGACTTTGTGATGACTGATGGGCATTTTAGTTATTTAAATAGGCTGGGAATACCCATATAGCAATATGGAGATATAGGTCTTATACTCATTATTTAATACATAACCAGTAGAAATGTCCTCACAGTGTCCATGTTCTTCTTCAGAACCCACCACATTACATACTGATTACATCTTTTTGATACTAATGATGCCAAGGATAACCAATATAATTACATCATCACTACTTGCACATGGCATTTTTGGCATATTGTGTAAACTTGTTTGAAGGTCATGTCATATATATAACGTCTTGCAATTTGTGCTTGTAAAACTGAGAAATGGGTTGGGTTTGATGATGTTAACATACCGTATGCAAATGCATGCATGACAGTGATGGTAATTCAACAGTTGTATAGTTGTGTTCATCAAATAAGCATTGTATTGTGATTGTAAGCACCGGATTTCTGGAATTTGGAAAACATGACTATTGGCCCTGTGAAATGATGTAGATACACTTGGTAGAACAGCAATAAAGAAGACATTTAAGATCATATTATCATCAATGAAGACATGTGATTCAGGACAAACTAAACATTGTTGGACCTGTTGTTTACATGATCATAGTGATATGAACTTTAGATCACAACTTTTGGGATGTATTTGTATGTAGATGGATTGAAGTATCGAATTATACAATTGTATTATTTACTTTAATATCTGTTAATAGAATGTATATGGTGATAGCATTTATGCAAGCATTCTTGGGCACTGTAATTCTATTTACAGGGATTGAAATTGTTCTTTTAAATATGTCTCCATGACATAGAAACTATGTTCATCCATAATTGATGGCATTGATGTCTAGATTGCTGCTCATTGATGTATTACGTACAATTGCCATTCTAAGATGGATCTCTGTTGTAGAGCCCATGCACGTTGGGAGGTGAAGGAGAAAAAGGTCTATTCATGTTTGTATATAAATTGTAATAAATTACATGGAAATCTATTTTTTTTTAAAAACGTGAAAGGCAACATATGCTGTTGGTTGTTGTTCTGCCTATGAAGTGATTTCTAATTGTAAGGAACATGTTACAAACGATCTCTGAAGTGTGCTGTGTACGAATCAGTATGAACGTCTTTGTGGTTATACATTATTGGTTGATTTGCCATGTGTATTTATGCTCTTAATGTAGCTTTATTGAACTCAAGACAACCAGGGACGTCATTTAGGGGTGAGATCTCCCTTGCGACCTCTAAAAAAAAAATAAAGAAACATGTTTTTTTTTTTTTTGTAATGCAAGCTCCTGTGCTGTGGCCAGCACCATGTGACTCTTTACTTCTGGAGCGGCTGTCTTTTTTGTTCATGCCCCTTAAAAAAAAAAAAAGAAGAAAAATAAGAACAGGAGTGCCACAAGTCTTAACACTTTCAGCACTACCTTTAAATAAGAAAGAATAGGAATACCAAATGTGTCTTTCTGGAATTCTATACAATAATTGCTAGACTCATTAAAGGTTTATTTCAGGCACACTTCAGGGGGTGAGTCACTGATTTAGTCTGTTCTTAAACGCTTCAACTCAGCCTTTCATCCTTCTGAGGTCGATAAATGAGTACCAACACAGGTTGAATGATATTGGATGTACATTTTTTCTTTATAAATCGCTTAAGCGTAAGTGCTATATAATAACACATCATTATCATTTGGTCATGGACATCTGCTTGCATTCACAGTCATTTGGTAATATGGGCCTATACACACTGATCTTAATGATACATATGGTGATCCATTTTTGTATTAAATGTACATCACATTATAGTGATATTGTAACCATATTTTTCGTAGTGTACTTAGGAACAATGCTATGTGATGCCACTTTCTGTTTTGTCAACCGGTGAAAGGTCGTGTTCCATAGCTTCCCGCGATATCACTTTGGGGTGGGGTCAAATGACATCACTTCCTGTGATGTCATCAGGGGGTCAAGGGTCATGTGATGTCACTTCCGCTACCCCATGCATTTTGGTGAAATGACGTCCCTGAAGACAACATTGTAACATTATATGTTGGTGCATATCTAAACATGGATTGGGATGAGAAATAGGATGAGGCTTACATTGCACAATGTGAAACTAAGAAACATATTTTCCAACTTACCCACCTGACCAAAGTGTGTGATCCTGGGCAAATCTCTTTAGCAGTTAAAAGCGCTTTTCTTAAATGTGCAGCATAGAAAAAGACTCACTTATGTATAGTGATGCTGCACATGTAATACTATTGACAATGTATATAGTGCATACAATAGGCTGAATTATCTCATGGGTCACTCATGGAACGTCATTAGCTGTGGCACCCTCTCCACATAGATCCATGAATTAAATGATACTGCAGTGTTTGCTGAGTGGCAGTGTCTTGGATAGTCCATTCTGTTCTGTGTAGGCGCATGAAAGCATTTGATTATTGACAGGTGTCTTACAACGACAACACAATTGACCAGTGAATATTCACATTCACACATTTAAAAAATATGCGAGCCAGCAAATGTTTGTAAGTCGCTCATAGTGGGAGCAAAGCATACCAAAACTCCTTCCTAAACACCCTTCTGTTCTAAATTTTTACTAATTTGCCCTGCAGGGCGGTGTCAGTGCTGACTGATGGCCAGAAAGAGAATAATACGCATTCTAGCACAGGTTGCCCCACTTGCCCCAGTCAGAGCTAGACATTGGAAACAACTACCTTTTCTTTTTCTAGCATGGACAGGCACTGGAAATGGGAACGCAATCTATTTTTAGCACTGGCAACCCGCTACACATTCTAGAACCAGGGGATGCTTCCACCGGAAAGATGTGTTTTTAATTCTTTTTGTAGTGGGACGTAAATAAAACAGTCGTTTTCCTATTTCTAGTTTAACCAGGTGCTCAAGTTTGAAATTAAACAGCAACGAAGTAATGAAGGAAACTCATGCCTTTCCTCCTCTGCAGGGCCTTGTCTGTTTTGTTGGCCATACATTGCTGAAAAGCTTCGAAAGTTCCTGGATCCTCAAATCATCCGAATTTCGAGTGGTTTGACTTTCCCTCAAACTGCTTCAATCATGAAATAATTCTGAGAGAGATAAGTACTGCAGGGTGAATTAATGGACTGTATGAAGCAATAATAGAAGGATATAGCTTTTATTCAATTTAAAAGCATATAGACATGTGTCTTTTTGTGACTCAGTATTCTATCCTGTTTAGTAGGGTATGCCCCATTACTTGTTAGGAAATCGCATAATCATGAACATGCTTACAGGTGCAGAAGTCAATAGTGCACTGACATCTCCCGCAGCGTGTGATTTGAGCAGCATAAAAAAAATACTCATCTACTGCGCTTCCAAATTTCACTGCTTCCCCAGATCTGAGTTCATGCTGTTCGGCATGAATCCTTGAAGATTCTTTTAGAGTTACCATGGCAAGTCAATTACTTTAATTGGAGTCCCTGTGTGATGGCTCTTGAGATTCCCCTTTCTCTGTCTCTCCAAACTTCAACACACTGAGTTGTGTGCATTACTGAACAAGAGTTAGGCCTAATACGGGCTCATAACATCTGTCCCATCATTCAATAATGCAGAGTAAAGTGGGCTGTGCTATTTTTAATGAATAAGGTCCATTTGATCTGGTTTAAAATCTATACATATTTTAAGCTACAAGTCCAAGCCACTAGAACTCTCAGAATTATTGACGCAAATATGAGGCCGCTAATTGGGCAAAACGGACTTCATTCTGATCATGTAATAATTTGTCCCATAACCAGTTTCCAAGAATTTTACCTTCGTTCTCTAGTTAACAGTTCCAACTCGTTGATATCCATTTGAAGACATTTTTGACCGATATATATTAGTGTGTATTGTTGTCATCTTTTGTATACAATGCTTGTATTGTTTGCCATGGATCAATCACACACATACCCTTCAGCATGATGGCATGTCTACAGGCCCTGGCACCAGCACACTTCTGTTCTGGGAAAGTTGAGCATTTAAGTCGATGGCCAGAGCCTGATGGTGTGGGATAAAGTTGTGAGCATGAGGTTCACACATTGGTTATCCTGGGTATCCTAATTAGACAGATGATGTTGATAAATGAATGTGCATTCTAAATTATAATATTAAGGAAAGAATGCTGTCCAGACATAATGCAGGTCAGGAGGGTTTCTACTTAAAATCTGTAGAAAATAAGGCATTGCCTTCTGTGCTATGGAGGGGGAAAAATCAAAGACTATAACAGAGAGTACCAGAGGTATCCCAATATAACGTCACATTTAATGTTATCAGATGACACCAACAGAAACACCGTGGCCAAGTGACAGGCTCTAATGCCTCCACTAATAGCAATCTGGGACTTGAACTCTTCATTTGGCTCAATCGACTACAATAAACTGTTGAACTAACACATTACCATTATTCAACTAAATGGTATTTCATTGTATCGACTTTTTAAAGACATTTGGTCAGGCCGGAATGTAAGTAAATGCATGTTTTCTCCTCTGCAATTAAATGGTAAAATGTATGATGACTAACCAGTGATGTAAAATGGAAATGTACTAATGCAGAAAAAACCTGTATACCTTTGCTCACCTTGCATCAGGACCTCGTCCAAAAGAATGCTGAAATTGAGCTATGCAATCATGTTACGTGAGTCACAGTGTGTGTATTTCAAACTATTTTTTGTATTCCTGGACAACTATGAAGGCAAGACAACATTAGGCAGCTGAACACATCCATAAACGAAACCTGCAAAATCATATTTCTAAAACGACCAACTACCCTAAACATCACGATCCAGATCACCTATCGACCCCCGGATGCCAGCGGCACCTTTGAAGAAGACCCCTCCAAACACTAAGCCACAACCTCGAGCTCTCCTCACAAGTAACACTCCTTGGGTACTTCAACCTCAGGTAAGATGGCCATAACGACCCAGCTGCTTCCTCCCTCGCCAATTCACTGCTCTACCTAGGCTTCTGTCAACAAATCAACAACCTCACACACATTAAAGGATGCACGGATGATTGGTTAGTCGAGCTCAACTGCAATATTACCCTACAAGATAACTGCTCATGCCCATGGTCTGACCACCATATAATCACCTTTGCCATCTGGGTGACAAAACCTCCCAAACCTCTCGTTAAACTATTAACACCCTCAATTGCCCACAACTCAAAAAAACATAACAAAGAAAACATGCTTTCCCTCCTTGACCCACTCAAATTAGATTCCACTTGCTCATCAGATCCTCAAGTCTTAGCTCAGCTCTACATCAACACACAACACTATCACCCCACTAACCCACAAGAGAGCCAAACCCTCTGCACACATTAACGCCTGGTTTTCCCAAGAGCTCACAGACCTCGGATCCAATAAAAGAACATCATAAACTCCCCCCCAGACTCCCTCAAACAGGAATTTAACACCCTGGCCATACAACACAAACAGGCCACCACCGCAGTCAAAGCCTCCATGTATAAAACTAGAATCACCAATGCCAATTCAGACATGCGTGAACTATTCACCATCCTCAGAGAATTGGAATCTCCCATCCCTCAAGCCTCAAACGAGAACAAAGACCTTGCCTGGTGCACTAGTATAGAAAATGCCATGCTGCAAAACATTGAAATGCCACAGAAGAAAATAGCTTTCAAACAAGCCAATACAAAAGTCACTCTACAAAACCCCACTAATAATTCAAGTATCATTCATGAGACATTGGACACTCCTCAGTTCACATTTAGTAATACAAACACTGTAGACACATTACATATCCTGAAAAGCTTTAAGCCCTTGACATGCAAAGGACACATTTGCCCAGCCCCATTGATCAAAGTCTGCTCAGAAGTACTGGATCCATTCATCACGACCTTCATCAAAGATTCATTTTCAACAGGGATAGGCCCATCTCTGCTGAAAGAAGCCTTGGTCCTACCACTATTTTAAAAATAAGTCCCTAGACCCTGCCTTTCCTAGGAACTATAGACCTATCATCACGTCACATTCCTCCTCACAATCTTGGACAGGGCTGCCTATATCCAGATTCAATGCCATCTAGAATCTAATAAAATCCTAGGTGTCAGACAATCTGGATAACGTCCGGCCATGGCACAGAGTCAGCCCTCTTGGATCTAAAAAAACAAATGGATGACATTAGAGACAAGGAAAAACCTGCTCTACCGCTCCTCCTAGACCTATCTGCAGCCTTCGACTTGGTGGATGACAGTATCTTATGTCGCCATCTGACCTCGGCGGCCGCCATCTCACATGAATCAGCAGTATGGATCACCTCCTTCCCTGAAGGTCAGGTAATGAAAGTATTTTCAGACTAAGCCAGCGCAGCACCCACTCCCATCAACTGTGGAGTACCCCAAGGCGCTTGTGTCTCTCCCATCTTGTATAACATCTTTATTAAGCCACTCTTCGAGCTCTTAGACTCTCAAGACATCATTAATACAAATTACGCAGATGATATACAAATCCTCCTCCCACTATCAGGTAACTAAACTCAAGACTCTGCCCTGTTAAACACCACATACACTACCATCCAGGTATGGATGGCAACCCATTGCCTTTGCCTTAACGATAAAAAGACAGAACTACTTCTGGTCGGTCCACTTTTCATCTTAACCAAACTGAGTGCAGACAACACTGCTTTTAACATAGACAGTACTATGATCACAGTTTCACCAGCTGTGAAGACTCGTGGGTTTTATTTAGACGCTACCGGCAAGTCAATGCCATATCTACATCTGCAGCATATGCCACTAAACTCCTCATCACTGCTAGACCATATCCTTCTAAAGACAACTGCTTAACTATAGCACGAGCAGTGAAAGGCACCAAACTGGACTATTGCAATGTCCTTTTTGCAGGCACATCTGCTCACAACATACATAAGCTCAAGACGATTCAAAATGATGCACTTCGAACAGGAACTAAACCTGCCTAAAGATCACCATACATTGAGACCAAAGAGTCATCTTAAAGACACTCATCATTACACACAGGTGCATATCCAAAGTGGCCCCACCATACCTAGTGCAAAAATGTGTTCCCTAACAAATGGATAGGCCTACCAGAAAACCCTACACCCACAGGTTGATCCAACCAAATTCAAACGAACCAGAGCAGCAGGTGCAAGCTGCCGCGTACCTTGCTGCAGAAGAGTGGAACGCCCTCCCGCAACCACTAAGGGTAGAAAGCTCTTACTGGGCCTTTCGAGAAGCCCTCAAAACATGGCTGTTCACCTGAACTAATTGATGATAGCCATCACCACCCACTCCAGTAGGCCTGGCATGACAATGGTATTTTCTCTGTAATTTAACCATTATGTTTGTACCTACAAATACTTATGTACTACTGCCTTATCTTTTATTAAGAACTTCCTCAGCTAATGGGACTCAGGTAACTGGATTCACCAGTATGCGTTGAAGATTATATGGATTTTAAAAAGTGCAGTATGTGGCTGGGAAAAACCACCTCTCGAGCATTATTGGATCTCTTGACAGCTTTAGACTATGTCAATAGGGTTACGCTGAGGGCGTATTATAGGAAGTGAAAATTCTACTTAACCGTGAAATTGTATTTGAGATGCATAAGGAAACATTGTTCATGAATAGATACAAACATACTGAAAGCAAATCTCCTCATTTTGAAAATCGTTATTTCATCTATTTTGGCATTGTGTTCTAGTGCCAAGGATACCAAAATCATTAGAGCTCCCAATAGCCTTTTTTTTGTTCCTTGCATGCGGTTTAAGTAGATCTTATGAAAAATGTGGCAATTCAATATACGATGACGGTGGGGAAACAGGCTGATGTACGCGGGTCTGATACCTTAATGGTAAGCAATTGCCAATTAACACCGAAATAACCATATGGAATATTTAGAATATTATTTAGAATAACAGTTTACTTCCAACTCATCGGGCCTGATTTACAAAGGCGTTTGTCAAGGAGAAAATCCCAATTAGAAATGTTCTGTAAAATCTGTCCATTTTATGCTCCACAAAAAAAAGCAAGTTTTGTTTCTAACGACTGGAACGGCAGGCCACATCCCAATGCCAATTTATCACAAAGGTAAAAAGTATATATAAAAAAAAAATGATTGTCAGTAGCCACAAATATGTTCGTATTATCAAAAGTCAACCATTTAATTAGCGAAAAACCTGTAAATGTACAAATGGCAATCAATAACACTCATCCTTCACTGCAAGCATTACTACGTGTAACCTACTTAGCATTATGAAAATATATCTGCCCGTTTTAACCTACCACCCTACAACTCCACTTTCCTGTGAGACATTCCTGCATTCATTCTTCGGCTCTCATACTAAAACAAAGTAAACTCAAATCGAACATGCGTTTGGTGGCAAAGACAAGACCAACTGGCAGGGTTTTGGAGCACCAAACTTAGCCAGTCCTAATACCAGCCTTTTCAATTTTGCTGATGTATATGTCTGGAGAATATCCGGCATATTCCCCGCATGTCGAGGGTGGCTCCCCTTTTAGGCTTTCTGATTCAGATCTAAGGCATCGGATGCAAATTTGAGAATTAGCTTCTTTGATGTCACAGAGTAACACATACGTCCCATGAAATGTGGCAGCAGTTGCTTTATGCCACGTCATGGTAAGGTGTATGGCATGGGGACCCAGATCAGCACTCTTTAAGGTTATGCACACGATGTTGCTGCTTGACCCAATGTTTTCTCAATAATCATGTGGCAGCAGTGGCATCTTGCCACCATTCTGGCAATGGCGTTTCAGTGCAACCAAGGAACAGGGACCCCCTTGTGATGACAATTCATTTGTTAACAGGTACATCCTTATTAACTCGAGTGTCCAATTGTGGTCGATCGCATTCATCCATGTGATTTACTTGATTTATAGAAATTGAGAAAAATGAAATGGGCAAGTGGCATACATGTGTTCTGTTAGTTCAGTACAAATTCATGTATAGGGAAATATCCCAAATGCGCTCTCTTGCTTCAATAGAAATGTATTTGTATTAACTGAGCCGTAGGAGCACATGTCCATCATACCTGCTGCAAAATAACTATTACAGGAGCGAGCCCCAGGCAGGGTGCTTAACAAAACGATAAGTGACTGAATAACAGTTATTGACCAGGTGGTGGATGCGTAATTATCACCACAGAATATCATGTATTTGTAGTTTAGTTTATTGAAAAAAAAACAAGTTGTCATTGAGAACAGAAATGGTGGCATGTCATAGATAACTTGCCTTTACACAAAACAATGATTGAGTGAGGTAAACTAGGAGATGACGTGTTTAAGAGGGAACGTATTCCATGGAAATGGAGTGGAGAATGGCATGTCAAAGACGCATTTACATGGAGGTAGTCATGTTTGCAGTTTACAGAGACAATAGATTATGAATATAAAATATAACAATGGTGAACTTGAGGAGTTGGTGGATGACGTATACGATGACAGGAGACCCTTCATTGGAGGTGATTTAGGGATTCAAGACAGTTCCAATGGTGCAAAGGATGATGAATGCTCTTCATATCAGAGAGATTTGAGTGGTCGAGACTGGGAATGGATAAGAGGTAAAGGAGAGGTAACAAAGGGGAGGGAAGGTAGAAAGGGGCTGAAGGGCACTAGAGTGAAGGTAGGTGATGGCATTAGGTACGTATGGAGCATTATATGCTGTGGTGAGTTTGAAGATACATAGCAGGACATTGAAACGAGATTGATTTTGCATAGTATCAGAGGCGTAGGAGACGCATAACATCTGGGGGGGGACAGGGCACACCTTGGGGACTTTGCTCAGGACACAAACCAAACTCAAACTAACATAAGGCAAGGCCATCCGAGTGCTGAAGCCTTACAGCTCTGATAAACACATATGTTTAATACATTTTAGAAGAAAACCCCAGCAATAAGGGCAGTTTTCAAAATGGTCACACTTCTAACAAGTTGCAGATTTTTCAACTATGCCTCACAATGTGAAGCTGATTTTAATCATGTTTTCATCAAAACAGTGTCAGACAAATAAAAACCTCCACTCACTAATAAGCACAGAGGGGTTGATTCATTTATTTTATGGCCAGATACCTATAGTACATACCAGTGTGTGTTATATGTGTTAGTGGCTTACCAGAAAGATGTGGTTTCTATGTCTCTGCACGTAGGGCCATTCCAGGGTGCTGTGGGGCCAAGTGCAGCAATTCAAGTGTGGCATGCCTCTAATATGTATATGATGACACCACAGGAAATGACATCATGGGAAATTACATCACTTGAAAAATAAGTTAGTTACCTCTGTAAACACAGTTTGTGATAACATGTTTTAAATATTGCTATTCCTCAATCTAGACACATGTAGAAACTTAAAATAAACATGCACAGAAGTGAAACAGCAATGTAAAAATAACTGAAGTGTATGAAGTTAGGAGTGTGAGCTATACGAACACATGTATGTGTGAAACAAAGTAATGTGATAGCTAATGGAATATCATTTCACTGGCACAGAAGATGAAGCAGCAAAAAACCTCAATGGGAGGTATCTGAAGACATTAAATGTACTTATGGAGTTTTAGTGCATAAAAGGGGAGGGAGCAAATACCCACAGAAAAAGTAACAACAATAGACAGGCAGGAAAGCCAAGAAAACATGGGCATGAGAAGATAGGTGGGGAGACATTAGGAACTGTAGAGATACAATGAAAAAAACAAAGAGAAGGAGATAAGGAACGTAAAGTGGAGGAATAGAGGAGGAAAAGGAGAATGCACAGCCACTAAGCAAGAGACTGGAGGTGTAAAGTATTCTGAAAGGATGTTATATGACCATTTGGGAAGGAAGTGGGTAGTGATTGGTAGAATGATCTGTGTCAGAGAGAAAGAGTATGCAAGTGGTAGAGAAGGAGCTAGAGCTGGAAAGGACATGCTGAATGAAAGTAGAGTTTGGTTGAGGC
This sequence comes from Ambystoma mexicanum, assembly GCF_040938575.1. NCBI lineage: Eukaryota > Metazoa > Chordata > Amphibia > Caudata > Ambystomatidae > Ambystoma > Ambystoma mexicanum. The sequence continues at coordinate 526,598,491 of NC_090926.1, forward strand.
AGAACCAGAGTCTATACAGTCTCAGGGAATACATACTGCCTTTAGATTAGAGATTTGTTCTAGAATAAAGGTTTGGTTTCTTGCTCATTGATAACTCCAGCACACTACTGAGTTTCAGGCGGAGTAAACTTTTTGTGCATCTGAAGATTTTATTTAGATGCTTGTCCATAGCTCTCAAAGTAACGTGTAAAACAGGTGTCTGCAACTTTTCACTCTCATGATGTTTGCTCAACATCCCTCATCAGCCCTAGCCAGAAGAGTCAATGTTGAGGAATCATGGGAGTTATAACCCAAAACATTTGTGGATAAACAGGTTGCAGACCCTGACAATGGGGGTCATTACGAGGTAGGAGGTAACCATGCCGTTATTAGCGGCATGGCTACCCCCTTACCAGGTACCGGGTCCAGGTTCATTGAATGAGGAATTGCCGGGCCATTCCGACCTTGGAGGGCCCAGTAATTTCTCATTCAAGGAACCCATCCCCTTCCGCATTTGAGCCCCCATAGGACTCAATGGGAATGGGGAGGGTGCTAACAACGGGCCCGTTAATAACAGGCCTGTTGTTAGCACCCTGGTCTGCTCGCGGGACCCGCTAATGATGCCTGGTATTACCAGGCGTCCTTAGTGGGTCCCGTGAGCCGAACTCGTAATGAGGCAGTAAGGGGTTGACAGCTCCAGCACCTTTACCAGCACCGTTAACCCCTTACCGCCTACTTCCCAAAGACCCCCAATGTCTTAATGCAGAAAATTGGATGCTGAACTGTGCAAATTGTAAAAAAGTTTTTGTGCCACATTGAAAATGATATTATCATTTTTATCTGTGTAAAGTCAAGACTATTGGCATACCAGTACAGAAAAGAGGGAAATGGAATGAGAGAAAGGACAAAAAACCTAGTAGGTTGTGGGTGACTTTCTGCCCACCTATTGACCACCATGCATACCCTCCCCTCACTGTGCAAAACACATCCTCCTGGGATCTCTTTGAGCTAGCTCTATTGCTCAGTAAAATCAAACAATGGGCTTTTAGTGCACTGTCATTGTTTTACCCAAGCAGTCCTCTGAGAGTTACTGGCTTAATGGGAGCTGTAAATTGGATCTCAATGCAATTCACATGCCTTAACTAAATGTGCCTACAGTCACTTGGTTTATAAACAAATGGGCAAATCCTTTCCTCTGTTCCACGCACTAAATCCCTGTTAAAACAAGCTCTGGAAAAGCCACCAACATTGGCTCTTTTATAGGCATTGACTAGCCGTTTGCAGAAACTATAATATGTCCAGGTACTGACAACATTTGCCAGCTGTTGCTGTGTTATTGAAGGGTGTGCTTGGCAAATTCATATGCAATGGCACATAAAATGTGTACACATATGACAAAACAATTGTTATTGACACTGCTTGCTCTTTATTGATGGTGGGTGGAGAGATCCCCAGTAAAGGACTGCATGAAGACAGTTGTATGAGTGAAAAGATAGTTACGAGTGAATGCATATTTTCCATTGCTTATGAAAGTGAATGGCAGGGTCTTTTATTTTGTTTTACCTGCCATATCAATTGAGCTTCATTACTTTTAACTTGTCAGCTGTTTTACATTGACAAAAGCAAAACAGGGCGTAGCCTAGGAGTGTGAGTGAATGATGGACATTTATGTGATATAAAAAGTTGTATAGTGTTACAGATTTATACTGACCGCGCTACATGAACTCTGTGGACCCACAATCTTTCTAGCATGATATGATTGAAAGTTCCTACTAGTTTAGATGTTTACAATTTTACTATCCAGCATGCAAATGTGTCTTTTGTTTGTATTGTTTGTATTGTTTGCGCTCGTCCCAGTTGTGGCTACTTTGAGGGCCCTGTATGTCTGAAGGCTGGCTCACCTGCCCAGGGCTTACAGAGTTTGCTGCCTGCTGACAACAATTGCCCTGTAGGAGTTGCATGTTGGCCATGAGCACAGAACCAGGCGAGAATAAACTGTTAACAGCTGTATAAGTAACTTAATGTAATGTGAGGGGGCTGATTTGATTCAGTAAGCACAGACTCAGTTGGTGTGCAGACTTTATCAGGTTGAATAATCAATGACAACATGATGCTGTGTTCATCACATGTGGCGTGTTGAGTTTATCAAGGTTTTAGAAGAATTGAAATGTGGTACTTGTTTGTAACATAGATAAAAGTTGTAAACAATGTGGACTGTGATACTTGACATTTCGTTATTGGATGCAATAAGGTGCTAAGCGGACTAAACCTGTGACCATTTCACAAACGTATACTTTTTTAACTTACAGATTTTTCACTGTTCCAATTTACCATATTGTGCTACTACCTAGGGCCGACCTTTTTGATTGCGTTGAGCGGCAAACAGTATTTAATTTGTTTGGGCAATGGACTCCCACCCTACAGCACTCTTTAAAATGAATCATGCAACACTCATCTAAATATTTTAAATAAGTTTGTTAACTATCTGAAAGAAAATATTAACGTTACCCGCTATATATCTTAAATTCCCAACAACTCCACAAGAGCGCGGTTTGCTCTACACTTGCCTGCATAATCAGGCCCCTCATAATATCCGGACATCGGATGACATGTGGCAATTTTCTGCCCATGTTTGCAACTGTCTCACCTGTCTTGAACTACCACGTGTGCCAAAAGCAGAATTACACATTTGTTTTTTAGAACTGCATGCCAGTTACTATGTATTACTATGTTTTATTAAAAATAAGCACTTACCAAACTAAACAAAATGGCTAAAACGTTCCAAACATTCAGAGTTTAAATGTTTTACCCATGTTGTCTTCTCATTCATTGTACTTCTCATAATGTTTAAAGTTCTGCCTTATACTTCTGTCTTCACATGCTTTACACAAGGACAGAATCGGTGAGCAGACCAGCTATATGTCACCTGACTCACCTCAATCTTTCACCGCTGAGAAAAGCTCTCCTTCCACCAATCCTCTGCCTCGGCTAGCTTTCGCGTTTGTCTCCTCTCGAGAAGGCTGCAGCTCATGGGCCAAGGGCAGCATCTGAGCATGTGCCGCCAGCTGCTCCAATGCAATATGCAGGCTCTGACATAACGACACCCTGTCCTGGGCAAGCAGTTTTGTTCAAACCTGAATGAGCTTAAGAAGAGAGTAAGTGAGGAAATGGGCTGGGCAAATGAAGGTCATCAGCTGAATTTGCATTATTCAATTAAGCAACACGAGCAGCAACAAAAACATTTGATCACAGAATGCAAGCACCGCCAACCATAGCTAATTCATGTATCCTTCTCCACAACAAAAAGAGGCCCCATATTAAGATAGAACGCTGCCCTGCTTCACTAGAAAAAAATAAAAACCCTGCTTTACCCTCACTTTTAATTGTGGAAAAATTGAGGAGGGGGCAAATTACATTATATCCCCATGCTTAAAATTGTAGGAGGGATTTTCCTCCCTTTGCCCCCCATTTCCTATGCCCACGCATACAGTTTACGAGCGTGCAGGTATTAAACAGAGAAGGAGTTCAGTGGGCTTGTAAAACGTTACAGGGAGCACTGTTGGATGCTTGTTGCTGGCGCAGAGGAGTAGAGCAGAGGCCCAAAAGGAGGCTAAATCAGTAGTCAAGATGACTGAGTACAAATGTGGAGTTGCAAGACTTTTTAGAGTGGTAGATCTAAAGGGAGATGGTCTTAATGCAAAGTAGGTTAAACGTAGCAATAATTGCAGTGAGAGATGATGAACTGGTGAAACCTGAGATTGCTGGATACAAATAAAGTGAACGTTGTGGGCATTAGATAAGCAGTTGTTAACGTCATCAGAGGGGGTTTTTAGCATGATTATATGAATGGCAGTTTTAAAGCTTGCTGAGGTATGTTTCGACAGACATATTGCATAAGGAAACACGTTGGGAACACCTGATGAGTGACAGGGACTTGATGGTTTTAGGAGTAAAACCGTCAATGGCACAAGTCGCTTAGTGCAACGGTAAGAATAGCAAAGCCCCTCTCAAGCATTGTTTTGGGGGATCAAGCCAAGGGGAAAACACATTGGAGCTCATTTTCACTGGGTTGCAATATGAATGGCTTGTATGCCTTCCATTAAGGTCATGCCCCATTTTCATTAATTTGTATGACAGACGTGAGGGGCAGAATGCTATATTATGCCAAATTACGTCCAGAAGCTAAATTAAATCCAATGGGCCTGAATCAGAAAGCCTTATTCAATGAGACTTTCCTACTGAAAAATGCTTTGTTAATCCGCCCATTACCCTTTCCCCAAATAGTGTAAGCAAGAACTGACTTCTGCACTATTATCTGCAGTATGAAGACATACAGGACCTTATTTACAAGAGTGTTTTAGAATAGTGCTTTCACATTGAAAAACGCTGCATAAATCAGGACCACAATCTCATAAATGAAGTCAAGGTCGTATGCTCAGGCCAACAAGCATTACAAAAGGCAATCCAAAATGTGCCAGGTCGTATTCATTGTGTTATTGGTGCCACCTAATATTCTTCTTCTTTACTGTAACTGCGAAGATATTAGCTGACATTTAAAACATGTTTGCATTTCACTACAGAAAATACGCCCATTTGTATGGGAATTGTTATTTTTTTTATTATGAACAGCCTCTGAGCGATTGACATTGTGAAATGATTTTAATGAATGAAATGTGCAAATCCGGCTACCATGTGCATGTAGATCTGTCTTACTAAGACATGTTTGACCATGTTTCTAATTAATTTATTGTAAAGCCTTTCATGAGTGATGGTAATTAATTGCTCGTGAAATAGATAGATTGGGGAAACTCATTAATGGGATGTCTCCCAGGTGCACGAACCACGTGAGAAGATGCATTCTCCACGGACTTTCGTTGTGTCAAAATAATTATTTGGATTAATGGATGAAAATCATTTTTTACTTTTGGTTTGTAAGTGCCATGCTACATCTACTCTCTTTTCATTACCAATTAGTAAAACGTTAGAACTCGCAATTTCATGGAAAGATGAATATATGGTACTATATACGAATGAACTTCGTATCGGGAGGATAGCTCAGCGGCAACGTCTTCGCCTTGGAAGCAAGACGACACGAAGCAGCACAGGTTCGATCCCTGGGTCTGCGCTTAGAAACCTCTGGGTATTTAAGCACATTATAAATACGCAACTAAGGCAACAAAAAAAAAATTACGCAACTAAAACAAACAAATTCCTGTAATAGCGCCTGGCTGCCCCAGGGCTTTAAAAAATGCAAATAAATGAACCTTTGTGGGTGTATGTAAAGACTGACAGAGTACTGCATTTAAGAAACAAATCCTTTTTATGTCATTTACCAAAATATAATGTCTTGCAGGGTTCAAAGTGACTTTGCACTTCTGAAAAGTACATTGCACTGCCGACACAAACCCTGATTTATGGAACTGTGCAACGTGTATTTTTGCAGTGCAAAGTCATTTGTGCAGTACAAAACTGACTTTGCACTGACTGCGCTGCAAATATACACTTTGCACAGTTATATAAATCAGGGATTTTGTTGGCAGTGCAAAATCAGTTTTAACCAATGCAAAGTCACTTTGAACCATGCAAAAAAATGAATCGGGACCTAAATGCTTGAAAACCTCGAATATTTGGATTGCAATTACTAGGTGTGTTAATGAAACAAATGAAAGCGTACACACACACCTACACAAACACACACACACACACACACACACTAGTTTGTTTTTGCTAAATCACACATGTAATCTTCTATGTCATTACAAGTTAAGCATCTGTTATAAATTGTTTTAAACATTGTGCATTTCTTTCCACAGCCTTAAACCAGGAATTGATCAACCGTTCATTGCATTACATAATTGGTGGGTGCACAATGGGGCTTGTGCTTAGTTAACACAAGGAAGCCATTTTCTTTCATTTCACATTAGTAATGAGACCTGCAGATGGGAACACAAAATGACATATTACCGGGAGAAATAGCATATTTGTGAATGTTGTGTTCAGAAATGTTGATTAAACAGCTTTTCATTTATAGCTATGGCGGATGAGAGCACAGACTGCTGTGGCATAAATAAGGAGACATTGTTAAACAAAGAATCATATTGGGAAAGAGCATGACCAGTGGTGCTGGATATGTGTTGTAATTGGAGGGCCATACATATTTCCCCCAAATAATCCAGAGCAACCAAGCATAATGAGGGAGATTGATCCAACCAAGCGACATTCAGGGTGATTTTGCCAAACAGATTTGATTTTATACAGAACACTTTCTGTGAAAAAGTAAGTATAATCTGTCAAAGGTATTTTGGTGGTATTTTTCTCTGGTTACAGCCTGTTGGGGTATTTTGGAGGTATTTTGGTGAGCCCTAAATACAGAGGATCACCTGATAATTGTTCTCAGACCGGCATCAGAAACAGTAAGCCAAGACCAGAGTTGGTACACCCTAGATCACAATTTGATCCTCCTGTGATATTTTATATACAATACCACTTTACCGGTAAACCAGCATGCACTTACCAGGTCTTCCGAACAGTGTCATCTATGTAGCCAGCTCCTGAGTTGGACCCAATTCCCCGTAACCAACTTTGTTATGTACTTTACCACAATCGGTAATATGACGGTTCCCCCTGAGGTAAAATGCAAATACCAACCGCTTCACAGTTGTCTGTGTGTTATCAGAAGAAACTAAAATACATAATAGGTAGTCTGCGGCTGATTTACCTTTCTCTTCTCTTCTGTTTTTTTAAAAAAAAATGTTTATATAGGATTAGAATTATGCAAAATATCAAAAACAGGACATGCAATGCACAATGTTCTCACATGACATTTTCTGTAATTCAAAACATTTAAATTAACTATCCACAAATACAACTCATTTGCAGTTGCTTTCACTGTGATGAATGAGTTTTTCCCCATTATCAGCTTTAACCACACTTTCTTGTGTTGCAGTTCAAAATACTTTTATCTAATGACCTTGGAAGATAGCATTTGATTTTTTCGGCTTAACAAAAGCTCTAGCTATATCTGACACTTTTTACAGAGAGTGAGTAACACAAGAAAAATACTGTGTTTATAACTGTGACTATAACTTTCCTGGCTGTAACTGTTTAAAAATGCACTCATCCAGAGCCCTCGCATAAATTCCACATTTGTTAATTTGATGACAACATTCGACAAACAACATGCTCCTTCATAAACTGGAACTCATCCAAGAATGCACTTGGTTCTGTGTGCCTCGGACTGCAAAACGGTCCTCAAACCCAGCTGCCCGGACAGGAAGAACTCTTTGTCTGATTTTCTTCCCACTTGTCTAAAAAGGATCTCAGCCCAGTCTACCACCCTAGCCTGTCTGCCTATGGTGCAGAACACTTCTCCCCAGGGACAGAGCATGCTTGAGAGCAGAGAGCAGGAGAGACAGTGCACCAGCCAGAGAGCAAGCCTTCTGACTGCAAATCTTTTGAAACCCTGTCTATGACCTCCCATAAATATATGTCTGCTTACATAAAATATAATAAAATATCACCTCAAAAGGTAATGCCATGTGTCAATCAGAACCACCTCCCTATCCATAAACCAACACTCTAAGAAACTTCAGAGTGCACATGATTAACTTGGCTGCTTAGAAAGCAGCAACAGATGAGAAGTGTTACATGACTCCTTGTTTTTCTTTCCTGTACTGAAAATGAACAAAGGGGCTACTTTGAACAGATAAAATCACATCTAAATCATGTCATGTATTCACTGCAAAACAAATGTAATTCTTCATGTTTATGTTCTTGCCTTTCAATTTACATTGCACAGCCCAATGTCTTAACATTCAGTTTTTCATTCTGTACCCAAAATGTCATGGACTGATCTGCCTTGAATATTAGTACAAAGATATGTTAATAGTTAGGGGTTAAGCGTTAATAATTGTTAGTCTTTATGTGCTAAATCCATAAAAGTGGTGTGATGAAAAATGATAACATCATGTTATGCAGTTTCACCCCCTTTTTAGTTTTGCACATTTACAATACTGATGTACACTAGATTCAGTTCAGTGTCTCACATCTGAGTCTCACACTCTTGCTGACAAATGGTATCAGTTTTTATCTATGTTAAAATATGGAGCCTTAGTTAAAATTCAGAGGCTTTTCTTTTTACACTCCCTCCTTTGTTTATGCAGGGACCTAACCAAAGGGGCACTGCAGAAACCTGCATTAATCCTGGCTACACACTTATTCATTTGTATGATCTTGGACAAAAACTGTTATATGCCAAACCAACTATCGATCTTTACAACAACAACAAAAATATAGAAAATGCAATTGGTAACCCCACGTGTTCACATGTCTCTGAATGTTGTTTTTTGTAATGATCTTTTGATCTTTGTCATCTTTTGATCACTTCTTGTTTTTTATATAGGTGATCCCTCATTAGATTTTATTTTTTGTTAGATTGTTGCTTTGATTTTTTAAAAAACATTTTCCCTTTTTTAATATTATTCTTTTTGGGGGTTTTGATTGTGAATTTTTGAAAATTAAATAATTACCAAGTAGGTAAAATTAAGTCCTTATGCTATCCAAAACATGGAGTAGCAGGTGGCTGCATCAGTCCAATCCTAGAACGGAAACCAAAAACAAATTTAAAATGTATTTTTTTCCCAAATGAGTGTTCCACCTTCTTGAGGCTGAATTTAAACAAGAATAAAATATGATGCATTATATCAAGTGTAACATGACTTGAAGTTCTCTTAACCAAGTGGCTTCAATCAGGCTCTTGTCCATAAAGTAAAGTGAATGAAGCTTCCATCCTCTGCTGGCGGGGCTCCCTTCTGGGGTCAGCATCTTCTCTCTCCTTCTTCGGGTCCAGGATTTTTTTCTTTGGGACTCCTGATCTGAAATGGTTTCAGGTAATCCAGCTTGTTCAAATGCCTGCAGCGCTGTCAAAGAAAGTGGTCAATATCTAGAGCAAAGAAAAAAATACATTAGGAACCAAGTACATCAACTAATTCACTTTTTCCTTTTTCGCTGAATAACAACAAAACAACCAAAAGTTGGATTATGCACATAAATATACAACATATAACAATGATTTTGAAACCAGGATATTTACCACAACCACCTGTAAATAACACATAGAATAAGCACAAAAATATAACACAACACTTTTTTTTATCTCTGACTGTAAATAAGCATGGATATCAAACACAACAAAGCTCAATATAGCATCTAACCGAGAAACAATATACATTAATTAAACATTGCTACAAAATTCAATTTTCATTAAAAAAAACATTTTCATCCAGCTAATCTAATCATACATCACCCTGTGACACTACTTTCCCACTTTATAATATATTTTTATATGTTGTTTTACTTATCTGATATACCCCTTTTCCTAGTTATTTATTGATATATTTACTTATTTCCTGAACACATTGTCCTCATAGTTCCATTTATTTATTCACCTGTTTCATCCACCCTTTTTACATAACATTTTAAAGCATATTCACAGATACTCACCTGATACACCTCTCCTTTCACACCTTTACACTTCAAGTTGATATGTTTACAGTATTCACACCTACTTACCTGCTATGGTGAGTCTGTTAGAGATGTAATTGCTTCATTTTCAGGATACAATTACATTTCTCACTCCCGATTAGTTTCTTCAATGTGTTTCAACCTCCCCTTATCTCATGTTTTGAGTGGAACTGTTTAATTTGTTTAACATGGACAAATTGTCCCACTGTTAACTCTCCTTCGTTTATGGCTATTCTGTAGACTACAGGTGAAACCTTATCTACAAATCTAAATAGCCTGTGCCATGATGTAAAGAATTTATCATTTTTATGTTTACCTTTTTTGAATTCGAATTTATATACCTGATCGCCTACCTCATATTCCTTCACATATGTTTTATTGTCATTGTATGATTTTGCACTATCAGCGGTTTTTCCAAATTTCACTGTGCAAATGCAAAAGCATGTTGCAAGTGTTCTGTCAGCTCTTCCACATATTTGTGGATCTGTTCATTGGTCCTGTAAAGTAGATGTTGTGGCAAAACCATTTTCCTAACCATTAACATTTCATGTGGACCGCGATTTTGGGACAAAGATGGTGTTGACCTAATAGCCATTAACACCAAGGGAAGTCACAGATCCCAGCTAGATCCTGCTTCAGCTACACATTTGTTTAACATAGCAATGATTGACCTGTTACAACATTCCACTCGACGTGAAGAGGAAGGCTGGTATGAGATGTGCAACTTCCTCTTCAAACCCAAGAATTGCCACATTTTTTATCATTACTGCACTAGTGAAATGACTTCCACGGTCTGATTCTATTCTCCAAGGAAAAAGAAATTTTGAAGAAAATATATGTTTGGTTAGCATAGTGGCCACGGTTTGCGCACTGCAGTCTGGGGCTGAAATGCACTCCGCCCATTTGGACATTAAAGAAGTGACTGTCAACATGTACCTGTTTCCCTGTGCTGATCTTTTTCAATGAGTATATGACATTGATTTGAAAATCTGACCAGAGGAGTGTCAAACATATTTTCATTGATGGCACCCTGTGGGTTGGGGAAGTAGGCTAACATTGTGCATACACCAAGCATCCCTGTGTATAGAGTTCTACATCATGTGACATGTGTGGCCAATAGGCATAATGTGTCACGACCCTCAACCCAGATCCCCACTGGCAAGCCCATTGGCCAGGTGGAATCAGGACCTAGATTGATTATAAGGCCTGGCATCCACTTCTCAGGCCCTCTTGGGGCCAGTCCTGGCACCTTTGATGCCAGGCTCATAAACAAAGATAGACATCTGCTTGTGGAACTACTTTTTAGGGCTTTCAGCCAACATGGAGGCATCCACATAGCTTGATTCCTAGAACCAAGCTATGCGGTATAGTGTTTTGGGTGTGGTGGCCTAATGACTACTTTACCTGGACTACTTTGCAGTGGCTATTTAAACCACACCCGAACAAGACAACACGCTTTGCGTTACTCTGCTACTAGCAACGTGACGCTCACCGTTTCCAGCTTTCTCACGAGCCTGACGAATTCCGGACCTGCAGAAAAAACAAAGAAAATCGTTAGCAGCAGAATCTTACCTGTAATCTCCATCCTTCACTGCTCGCAGCTCCTGGGCAGCTCCGTTTGAAGAGTTTGCTGCTCGGATAGAATGACCTGAAAAAGGGAGAAAGACATTATTAAAGGAGGTAGAAGAGACATTACAACCACGAAGAGCATAGAGACTTACCTGGCTGGCTTATTTTCAACCGGCATAGCTCCGGAACTCCATCCGCACTGGGAGTACACCGCGACCTACGAAGAAGAGAAAAGCACAGATCAATGAAGACAAGACATCCCTGTGCTGCGCAAAGTGGCTCCTTACTGCATCATAGCGCTTTTGTGTGCCATCGTTTACCGGCAAGAACCAGCCTACCCAAAGCGGACACTCCGCGCACCTAAGGGAGATAAAAAGAGACATTTTAGAACAGTGAAAAGGCATGCAAGAATAACAACTTCATAAACTCGTAATAAGACCTACCTGAAAGACATTACTAGGGCCGCAGTCAGTGAAATAACTGGACAGCACGCACCCACCATAGACAATGCACCCCTGCCCAGAGAGCAGGACGGAGAGCCCACCAATTCTGACAACCAGGTGAGAAGAGAACCTGGAGGGGCTGCAATCACAAGGGAGGTGGGAAAAACTTACCTTGGTCAACCAGTCCTAGCGTAGTCTTCATTTCCAGGCGGAATCCCATCGACACCGAGAACCACACCAGGGAACCATTGAGAAGGGCATCGGCGACCAACTAGCTGGGTGGCATCCCCGTGGATACCAGGTGAGTGTAACATAATCTTTTAACATTTCTGGTAACCTCTGTGACTTGCAGTTATGGCATCATGAGCATGATGTAAGCTCAATCCCCGAAATGACAAAGGTACTACCCATTGGATATGGCCTGACACAGATTCTCGAATCATCAGCCCACCTTGTAACCACATTTGCTTTTTTTTCTTTTCCCTTCTTAATGTTCCTCAGTCAGAGGATTTAGCAAGTGGTTATACAATGGGCCTAAATTAAGATATTCTTTCTGTGTCTTAATCAAATTGTGATCAGTAGAATAAAACCTTTACTGTGCCACAGGCTGATGAACTGTTTTCTGAGTTTTAGAGCGCATATTATCACATTGCCCTGGATTTCACCCAACAGGTGTTTGATGGGAAAAAAAACTCCACCATCACAGCTCCAATGATGGCTTTGCTAATTGATCTGCCTTGTCATTTCCTTCCATGTCCTCCCCTGGTGTTTTCAAATGACACGTGATCAATAATTGGAAGGTGCCACCTTGAAACAGATACCTTGTTGTTTAATTCTCTCAAATCTGCACACAAGCATCATTGGCCATTGTGATTTAGCACACCTAATGTAGGGGTATTTGATGTACTATGATTAGGCCTAATAATGCGTCTAGATTCAACATGCTAGGGGTAACCTATATAGTCACACAAATACTGGCTATTCCCTCTGGTAGTGTGGCAACATGCAAATCAGTAAGCCCACTGTCATAGGCATCTTTGGCAAAAACCTGTTTGAACTCCATGAATATTTTCTCAATTGATCTTTCTCTTCATCATTCATGCAAGCATCTGCCATTTGAATCTGCTCTTCTGCCATTTTAGAACATTCTGGAAAATCCTCCAATGGAGGAAATTCTGTACATTCCTCTAATTTTGTGGCAGTGCCTCTTTGGAGAGCTGCTACCCTCAAATATTTTGGAATGTTGGCCTCCACTTCAATTAACCCTCTTTTACCTAACTGCTTTTCTCTTTCAGATTCATCTAATTCAAATAGGAAACCATTATCCTATGTCAGCATATCTCTTCATTTGGCTTATAAGGGTATAAAGACTGCATTTTAAAAATTCCCTTTGTTTTAGAATACAATTATTCAGGTAATTCACCCTGCAATATCACATAGATTTCAGGGATATTTCCAATCACTGGATTGCTGAAATCAGCAGTGCAGTAAAATGTCTGCACTGCCACCACTAAGCTGTATTTTCTTCCAAATGAACATCCTGTTCAGAGCCCAAAACGTTTGCAAATGGTTTAATAGGGTAACTCAAATCCAGAAATACAGGTGTATTTCTCAATGTATTTTCATGATACCGTTGCCCACAATATAACATTATATGTCAGCATAAAAGCATGTACACCAATATATGCCGGAATTCCTATATAAAAACATACTCATGTATGCTTTGCTTAAATCCAGTAATCATACTAAAAGAAAACGTGTCCAGATTGATGCTGGCAATATATGTCATTATCCCCACACAAGGACATACTCCTGTTGGCATTACCTTTACATATTCAAAGCCACAATAAGAAAACATGTCTAAAGTGGTTACTCAATGTAGTCCAATTTAGACACATAATAAAACGAATCATGTTTGCTTTGTCCTTGATGCCCAGTACATATAAATCCATGCCACAGTTACAAATAGCTAGACTGGCTGCCCCAAAATGCCTGTCTAGCCAAATAATAGCACTTAACATGCTTGATCATAGGTGTCCAGCATAACATTCCATGCCACAATTAGAAATGACTATAATTCCCACCCCAAAATGTCAGTATAGGCAAGCAATAACACATGTAATGATTGACTTGTCATATATACCCAGCAAAAAAGCCATGCAGTAATAATAAATGGCTATACTGACTATTTCCAAAATGCCAGTCTAGCTAAATATTAACACTTATTATGCTTGTTCATAGATGATAAGCATACAAACCCATGCCAATGTAAGAAAGTACTAGACCGGCTCCCCCAAAATGCCAGTCTATGTATGTAATAACACATCATCCTTTCTTTTATCAATGATAGGCTGATACATTAAAGGCTGATCAGTCTTACTGGGCTATGATATCTAAGATATCTATGATAGATGCCCAGTAAACAATACATTATTACAACAACACCACCCACACCTGTCCCCCAGCCTAGCACACAAACAAGCATGCATATATTCACATAACACATACACATACAGCATATATAGCATTCACTCACCATTTCACAATGGCACTAATAGATCATACATGCACTCACCCACATTTTACATTAAAAAATGTTCTTGCTTTACACAGCCTGGTCATCTGAAGCTCCACATTGGCCTCCAAACAGTGCTCTTGCTCCTGCTCGCATGTGAGCAGCACCCAGGAATCCCACTTTCCTAGGTCCTGCTCATGCGCATGCAGAAGCTGGAGCACTGATAAAGCGGCACCCCACTCTGAGTTGCTCCATTTGTATGGGTGGGGAGGCGCAGAAGTAGCCCTTTGCACATACAAAGGTGAAGTACCCCAGCCTACTTTTCCAATGGGCAATGCAAGGCTGATGAAGCAAAATACCCCAGCCTTTGACGGCCCATTGGACATGTGTGGGTGAGAAAGCATGATTCCCCTTGATAGTTCAAGCCAGCTCCTAAACTGTAGCAAGAAGTTGAGGGATAGAGCTCCTGGGCTGGCACGGTCTGTCCATGATGGGCAAGGGTTTTGGTAGATTGATGCCCCCTCGGCCATTATGGATGAGCCTCTAGCCATGGAAGGTAGTACAATTCTGCAATCAGGTTGGTGGCACAGGGCTTTTTGCTGAAACTCACTTTTTTATTTCCATATTGTGGTAGTTCAAACCAGCTGAATCCCTATAAAGGTGTGCAGCCTCCTGACATAAAAGACAGCTTCCCTAACCTCTTCCATCCCACCATTAAAACAGGTATACATCTGGGGATAGTATTTGCCACCTCCAAAACAATCGCTCGCTATAAGTGGCATCATTTATCTCCTTATCCTTTCACCTTCCCAGTCGCATCCATCATTCATACATCCCATTGTCTCTTCCAGCACACCCCTCAATAATTTTTGCATTTCATTACATCCAGTGTTATGCTTTCTTTTTTAACCCTTAGAATGTTGGTATGTACGGTGCACAATATATAAACAGTGTGCCAAAGACTTTGGGGGTTATAGCAACACCTTCCCACAGCCTGGGTCATAGAAACCATTAACGTATATAAAAGGAAGGTTGCATCTCTAGTTTTTGGACAACAAGAAAAGGTTTCAAATAGAAGATAACATCTATTTCAACAATAGGTCTGTACACTCACTGACATTATTAAGTTTACTTCAATAATTTCAAAAAACACATTGTTGGTAAAATCATAAGATCACATGCACTTGTGTGAAATAAGAAATAGCCTTCATCCCTTGTCCAAGCCAAAATACTAATCAAAACAAATATTCTTGGAACATCATACACATTTTAAATCAAACAACTTTGTATTAATCTGTGTACAAAACTAGCCCAACATGCTTATGTCATTCTTCAGGGGCTGATCAATTAAGAATGTTGAAATATTCCTTAGTGTTCCGTTGCAGTGCCACATTCTTTCTTAGCTAAAAACAAACCAGAGAGACACTGTCATAGTGCAACCATTTGAACGTTTTTCACACAGATGTACATTCAAACCACAGCATCCCCAACAAGGACAACCAAATAGTCAGTACCTGGTAAATAGTCCATGGTACACATACAGCGACAAAAGTTCACCCAGTCTTCATTAACAATGTGGAATAATTGAAAACCAAGCCATGCAAGTATGGATACTCTGCAACTCAAAAACAAACACATACAGGACCCATTTAAAAAGTATATCCACTAAAACATGCGATACAAATGTGTCATAGTAAAGTCCAAGTCAAATAGACAGATAGTACAAATATAATGTACAAATACATGCTCAATCTCCGGTGTCTGTTCTCAGATGTCATGAATCATTGAGAGACACAAAACCCTGTTTCAGTATCTAAGAAAGGGGAAAAGGGGAAACGAATGAACGATGGACTTAATTATTATATATAATAGTTGTAATGTAAATTCAATGTGTAACTGCAAACATGCCATACTTGAATGCAACACCAGTCCCTAAAATGTCTCTTGCCTACATCAAAAATAACATCAAAAATACCAATAACAATGCCAGCAGGTGCAAAGCACTATACATGCATCTGTACCTCAAAGGTTTACTGTATACTTTCAAAAAGTGGACTTACAAAGAGTACAGCGCCCAGTAATTACATTTAAGAAGGCCTTAAGGTTAGGGTCAATTGCCCTGCTCAGTACAAGCCACCCACCAGTGATTGCATTTCCCCAAACAACCAGAACCAACATTCTAAAGTACCACAAGTATCAAGAAACTTGCCTCAGAAAGGGATGCCCCCACATCAACAACAGCGACCTGCTCAAATCGATCCATGACCAAATCTCAATTCACTGGAAAACACCAGAAAATGCTGTGATTCCGAAAGTATACACTGTGCTCAAAGATGTAATTGTGCTCATGCGCGATGATGTTAGAACTCGGGTACGCGATGACATGATGCACACGCGAAATGGCAAAGAAGGCCCAAGCTAGTTAAATTATGTCTTTTCCCGAGGCCAAAAAGGCCCAACCATATATAAGACCAAACTAGCGATGATGTCAGAGCGTGTGTACTTGATGATGGGATGCGCACACCAAACGGCATAGAAGGCCCAAGCTAGTTAAAGTATGTCTTTTCTAAAGGACAAACAGGTTCCACCATGCATAAGACAAAACTAACGCTGCACATTTTCGAAGTACCCATCCATATTAGGTCCAACAGCAAAAGTGCCCTTTACTGCTGTTACTTCTCCACTAGACACCATAAATGGTCCTATTAAAGACACACAACCTGTGGCGACATGGTCAAAATGCAATGAATTGTGGACAAGATTGCATTCAACATTGACAGTCCCAGTCCTAGATGCTAGGTAACTGGTGAAAGCTGCTCAGTACATTTATATCAGCTCACATGATTCACAGTGACAACATCTACAATAGAAACAGTATCAACATCACCAATGTAAGGAGTAGTACCTCATATATGGATTTTGCAACTCCAAACCCATACCGTGACATAAAGATAGTAGATAGGAAAACATAGACTCATCCACCCATCATTGCAGACAGAATATATGATTTATATGGACACATTGTGCCACTCCACATTTTTATTAAGTCCCAACTGGTGACTTTTGGTGCGAAGAAAGTCAAATTCTATTCCAAATTCAACAGTTGTCAATCAATCTCCTCTAGATTGGTGCCCCTAATATTTTTCAAAATCACCCACTGGATATCAGAATAGGTATTGGATTTTGCAATAAAATGTTTAACCAGCAGAGCTTGTTCAATCCTATTCTTCTTACAACTATGGTGTTCAATGAGTCTGGTTTTAAACTTCCTGTTTGTTTTTCCTATGTAATGCAGATCACAAGGACAGGTTATCATGTAAATGACAATGTCAGTGTTGCAATAAGTGTGTTCCTGAATCCTCCAGGGTTTGTTCAGAACAATGTCTACTTTCAATGATTTTTGGGTGAAAGGACACATTACACAGGACCCGCAGGGTTAATGTCCAACCACCAGGTCATCCCACTCAGTGTGATTTGTTAGTTCAGATGTGGTCTATTTTTTATAATGTCATTTCTAATGATCAAATTCCTAATGGTCATACTCCGTTTGAAGGCTACAATAGGTCTAGAAGTAGTTTTTCTGAATACATATTTCCAATCATTTTTTAATAATCTGTTTGATTTTGTATGATTGATTGGTGAATTGAATTACAAAAAAACATAGAGTCATATTTTTTCTCCTTCTGTTAGTACTCTAGAAGGTCCTCCAGATTGTTTTGGTGGCTCATTTGGGAGATTTGTTTACCAATTTTGGAGAATAGCCATGAGCATTCAATTTCGATGATAAATTGTCAGCTGCTACTTCAAAAGATTCTTTTGTGCTGCTGTTTCTTCTTAACCTACGAAATTCCCCAACAGGCAAATTATTTTTATGTTGCTTTTCATGGTGACGGCCACAATGCAATAAAGCATTTCTATCTGTCCCCTTAGTATATGGTTTCACCTGCAGGAAACCATCATGATTGTAAATATTAATATCTAAGTAGCTCACTTTCAAATCGCTCATGGTGTCAGTAAACTTCAAATAGAAATCCTGCAGATTGAGCCACTCAACAAACTCACTTGCTTTCTCCTTATTTCCGTCCCACAGAACTAAGATGTTGTCTATGTACCGCAGCCACTTGCTATTTGGGGTTTGTACGGATTTATTGTAGCATAAATCACATTCTCCTCAAACATCACAACATACAGATTGTCAAAATTTGGTGCTATAACAGCCCTCCTTGCAGTTCCTTCTATTTGCATAAATATCTGTCCCTGGACCTGAAAGAAGTTATTGGTTAGAATAGTTTCAGTGCACCACATGATGAAAGAATTGCTCACGGGATGATCATCCTCTCTTTTGTGCAATACATCCTCCATCACTTGCAAGGTGGCCTGTTGGGGTATACACATATATAAAGACTGGATATCCAGGAATATCATCATATTTTGTTGCAATCATAGGGTAAATCTCCAATCTTATTTATCATGTCTCTAGGGTCGTGTACGTAGCTTTTCATCTTTGGCATAAAAGGGCATAGACATTTGTCTACACATTTTGAAAGGGGCTCTAGAGACAATGGGTCTACCAAGAGGTTTTACCCCTCTCACCAGAAAACTAGTCTTCTGTTTGCTGATCATTTCAAGTTCCAATGCTCTCTCAACTTTCTTACTGATCACAGTGGTAGGGCCAGACTGCGATCTTCAATCAGTTTTCTATAACTCATCTCATCGGAAAGGAGATTATTACATACTTCCACATAGTCAGATTGATTGAGAATAACAATGCCCCTTCCTTTGTCAGCCTGTCTGATGACTAGCTCAGAGTTGTTGGACAAACTCTGAAGAATTTCAATTTCATGTTTACTCATATTGAAGTGGACAGAACTCCTTTGGGATTCAAGTCTCTCCACTTATTGGAGTAAATTTGTTTCAAATGCCATAGATATAACTGAGAAGCTGTGTGCAGAGGGACAAAAAATAGAGGGTTTACGCAAACCTGTGTAGTTAGTAGATTGGTAATCACTTTGCATAGCAAACAATTATTTCAGATTTATCTTCTGCATTAACTTTTGGAACTCTACTCAAAATTCAAAAGGGTCAGTAATAACAAAATGCAACCCCTTATTGGGTACACTTGTTCCTCTAAGGTAAGGCAATCGGTGGACAGATGTATCACCATTGTTTCCAACTTCTGGTTTGTACCTGGTCTGGGTCCCAATGTCTCTGACTGTTGCTCCAGCCTAAAAAAGGCCTACACTGTCTAGACTGCTAACAGCCTCACAAGTCTCTCCCTATTTGAGGTCTGTTACCCTGTTCATTAAGAGCTGAACTGCTGCTTGAAGCAGGGGATCCCCATTTTCAGCTGCTAAACCATCTCCACCGGAGGTGTATGAAGCATCCCTAAACCTCACATGTGTATTTCTTCTTGGTGCTTGATTGCACTTGCATCTAACTGTGTATGTAGTCCTTTGACATATAAGGAAAATATTTATCATGACCAACATTGTGTAGATCTTTCTTCAATCTCTTAATTCTCTCATTAGACGTATCTACCCTAAATTCATTGAGTTCCTTAAGATGTAAATCCAGTTAAAAACTTGAAGGTCAGTGTTTTTTTTTTCAATATCTTCCTGAATCTTATTTCAATTGATTTCAGTAGTGTTGGATGCATCCTGTGCTATTATTTGTCTGGATGTTACATTTTTCATCTCTTTACTGTATTGCACTGTTGCAGACAAGCTTGCTGTCTGAACCATGCTTCCCAGTTGTTTGGGTCCAATAAATGTCTGTTACTTCTTGCTTGGTGTACGCTCCATTTTCTGGATGACTTTTATCCCCTGGAGTTACTGTTGGCGATGGTCGTATGGTACAGCTTGTTGACATCTACTATCTGATATCTGCCTTGACCTAGTGATGTTCTCCCAAAAGGTTGGCTCTCCATCTCCCTCAAGGACTTCCTAACTGTCCCTAGTCTCATCAGATATTAGTGTACCAATGAGAAAGTTAGGGATTGTGCCTTACAGCTACTCCATAAGATTCACCTGGTTCCACTTGCATCAACCGTAATATTTCCCTTCTACCCTACCTGACCCTACCATGTCCCCTACCCATCAACTTCATATCACTCCATTGTTTCACTCCTTCTCTCTCCTGCTTCCACCCATATATTTTAACTGCTCCTCCATCCTACTACGCTACTACCCCTCCTTTCCTTCTGTACCAGCCTTCTCACAGTCACACTTCACACTGTCTTTCCTAATTACTCATCTCACAAACATGCACACCCATAGTGAGTGCAGGACCACTAACACACTTAAGCCAATGTCTCACCTGCTCTAAAAGCTGGTGAAGCATTCGTCTCCACAAGCCAGTCAGTCCTTCCTTCTTCTGTCTCTTGATCATATTCCTCTTACTCCTGTTAACTCACTCCGATCTTCCCATCTTTCACCAACTTAAATAGCCCTCTCTTTCTGAGGGTATGTCCATATCTACTTGCTCTCTCCCCCTCCCCAGTAAAGTACGTGCAAGAAAAAGTTTAAAAGTGGATCTTACCCGCACCTACTTTCTCCATGTGGCTTAATCTGGTGGTGTGAAAATGGAGTCCAAAGATTTTGTGTCTTATGGCCACATAGGCTAGGACACTGTGTTTTAGTTCATGGTGGTCTAGTAGATATCGGGGATTACCGGAGAGCATTGCTGGGCCCATGTGTTCTGCAGCATGACCATGCTGTTGCATAGGTGTGCCGATATTCTGCATTGCCACACCATGGGCCTCATTACGAGTCTTGCAGTAAGCATGCCAGTGATAACGGCGGCTGGCCGCCAGACTCGAAAAAAATTACCGGCGCCTGGCTGCCCAGTAACACTGGGGTATTACAACCCCAATGTCCGGGAAGTCAGGCTCTAGTAATTTTGTAAGTCCCCATTCCCATGGAGTCCATAAGGACTCCATGGGAATGGGGACCACGGAGGCAATGGTGCCTTTGCTTCAGTGAATCTGTGCCAGCGGGTCCAATTCCACCCACCAGGTCTGACCCTGGTGGACAGGACTGCACTCACCCGCAGAGTCGTAGTGTGCCGGTCCGCTAGCAACAGTGCCAGTAGGCTTACCAGCACCGTTGCTTTCGGACCAGAACACTTGTAATGAGGCCCCATGTCTCCGTGCTGCTGGGGCTAGCATCCCTCCTTCTGTTGCCCCTTCTCTACAGTGATCGGGTCTCTGTAGCACAAGAACCTCATTCTTGCAGGTAGCTGTCCCTGATTCTTGTCGCTGTGCTCTTTGGTTTTCAGTATTTTCTGCCCACTCTTCTCATTCCCTGGACTCCTGTACCAAGAGGCAAGACTGGGAATATGGGTCTGCACAGACACAATCAATATCCAGGGGGAATGAGAATTATGTCCTTCACTGCTGTCCACCTCATGGGCAGGACTGGCTCTGGCATAACCCGTTAGGACTTATCGCCTGTCTCAGAAGTGTTCCTGCCCCTCTTTGACAAGTTCCAATTAATGGCTGGGACACAGTATGGCTTTCTGTATTTGGGTGTTGCAGCATCTAGCAAACATAAATGTAATCCTTTACACTGCAATCATGTTTTCTCCTCAATTGTATAGTTTAGCCTTCTGAGTTATGGAATTATTTCAGTGAGTTAGAAAAGTATGTGTATGTCACAGTCATCTGACATATGCCATCAGTTGGATAACGATCAAAAATACTCCTGTTCCATATGTACTCCCAAACAGTGTATTAATTAGGTAGTTCCTAAGGATGAAGCCCAAAAAAAGAGTAACAAAGGAAGTAAACGAAACTTGCTCGAGCATGTGAAATGTATTTTTTTCAAGCAACACCCATGCAATAAAACACAGATCATAAACATGTTCTCCTTCGTGGTGCATAGGCAAGGTAAAACATCTTCTGCTTGCTAAAAGAAAACGTGCTTGCACTGTTGTGAAGTGGAACATCATTGTTAAAGCAGAGGCCCCTTCCCTTCTCATCCAACACCTGTGACCATTCCCAGGACTAGATTATCCATTGCTCATTGTGAGATAATCTCCTTTGTCGAGTTCAGTACCTGTGCTTGTCAGGCAGGGAAGGTGCGCTCACCATGTCTGATGTTTGTACAGAGAGTACATGCACAGAAATATCACGAGACTATGTAGGCTTTGGCGAGTGATAGTGCTTGACGGTAATAGATGTGTACATTTAATAGCCCTTTACATCTCTGATGCCATTTGTGAGTGGTTGAGGTAGGTATTTATTTGGTCGTAATATGAATTTACTCTGTTAAAGTGGAGAATGATGCACATTTACCTTCCAAATTAAGCTTGCTCATCTGTGCCTGCATACATCTTGTCGTGCCTTGAAACACTTGTGTATAGGCGCATTATAAATGCCATATCATATCATATCATATATCATCATATCATATCATATATCATATCATGGGCATTATTCAAGGGACTACTCAGAGCCTGGTGGAGCATTATTGGAATTTGCGTTCTGGTATGCACAGGGCTGCCACTTTTTTCAGCCATACAAATCTGAATTCGTACATAAAGTTGTAATTTCAGGCAATAACAATGTAACTTTTGATACAGTGTGCATGATTCCTTGTATTCTAAACAATGTATCTGTGTGAATGGCCCTGAGCCTGATGAAATGACCTTCGAGGTGTTGTATGGATTGCATAGCCCTGTGTTTCCCTTTTTAGTTAGATAACAAGAAGAGCTGTATCTCCCGTGGTATGCTCCTCTCTTTGGTACTTCGAGCTGATTTGGAATTTTTCATTTGTGTACAATGGAGCAGTTAAACCGTGAGTTTTAAGATTATGCCATATTGTGAGTAAACTGAGATTATCAAACAAGAATTATGCAGTCTTTTTCAGCCTCGGTGAGCAGAATAGTGATACACATGACACCGTACATGTTGAGTTTCACCATCTTCATTAATTTACAATGAAAAGATAGCGGAAACTAGTGCATAACTAGCACTCTAAACTATCCACCAAAGGAATCGTAGGGAAATAATACAAGAAAGAGTAACTACCGCTATTAAGAGCGCCTGGTATTACCCCCTTCTCCCTGTTAACAACCACCCAATCCTTACAAAGTCTGTAAACCCTGAGACACCATAAGCAAAGACAGAATATCCAAAGGAAAGCAGCAAATGTGAACAATCTAACATTCAGAAGTCCTGAGCCAAGCCTCTGCCATTAGTATACAGCACCAAAGTTCCAATGTATGCCACAGCTCAAAGGTTCATAAAGTCTGCTCCCTTCACAATTCCATTCCTTGACTAATATATACAGTTCTTGAATAAGTTATTCATTGACAGCATTCACCCTGACCTTGGGCATCATTGCGAGGAGGGCAGTAAGGGGTTAACGGCGCTGGCAAAAGTGCCGGAGCCGTTAACCCCGTACCACCCTATTACGAGGTCCCCTCGCGGGACCCGCTCTGGATGTCTGGTTTTACCAGACGTCCTTTGCGGGTCCCGTGAGAGGACACACATGCTAACAACGGGCCTATCATTAATGGGCCCATTGTTAGCATGCTCCCCATTCCCGTTGAGCCCTATAGGGCTCAAATGGAATGAAGATGGTCCTGGTCCGTGGTCCCTGAATGGGGAAATACCAGGCCCTCCAAAGTCGTAATGACCTAGTATTTCCCCATTCAGGGACCACGGACCCGGACCCGAGTCTGGAGGCAGCCATGCCCTTACTAAGGGCATGGCTGCCTCCAAACTTGTCATGAGGCACTGTCTGCTTTCATGATATGTCTTTATTCTAGCATATCCACTGACATTTCTGTTAAATGCCTATGTTACCCACTCCCCTGTTACAACAGGTCATTGAGTGTGATGCACTGTTTGAGTGCCCTACCTTCTTGGTGTAAGAACTCTTATGTGGGCTGTGTGCAGTCTGGATTCACTGCTCACATATCTGCTTTCACTGGTTGTCTTTTCCCTCAGATACTTATCTTGTTACTTAGCTTACTTGTATCAACTGCTCTCACATAGGCTATTTGTAGTCTGGGTTCTCCTCTCCCCTCTCTGGTTGCATCTGATATTTATTCCCTTTAACACTGCACTGGCTCTTAGCATATGCGATATGTCATTCATAACACACCTGTTCACAAGATTTCCAGGAGCCACAAGACAAGGGAGGGGTGACAGTTGGAAGACAAGATAAACGATTTTACTAGGCCTTGTGTCATTCAGATTGTGCAAGTGGGAGGGAGGGGAAAGGCAATGTGCCAGGGGAGTTAGGGGGGTGCAATCAGAGCAGCATAACTCTGAGAATTGCAGCCAGGGCATCGCGGCTCAGGGTAAGTGCAAGGGGGAAGGGCAAGGTAAGGTTGCAGTTTCAGCCACTAAGTGCACAGTTGGCCTGGAGGCGGTGCAAGGGGGACTGATCATGGAGGAGCCTGGTACCCAGTGAGACTCTGAGGGTAGCCAATCACCCAGTCGGTGCAGCAGATAGGTAGGTCAGCAGGTGTGAGAGAGGGAGAAAGCAGAGGAGAAAAAGAAGGGCTTGAGATTCTTCCAGAACTCCAGGTGTTCCGGCTCAGGTTTGAGCAGGGCAGGGAGGTGATTCCAGAGGGAGGCACAAGCCGAGGAGAGAAATCTACTCAGCACTCTGCCTGGAGAAGCATCTGACCATCAGAGAGTATGAGTCAGCTGTGAAAAGGGCTCGAGAGGGAAGGGATTTAGGAAAAGAGATTTGGTTGCATACTTGCAATTAGCAGTTTCAGATGAGTTGTTTGTAGCGAGGCATTTATTTGCACATCACTGCTTTTTGCCTTCTGTCAGTTTCTTCAAGCAGAGCCATGGGACTTCTGCTTGCTTGAATAAAAAGTTTTCCTATGGGCTATTAGCAGTCTGCAGTCGCCTCCCTCCAGTTTGCTTTATCTAATCATCTGCCCGGTTAGATTTAAACTTGCTGCTTCATTTGCATGTCTAATTGTCTCTTAATGATAGAAAAAATCCCTGATGTGATTCCCCCATGGTAAGGGGAGGAGTGGTTATTTCCCCTCTCTGTGTGCTCTTCCTCGAAGGTCTCCTGCATCTGCTACCACGTTCATTCTACAGGTGTCTATATTTGTCTAAACATAGTGTTTTGAATTCTGGGATTTTCAAAGTGGCAATTCACTCAGGCTTGCAATCTAAAGGATGAAGCACACCCGCTTTCTCTATATAACAGCCTTTTTTATGTATGCCAGTCGAGTCATCAAGTCCAAACCATTTTATAACAGCATATTTGATGTTTGTTAGGCCTTATTATGCATAAAACAGACATGAACATAAAAACACTTTATCGTAAAATTGACATATCCTGGGAGGATAGTTTAGCAGCAACTGCTCAACTTGGAAACAAAACGACATGAAGCAACAAAGGTTCGATCCCCGGGTCCCCGTCTAGAAACCTCCAGGTATTAAGTGCGTCATAAGTGCGTTATAAATACGCAACTAAGAGACATATTCCTGTACCTAAGAGACATATTCCTGTTACAGCGCCTCAATGCCCCCGGGCTGTGTGAGCGCTTTAAAAAAAGAAATGGAAATAAAATAAACATATTCACACTAATTAAAAATATCTAAATATAATAACATGTTATACACTAAGTGAAGCATACATGGGAGGAGTTATCATTTTAATAATCATTTAGAAATCAAAATAAAGTAATCAAACAATTCTGTGGAACACGGTATAAGGTAAGACAGAACCCAACGAAACTGAGTCATTCACGTCTGTTACTTGGTATAATAGCTATTTCTAGAAAGACTATGTGCAAAGAAAACCCTGGTTCCTAAACAGGAAACATTAATGGTTGATGTCAATTCATTATTTTAATACTTAGATGAACTTTTACGATTTTTAAATAATGCTTGCTAGGCAATCAGTGGTTGTCCAATTGGATTTCCACAGTGGGTATTACACTCGGGGTATGCTGAGCTTGTCAAATAGAAACATAGTGGGATCATTAAACAGGGAGCGACTCTGCTGTTGTGAAGGCATAAACAGAAGTACAGTTCTTATTTGATGTTCTCATTTCTTTAAAGTTAGTTAGAGGAGAGCATTGTGAGAAGGTTGGAGTTTTCTCCACATATGCTGATTGAACCAGAGAAATAATGAAGCGGCATAACACAGTACCTGTGTCAGCGTCATAATAGTGGTGATGAGGTGGTCACCTTGCAAGCCCCCACCTTTAGGAATTTCAGAGTGAATCAGAGAGGGAGCCAGGAGCGGAGGCCTCACCCACAAGACGTGTGGTCTGGATTCACCATGCAGCTAGAAAATGACATCAGAATCTGGACAGTTGCAGAGGGACAGGACCGGCAACAAGACTATATATATATATATTTATATATATATATATAAAGGTATGTGCAGTGCTTTGGGAGCTAACGTGCTCGAGCCGCAAGGGAAGCATGAAAACTAGGAAAAATAAGATCTGTGTGCGTGCATGATTGTTCGAGTACTCTTGCGACCAAACAAGCCATCTCCTGGCATCACAAAGACGATCCTTGTGCGCGTACTGGGAGAGTATGCTGGAGTAAAGAGCTGTTTTTTTAGGACTGTTCTGTGTGTGCAATGAAGCATGACCACAAGGAAGTACTAGTATTGAGCACAAAAAGCAGCCGTACCACGATGTCCACTAAGCAGTGACGGTAGCAGTACAACTAAGTATAAACACAGATTTAAGTACCAATCCATAGGTAAATGGAAAGGTCAATCTCCATGGCCTCTCAACCCCAACCAGGAACCATGGTATTTATACCAAGCCCAGGAAAATCCATAATAGTGTTAGCACAAAGGGAAAAAAAAGTGTATCTGCAGTATATTGAGCCACTTGTGGAAGCGGGTACACATTGGACAGAAAAGTGTCCCGTTTGGTGTGATTTGAAGGTTATTAAGGTCAATGAATCCACAAAACGTTGCCTGACATTCCAAGAGACGACATTCCAGAAGACGAACCAATAACAGAAAGCATGACATATTTGGATATTGCATGATAAAAACTGCACAATCGTTTTAACCCTAAAACTGGTACAATTCTGAGAAGATACAACTCTGCT
This sequence comes from Ambystoma mexicanum, assembly GCF_040938575.1. Classification (NCBI taxonomy): domain Eukaryota; kingdom Metazoa; phylum Chordata; class Amphibia; order Caudata; family Ambystomatidae; genus Ambystoma; species Ambystoma mexicanum. The sequence continues at coordinate 526,625,579 of NC_090926.1, forward strand.
GTGCGACTCCAAGAAAATTGTGAAACTGTAGGAGATTCTGTCCAAGCATTATGCCAGTTAGCTCGCATGTGTAAATTTAGAAATAACTTTGATGAGCATATTTGCAACAATAAAATAAGAGAGCAGCTTTGCTTGAAAGACGACCCCTCTCTGGATGTATTGCTCCAAATTGCAGATAATACTTAATGGCGTGTGTAGTGAAAATAAGCTAAAGAAATACCAGAGAGTCAGTCCTAGGGTATTAATAGTAGATAACTGCAACACAAGCAGGGACATGGAAAGATATATGTCGAGGCATGTAGTAAAACACAGGAAAACGTTATCATCCACAAGCAAATGGTTGTGTTGAAAGAGAGAAGAGATGTATTATGGAGATGGTGAGGTCGGCTAAAATGTCTGGCAAAGGTAGGAAAGAGGCAATAGAGGAGAGAGTGATAGTGCTGAGAAACCTGCTGCATGCAATGATGGGGATATCTCATTTTTTTTTTGATGAGAGGTTGAAAGGGAATCATGCTTGAGAGTCCTATCTGGTTGAAGATGCCAGGAAAGGTTGAAATAGGGGTAGAGGATGTTCAGATTTAAATATGCGAAGAGGAAAAAGCACGTGAGGACGACTATGGATATCAAGAAGGGGTTAAAGAGAATTAGCTTAAGGTACGCGAATAGGTGCAAGTAAGGAAAGTGGCGATGAGGTGGAAGGGTGAGTGTTTCTGGAGTGCGCCTATGCAAGTGGGGAGAGTTTTAAGAGTAGCTGTGCTTTTACGGGGAGGACCATTTTTGAACAGCAATAGAGTTGTCAATGTTGCTGTTTTGATAGTGTGAAGGAGGGGGTGTGCTGTGAAGGCTTACATGGAATGTGGACGTGTAGTACTTATTACATGTTCTGATTCCCGGAAAGTTAGTAAAAGGAGAGAAGAGAATTGTGAGAAGATGGGGGCTATTATCCACACATGCTCTTTGAACCAGTGAAAGAATAAAGGGGTATAACACAGTACCTATGTCAGTGCCATCATAGTGTCACATTGTCAAGCTGTGGTTGGAATAACGGACATTATAATGGTGTGGTCAAAGGGATCAAACAGGGATTTTGCAAACTGGGAGTATACCTGATGTGTTGCTGCACTGGAATATGCGTTCATGATGAATCAGGGACTACATTTTGGTTGTGTATTAGCCATACAGCATTGGTTGTCAGCTAATTATCTTCACCTTAATCCTACCCAAATTGATGTTCTATTAGTTCCCTCGTCCTCTATCCCTTCTCCTATTAGTCCACCCTCTATAGCGTTTCCTACTGTTGATCTACCCCTATCTCTATCTGCCAGAAATGTTGGTATTTTTTTAATTCTTTTCTCTCTTTCAAGGCTCATATTTCTGTTATTGCCCAAACTTGTTGATACCAGCTTCATAACATCTGGAAAGCGCATCCTTAGCTTTCCTTTCATGCCACACAACATGCCACACAACTTGCAACTTGCATACTTCTTTTGTTGTTTTCTAGATTACATTATTGTTCTTCTCTGTTACTGAGTATTCCTGATTACCAGCTCGCCTCCTTACATTGTATCTACAATTCTTCAGTTTGTCTCCTACATGACCCGTCCCCTCCTCAGTCCATTTCATCTGCCCTTTCTTCACTTGGTTGGCATCTGTTTAACAAAAGTTACATTTTTCATTTCCTTTGCATTGTATTTAAATCTCTACATGGCCTGATCCTCCTTATCTCGCTGCTCTGGTATCTTTCTATTCACCCTCTTGTATGCTTCACTCACAATCTCAGTTTCTTCTCTCAATTCCTCATCTCCCCTCCCCCAGCGCCTCCTCCCGTTTTGGCTAAAGTCTGCTTCTTGCACAAAGAGACTGGAAAACCTTTCCTCTCTCTTTTCGATCCCTCTGCTTTTTTCTCTCTTGTCAAGTCTCTTTTGATCTTTTGAAAGACCATCTTCTTTCTACCTCTACCAATTAACCACTTTTTCCATAACTTATACCATTTATGCATTCATTTTTGTACCGTCTTTTATCTTGTAAAAGCACTGTGGCATCAAGCACTATATGAATAGTATAAATATAAATAAATTCAACTATATTTAGGTTTAGACAAACTTGTAAGAACACTCTAACGTTCAACCTCAAGTATAATGGAACTAGGTTACAGCAGAATACCAAACGTGCAACAAAGAAGTGGGATTTTACAACAGTAGCACAAACTAGGTACATACTGTCATTCTGAACATTTGATGCCCGATACATGGAATTCCTTTGCTTGATCCAAAATGCGTTTTCACTGCTGAAAAGTGACTTTGGACTGCACACACAAACCCTGATTCATAGAACTGTGCAAAGTGTATTTCTGCACTGCAAAGTCAGTGCAAAGTTCAATTTGCACTTCAAAAATACACTTTGCACAGTTCCATGAATTAGGGTTTGTGTCAGCAGTGCAAACTCACTTTTCAGCAGTACAAAGTCACTTTGAGCCATGCAAAAAAATACATAAATTGGGCCTTAAGATTTTAAATGCTTGAAAAGTTAGAAATGGGCGGCCTTAAAGATATTGTGGAGGGGGACATGACAGGAACGAGAGGTTGGAGAAATGTGTGGGGGAAAAGGAGAGGTTTGAATCAAAGTGGAGACCATGGTTACAAGCTGAGGATGAAAATGGGAGCTTGGAATGGGAAAAGATATGAAGGATGGTGGAAGATGGGGAGGAAGAACGTTAGCAGTGAAGAACAGTACATCAGTCTTCCCTGTGTGTAGAGTAAGAAAGTTGGAAGACATCCAAGATTTAATAGCAACTAGGCAAGCTGAAAGGGTTTGATGGATTTCTGGAGAAATGTAAAAAAGAATAGGATCAGTTGAGTGTCATCAGCGTAGAAGTGATGAGATAAACCAAAGGAGGAGATGATGGCTGAGAGATGTGATGTGTACAGGGAAAAGAGAAAGGGACCGAGAACTGACCCTTGAGGTATCCCCTGGGTGAGCGAGAAAGACGTAGAGGTCTTGCCCACCCACAAGGTAGATAAAGTTCAGTTAGACAAGTAGGAGTCAAACATGACAGAACAGGATCTGTCAGACCAAATGAAGAGAGTGACACCAAAAGTAAAGAGTGATCCACAGTGGAAAGCAGCCGATAGGAGGAGTGCTTAGAATAGCGGGCCTAGATAAGGGAATTTAGTACGGAGAACAGAGCAATTTCAGTAGAGTGAAAACGACGACAGTCAGACTGAAATCGTGGAAGAAGAGAGGAGTCGGCAACAAATGAGGAAATCTGGGAGTAAACAAGATGTTCTAACAGTTAGAAAAGTATGATAGTAGAGAAATAGGACAAAAGTTAGAATCAGTCAAATGATCGGCAGTGGGTTTCTTTAAAATAGGCATAATAGATGCATGTTTAAAAGATGCAGGAAAAATGGAGGTAGAAAAACAGATGTTAAAGAAAGAGATGAAATAGGGTACAATAAGAGGACAGACCTTGGAGATTAGTGCAGAAGGAATTGGGTCAGTAGGAGAAGCAGTAGGGTGGGCTTTAGATAGTATAAGAAGAATATCAGCATTGGAAACTGGAGCAAAATTGGAGATGAAGGCATGAGGAATGGGAGGAGGAGGTGATGTGAGAAAGAAGTCATGCAAGGGTTTGGAAGAGACACCTAGGGTGGGTAGATTGAGTATGCAAGAGGTCATAGAAATATAGACGCTTAGCAGAAAATAGAAATTTATCATGAAGAGCATAATAAGAAAGTAGGAAGAATGATCAGGCGTTGATTTAGACTTAAGCAATCACCTCTCAAGACGGCAGATAAAATTACTTTTTAGGACGAAGGCGAGGGGATAGCCAAGTTTGGGATAGCTTCCGGGTGGGGTGAAACGAGGACAGAGGATAGAGTTGGTCTAGAGAGAAGGAAAGAGATGAAGAAATAACAGAGGCCATCTCATTGGCATTGACGGCAGCGAAGGAAGGAGTTGATAGTGCAGGAGAACTTTGAAAAGTTGGGGGAAGGAGTGACAATGAAAGCAGGTAGTGAACCGAGAGATACACAGTTGTTTTGATGACGTGATGTTGTCTGGAAAAATGTTCTGTTATTGCACTATTCATTTCGGGATAAGTATTATCCTTTTCGCCAGGTGTGGTGCATCCTGTCTCCCTAATGAGATAATGTGTGTTCAATATGTTTAATATTATTAACTCATAGATGAATTACTTGTTGTGGGGTACGATGCATGAGGAGTCATGCTGAAGCTAAAAGGAGATGGATTGTTAACATCCTTTGTCTTGTAAGTAAAATTAAAACATGCCCCAATATCATCATGGGGCAGTTGATATTCAGCATACTGGGGATCAGAAAAATAGAGTGAGATCCTTGGTATTGTGTTATCTGACTTGTATGACTGTTACAAAATTGTGATGGTCGGATGATAAATAACTTGAAACTTACTTGTTGTGTTAACCTGCAGTAGTAAAGTGCCCAGTGAGCAGGTCAACTGGGAGACCAGCGGTCCGTAGCAGATTCAGAAACAACAATTCTTGCCTGAAAAAGCAGGGGTATATATTTCGTTATTTTCTATTGTCAGCAATGTATGTAAAAAAAGGTTGCAATGCTATGCTTAAGTGTGCTCCAACTCACCTCCTGTTATTTTTAAATAATATATGCAGAGAATTTTGTGCAGCCAGACGCGGGAAGAAAAGCAGCTCGAGAGCAACCTCTCGTCCCGTGTCCGGCTCACCATGAAGTTTTGTTTCCATGTGATCGCTGTCGTATGCCCATACATAGTGTAATAGCAGAATTTTTTCCATGCAACAAGTCATTGAACAGAAAGACCATTAGGAATTTCTGCAACTATTGGTCATCCAGTTTTATTTATTTGTTTAAGAAAAACACACTCATTTACTAATGTATATATAACAGTTAATTATCTGTGGTTGATATGTTTACTTGATTTTTTGTAATACTTATTGTGACTTATTTTTGAATTTTTGTGTGAATTGGTGTTCACTACTTCAAGTGAGCTACTTTGTATACCTCTGTTTAAGTTAAGCATTCATATTCAAAATGTAGCATGTATATATATATATATATTCAGTGGTTGCTTAGCTTACCATAACTGGCGAATTTCAAGGGTTTTTCGGTTTTACTTGGAACCATAACGTCCCTTTAACAAAGTTTTTTCACAGAATTTCATAGGTTTTTAGTAGCACAACTTAACCTTAATGTCCCTTTAACAAAGGTATTTCACTGAATTTCATAGGTTTTTAGTAGCGCAAATTAACCATAACGTCCCTTTAACAACGTTTTTTCACTGAATTTCATAGGTTTTTAGTAGCACAACTTAACCATAACATCCCTTTAACAAAGTTTTTTTCACTGAATTTCATAGGTTTTTAGTAGCACAACTTAACCATAATGTCCCTTTAACAAACTTTTTTAACTGAATTTCATAGGTTTTTAGTAGCAAAGCTTAGCAATAGTAACTTTGACTTTATGTACATGTAATATGGAACATACTGAACCACTTCTACTGAATGTAATGTCTGCGAACATTTTTGATGTCCGCGGACATATTCGGACAACATCTGGGGGGGGGCATGTTTCATTGTTATATTACAACATGATAACATTTAAAAAATTCACAACGTAGTACACATACATATTATATGTAGTAATACATAAGAAATGTAACCCATATATGTACCACACTAACCGTTCATTTAAATACAATATATTCTACAATAGAATATACCAAGAGAAGATAAGTAGGCTCCCAACATAATTACCTGACAGACACTCCACAACTAAGACCAATACCAGACCTACAGTCTACTCAGAACATATCTTAACTGAAATAGTAAGTGTACATAATTTTACTCATATCTTTATAAACTTTCTGTATTAGATTAAAAAAAAAATTATATATATATTTTTTTCTCACAGAAATGTCTAATACTCTGGAATGGCTAGAGGAGCACTTCCCACATGACGAAAACTGACTTTTAGCTTGTGTAATCTGTAAAATGAATCTACTGTATTTTTTCAAATTTCCTAAAATCAACTATCACGTATAAACCTTTATACTATTTACTTTCTTAATACACACACTATCAAATCATGTTAAACTAACATTTTTTAAATGAAATTTATAGACTACATATATTGAAACAAAATTGCATGCATGCAAACTCTATGTTCCAATCTCAAAAAATAATATTTATACAAATGCATGTTATTTATTTATTTATTTGATTACTTTAATTTGAGCATGCCATTAAGGCACTATTACCTAGGACAGCTTTATTACCTAGAACTGCTTAGTTACAGAAATGGTGGTATTCAGTGGTACATTATGAATTTCACAAGACATAGTAAAGATATTTTGTTTGCTACAGTTAGTCATTGCAATACAATTTGTTCATTAAGAACATATCATATGTATTGAACTGGTGCGACGTATCTTATGTGATTAAGATAGTTTTAATGGTTTTAAGGAAGGCACTGAGGATTGCAATAAAACAAATTACTCATTTGTTTCTTTTAAAATTGCAATGAAGACCATTCTCCTGAAAAGAAGCAGCCGAATTTCAAGAACAAAGAAGAACTAAGAATTAAACTGCTCATTTTAGAAAAAAAGTAAGTAAAATATCACCATAATATTTGTATTATTACTCAAACATAATGTAAAGTTAAGTCATGCTATTTCTGTGCCTAACAATAGAGATTGTGCACCATTCTGTCCAAAAATCCCCATGTCTTAAACAGCGATTTACAGCCAGAATGGTGCACAAATTCCTACTTTTGGACACACAAATTACCCAACTCAACCGCTAGAATTTTCATATTATAGAACAAACAACTGTTTTTATTGTATACATTAGATTTACTATTTGTACTTCTCCACACCACTAGCTTATTTTATTGTGTCATCTGAACCTGAGTTTAGTAACATATTAATTGAAGAATGCACATCCCTACTAGTTGTAGTTCCCAATGCACAATCAGACACCATTACATACATCATTTTACTCAAGCACTCATGCACACAGCACACATACATTGCAGAACACCCCAACCCATACCTTCTTTATTTTTTTCAACAGACCCTAAAGAATGCCTACCAAAAGTCAAGTCCGTAGAAAGCAACGCAGAAGTAGAGCAAATTAAAATAAAAGTGTCCAACATAATCATCCATCTCTAGCAGAATTTGTTAAGAAAAGTTGAAACAAAACAGCTAATACAGTCATTTAGTGAAACACAAGAAGTTTCAAGTACAAAAACTTTGCCTCCTCTATCAAAATGTAAAACAAATCAAAAAACAATTAACAGAAAATCAGCTATCACTACAGATAAAACTACTTCTTCAAATTTTAATATAGTGCAAAGTAAGCATACCAAGAAAAGTATTTTAGCTAAAATGTACCATCTCAAAGTTCTTCAAAATCTTATAAAAACCGGAGAGAAATCAGGTTCAATGCTTAAATCCTATCATAGGAAATTAATCTTAGAAGCGTTGATGGACAGTGCAATTCTTCTGAAAAGAAAGTTATTTACTTTACTGTTAAACAAAATGAAACCACTAACAAAACTAATTCTAAATTACAAAAAAGACTTCTCAATAAGCGAAATGTCAACAGAAAGAACTTCTTAAGTATCTGCGGAGGTGAATGGAATCACACTACGAGCACAGAACCATATTTTAATGAAGAAGCGTACAAACAAAAGCAAACAAATACAATTGCCATACATAGCAGTGGTCGAGGTTATGAAAAAGTGAATAATACCATAATGGAACAAGAAGTACTCCTTACAAAAATAGAGTTACCCCTCCATTCAACTGAATCAGAACTTCTAGAGTACAAAGGGCCATGCACGTCAATGTGTAACATTCCCAAACAATGTTTCAAATCTTTACGCCAATTCCTCAATAAATATGTAAAAAGCAAAGACAAAATCAAAATTAAATTACTGCAAAATTTGGATACCTGTCCAGTGCGCAAGTACACAGCACTACAAGGACATTCATTGGCCTGCATTACAGGACCTACTTGTAAAACCACTTTCCATGATATCAAAAGGATATCAACACATCATTCAACTATAAGAAATCTAGTCTATAAACTGTACTATGCGAAACGCCCTGCTTTAGCAATAGCAAAGTTAAATAACATCCTTCTACATGGTACAGCAAAAGACCTACTTGAAGAAATGCACTATATCCAGAAAAAATATTTTGGAAGTGAAAGCCATTTACAGAATGAAATAGCTTTAAACCAATTAAGCAACAATTCTAGACATGGCAACCTTTTGCTAAACACATACAAAAAAGAAATACTAAAATTTAAAAGTACATCAGCTGAAGTACCAAACCATGTATGTGTATGTTGCAGCAGATTTTTTTATAAACGTAACACGAAAACTGTAGACCTATCATATAAAATAGAAGACAATGAAGATTCTAAATGGTTTGAATTAGCTCTCTACCTTGTAGCAGAAAACAAATACAAAATAAATGACCCCTTAATGCTTTGCAGTTACTGCACTACAAAACAACCAAACTCCTTCACGTGCTATCACAAATAATTTGGAATTATACCCACTGCCAAAACCCCTACAACAACTTAATTTATATGAGAGCATCATAATTCAAATTGTACACCCATTTCAAGCAATAATACGCCTTCATCCAAAAACAGTAAAATGACCTCCCTCTGAATTGGTAAAAGGCATTCGTGTAAAAGTAGTTTATTTACCATTAGATCTAAAAGAAAATGTGCATACTCTAGGAGTGCAACGTCCAATGCAGCAATCTTTAATTATCTTAATAAATGGAATAACTACAAAAGACAAAAAAATATGGCAACTGCTGGTAGATTTACATAAAGTTAGACAAGCCTTACAATATCCCAAAGAGTATAATGAATATTACGAAGAAATTAATATTGAAGAAAACTTGAAAGATACAACTGAAATAATTCAAGAAACACAAGAAGCTGGTCAATTTGAGCTACTAGATCCTGCTACAATATCAAATACTTTAGACCATTATACAATGCATCCTTTGCACTCTATTGACACCACAGAAGATACACTGGAAACATACCAAATGCATCAAACAAAAGGATCACCAATCAGCATATGGGAAAAAAGTATAGAAGCACATGCTTTTCCTCTACTCTTTCCACCAGGCAAAGGAGGAAGGTATTATGATAGACCTATTCAAATATCTTCAGAATACCGCTCATTACGGATGTATTCTGAAGATCCCAGATTTAGACAAAATGTGGAATACATATTCCACCTACTCTTTGAAAGTGAACTAGCAACTTTATGTTACGGAGCTGCACACATATTAAAATCAGGATCCCAATTTCAAAATATGACAGCTACACAATTATTACAAAAAGTGCAACGTAAGGATGAGGTTTTACAATCAAATATTACAAATCTATTAGCAAATATGCGTGGTACTAAAGAGTACTGGTTTCGACGTCACGGAGATGTACGTTGTATGATCAGAAACCTTGGCCCACCCACTTGGTTTGTTACATTAAGTTGTGAAGAATATGCATGGGAAGATTTACATGATTTCCTACGCATATCAAATAAAAACAAAACAAACATAGATATACTAACACCAGGAGAACTTTCTTCTTTGGATCCTGTTAATGTTTCAATCTATTTTCACCATCGCTTCATTGCTATGCTACATTTTATTTGTAATAAAACTGTTCCTCCCCTTGGAGAAGTGCAACACTTCTTTTGGAGAAAAGAATACCAAGCCAGAGGAGCACCACATATCCACATGCTTTTATGGATTAAAGATGCTCCTAAATTTGGTCAAGACAGTGATACCACTGTTTTACAGTTTATTGAAAAATATGTCACTTGTGAAATTCCATCAGAAGTAACAAATAGTGATCTTCATGCACAAATTTTACAATTTCAAAGACATAAATGTGGCAAATATTGTCATCGCAAATACAAAAACAAAGGGAAATACTACACAAATGCCGATTTGGTTTCCCTAGACCAGTTACAAATACAGGTCAAATGAACAACCTCATGTCTTCAGTTAGACATAGTGTTAAAGATAAGTCACCTAAAAATACATATTACATAAAAAGAAAAGAAGAAGAAAAATATATCACTGATTATAATGCAATCATTGCCCACTTATGGAATGCAAACATAGATGTGCAGTACATTGCAGACAATTCTACTGCAGTTGCACGATATGTCACAGCATGTCTTAACCAAAGCAGAAAAGACAGAGCTCCAAGACCTCTGGAATGACCTCTCATCAGATATAACAGTGCATCAGAAATTATACAGCTTGGGCATAAAAATGCTCTCCCATAGAGAATGTGTATCATATGAAGCAGCTGATCGTTTAACTGGTACTGCATTGTATGATAAATCTGAAAATATAGTCTTGTTCTAGAAAAAGAGTTCTAAAAACATACGAAGATATAGAAGCAATAGCCAAACATGATCCCAACAGCCATTTTAAAAAACAATGTATTGGACACATACTACCCAAACAGAAGTAATACTTTGGAAACCATGTGTCTATACCACATAGCCCAAAACTGCACATACAAAAATAATATAAAACCCGATGAAAAAAAGGTAAATACAGAATGACAAACTGTGAAGGCAGTTTAGTTAAACTCACTAAACCAAATTGAATTAATCATATCAAATTGTCATTGAAGACTCCTCAACATAAAGAAATATATTACATGTCCCTGCTACAACTCTTTAAACCATGGAGAAAAGAAGAAGAAATACTAGAAAACTATGACTCATATGAAGATGCTTTCAAAGCAAATGAAAGCACTATAACTGATGTAAACTTTACTCAATACAAAACAATGTTGCACAATGAACAGCAGCACGAAGAAGAACTCCAGGCCCAACTAGATAAAGACACTCCTGACAGTAGTCAACCTTCTGTAACAGGAAGCCAAGAACCACTGGGAGAACCACTAATAATAAATGAGGCAGAATAACCTATGATAGAAGTAGAAAACACCATGTGTCATTATGAAGATAAAGAAGACTTAACTATACTACAATCAAAACTAAACAACGAACAACGTAGAATTTTTAAAGAAGTAACAAAACAAATTGCACATGGTGTACAACATGAAAATAAAGAATGTTCCTGCCATAATTATACACCTATACTACTGTATTTCAGTGGTGAAGCTGGTTCTGGAAAAACAATCCTAATCAAAATCATCAGTAAATTCCTTCAACAATTGACAAACAACAAACTGTCAGCTTTTTTCACTGCCCCACAGGTGAGCTGCCTACAACATAGGTGGTGTCACTTTACACCGATTACTACTATTGCCAGCAGAACACCAGAACAAATTAGACTATTACAAACTTTCTGCAGAAGCTGCAATGGAACTACGCAGAGTATTGAAACAAATGAAAATGCTACCAATAGATGAAGTGAGCATTGTCTCCAACCTAATGTTGGCTTTGATTCACCTCAGATAACAAGAAGTACTGAAAACAAACTATGAAGATCTCTTTGCAGGAAAACACATTATTGTTTTCGGAGATCCTCTTCAATTGACACCAGTAAAAGGTGAGCCTATTTTTAAAACATTAGGACACAAACTCTGCCGTGAAACTGTTGGCAGCATTGGAAAATGTCAACCTTTGGCAACATTTCCAACACAGAGAATTAACAGAAAACATGCGGCAATCTGCAGATCTCACTTATGCCAACATCTTAAAAAGTATCAGAGTTGGTATACTCTCTAAAGAAGCAGAAGCAGAAACAATATTGAAAACCCGGCAAATTAATGCACTTTATGGCGATAATGCATGTGCTACAGATGTTATGGAACAATTAGCCCACAAAAATGTCAATTGTATGGCCTTAATGCCAACTCTTGCAAGATGTTTCAAATTCAATGAAATAATGTTAAGTAAAGAAATGCACCCAATAATGGAAATTAGCGCCACAGATAAACTAGATGTACATTGTATGACACTACCTATGTGTGACCAAGCCACAACAAGACTAAATAGTTTAGAAAAATCAATCTCAAACACAGCAGGCTTAGAAAAGATATTAAAATTATCCTTAAATTGCAGAGTAATGCTTAAACGTAACCTTGACGGGGACCAAGGACTATTTAATGGAGCACTGGGTACAGTTGTTGGCTTTCAAACATACCCACGGGACAACAAAACTCAGTTTGTCAATATACTCTTTGACAAACTTTCAGAAGTTAAAAGGATAGGACGCTCAACAGCTCGATTTCTTCTTTTCAAAGACATGTATGTACGTCGAGAACAATTTTCTCTAACTCTTGCACACGCAGTCACGATTCATAAATCACAAGGTTTTACCCTAGACAAAGCAATGATAGATATTGGTAACGCAGTCTTTAAAGAAGGCATGAGCTACGTAGCACTATCATGCTTACGTACACTTGACTGTCTATTTCTAATCAACTTTGATGCAAGTAAAATAAACGCTGATACTCCATCGTTCACTATACACTCCCCATCTAAACACATATTCTGTTCCACAAAAAGTAAAACATTATAAAAGAAAAATAACTCAAACAGAAAAGCAACAGGATGTCACTGCAAATCCTCCAAAGAGAGTAAAAGAAAGTAATACTTCATCAATTACCACAAACAAAAAAGAATCAATTAGGGAAAGTAAACCAGGTACTTCTTCAAAGAAGGAAGACAAACTCCAAAAAAAGCAGTCAGATACAGAACTACCTGGTCCATTTAAACTCTCAAATATAGCTGGTGTAAGTTGCCATGCAAATGTAGCAATGAATATTCCATTTCAATTACCACCAATTGTTGAGAACATTTACTTACACAGTCCAGACCCATTGTGTTTGCAAATGTTAGTACTTCACAGAAATGCAGCAAACAATCCTAACAACACGTATACTGTTTATGGAATAAGACAACAATTGGACTACTGTGCTGGAATGGTGAAATTCACTATAAAATCACAGGAAGATCCACAAGAATGTCTAATGTACTTACTACAAGTACTGGAAAACAAAAACATACCTATAAATGTAATCTTCCAGATTTCATACATATGGAAACTTACATGCACTGTTTGCAACAATGAGACACAAGACGAAATCCCCAATGAATGCTTCGTATATATATAAATACCTAATTTGGAATCCATTCCATTTCAGCAACTTGTGAAAAATGCAAACCATGGTAGATTATGCTCTACCTGCAATTCAGATAATCGCTCCACATTAGTAATACAAACACATAGTAAATACGTAATACTAATGCTTCTATGTTACAATGCAGATGGTACCAAAAACAACTGCAAGCTGACTGGATTCACACATGGTCAAATATCACTTGGTAAGAAAACCTTCACAACAATAGGTATAATCTACCACGCAGGAGCCACAACCAATTCAGGGCACTACACAGCATGTATAAAAAAGAAATGTGGATGGTTTGAATGTAATGATAGTACCATTACTCTAAAGCAGATATTACCAGCAAATCTTACAAACGCGTTTTTAATGTTCTTAAAACCAAAATTTGATAACTAAATTGTACTTAAACCTCAAGTAAACTTGTAGTAAAAGAATATACTGTTAGAATATTCCAAAAGCTATCTAACTGCCCAAAGATTCTACAATAATTAATCACAAAATGAATACCACTAAATTAGAGCAAAAAATTGACAATTAGAATACGACAATTGGTATCTAACTGTCCCAAAATTTAACAATATCCAAACAGATAAATCAATACCACTAAAATATATCAAAACATAGACAGTTAGAATACACCAATTGGTATCTAACTGTCCCAAAATTTAACAATATCCAAACAGATAAATCAATACCACTAAAATGTATAAAAAAATGACAGTTAGAATATGCCTACTGGTATCTAACTGCTCCAAAATTTCATAATATCCAAACAAATAAATAATATGCTACTGCTCCAAAAAAAATGCAACAACCCAATGTATAAAGCATTAGCCAAAACAACAAATGAACACTGAAAACAAACAAACAAATAAACTGTAGCATAACAGAAAAAGGTTTTTTTTCAATCCAACATGGATTTTTTTTTTCTCCCACAGACCCAATGATTTTAGCAACGAACACAGAAACTGAGCAAATTGCACAGTACTCTGGTTTGTAATCTACTAAATATGTATACAATGTAAAAAGTCATTACAAAATACTAACATGCTATTTTCTTTTATCACAAACATTAACAAGAAATACATGTACTCCAGTTACTAAACCAAACAGTAAGTATATTATACACTCTATGCCCTGGCCACAACCATCACAGCATATCACACCCATAGTATCTTATAACTTTGTTCCTTATAAATGTGTTTTTGACTCAAAGTTATAAGCAACTATAAATGTGATATGTTGCGGTGGTTGTGGCCAGGGCATAGAGTGTTGGGTGCATGGTCAAATGGCCATGCACCTGACACCAGGGTATAGAGTGTCGGGTGCATGGCCAAACGGCCATGCACCCGACACTCTATGCCCTGGCCAAAGCCACCGCAGCATATCACACCCATAGAGTAAAACATTTCAACTATGGCCTATTGAAACTTTTAATGTCTGGGAACATTACCAGTGTTCTTAGAATACTTTCAATTTGCCAGCGAACAATACGGACAGCGTCTTCAGAACACCCCCTACGAACATTTCAGGACAACGCAAAAGTTCTTAGAACACTTTCAACTCGACAACGAACAATACGGACAGCGTCCTCAGGAAACCCCCTACGAACATTTCAGGACAATGCGTGTGTTCTTAGAACACACCCCCATTTTGTTTAGGTGTAAACATTTCAGTACAACGTGAGAGTTCTTAGAACACTTTCAACTTGACAACGAACAATACGGATAGTGTCCTCAGAACACCCCCATTTTGTTTATTTGCAAACATTTCAGGACACCCCGGGTGTTCTTAGACAACTTTCAACTTGCCATCGAACAATACAGACAGCATCCTCAGTACACCCCCTGCAAACATTTCAGGACACCACGAGAGTTCTTAGAACACTTTCAACTCGACAACGAACAATACGGACAGCGTCCTCAGGACACCACCTACGAACATTTCAGGACAACGCGTGTGTTCTTAGAACACACCCCCATTTTGTTTATGTGCGAACATTTCAGGACAACGCAAGAGTTCTTAGAACACTTTCAAATTGACAACGAACAATACGGACAGCGTCCTAAGAACACCCCCATTTTGTTTATTTGCGAACATTTCAGGACACCGCAAGTGTTCTTAGAGCATCTTCAGGACACCCCCTACGAACATTTCAGGACACCGCATGAGTTCTTAGAACACACCCCCATTTTGTTTATTTACGAACATTTCAGGACACTGAGACAGTTCTTAGAACACTTTCAACTTGCCATTGAACAATACAGACAGCGTCCTTAGGACACCCCCTACGAACATTTCAGGACACCGCGAGAGTTCGTAGAACACTTCAGGACAACGCGTGTGTTCTTAGAACACACCCCCATTTTGTTTATGTACGAACATTTCAGGACAACACGAGAGTTCTTAGAACACTTTCAACTTGACAATGAACAATACGGACAGTGTCCTCAGAACACCCCCATGTTGTTTATTTGCGAACATTTCAGGACACCCCGAGTGTTCTTAGAACACTTTCAACTTGCCATCAAACAATACGGACAACATCTTCAGGACGCCCCCTGTGAACATTTCAGGACACCGAGACAGTTCTTAGAACACTTTCAACTTGCCATCGAACAGTACGGACAGCATCCTCAGAACACCCCCATTTTGTTTATTTGCGAACATTTCAGGACACCCCGAGTGTTCTTAGAACACTTTCAACTTGCCATCGAACAATACGAACAGCGTCTTCAGGACACCCCCTACGAACATTTCAGGACAACCCGAGAGTTCTTAGAACACTTTCAACTTGACAACGAACAATACAGACAGCGTCCCCAGAACACCCCATTTTGTTTATTTGCGAACATTTCAGGATACCCCGATTGTTCTTAGAGCGTCTTCAGGACACCCCCTACAAATATTTCAGGACACCGCGAGAGTTCTTAGAACACTTCAGGACAACACGTGTGTTCTTAGAACACACCCCCATTTTGTTTATGTACGAACATTTCAGGACAGCGCGAGAGTTCCTAGAACACTTTCAACATAACAACAAACAATACGGACAGCGTCCTCAGAACACCCCCATTTTGTTTATTTGCGAACATTTCAGGACACCCCAAGTGTTCTTAGCACACTTTCAACTTGCCATCGAACAATACGGACAGCGTCTTCAGGACACCCCCTGTAAACATTTCAGGACAGCGCAAGAGTTCTTAGAACACATTCAACTTGCCACAGAACAATACGGACAGCGTCCCCAGAACACCCCCATTTTGTTTATTTGCAAACATTTCAGGACACCGCGAGTGTTCTTAGAACAGTTTCAGCTTACTTGAGAACAAAACGGACACATATTGAGTCCTCAAAACACCCCCCATTCAGTTTATTTAGAACATTTCAGAACACCCGTGATGTCTGCAGACAAATCGAACACAAAAAGAACGTCTACAACATAAAAAAGCACAACATTTCACCTATCTCATACCCTTCCATCCTCCCCAAACACTCCTACACACCAACACACTCTTCTAAATACACATTTAGAACAAACTTTCACTGCGCTGTCCGCGGACGTTCGTGAATCCAAGATGGCGGGCTCTACCGAAAATCTGACGCGCATCACGCTTAACACCATCCAATCAGCCAACACGTCACATGTCCGCGGACATCACGCAAGCCGATTGGCCAATCAGGACACTGTCCGCGGAGCGAACAGGGAAGTGTGTCCGCGGACTGAACACAGATATCACTAATTTTTTTCCTACTTTTTGGTCATTTTAAAAAAAACGACTGGACGGATTTTGGTGAAAATACGTCCAGCGGTTTGGGCTGTAGGCGCGAGCAAAATTTTTTTCCCATTCAGTCTATGGGAAAAACAAATGTTTTGGGACCGCCCCTATAACTTTGCCCCTCCTGGACGAATCCTCACCAAACTTTGCAAAAACATTAAGAGTGGCCCATATACTTTTTTTACAAAGTTTGTTGAGGATTCCTCCAGGGGTAGCGAAGTTATAAGCCGCCCAAAAAGTGCTCTTCCTATCAACTTAACCATAACTACATGGCCACTACCGCGGCCATGGAATATATATATATATGAAAAAATGTTGTTAAAAGGGATGTTATGGTTAATTTGCGCTACTAAAAACCTATCAAATTCAGTAAAAAAACTTTGTTAAAGGGACGTTATGGTTCAAAGTAAAACTGAAAAAAAACCTGAAATTCAGCAGTTATGGTAAGATAAGCAACCATAACTCGCGCCACCATGCACTGCTAACACTAACACCCAGGACATCAAAGATGACATCACAAATGTCATTGATGACATCACTGATGATAACACATGGCTGGCTCTCCCTTGTTTTCCTTTACTGACATATCTAAGCCACATAGTTTTCTTCAGTAACAGTCAGGAAGTAAAAATTGAAAAGGTACTCTATTTGTAGACTAAGGGTCAAGTCATATCATATGTGAATTGGTGCTCACTAATTCAAGTGAGCTACTTCTGTTTAAGTTAAGGATTCATGTTCAAAATGTAAAAATGTATATATATATATATATATATATATTATATACGGCCCCCGGTAGCCGCCATGTAGTTATGGTTAAGTTGCTAAACTCATAGGAAGAGCACTTTTTTGGCAGCTTATACCTTTGCACCCCCTGGACGAATCCTCACCAAACTGCAAAAAAGCATTTGGTCCGGTCTGAACTTTCTCGCCAAGTTGGGGGAGGTTTTGTGCGGGGGGGGCAAACTTATACAGGGAGATTCCCAATTTTCTTTGTCTCCATAGACTGAATGGGGAAAACCTTTGCGTGCAGCCACAGGCTGAATGGCTGGATGGGTTTTCACCAGATATGCGGCAGAAGCAAGGGCTTGGGTCAGAAAGCATGCGTTTGGTGGAAATACGACCAGTAGTTGTGTTGCAAAGAACTGAAATGTACGTCCCAAAGAATTAGAGGTATCTGGGTCTGCTCCTCTGACCCATTTCCCTGTTCGCTCCATGGACAGAAGTGTAATTGGCTCGCGGTATGGCATGCTGTGGGAGATGTTTGTACGCGGCCGATGGTTGACTGGAGGGAAGCGTGGTGTACTTGAACATTTTTGGGGAAAGCCGCCATGGTGTATCGGAGGCCAGTGCAGCAGCAGAAGGGTCTGGAAAATGTACCGTATGAATGCATTGGCGGCAATAAGGGATTGAGTGGGGGAGTGAGAATTGGTTAATGTGACATATGTCAGCGAGTAATGGGTGTGGTGATTGTCGTAACGGCCCCATAGCTTTTGCCTCAACCTGTTTGTGTCAACCTCTTTTTGTGTTGAGTGGTGATTATTGAATTGCAGAAGGTGAGTGATTTGCACATGACATGGGGTGGGTGGGAGCATGGGTGGCTGTGTGCTGCGGATGGACAGCGGTAGTTGGAGACTTGGTGGCATGTATGGGTGAATGAAGGTGCGATGGGTCTGTGGAAGGATTGGACTATTGGGTGCAGGGGCAAAGGCCATAGGCTATAGAGTGTAGGGCATGCACTCAAGAGCACAGGGCTGTAACATACCCACCGCAGGAGTGCATGTTTGACTCTGCATTCGGTACAGGGTGGTGCTTGTACAGTGTGGTATGTTCAGATGGGTTGCAGTAGGGCAAGTGTTGCAACCACAGTGTGGGTAGGTTCTCAGTGACACAGTACTTTGTGAATGGAAGTGGGGACGCACATAGAAAGTGAATGGAAGTGCACAAGGGTGCAGGAGAGAGTGTTTTCTTTGCACATTAAGTTCACTGTATGTGTGCATAATATGTTGCTGCATAGCTGCATGGCGGTGTGCAGGTTGGGTAGGAGTGCTGGTGGCAGTGGTGTGTATGTGGATGGTCGTAGTGGGTGACATGGTGACATGCATGGTGGCATCACATTCCTGTGGGTGTGTTCATGGCTTATGCTGTGTGCAGATTACTTCAAGTAGGCTCAATGTTGTGAACATTTTGTGGTTAGTGACACAATACTTTGTGAATGTCTGTGGGTAGCGCTGGTGGAGGGTGTGGTGTGTGTGGATTCTGGTAATTACAACCTGTTTTCATGCATAGGTGTTTTGTTTGTGCTTAATGTTAGCTGCCCACATGGGCGTTATGTTAACTGGTGCAGTTTGTTGTTGCATAGCCCCATTGGCGCTTTACATGTTGGGTAGGAGTGCTGGTGGCAGTGGTGTGTATGTGGATTGTCGTACTTGCTGACATGCTGACATGTATGGTGGCATTACATTGCTGTGGGTGTGTTCAAGGCGTAGATTATTGGGTGCATGGCTGAAGGACGTATGGTGCTGGAAATGCACTCAAGAGCCTAGGCCTTGAGGACACCCATGGCAGTAATGCATTTTTGAATGTGCATCAGTTAGAGGGTGGTGACATGTAAGGAATGGTTGTGGAGTATATTTCAGCCATTATAGGCCAGAGTTGCAGATAGATTGTGGGTAGGTTGGAAGTGGCACAATACTTTGTGAATGGAAGTGGATACGACCATAGTATGTGATTGAAAGTGCACAGGAATGCACAAGAGATTGTTTTGTTTGTACAATATGGTAACTGTTGCAATTTGTTGCTGCATAGCTGCATGGTGGTGGACTGTGTTTGGAGATGCTGCAGTGAAAAGTCATGCAGTGTGGGCTCCGGATGCAGTGTTTGCATACAGTCAATATGGTAGAGGGTATGGGTGAAGGGCAGCTTATATGTGCTTGGATAGTGTGCTGCATGCACAATGCCTGCAGTATGTGCAATGTTATAAACATTTTGTGGATATGTTGGCAGTGACACAATACCTTCTGAGTGGAATTCGGTAAGATAATAGTATGTGAATAAAAGGGCATAGGGGTGCCGGAAACAGTGTACTGTTTATACATTATGCAAACTGCTGCATGTAACGCTCTGCATGTCCATTGCTGTGTGGAGGTTGGTTAAGAGTGCTGGTGCCAGTGGTGCGTATGTACATAGTGGTAGTTGGTGACATGCTGACATTCATGATTGCATTATGGTGCAGGGAATATGCTAAAGTATTTGGTGTGCAGCAGGAGATGGTGCAGTGAGAAGTTGTGCAGTGTGGGCACAGGGTGCAGTGTGTACGTAATGTGAGTTGGAAGTGGGTATGGTTGAAGTGCAGCTAATATGTGGTTGGTTACTGTGCTGTGTGCAGATTTATTGAAATAGGCCCAATATTGTGCAGCTGTTGTGCATAGGTTGCTACTGACACAATACTTTGTGAATGGCAATGCGTAGGGGTTATGCAGGCTGTAGTATGTTTGTGTATTCTGCTAAGTGAGACATGTATTCATTAATGGGTGTTTTAAGGTGTGGGAGAGTTGGGTAGAAATGCTGCTACGTATGTCACGTTTGTGCACAATGTGAGGTGCCCACATGGTCGCTTGCTTGTATGTATTGTGTTGTGGTGGGTGTGGAAAGTGCTGCAATGTTGTGTGCATGGCCAAAGGTGTGCTGGACACTTCTTAGGAACTTTGTGGATGCTGCAGTTGTGCATTACTTAGCAGACATTTCTGGTGGATGGGCTTTGCAATTAAACAGAACGTGTACTGAGAGTGTTCTACGGTAAATATGGAGTGCTGTATAGAAATGGCAGTGTTTTTGTATGCAATTGATGCATGTGTGTTTGAAAATTTGACAGCACCCAATGGGGGAGTGCTGCAAAAAGTGACTCTGCATATTGGTTCACAGGAAGGGTGGTACCATTTCATCCCAATACTGTGTCATGAGGGTAGTCGAGATGGAGAGATGCACAGTGCTTGTCATCAGTGATACCTTTGTGCGCCATCTGCACAGGTGTTGTGTGCAAAGAGGCGTTGCTGGTAATTTTGGGTTGAAAGGAGTGGACGCTCTCTGGGCCTGTCAGGGTGACTGCAGTTTTGGCGGGATGGGTCACCTTTGCAGATATGTGGTGTCCGTCACAAACGTTGACTTTGTCGTGCTGCACTATGGAAGTCTACATTTGTGGACTATTAATCCATCACCTGAAGAGGTTGCTGACCGAAGTGATGCTTATTTTTCTTACTGCAAAGGTTGTTTACTCATGCATAACACCAAGAGGAGTGTGGGTCCATGATGGTGTAATTTGTCCGCAGGTGTGCTATAACAGAATTATATGTTAGTTTATGCAGACTGCTGGCATGTTCTCCACCCACTATGAGTTCATGAGGTCGCAAAATACACAGTGATTCCGTAGAAATGGCATTTATTTGAGCGCCATTGGAAATGCCATTTTCTTTTACACTGTGCAAGAAGCATTGACTAAAATGTGGTAAAAATGTGATGAAAGGCAAACAGAAACACATATAACGAGAAAATAAAATAAAATAAAAAGTTGCTGGCACGTATAATACAAAAAAATAATTAAAAAAAACAACTTAATACATCTACGATGGAAGACTGAATCCCCTACCCAGATTGATAGTGTTTACCTTCCCTACACTATCACAAAAAGGTAGTGCATTACGCAGTACTTTCTGGATTACACATGCCACATATCAGGGTGGCTATGTGGTGTATACAGATGGAGGCATTGTGCATACTTTCATTGAACTTTGTAGTGAACGTGCTTTGGAATGGCACGACATTTGTACTGTAAATCTGGAACAGTACATTTCTAGTGTTGTACAAGAGTGACAGTGTTGGATGATGGCAGAGACTATGCGACTGGTGGATGCGTGTGTAACTATTTACTTGTAACCCAATGAAGTAGAGGTGCAGAGAACATATTGCAAAATGAAGAAGATCTTCTCCAGCTTTACAGAGGTGCGGCCCTCGTGCTACTTTGGGAGGTGCATGTGCCAAAATCTGCCCTTTACACTACCTTGCCCAATTGGCATGGCAGTGTGGGGATTAGCCAATGAGGTAGTGTGGGTGTGGTTAACAGGAATGGGAGGTGTAACTGCTGTACATTATATTCTGCGTACTGAGGTTGGCTGACATTGCGAAACACATTGTGTTGACTGTAGGTGATCCTTTTGTCATAGATCTGCACAACTATGCCCTGCAAAGGCACTTGACGGCACTTTTACTTTGGAAGAAGTGGACGCATCGTGGAACGCTGTGTATGAGTGATGATATGCATGCACTTTGTAAAGACCCTGGCACTTTTCCAGTAGTAGATGTCATCCATTACGGCGGCCTGCATATGGGCTACTTACCTTGCTTAGATTTGTTCAGTAGACTGAGGAGATTGCTGAATGTCGTGAGGATGCTTTTTCCCACCACCAAGGTGCTTTCCTCATCCATAATACCCTGAAGAGTATGGCCCACTGCTCATGGATGTTGTTTCGAGCCAGATGCAGAAGCATGTATTCTTTTCTGTCCACTAGTGGAATATTCTTCTGATACGATATGATGTGATATGGCATTTATAACGCATCTATACACAAGTGTTTCAAGGCGCGACGAGGCAATGGGGGGACAAAGGGAGGACAGACAAGGATCGTACTATGCCAGGTGTCATTCAGATCGCGCAAGTGCATGGTAAGGGGGGAAAGGGAAAGTGCGAGTGGGGAAGGGAGAGGGGAAAGTGCAGTGCATGGGAAGTGGAATAAATAAGATAAATAAAACACATAAAACAGGCAAGTGCAAGGAAGTGCGGACAAAGTGCTGGAAAGAGACTGAAGGGATACAGAAAACAATCCCCAAGTGCAGAGGTTGCCAGGGAGACAGTGCAGGTAGGCAGTTGACACTGCCTGGGCCAGAGATCAGAAAGGATGGCCAGGTAACCAGTGCAGTTTCAGTCAGGAATTCAGCAAGGTTGGGGAGGGGAGAAAGTAGAAGCAAAGAGGAAGGTTTTGAGGTGTTTCCGGAACCGGAGGTGGTTCTCTTCGAGTTTCAGGGAGGCAGGAAGGCTGTTTCAGAGAGAGGCCCCTGCCGAAGAGAGTGATCTGCCACCAACTCATTGCTTGGAGAAGCAACTGACCCTGAGGGAGTATGAGGCAGATGAGCGAAGAGCTCGAGAAGGAAGATATTTAGGAAGAGAGAGTTGAAGGTATTGCGGCTCCAGACTCCAGAAGGCCTTGCGTACAATGCACAGGGTTTTGAATTTAATCCTCAAAGCCACTGGGGGCCAGTGCAGAGATTTTCGTCCTGGAGAGATATGATCCCTGGGCTTGAGGCCAAGGACAAGTCTTGCAGTCCTGTTCTGGATAAGTTGCAGAGGGCGGAGAGTGGAGGCAGGAAGATTTAGATAGAGGCTGTTACAGTAGTCCAGCTTGGAGAGGACCAGGGCTCTGGAGACAGTGTGCTTCTGGAGGAAGGATAGGAAAGGAAGAATACCTTTAAGGAGGTGCAACTGGTAGTGTGACCTCATAGAGATGTCAGAGATGTGAGGGGAGAAGGAGAGTGCAGAGTCGAAGATGACCCTGAGGTTTTTTGGGTGGGAGCGGTAGGAGGGCCAAGAGAGGCCGGCCAGAGAGCTGCAGGGAAGGAGGGAGTGGGTGTGCCGATGAGTAGAATCTCAGTCTTACTGGCATTAAGGCAGAGGTCGTTGGTGGCACACCAATCCTGGATGGCAGACAGACAGTCAGAGATGAGGGAAGGGGAGGAGGAGGAGGAGGCCGAGGGTAGCCTGAAAATGAGCTGGGTATCATCTGCATAGCACTGAAAGTTGGGACAGAGAGCAGCGATGCGGTGGGCAAGGAGTGCCAGGTATTGGTTGAACAGGCAGGGAGAGAGGTTAGATCCCTGGGGGGCACCACAGGTAGAGAAAAAGATGTCGGAGAGGAAGGACCCAAGTTGGATTTGGGAGGGTCAGTCAGAGAGGAAAGATGTCAGCCACTCCAGAGCCAGACCAGTGATACCCAGGTTGTCACGGAGACGGTTGAGCAGGATGGCATGGTTGACAGTCTCAAAGGCAGAAGAGAGATCACGCAGGATAAGAACGCAATGGGTGTTAGAGTCGAGGTTGGAGAGCAGGTCTTCACGGATGTTCAGGAGAGCAGTTTCCGTGCTTCCGGCACCTCTGAAGCCAGACTGATGGTCATGAAGACAACCAACAGATTCAGTGTGGAGATTGCGTTGGGAGATGGCTGGTTTCTCCAGGAGCTTGCCCAGGATGGGAGTTATGGAGATTGGATGATAGTTAGCCGGGCAGGAGGGGTCAGCAGAGGGTTTCTTAAGAAGAGGGAGCACAAGGGAGTGCATCGGGGGAAAGGGAAGACTCCAGTGGCAAAGGAGTGATTGCAGAAATCTTCCAGGGCAGGAGCCAGGGAGTCGATGTGATCCTTGATAGTTTTGGAGGAACAGGGGTGAACCTGTTTCGACAAGACTTTCATAGATCAGACTTGTCTAGAAACCTTGTCTGGAGAGAAAAGGGGAAAGGAAAAGAAGGAGGGAGGAGTGGCAGCAGAAGGGCCAGAGGAAGAGCAGGGAATAGCGGGAGGGGGATGAGAGGAGGGGAGTGAGGACAGGATGTCCTGAGTTTTAGAAATGAAGTGAGAGGCCAATGCCGTGCAGAGGGCCTGGGAGGGGACAGGAGATGTAGAGACTGCAGATTTTAAAGAGTTCAGCCAAGTTGTTCGATGCCACAGAGACGCAGGCTTGGATATGAGCTCTCTTCTTGGAGAGGCTGGAGAGCCGGTATTGCCTTTGCAGCAGACGGCAGGCCAGTTTGCCAGAGGATGAACTTGAAGCACGCCATTTCCTCTCAGCAACCCTGCACTTGCGTTCTGCAACAAGGGCTTCATTAGTTGTGGAAATACAGAGTGTTTCCAAGACAATTGCATTATGTTGTCACACTTTGGCAATGCAGTTTTGTTTGCTCGTCTACAGGCTGTGGTGAAGAGTTTACTGTACCAATGTGAGCAGAAGAACTCACAAAAGATAATAAAAACTGAAAAAAGGTGTTTACGTAGAAGCATCTATAAAAATAAAAACAACCAGCTCTTTGAAGAGTTGCCCTTTACTACGAACTACCCCTAACCTGGTTGCAAGTTATTCCCCCACGCCTCCATGCAGCGCGAAAGCTACATCTGGGGATTATGCGAGTGGTGGCCACGAAAATGTGGGTATTGTCCAATCACATGCTTAGGGTGTGCGCCAATAGGAAGAGGGACTCCTGATTCACTCGAGCCCGGCCCTCCATGTAATTGGGGACCCGCATGTGCCACAATTGGTGCTTCTCGCCATGCTGGCCTATGGAAATGGGACTGCAGCGATTGTCCTATCAGGTGGTGCTCAGGGTGTGCGTCACAGGAAAGCCCACCAATACGAAGAAGGACTCCTTCTGCTGTACTGATGTGTGGCCCGCGCAGTACTTGGAAAAAGGCACGTGCCACATTTTGCGCTTCTCAGCATGCTGCCCAATGGAAATGGGGCTATGGCCTTTGGCCAATCAGGTGCTCAGGGTGTACGTCCAGGAAAGAGCTCCAATAGGGAGAAGGAAACCTCCTGCCTCATCGGGGCATGACCCTCGTGCTCATTGGGGAAAGGCATGTGGCACATTTTGTGCTTCTCACCATGGTGGGCAATGGAAATGAGACTATGGATTTTGGTCAATCAGGTGCTCTGCGTGTGCATCACAGGAACGGGTGGCATTCAGCTTCCCCATTACTTTGTGTACTGTGGCTGTCAAACATGGCAAGATGCACAGTTTTCCTCTGGGTGATGGCTTTGTGGAAGATTTGTGTGTGTATGCCCTCCAAAAAGACTTGTCTGGCAATTTTAGTTTGGAGGGAGTGGTGTAGTGTCAAATTGTGCTGTTTCGACAGACTGCTTGTAGAATGTCGACGTGTGGCCTCTTCGGCAACTGTACATTTTGTGATTGTGCACTTTGGAGCCTTTTTTTGGGTTACATGCTTTGTTCCCTTGTGTTTAGTCAACTGAAGATTATGATGAAAGCAGTGTAGCACATTTTTCCTTCTGCCACGGTGCTTTTCTCATGTACACCCCTGAGAATAGTGTGGAAGTATTCCAAGGATTCCTGTCACCAGCCAGAGGTTTGGTGGGGATCTCATCAACAGAAGCATGTGTGACTTCTTGAATGCTGCTGGGATGTTCTCTTGTCAGAATGAGGACATGGTTCATGATACATACACCTTTTCAAGGCAAATGCTATGTCTTTGTCACAATCTACACACTGCAGTGAAGACCCTAATTTAAGAATGTGAGACGATGTTGAAAACACACAGTTCCGTTTGAAGACCACAAAAAAAGTGTTTCTACGGAAGCACCTTTACAAAAAAAACAAAGGTTCTTTTAAGAGCCACCACACCTAACGACGTCCACTCCCCTGGTTGAAAGTTATTCCCCCACTCCCACATGCGCCCAGCAGAAAATGTCTGCGAATATCGCAATAGTTGCAGGGTGGCATGTGTTACAAACACCCCTTTTGCAGATGACGGCCATAGAAATGGGCCTTCAGAGGCTACAGGATTGGGCAATAAACTTTGTGGATGTGGTGTGTACGGACATATTGTGGTACACAGTGTATTTGTTGACAGAAATGCAGAGAGTGTGGTTATAGCTGTGTGTTTCACGAGGCACAGAGTGCAGGTTTTAGGGGATTCTGAAATCCATTGAGTGAAAGTGAATTGAAAATACTGCAGTGGCTACTCATTTTGCAATCTATCATGTGCATGAGTAGTGCTATAGAGTAGCTACAAGGAAGTGCCAGATTTTGGTTTCTCTGTGTGATACTTTGGTGACACGCAATCATGCTGATATTATTGCTGTTCATTGTGCAGGGAAAATGGTGCAGCATGTTACACAACCTTAAGTGCTGTTTGCAATGAAGGAGGCACTTACTGGCTTCATGCATTTGTTTCAGAACTCTTGCATACGTTTCTATTGCATTATGCAGCCACCGATGTGGCAGCATCATTTTCTATTTGGTCCGTGAATGCAGACAGAGCGGTGCATTGCAAAGAAAAGTATTTGTGGCTTTGTTCGACATGTGCCAATGGCATCCTTCGCCCATGGGACTATGATGTTTCACAGCACTAATACTTTCCCCCAGCTATAACGTTTTTCTTACTATGCCGGCCATCTGGATTTTTGCACGCCCCATCTAAATTGGCTTGGTGCCCTTCTTGAAAGCAGTGACATTTTTTTGTACTTAGTGTTGCGCTGTGACTCTCTGGAAAATGCTCTAGAACAACTAAAAAAACCTCTTCGTACAGCGACCCCCTTTGTAACCGATTGAACTACAGTGTTTACCACACTGCCATGCCTCCCTCCCTGCATGCGTGCATTGGCAATTCTGTTATTGATCTGTGAAAGGTGCTTTCTTTATTTACCTTTTTCCCTTTCACAGTTCAATTTCATTGATTATGATGTTCTCACACCCGCCACAGAAGGAACGGCAGGAAAGGTCCGGTACAGAAGGGACAGCACCTGCCTGGATACTAGGCGACGTGCCGGGAGATGGAATTATTGTGTGATCCTCGCCTAAATAGGCGCCAGTCATTGTAATGCTCCCATAAGGACCATTCCCACACTCTTCCAAGTACCTTCCCTCTGTACAGTAGCACATTGCAGTACATTCACAATACAATGCCCTTTGCAGGGTAAGGGTCTGTAGCATGGCATATGGTTTGCAAAGGTTGTTTTACAGCTCTTCTGCCCTACAGGAGTGCCCCTCTTGTTGCCCCAGCAGATGTTGAAAATGCTGCACATGAAAGTACCCTAGGTAATTGCTGGACTGGCGGTAGCCTGCCCACTGGTCCCTTGTGCTTTCATTTCAGTTGTTGTCACATGCAGTAGAAACACTTTATGCTACGCCATTGATGTTAGGGGTAGCATTCACGGATATACATACATTGTGGAATACAATAATGTTTGCAAGGACGGGAAACACAGAAGCCATTTATTATGTGTGACCCATGCAGCTACAGCGCTTTTCTAACCAGCACTAAGGTTGTTTGCGCTCTGCATATTTTGCTGTTTCCTTATTTGCTTTTACATACACTAGTATGTGTGTGAGAAAGGTGCAGCAACTTTGCCATTTTGCAGACTTAGTACAAACTGTCCCAACTGCAGTTACATGTTTTCTTCAAATGTACGACCGGCAGGCGACCTCTTTTCACACCGCTGAGTGCAGACACAATGCATTTGTTTCACAGGTCACGGATAGGCAAGCAGCACTTGACAATGCAGGTTGCTGTTCCTTGTTTAACAGTGGCCGTTATTCAGTTAGGAGTACTCTAGCCACACATTGGTAGGTTTGCAGAGCCACCCACAAAGACAGCAGCAGTACTTTAAATGCAGTAACCTACTGCATGCATCCGTAGGGGTGGTGACAGGGGCGGTGTTACTAGCATACAGTGGATGGCCTATGCATGGGTCTAGGTGTGGAACCGAAACACGTGTCCTTCCACAACTACTTAAAAGTGCATTTGAAGATGCAGCCATGAGGCCACTAATGGAGTCCTACAGATACTTGCAGTGTGATTACACATACGCCAACCAAGTGCAGTGCCCCTAGGAAACGTCCATAATGCTCATGTGTAGTCATCTCGGCTAGTACTCTGTGGCACAGATTTATCATGTCCTGTTAACACAAAAGAAGAGCCTACTGCCACACTACACAACATTTACTATGTACATCTATAATTGGTACGATACACCAACACTATTCGCAAAAGTAAGGGGTAGCACAAATGGATACATACACCAGACAATTTGCCCTTTCCACACGTTTATCATGAGGGCAGCCAAGGAATTACTAACAAACTGTTGTTAACAGGACATTATGGTTATGTTGCCATACAAAATACCTATCCTCTTTACAGAAAACGCTATGCAAAAGCAGCATTCTGCTTACAGTGCCCTACTAAAAACCTATGAAATTTGCCAACAAAAACATTGTTAAAGGGACGTTATGGTTAAGTTGCACTAGCAAAAACCTAAGAAATTCGATGGAACACGGTTGTTACAGGGATGTTATTGTTACAGGTAAAACCGGAAAAAAACAAAATTCACCAGTTATGGTAAGCTATGCAAGCATAACTCACGCCACCACTGTGCACTGCTAAGACTAACACTCATAACATCAAAAATGACATCACAAATGTCATTAATGACATCAGTGATGACATCACATGTGAAATTAATTTTGATGTAAAGTCCCTAAAAGGGGTTATGTTTATAATTTTGGTTACATGATATCAGGGGGGATTGTATAATGTTAAAGATGTAATAACTAGCTAACAATTCAAGACATACTACACACTTGTGCTAGTACAAAGAATACATATGAAGACCCACATTGCATACAAATTAGAGGCACATACAGGGAACTAAAGTAAGGAAGAAAGAAACAGCATCATCAGAAAATGTTTTCATGTATACAAAAGAATTGTGTGTTTGAGACCTGCCTATTGCCCCATGTATGTGCACCATGAGCGGAGACCAAAACCTCCAGGCCTAGATATTTCAGTGACCAAAAATAAGTGGGCCACATATGTGATGTTATCAGTGATATCATCATGCCATTTGTGATGTCATCTTTGATGTTATGGGTGTTGGTCTTAGCAGTGCCCAGTGGTGGTGTGAGTCATGGTTGTTTAGCTTACCATAACTAGCAAATTTCAGTGGGTTTTCTGTTTACCCTGTAACCATAAGGTCCCTGTAACTATGTTTTTCCATAGAATTCCACATGTTTTTGCTAGTGCAACTTAACCATAACGTCCCTTTAACATTGTTTTTGCTAGTGCATATATATATATATATATATATATATATATATATATATATATATATATATATATATATATATATATATATATATATTCATTGAAAAAACTTTGTTAAAGGGACGTTATGGTTAAGTTGGACTAATAAAAACCTATGAAATTCAATGAAAAAACTTTGTTAAAGGGACGTAATGGTTAAGTTGCACTAATAAAAACCTATGCAATTCAGTAAAAAAACATTGTTAAAAGGGCGTTATGGTTACAAGTAAAATCGAAAAAAACTGAAATTCGCCAGTTATGGTAAGCTAAGCAACCATAACTCGCTCCACCACTATGCACTGCTAAGACTAACACCCAGGACATCAAAGATGACATCACAAATATCATTGATGACATGGTTATAGTTATGGTTAAGTTGCTATTCCCATAGGAAGAGCACTTTTTGGGTAGCTTATAATTTTGCTCCCCCTGGACGAATCCACACCAAACTTTGCACCCCCTGGACGAATCCACACCAAACTTTGCAAAAAGTATATGGCCCACTCTGAATTTTTTTGCAAACCTTGGTGAGGTTTGGTTTGGTCCAGGGGGAGCAAAGTTATAAGGGGGGGTCCCAAAACTTCATTTTTTCACATAGAGTGAATGGGGAAAAAACTTTGCTCACGCCTACAGCCCAAACCGCTGGACGGATATTCACCAAATGTGCGGCAGGAGCAGCTGCTTGGTCCCGAAAGCGTGCTTTTGTAAATTTGGTGAAAATCCATCTAGTAGTTTTTTTTAAAACAACCAAAAAGTAGGTCACAGAAAATTAGTGATATCTATATCCGCTCCATGGGCACACTTCCCTGTTCATTCCGCGGGCAGTGTCCTGATTGGCTAATTGGCTTGCATCATGTTCGCGGACACGTGACACGTTCGCTGATTGGATGGTGAAGAGCGTGAAGTGCGTCTAATTTTTTAAAACGCCCGCCATCTTGTATCACGGAAAGCGCGGTGACAAATGGTGGAGAAATACAACTTTGCCAAATGTGTTGGTGTGTAGGAGCGTTTCGGGAGGGTAGGGAAGTAAGATAAGGGTCAAATGCGGTATTTATTTCAGTGGCAGGCACCCCTGTTGTGTTTGTCATGTCCGCAGACAGCCGCGCTGTCCGGGATGTCCGTAATTGGGCAAACAGGGGTGTCCTAAGGACACTATTCCTGTTCGTATTGTCCGCAGGCAAGTTGAAACTGTTCTAAGAAAGGGCCTGGTGTCTGGGATGTCTGCACATACCAAAAATGGGGGTGTTCTTAGTACACTGTTCCTCTCTGTAGTGTCTGCATGCAAGTTACACCTGTTCTAAGAACATGCGCAGTGTCCGGGATGTCCGTGATTGGGCAAACGGGGGTGTCCTTAGGACACTATTCTTTTCGTACTGTCCGCAGGCAAGTTGAAACTGTTCTAAGAACTGGCCTGGTGTCCGGGATGTCCGCAGCTACCGAAAATTGGGTTGTCCTATGGACACTATTCCTGTCCGTAGTGTCCGCATGCAAGTTTAAACTGTTCTAAGAATGTGTGTGCTGTCCGGGATGTCCGTAATTGGGCAAACGGGGGAGTCCTATGGACACTATTCCTGTCCATACTGTACGCTAGTAAAATAAAACTGTTCTTAGAACACTTTAGGTGTCCGCGGACATAAAAAATGCCCATGCTGCATGGTTAAAAAGTTTGATTCTATGGGTGTGATCTATGGGTGTGATATGCTGCGGTGGTTGTGGCCAGTGCCTAAAGCGTAGGCCATGCACCCAAGACTCTAGGCCCTGGCCACAACCACCGCAGCATATCATACCCACTGATCACACCCATAGAATCAAATATGTATAAAATTTTTGCAAATCTACAGTTTATGCACTGTTTGATGTGTATAGTTTGTATGTGAAGTTTTGGCTACATCATGCCTTTAAGATTGTAGAGTTTGGTAACAAGCACTGCAGTATAACAAATCCATGGAAGTAAACATTTTGCATTGTGGTGTACGGTTTCATGTTTGCTCTAATGGTTGTGTTATAGAGCATTATTTAAAGATTGCAGAGTTTGATAACAAGCACTGCAGTATAACATATCCATGGAAGTAAATATTTTGCATTGTGGTGTACGGTTATGAGTTTGCTTCAATGGTTGTGTTATGGAGCAGTATTTATGAGTTGTTCTTATTATAATATACTTACTGTTTGGTTTTGAAACTGGTATACATATATTCTTTGTCAATTTCTGTGATAAAAGAAAAGATCATGTTAGTATCGGTCTTGCAAGGACTTATAACATTGAAAAATAGACATTTTTTTATTCATTTCGACCCTCATATTTAGTAGATTGCAAACCAGTGTACTGTGCAATTTGCTCATTTTCTGTGTTTGTTGTTAAATCATTGGATCTGTGGGAAAAAATAAAAAACATGTTGGATTAAAAAACAGGAACAGTTTTATCACAAATAAATTGTAGCATAGCAATGAAGCAATGATGGAAATATCTTGAAACATTAACAGGATCTAGAGAGCAAAGTTCTCCAGGTGTTTATATATGTTTGTTTTGTTTTTGTTTGATATGCGTAGGAAATCATGTAAATCTTCCCATGCATATTCTGCACAACTTAATGTAACAAACCAAGTGGGTGGGCCAGGGTTTCTTATCATACAATGTACATCTCCGTGACTTCAGAACCAGTACTCTTTAGTACCACGCATGTTTGCTAATAGATTTGTAATGCTTGATTGTAAAACCTCATTTTTTCTTGCACTTTTTGTAGTAATTGCGTAGCCGACATATTTTGAAAGTGGGTTCCTGATTTTAATGTGTGTGCAGATCCGTAACATTGAGTTACTAGTTCACTTTCAAAGAGTAGGTGGAATATGTATTCCACATTTTATCTAAATCTGGGATCTTCAGAATACATCCGTAACGAGCGGTATTCTGATGCTGTTATTTGAATAGGCCTATCATCGTACCTTCCTCCTTTGCCAGTAGGAAAGAGTAGAGGAAAAGCACGTGCTTCTATACTTTTTTTCCATATGTTGATCCATTCATTTGTCGCATTTGGTATGTTTCTATTGCATCTTCTATGGTGTCATTAAAGTCTAATGGATGCATTGTGTAATGGTCTAAAATATTGAATACTGTAGCAGGATCTAGAAGTTCAAATTGACCAGTTCCTGGTGACTCTTGAATTATTTCAGTTGTTTCCCTTAAGTTTTCTTCAATATTTATTTCTTTGTAGTATTCATTATTGTCTTTTAGATATTGCAAGGCTTGTCTAACTTTATCTTAGTCTACCAGTTGTTGCCAAATTGTATTGTCTTTTGTAGGTACACCATTTACTAAGACAATTAAAGATTGCTCTATTGGACGTTGCACTCCCAGAGTGTGCACATTTTCTTTTAGATCTAATGGTAAATGCACTACTGTGTACCAAATGCCTTTCACCAATTCAGAGGGAGGTAATTTTGCTGTTTTTGGTTGAAGGCGTATTATTGCTTGAAATGGGTGCATTGTTTGAATTATGATGCTTTCATATAAAGTGAGTTGTTGCAGGTGTTTTGGTAGTGGGAATAATTCAAAATTATTTGTGATAGCATGTGAAGGAGTTTGATTGTTGTCAAGTTTTGTAGTGCAGTAACTGCAAAGTATTAAGGGGTCAGTTATATCGTATTTGTTTTCTGCTATAAGGTAGAGAGCTAATTCAAACCATTTGGAATCTTCATTGTCTTCTATTATGTCTATAGTGTTTGTGTTACTTTTATAAAAAGTTTTGCAGCAACATACACACACATGGTTTGGTACTTCAGCAGGTGTACTTTTGAAGTTTAGTATTTCTTTTTTTGTATGTGTGTAGTAGAAGGTTGTGCAGAATTGTTGCTAGTCTGTTGCAAAGCTATTGCATTTTCTAAGTGGCTTTCACTTCCAAAATATTTTCTCTGGATATGGTTGATTTCTTTGAGTAGGTCTTTGGCTGTACCATGTAGAAGATTGTTATTTAAATTGGCTGGTGCTAAAGCAAGACTTTTTTTCATAGTACAGTTTATAGACTAGATTTATTATAGTTGAATGATGCGTTGGTATCATTTTGATATGATGGAAGGTGTCTTTGCCTTTAACATATTGATTGAGGAACTGGCGTAAAGATTTGAAAGATTTTTTGGCAATGTTACACATTGACGTGCATGGCCATTTGTATACTGGACATTCTGGTTCATTCGAATGGAGAATTGATACTGAGTTTTCTGGGGATATTTTTGTAAGCAGTATTTCTTGTTGCATTATGGTATTATTAAGTTTTTCATAACCTCGTCCACTACTATGTATGGTAATTGTGTTTGTTTGACTTTGTTTGTAAGCTTCTTCATTAAAATATGGTTCTGTGTTTGTGGTGTGACTCCATTCACCTCCACAGATATTTAAGAAGTTATTTTTGTTGACATTCTGTTTATTGAGAAGTCTTTTTTGAAATGTAGCACTTAGTTTTGTTAGTGAGGAGAAGGTGGGTTTTTGTTCCTGGCTATCTTGCTTTTGGATTTCAAAGAATTGCTCTCACACGGTGTTCATTGCGATTTAATTTTGCTTTTATTTGTGCAAGTGGTTGGTTTTTGTTATAATATACATCTAGTACAATGGGGGGTTCTGGAGTCCCCTTGTTGTCAACCGACACGTGTTTCGACCCTAACGTCTTCATCAAGGCTATTGAAATTGGCTTGTAGCCGCCTGCGGGGTCCTGGTGGATGCGTCTGGTGGCTATGCTTCGGTTGCAGTGACTCAGGTAGCACGGACATCAGAGGACGCCCATCACAGCCTTTTTTTGTGGATTTTTGTTGTTTTATATTTTTTTTGTTTTTTTGCACACGACACACTAGGAGAGGAGGGGAAAGGAGGGTAAGGGGGGACACCAACCAAGGGGATAAGAAAGGGCAGGTGAAGAGAGGAAGATGTAGGGTGGGCCTTGCTTAGGTAGGTAGCAGGTCTTCTCGTGCTCGTTGACCGCAGTCTCGAAAGCACTTCAAAGTCTCCCCCCGGCAGGGTACTGCGTCGCAATACATACATAAAACTGTGACCCTCAAAAGGTACAGGGTCATCAGCATTGGGAATGGCCTGTGAGGCAGCTGAAGGGATGCACTCTCCCACAGGAGTGTCTCTTGTGGTGAGAGGAGCGGAAACCTATGATGTATTAGAGGAACTCAACCTATTACGTTGATCACAAGGTACAACCTTGCGAATGGCCCCACCGTGGAACGACCTTAGGTGTCGCTTCATAGATGTCGTACCAAAGCTGTATGAACCAGGCCTCCCGCGACTCAGCACCATTTTGCACTGATTGCCGGTGACCTTGTTCGCACGAAAATAACCGCCACACCCAAGACTCATGGCGAGTGCTGGTATTAGGGACTTCCACTACCTCATCCTCTTCATTCTCTTCATCCTCCTCTACATCCTCACGCCTGTTCCCCTCGTCAGGCCCTTGGGGAGATGGTGGTGTTGGAGGGGCTGGGGGTGGTGCTGATCCAGATGTAGCAGCAGGTGGAAGAACAATAGCCATGGGTGTCATCAGATTTCAGCAAAGGCCGCAAAATCTGGAAGATTGCAAGGCAAAGTAGATAATGTTCTGTGAGATACCCAGAAGCACAAAGAAGATGGAGGAGGAGGGAAACGGAAGTGGTTAAAGGTGAGAATGGCGGGGAGAGGGAAGGGGAGGGAGATGATTAAGGAGATAAGGCAAGGGGGGAGGGGCAAGAAGATGGGAGGGGTTTCATGGTGGGGAATGGAGAAGGAGAGATTTGAGGAAAGTGTAGAATGAGGAAAAGGTAAGAATAGAGCGGAGTGAGAGAGGTAAGGAGTTCCAGAGCAGGGGGGCTAGGAGATGGAAGGAGCGGAAACGGGATGTGGCAGAAGGGGAAGGAGGAACAGGAAGAACAAAGTGGTCAGCAGAGTGAAGGGAGTGGGAGGGAGTGTAGAACGAGAGGAGAGAGGAGGGATAAGGGGGAGCATGATTGTGGAGAGATTTAAAGACTAGGCAGAGAAACTGAGGTAGTATTGTACTTACTCTTTTTTTGTGGAATGAGCAGGTTTCTTTGTAGTTGGTGTTTGTAGTTCAGATGTTGCTGTTTTCCAGGAGAGTGGTCTTCACTGCAATTGTAAAAGAAAGAAGTCAGTAATTTTGTGTGTTTATAGCAGTGATGTTAATTGAGAGATTAATTTGTTTGTCTTTTTAGTAGTATTCTTGTTTGATTTCTGAACATAGTGTATGCATGCAGTTTCATTTGACTATGTGCAGCCTTTATATTTTATTTACATTATGTTAGTTCAACATGCTTTGTAAATGAGTAGAATATTAAGTGTATGAAATTCACTTGGTTTTTTAAAGCTGTGTTATAGAATGTTAGGCGAAAGAAGAAATGATGTTATATTTATTTTGCAATTTGTATTAGGTAAATGACAGAAACTGTATAGAAAAGCATGCAATATATATATTTGTGAAGCTGTGGGTAATAAAGTAGAAGGATGTGATTTACAGGTAGTGGTGTTATTGCAGGTCGGAGAATTTCAATGAAAGTGTCTATGTGTGTGAGTGTATGAATATGCATGACATTTTACTGGCTGTGTGTAATTTTATGATACACTACTAGGCGTTTTTCCACAATTATATTGTTATTTCTTCCATGTTCTAATATTATATTTTTTTAGATAGGTGTGTGTGTAAAAGGACAATTAGATAGCAGACAGGTTTGGAAGTGACAGTTCATTATAGCAGATGGAAAAAATGACAATATGTTCATTTTATAGGCTATATAGGTTAAGTAGCAGTTACTCTGTTTATATTCATTCATAAGATGTGTACATGTACTGTGCAGAAAAGATGCATACCTGTAGTTTGTATTCATGCATGTGGATATGCATGCAGCTGCAAGTAGAAATCTTGGAGACTTGTACAGTAGTTTTTGTAGTAGGTGCTTTCCAATGATACAAGACCTGTACTCAGAGTGATCTACAGTACATTTGAAGTGCTGAACTCTGATGATGGAGTTAGATGAAGCTATTGTCTTGGATGTGATTGGTGGATGGTTGTGTGGCTGGTTAGCTGTAGCTATTGAGGGAATGGCACAGAGAGTGAAGT
The DNA here is from genome assembly GCF_040938575.1 of Ambystoma mexicanum. Taxonomy (NCBI): domain Eukaryota; kingdom Metazoa; phylum Chordata; class Amphibia; order Caudata; family Ambystomatidae; genus Ambystoma; species Ambystoma mexicanum. Next base: position 526,662,531 of record NC_090926.1, read on the forward strand.
CGAAATGGTATAAGGGCTGTCCAAGTTACGATATGTCCGCGGACATGGCGGTAGTCGACGGAAAAAGCGTATTACATATGGGGATTTTGGGATGGAGAGGCATGCAAATGAGAATGAGTAGAGCAATTGATTGGTCAGTTAAGTTTAGTGGGCATGTTGTGTAAGGAGAGAGTTTGTCAGAAAGTCTTTTTCCTGAGAGAAGAACAGTTAGTTATGGCTGTGTGTTTCAGAAAACAGATTGTCTGGATTTTGGGAGACTCATGGATACATTGGTTGCAGGTGCATGCACAATGCTGTGGAGTAGCTGCAGATCTTGGATTCCCTCATGTGGAAGTGCATTGGCATGGAGTGCGTGATATGATATGATATGATATGATATGGCATTTGTAACGCACCTATACACAAGTGGAATGAAGTGGCTGGACTTGGTACCTCTGTGTGCTAGTTTGCAGCTTCATCCAGACATAATTATAATTCAGTGTGGAGGGAACAGTTTAGGACATGTGTCAGGAATTTCTTTGCAATTTGTGTTGAAAGAAGGACTTGTTTCCAAATTCCCAAGTAATATTTTCTCGTATTGTGCAGAGACAAATGTGGCTGTGTTCTTCTTCATTTGGTCCACAAATGGAGAAAGCAAGGCAGAATGTTAATAAGGCTGTTTGTGCTTTTCTAGGAGATGTTGGCATGTCCTCTTTCCACAATGAAAATATTATATTTCGTAGCACATACTTTTATCGCAGAGATGGAGTTCATCTTACTTATGCTGGTAATCAGATTTTTCTGAGAAATGTACAAAATGCATTGCGTCCTTTTGTGGAATTGCAGCCATCCATTTTGCAGTAGGTGTTGACTATTTCAAGATTTTCACAAACAAAAAAAACACCACCAAAAGGCTCTTTTCAGAGCCACCACTTCCTCCCAGAGAAAAATGCAATGATTTTGATAGGGCAGTTCCCCGAAATTTTAGATGTTCGCAAACTATCAGTGGACTTCTAAAAAAGGCACAGGCAGGACCCTGTTCCATTTATTTGTCACTTCTATTTTTAGACTGTGAAAGGCGGCTCTGAAAAGAGCCTTTTATTTTTTTTATTTTTGTTGTTTTATATATTTTTTGGTTTTTTACACACAACACACTAGGAGAGGAGGGGAAAGGAAGGTAAGGATGGGACACCAACCACGGGAATAAGAAAGGGTGGGTGGAGAGAGGAAGATTTGGGGTGGGTCTTACTTAGGTAGTGGGGAAGTCTTTTCGTGCTCTGAGACCATAGTCTCGAAAGCACTTTGAAGTCTCTCCTCCCTGCAGAGTACTGCATTGTAGTACATACACAAAACTGTGACCCTCGAAAGGTAAGTGTCATCAGCATAGTGAATGGCCTGTGAGGCAGCTGGAGGGATGTGCTTTCCCACAGGAGTGTCTCTTGTGGTGAGAGGAGCGGAAACGGAGGATGTTGTAGAGGAACTCAACCTACTATGCTCCTCATAAGGTACAGAACGGCCGCACCGTGGAACGACCTTAGGTGTCGCTTCATAGTTGTCATACCAAAGCTGTACGAACCAGGCCTCCCACAACTCAGCACCATATTGCACTGGTTGCAGGTGACTTTGTTCGCACACGCCTCGGGTACGTTACCATGAAGGGTAAATAACCGCCACACCCAAGACTCACGGTGAGTGCTGGTAGTAGTGACTTCCACAACCTCATCCTCATCATCCTCTTCATCCTCCTCCACATCCTCATGCCTGTTCCCCTCTTCAGGCCCTTGGGGAGGTGGTGGTGGTGGAGGGGTTTGGGGTGGTGCTGAGGCAGATGTAGCACCAGGTGGAAGTAGAGGAGCCATGGATGCCATCAGGTTTCAGCAAAATTTGGAAGATTGGCAGCCAAAGTACACAGTGTTCTGTCCGATAGCCAGAAACACAATGAGGATGATCTCTGGAGTGTGGCCTGTTATGGGGGTGTGGGTGCGCTCTTCGCGGACACCCGCTCTGTCCGCGGACAGATCAAACACCCCAAAAAGGTTCAAAAAGTTCCAAAAAGTATATAAAAAGTCAGGGTCATTGTCTGGGACATGTGCTATGGTGAATCTTTACTATAAAATACTGTGGATTACCTGAAAAGGTACTTTTAAAATGTTTGGGGGCCCGGACAGTGTCCACAATTCAGGACACAGGCTCAGGGTGGGTGCAGTCACATGATGGCGTCACGAACATGTCCGCAAAGGGAACGGGTGTTCGCAGGACACCAAATGCATGGGAATGGTTGTGTGCATGCGCGCGGGTGTTCTACGGACAGTGTTTGGGTGCTGAAACTAATTAAAAGTGCGACACAAGTGAGACGGACAGTTACGGCCTGGCGCGATGTTCGGAGAACTTACAGGTGTGGTGTGCATGTTTGTAGATGTTCTTCAGGCAGTACGGACAGGTATAGTGTCCTCAGAACACCCGAATTTCCGTTTAATTACGGACATACCGGACACCATGTGTTTTCTTAGAACAGTTTCAACTTGCCTGCGAACAGTACGGACAGGTATAGTGTTCTTGGGACACCTCCATTTTCATTTGATTACGGATATCCCGGACACCGCGTGTGTTCTTAGAACAGTTTCAACTTGCCTGTGAACAATAGGGGCAGGCATAGTGTCCTTAGGACTCCTCCATTTTTGTTTCATTACGGATATCCTGGACACCGTGTGTGTTCTTAGAACAGTTTCAACTTGCCTGCAAACAGTACGGACAGGTATAGTGTCCTCAGGACACCTACATTTAGGTTAATTACGGACAACCCAGACACCGAGTGTGTTCTAAGAACAGTTCCATTTTGCTTGCGGACAGTACGGACAGGTATAGTGTCCTTAGGACACCCCCATTTTGGTTAATTACGGACATCCCGGACACCCGTGCTGACCGCAAACACCCCAACTGCCTTTTTTTTTTAAAAAACACAAAAAAGAACTGAATTAAAACACATATAATATTTTTGTTTTATTATATGTAGATGTACAATTTATGAAAGAGAAGGGCAAGGAGAAAGTGACACAAACACAGGGGAATTGGGGGTTTCAAGAGGATGGATAGGAGGAGATGAAGGGATGGAAGTCTCATCAAAATGTTTTTCTTCGTGGAGAGGGTTTGGGGATAATTGACTGGGATATGAAGAGGGGGGACAGGTACATGTGGGACAGTGGTATTTATTTTTTTCTTTTATGTGGTCCTCCACAAACATTTTCAAATGGTTGAAATTTGCCATGAGTATGTCCATTTTTTCTTCCATGCACTGGAGAGACTTTTCCAATGTATCTTTTGTTTTACTATTTTCAATGTTTGTATGGTCTGTTGAATATATATATATATATATATATATATATATATATATATATATATATATATATATGTATATATATATATATGTATGTATATATATATATGTATATATATATATATATATATATATATATATATATATATATATATATATATATATATATATATATATATATATATATATATATATATTACATGGCCACAGTAGTGGCCATGTAGTTGTGGTTAAGTTGCTGTTTCCATAGGAAGAGCACTTTTTGGGCAGCTTATAACTTCACTCTCCCTGGACGGATCCTCACCAAACTTTGCAAAAAAATGAGTTGGGTCACTCTGAATTTTTTTGCAAAGTTTGGTGAGGATTCGTCCAGGGGGGGGTCCCAAAACATTTTTTTTCCCATAGACTGAATGGGAAAAAACTTTGCGCACGGCTACAGCCCGAACTGTTGGACGGATTTCCACCAAATTTGCGGCAGGAGCGGCAGCCTGGTCCCAAAAGCGTCCTTTTGTAAATTTGGTGTAAATCTGTCCAGTAGTAAAAATGACCAAAATGTAAGGCAAAAAAATTAGTGATATCTGCGTTCGCTTCGCAGACGGACTTCCCTGTTCGCTCCGCGGACAGCACCCCGATTGGCCCATGGGCTTGCGTCATGTCTGCGGACATGCGACATGTTCGCTGATTGGACTGCGAGGGGCGTGGAGCACGTCAGATTTTCTGTGGCGCCCGCCATCTTGTATTCGCAGTCGACCGCGTACAGCGCAGTGAAACGTGGATAAAAGATTGTATTTAGTGCCGTGTGTTGGTGTGTAAGAGTGTTTGGGGAGGGTTGGGGAGTATGAGATAGGTTCAATGTTTTGTTTTTTTATGTGCTAGACCTTTTTGTTGCGTTCGATTTGTCCGCGGAGAACATGGCTGACATTTTGTAAATAAACTAAATGGTGGGGTGTTTAGGCATAGCTCTCAACCATTTTTGTTTTACAGGCAGGTGAAATCACCCGATTTTGTTTTTAGCGGGTGAGACGCCCATTGGAATGAATGGGCATGCAGGAGGCTTGGCGGGTGAGTCTGCCCTTTACAAGGCGTGTGACACCCGCCAAAAGTGTGTGAGTTGAGAGCTATGGTTTAGAGGACGGAGTATGTGTCATTTTTGTTCGCAAGGAAGGTAAAAATGAGCTATGGACACTCGCGGTGTACTTAATTGTTCGTAAATACACAAACTGGGGGTGTCCTCAGGACGCTGTCCGTATTGTAATCTGTCTAGTTGAATGTGTTCTAAGAAAACTCGCAGTGTCCCGAAATGGTTACAATTACACAAAATGAGAACGTTGTTTGTATTGTTCGTTGTCAGGGTGAAAGAGTTTTAAGAGCACTCCTTTTGTTCGGTAATAGTACAATTTCCTAGGGGCGTCAACCGACTTTTTGTCCACCAAAGAAACGATAAATCCGGCTGGTGTGCGTCGACATTATGTGATAATCCTGTGACTGGCGCTATTGACCTGGCTGACTTGCTTTTGCGACACTAAATCATATCTCCCGCCCCTAAGCCTGATATTATCAAAGCATTCATATTCCCCGCCTTTCTACGTGACGTTACAGGGTGCGTAATGAAACGCGCCCAGTCATCTCCAGTACTACGCGACTTTACACAGAACCCGGAGACAACACACATTATGTCACAACACAACACGCCACAATTCGGAATATGAAACTGTGATTTAAAAGCAAAGAGCAAGATTGTAAATGTTGTAAAGTACATTTATTTGACATCAAATGTTTAGAGCATATTCAGCAATTTGCATTTGTCTTTGTTGTCGATCCGCAAAAGTGCATGTTGAGACACGCGATGTTCCATTGCGGTACAGAGAGTGTTAGATCAGCTTACAACTCAGTGCGCCACAATTCGGAATATGAAATTGTGGTTTAAAAGTAAACAGCAGGATTGTACATTTGTTAGAGTACATTTATTTCACATGAAATGTTTAGTGAATATTCAGCGATTTGCTATTGTCTCTGCAGTCAATCAGCAAAAGTTTATTTGGAGCCACGCGTTGTTCCTTTGCGGTAGATAGGCTGTTGGTTTATGATAAAAGCAGTAAATGGTCGCTCTGATAATCGGAAGGTTGCTCCAACAATGAGCCATGAGACCACCCTATTGGTTGGTATGTTGTTTGTAGCCGCCAGTACTGCGTAAGGGCATATTGGTCCTTGGCGATTGTCCCATAAAATGGCTGTTGGTTTATGATAAAAGCAGTAAATGGTCGCTCTGATAATCGGAAGGTTGCTCCAACAATGAGCCATGAGACCACCCTATTGGTTGGTATGTTGTTTGTAGCCGCCAGTACTGCGGAAGGGCATATTGGTCCTTGGCGATTGTCCCATAAAATGGCGAGGGTCATGAAGTTGCATATTTGGACTTGCACCTGGTAGTTGAATACCCCATCTGCTGGAGTCTGTAAATCGTGACATAGACAAAATGGGGCCACGTACCTGTTTTAAAAAACATAAATTAGTCTCACCAGCCGATCTTCATTAAAAATCATCATTGTATTTATTAGAGCGTGAAACTATTTGCTATCGAAGATAGTGCAACAGAGTATGTTAATAATAAAATAATAATATTTTCCCATTCATATAGCGCTAAGAACTGTGAGGTATGTAAGCGGTGCTTATTATTAACCACGGTGTGTGGTGCTCATTTATCGACCACGGAAGGATGAAAGGCTGAGTTTCGCCTTGCCGGGATTCGAACTTGCGTTAGCAAGCTGTGCACGGATGTCAAAGCGAGCGCTGTACTCGCTGTGCCACTTGACAGGCTACAGTGAAGTGGCACAGCGAGTAGAGCGCTTGACCGCCTATAGACCGGTTAAATTATTTATATTAACCCACTCTGGATCCTCTGCCTTTTTCAGAGCCCTCTAAACGACAGGGGATCAATTCGGCGGTGATAGTGCGCGGTAGAAAACATTATGCCACTTTCAACGAACAAGTTCAACTTCAGCGGTCTTTAATGCTACGCTATTGTAATTATATTTGGTATAAAGTAATCTAAAGGGTTACTTACAATACAATTGCAATTTCCATTGTCTACGAGTGGTGCAGTCCCAAAATACGACTCCGCGTGTGCCAACGATCTTTCGCATAGTGATATAATATGTAAAAGTGGTTTCGTTTCAGAAATGTTATCTTTATCTTCTCTTAAGTTTTAGCAACACTCCTTCAAGAGAAGTCTTTCATCACAATCTCTGTCTGTCAAGGTCAAAACACAATACAACCTTATAGTCTGCTTCGTGAGCCTCTCTGGGGCCCGAGAAAAAAATTGAAGCAGCTGACCTTCACTGTGAACGAGCATAAATTCTTACTTTGCAACATTCTTTGTAAAGTCATCTGTAGAAGTTGGTTTTTGCACGCCATGTTTGTATATTGTTTGCGTGATATTAAAAAAAGTTTGTTTAAAGGACGTTATGGTTCTAAGTACAGCCGAAAGACCCCTGAAAATAGCAAGTTATGGTAAGCTATGAAAAATAACTTGCGCCAACACCATGCACTGCTAAGACTAACACCCAGGACATCAAAGATGACATCGCAAATGTCATTGATGAAATCACTGATGACATCACATGTGTATGTACTTTTCATGGAATTTGTGTACTAGGGATTTTTATTATAATGTTCCGAAAAAAGTGTCAAGGATATTGCAATAAATATCATACCGTTATTAGTGCTTTGAACGATGCATTTATATCAATAAATAGCATTGTATTATGGGATTCTATGTAGTATACTGAGCTACTAATGGAGAAAGATCGCATTGTGTGCAGAGTACAAGATAAAAGTATAATATTTGTAATGTTAATATGTTGAATAATGAAATGATAATTGTCCTGAAATGTTCAGAAATTCACAAAATGGGGGTGTTCTGAGGACGTTATTCATATTGTGTGATTGCTTAGCTGTATGCAATGAGGGAATGGTACAGAGAGTAAAGTGGACGCCGTCCGCGGACACCGCGGCTGTTCGTGGACAGGGCGTGGTACATCCGGGTTTTTCCAGGAAATCCAACATGGAAAGAAGACTGTACGGATCAGCCAATCAGATGTCGAGGTTGTGGATTTGTGTTGAAAGAGACTGTGTGTGGTGAAGATGGCAGAAGTGGAGAAAGTCAGGGTGTTGGTGCTCGGAGATATGTTTGTGCATGGTTTACAGGAGTACGCTGAATGCAGGCATGTTGCAAAGAACTTTGATGTGAAAGGAGTGGAGGTGGTGTGGAGCACTGTGCCTTATTGCAATGTACAGGGAATTGTACAAGTTTGTGCGGATATGGCCACGATGAACAGTCCGCATGTGGTAGTTTTTCACTATGGTGCTTTCCATTTGGGCAACGTCAGTGCCCCTACTTTGTTGGCTGATTTGGAATGCTTGGTTCAAGCCGTAATGAAGATCCTTCTAAATGCGAAAGTAATTTTTTCTGGATTACTACCTAGGGCACTATGGGACAATAGTTCAGTTTTTTGTCCTCAGCAAAACATTGCTAGGTGTGTCATCAACCGAGGCATGTGTGCCTTCATGCTTAGAGCTGGTATGTTCTTCTGTAACAATGAGAATATTGATGCCAGTAATGCTGTTAATTTTAAAGAAGATGACATTTCTTTATCTTTTACCGGAAATGCCTTTCTATTTTGGAATGTAAGGGTTGCTTTGGAGAAGGTTATGTGAAGATTTTAGGAGTAAAGTAAGAAAAAAAAACAAGAAAAAAAATATAAAATAACAAGTGTCTGTCAAGCATCTGGAAAAAAACAAAAAAAAAGGCTCTTTTCAGAGTCAACTTCAAAGGGGAAATGGGGCACACTATTTAAATTTACATTCACCACGCTCAGATTTTCGATGTGTCCGCGGACATGGCGGTAATCCGCAGAGATGAAAATCACTACGAGGGGGTTAATATGTTCTGTGTTACATGTCAGGGATATTATGGTTAAGTTGTGCTACTAAAAACCTATGAAATTCAGTGAAAAAACCTTGTTAAAGGGACGTTATGGTTCCAAGTAAAACCGAAAAACCCTTGAAATTCGCCAGTTATGGTAACATAAGCAACCATAACTCGCGCCACCGTGCACTGCTAACACTAACACCCAGGACAACAAAGATGACATCAGAAATGTCATTGCTGACATAACTGATGACATCACATGGCTGGCTCTCCCTTTTTATCCTTTACTGACATATCGAAGCCACATAGTTTTCTTCAGTAACAGTCAGGAAGTAAAAATTGCCAGGGCATAGAGTCTTGGGTGCATGGCCATTTGGCCATGCACCCAAGATTGTATGCCCTGGCAACAACCACCGCAGCATATCACATTCATATTTGCTTATAACTTTGGGTGAAAAACAAATGTATAAGGAACAAAGGTATTAGATACTATGGATGTGATATGCTGCTATGGTTGTCCTTATTATTGTATACTTACTGTTTGGTCTAGTAATGGGAGTCCATGTTTTTCTTCTTCATTTCTGTGATAAAAGAAAATAGCATGTTAGTATTAGTATTTTGTAATGACTTATTACATTTTATAAGCAATATACTTTTATTTTTTTTCGACCCTCATATTTAGTCAGTACAAATCAGAGTACTGTGCAATTTGCTCAGTTTTTGTATTTGTTGCTAAAATCATTGGGTCTGTGGGAGAAAAAAAAATCCATGTTGGATTAAAAAAAAAACCTTTTTCTGTTATGCTACAATTTATTTGTTTGTCTTTTTTTCAGTGTTCACTTGTTGTTTCTGGCTAATGCTTTATACTTTGCTTTGTTGTATTTTTTTTGGAGCAGTAACAGATTCTTCATTTGTTTTGATATTATAAAATTTTGGAGCAGTTAGATACCAATTGGCATATTCTAACTGTCTATTTTTTTAATATATTTTAGTGGTTTTGATTTACCTATTTGGATATTGTTAAATTTTGGGACAGTTAGATACCAATTGGCGTATTCTAACTGTGTATTTTTTGGCCTAATTTAGTGGTATTCATTTATCTGATTAGTTGTTGTAGAATCTTTGAGCTGTTAGATAGCTTTTGGAGTATTCTAACAGTTTATATTTTTGTAACACAAATTTACTTAAAGGTTTAATTACAGTTTATTTATCAAATTTTGGTTTTAAGAACATCAAATAAGCGTTTGTAAGATTTGCTGGTAATCTCTGCTTTAGAGTAATGGTACTATCATTACGTTCAAACCATCCACATTTCTTTTTTATGTATGCAGTGTAGTGCCCTGAATTGGTTGTGGCTCCTGCGTGGTAGATTATACCTATTGTTGTGAAGGTTTTCTTACCAAGTGATATTTGACCATGTGTGAATCCAGTCAGCTTGCAGTTGTTTTTGGTACCATCTGCATTGTAACGTAGAAGCATTAGTATTACGTATTTACTATGTGTTTGTATTACTAACGTGGAGCGATTATCTGAATTGCAGGTAGAGCATAATCTACCATGGTTTGCATTTTGTACAAGTTGCTGAAATGGAATGGATTCACAATTTGGTATTGATATATATATGAAGCGTTCATTGGGGATTTCTTCTTGTGTCACATTGTTGCAGACAGTGCATGTATGTTTCCACATGTATGAAATCTGAAAGATTTCATTTATAGGTATGATTTTGTTTTCCAGTACTTGTAGTAAGTACAATAGAAATTCTTGTGGATCTTCCTGTGAGTTTATAGTGAATTTCACCATTCCAGCACAGTAGTCCAATTGTCGTCTTATTCCAAAAACAGTATATGCGTTGTGAGGATTGTTTGCTGCATTTCTGTGAAGTACTAACATTTGCAAACACAATGGGTCTGTACTGTGTGAGTAAATGTTGTCAACAATTGGTGGTTATTGAAATAGAATATTCATTGCTACATTTGCATAGCAACTTACACCAACTATATTTGAGAATTTAAATGGTCCAGGTAGTTCTGTATCTAACTGCTTTTTTTGGAGTTTGTCTTCCTTCTTTAAAGAAGTACCTGGTTAACTTTCTCTAATTGATTCTTTTTTGTTTGTGGTACTTGATGAAGTATTAGTTTCTTTTACTCTCTTTGGAGGATTTGCAGTGACGTCCTGTTGCATTTCTGTTTGATTTAGTTTTCTTTTACAACGTTTTAATTTTTGTGGAACAGAATATGTGTTTAGATGGGGAGTGTATAGTGAGCGAAGTCTATTATATTCTAAAATGCAAGGAATATCAGCGTTTACTTTACTTGCATCAAAGTTGATTAGAAATAGACCGTCAAATGTACGTAAGCGTGATAATGCTACGTAGCTCATGCCTTCTTTAAAGACTGTGTTACCAATATCTATCATTGCTTTGTCTAGGGTAAGACCTTGTGATTTATGAATCGTGACTGTGTATGCAAGAGTTAGAGAAAATTGTTCTCTGCGTACATACATATCTTTGAAGAGAAGGAATCTAGCTGTTGAGCATCCTATCCGTTTTACTTCTGAAAGTTTGTCAAAGAGTATATTGACAAACTGAATTTTGTTGTCACGTGGGTATGTTTGAAAGCCAACAACTGTACCCAGTGCTCCATTAACTAGTCCTTGGTCCACGTCAAGGTTACGTTTAAGCATTACTCTGCAATTTAAGGATAATTTGAACATCTTTTCTAAGCCTGCTGTGTTTGAGATTGATTTTTCTAAATTATTTAGTCTTGTTGTGGCTTGGTCACACATGGGTAGTGTCATACCATGTACATCTCGTTTGTCTGTGGCGCTAATTTCCATTATTGGTTGCATTTCTTTACTTAGCATGATTTCATTGAATTTGAAACAGCTTGCAAGAGTTGGCATTAAGGCCATACAATTGACATTTTTGTGGGCTAATTGTTCCATAACATCTGTAGCACATGCATTATTGCCATAAAGTGCATTAATGTGCTGGGTTTTCAATGTTGCTTCTGCTTCTTTAGAAAGTATACCAACACTCAAACTTTTTAAAATGTTGGCATAAGTTAGATCTGCAGATTGGCGCATGTTTTCTGTTAATTCTCTGTATTGGCAATGTTGCCAAAGGTTGACATTTCCAATGCTGCCAACAGTTTTACGGCAGAGTTTGTGCCATAACGTTTTAAAAATAGGTTCACCTTTTACTGGTGTTAATTGAAGCAGATCTCCAAAAACAATAATGTGTTTTCTTGCAAAGAGCTCTTCATAGTCTGTTTTGAGTACTTCTTGTAATCTGAGGTGAATCAAAGCTAACATCAGGTTGGAGACCATGCTCACTTCATCTATTAGTAGCATTTTCATTTGTTTCAATACTCTGCGTAATTCCTTTGCAGATTCTGCAGAAAGTTTGTAATAGTCCAATTTGTTCTGGTGTTCTACTGGTAATAGTAGTAATCGGTGTAATGTAACACCACCTATGTTGTAGGCAGCTAAACCTGTGGGGGCAGTGACAACAGCTGACAGTTTGTTGTTTGTCAATTGTTGAAGGAACTTACTAATGATTTTGATTAGGAATGTTTTGCCAGAACCAGCTTCACCACTGACGTACAGTAGTATAGGTTTATAATTATGGCAGGAACATTCTGTAGTTTCATGTTTTACACCATGTGCAATTTGTTTTGTTACTTCTTGAAAAATGCTACTTTGCTCATTGTTTAGTTTTGATTGTAGTATAGTTAAGTCACCCTTATCTTCATACTGACACATGGTGTTTTCTACTTCTATCATAGCTAATTCTGCCTCATTTGTTATTAGTGGTTCTCCCAGTGGTTCTTGGCTTCCTGTTACAGAAGGTTGACTACTGTCAAGAGTATCCTTATCTAGTTGAGCTTGGAGTTCTTCTTCATGTTGCTGTTCATTGTGCAACATTGTTTTGTACTGTGTAAAGTTTACATCAGTTATAATGCTTTCATTTGCTTTGAAAGCATCCTCATATGAGTCATAGTTATCTAGTAATTGTTCTTCTTTTCTCCATGGTTTGAAGAGTTGTAGCAGGGACATGTAATATACTTCTTTATGTTGAGGAGTCTTCAATGACAGTTTGATATGATTAATTAAATTTGGTTTAGTGAGTTTAACTAAGCTGCCTTCACAGTCTGTCACTCTATATTTACCATTTTTTTCATCGGGTTTCATATTATTTTTGTATGTGTAGTTTTGGGCTATTTGGTATAGACACATGTTTTCGAAAGTATTACTTCTGTTTGGGTAGTATGTGTCCAATAAATTGTTTTTTAAAATGTCTTGGCAGTTGGGACCATGTTTGGCTATTGTTTCTATATCTTCATATGATTTTAGAACTCTTTTTCTAGATTTAGCTGGACCAAGACTTAGCCATACTATATTTTCAGATTTACCATACCATGAAGTACCAGTTAAACGATCAGCTGCTTCATAAGATCCACATTCTCTATGGGTGAGCATTTTTGTGCCCAAGCTGTATAATTTCTGAGATACTGTTTTATCTGATGACAGGTCATTCCAGAGGTCTTGGAGCTCTGCCTTTTCTGCTTTAGTTAAGTATGCTGTGACATATCGTGCAACTGCAGTAGAATTGTCTGCAATGTACTGCACATCTATGTTTGCATTCCATAAGTGGGCAATGATTGCATTATAATCATTGATATATTTTTCTTCTTCTTTTCTTTTTATGTAATATGTATTTTTAGGTGACTTTCCTTTAAGAGTATGTCTAACTGAAGACATGAGGTTGTTTACTTGACCTGTATTTGTAACTGGTCTAGGGAAACCAAATCGGCATTTGGTGTAGTATTTGCCTTTGTTTTTGTATTTGCGATGACAATATTTTCCAAATTTGTGCACAAAGATCACTATTTGTGGCTTCTGATGGAATTTCACAAGTGACATATTTTTCAATAAACTGTAAAACAGTGGCATCACTGTCTTGACCAAATTTAGGAGCATCTTTAATCCATAAAAGCATGTGGATATGTGGTGCTCCTCTGGCTTGGTATTCTTTTCTCCAAAAGAAGTGTTGCACTTCTCCAAGGGGAGGAACAGTTTTATTACAAATAAAATGTAGCATAGCAATGAAGCTATGGTGAAAATATCTTGAAACATTAACAGGATCCAAAGAACAAAGTTCTCCAGGTGATAGAATATCTATGTTTGTTTTGTTTTTATTTGATATGCGTAGGAAATCATGTAAATCTTCCCATGCATATTCTGCACAACTTAATGTAACAAACCAATTGGGTGGGCCAAGGTTTCTGATCATACAACGTACATCTCCATGACGTCGAAACCAGTACTCTTTAGTACCACGCATATTTGCTAATAGATTTGTAATATTTGATTGTAAAACCTCATCCTTTTGTTGCACTTTCTCTCATAATTGTGTAGCTGTCATATTTTGAAAGTGTGATCCTGATTTTAATATGTGTGCAACTCCGTAACATAAAGTTGCTAGTTCACTTTCAAAGAGTAGGTGGAATATGTATTCCACATTTTGTCTAAATCTGGGATCTTCAGAATACATCCGTAATGAGCGGTATTCTGAAGCTGATATTTGAATAGGTCTATCATCATACCTTCCTCCTTTGCCAGTTGGAAAGAGCAGAGGAAAAGCACGTGCTTCTATACTTTTTTCCCATATACTGATTGGCGATCCTTTTGTTTGACGCATTTGGTATGTTTCCAGTACATCGTGTACGGTGTCATTACAGTGCAAAGGATGAATTGTATACTGGTCTAAAGTATTTGATATTGTAGCAGGATCTAGTAGCTCAAATTGACCAGCTTCTTGTGTTTTTTGAATTATTTCAGTTGTATCTTTCAAGTTTTCTTCAATATTAATTTCTTTGTAATATTCATTATTCTCTTTAAGATATTGGAAGGCTTGTCTAACTTTATATAAATCTACCAGCTGTTGCCATATTTTTTTGTCTTTTGTAGGTACTCCATTTACTAATATAATTAAAGATTGCTGCATTGGACGTTGCACTCCTAGAGTATGCACATTTTCTTTTAGATTTAATGGTAAATAAACTACTTTTCCACGAATGCCTTTTACCAATTCAGAGGGAGGTAATTTTGCTGTTTTTGGTTTAAGGCGTATTATTGCTTGAAATTGGTTACTGTTTGAATTATGATGCTCTCATATAAATTAAGTTGTTGTAGAGGTTTTGGTACTGGGTATAATTCCAAATTATTTGTGATAGAACGTGAAGGAGTTTGGTTGTTGTCAAGTTTTGTAGTGCAATAACTGCAAAGTATTAAGGGCTCAGTTATTTCATATTTGTTTTCTGCTAGAAGGTAGAGAGCTAATTCAAACCATTTAGAATCTTCATTGTCTTCTATTTTGTATGGTAGGTCCACAGTTTTTATGTTACTTTTATAAAAAATTCTACAGCAACATACATGGTTTGGTACTTCAGCTGATGTACTTTTAAATTTTAGTATTTCTTTTTTGTATGTGTTTAGCAAAATGTTGCCATGTGTAGAATTGTTGCTTAATTGGTTTAAAGCTATTTCATTCTGTAAATGGCTTTCACTTCCAAAATATTTTTTCTGGATATAGTGCATTTCTTCAAGTAGGTCTTTTGCTGTACCATGTAGAAGGATGTTATTTAACTTTGCTAGTGCAAAAGCAGGACTTTTAGCATAGTACAGTTTATAGACTAGATTTCTTATAGTTGAATGATGTGTTGATATCCTTTTGATATCATGGAAAGTGGTTATACAAGTAGGTCCTGTAATGCAGGCCAATGAATGTCCTTGTAGTCCTGTGTACTTGCGCACTGGACAGGTATCTATATTTTGCAGTAATTTAATTTTGATTTTGTCTTTGCTTTTTACATATTTATTGAGGAATTGGTGTAAAGATTTGAAACAATGTTTGGGAATGTTACACATTGACGTGCATGGTCATTTGTACACTAGACGTTCTGATCCAGTTGAATGGAGGGGTAATTCTAAGTTTTCAGGGCATATTTTTGTAAGGAGTACTTCTTGTTCCATTATGGTATTATTCACTTTTTCATAACCTCGACCACTGCTATTTATGGCAATTGTATTTGTTTGCTTTTGTTTGTACGCTTCTTCATTAAAATATGGTTCTGTGCTCGTAGTGTTATTCCATTCACCTCCGCAGATACTTAAGAAGTTCTTTCTGTTGACATTTCGCTTATTGAGAAGTCTTTTTTGTAATTTAGTTATTCGTTTTGTTAGTGGTTTCATTTTGTTTAACAGTAAAATACATACATTTCTTTTGAGAAGAATTGCACTGTCCATCAATGCTTCTAAGATTAATTTCCTACGATAGGTTTTAAGCTTTGAACCTGATTTCTCTCCTGTTTTTATAAGATTTTGAAGGGCTTTGTGGTGGTATATTTTGGCTAAAATACTTTTGTTGGTATGCTTACTTTGCACTATATTAAAATTTGAAGAAGTAGTTTTATCTGTACTGATAGCTGATTTTCTGTTAATTGTTTTTTGGTTTGTTTTACATTTTGATAGAGGAAGCGAAGTTGTTGTACTTGAAACTTATTGTGTTTCACTAAATGATTGTATTAGCTGTTTTGTTTCAACTTATTTTACAAATTCTGCTAGAGATGGATGGTTATGTTGGACACCTTTATTTTCATTTGCTCTAATTTTGCGTTGCTTTCTACGGAGTTGTCTTTTGGTAGGCATTCTTTAGGGTCTGTTGAAAAAAATAAAGAAGATATGGGTTGGGGTGTTGTTCTGGAATGTATGTGCGCATGAGTGTTTGAGTAAGATGATAAAGATGTATGTAATGGTGTGTGATTGTGCATTGGGAACTAAAACTAGTAGCGATAGCTATTCTTGAATTTATGTGTCACTAAACTGGGGTTCAGATGACAAAAAAAAGTAAGCTAGTGGTGTGGAAAAGTACAAATAGTAAATGTAATGTACACAATTAAAACAGTTGTTTGTTCTATAATATGAAAATTGTAGTGGTTCAGTTGGCTAATTTGTGTGTCCAAAAATAGAAATTTGTGGGCCATTCTGGTTGTAAATCACTGTTTACGACATGGACATTTTTGGACAAAATGGTACAAAATCTCTATTTTAAGAAACCAAAATAGCTGGTATTAATGTTATAGTATATTTGATTAATAATAGAAATAATATGGTGATATTTTACTTACTTTTTTTTTTAATTAACAGGTAACTTCTTAGTTTTTCTTTCTTCTTCGAATTCGGGTGCTTCTTTTCAGGAAACTGGTCTTCACTGCAACTGTGAAAGCTTCAAATTAGTAACTTTGTTTGTATATAGCACTGTTTTTAATTTAGATATTGATTTGTTTAATTGAAATCCTCAGTGCCTTCTGTAAAACCATTAAACTAATTTATTTACATAAGATATATTGCATCAGTTCAGTACATATGATATGTTCTTAATGAACAAATTGTATTGAATGACTAACTGTAGCAAAAATAAAATATCTTTACTATGTCTTGTGAAATTTATAATATATTAGTGAATACCACTATTTCTGTAAGTAAACTGTTCTAGGTAATAGCGCCTCAATGTCATGTCTAATTTAAAGTAATTAAGTAAATAAATAAATAAAAACAAAAAATATGAAATTGTATAAGTATTTTTATAAAGGTTTAAACATAGATTGTGTTTGCATGCAATTTTGTTTGAATAGATGTAGTCTATATATTTCATTTAGAAAATGTTAGTTTAACATGATTTGAGTGTGTGTGTATAAAGAAAGTAAAAAGTATAAAGGTGTGTAAGTGGTAGTTGATTTTAGGAAATTGAAAAAAGTACAGTAAATTCATTTTACAGATTTTATAAGGTAAAAGTCTGTTTGAAAATGTGTTCATCTACCATAGCTCTCAACTCACACGCTTTTGGCGGGTGTCACACGCCTTGTAAAGGGCAGACTCACCCGCCAAGCCTCCTGCACGCCCATTCATTCCAATGGGCGTCTCACCCGCTAAAAAGAAAATCGGGTGATTTCACCCGCCTGTAAAACAAAAATGGTTGAGAGCTATGTCATGTACTATACAGAAAATATGCATACCTGAAGTTTGTGTTCATGCATATGGATATGCATGGAGCTGGAAGTAGAAATCTTGAAGACATGTACAGTATTTGTGGTAGATGCTGCTTGCCAATGATATGACACTTGTACTCAGAGAGATTCAGAGTACATTTGCAGTGCTGATCTATGATGATGCAGTTAGATGTAGAGGTCTTGAATGTGATTGGTGCATGGTCATGTGATTTTTGAGGTACATCCAATGAGGGAATGGCAGAGAGAGTGTAGTGGAAATGGTAGAAGGGCTGTTCATGTTACGATATGTCCGCGGACATGGCAGTAGTTCCCGGACATCGGGAGTTACATCCGGGGATTTTTGGGTTCAGACGTCATGCAAATGAGAATAAGCACTGAAAGGGATTGGTCAGGAAAGTTTGGTGGGTGTGTTGTGCCAGGAGAGATTTTCTGAGATTCTCTTTTTGCTGAGAGAACAAAAGATAGCTATGGCTGTGTGTTTCAGAAAACAGATTGTTTGGATTTTAGAAGATTCGTGGATACATTGGTTGAAGGTGCATGCAGAAAGCTGTGGAGTAGCTGTAGATCTTGGATTCCCACATGTGGAAGTACACTGGCATGGAGTACGTGGAATGAAGTGGTTGGATTTGCTACCTCTCTGTGCTACTTTGGAGACAGAGCAACATCCAGACATAATTGTAATTCATTGTGGAGGGAACAGTTTAGGGCATGTGACTGGAATGTTTTTGCAATTTGCTATGAAAGAAGGACTGAGGAAGGTTATGGACATGTTTCCTAATTCTCAAGTGATATTTTCACGGATTGCGCAGAGACAAATGTGGCTTTGTTCTTCTTCATTTGGTCCACAAATGGAAAAAGCAAGGCGCAATGTTAATAAGGCTGTTTGTGGCTTTCTAAGAGATGTTGGCATGTCTTCTTTTCACAATGAAAATATTATGTTTTGTAGTACATACATTTTTCGCAGAGATGGAGTCCATCTTACTTATGCTGGCAATCAGATTTTTCTGAGAAATGTACAAAATGCATTGCGACCTTTTTTGGAATTACAACAACGATTTTGAAGTAGATGTTAAGCATTTACAATTTTTGACTTACAAACACCACCCAAAGGCTCTTTTCAGAGCCACCGCTTCTTTCCAGAGAAAATTACAATGTTTGTGATGGAGTAGTAACCCAATTTGTTTAATGTTCGCGAACTGTCTGCGGACTTCTAATAAATACAAAGAGCCCTGCTTCATTTATTTTCACTTCTATTTTTTAACTGGGAAAGGCGGCTCTGAAAAGAGCCTTATTTTTTTTTGATTTTTGTAATTTTGTATTTTTTTTTGTTTTTCAGACACGACACACTAGGAGAGGATGGTAAAGGAGGGTAAAGGGGGGGACACCAACCACAGGGATAAGAAAGGGCGAGCTGAGAGAGGAAAATGTAGAGTGGGTTTTATTTGGGTAGTGAGCAGGTCTTCTCGTGCTCTGAGACGATAGTCTCAAAAGCACTCCGAAGTCGCTCCCCCCTGCAGAGTACTGTGTCACAGTACATACATACAACTGTGACCCTCGAAAGGTAAGGGTCATCAGCATTCTGTATGGCCTGTGAGGCAGCTTGAGAAAGACGCTGTCCCACAGAGGTGGTCCTTGTGGTGACAGGATCAGAAACAGAGGATGAAGTAGAGGAAATCAACCTGCTACGTTCTTCGTAAGGTACAACCTTGCGAATAGCCCCAGAGTGAAATGATCTCAGGTGTCGCTTCATAGTAGTGGTCCCAAAGCTGTAGTTACCGTGCTTCTCATTGCAGGTAACATGGTTCGCACGAGCCTTAGGACCATTCCCATGAATGGAAAATAACCGTCACACCCAAGACTCACGCCTAGTGCGGGTAGTAGGGATTTCCTCTACCTCATTCTCATCATCCTCTTCTTCCACCTCCGCATCCTCAGTCCTGTTCCCCTCTTCAGGCCCTTGGGGAGGTGGTGGTGGTGGAGGGGATGAGGTGGTGCTGAAGCAGGTGCAGCACCAAGTGGCAGTTCAGCAGCCAAGGATGCCATGTCGATGATGGTGTAGTCTGCAGGTGGCAGCAAAAATCACTGTGTTCTGAAGAATAGCCAGAAACACAATGGGAATAAGCTCTTGGGTGTGGTCTTTTATAGGGGTGCTTGTGCGCGGTCCACGGACATGCGCACTGTGCGCGGACAGATCGAACACAAAAAAAGGATCAGAAAGTTGCAAAAGGTATATAGAAACTCAAGATTGCTATGTGGGACTTGTGGCATGGTGTGATTTTATTGAAAAATATTATGGATTAACTGAAAATGTACTTTTAAATTGTTCGGGGACACGAACAGTGTCCGCATTTCAGGACACATGATGAGCGTGGGCGCGGTCATATGATCTGTTTGCAAACTAGTCTGCGAAGGAAGCGCCTGTCCGCAGGACACCAAGTGCACGGAGATTGGTTAGCGCATGCGCATTGATGTCCTACGGACACTGTTCGGGTTCTGAAGTAATTAAAAGTGCGTCACACGTGAAACTAATATTTCAGGACACCGCGTGTGTTCTTAGAACAGTTTAAACTTGGTAGCGAACAGTAAGGACAGATATAGTGTTCTTCAGGACACGTGTAATTTAGTTTATGTACGAACATTTCAGGACACCAATTGTGTTCTTAGAACACTTTCAATTGGGTAGCGAACACTACGAATACTTGTACTGTTGTTCAGGACACATCATTTTCGTTTATTTATGAACATTTTAGGACACCAATTGTGTTCTTAGGACAGTTTTAAGTTGATAGCGAACATTACGGACAGATGTAGTGTCCTCAGGACAGTTACATTTTCGTTTCTTTACGAACATTTCCGGACAACTGCGGTGTCCGTGGACACCTAAATTGGTTTTATTACAAGGAACTGAAAGTAATTACAACACAATATAAGAAAAGTAACTTTATTTCATATATATATATATACAATTATGACTGGGAGTTGGGGCAGAAACGGAAACAAAAACAGGAGAATTAGGGATTTCTAGATAACTGGTATCAGGTGAAGAAGGGAAGGAAATGTCATCGAAACCCTTTGGTCCATAGACAGGGTTTGGGGTTAACTGCGTGGGATAGGGTGAGGGGGGACAAGTGCAGGTTGGACAATGGTGTGCTGTTGGGGGTTTCACATCATTTTCCACAAAGTTTTTCAAATCCATAAAATTTTGCATAAGGTCGTCCATTTTTTGATGAATCTGCTGTAGAGTGATATTCTCTGATTGTTGTTGTGAGATGCTTGGAATTTTTGTATGGTCTGTAATAAAAAAAATGTATATGTTAAATGTATACAAAATAATATTTATTAATTGGTTTATATAGTAAAGTGTATACCATTAGGTGGACTATTTTCTAACATTTCCTCTCCTCTAGCCAGTCGAGAGTACTACACATTTTTTTTCTAATATAGAAAGTTTATAAATATATGAGTAAAAAGAAGTGCACTTACTATGTCTGGTGAGATATGTAATCAGTAGTGTATACGTCTGGTCTTGCTGTTGGTTGTGGAGCGTCTGTGAGGTAATTATGGTGGAAGCCACTTTATCTTCTTTTGGTATATACCTTTTTAAAACATATTGTATTTACATGAATGGTTAGTGTGTTACATATATGGGTAACTTTTTTAAGTATTACTACATATACTTTGTATGTGTGCTGCTTTGTGAATTTGTTAAATGTTCCTATGTTATGATATAACTATTACACATACCTCCCCAGAGTTTTTAGGTGGTGGTACTGTTCTCCGAACATGTCCGCGAACATTAAATACGTTTGCGGACATCAAGTTCATAAGAAGAGATCTAGTCAGTTCCATATGACATGTATATAAAGTCAAAGTCATTATTGTTAAGTTGTGCTACTAAAAAACTATGAAATTCAGTGAAAAAACTTTGTTAAAGGGAGGTTATGGTTAAGTTGCGCTACTAAAAACCTATGAAATTCAGTGAAAAAGGGACGTTATGGTTCCAAGTAAAACCAAAAAACCCTTGAAACTCGGCAGTTATGGTAAGCTAAGCAACCATAACTCGCGCCGCCACCGTGCACTGCTAAGACTAACACCCAGGACATCAAAGATGACATCACAAATGTCATTGATGACATCACTGATGACATCACATGTGTATGTACTTCTCATGAAATATGTGTAGAAGGGATTCTTATTATGTTGCAAAAAAAGTGTCAAGAATCATTGCAAGAAATATACCCTAATAAGTGCATTGAACGATGCATTGATATAAATAGCATCCTATTATGGGGTTCTATCTAGTATACTAAGCTACTCGTACAGAAACATAATATTGTGTGCAGCGTACAAGATGAAGGTATGATATTCGTAATGTTAATATGTTGAATAATGAAATGATAATTGTTTTCTTAACAGATTTTTGTGTACTGTGAAATATGTAATAAGTAGCTAATAAAACCCATGTATTACATAATTGCATTACTATAGACAAAACACAAAGACACAAGAACACATACCAATATGGGTATATACAGGGAAAGTGAAGTTAGCAAAAAAGCACAAGTAGTAGCAGAAACAATTCATAACTTAACTGATTAGTTTCATGCAAATAAATGATTGCTCTGTTTCAAATCTGGTATTTACCCTATGTATATGTATCACTTGATGTGATTGGACCCTAAGGAAAGTAGTGTGAGTACAATGTATACAAATATGACCATATACAGGGAAAGTACAGCCATAAAAAAAACAACAGAACTATCAGAAATTGCTCATAAGTCTAGTGATTATCTTTATGCACAAAAAGGATTGCTGTCTTTCAAGCTTGTGTTTTCCCATATGTATATGTTTCAAATGATGTGACTGTACTCTAAGGGAATTACTGTAAGAACCTACTAGAAGGATATGTCTACAAATAAAATAAAATTCTTAGATTCTGACTGTTACTGAAGAAAACCATGTGGCCTAGATATGTCAGCAAAAGATAAAATAGTGAGCCAGACATGTGATGTCATCAGTGATGTCATCAATGACATTTGTGATGTCATCTTTGATGTCCTGGGTGTTAGTCTTAGCAGTGCACGGTGGCGGCGCAAGTTATGGTTGTTTAACTTACCATAACTGCGGAATTTCAAGGGTTTTTCGGTTTTACTTGGAACCATAACGTCCCTTTAACAAAGTTTTTTCAATGAATTTCATAGGTTTTTAGTAGCGCAACTTAACCATAACGTCCCTTTAACAAAGTTTTTTTCACTGAATATATATATATATATATATTAAGTGTACATAAAGTAATGCTTATTAATTTGGTTATATGGAGAATTGTCTACGATTAGTGTCACTATCTTCAGACATTTCCTCACGTGGGAAATTCTACTCAAGCCATTCTGAAGTACTGGACATTTCTGTGAAAAAAATATATATATATTACTTTTATTGTATCTAATACAGACATTTTAGAAATATGTAAGAAAAATGAAGCACACTTACTAGCTTCTTGTAAATTGTGTTCTTACTGGTCTGTAGATTTGCTGTTGCTCCTAGGTGTGCCGTTTCTGTGAGGTAATTATGTTGGAAGCCTATCTTTCTTCTTTTGGTATATTCCATTTTAGTACATATGGTATTTAAATGGATGGTTGATGTGTTAGATATATAGGTTCCACTTTTTATGTATTACTACATATAACATGTTTGTGTGCTGGTTTTTGAACTTGTGCAGTGTTCATATGGCATGATATAACAATTTAAGATACCCCCGAGGTTTTTGGGTAGTGTTGCTGTTGTCCGTGTCCACCCGTGGACATACGCACAGTCCGCGGACATCAAAATCACTAGCCGGGGTTTTCAGTATGTTCTATGTTACATGTATATAAAGTCAGCGATATTATGGTTAAGTTGTGCTACTAAAAACCTATGAAATTCAGAAAAAAAAAGCTTTGTTAAAGGAACGTGATGGTTAAGTTGTGCTATCGATAACCTATGAAATTCAGAAAAAAACTTTGTTAAAAGGACGTTATGGTTCCAAGTAAAATCGAAACCCCCCAGACATTCGCTAGTTATGGTAAGCTAAGCAACCATAACTCGCACCACCACTGTGCACTGCTAAGACTAACACCCAGGACATCAAAGATGACATCACAAATGTCATTGATGATATCACTGATGACATAACATGTGCATTTACTTTTCATGAAAAGTCTGTACAAGGGATTGTTATTATAATGTTGACAAAAAAGTGTCAAGGGTCATTGGAATAAATATCATGAGCTACTGAGTGCATTAAGCAATGCATTGATATAAATAGCATTCTATAATGAAGTTCAGTCCAGTATACTAAGCTACTCATGCAAAAACATAGGCAGTGTGTGCAGCATACATGATGAAGGTGCAATATTCCTAATATAGCCATGTTGAATATTGAGATGATAACCGCTTTCTTATTAGAGTTTTGCGTACTGTGAAACATGTAACAAGTAGCTAATAAAACCCACTTAATACATAAATGCATTATTAGAGATAAAACACAAAGACACAACAACACATATAAATATGAGTATATACAGGGAAATTGAACTAAGGAAAAAAGCAGCAGTAGTAGCAGAAAGTGTTCATAACCTAACTGATTATCTTTATGCAGAGAAATCAATGCTCTGTTTCAAAGCTGCTACTTATACTATGCATATGTATCAAATGATTTGACTGGACCCGAAGGAAAGTAGTGTGAGTACAATATATACAAATATGAGTATTTACAGGGAAAGTACAGTAATAAAAAAACAACAGAACTATCAGAATGTCCACCTTCAACATTTCCCTTACAGAGCGCCAACACCTATTGGTATGCATCAATTACCAATGCACTACACATTATATATCTTTAGCAAAAGTTCTACTTATCTGAAAATGACATCAGCTAAAGCCATCCCTCCTCCCCAAGAAACAGCAGCACTGCTGTAATGATGAAGCATGAGAAACAGTGCTGCTACCTTGCTAATAGCAAACGCACAACATTCTTTGCCGTACATCTACCGACCAATATTACCGTTTGCTGCCTCTTTGCTCATTTCCATTCTCAAATTGCCTTATTACCTGCCGTACCAAAAAATAAAGCACCCGTAAACAAAGTAAATATTCCGTTAATAGCGACCTTTCACAGTGTAAATATATATTTTTTTTTAAATTGCATACACTCCATGTACTTCATATTTCTCAGTAAAATACATAGACGCAATAATCTTTGCCAGTAATAATCTAGCTTTGCAAAGCAGTAACGTGTGCTACTAAAAAGTAGGATTACTGGTTATAATCCAGGGCGGCTTTGGCGGGTTGGATTACAAAACAAAATCATTTTTCAAGATGGCCACCATAGAAAGGGAAGGTGGTTGTTTCATAAATAGCGCCTCTTCCCTTTCCATGGTAGGCTGCAAAAAGCACAAGTACGTTACGTGACGCAGAACCTGTAAATAAACATACAGCGACATACAACGTAATAACTTACATTTTGAAATAATAGTCTGGATTGTAAAAGAAAACGTTAACATTTTAGAGTTCGTAAAGTAGGTTTATTTAACAACAAACTGTCAGAGACCATCGGAGTAATCCCATTTTCAATGCTATGATAACAATGGATCTAAGGGCGTCATTGCAAATGTTAAAGACGAGGAACACGTTGTTTTTTTCCCATACAAAAATTATGGGTTCTTGGTTAAAGCAGCTGCTTTGTTTCCACAGTGATTTCCAAAAAGGCACCATGATCTTCGGCCCACAGCACCATAAATTATGTGATGTTGCTCCGAATAGCGAGTTCAGCGCACGGGCAAAGCGGGCTTAGGGTGTCATCCCACATAATTGTTATCGATTGTATTTGCCGTCCGAAAAAGCCCTTACTTGGCATCTGGAAACCATGGCACGGACAGTACGGTAAGATGTACCTGGGCGGAAAATGTAACAGAAAATATGTGTCAATACGCAACCTCTAGCAAAACATTTAAAAAAAGACACAAAAAATGTGCAAAGTAATACACAAATGTAAGTGGTCAAATATGACATTTTAGTGAAATGTTACTATTGACCATGTGTAACTATAGTAACAGGCTACAAACGCTGAGATTCTGCATGTGCCGTAAGATTTTAAAAAATGGCAACTACACAGGAAGACGATAATTCAGTTATGAAGGCAAAATGAATGGACAGTTAAAAAAAACTACATCTCGTGATTTCAAACAAGACCAAAAGAACGTGCAAAGTGATACACAAAGCTATGCAGGAAAACATAACGTTTCAAACAAGAAATATTACTGCTAAAAAAAATGAGTGTAGTCATACCCTACAAATGCGGAACCTGTGCACTCTGCATTATTACAGGAAAAATATAACCGCGCAGAAAGATGATACTTCAGTTATATTGTCACAATTAGATTTTCGGTAATGTAAAATTAAAACGTGGTTTGCTGTAGAGTGGTCAAAAGTAAACTTACATAATATTTACTGCCTCCATTATTTCTGTGCAAGTCAGACACCAATGTATTCGCACCGAAGAATCTTCGTGGACTGATATTAGATGTGCCTTACAAATGTTTAAAACATAACCTTATCAATAGCTATTTTTTGCTATTTTTTTCGACCCTTTCATTCCTTGAATTTCTTCTAAGGTTTCCCTTTCACTCAAGGTCAAAAAACAATTGCCCCTTATACATTCACTCGGATGCGTGGGCCTATTGAACGTCCAACCAAAAAAGCAACTCATGTGACCTTCACTCAGAAGGCAAATACATTCTTACTTTGCAACAACATATTGAAATCAATTATGAGAACCGCTACTCCCATACACCTCCAGAATGTTTCCAGCAAACAGTGCAGATGGTGGCCTTAGTTTTCAAAACTTAGGACGCCAGTCTGACGACAATATTATTCCAAGAACATTTTAACCCACACGCACTAATTGGTAGTGGTACAGTAAGCACAAACTTCCATTTAAACGTATGACTTTGGTGACAAGAAAACTGTACTTTTTCAATTTGTGCTCCACTACTCTGCAAAATGTTTTAGTAAATTTGGGAAGGGACATGCCAGCCACCTTACATTCAAGAGCCAGGAGAATAACATGTATACATGCACATATAGGTTATCATGCTCCTGACAGCCAATCCCATACGGCGATAGGTTTTTGGAGAACGGCCCAAGTAATGACGGAGTAGTGACGTCTTTCTTGAACAAAAGTGGCTTTCGTGCCATTTACTGTCTGACATGCTGAAATCTTTCTGAGTTCCTGTATCGATCCCTGTTGCTTTTGGCTGTAATAAATAGCAGTTTGAACTTGCTGTCTGAATTGGTTCTCTGTTTATTCTTGGGGGGGAGGGAGTTAGGCCCTCCGAGTCCGCAGACCCCAGCATCACTCTGGCATACCTGGGAGTCAGTCCCTAAAATGTTGCTTGCAGAGTTGATGGTTGTCTGCATCATCCTGGCACAAGGCCGTCTCCACCGCTGCAGAACCTGAGAGGCTGTAGGACCCTTGCATATTTTTGAGAAGATGGGAAACACGTAACCCTGGAAAAGCAGTCAGGAGCCATTTGGAAATCTTCCTGCCTAAAGTCAGTGAGGAGTCCAGGCATTCCAGGGCAGGGAAGATTGCCGCTCTCTGCCCCAACTTTCAGTGCTATGTGAATGACACTCAACTCACTTTTAGGCTCCCCTCTGCCACTTCCCCTCCTTCTCTCATCTATGACTGTCTGTCTGCTATCCAGGAGGGGTGTGCCGCCAATGATCTCTGCCTTAATGCCAGTAAGACTGAGATTTTCCTCATCCGCACGCGTGCTCCCTCCTTTTCTGTCACTGTCTGGCTGGCCTCTCTTGGATCTCAACCTGCTCCCACCTGTGAGGCTAAAAACTTTGGGGTCATCTTCAACACCACACTCTCCTTTTCTCCTCATATCTCTGACATCTCTAAGAAGTCACACTACCAGCTGCACCTCCGCGGAGATATTTCTCCTTTTCTCTCCTTTGCCCAGAAGCTCACTGTCTCCAGAGCAATGGCTCTCTCTAGGCTAGACTACTGCAACAGCCTCTTTCTAAATCTGCTGGGTCCTACCCTCCACCCTCTGCAACTCATCCAGAACAGGACTTGCAAGACTTGTACTTGGCCTCAAGCCCAGGGATCGTACCTCTCCAGGACTGAAATCTCTGCACTGGCTCCCAGTGGCAGTGAGGATTAACTTCCCAAAACCCTCTGCACTGTCAACAAGGCCATATAGGGTCTGGGGCCTCCATACCTTCAATTTTCTCTTCCTAAATATCTTCCTTCTCTGGCTACCATCTGATGTCAGGTCCAGGTCCCATCCCCCACAAGTTGCACCCCTGCACTGCCCCCTTGGAATCGCCTTCATTTGGGGACTGTTTTCTGTATCCCTACAACCCCCTACCAGCACTTGACACCTGATGTTTGCACTTACCCATGAACTTGCCACCAGATGGGTGCACTTTTACTTATTTCTTTTATTTATTCTATTTATTTTTTACTGTCTTGCCCTTGTACTGCACTGCCCCTCCCCCTTCCACCCTGCACTTTTCCACTTCCCTCTTCCCCTCCACTTGCGTGATCTCAATGTCACCTGGCCTAGCATGATTGTTGTCTCTGTCTTCCCTCTGTTCCCCCTCCTTTGCATCGTCGTGCCTTGATACAATTGTGTATAGGCGCGCCATGAATGCCAAATCATTGTGATGCTAGAAATGCATCGGAGGGACAGGGCCTCCGTATCCTTGTCCTTTATTGCTTTATCATGTATCTTCTGTCTTGTTTTCCGTGCAGGAGTTCATGTGGGCCTACTCTTTTTGGTTTGGTGAACAGACACTTGGTATACCCTTATGGCATCCATGGGTGGGAGTACAACCATGTACTCCTAGTCTATGTCTGTGGGCACCTGTGTGTGGTCCACAGAGCAGAGTTCGGGCTGGTGGCAGTTCTGTGCTGAATTGACAGGTGCTCTGCACATCCTCCATTTTGGGATGCCCATGCCCTGTCATTGAAATCGGTGCATTCCTGATAGGAAACAAGATGGCCCCTGTGGCCTCTTGCTTGCTATTACTTGTTACCTTACTTTTCCCCAAGTCCCGGGAAGTCCTGACTCTGTCCCTTCCCCCCTGACTGGCTGTTGGGTGAAATATCCATATATGGTGTTGTGGGGAAGTCCAAGACAGACTGGCTGGAGCCTTCCCAATGGCTGTATGTTGTGGGTATGCCCGTGGGGTGGGACTTGCAGAGAAAAGGAAGTCAGTACATTCTGACTCTGCTTACTTGATGTCAACAGTACACTCGAGATTGTCACGATAGAGAGGGAATGAAGCAGCAGACTTTAAGGCAAAATGTGCTGTATATTTTTTGGAGTTGCTAGAAATGGAGAGAGCATCAAGAATGCACCAGGCATATGATACTAAAGGAAGGATACAATGTTTTGCCAGAAGCACAGATTATGGAATTGCAGGGGGGTGCAACCAAGGAAGAGAAGGAGTTGTGGACAAAAAGGTGATATGCAATGTCTCCAACAGATGTCCTATGGTGGCAGAATAACAAAAGGAAAGAGGTCATGCCACTAGCATTATTGAACAATGCAGTGACACAATTGCACCATCCAACACACCCGGGGAAAGAGGTCATTGCAGTCCTAATTTGGCAGAACACATGGTCGAATTTGTCAGTAATTGACGTCCAATCAGTTTAAATCAGGGCATACTTTGAGAGTTGTGAGAGGAGCCATACTTCCACCAGTAGGTCCATTCCAGCTTTTACATGTCTATTACATTGACATGATCCAAGTGTGCCAAGGATACTGCTACATGATAGTGTTTGTGTGCCCGTTCTCCAGGTGGATAGAGGATGGTCCCTGTTCACATGTTGATGTGCTTAGGGAGGCTAAATTCCTTGTCAGGGAAGTATTCCCAAGGTGGGCATTTGTGAGGTCCTGTGATCTGACAATGGCCCTCACTTCACCAATGAAATGTTCCAACACATCACCCCGTTGTTGGGCATTGAGCACAAGTTTACCTGTGCAGACGACCCCCACGAAAATGGGATGTGTGAATGCCTGAATGGTCTCCTGAAGTCAGACATAGCAAAAATGCAGCAGAGCGCAAAGAAACATTAGCTGCACCTCTTGTCTCTTGCCTTGTTTGCTTTTTGCAATAAGCCTGGGTCTGACCACCATTTAACGCCCCATGAGGTGGTAACACGATGGTGCATGCATCTCCCACTGGCTCCTCTCACAAGAGTACTGAACGAATTTGAGAATAGTTCAGAAGTGTTAGGAGAAGAAATGCATGAGTACATGACTTCCTTGATTGCTACCACCTCTTTTATCTGTCGCCAGATACATCAATACTGGGGGGGCTCAGTAGATGGCGGAGGGAGCAAATGTGACAACGTACCAGAAGACTCTGGATTTAAAAACCCAGTGAATGTAGAGAATATTGTACTGTTAAGAAACTTGAGAGATGCTGGAATGACCCACAGTTTACAGGACCCCATATTGTCGAACAGGACTAGGGACTTCCAAAACACTGTTTTTTTTATTTCTGGTACTTGTCTCTTCCTATGTAAAAACCCAGTGAATGTAGAGAATATTGTACTGTTAAGAAACTTCAGAGATGCTGGAATGACCCACAGTTTACAGGACCCCATATTGTCGAACAGGACTAGGGACTTCCAAAACACTGTTTTTTTATTTCTGGTACTTGTCTCTTCCTATGTAAACACATAGTGGAGGAAATTAGAGGGGAAGTTGGTCTGGAACCACCTCTCAGACATCAAGCCCTACAAAGAAGTGGCTTCACTTGGGAACTTGATCGGCAGAGCCAACGCTCAGTAGCTGGAAGAGCTACAAGCAAACTTTGAACTTGCACAGCCGAGAGGAGGACACCCAATGCTTACTCGTTCACAGGCAGCAGAGATAGGGACTGGAATTCTTGTAGACATAGAGAGAGGGAATGCTGTCTGTTTGTCGTTTTATTCTCTACACACTTTCGACGAGTAAGTCGATGTAAATGTTTATGATTGTTCATGTTGCCCATGGCTCACCTCCCAGACACCTTCTCAAACCTATTTGTCAACACTGTAAGAATATCCAGTAGATTCTGAGCCTGATCCCCGGAGTACACTACCTCCCCTTTATAGAGTATTTGGGCCAAACATATCCACAGCATGAGCATGGCAATCCAACTATCCTCGCCACACTGAGAGACCCATCAGTAAGAACAGTGTGGTATGAAGTGTTTGAATTTGCTCTAATTGATTATTTGGTCCAGGAGGCCTTAAGCATTACTTACATTACTAAAATAATTTTGCATTTCTTTGTGCATTTCAGGTGGGCAACTATATCTCCAGGTTCATGGAGGATCAGCTGCACATGTAAAAATGTGCAAAAATAAAGCACATTGCCATCTTGCTGTTTTTGATTATTCCTAGCAGTATTGTTGTGTTAATATTTTGGAGGGTCTCCATCATTGTAAGTGCTACAGCTGCATCCTCTACTAACAGTCCCCCAACCCAAGCAGATGGAGCCACCATATCAGGTGGACAGGAGAGCACTGCTGATATGGTAAGGAGAGGTAAGTGCAGTGCTGACACAGACATGAAAGGGTTAGACATGTATCTCACCAACACTGCTTGAGTTTCTCATAACATGTGGTACAAACACATGACAAATGTAGGTAAGGAAACCACAGGGGAAAGCGGTTATGTCTGCTCATTGATTTCCTATTTATTTATTACATTTGTTACATGCCCAGACCCTGGGGTATCCCGGCGTAGTTACAGACATCTTTAGAATTGATTTGGAATATTCACTTACATGTTTATAGATAGACTGTGTTACAATATAAAGCATTGTTGTATAGAACTTATAACATACATGGCATTGATTTGGTGTATTCACTTACATGCTTATAGATAGGCAGTGTTACAATATAAAGCATTGTTGTAGAGAACCTTTAACATACATGGGAGGAAACAATACAGGAATCATAATTATTTCCAAGTTCTGGCTCGAACCTCCTTAAGGTAGGCGTCTTTCTGGCATTCAACAAAATATAGGGGGGCACAACATTTGCTTAACAGGAAAATGCCCTTGCTTAGTCAACTGTGTAACAAGAAATCTGGGGCAATTTCCAACTGTGGAATAAGTTGAGTGAAAGAAACCCAAAACAAGTCTGTTTTCCAAAACCAGGTCAGCGGCCTGTTTTTTGGATAAAACCACTGTGGTTGAGGGCAGAGTGTTATTTTTCAAGAAGATGAAGTACTATTGTGGGTTTTACCACCCACAGTGACAAGGCTGTGTAGGAGGACAGAAAAGGATAGAATTGAATTCTAATGTATCCCTTCCTTTTACCCTCGTCTGTCCCTATGTAGCGCTGGTGTATCGCCTACAAAAAAGGGACAGATTAAGAAGAAACACTATCCACTTCTAGATGTTATAAGACATTCAGCCTTGTGTAAATCATGCCCTTAAACCACTTTCCTCCACTATGTGTTTACATAGGAAGAGACAAGTACCAGAAATAAAAAAACAGTGTTTTGGAAGTCCCTAGTAATAGAGCATTACAATAATCCAACTTCGATAGAATCAGGGCCTTGGCCAAGGTAATGCAGTTAGTGGGTATGATGAACTGGTAGCTTAAAGCAATTAATTTAGATATGTATGATGTGGATGAAGAGAGTGCAGGTATGTGTTTAGCCATTGTAAGGTTGGCATCTAGGTACACTCCTAAAGTTTTTAGTTGTTTAAGTACTGGAATCATTGTACCATCGATGTTGATTGAGGAGTAGTATGAGTGGAGGGCACCTATTTTGTTTTAGGATCCCACAATGAGAATCTAGGTCTTCTCATCCTTAAGACAAAGACTATTCAAGGCCATCCAGTTTTGGATGAAGGCGTACATTTTGTTAATGGTCAATGGGCCTCATTAGGACCCAGGCGGATTTCGCGGTGCTAAATGCACCGCGAAGCATGGCGGAAAGCCGCCGATAGCGCCATGGGGGTTGGCGGATTTACCGCCCCATTCCGACCTTGGCGGGGCGGTAAATCCCCAATCCCCATTCTGCCCTTCCCCATTCCCATTTTTGCCCCATAGGGTATAATGGGAGTGGGGAAGGAGTTAATTACGCCACCGTAAAATACGGTGGCGTAATTAACAACGAGGTCCCGTAGCGCCATGGTTTTCTCCGCCTGGTAAAACCAGGCGGAAAAGGCCGCCATGGCGCTACGGGAACTCGTAGTATGGCGGAGAGGTACGCCATGCACTACGCTGGCGTAAAACCCTCTCCGCCAGGGTCCTAATGAGGCCCAATGTGTCCTGGTCACAATTCCCTGAGATACGTATGAAAGCCATGACCCTTGGGGTACACCGATGGGGACTGATATGGGATCAGCAGCATCTTTGCCAATGGAGACTCTGGATGTGCATTCGGCTAGAAAGGATTTCACCCAAACGGAGGCATTTTTAGAGAAACTAAAGTAATTCGCTAGGGTAGTGCATTGTCATGATCTACAAGGTTGAATGCTGCAGAAAGGTCTAGCAGCAGTAGTATGCAGAGTTTCCAGAGTCTCTTATGGAGTCCATCTGTATTTTAAAATCAATGAGTGCAGTTTCAATACTATGGTTAGGCCTGAATCCAAATTGTCTGGCTCCATGAGCTGGTTTTGTTTGAAATGGGCTTGGATGGATTTGTGAATATGCTACTTTATCTATGATCTTAAGCAAGAATGGGACTGTGGTAATTGTTCGGTAATTCGTGGGCACAGTCAGGTCAAGGGTAGTTTTTTTAGAAGTGGGGTGCCCCACGCTTCTTTAAGAGTAGCCGGGACCATATTTGTGTTAAAGGAAGAGTTGACAAAATTAGTAATAAAAGGGGTGAGGGTGGAAGCATGCCTCCAACAGTTGGAGGCTTTTAGTTTGGCAATAGTATTGGTTACTAACTCTTGGGTCACTGGACTGAAGTGGAAAAGTAAGGTATCATTGTCATTGGATTTTATGAGAGTGTTATTAGGGACCTTCTTTTCAGCTAATATTTTCCTTTTAGTGGCTATTTTCTTTTGTAGAAGAACGATTTTGGAGGCTAACACATCCTGAATTGTGGTACACCATTCTTTGATAGAGATGACTGTGGTGGTGACTGGGATAGGGTTTTCCAACTTTCTGAGAATAGAAAACAACTCTTTTAAGTCCAACGAAGCATTGATAATGCCAGTGGTGTATGCATTTGCTTTGTGAGTTACAATAGTCGCTTTGTAAATTTTATTTTCAGCATTGAAGGCATTTGCGAAGTCTGTGGTGGGAGATTTTTTGTGGATATGTTCAAGCGATAGTTTAGTTCGCCTTTGCGATGTTGAACCAGAAGCATGTTCTTTTATCTGCACGTCACGTTTTGGTAGTTAGTGATGCTAACAAATCAATAGTAGATGTGAGGCACTTGTCGTAGGTGTCTGCAAGGAAGCCTGGGTTGTCACTTATTAGCACGTTAGTTGCTAGGGTTTTGTTAAGGATGAGGGTTAAGTTCTCGACTGTGAGCTTGCAGATGTTTCTAGTTTCATAAGTATCTATTGTCTTAGACATAGGCGGGCATATTTCGTTGCAAGTAAGGGTGAAGTTTACACTGTGGTGGTCTGTCGAGTCAAGGGGTGTGATTGTCTCAAAAGCTAATGCAGCGTTAAGTGACAGTATCCTGCACAAGAAATGGCCACATTTCCATGAGGATCACCCAGAAAGCTACAGGAAGCCGTTTGCCACCATTAAGGCACACAAGGTGCCTGGTAGCTCCAAGATGGCCGCCCGTTTGATGCCCGAAGCCCCTCTGCCTAACTAGGTCTTCAGCAGCCATCTGATTGGCCACCGGGCCTATCTCTTCCTCCATTGGCCTCCGGCAGGCAAAGCCGGCCCACTCCCTCTAAGGCCCACGGGAGGTAAGGCCAACACCTGTTTGTGCCTGTTTCATCCCGATTCTGCCTCTGCCAGTCCCCCTGGCCTACACAGGAGAGCACCAGCATGAAGGACCCGCTGCCCCAGAACCACTCACCGTCGCCTTCCAGCCCCTCAGGTCTACGGGTAAGCCCACCACCAGCATATTACGTGCACCCACTGATCCCTAACATGGCTAACTCCCACCCCCATGCACTAAACCCTACTACGTGGCTGTCACCCTACACACCTACTGCCACTGGCCCACACCACTTTGGTCACGGCAGCTGTCCAACCATTACGTGACAATTGTTCTCAGAACTTGCCTTGATCGCACACTGCTCACGGCTGCACACCTCTCTCGAACCATACTGTGATTCAATGCTGTTACACTGCTTGCACCGTTATATGTTTACTTGAATGCCTCTGATTGCTGCTCGTAGCACCTAGGTGCACCCACCTCGGTTTACATTATCTTAACTATTTGTGATACTCGAATCTATGCAGGTTGCCACTGTCATTATTTACTGCCTAAACACTGCATTTTGCTCCATTTTGTGATATTGGAATCTAGGCAGGTTGCCACTGTCATTATTTACTGCCTAAACACTGCATTCTGCTCCACTTTGTGATATTGGAATCTAGTCAGATTGCCACTGTCATTATTTACTGCCTAAACACTGCATTCTGCTCCACTTTGTGATATTGGAATCTAGGCAGGCTGCACCGTTATTATTATTTGCCTGAACATTGGATTCTGCCCATTTGGAGACTGTGATTGTGATTTAGTGCCATGTGCACCCTGCCCTGTGACTGTTGTATTTAGACTATCTGACTACTGCTCTTAGCTCACCAGGGCCCCACCTACTTAGACAGTATATGCTAACCCCCCCACCTCCCAGTGTATAGTGTATTGTGCATTCTGCCCTCCAGGCTAATGTTGTGTAATCTTTATCTGGCTCAACAGTAATACATGCCCCGAGCATATGAGCAAACAAACTCACACACAATATGTACTCTCTGCCCGCCCTCACCTGCTTAGTTAGCACGCTACTCACCTTTATGACCACACCGCACCATTCTACATTAAAGCAACTCCACCACTATCAAATCACCTCGAATCACCGAGGACACACAATAGACCTCCTTCCCAAGCCTTCACACACTCCAAATAACACAGCACTAATGATACCTAACCTGAGCCTCAGACTAGACAGACTCAGAGCCTGCACCTTCCCTATCCACCACCATGCCACCCCTATAAACATACCACACAGAAATTGCAGATTTAGCTCACGCACCTCTAAAGTGCACACACCCCACCTCCGTGATAATACATCCATATGCCACATATTCAAACCCACGCTTACTACACCTAGCGGTAACTCCTACTCTCAATGTACCACTGTACCTAAAGCAGACACCCACACCATACCCAAAAAAATCTCCTGCCTTTGCCCAACGCTATACAAATGTGCCTTAAACAATGTACAATCACTCAATGCCCACGCATTAGAAGTAAATGACCTAATAACTACCCAAAATCTAGACTTACTCGCGATCACAGAGACCTGGCTCAACAAAGCTTCCGGCCCAGCCATTTCACTAGCCCTACCACAAGGGTATGCCATCCTTAGACAAGATAGGATAGCCAGAACAGGAGGGGGGGGTAGCCATTATTCACAAAGAAACACTCTCTATCAAAACTGTACCCCACCAAGAGGAAGATAATATTGACATCCTATCAGTCAAATTAGCACTCTCTCCAAATAGCACAATATATATTCATACCGTATACCGTCCACCTGGCCCAACCACTAATTTCATAGGTCAAGTCAATCACCTCCTAGGAAACAACCTCAAAAAATCCACAAAATCACTACTTATAGGTGACCTTAACCTAGGATTCAACAACTCTAAGGACAAAACTGCTATCTCTCTAGCCAACGACCTCCAAGACCTAGGCTTCTCTCAAAAGATCACTTTGCCTACTCATGCTAAAGGACGCATCCTAGATTGGATTATAGACCACAACTGTAACACAGCCATCACCTCCAATACTAACCTCCCATGGACAGACCACAGCCTTCTCCTATTTGACATCCCTGTCTCGCTAAGCGCTAAAGTGCCTACTAAAGCACCGGCGACCTTAGCCAGAAGTGCCAAAAAACTCACCACTGACATATCAGTGCACTCCTCAATCTGCCATGCCTAGCACCCCCGTTCTCCGCTGACCCCAACATCCTTGCAGAAATATTCAAAGACACCATCACAATGGCTGTCAACACCGCTGCCCCATTGGAAAACAAAAAAGAAAAAAATCCTTCCATTCCAATTCCTGGTTCACAGAGGAACTCCAGACTTTGAGCAAAGACAAACGCTTAGCGCTCGAATTGGCAGCTAATCCCCTGCGATACTACAAAAGCTAACTTCAAATCCATAGCAAAAAAATACAAAGACACAATCTTCCTTGCTAAATCTGAAGCCTACACCCACCGCATCTCCAATGGCAACTCCCACTCTAAAGAACTTTTCAATATATTCAAAGAACTAACCGTACCACCTACATGCCCTGATGAGATCGTCAAAGACGAGGCATGGTGTACAGGCATTCAATCAGCCATGCTCACAAAAATAAACCTCCTCCAAAACAAAATATCCCACCACTTCAATACTTTACCAAAGCAAAGTGCACATGCACAGATAAAACCTAATGTAAAAGTAAGAAACGTGCCCAAATTTGCATTTACTGAAATCTCCGAAGCCGAGGTCACTGACATTCTCAGACACCTCAAACCCTCACAATGTAAGGGTGATGTATGCCCCCCTAAAATCATCAAAGACTGAGCAGAACCACTCGCCCCTTTTCTCATAGCCTTCATCAATGCATCCTTCAAAACGGGCATTGTCCCAGACAGCCTTAAAGAGGCCTGGTACGCCCTCTCTTAAAAAAACCGACGCTAGACCCTGCTAACCCTAACAACTACCGACCCATAACCACAGTCCCATTCCTCCTGAAACTACTTGAAAAGGCCGCCCACAAACAGATTCAACTATACCTTGACTCAAACGCAATCCTAGGTAAAAGACAATCTGGGTTCCGCAAGGGACACGGAACTGAAACCGCCCTTCTAGACTTAAAAAACGAAATTACTAACATCCTAGACAAAGGCAAGCCCGCCCTCCTCCTTCTCCTTGACTTTTCAGCTGCGTTTGATCTGGTAGACCACACTACTCTTACCAGTCACCTGACACACGCTGCACACTTCTCAAATGACGCAGCATCCTGGGTAACATCGTTCTTAGAGGGTAGAGCAATGAAAGTGTTCTCTAACACTGCACATGCAGCACCCTCCATCATCCACTGTGGTGTGCCACAAGGTTCCGTTACTGCCCCCACGCTCTATAATCTTTTTACCAGGCCACTATTTGATAAACTAGATGCGCTGGGGATCACTTACACAAACTATGCCGACGACACGCAGGTTCTCCTCCCCCTTACAGGGAATTATCACCAAGACGCCTCTACACTACAGCAAATTTACTCTACCATACAAGCATGGATGGCTACTAACAGCCTATGCTTGAACAGGGACAAGACCGAAATCCTCATTCTAGGACAGAAATCAACCCTCACCAACCTCAACCCACTGTACATCAATTTCAACATAGACAATTGTATCATCCCAGTCCTATCCTCAGTTAAAACACTGAGGGTTCACACAGACGCCACGCTATCCATGGACAAACAAGTCAGCGCCATAGTCTCGTCCTCAGCACTGAGTACTAAACTCATTAACGCAATAAAACCATTCCTAACCAAGGATAACTGCCTCTCCATCGCCCGAGCAACTATAGGAGCCAAACTAGACTATTGTAATGCGCTTCTAGCCGGCACCTCCCAAAAAAACGTATCTAGGCTCCAAACAACCCAAACCAACGCTCTCAGAGCAGCCCTCAGCATACCAAAAAGAGAACACATCACACAAGCCAGAAAGGCAGCTCACTGGCTCCCAGTCAAAGACCGTATCTCCTTCAAAATTCTCACAACCACCCATAAATGCATCAACCTCACAGCCCCCTCTTATCTATCTGACACGATAGGTAGATAGCAATCCACGAGACCAAGAAGAGCACAATACACGAATCAACTAGCAATACCTCGCATCAACAGAACCAAAGCAGGAGGCATAGGGTTCCCCTTCCTCGCACCTAAACTCTGGAATTCCCTACCTACTGACCTCAGAGCGGATGCATCTTTCTTCTCCTTGCGAAAAAAGCTCAAAACTGCCCTATTCAACTAACCCCGTTTTCATGTGCTCCTGCTACTCTTGCATAACTGTAAAAAAGTATATCTCGTCCATTGTAACTGTACGGACTTTAACTGTATGTATAAGCAACACTGTAACCAGCGCCACAATGCCTTCGGTCTGCTGTGCGCTCAACAAATGCGAATAAATAAATAAATAAATAAATATCCAATCCAGTGTTCTGCCCTTGATATGGGTATGCCATGAGTACCTCCAGAACGTTCATGGCAACTGAAATACCAGCAGCCAGAGCACAATGCTTGATGTATCTCTCAATTGTGACTACTCGAGGAAGGTTCCAGGGGAAGACAACAACATTGAACTGGATGTCCAGAGCAATATTCCCTTTTGTAGATAATTACATAAAGACATTACACATCATTAATAATTATTGGCAGTTAGATGAGGCATTACAATACAATACAGATGGGTTAGCGAAGGGGGAGATAAAGACTATCACACTGAAGGAATTGCTGTGTCCATGGAGAAGTGTGAAGGAAACAGGAAGGGAGCTTGGATGCTGGGAGAGTTCCCAGACACTTGGATGGAAGAGTGGAGTGGTGGAGAGCAAGGCACTCACACTAGTACAATCCCCAGTGAACAAAGTACAGGAAGAAAATGACGAGTGCCTGAAGGAATTAGGAGTGCAAAGTTTCTAACATGGGTGGAGAATGAAGCTGGACCTATGCAATAATATAAAATATAATATAATATAAATAATAAAAACACCATCATTGCTAAAAGAACTATGGTAAAGTTGAAGGTGGTGAGAATCTTGGATGCAGAATCATTGAAAAACATGCAGATATGAAGACAGGAACAGCAGTACTGACCACTACTGGGCGTGCGGATCAATAGCATAAGAGAAGATGCCACCTGACCGGGAGGAGTTTACTCATTTGTTCACATCGGTATAACTTTGTTGGTGGTGCCACAGAAAGATGTGAAGCTCAATGAATTTCCGAGAATTGACACCAACAAAAAGAAGAAGAGATCACTGAAGTAGGGACAAACAGACAAAAAAAGAAGCAAGCTGAATTAAGCAGAGTAAAGAGAGGTGGACATTACTTCTCAGAAGCATCAGCAACAGCACTAGATGAAGTGCCAGCAGAACACAGACTATTCAGCTGAATTCAGATGTTCTTTGCATCATTAATACCATACGTGCAGATGTAAACAAATGCAAAATGGATACAAATTACCCGTTGGGAGCTGATGGTGACAATCAACTCCACAGTGAGTTGGTTCAACGCAATAAAACAAGAGCTCCATTAAGTGAGATTGGTGGCTCTCCAGAATGGATAAGTTCTGGATCTGCTCATAGCGATGGAAGGAGGAGTTTGCGCAAAAATTGGCAGTTCATGTTGCAGGTCTTATACCTGACAATGACGAAGACAACAGTACCCTGTCAGAAGAAGCAAAGGGGACCGGAAAGGTCCAAAGCTGGATAGCATACATATGGTGATGGAGGCCATCATGGCTGTGAGATAAACTAAAGGTGATAATGGGAGTACTAGTACTAGTAGGAGTGTCAATGAGCAGGATACAAATCTGCCTCACCAAGTGCAAGAAGACTGCAGATGAAGCCAATGGAATGCAGGTCCTGATGGAAGTGAACACTGGAGGATCAAGGGACGAGATTGTGGCAGAAAGAGACAAACTGAGAGTTAGAATAGTGACATATGAATTGTTCCCGCTTGGAGCAATGAAGTTGGACAACCCATTTGATGCTAAAAACTATGAAAGAAATAGTCTGAGGTGCAACACCAAAAGAGTGTGCTTTTACATGAACTGGTCCTACGATGCTCA
The DNA here is from genome assembly GCF_040938575.1 of Ambystoma mexicanum. Taxonomy (NCBI): domain Eukaryota; kingdom Metazoa; phylum Chordata; class Amphibia; order Caudata; family Ambystomatidae; genus Ambystoma; species Ambystoma mexicanum. The sequence continues at coordinate 526,702,908 of NC_090926.1, forward strand.
CACAAAGTACTATGGACCCCTTGGAGGAATAACAAAGATATGGCAACAATGAGCGATAGGGTTGTCGAATAAGGGCGTGGTCAACAGGTCGACCAGAAGGGGGACTGAAGAGGGAGTCAGGATCCTGCCACCAACCCCTCATCCCATTAAGTTCATGACAAGTCAAAAGGCAGAAAATCCTACAATCACCCATTCTATGTCAGATGAATCTCAAATGCACTGATGATCGACAAATACACAGAGAGGTACCCCCTCAGCCAGCCATATGGACCAGGGGCACTACACATATATCCATGCATGGGTGAAGAGCCAAAGACTATGGTCAGAGACACCTATATGGACAGCCTGGACCAAGCACCAAGAAAACATGCTGCTGACATCACTATGCACATTGCTAGCCCCCCTGGCAGAAGTGGTCTTTATTGTCTTACCCTATCCTTACCATAATAACTCTCCTGCTCACACATGCTATAGTCTTAAGCCCTTTCAGGATGGATTACATCACCAATTCCACTACATTTGACCTTGCCTCCTCTATCAAGAATAGCGTGTCACTCTCTATGTCTACTGTCCTTCCTCGCCATGACTCCATAGCACCTACACAGTTTTTGCTGCCATTTACCTGTCAGCCTCACCTTGCATCCACACCTATAAATTACAATGTACATATCTCACCAGTCTTATGGATACAACACTTTGCCTCCAGACCCATGCCTAATCAACCCTGCACTGTAGCTACCAGAAATATCAGATTGGGACCAGATAAGTTACTAATCAGAAATCTGAGACTAAGATCCAGATTCATCCCAACTCACATATCCACTCCTACTACTAAAACCTCAATCACCGGTGCCGGTAATCCCTTAACACCCTATTCCGAGGTCCCTTAGCGGGTCCCTTCCTTAACGCCTGGTTTTACCAGGTGTTATGGAAGGGACCCGTTTAGGGACTTCAGAGCTAATAACGGTACCGCAAATTGCGGTACCGTTATTAGCTCCATCCCCATTCCCATTGAGCCCTATGGGGGCTCGAATGGGAATGGTTCCCGGAATGGGGACTTACCGGGTACTCCAAGGTTGGTATGACCCGGTAAGTCCCTATTTCAGGAACCTGGACTCGGAATGCGGTAAGGGGGTAGCCATGGCGCTAATAGCGACATGGCTACCGCCTACCGCGTAATGAGGTCCATGGTCTCAAAGGCAAAGGTGGTATACACAAGTTACAATTCAGACACATAGTCGTTCACATCACCTTGAAAAGGTGCACAGTGAGCTGAGAACTGCTTTGGGTCACAGGCCTAGGGAGGTCAGCTCTAGCCAATCACAGTTTAGTACCCTACGGGTGGGTAGCAACAGGCAAGAACCAATGGTAAGTCAAATACTCTGCAACAATGTATTAGAAATTGGGGAAGGGACAGGCCAGCCTCCTGACATGCAAGAGACAGTAGAGTAACATGTATTCGTACCCATATAGGTTATCATGCTCCTGGCGGCCAATCCCACACCGCAATAGGTTTTTGTAGAACGGCCCAAGTAATGATGGAGCAGGGATGTGTTTCTCGAACAAAAGTGGCCCGTGCACCATTTACTGTGTGACATGCTGGAATCTTCATGAGTTCTTGTTTCATTCCTTGTTGGTTTTGGCTGTAATAAACCGCAGTTTGAACTTTCCATCTGACTAGGTCCTCTGTTTATTCTGGGTAGGGAGTTAGGCCATCCGAGTCCGCGGACCCCCAGTATCACTCTGGCATACCTGGGTGTGTGTCCCTAACAGCAGGTCTTCAAAATCAAAGATGATTACATGCAATTACCATTGTAAAATGAGATCACTGTTCTCCATTGCTTGGGCTTTCACTCGCTGCTGCTGAAATGAGTGCCTAGCTTTTCTGGAGCATACAACATAAACAAATTGTCCCTAATGGCCAATCAGTGCTCTGCTTTGAAAGAGATATGCAAAATTACACTTCGGTTGCAAACCTCTTGGTACATCTTCCCGCCACCCTGGAAATGTCATATGCTTCGCATGTTCCTCTAGAATTGTTCAGCTGATTGTTCTGGGGATGAAGATGAATGACCGTAATGCAGACGATTTATGTTGGGCTACACAATAGTGTGGTTCAAGGAGAAAATGGGAATCTCTTTGAAAGAAACCCATGTTTTTTACCTTGCTTATTTGAGATAGCTAACTTGTTATGATTCATGTTTAGGAGCTCTTTCTTCACGAACGGTTCATGTCCTCACTTCTAATGCTACCGCCTCTAACTCTTACTAAAAAGTGTGTTTTGGAATAAAACTAACGTGTCCTTTTGATGTCGACAAGTACAAGTTAAAAATGTAATCAAAAATGGTATTCCTTAAAACAACACACACCTAATCGTGTTTTAGACAGGCAGGCAGGCAATATAAATTCACACTTTTCTTATACCAATCTAAATTAAGAATGTAACTTAATTTGCTGAGCAGCTCATGTTAAACCCAGTCTCCACATTCTCTTTGTATGTGATGTGTTCGTACCTACACATGTTTTTGGGAAATCTGGTTTCCTAATAAAGTCAATGTCCTCTATAAATACAAATATAAATACATCTGCCTACGCAGCATACACGTCAAAGACGGTGGTGACAAAAACGACTGAATAATGTATCAGTTCCTCCTGCTGCATGTTCTCTGGTCACAGCTCTATGGCCGATGGGTTATTTGTTCACTTCTGATGATCCTCTACATTCAATCATCCTTTTCCCGCAATTATTGGCGATGATGCCAAGACTGGTGCATGGCAGTTCCTAATGGCCGTCGATGTGGTAGTGGTGTCACCTCCTCATTAACAGTTTTCAGAAATGTGAGGCATACCTGCTAAAATCTATATCACTGGAGATGTAGTGTGTCAATGTGTAGCTTCCACCTATAACAGTTCACAGCACTGGCCTAATTTATATGCCTCACCATGCCCTTCTAATTAATTAATCTTTATTTATGTGCCTAATACCAGAGATTAGTCTCTAAGTGTGGGCCCAGATTCCCTCTGTATTGTCTTGCTTCCAAGACAAACACGTTGCATCTGAGCTATCCTCCCAGCCCCGATAAGGTCTGTTTCTGAAGATTTGTAGATGTTGCCTAACCTTCTGCTTGCCACTCTTATCAGAGGGCCCCTCTCACCGTGATGCTGACAGAGACCCACAGAGTTTAGATTATATAATAGTTTCATAATGCAGAACATTTCTTGTCCTGCTACTTCTCTGAATCATGGTGATGCTGTCACCTGTTGTTACACCAGCTAACAGGCTGGAGCAGTGAACTGTTACATCAAGAGATGCACAAGAGCATGACCTGTGGCTCGGGTATCTGCCGTTTTGTGTTACTTCCCTTGTTGAAACGCATAACTGAAGAATATTTGTCCAGGTTATGCCTACAGATTGGCTGGGGCACGGCGAGTGCTTTTGGGTCATGGACATTGTTCTTCAATGGCATCAAGTGGTCCTCACCAATCCTAATAAACATGGTTTGATTATTAATCAAATGGTAAATAAATTCAGACATTCTATCACCAAGACTGTGTTGCATCGTTTTGGAGACAAAGTCTAAGCATAAGGGTACCCTAAAGTATGTGCTAATTCTCAACACCAATGCTAGATGTATGGCATATTTTATTTAAGCAATATTTCACGAGCGACGGGGGCATTAACGACTCAGGTAATGCCCCAGGGTCCATAGTTACAGGCCCAAGCGAAGCGGTAATGCCCCCGCTGCGAGGGTCATATTGCTTTTAGTACCCCAGCCCACAAGATTTGTGTGACCGGAGCACTAAAAGCCACATTTTTTTGGGACAGAAAAAAAAAGAACAAGAAAATGGCCGCCGGGAAAGGGAAAACGGAGTCCGTTTCCCCTTTGCATGGTGGCCATCGGGAGGGGACGTGCTGGGAACAGAAGTGTTTCCAGCGCGTCTGCTCCTGAAAAAAAAAGAAAAGAAGGTAAGTAGGGTTGGAGGGCGGAAGAGAGGGAGGGGATAAAAAAAACAAGAAAAAAAAACATACCTGTGTCCCCGGCGGTTGACGATGGAAGCCTCCAGCCGTATGGAGGCGTGGAGCGGGGATGGTCCCGCTCCGAGTCTCCACACGTCTGGAGGGTGCCATTGTCCCCCACCGGGGACAAAGGAGCAAGAAGGTAAGTGGGGTGGGGAGGGCAGGGAGGAGGGAGGAAAGGGGAGGAAAAAAAAACATACTTGAGTCCCCGGCAGAGGCGAAGGCAGCCTATCAGCCGTGGGGAGGCTCAGAGCAGGCATGGCCCCGCTTCGAGCTTCCTCATTGGCTGGGGGCTACAATGCCCCCACGCTGTGGACAAAGAGGCTGGAATCCCAGACGAGAATTGAGGGATTCTCGGCCGGGTATCGACCCAGCGATAACCAATCAGAATGCATGTTGCATTCTGCTTGACTCTCGCCGGGTACTGAAGTTCGTTATTACAAAACTGACTATTTTAAAATTAAAGAAAGTTGGTTACCATCCAAGATTCTGGTCCAAAAAGCAGATCTCGGTGTTTTTAACTACATTTTATGTACACAACTTGTGAAATACTTACATCGTTGATCCCTCAAAAGAGGACACAACAACACATGTTGCTCTAAGGTTCTCAATGAAGCATTACCACAAAATATATATTTTCTTTTAATCTTTTTGAGTTTTAAATGAATTGAGGGCCTAAGACCTCTAGATATAGCCAAGGAGTAACCCTATCCTCATGAATTATCTCCTCCAAAACAGATGGGCAAATATAAGTAGGTAATGTGAAAGTTGACCCAATTTGTTTTATTGTAAACTATAATGAGTACAGAATGTATGTTTTGCTATTTCCACTTTTGTGTCAATCAAATCTAGCTGCCACAGTTCCTTTATTGCAGCTAGTGGATTACTATTAAAGCGATTCCTGGATTGAACCATTTTTAGTAGAATTGAAACACATGTATCTTTCCTTTATAATGGATGAATTAGGTACTAGAACCTTTTCAAAATCTTCAAATAAAAAACTGCCAGGCGGATTCATATTGTTCTCATACATACTCAAATGTTTCCATGAATGGACGTCAAGCCCACTTCAAACTTGATCACTGGAATTGGTGCACAATCTGGCAGACACAATACTTTTCTCCATGTGTGCCCTTCAATTTCTTCATAGACAGTCAGATGTTTAACAGTGAATATTTCCAATCAATATAAGAAGGTGGAGCGACCCTTCAACCTAAAATATCTAATCACTGGCAACAGTGAAAAGCATCCACAGTGATTATTTAGCCTCAATGACTCATGAGGGTTTAGCTTTGAAATTCACTCTACTTAGTAGAACACCATTGGAGGGTCCATCCCTAAGATCATACCCTAGATACAGTAGTTCTTTCACAACTTCAAACATTGAATTTTCCAAATTCCACTTAAATTGTGTACGCTAAGGGGATTTTAAAATAATAATAATATCGGTCTTGCTTTTTTTGATTTTCCAATCATTAGACTCCATATATTTATTTGCTGCATTTAAAGATCGTAACCCAATAAGAGTTTAATCGAAGATGACTAAGTCATCTGCATGAAAGCACCAACAAATCTTGGTCAAACCAATTTTAGGAGTAAAGGCATTCACACGGCTAAGCCCCATGTTGAAATACAAGATATAAAGATTGAATAGAGCTGGCGCCAGGGACCAGAAGGTTTCAGTTTCCTCTGACATCATCCCATCATGGTTTAAACAGAGCTGGAGACAAGTACCAGAATGCAATTGCATGAGAGGACCCAGAATGTCACTATGCAAACTGCATTTTGATAATTCGTTGCAGAGTCTATTACTAGTTGCCATGGTAAATGCTGCTATTAGATATGCAAATGCACTGCATATATCTCTATTTTTACATAGGCTTCCTACGGAAAAACGTAATACAATGACCCTATTAGGTGTTGTGCCCATGCACTTTCTAACACCAGATCATTGATCATTTTAATTTTAAGATCAATGAGCGATGCAATGCCTCGCAAAATCAAAGACAAATGTGTCATTGTTTCCTGTGGATTTCCATCCCACCATGTGTTACAACAGTTTGTGTAAGACCTTCTAGCCAAGAAAACTGAAATCAAGTAATTGTTTAGCATCAACCAAATTAGCCAATCATATCAACATGTGCGTATGGAAGGGGAATTTGCATGTGTTAGAAGTTTAGAGCTCTCCAAAACATAACAGATATTATATTGCAGGTAAATTGTGTGATTGTGAGCGAAAATGAAACTTCTAGAGAATGTACAGCAAGTATTAATAATTAATATTGCTGGTATTTTCCACTTATTCTTTTCTCAGTTCCTTCAATTTAGGCCAAACAAAAGACATTAAAGTAAACCTATTGGTAGCTCAGACTCATTTTCAATATTCCTCAACTCCATCAAAACTGGCTCTATTTCAGAAATGTGAATTGCCCATTTGTCATCTCCGCGAAAAGTACGCAAAATGTATTTGGACAGTTTTGTTCGGTTTTTTGCATGCACCACCCCCCTACTCCTGCACCCTCCTCTTCCTTTGCCCTCCCTCCATTTTTAGCATCTGTTTTTCTTCGTGTGTTGCCTTTTTTCACTTCTCTCCTTTCCCTACTCATAATCCAGCAGTCGGTATACAAAAGCTTCAAAATAGTGGCAGAAAATGAGGGTTCCCGAATCGTAAAAGGCTGCAAGCTTTGCTAAAAAAATGTGAAATTGAAATGTGTATGAAAAGGTGAGTGTGGCCACTAGCAGAGCGAGCCTCATCAGTGCATTGAGTTTCTATACCTGCATTAGCCATTTGACCTGGAAGTACCTCGAGCAGAATCCATCCAAAAGTCTGCATTGAAAAATGGGAGTAATGACTGCATTCAGATAACTCATGGCAGATTTAATTGCTCAAGAAAGAAATGCAAATGTCGTGGCTGAGGCAATGATTACATTAAACCCACCTGAATGCTTTGGATAATATCAGTTATGTTTGCCACATGTATTGATACACTATTAACGGTTTTAATGCAGTGTGTTAAAAACAGAATGTTAGCCTACTCATACTCTAAACGCTATATTTAATTAATTAGCATCGTGATTTAAGAAGACCTACAAAGTTCTTCATACGTGCATTTGCAATGCCTTCTGTAACTTTTTATACATCAAAGAAAATGCCGGTTAATTTGAAATAACGTCACCTCGAAAATATGCCAGACGTCTTTAGATCACTAAAACAAGTATGTTTTCTGAACAGATGTGCAATCATGCATTTGTGCTAGCTTAAATTATTTTTAAAGTTTCTTATTATCATTTGCTTTACATGATTGCTCTTAAATATGCTTTTCCGGCATAAAGTGAGAAGTCTAGGGCTCGCTTGGAACCTTAATAACTCTGAAAATGTGCTAACTTCATGTAAAATCAGATCTCCTGTAACATTTAATTGGGCCTGTCAAGTATAATTTTTGCTCATGATTTACAACTGTTTAACATTTCCTTCGGATGTAGAGCCCCTTCACTATGGATATTCATAGGCTGAAAATAACACACTCAAAAAGCAAGACCCAACAGTAAGGAAATTACTGATACCAGATTTTTTTTTCTCTTTCCTAATTGACACATGTCAAGGATATATGTTAATGTATTTATTTAATCCTACTTCGTGTTTCCCTCTATAATAAGCCAATACGTACAAAACAGATCTGAATAAGCAGCTTACATTAGCAATCAAGCCAACTTTAGAAGGGTTAGGATGGCTTTATGTGTTCGGAACATGAAAAAGGTCCTGCAAACCAAAATCCACTATTGGAGTTTGAAATGAAGGGCTGATTGAATACACGGAGAGTTTTGCCATGTCTTCCGCTAACCAAAACTATTAATGAAAAACACAATTGTTCTGGATCAAAATACTACAATATGTGGCCTTTTCACAAAGAGGTTTTGAAAGGATTGCTGGGTAGGCTTCCTATGCAATAGGGTAACACATTAGGGGAACATAACACAAGCAGAATGCACGTGTAAGAAGGCAATGTTTGTGTACTAGCACATAAGCATATGTATAAACGAAAGACACAGCCATCTCTGTCTCGCAGGTTCTGCATGCAGTGTGCTTGCGCAGTTTGTTTGCGCACATTGCAATCCTCACGCACATGGCCAGCATGGGAAATCAATAGAATGATGTAACCATTCAATAGATATACATTTCGACTGTCAGAACAGCATAACACACATATATGTTCACGCATACACCGACTGCGTGATCAGGCAGAGCTGACAAAGAATAGCAACTAGAAATTCCAAAGTACTATCCGAAAATAAAACGGGTATGTGCACATTCCAAAAAAAAGATGATTCATTGTGTATGCACACTGCAGCTGACATGTTTCCAACAACACCCAGAATTGTTCAACTTTGACATGAAAACAAATGCAAACACATGCAATGCAAAAAGGCACAACGTCCAGCATTCAAACTGAACACTGCCATTACCCTGCATATTTTTCATATCTCTGCCACAAATGGATCCCTCAACATATCAAGAGTCAAAAAATGATATCTGCTCCAGGTGTCCCTGAATAAAACACACAACTCAAGCCTGTATAGAGATGTAGAGAAAAGGGAGAAAAAAACAACATAGAACCTCGCTGTTCACGTGACTATATAGCCCCTTCTTCCATTTGAAGAACATGAACACTGTTGACGTGCTGTGAGTTGTTACCTACAGTATACAGACACCGTAGTAGCCCTCAATGTGGAGGCAAACATATTGCAGTGTGGCATGCACAAAGACACATCACGATGGCAGCACATGCACGTGTCCATACATCAAGCACAAAAGAAATGCAAACAACTGGCCTTCTCAAAACGTGTTTGCCTACATATTTAATGGTTATTGAACACAACCTGCTTTCTACAAACCCAGAAAGAGGACGCATCAGTTGTTGCATATTACACATAAATACAAGCCTCTGAGCATCAGCATCCACCACACATATATGTCCATAAGGAAGCACAAAGAATCCAGATAAACAATGTGTGCATATTGCAGGATCTGATTCATGGAACACACATTAATTTGTAAAGCAGTGACATCAAAGCATGTATGTGATATAGATCTGCTGGGCGTGTATACATGCAGGGGTAGTAAAACTGAACAGCAATGCTCCCAGAAAAGAGGCAGTTTTTAGATGTTGTGTGTGACCACCAGCTACAACAGTGGCACGTTATATTGAGACCTCCATTAACCTGGTGAGTTCCATCCCAACACCAATCAAGGAGCCCTGTAAAACTAGCTTAAGCCTTTTAGCACTGGCCTTACTGAAGACTCATCGAGAGTCACACAAATTGTTACTCCTGTGCCCACAGCAAAACAAGAACCAGGCTGGGGTATAGGAAATATATTTGTATTTATTTGAATGATGAACAATGGTGATCACACTAAAACGACACACCACCTTCTTCATGGTTCACAATTAAACTTCTGGTTACACAAAGAAATCACACAAGTTGTTTGAGGAAAAACACAAATCACAATACTTTAATTAATCCCAATTTCACTTCCAGAAATAATCAAACTAGTCAATGAACAAAATCAATTTACATATATAGTGCTGTGCAATTTCGATTTACCTGCGCAGTTGTGTTTATAAATTGGTACAAATGCATATGGCAATTATAATTTCACCCACACTCTTGGTTTAAAATAAACACAGGGTGATTTAGCTGTTTGTTTCCAGACCTCTCTCACTAAAACGTCTGTGTTGGGGAAATTGGACAGTAAAATTGGGATGATTTGAGAATGTGGGATTTTCAGCCCTCCTCCATTTAAAGGCCCTGTCTTAGGGATGCTGAACAGAAAGAGTGGCCTATTGAATTATAGGCTATCATTTTCAGCATACACTGGGAATGAGCTTTGTTAATTTCAAATGTTAACAAAAATCATCCATTTGTGTTCTGCCAAGGGGAATTAATTAAAATCATATTTTTAGTTAAATAGCCTAAGGATATACAAACCTTCCCACTATAAAGGGAAAAATTTGAGGCAAGCAGACTCCCCTGCCTTTTGGTTTCAAATGGCACAATTCTACTTACATTTAAAACCTCTGTTTAAAGTTCAGGCAAGCAAGCTGCATTTCAGGTCCCTCTGGGAGTACAGGGCAGGGTTCTGGTCACTCCACTATCAAGGATGTCCCCTGCTTTCACCATAAGGCCCAGCCAGCTTTTAGTCATTCCCAGCAATAGACCACTCCACCAGAGGACATTTCTGCAAAATCTCTTTCCTTTTGGCTTTCTCAAAGTGCATCAACTTTATATACCAGTGATGACACTATCAAGATCTCAATATTGAGCAGTTCCCTGCAAGACTTCCTGAAACCAGGATTGGACAGTTACCCATCTCTCTCCTCCCAAGTCCAGCCTCTCTCTAAGGATTGGTTTAGGAGTCTGCAGCAAACATATGGCAATTCCTATTTGCAAAACCCTTTTATTTTCATGTCAACATTTGGCAAAAATGTAGTTATGTGTCAAAAACCTTATGATTTACTAGTAACTGACATAATTACATGGCCTGTAGTAGCGGCCGTGTAGGTATGGTTACGTTTCTCAACTCATAGGCAGAACACTTTTTGGGTGGCTTATAACTTCACTCCCCCTGGACGAATCCTTACCAAATTTTGGGAAATAAATATATGGCCTGGTCTGAATTTGTCAAGTTTGGTGAGGTTTGCTTAAATGGGGGAGGGGGGCAAAGTTATAGGGGGTCCCAATTTTTTGTCTGTATAGATGCAATTTTCACCAAATTTGTGGCAGGAGTGGCATCTTGGTTCCTAAAGTGTGCTTCTGTAAATTTGGTGTAAATCCATCCATTATTTTTTTAAATGACCAAAAAGTAGGGACAAAAAAATTAGTGATAACTGGGCCAGGTCCACAAACTAATTTCCCTATTCGTTCCACATGCAGGCATCCGATTGGCATAGTGGGTGCTGTGATGTCAGCGGTAATTGGACACGCCCACTGATTGGATGGTGAAAAGCGTGAAGTGCATCAGATTTTTGGAAACGCCCGCCATGGTGTATTCAGGGACAGCCTCTGGTGTGCGCAGACATCACAGTAAAAACATATTAAAAAACACAACATTGCACTTCTCAAACTTATCAAACAATCTCTGGGGAGTGACAAGTGATGAGGATGGGATGAGATATGGCCATAAGAAGTAAAGAAACAGATGTTTTTCATCCCCTAACTCCGCAAACAGTCCGGATGTTCGGGGACAGTCCTGTGATGTTCGCAAACACTTTGGATGTTTGAGTTTATCTGTGCCTATTTCTGCATTACAGGGTAGATGAAATCTTGGAATGTTATTCTAGACCTGATTCTGAAAGTTTTTGGAAAGTGCACAGCTGTTTTTATCAAGAGGGAAACAATTTAGAGGTGGTGTCCAGAAATGATGTAAAGGCTCATACATGTGGTACCATCTGATGATTATGCACAAACATTTGCAAGACAATTTTAGATCTAAATATAAATGTGTTTGCTAAGTTTGGTGGGATTCTGTCAATAGAGGAAAAATTAGACGGGGGGGTTCCAAAATATTGTAAAGGCTTATAAATATGGTGCCATTTGATGAATCCGTACAAAGGTTTGCAAAACATTTTAAATTAAGATTGAAATGTTTTTGAAAAGTATGGTGGGATTTTCTAAAGAGGGGGCTAAATTAGAAGGGGTTGCAACATTTTTAAATGGCTTATAACTTTGTTGCCATTTGACGAATGTGGACAAAAGCTTTCAGAAAGATCATAGACCCAACATTCAATGTTTGTGTAAAGACTGAATGGATTTTGTCAAGTGGGGGCTAAATTATATGACCATTGTACATACATTTTGACAAATTTGAAAAAATAAAACATGGTCGGATTTCAAGCAAACCTGTGCAAGGAGCATTGGCAAGGACCTTAAAGCATGGTTTTGCGAATGTGCCCGTGTTTTATTGTTTGACAATGTTAATGTAGATATAAAAAATGGTGATATACCTTTGGTGACTGAGGTATAGCCTGTGGCCATGGGCAGTGGCAAGATTGTCCGGGTCATGGTATAAGGTCATGACCTGGACAACCTGGCTTCTGGCCATGACTGCGAGGGATGAACATATGTTTTAGCACCCCGGTTCCTGCTTTGGGAATGAGGGGTGCTAATAGCCTTTATCCTCCTTTGCAGGCACTGCAATGGAGGATAATGGTCTGGAGCCCCCATTAATTATTTATATATTTATTTATTTATTTATTTATTTATTTATTTATTTATTTATGTATGTATGTATTTATAACGCGCCAAAGCCCACAGGCATCAGGGTGCACACAGACAAACTTTGCTTGTGCCGATAACTTTGGCTGCCGGGCCGTTATCCCCCTGTTCTGGTCCCTGGAACATGGGATGAACACCACATTATTCCCATTAGAATAACACAAAATGTTAATGGAAATGTTGGAAAACATATTCAGTCTATTTAATTTACTGAGAAATGTAAAGCAGATGTAGTCTATATATTTATTTTTGTTCTATTCTTTAACTGTGAAACATGGTTTCTAAGGGAACCTTTCTTTTGTTGTTTTAAAAAAAAATGCAGGAGAGGTTAGAACATAAGGTGAGGATAGAAATGAGGGAAGAGGCACCAAGCACTAATATTGAAGGGCAGGTGGAGGGGGGAAGATGTTGCCCGTGTGTTACTTCTAAGGTAGTGGTCAGAGTTTCTCATGCTCCTTGATTACAGCTTCAAACACACTTTTAAATTGTTGCCCCTGCAGAGTGGTGTATTGCAGTATATACAAGGGCTGTTGTTTTCCAAAGACATAGATCAATAGCCTCTTTTATTGCTTGCAAGATAACTGGTGGGATTGCGTGTCCCACAGAAGTAGGCTGTGTGGATACAGTATTGCTTGAGGAAGATGATGTGGAGGAAGACAGCCTACTACTTGCTAATAAAAGAACAATATTTCTGAGAGCATTGCGTTAGACGGATTTGATGTGGTGGTGCATGGATGTGGTCCCATGGGAGTAATGTCCAGGTAGTCCACAACTGAGTACAAAGTTGCAGTCAGTGCATTTCACTTTTGTAGCTTTAGCCTTTGGTAAATAACTGCCACACCCTCGATTATCTCTGGGTGCTAGTGGTAGGCACTTCCTCTACTTCATCTTCGTGGTCCTCTTCATTGTATTTGGAAATACTGGGCTTTTCATGTTGTGTGGGTCCTCCAGCTGTTAGTGGTGGTGGCTCTTGGGGAGGAGGGATGGTAATAGCTAAAGCCATTTTTAAGATAAATAGCAGTTCTGCTACTGTTCTTCCAAGTATGTGCTTTGTACTAGATTGTTGTGGATAATGATTAAGAATAGGTATAGGAGCTGTGCAAGGGTACATTTTGAGCTTGAAAGTTCTTGATCAGTCGAAAATGCAGTTCCAAACTGTCCTCGAAGCAAGGACCCGGACGTGAAGTACAAACGCGTTCACGGACATGTCATCATGCCGTGCTTCAGTGCATGGTCACGTGGCACTGTCCGGAAGGTCAGCAATGAGGTCAGACGTTCGTGGATGTCGACAGAAGCAAAAACAGTGGAAAAATTAGAGAAGTGAACCGGGATATTTGACCCAGCCCTTTAAGACGAGGTAGCAATACTTTGGGATGGATGGGGATGCAGAAGATACTCAAACATGAATATTCAAACTAACTCAGGAAGTTGGAAAATCAAAATTGTTTTATTTCACTTGTCTAAAACAGGTAAAGCAATGGACATCAACGGATGTCACAACGCAGGATCTCTCAACGCATTTTTATAAAAAAGCATTTTATATAGTAAAAACCTGTCATTGCAGACATCAACCTATGTGGTTGCTCACGACATCCTATGTGGCAAACTAAAAAACCTATTGGAGAAAGGGATAGGCTCAAGGGGAACATCTAGGTATACATTCCATACGTGTCTACGAGAGTGCCAGGGTCTCTAGTATCAGGTGCGGCAACTAAACCATCCCCTCAAACAGGTCAATATGAACGTCATTGAATACACAACTTCCCATTGGCTATATAAACTATAGGGCTCTTGACTATGTGCCCCTCTATAATTGGTTGGCACCCTTACATCTGTCAGTACTTTTCCACATACACCAGCAGCTCGCAGGTGCTGGTGGGTTGGTCTTCACCATAGCTTCTCACCAATTAGCATATCATCTATCATCACCTCTGTGGTCTGCACATCAATTAAGACGTTGAACTCGGCCTTGGAAATGTTCCTTGCTCTGGAGAATATGAGGGAGTATCGCATGCTCTGTCTCCCTGAGTAGGTGTGGTTCATCACAACTGCCCATTTTCAGCCATCCACATGACTGAAGACCATGATTTTGAGCTCATGTGTATTTAAAATACTACTATTTAATGTACCTCTGACGTCTTCCTTGATTTTGTGCCTATCTTCTGAACAGGAGTTTGTTCTTTCACATGTTTGTAGCTACTGTCTGATCATTCCAGCTTAGAGCTGCCTTGGCTTCTTCGTGCTGATCCAGCCTCAACCTTCTTGATTCATCTCTGTAATTCAGTTGCTTTTTAGCTGCGACACATTGGAAAAGCCTTCCTTTTTCTGGTCCATCTCTTCTAAAATTTGTAGTGGAATCGCCCATATTTCACTCATTTGTATGTGTATATATGTTAGCAAATGCTGCAATCTATTCACTACATAGCTAGCCTTAAGGATACTTTGTCTGCTTCCATTTCTGTGCATCTGTACACATGTAAAATGACTTAATGTCTTTATCTTTTCTGTAGCATAAGCATCTTCATCTCAAACCCAAAATATTTCTTATTTTTGATACTTTCTTGATGCCCATAGAATATCTATGTTCCCTTGTCTCTGCAACTCTTCTGGGTTTCTCCACCCTGTTTCGTCTGACGTCACAACTCTTCTCCTCGCTCACTTTTCCTACTTCTTCAGGGATCTCATTCAAATAGGCATCATATTGTCGTGTATGCAGGTATGGTTTTCGCAATGGGAACCTTGCTTCCAGGATTCTCCTTGGTATTGGAATCTTCAATCGCACTGCACGTATTTCACATTCCGGTTCCCAGCATACAGGCAACATGGGCATGATTTTTGGGGTGGGTGTACTTGGCTCCTTCTCTACACTCCCCCCTCTAGGTGATTCATCGACCACTCTGCCATCATCCTTCACATCAAGACATCCTTTTCTGAAGGCATGCTTTTTTCAGGTACCATATCTTTATTACTCCTTTCGGACCTCCAGCTGATTTCACATTCTCATCCCTGTTCCAGGTCATAAGCATGCACTGTCAATTTGGACTGAAGAAGATCCATTTCCCCACATATTTCTTATGGTTCTTTGGGTATAGGAATTTAGTTTCTTCAGGTGCATGGATACTGGCTTTCTCTGATTTTTTCATCCTGATTCACCATCAATCATTATTTTCATCCCTATAGCTTTCTTTGCAGGCTTCCTGCATTGTGAGATAGCCAATCTGATTACACAGAATCCAAGCATCAGCATCACTATCAGGGCTCCAAGGAACTTGAATATATCTGCCATCCATTGCGGAACCCACAAAATGAGTAATCCAAACCAACTGTCATCAGGAATATCTTCCACTTTGTCTGCCATCTGGATGTGTAGCTTCTCTATGGACTCTGTGAAAGGGTCATTTTTGTCATCATGAGAAGGTATAAATGTGCAAAATGAATTATCAGCTCCACAGATCTCTTCTTCCTCAGATGAGCATCTGCTTTTGGAAACTCGCCAATGTTCAGGTCACTTTTAGTAATCACCAGTGCTGGAACATTAATATTTACTATAGAACATAGTCCTCCCCAATCCTCGGGCAGCGTCATATAAGCTCTGGATCCACAAGCCCAGTATTGATCCATTATCAATGCTGTTCCAATGGTCATTTGTAGTGCCTTAAAGATTCAACCACAATTCTGGTTCTCTCCAACGTTTCTTGTGCCATTGTGTCTGAAACACAGTTTTGCACTTTCCAAAGGCACTATCTGCAAAGGCCCTCCCTTGTCTTCGACCCATGTCAGTAGTTTAGCAAATTTTGATCATAATGGTTTACACAGTTTTTCCGCATTTTCAACAGTTGGTTTGTAATGACCAACTATTACCCAATTTCTGCAGATTACCACACCTTCTTCCAAGCAATCTGGTGAAAGTACTGAACCCCAAATCTGCATTGTTCCTCTTTCCTTCCATCTTCAAATTTCTTCTACAGATTTTCATGGACTCTCAAGTTTTGTGTTTACTTCCCACTTGATTTCAACTCCTTTTATTCCAGACTTTTCAGTATCTTATCACGTGATTATTAGTATGCTCTCTTAGTCTTGTCTTTGTGTCTTGAGCAAATAACTGGAAGGAAATCCCAAAAGAAATTAAAAAGGGTTAATCCACACATTAAGATACTCAAGTCAAAGTTTCCAGATCAAAAGAATAATATACAAAATTGGGACTTAATAAAATCTGACAGCACGCTCACCGAATTATTCCCAGACCCACCCATGATGGCTTACAAAATAGGAAAGAACTTGAGAGACCAATTTATAAAAGCAGAAAAACCCAAACCATCACCCCAGATGACTCTCAGCAAACAAAAAACAGGCACCTTTGCCTGTTTACACTGCCAACATTGTAACAACGTGATAAAAGGCGACAACATCAGACATCCCACAATGGCAAAAAGATCATGGTAAGAAATTTTGCAACATGTGACACGAAAAATGTCATTTATGCCATCCGTTGCCCATGTGGCATATACTATGTTGGTAAGATGAACAGGAAAGTTAAAGACAGGTGGACAGAGCACAAATCCTGTATCAGGACGAAAAACTGCAAATCCCCGGTCTACAGACACTTCTGAGATAAAAAACATAATGTATCACAAATGAGATTTGTGGTATTATAAGTTTTACGACCACTAAGCAGAGGTGTTAACCTTCCAAAACTCCTGGCACAAAGAGAACTCTTTTGGATAAACAAACTGGACGCTATGACCCCCTTTGGGATCAATGAGGATTACTATGTATGGCCATTTCTATAAACCATTTTACACTTCAGATACTTGAATCACATTAGATCCCTTTCTTTACATAACATTATGTCACCATGGGGTTCCACCACCCATACAGCAATAACTGTTGTACCCTATCAGTCAGACGGCTAACACCAATTTTCCACTTCAGGAAAGTTTGTACATCATATCATCTCTATGTTTCAACCTGCACAAGTACCCTCTGTTGATATGTAATGTATGCACATGCTTGCCATTTGATGGCACTAGAATGTACACCCAAGAGCCTGTCTGGGTTAGTTACTCTTTACATCACATTCTCTTGACTTAACACTGGACATGCCTGAGGTTTATCTGCTGTTTCATAATACTTGCATTTTATGCCCATGTTTGCCACTGGTTGGCATTACAATGTACACCCACAATTCCTGTTGGGTCAGTAACATTTGGACATTTCGAAAACGTTTGTATGTAATGTTTAGAATTAAGAACTAGTTGAGAGTCTAGAATACCCAATTTCACTTTACCACAGTGTACTAGACACTTCTAGATACATTTCTTGTATCCACATCTCCAAGGCACCTGTCTACTTCGCAATCCATGGAACGTGTTACCCCCCAAAAATTAATATGCAGCAGCCTTTATGGCTAGCCACATATCATTTATCCAGGGACACTAACAAGACAACACTTGTACCCCATTGCAACCCCTATCCTCCCAGTTCAACACTTTGCCGTTATCCCATTTGCCCTCTAGCTACTCTTAAACGGCATGACTCGCAAACTTGCATTTAAGAACACTTCCTTCTATCATCATTCTATACAATATCAAATATCGGCACTTACTTCGGTATTGAAATTGTTTACGTCTTTTCGCGCATGTGCGAGTGACGTCACAACATTGTCTAACGCCGCTGACGCATGCACGAATGATGTCATAGTTACAATTAGTATAAATACATGGCCGTGTTTTGACAAGCTCATTCGGCTCCCGACCACATCTGGACGCTTCTCACCTTGCCGGTTCTTATTTGGTAAGTACTTCTTTTAGCCAACACCATTTGGCTTAGTCTCTGACATTTTTAGTATACTAATTACTTGGACCTACAATATACTTTTGTAGACTAGAAGATACTTGGCTTGAACAAGATTACTTGTTAAGACTTCTGCATCTCTTATTAATCAAGACATCTGGAGCTTCTCCGGCAGTCTCCATCCATCACTAAATTTCAGCTCTTTTTGGCAAGATGACAACTTTCCATTCCCATAAATACTATTCATTCTCACTTTTTTCTAAAATGCACGTTATCGATAATCCGTGCACTATCCATATTAACCCTTCTTCCCATCATCTCTGTAGGTCCATTTCTTCTGATTTGGATATTCCCACCAATTGTAACACATTTTTATTATACCCCGCACTGAACATAAGGGTAGGACCTACTAAGCCACATTTGGCACATATATATATATATAACAAATGTGTAGAAACCTCATACTATTAATTCAAACGTTCACACAATGTTATACCATTCCACATCAGTATTCGTTCATGATGAGTAACTACTGGGTCACTAATGAAGACGGATGACAGGATGTTTTGTCACAAATAAGGCATAGGGCCTTTTAAATGGATAACATGATTTCTCACTTTGATGTTAAATGGACTTACAAAAAATTGCTTTAAACAAATACTAATGTATTGTTGTATATATTCTTTTGTGTAGAATTTAATTTGTTGAATATGCTGCCCCTGATGAAGAGTGTACATAACTCAAAACGCGTTGGGCCCACCAAGATACAAATAAAAAGCCAAAATTGTTTTTTATAAACACAAATGTATCCTTGAATTCTTTATTGAAATTTCCTTCATAAGAGACTCTAAGTGATTAAAACTGCTTTAAAATGTTATACTTAACCTCCATTAGGCCCTCTTTGGCCTCTTAGAAAGTGTGCAGGGGACGTAGCTATCCTCACTGGATTCCTCTTTTGTTCTATGTATGTATCCAGCCTATATACCATGGCTGTGTCCTTCTCGCCCACACCTTGAAGAATTCAACATAATGCTTTTTTTTTTCTGTTTAGCCTCCACTGAACTACATTTACTTTGGTGTGCAAGTGTATTCACCTGTGTTGGTTATCAATCCAATGTTTAGAAAGCTCCTATGGCTCAAGAACAAGTATCTTTTCTTCCACTCCTTGTTTAGTAATTTCAAAGAGTGTCCCGATAGAACCACAGTCCAATGTACTCTTTATCTATCTTATTGTTCAGTCTCTGTGTCCTTATTCCTTATCATCGATCTAGTCTGCATACGCTGAAGTACTTCCCCAATGCTTGCTTCGGACTGGGCTGGGGATGAAAGGGACTCTCTGGTGTAGATCTTTAAGTCTCTGAGGAATATCGAAGCTTGTCTCCTAAGGCCTTCACTACTGATGGCATGACGTGTTCTATGAAAAATGGCATGCTGAATCTGGGCTCATGCCACTTCCTCGTAAAGATCTTCATTAAGATTTCACCTCCCGGGAAAAGTTTGGGAAGACGTAATTGTTGAGGTCTGGTTGCTACAGGATCCCCATCTGCATTCTGAGCCCAAAACCCTTTCCGCTTGAGTTGTTCTGAAATGACAGAGATAATTGTAGCCATTCACGTTAAGTCGGCATGTAGCTCATTTCCCTAACAGTTCTGCTGTCGTCTGGGCATCACTTCCAGTTCCCGATGGAGGAGTAAGGGGTGTCCTCATTCGCCTCCCTGTCATATATTCAACGCATATAATGAAAAGGGCAGGCAATATAACCATCCTTTTTTCAATATGAGCTTCAATTTAGCTATCCTTTCCTTAAGCAAGTCGTTGAGTCTCTCACAGATTCCATTCGCGTGCCGGTGATAATCCGTAGAGAACTTCTGCTTTATACGCAGTAACAAACTTATTTGCTAAAAGACTTCATTTACAAAATGGGGGTCATTATCTGATCTCAATGCTTCACATATTCCCCATTTAGGGAACACTTTTCAAACTAAAATGTTTGCTGCACAGGTGGAATCTGGATGTGTACATGGACCATCTTCAATCCGCCTTGAAAAGGGACATATTACCACTATCATATATCTGTATCTGTACCATCATATATCTGCAGCATGTCGACATAGTTGATGTGTACATGTTGAAAAGGACCATTACCTCATGGGATAACTCCTTTAACTATACACACCATGTGCCGAGCAGTAAACTTTTGACATACAATGCAGTTTACTACATAAAATGCAATGTGTTCCAACAGGTTCAGTACAAACCAGTCCTCAGCAATAGCTGTTACCGAGGCTTTCTCTAGTGACATGCGCAGGGTAGTGCAGCTGTTCCAACACCACCCTTAATAAGGGTTCAGGCATCACCAGTTTACCTGTGCTTTCCTGTCACCACAATGCTTTGGAAGGGGTTAAAGAACACCCCATATGTGTCCACAGATCTTCCTCATCCTGTGGTGCTTCCCCTTGAATTTCCATCAGTTGAGTTTTAGGCAAATTGTTAAAACTGACATTCACACTCATTATCACCACCATTTTCACATTCACATCAGGCATATCAAAGCTCATTATAATTTCAGAACATGCACCTTATTTTGCTTCTTTGTCTGCAGCTGGATTTCTGTGTGAGATAAAGTCAGCTCCTTTAGTGTGTGCTGCACACTTAACAACTGCAATGGCTACTGGGAGCTGTAGTGCTCTAATAAGTCTGTCCAATAAGGCGGCATGTTGCCATGTCTTCATCAAAAAATGCAGGACGCTGCTGTACTATCACCATCTTCTGAGGAACTTTGAGTCTTATTGCCATCAACTAATAAGTGATGCTCATTTCAAATACTACTTTGTCATCTGTCGGGTGTTTGCTAAATATATCCTTGTCAGTAACGTCAGTCCATCTGTAACCCTCTCCAATGGCAATCACTGTACTCCATCCTCTACATCATTTATCAACTGCATCAAGCATAACTAATTCTCTTTGCGCTATAGCTGCTTGTAACTCTAAGGGAAAGATGCCCCCCCCTCTTCATCCATAGGTATCCTTGGCTTGAATAAAAACTCATCAGGTATCCTCACAGTCTTACCCACTAAGCCAGGTAACCACGTTAACAAAATGCATACCCCATAGTGCAATACTTCTCTTTCTAACTGTATTCCTTATATGGCCATTTGCCCTGTAAATGCCAAGATAATTTCATTTACATTTAAATAATGCATTACTGGAGTTGAACACACTATGCATTCATCAGTAAAAGAAATCAACATGCTTAATTTTGTAATTAAATCTCGGCCCAGTATATTAACTGGTGTCTGTCTTGAATACAATAATGGTACAGAAGTATCACATTCTTCAATAGAGACTGGCAATATCTCAGTAAAAGGAACTCTACTTGTAGCTCCTGTGAAACCTTGAGAATAAACCTTGAGCATTCATGGCATTTCCAGATAATGTAAACTTCCCCTCTGGTGTTGCACCCGTTTCTACCAAAAATAGATTTGCTTCCTATAGTGACGCAACCCTTGGTTCCTCTTGAGGATTGGGAGACACAGATAGCAATGAACACCTCAACTCACTCAGTGAGCTGTCCTATTGTAGGTACATGCTTAATCCCATGCCTGGGAAAGGGTTCCCTCCCTCGACAGTGACACCCCCAATACTGGGAGTCATTAACTGTTCCGTATTTGGGCCCTGCTGTATCTGGATGGGTGTGTGCTGTGAATGTCCTTGTGGTGGATTCAACGGTGTCTGTTGTGTTTGCAAAGTTGGTTGCATTCTCTGCGCTGATTGTGGGCAAACCCCTCACTACCTGGCTGGCTATATGCAGGCGGATGAGTGATAACCTCTCTCAATAACTGCTCATTTTGCACAATCCCTTGACTTCCAAACATTCAGGCTTCATGCCCTGTCATTCCACATGTCCAACATACAGGAGGGAGTCTCCTAATTTGCCCTTCATGCATGCCCTGGCTATCATTCTTCATATCCTTAAGCCCACCTCGATTATTCTGAAAATTTCCCTGGTTATTCTGGAAGTCTCCTTGATTATTCTGGAAGCCTCTTCCTCAGAAACCTCCCGTACCTCTTGATATAAATCCATTGTTACCTTGATCAAACTGCCTATGGTTATTCATCAGTGGCATACCTGCTGCTTACTGTGAACCTGACCCTTCTACGCTAGTCAGCATCGCCCCTTCTATGGAGTATTTTGACAATTTTATTTTGCACCAAGTTTGCTTCTTCACCTTTCCTAACATCATCTTTCTTTTGATTCTTCTCCTGTAGCAATCTGCAGTAGTGCGCACTGTCAGCTGTATTTCTGACCAAGGTTTTTCCTCCATACCCACCAGTTTCCTGAGCTGTTTCTGCACTGGATCTGGCAACCCATGACATAGTACATGGTGGAATACAGGTATAGATTTCCCCCAAAGTTCCCACGTTTCCAAAAACCACTGCTCTTGAACATTCTGAATATAAACAAGAGGATCTTCCCCTTCCCGCATCTTATGTGCCATTATAGCTCCCATATCTGACGTGTCTGGATGCTGCACTCTAAGCGCTTTCCAGACTGCTGCTCTACAGTTATTAAACAGTGCTCCATCATGAGCAGAGTTCTGCGCAGTGACACTCGAGTATCCTGCTCTCAACCATATCTTATCAGCCCTCTCCCCAAGAATAGCGGCTAGAAGACCTTTAATGTCTCCTATAGCTAACATGAGACTTCTTTCATTTTCCCTAACTCATGTATCCACTTTCCATCACTGGAGGATAAACTCAGGAGTGTATACCTTAAATTGTCCTTATCTATATGTGGCCATGGCATATACTGTGGTCTGATCCCTCCTTTCTCGAGTAAAGGAAACTGTGAGATTCCAAACTCACATTCATCCCCCATCATCTGTCTGTCCATAGCAGGGACAATGGTTCTGCACCACCTTCTTCCCAGTAGCAAATTTAGCCTGCTTACACAAGGTGGTGAATCCCCCCTCTCAATAACGGGTTGATCTAGCCACGCCAACGATTCTAACGCCCTAGATTTAGGTAGGTCTAGATCTGACCATCAAAATTCTTTGTCCAACGAAGAACATCCTTCAGGACCACATGTGTTATCTTCTTCTTCCCCACGGAAGGCTCCTCTGTCCTTACCTAACACATCCTGTCCCCAACTCGTATGACTTCCCTCCTTTTCATCTCTAGTCAGATTTAGCCTGTCCAAAGACAAAGCTCTATGCTCAAGATTTTATAAACGTCCCTCCTTGCTGTGCAACAGTGTTTTCCTTTCCTTTCAGTTATTACTTGGCCCTCATCTCATATTAGACCATGTCAATTTCATCCCCAATGCTTCTTATATCAAACTCATCCTCTAGATTTGCTCTAGACGGACCTGGTATTGGCTCATGTGTCGGGAGAAATCTTATATATCTTCCCATGCTACTACTGGATTAGGCTCCATTAATTCTTTCTCTATGCAATCAATGTTGCATACCCTCTGTCTTCTCTTGCGTTCTATTTCTTCATCAAGTTCTCTTTGCTTCCTTGCCTCTTCTCTAACCCGTTATTCTTCCTGTCTTTTCACCTCTCTTCTCTCATTTGCCCTATGTATCTCTTTGTCTCTTAATCTTTATATTTTTGTATCTCTTAATGTTTGCTCGTCCTCTTCTTCTCTCTTTCTTTCTAGCTTGTCTCATTCTTCAATTGCCTTCCTTCTTTGTTCCTTTGCCCTTTCCTGCTTTTTCTGCTATTCACCTTGATACAACTGTTCCGCTCTTTGTCAATTCTTTCAATTTAGCTTCATCTTCTTTCAATCATTCCTTTCGATTATTTTGTGCTCTATCTTTTTTGTATCTTTTTCATCTTGATCTTCCCTTTGCCTTACTTCCTCAATGCTCTTTGCATCAAGTTCGAGCAAAATCTGACCTCCCATCCATTTGTTCTGTTTAAGCGCTACCTCATAAGCCTTAGCTTTCTCTCCTTTCCATCTATTTCTCTCTCTATGTCTAGAGACATACCTGATCTATCACTCCTCTCCTTGTCCCTTCTCTCTTTGTCACTTCTCTCCTTGTCCTTTGGGACTTTAGGAATCACATCCCTTTCTGGAGTCGTTTCTCGATTTTCATTGCTGCTATGTGCAGGCAACTCATATGCCGGATTGATGTACCCTATTGCTGCCGCTCAATGGGTACACTCTGTCATCCTTCGTACTCTTGCCTTTTACTTCAGGCCCAGCAGGGGAGCAGAAGGCTCCTCACCCACCTTTTTTGCACTGGTTAAGCATCCAGTCTTCAGGAGGTGGCCCTTCCATATCCTCTTGGTACATTTTCCAGAGCTCTAAGCTCACTAACCTCTTTTCTAACGTTTTCCCTGTGTATGCTGTGTGCAAGTATGTCGTCATGTATTGCAAAACAGCTTTTCATAATGATCCTCCTTGTGGCCATGGCATGAACATCTTATCTCAGTTTGCCCTTAAAGTAGGGACCTTCCAATTATGTGCTGTAATTGCTGTATTTGCGTAAAAATTCAATTTAGACATAGTCTGTCTTTTTCTCAAAAATATAATATTTATTGCGCATCTGTTGATGTTCTCATCGCTCCTGAATGTTCATTCTCATATTCAAAGTGGATGGGCTTAAAGATACTGGCTATAATATTGTGCACGTTAGCCAATGCATTTCGGTTATTTTAACCTTCGTCAGGGCCGTACAATGATTTTAATATGCCCAATCTGTCGCCATTACAAAACAATGATTCAACATAATGCAGGAACAGCCATTGCACAATCAATTCAAAATCAAATGTATATAGACATACATACCAATTCCAAGATGTGTTTAAGTGTTCCAACGATATAGTAGTGGTTGTCAGAGTGGAAAGAAAAAGAAACAAGAAACATAATCAAAGATATGCAATAGGACTGTTTTACTTGTCCTTAGTGTAGCGTATAAAAATATGTGTAATCAATCAAATGTACCTTATAATCCATAGGACAGTAATGTTCGTTATAGACCAGTCCAGTCTGAGTAATCAATCCTGTTAAGGTTATGTGAAAAAGGTATCAGAATACAGTCAATCTTTAAACATGTTCAGATCTCGAGCGCGAAGAATCCGCTTACCGTTACTCAGCAGAAACGCTCCTTCAATGTCAGAAGCTGCCGCAGGAGTGTGAGCGTGAATGACAAGGGCGGTCATCCACTATTAGGACTCTGGATACGACTCCTTCTGAAAACATGCTTTGACGCAGGACTCTGGGCTTAATCTAACTGTGACGCTCCTCTTCTCACAGTTTTTCAATTGCTTTACGCTCCTCATCTCTAGTCAATTACTTAATGACTTGCCACTCATCGTCTCAATCTAATCACTTATCAACTCGACATTCGGCATCTGAAGTTGTTTACCACAACCACCCTCTGTTACTTATTACCCCTTATCACTCTCTCCACTCAACGCCATTCTTGTTTTGCCACCTCACTCAGTCTACTCACCATTGCATTTTCGCCTTCCGACTCTCGGGTTCGTCGCCTCCTCTACCAGCCGCCTCAGCCTTCCATCCTCTCAGCTTCCTGTTGAAATCGGGAGGATATTCCATAGAAACAGAGGGACCCATCTCACCTGCACTGGCAAGATTCTGTAAGTTAATTTCCACAATCTACCGGGAGCTTCACGTCCTTTCAGCTTAATGGTGGAGTACGACCGATAATACCGGGATCCCAATGCTTACTAGGTCGACGGTTCTTTAACCATCATCTCTCAGTTACGACATGACACATGATTATCGACTGAGCCATTTAAGTCAAGGTAGCAATACTTTGAGATGGTTGGGGATGCAGAAGATACTCAAACATCAATAATCAAACTAACTCAGGAAGTTGGCAAATCAAAACTGTTTTATTTTCAATTGTCTAAAACAGGGAGTACAATGGACATCAACAGACAAAGAATGGTCTCTCAACACATTCTATAAAAAAGCATCTTATATAGTAAAAACTCATCATTACAGATGTCAACCTACATGGTTGCTGACATCATCCTATGTGGCAAAAAAAAAAAACCTATTGGAGAAAGTGATAGGTTCAAGGGAATCATCTAGGTATACGTTCCATACTTGTTTAAGAGAGTGATAGTGTCTCTAATATCAGGTAGGGCAACTAAGCCCTCCCCTCAAACAGGTCACTATGAACGTCATTGAATACACAACGTCCCATTGGCTACACAAACTATAGGGCTCTTGACTACGTGTCCCTCTATAATTGGTAGGCACCCTTACATCCGTCAGTACTTTTTCACAGATGCCAGCAGCACACAGGCTTGCTTCCAAGTACTGGTGGGTTGGTCTTGACCATAGCTTCCCACCAATTAGCATATCATCTATCACTCTGCCTTGGAAATTGTCCTTGTTCTGGAGAATATGAGGGAGTATAGCATGCTCTGTCGCCCTGCGTAGGTGTGGTTCATCACAATTGCCCATTTCCATCCATCCACGTGACTGAAGACCATGATTTTGAGCTCTGGTGTATTTAAAATATAACTATTTAAAGAACCTCTGGTGTCTTCCTTGTTTTCGTGCCCATCTTCTGAACAGGAGTTTGTTCTTTCACACATGTGTAGCTACTGTCTGATCATTCCACCCTAGAGCAGGCTTGGCTTCTTGGTGCTCTTCCAGCCTCACCCTTCTTGATTTATCTCTGTAATTCAGTTGCTTTTCAGCTACGACATGTTGGAAAATCCTACCTTTCTCTGGTCCAGCTATGCTAAAATGCGTAGTGGAATCGCCCATAGTTCACTCACTTTTATATATATGGAGAAATGATAATGGAGATGATAGATATGTGTCTTACCAACAATGTCTTTTTATTCGACAACATATTTTACAATCAACTAAGAGGGACTGACATGGGCACAAGCTTTGCCCCTTCATACGCCAACTTGACAATGGGTTGGTGGGAGAAGTTTCATGTATGGACAGAAGGCAATCATCGTTACACCAATCAAGTGATTTTATGGCTAAGATTTATTGATGATCTTTTTATCCTTTGCAAAGGTGAAGAAAAAGACTGGCTCGAATGTGTTAGTGCGTTGAATGTGAACAATCTAAACTTGCAATTCACTGAAACCCATAGTCGGCAACAAATAATCTTCTTAGATGTTCTGGTAAAAACCGACCGACATGAAATTATCACTGAATTATATAGCAAGCCTACAAGTTCCAACATGCCACTGTTCACCACAAGCAATAACCCGACATCTTTAAAGTTGAGTATCCCTTACGGCGAACTTGCAAGAATTAGACGTAATTGCAGTAAATTAGAGAGCTTCGATAAAGAGTGTAAACTAACAGCAGTGAAATTCTTGAAACAAAGATACCCGAAAGCTGTCCTCGAGAGAGCATACATTAAAGCATATAACTTAAATCGAAGGACTTTACTCTCGTCTCATAAATGATCAGAAGCCAAAGAACAAGAGGATGCAATAAGACTTATTCTTAAATTTGGAACACATGCTAACATCATAAGGAAGATATTACATCGACATTGGCATGTTCTACAATCTGACGAAGCCTTAGCACCGGTCCTTAAGGAAAAAGTCAACATAACTTTTAGAAAATCCACCTCCATCAAAGACTCTTTGGTTAGTAGTTTTCTGTTGCCCACTAATGAAATTCAAACCACTACCACTTGGTTACATAAAAACACTAATGGTTTTTTCAAATGCTCGAAATGTAAAGCATGCAAATTTGCTCAGAACAAAACCAACTATATACATCCTGTAACTAAGCATCATGTAGAATTGGGTAGTCACATTACATGTAACACTGAGTTTGTGGTATATGCTCTCCTATGCTCATGTGACCGCTGGTACATTGGCAGCACCATCGGCAAATTAAAACTGAGAATCCTACAGCATATGAGAGCTATAAAAAACTGACCCTTCATACCCAATGGCAGTCCAT
Organism: Ambystoma mexicanum; assembly: GCF_040938575.1. Taxonomy (NCBI): domain Eukaryota; kingdom Metazoa; phylum Chordata; class Amphibia; order Caudata; family Ambystomatidae; genus Ambystoma; species Ambystoma mexicanum. Next base: position 526,730,921 of record NC_090926.1, read on the forward strand.
TTTAAAGACATACACAAGAGCAAATTGGACAGCCTGAGATTCTTTGGATTGCATCATGTTCGAGCCAATCCTTGTGGGGGCAACAGAGAACTGGCACGCCAAATGGAAACTAGGTATATCTTGGATTTTGAATCAAAACAGCCAAAGGGCCATAACCTTGATGAAGAGCTACATACATACTTAAGAACTTAAGAATATGTGGCATCAAGAATAATGAATGCTTTCATCTGTCCTCATTACCCTGCGGACAAAACTTTGGGTTATTAGTGTATACAAATTTTAAGATCATTATGGATGTCTATGTTGATATTTTATACACTATCAAGAGTTTGAAAAAAGTGAGTTTTTGGTAAAATGATGTTTTAGTATATCCTATCATATTCAAGATTTTAATATTATTGATTAGTGCCTGTTTGTGGTCATATGATTGTTTTTAGTAGGTGTTCATGTGTGTTTTTATCTGCAATTTAAACTTCTAATACATCTTGGTTCCCTTTTAAATTGTCCTCTAGAAACTACAGTTGCTATTGGCTATGAATTTTCTACATATAGCAGATTTCTGCCGAGATTCATGCCTATATACTACAGTGATTTTTAATATAGATGTCTACTTTATACAAGAGATATTAGATTAGCACTTAGCACTTTATAAATCTACCTTAAGTGAAATTCCATGCAGTTTGCACTTTGTGATTGGCCATATAAAGCTTAGCACTATGCACTTTATTGGCTAGCGCCAGACATGCTTGTAAAGCTTAGTCTATGCACTTTAAGACCTGTTCACAGAAAGTGAGATTTCATGCAATCTGCAATTTATGACTGGCCATACAGAGTTAAACACAATGCACTTTATTGGTTAGCGCTTGTCATGCTTGCGCCATGGGCGCATACATTTACGATCAATATGGACCTTATTTCCCATTTACGAGACTTTGGTGCCTTTCTATTTTTCCCAACAAACTACACTTACCACAATGCACTTGGCTATAACCATCTTTTCCTGGCCATTACTATTCGCCATCTTCGGAACTACAATCCCCAGAAGCCCTAGGGATCTCCTCTGCTTCCACCAGCTCAGGAACAGAGAGGGAGGTGGCCGATTGTCTACAGGTGTGCTTAGCCAGGTGCAACCAATTAGCCTTCCTCTGTGCTGGGCTGGGCGGTATAAAAGCTGCTGCCTGCAGGAGCTCAGTCTCTTGCATTGGGAGTCTTTCCGGCACCTTGTTGCTTTGAGCTGCGGATCTTGTGTGCGGTTCCTCCTTGCTCCGGCTTGGATCCGGTGCCCTGCCGGGCTCTCTGCATTGCGGCTGATCGCGCTCTGCTGCCTTCCGGCCTACGCCCTTGCCCTGCCGGGCTCTCTACATTGCGGCTGATCTCGCTCTGCTGCCTTCCGGGCCTCCGCCCTTGCCCTGCGGGCTCTCTACATTGCAGCCGATCACGCTCTGCTGCCTTTCAGCGTCCGCTCTTGCCCTGCCGGGCTCTCAACATTGCAGCCGATCACAATCTGCTGCCTTCCAGCCGCCGCCCTTGCCTTGCCGGGCTCTCTACATTGCAGCTGATCACGCTTTGCTGCTTTCCAGCCTCAGCTCTTGTCCGCTCGGCTCCCTGCTCTGCAGCCTGCCTCACTCCGGCTGCCTACAACCCTTGTCCTCTGGGCTCCCTGCTCTGCAGCCTGCCTCACTCCGGCTGCCTACAGCCCTTGTCCTCTGGGCGTCCTACCTTGCAGCTGATCACGCTCCGCTGCTTACTACCTACCTTTTTCCGCTGGGTTCTCGGCCTAGCAGCCCTCTACAGTCCTCTGCAACCTTCTACGGTCAGCGGCCCTGCCCCTCAGGGCTCACACCTTGCTGCCCGGACCTTCTGGGTTCCTTGCCGTGCAGCCTGGTTTACTCCGCTGCCCTAAGCCCTTTCCCTCTAGGCTCTCTACCTTACAGCCCTGCTCCTGTGGGCTTGCTCATCCTGCTTTACTCCGCTGCCCTAAGCCCTTTCCCTCTGGGCTCTCTACCTTGCAGCCCTGCTCCTGTGGGCTTGCTCATTGCTTTCCTGCTCCTCTGAGCACTCAACCTTGTTCCTTACTGTTCTCTGCTATCCAATCCTGTTACATGACTTTCCCTTCATTTCCTTCTGCTAGTTTGCTATCAACTTCCCTTTCCTGGATTTGTCTGTAAGTATCTTCTCTTGTACTGTTCGTGGACCCTTTTGTACAGAGCTTGTCTGTTGGTTTCCTTCAGGCAACCTCTGCCCCTTCCCTTGTCTCGTTTCTACGTTACAGACACCCATAGCTGTTGTTCCAAGTCGTGAGCAAACAGCGTGGGCCTCTGTTATAGCAAACTGTGCAGAAGGCTAGAGTTTTTCCTAAGGTCTGTGGAATACTCTTTCCCTATATCTGCATACACCCCTAGAGGTAATCCATTCTGTTGTACCTTATTCCTTGCTACACTTGACTACTCTTCGTTCTCATTACTTTCAGCTGTGTGTGTACTATTCTGTCCACCTTACTTCGGCACAACCACCCGAAACCCTTCCTGGGTGTCCTGTGCCTCTCTTTTCAGGGTGTCAACTCGTGACAGCGCTGGACAGACATGCATTTATATGTAAAGTTTAATCTATGCACTTCATGACCCAATTATAGAAAGTTAGTATTATGCCCTTCATTGGAAAGCGTCAGACACATGTCTATGCATTGTATTTCTCTAAAGACACCAATAATAGAGGTGGCAGCTCTTTATTTTTGCAGGCTAACATTTAAATATGAACGGTACAAAATTTCTGTTTTAAAGAAATGCCCTAATGAATAACACATCACCAATTATATAAAAGTATGTGTTTAATGCCTGCAATTCAGCAACACTCTGGCTGCCATATATGCTTTAACATCAGAGCATGAGAAATACAAGCACATGCAAGAGTAGCCGTAATGGCTATTACAATATGGCAACCACTTTCAACAGCAAAATAGGCTGAGATTAGGCAGCAATTTAAACTGAAAAGGGACCATGATTGTCAGTAGAACCATAGAGTTGGGTAGCGGTGGGTATATTCACAATGTCACAGAGCACTCACTTGTACGTGATCAAGCAGCGAGGAAGCTATGAAGCGCGTTGTACTGTGTGTTTTCTTTCTTTGGCTAATGCTGCAATAAACTGGAGATTTTAAAGGATACATTTTGCCTTTGGTCTTTGATGCAACGGATGAAGCATTTCTCTGGCGGTCAGTTCACTGTTTGGAGTGTCACCCCCCTTGGGGAAAGAAGCAACCACTTTCCCTTTCTTTACTATATATATATAATATATATATATATGTATATATATATATATATATATATATATATATGTATATATATATATATATATATATATATATATATATATATATATATATATATATATATATATATATGTTGGTGCATGCCGCAATCTATTCACTACATAGCTAGTCTTAAGAAAACTGTGTCTGCTTGCATTTCTTTGCATCTGCATACGTGTAAAATGACTTAATGTCTTCATCTTTTCTGTAGCATAAGCATCTTCATCTTGAGCCCGAAATAGTGTTCATCTGTGATACTTTCTTGATGCCTATAAAATATTTATGTTCTCTTATCTGTACATCTCTTCTGGGTGTGTCAGACCTGTTTCGTGTGACGTCACCACTCTTCCGTTAAGCTCAATTTTCCTACTTCTTCTGAATTCTCATTCAAATGGCCATCATATTGTCATGTACGCAGGTATGGTTTTCACAATGGGAACCTTGCTTCCAGTATTCTCCTTGGTATTGGTATCTTCACTGGCACTGCACGTATTTCAATTCCGGTTCCCAGCATATAGGCAACGTGGGCGCAATGCTTGAGGTGGGGGTACTGGGCTCCTTCTCTACAAGAGTGTTAAAAATGATGATATAAGGTGGGTCATGGCAGAGTTGTAAGGTGAAACTTTGTAAATTGGACAAAAATGTTGCTATATTGGGGTCAGTATGATATTAGTAAGTTGTAGGAAAATAGCATGCAGTGGTAAAAACCCATGGAATTCTTTGTTATGGTTAAGGTGCACCAATAAAAACCTTTAAAATTCACTGAAAAAACATTGTTAAAGGGATATTATGGTTACGTTGCACTAATCAATACCTATGAAATTCAGAGAAAACACATTATTGTTAAGTTGCACCAATAAAAACCAATAACGTGCACTGAAAAAACATTGCTAAGGGGACATTTTGGTTAAGGTTCACCAATAAAAACCAATAACATTCCCTGACAAAACATTTTGTTAAAGGGACGTTATGGTTAAATTGCGCTAAAAAAAACCTATGAAATTCAATGAAAAAATGTGTTAACGGGATGTTATGGTTACAAGTAAAATGGAAAAACCTCAGAAATTCACCAGTTATGGTAAGAAAAGCAACCATAACTCGTGACACCACCGTGCAATGCTAAGACTAACACTTAGGACATCAAAGTTGAGATCACCAAACAAACCCAAATGTGTTTTGAAGATTATTTGCCCACCGTTCTATAATTGGACACCAGCGGCTGTCTGTGGATCCAACATGGCAACCGTTTCAAAAATAGAGGGGCTGGAAAGGGCGGGGAGTGGAATAAAGTTGATATGGAGAGGTGTTTTTAGGGTTAACAAGGGTTTGCAGATGCTACTGAGTCCGTGGTCACCACCGCTGACCTCGAATACCACAGTGAGGATAAAGTCTGTAAAAGCCTGGAAAGCACATTTAGAGTGATTTTTGGCTGTTTTTATAGGTGAAAAAAGGTGTCCATGTGCCACTGAGTCTGTAGTCACTTGCTTTCCGTGGACATCATTTGGATTGCATGGGGTTATGCGTGAGTCTTGTTATTTGAAGGTGTATTGTACATACTTGTTATATTATTTAATTTGTTTGTGGTTGTTGTGTCCACTGGCCACACCACTATAGTAACATGGGTATAGTAATTATAGGTAATTTAGGCAGAGTATACAGTATTTGTAATATGGCGGAATGATATAATTGAAGTATATATGGTCTTTATGATTGTAGTACAATTGAGGACTTGGTTTATGAAATATGTCTTTGTTTATACTTGGTATGGTTACAGTAAGAAAGCTGGAATCTATTGTTCTGCGGAAAAAACACACTAATTTATTAAGCAGAATATTTTAAAAACTTTAATTGGATTCAATTTTACATATACATTGTTAGGCAGAATCATATGCAGTACCCTTTGGGAACACCACACACAAAGTGACTACAAATTCGCCTCTGGTACAAGCCTGTACTACAAAGTAAAGTGCAGCGATGGCTGAGCAGCCAGACTTATCTCAAGAGTAAAGTGAGCAGCATCAATAGTTACACAAAGGACAACAATTACTATGGTTCAAACAAACACTGACTCAAGGTTTCTGAGTAAAAGAATATACATTTATTTACACATTAGTTATGAAACATTTCACTATTATCAAGCAGTTGAAAAATCACAATCTTAATACGTTACACCACACCCAATAGATTCTGGACAAGTTAAGCTCAAATGAAACGTGAGCAAAATGGCACACCAGTAATTAAAAAGGGAGGGAAAGACAAAGTTAGACAAATGTTGAGCAGCACCAACAAGTAAGTAAGCAGGGAAATCTAGAAAAAGTGACTACAGTGAGGAAATCAAATCAAGAGGCCTGGGCCAAAGTCAATGGACCAAAGTCTTTGCAGAGTTTCACACAGCTGAGAGTAGTTTGCTGTTAAGTCTTTGCCAAGAGTTCAGAACAAAGTTGGTCAGATTAAAAGTTACTTTATAGAATAGAGAAGGACAAGCCCTCGGATTGGCAAGAGATTTCAAACACTTTTACTGCGGTCGGGCGGAACAAACAACTGGGTTTGAACAGTACCGTAAATGGAGAAGAATGCTGTAGCTGAGGCAGACGTTCCTGGGGTTGTATACGAATTGTTCGTTTTACAACTGTTCGAATTACAATTGACCTTTTCACAATTGACCGAATTGTGAAGGTCAATTGTAACATATATGTGGGGGGAAAACCCCCACAACCCCCCACCCAATGCCAAACCCCCCAAAACCCCTATATATATATATATATATATATATATATATATATATATATATATATATATATATATATATATATATATATATATATATATATATATATATATATATATATATATATATATATATATATATATATATATATATATATATATATATATATATTATCAAACCGATATATATATATATACATACATACGGTCAATTGTGAAAAGGTCAATTGTGACCCTTTAAATTCGGTCAATTGTTTATTCAAACAATTGTAAACGAACAATTTTGGTAATACCATTCCTGGAAGGTCCTGCAGGCTCATGGTTCCTGAGGCCACTGTCGGACTGACACGAAGTAGGAAGACTGAAGGGTCCTGCACTGCCCAGGGAAGAAACCAGCAGCCGAGCAAAGCAACAAATAAAAGGTGCGCTCCTTAAAACCCAAGCAGGGTCCGTTCCTCCTGGCTATCGGGTTCACTGTAGCTGTACACAGTAAATTCAACCAGAGGAGGGAGGCCTGGCTTACAATTTGGTGAACTGGTTGTTCCCACCAGCTCAAGGGGAGAAGAGTCCTTGCAGATCTTCCCTGTCATGGAAGTTTGGAGATTCAGACCCACAGCATGGTTTTACCGGGAGGTTCAGTCATGGTAGAGGTCCTCTTCTGTCAGCTTCTCTTCGATCCAGTGGTGACTCTGCCTTCTCAGTCCCAGAGACATGCTTTTTATGCAGTTTTCCCCCATTCACACAGCCTTACTGTCAATCACACAGCAGGGTGGATGTCCCGTCGGGACAGTCACCACAGCCAATCATTCTAGAGTGCGACATGGGTCTCCAAGGAGACCCTGTGCAGGGAGTCTCAAACCCTTCCCTCACATCCTGTCCCCCTCGGACATTCAGGCACCTAAGGAGGGCTTCTGTGCAGATGCCTGCCAAAGGTCGACAAACAAAGGAATCAAACCTGGTTTGTCGCGCAGAGTAAAACATAAGAAATACTTTTACAAAAGAAATGGTGAATAAACCCAGCTGAAACCGTATAAAAGTAAATATTGTCCAGCTGGTTTAAGCTACTAAGATAGCCTAAAACAATACCAAGGCTATTTAAAATAACTGCGGTAGGAAAAATAGGGTAGTTACCACTGCCAACAGCCAAATCTTAATGAAAAGGGAACAAGACAATGTTCCATGAGAAAGGGACAAAAAGGGATAACTAGTAAACCATTCAAGAACTCTATGTAAGATAGTGTGTACTGGGTCTGTGATTTTAAAAAGACTAATACAGTCAATGGCAACTTTACCTGTTCTGGGAGACAGTAGTCAGTCCCAGAAAATGGATTTTAAAGCGGGAAGTCTGAAAAAGACAACCCAGTGTCACTGCATTGAATAGGTGAAGCTCCACAGTCTGTGCACACAAAACTGTTAAACACACACAGCAAAACACATGTAAGAGTGGGATAAAAGGCCCACACTCTTACCAGGTGAAAAAAAAGAACCCTAGAAATCCAGCAAAGCTGATGAGGGACTCAGTAGGTAAGGGAAATTAGCCATATTGGAGAATTCTCCCTAACATACATTTACATTATTTGACCCTCATAAACTGTACATTCTATGTACTGTGTTTGGTACAACATTAGTGTGTGCTACACTGTTGCTGTATTGACAAGAAATAATCATTGGGTCATTGGGAAATAAAATCCATATAGGATCAAAACAATTAAAAAATAAACTATTATGTACATGTAAGTGTGATGATATGTTTGTTTGAAGTGTATTGTAATTAAGGGGATATTTAAAGTAGTTAGATCCCTGCTTGCATATTCTAACTATATTTGATTTTAAAAGTACTATTGTAGTATTATGGATGTAGTTAGATACCTGTTGGCATATTTTAACTGTTTATTGTGGTACAGTTTAGTGAGTAAATTTGTGTTGAAGGAATATTAAGCCATAATTATGCTTGATGTGCTGGTAACGTATGTTTTGGAGTCATTACATTCAAACCAACTACTTCTTTTTTTGATATATTCATTATAGTGGCCTGAAGTGGTTTTAGCACCAGTGTAGTTGATGATGCCCACTGTTGTGAAGGTTTTCTTGGCAAGTTATAATTGGTCCTATGTGACGCCTGTATGCAAAAAATAGTTTTTGGTACCATTTGCATTGTGCCTTAGAAGCATTTGTATCACACATTGGCCATCTGAGTTTATATGTATGTTGAAACAATTGTCTGAATTACTAAATTGGCATAATATAGTATGATTTGCATTATGTAGAAGCTGGCAAAATGGAATGCATTTAAAATTTGGTATGAATACATGCACAAATCCTTCATTAGGAATGTGCTCTTTTGAAACATTGTTGCAGAGAGTGTATGTTTGTTTCCATGGGTATAACATCTGGATCATGTCATTTATAGAGATGTTTTTTTTGGTTTCCAGTACTTGTAGTAGGAACATTAGGAATGTATGTGGATCATCCTGTGTGTTTATGGTACATTTTACCATTCATGTACAATACAAGTTGCCTGTGAGAGGTGTCCAGAATGAAAATCTGAGCCACTTTATATTGTTCTGTCCTGGTTATGGGGACGTAAGAAAATTGACCATCTTGTAAGTATTAAAATTTACTAATTTGAGCCAGTATCACCCAGCCATGATTGTTCTTTTTGAGACAGGTACCGAACTGACATCACGGGCCATCTTGTCCTATTTGAAGGCAGCCATGTATCGAAGAAAATGGTTTTTATGAGGTAAAACCGCTGCACTTCTTAGTTTTTGGAAATGTGTGTTTTTATTGTTATCATGTCTTAGTATTTTTAACATGTTTTGGTGTATGAACTACTTTTTGTGCAATAATGGATTATGCTTTTTTCTGTTTTGCCTTGTACATGTTTGATGGATATTTGTATTCAAATAAACATACTACAAGAGCAAGTAGGAATAGACGATTGAGGGTTTGCCGATGTGAAAGTGCTATGTAACTCATACCTTCTTTAAAGACTGTGCTGCCAATGTCAATCAATGCATGATCTAAGGTTAGACCTTGCATTGCGTGAATAGTGACAATGTGTGCAAAAGATGGAAACAATTGTTCTCTGTGTACGCACATATCTTTGAAAATAAGGAAACATGCTATTGTGCTGCTTATTTTGTTTAACACCTGCAAGATTGTCAAAGTGGATGTTGACAAACTGAATGTTGTTGTCATGTAGATATATTTGGAAGACAACAACTGCACCAATTGCTCCATTCACTAAACCTTGTTCTACGTCAAGGTTACATTTTAGAATGACTCTGCAGTTTAGACTCAGAGTTAGTACTTTTTCAAAACCAGCTCTGTTGGAGATACATTTTTCTAAGCTACTTAATCATGCTGTTGTTTGTTGACACATAGTGAGTGTCATGCCATCCACTTCTAGTTTTTTCTGTGGAGCTCATATGTAGTAGGGTTGCATTTCTTTTTTCAACATTGTATCGTTGAATTGGCTACAGCTTGGATTGGCATTAAGAACATGCATTTTATATTTTGTTAATTGTTCCATGAAATCAGGAGCAGATGTGTTTTGCCCATATAGCTCATGGATTAGTCTAGTATTTGAGATGTATTTTGTATGTTTAGTTAGCAGACTAGTTATGTTAGCATAGGTGAGATCTGCAGACTGACACATGTTTTGAGTTAGTTCCCTGTAGCAAAAATGATGCCAGAGATTTACATGCAGAGTGTGTTACCCCATTGTTTGTGTCCTAAAATTGGTTGACCTTTTACTGATGTTTACTGTAAGAGGTCTCTGAAAGCAATAATGTGATGTCCTCCAAACAGTTCTTTGTAAATGTTGATTAGGACTGAAGATTAATTAAAGCCTACTTGAGTTTGTAAACCATGCTTACTTCAGCTATCAGCTATTTGTTTCAGAATTCTTCCTACTTCAGTAGCAGTTTCTGCTTATAATTTGTAGTAGTCTATTGTTTTTTTGGTGTTAAACTGGAAGGAACAATGTTCGGTGTAAAGTTACTTCTCCTATGATGTAGGCAGCTAAACCTGTGGGGCTTTTACAACAGATGAAAGGTTGTTTTTGGTTAAATCTTGTAGAAATGTGCTGATTATTTTAATTAAGAATGTTTTACCAGATCCAGCATCACCACTTACATACAGGAGGAGAGGTTTATAGTTTCATTTTTAAAACCATGTTTAATTCTTCAGTGACTTTTAGATAAATGGTGAGTTGTTCATCATTTAGCTGTGATTTGAGCACTGTCAAACCTTCTTCAGATTGTTTAGATTGATACATGGTATTTTCTTCATCTGCCATGGCTATGTCTTGCTTCAATTAAAATGTGTGATCTGCAAAGTGGTTCTTGGCTTCCTGTCTTTATCTATTAGAGATTCAATGTCTTCCTCTTGTTGGTGTTCATGGTCCAACATTTATTTGTATTGTTTGAAATTGACATTTCATATACTGCTTTCATTTGCTTTGAATGCAGCTTCAAATAAGTCATGTTCACCTAATAATTCTACTTCTTTTCTGCAAGGTTTAAAACATTGTAGTCGGGCCATTTAATTAAGTTCTTTATGATACAGAGATTTAAATGTTGACTTTATTTGATTAACTCGGCCGGGTTTGGTAAGTTTCATAAGGCTTCCTTCACAAGTTGAGACTGAATATGTGCCTGTTGTCTCGTCTGATGTGAAATTGTTTTTGTAGGAGTCGTTTTGGTCTAGATAATATAAGCACACGTTTTCCAAAGCAGTACTTCTGTTTGGGTAGTATGTGTCATTTAAATAGTTTTTTTTTAAAATGCTGTAGCTGTTGGATTCACTTGTGGCTATTGTGTCTGTCTTTTGGTAGGAAGCTGGACCAAGGTTTAGCCAGACAATGTGTTCAGATTTGCCATACGAGGCTGTACCAGTTAAACTGTCTTCAGCTTCGTAGCACCTGCATTGTCTATGGGAGAAAAGTTTTATACCGAAGCTGTACAATTTTTGTGACAGTGTTTTTTCAGATGGTATGCCATCCTAGAGGTCTTTTAGCTCTGTTTTCTAAGCTTTAGTAAGATAGGCTGTGACATATCTTGCAAATGTAGTGGAATTGTATGAAATCTATTCTATGTCTATATTTGCATTCCATAACTGAGCAATGATTGTATTGCAATCATTGATATATTTGGATGCGTGTCGCTTTTAATGTTGGATGTGTATTTTAAACTGTGTCTAGAAGAAGACATCAAGCTATTTACTTGTCTTGTCTGTTTTTGCAAACTGGTCTAGGGAAGCCAAAGTGATATTTTGTATAGTATTTATCTTTGTGACATCGGAACCAGTGTTCTTTTGTACCATGCATTTTTGCCAAGAGATTTGTGATACTTGACTGCAAAAGTTAATTGTTAAGCAGTTTGGTAAGGACATGTTTAAAAAATTAGAGCCTGCCTTTAATGTGTTTGCAATGCCATAATATAGAGTTGCGAGTTTGCTTTTGAACAGGCGGTGGCACATTTATTCTACATTTTGAATTAATCTGGGGTCTTCAGAATACATTTGTAAAAGCAAATATTCTGATACAAATATTTGTGTAGCTCTTTCATCACATCTTCCACCTTTCCTGTAGGAAAGGTAGAGGAAAAGAACATGCTTCTACACTGTTTTCTGTGAGAAAACTGAAGGTGTCTACTGACTAGTCGCTGGGGATCTGTCGTCCAGGTGGCCAGGACACAGACATCGATATTGGATCCAGTTCCTGGGGGTGGACCAGTGAGGAAGGATCACCTGGATAGGAAGGTCCTCTGAGAGTGGAAGGGGGAAACCGATGGGTGAGACTCGGTATCCCTCTTCTTCTAACACCTTTTCCCTATCCTGTGATGTAGGGGGACTCAGAAACTCTACCTGACACAAACACTTTTGCACAGTATGAAAGACAACGGACTAACACCAGAACTGTTTACCTGACATGTCCCAACACAAGGGTCAGCAAAAGTCAGGCAATTGACCAGAATCACAAATGCACCTGATGCACTTTCCCCAGAGGGATTAAAGGTGCAGCAGAATAGCCCATGATGAGCAAGGCAGATGGCCCGACGAAACAGCTATCCAAGAACAGCAGTTCTAGCGGATAGGAAGGCGGTGAGGACCGAAAGGATGGCAAGGAGAGAAGCAACCTTTCACTTTCGGACCCAGACCCGCAAAGACTGCATGGAAGGAATCGTAATACTGCGAACAATAGCCCACGTTTGTTGCAGCAGATGTCAACGGTACACGGAACAGGCCTAGAATGATAATCAGAACAGGGAGAGATGCTTGCTAACGTGGTTCCAGTCTTGACTCCATAGACAAGAAAAGCCAATCGTTTCATCGCAGCCATTGAGTCATGGGGAGAACTGATAAGAAACCAAACTGTTTTGAATGAAAGTCGCAAATGGCAGATTAAAGAAAGAACTGTTAACATTAAGGGAAAACCAGCTGCAGACAGGTCCAGCACCATGTGGTTGCTCCTTTTAGAGACTCTGGTAAATCCCACGTTTGTTGAAACTACTGATACCAGAGAGCCACAAAAGAAAGGTCAAAGTGGTCATGCTGGGTTCTTGCAAAGTCCTCTGTACAGTCGAAAGTCTTTGACCAGCAAACAATTAAAAACCAAGGGAAGTAAAGGAACTATGAGATTGGGGAGAGTGAACCCGACAGAGGGATGTCTACAGAATGGGGCGAAGCATGATGCTCTATGACCATTGTGAGGACAAAGAGTGAACCCAAGCAGGATGTCCACAGTGAGCTGTTTAAAAAAAAAACATTACGATTTGTGAATACAAAATGTGAAAATATCTTTGCATATAAGCCATAAGTGAACCCGACAGTGGGAGGCTGATATACAAGGCAGAGGGAGGCTGATATTCAAGAGCCCAGAAGAAGGGTGGCCCCATGGTTGAAGAAGCATCACCCAAAGAGACTTAAACAGTTGAGAAGGGTCTGAGCCTGGAATAGAGGGGGATCTAGGGGTGAAAAGCCATCACCCAATGGCACATGAATGCATAGTGAACCCGATGGAGGGAGGCAAACATTCAAGGAGGGTTTCAGACTGAAAGAGGAGAACCCAGGGGTAAAGTCATCATCCAACGTACATTGCAAAGTAACATTTTGTTTGTTATTTTTGGAACCCATCAGTTACTCGGAGGCAAGAGACTTTTTGTAGAAAAGAGACTTAACCACCGAAGTTCCTGATACCTGAAGTGGAACTATCGTCGCCTGCTGGGAAAGCTTGAGAGTGTGATGTGGCTCAGGAGTCATATGCTCAAAACATGAGGAAGGGAGAGCCGAGGCTACCACATCCTGACTTATCATTTGTGAACACTTCTTTGTTCTTATAAACATTATCCCACACTCTTTTTGTATTTAGTTGTAAGGATTGGCAATATTTGTTATTAATATAGGCCCTTTTATTTTGACACAGAGGCGCAAGGACTGCCTTCTTATTATTTGATGGTCATAGTTTTTCCCATCTTAGATTTAGGTTAAGATTAGGAATGTGTCTAACCTACCTATACAGTTTAATACATCCTTGACTATGATCACTTGTGTCTGTCTATTCTTGATACCATGCCTTCCTTACATTTCCCATATGCTCATCTGGGATCTTTTAGCTTGACACATTTCATATGTTTCTAATACATCTTCAATGGTGCCTTTAGAGTGTAGTGGGTGAATTGTATAGTGGGTGAATTGTATACTGGTCTAAAATGTTGGCCAGTTTCTGGTGAATCTTTAATTATGTGCGTGGTTTCTCTTAAGTGTTCCTCTATGTGTATATCTTTGTATTATTCATTGATATTTTAGGAATTGTTTAAATGTGGTTAAGTCAACTAATTGTTGTCACATTTTTTTGTCTTTTTATGGTACAATCGTTAACTAGTACAATCAAAGATTGATCGATTGGCCATTGTATTCCTAGAGTTTCTTCATTTTCTTTAAGATCTAATATCAAAAATATTACTTTAGCAGAGATGCCTTTTTAGTGTCTCAGATGTAGGCCATTTGGCTGTTTTCAGTTTAAGGTGTTTTATAGCTTGGAATGGGTGTATTGTTTGGATTTTTATGTTCTCATACAAGTTTTTGGAGAGCCTGTGGAGGTGGGAATTTTATTACTGATTGCTTGTGATGGCATTTGGTTATTGTCAAGCTTTGTATTGCAGTATGTGTAAAATATTGAGCGGTCAGTTATTTTGTATGCATTTTCTTCTGTTAGATATAAAGCTAATTGAAACCATGCCTCATTGTCCTGTATTTTGTAGCCTATATCTACAATTTTTGTGCTCTTTTTATAACAAGTTCTGCGACAACAGACATATACTTGATATGCTAGTTCAGCAGATGTGTTTTGAAACTTATCTATTTCTTTTTTGTATCTGTTTGTTAGGAGGTTGGTGTTTGTGAGGTTTTCGCTAATGCTTTCTGAAGTTAGTGAATTTTCTAAGTCAACTTCAGTTCCAAAGTATTTACGTTTGATGTGTTCTACTTCTAGACGGAGTTCGTTGGATGTTCCATGTAGGAGAATGTTATTTCAAATAGCAGGACTTTTTGCATAGTATAGTCTACGCACACAATTCTGTATAGCAGAATGATGTGTTGCTGACATTTTGATGTGGTGAAAGCAAACAGTTCCTGAAATGCAGGCTAATGGATGTCCTCAAAGTCCTGCCTGGCTATGTACTGGACAAGAGTCCATGGTTTGTAAAGTTTTCATTTTACTTATGACTTTTAGTTTCACATAGTGATTGTGGAATTGTCGTAAAGATTTTAAGGATTGGTGGCGTACATCACACATTGAGCTGCATGTCCATTTGTACACTGGAAGGTTTGTTTGTGTGAAAGGAACATTTGGCATTTGCTTGAAAGTTTGCTGGGGATATTTTTAAATAAGGGTTTGTTTTTCCATAATGGTGTCGCCACTGACGTAATGGAGGGCCTCACAGCCCCTGCTGTGTGGGGGGCCTCGCATCACATGTCCTGGGAGGGGGGGCCCCCCTTTGACTAAATAACTAAAAAAAGAAAATAAAAAATATATTTTTTTTTGTCACTCTGCCTTCATAAAGAAAGTATTTCTGTTTGAGCATACAGAAATCATTTCTTTATGGAGGCAGAGTGACTACAACAACAAACTATTTATTTTTAAAGTCCAAGGGCTCCACCAACCCCATGACATGGAAGCCTCTATGCTGGAGGACTGCATGTCCTGGGGTGCGGGTAGCTCTATGACTTTAAACAGAAGTAGTTTCTTTTTAACGTCAAACTACCTTCATGAAGAAATTATTTCCATTTTGGTTCGGTCCTTAATGGAAATAATGTCTTTATGAAGTCAGCATGATAGGGCTCACCTCAACTCCATGATGTGTGCATGTGTGGGGGGCCTTGCATCACATGTCCTGGGAGGTGGGCCCCCCTTTGACTAAATAACTAAAACAAGAAAATTAAAAATATTTTTTTTAGTCACTCTGCCTTCATAAAGAAATTGTTTCTGTTTGAGCATAGAGAAATCAATTCTTTATGAGGGCATAGAGACTACAACAACAAACTATTTATTTTTAAAGTCCAAGGGCTCCACCCACCCCATGACATGGAAGCCTCTAGGCTGGAGGACTGCATGTCCTGGGGTGCGGGTAGCTCTATGACTTTAAACAGAAATAGTTTCTTTTTAAAGTCAATCTGCCATCATAAAGAAATTATTTCCATTTTGGTTCGGTCCTTAACTGAAATAATTTCTTTATGAAGTCAGCATGATAGGGCTCACCTCAACTCCATGACATGTGCATGTGTGGGACTATGGTGAAACGGTGCACACTGAAATGTATAGGTGGCTGGCTGTGCATGTCGAGTGTATGCTGAAAGGGAGCACACTTAATTGGATGGGTGGCTGCATGGGTGTGCCTGAATGATGAAAGGGTACACACTTATATGTATAAGTGGCTGCCTGTGTGAGTGTATTGTGAAAGGGTGCACACTTAAATGTATGGTTTGCTGCCTGGTTGTTCCTGTATGGTAAAAGGGTGCACACTTCAATGTACACGTGGCTGGATGTGCATGTGTGTGTGTGTATGGTTAATGGTATTTATGCTGGTGTTCAGGGGCGCAACAAAACCTACATTTTCGGGTGGTGCTACCCTTCAAATGTTAGGGGAGGTGCTAATTTCAAAGGTTGTGGGGGAGGGGCTAACTTATCTGTGTGGGGCATCTAACCTCGTTATGCATTTTAATGACACTATTCTAGTGCAGATTCAATGTTACAAGCAGTTAACTCTCTCCTTTAAGTTTGAAAGCACCCATTTATGGACTGCTGTGAGAATAACTGGTCTCCTGTCCCCTCTCTACCCTTCCAATCACTTCCCTGCCAAGCAAGTACTAAACCCACATCAACATTTCAATTGCCTAAAGAATTATGCATTTGAATGCAGGTAGTAACAGTGAACCGATTTACATTTGTAATTGCTTTTGTTAGCAGCAAAACCAGGTGCTGTTTAACATCGGTGTCCTGTTCTGTGCGGCCACGGCCACAATTTCAGGGGTGATTGGGGGAGGGCTGAATCCCAGTCAGCTGAATGATGTTGCACCACTATTTGTGTTCAATTCCTTGCCTACTTATTGGTGATCTTCATTACTCATACTGCTATTTTTCCACGTCCCAGCACTTGTGTATGGGGCACTTTGACTCATACATAAGTACTGTGATGAGGTAGTGGGACATGGAGGTAATGCCGGCTTAGTTACGTGGAATATTCATTAATCCTAGTCTCAACCTTCCTCATCCCGTACTTACCCATGAGGGAAGGATCCTTATACATAAGCACTGTGACAAGGAAAAGGGACGTGGAGGTAATTTGGGGTTGAGAAGCTGATTTTAGGGGTTGGGCGGGGGCTGGGAGGGAGAGGGGATGTGAGGGGGCGGGGTTTGACAGATATTGTGAAATACATTGTAATGGTCATCCATGTCCAGGCTATGCAGGCATGACATGTGGTATGAGTGGGAAGAAAGGCATTTTGTGCAGCCAGTCTAGTCATTTCTTAGTTTTCTAAACTTTTATTTAACTGGACATCTCGGATAACACAGTCCTGCTAAGTGTGATTACCTGGCTAGACTGGCACTGGGGTGCTGCCAATCTAGCTATTTTTTGCTGTAGCATTGTGCATTTTTCTGGACATTTGTGATAAAATAACCATGATAAGTGTTATTGCTTTGACTGGCATTTTGGTGCCACCAGTCTAGGTATGTCTAAATAAGGGTTTACATGCTTCACTGTAATATGTTATTACGTGCCTAGACTGGTCCATATGGTGCAGCCAGTTGGACATGTTTTCATGGTGGCATGTCATTCTTCATAGCAAAGCATTATACCAATTAAAGCATTAATGTTCCTGTGCACTGTTGGTGACTTGCATGTATTGGATTTTTGGATTGGTGTAACCATACAAAAGAATTGCAAACGATCTGGCCTTTTAGCCAATTTTTCACTGAAAGTGTTCTGTGTAATGCATCAAAACAAATATTTATATTTTTCTCTTAGTGCAGTGCACTGTGTACCCCTGCAGCAGAAAATGTGTGCATATTGTGCAAGCGTGGTATTCTAGACCGGCCCAGAGTGCGGAACGACCTGTGATTTGTTGACGAGTTGGGGGTGCCTTCGACATTACTTGCAAGGAGGCCCCCAAATTCTGTGTCACACCACTGGGTATCTGTAGGGTATTTTGTGGAGATTTGGGGCCTGACGGTATTTTATTACCGCCGAAAAATAACTTAGCAATAATCACTCTTTGTATTCAGATTTGGCCATGTGCAACAATAATACAATGGACATGCATTATTTCAGCACCCAGACCTGCATATTTGGTATACGTGGTTGGTGGTATTTTGGTGAGCATAATTCCCTTGTTTTATTTGTGGCCCCAATGTCCAGAATCCCTTATCTTTGCTTAGATTTTTCGTGTGATCACTAGAGAGACCTCAGACCTGCATTCTAGGAATACCACATTTTCCAGTGATAGTGTTGGTGTGCCACCATGGGCGAACTCACTGACTTATTTACGACAGAGAGCTATATGTGGTAGTCTTGTGGTAATTTCCACTACCTTATATACGGTAGGGAGCTATGTTCAGAGAGTCTCTCTTCCCGTTGGCTCATGTACCTCCAACAAGCTATGCTACAGTCACTCACAATTATTCATACTGATTTTGACATGCACACATCTGTCTTAAAATGACCATTGCACTGTTTAAAAATCTCCCCACATCATCAGCATTGTAATGGTAAACAATAAACATCACCCGTCTGTTTTCAAATATTTTTCTGTATTATAAAAGTTGTATTTAAAAACGATCTCATTCTTTACAGAAATAAAATGGTACAGTCAAAGCATTGTCTGTGACACTCTGCAAAGATAGTGGCGGAGAACAGAACTCAAATTGCAACATTAGCACTTGATTAAGACACGCACAGGAATCCTACACTGACTGCATATTACCGTACACACTCAGCTCCCACACTTCTCATTACCTTATCTTTTTAGTTGTTCTCTTTGTGAATGTGGCTCTCTTGGATTAACTCCAGCAAAAAGGAACGCTTGCCTTCTCAAACCGGGGTCATTGCCTGGAATTCTCAGCTTTTGCAGATAGGAATGCCTCAGCCAGTGGAAAGGTCCTTCTTTCAGCTCTCCCCAATCTCGACTGCAGCAGGACACAGGAATCTGCATTCAGTCAGGAGCCCCACAGCCAGGTCTTCTCCCCAATAGTGCAGAAAGATGTCTGCCTGTCTTTTTCCCTGATACTGCCCACTAAAACTTTCCTCTCAGCCCTCTGTATGACGTGTCCCAATGAAATCCATCATCTCTCATCCTCCTACTCTTCAACAATAGCTTCGCTTATACATTTGCAATTGTTGCAAATCTGACTTCCTTCTTCCTGCAGTTACTGTGCACAAAAACACGGAGAATCAGGCAGAGAAGAGAAGAAAAAATCTCTGCACACGCATTTAAATGGTTTTCAGAGTATGCCTAATTCTGCAGTGGAGAACACATTTTATTAGTGGGTTATGTTAAATAAGGTTTTATTAGTCAGGTTAATTGTTAATAGGTTAGCTGTTAATTTTCAAATGTGTCTCTAGCAATATAGGCATTTCAGGTGAAAAATAGTGTGCATTTTTAAATGAGCCCGTGTGCTTTTAACTGTAAAAATAGATTTGCATCTTATATGTTAAAATCGTTTTTGACTGAATAGCCTGTCTTTCCTTGTTAATCTGGCAACCCATATAGCAATGCACCGCACCCTTGTGGTGGTGCTGCAAAAAAAATGTGCTACTTGTGCAGTAGTGCTGTACTCTGTACTGTAACACGCCAAATATCCTTACATATACCCTCCTTTTGTTTTTAGAATCTGGCCACGATTCAAGCCAATTCCTAAAAACAACTTGTTCTTTCTTTTTCTTTTAAAATGCATGTGTATTGGGATATCTTTCTCTTCCTGACGTAGTCAGTAAAATCAGTAACATTTTCATTTTTACTGATAGCACAATCAACCATCCACCCATGATTAGCACCAGGATAGCCAAACCCACTATTGAGCGTTCCCCCCAGGTTCCCCAATTAAATCTTTCCACTTCTATTATGCCCAGATTACTAATTGTAATATTGTTTTTTCGCAAATTCATTTTCATAACATGTCTTTCTTTGTGATTCAATAAATATTCCACATCTGGATCTATTGGAAAAGTATCCCTTTGAAAAAAATCGATATTTTCCACTTGGCTTTCCCAAACATCATTTGTTACATGAAACAATGTTAATCCCCCAATTGACACAATTGCATCCTTTGGAACCTGTAAATAAAAACATTATATTTTACCTGTTTAACCACGTATGTTCCATGGTTTAAATGTACTACCGTCATGTTCTTTAAACAGGTGCTGACCAGCCATTTACCTCTGACCATCTTAGCCTGTGCCATTTCTTCACTCCCCATATTACTAATAATCACTTCACATCCCTCTGATATATTTGGGTCAGATTTCAATCCACAAATAGCATCTGTGGCATCAGGAACAAACGGTTTACCTGGACACATATAATTTTGTTCTTTAAATGTTACACATGTTTCCAGGTTTGGTATTAAATAAACTTCAGGTTCCCATGACTGAAATGCCACCACTTTTGGAGTCTTAATCTTAATGAATTTGTCCTCTTGCCAAAATCCAACGTTGTGTACCCACTTCATTTGATAAATAAGTTCAGGGGCTACAAATGGGATGCATAGCAAAAATCCGATCTCTAGTCTTTCCAAGTCCACATATAACGGCATTGCATTCCCCATTTCGAATGCAATTTTTACCTGTATAAGGTCAATTTCCCTCCTGGTCAATCTTTCTATCATTTGACGAATGATATCCTGCGAAACAAAATACAAGGGAATATGTCCTTGAATCAATTGTGAAACTGCAGTTTGAACTTCTCTCATATAATTCGTTAATAGTCTATCAACAGGACTCATTATGTTCAATATTTCATTTAAAGTTCTGTCATGCTTAAGTATTATTTTAGTCGCCCGTTGCATCACATCCGCTTGTTCATTTAGAATGATTGCAGTTTCATTTATGAATCTTACTTGTTCATCCAGTCCCCCTCTAATTCCATCTAATGTCTTTTGTATTATTTCTAGGTCAATACTTAGTTGTTGTGCTTTAGTACTCAGTGTTCCTACCGAAATAGAATTGGCTGTTGATATTGTGGTACCTATTATTGCTCCAATTATAGACATTACCATTGATATCGCGAGCATCACCGCACCTCTCTTTCCTCTCTTCTTCTTAATGTCTGCTGAATTCACGAATGTTTTTTCCAATTGCATTAATATATCTCTTATTGACTGCTTAGTGTCCTTTTTTCTTATTTCCAGCCACTCTTTAGTCTGTTCAATCTTAATTCCGGTATTGTTCAAGTGTTTTTCAATCAAAATCTCAGGATTTAACGGAATGTATATATTTTGGAAAATCATCCTTCTATCACTCATGATGAATCCTGGTGCCTCTTCCACCGCGATACCAGATGCTGGTCCAGGTTCAATGACAACCTGTGCTTCTGAATTCTTGAAGATCCCTCCAAATATCATCATCATTAAACAGATCATTGGTATCATCTTCAATGCTGATCGCTTTGTAGCCTTGGTCTTCACCCCTCTTTGGGGCTTTCCCGGAATCCGTCCTCGTGGGCTACAGGACTCCATCGTCTCCCGTGGGCTCTGATCCCAGAACCTCCGACCAAATAATGTTAATTGACTAAATCAAAATAGAAAATAAACAGATTAAGTACATAGCACAATACTAACTTCATCCTTTTGCCAAAAATAAAACATGCTTGGTAAAAATATTTCGTTTTTTTTTTTCTTTCTTCTGAAATTAAACACAAGTTAAAAGAAAACAAACACATATAAAACAGCATTCAATATTTAATACACTTTCTCTCTGCACACCAACCATGAGCTTCCATTATATGTGCATTTATTTATTTATTTATTTATTTATATTTATTTTATATTATATTTTACATATACTACAGTGTTTATGTGCCATCATAACAATCAACTTTTTAACTTCTTTGTCACTGCCTCCTGATTGTACCCATTTATTTTCTCTTTTTGTGTTCAAGTGATTTTATCTGTTTCTACATGCTCAAGCCGCCTGATCTCATGTCTGGGATGGCATGGTTTGATTTGATTTACATGGACAAACTGCTCTATTGCTGTTTCACCTTCATTTTTCAAAATTTTATACACTACAGGAGAAACCTTATCTATAATTCGAAATGGCCCCTGCCAGGCTGCTAGAAATTTAGAATTTTTCTGTTTACTTTTTCCAAAATGAAACTTGTACACCTGATCCCCTACATTGTATTCCTTTACTGATGTCTTTTTGTCATAATATGACTTAGCACTGTCAGCAGCCCTTTCCAGATTTCTCTGCACAAAAGCAAATGCATGTTGCAAATGCCTCCTCAGTTCATCAATATATTCATGAACCGTGGATGCACTCACTAGAGTTTGCTCATGTGTTCTGTATAGTAGGTGTTGTGGTAACACCATTTTCCTACCTGTCAAGACCTCATGGGGGCTAACACCTGTTGCTTTGGCAGGAGTCGACCTGATTGCCATCAGAACCAACGGTAAACGTAAATCCCAGCTGGAACCTGCTTCTGCCACAAATTTCTTTAAAATATCCACAACAGACCTATTGCTTCTTTCAACTGTACCTGAAGACGCCGCCCGATATGCGATATGTAGTTTCCTTTTCACACCTAGTATTTGCCATACCTTACTCATTAGAGTACTTGTGAAATGACTTCCTCTGTCTGACTCAATTCTTTGTGGCAACCCAAACCTTGAGAACACATGGTTCACCAGCAATGTGGCTGCTGTTTGCGCACTACAATCTGGTGCAGGAACGCATTCAATCCACTTTGACATCAAACATACCACACTCAAAATATAACGGTGTCCCCTGCTCGACCTTTTTAAAGGACCTACATAGTCTATTTGCAAATCTGACCATGGGAGAGTTAGGCCTCTTTTCATCAATGGTGCTCTATGCATTGGTGAAGCAGGTTTAAATTGGGCGCATGCTAGACATCCTCTAGTATATAATTCCACATCTTGGGACATATGTGGCCAGTAAGCATAATCTTTTAGTATTTCTAATGTTTTTTGTGAACCTCTATGGCCTGCAGTTATGGCATCGTGTGCATGGTGTAGCATTAGTCCTCTGAATGAAAGGGGTACTACCCACTGTATTTGCCCTGTTATGGACTCTCTAATCATGAGTCCATCCTGTAATCTAATTCGTGTTTTGTTCTTTAATAACACCCTCAACTCTTCTTTTCCCATACAATCATTTTCTGTTAAAGGATTTTGTTCAGGATCTATCAAATGATTATAATAGATTCCCAAAATTTGATCATTCTTTTGTGCCTCAATCAAATCTTGGTCTGGCGTGTCATGACTCCACTGCACCACCGGTTGATCTACCTCCTTTGGTGCTTTAGAACGTGTGACTGCATCAATTTGTATTTCACCCATTAAATAATCAATAGGTAGCAATTCTCCCATCACAGCCCCAATCTTAGCCAGATGGTCTGCCTTATCATTTCCCTCCTTATCCTCTCCTGGTGTTTTTAAATGCCCACGAATTTTTCTCCAGTATATTGTTAAATTATTTTCTGACACCAATTTGTCTGTGGCTTGTATCATTTTTCCATGTTTAAGTGGTTTTTTGTTGTATGTAACCATGCCTCTTGCTTTCCAACCAGGCAAATACTCCACAAAGCTATTCCGTGCATAGTCAGAATCAGTCACCAGGACAATTTCACTGAACTTTTTATCAACTGCAGTAGCAATTGCTTTATAGATGGCTGCCAATTCCGCCACCTGACTGCTCCTATCTCCAATCCTCATCCCTATACTAGGAACGCCTTCACATTTCAACCAGACATTTCCTATTCCTGCCACTAATTGTTTATTACTGTCATTTTCAATGTGAAAAGCACATTCATCCACATATACAGTTGGCAAATCCTTGCATGTTTTTTCATCAAAAGCTTTGTGTGGTGATTGTTCAAATTCCTGTAAACTAGCTTCCACTTCCATTTCATTTGGTATTTGTTCAGCTGCACAGTCATGTAAGTCAGCTAACCCTTGAGCAATTGGGCTCTTTTTATTTTGTCCATATCTTACTTCTACGGGAAAACCTTGTAATGCCAGCGTCCATGAAGTGATTCTGGATTGCGCTAGATTGCCTGATCTAATTCTTTTACTCTCTAAAAATTGCAAAGGTTGATGATTTGTTTCAATAATCACCTTTTCTCCCTGAACAATGGGGCGAAAATGTTGTAGCGCCCACACAGTGGTTAATAGGGCCTTCTCACATTCATTAAATTTCATTTCAACTTGGGAAAATGCCTTACTTGCATATGCAATGGTTTTGTGATTCAAATCGTGTTTTTGTGATAACACTGCTGACATACAATGTTCAGAAAAGCCTATTTCTATAAAGAAATCCCTGTCCTTTATGGGGTATGCTAAACATGGTGCCTTTACAAGGCATTCCTTCAATCTAGCCACTGCATCAGACTGCTCTCTTTCCCATCTCCAGGGAGTATTTAGTTTAAGCAGTTTAGTCAATGGTTGAGTGATTTCTGCATAATTCTCAATGAACTTTCTGTTATAGCCTGTCATCCCTAATAAACTTTTTACTCCTTTCACATTTTTAGGATCTTTTAATCTTTGTATGGCCTCTATTTTCTTCCTTTGTGGATTTAGCCCATGTTCAGTCACTTCATGCCCTAGAAAGTTCACTTTTTTCTTGCACCATTGTGCTTTTTGCAAAGATACTTTGGCGCCTGCTTTCTGCAATTGGCCAAGCACATGTCTTATTTCATCAAAATGGCTTTTAAGGTTTTCATTTTTTATCAGGACATCATCCACATAAACTATTGTTCCTCTTTCCGCTGCATCCGGCATGGCCTTTCTCAAAAATATGCCAAATTCACTCCCACTATTGATGTACCCGAACGGAGCTCTAAGCCAGGCATATTGAGTCCTGTCAAATGTAAAGGAAAATAAGTGTTGTATCTCCTCTGCCAATGGCACACACCAATATCCAGAGGTGAGATCTAACGTGGTAAATACATTTGAACCATGTATCTGAGCTAGGCCCTGATCAATGAATGGTAGTGGCCATCTAGATACTGGTACTCTTTTATTTAACTCTCTTAAGTCTGCACACAGCCGCCATTGACCATTTGGCTTTAACACACCTAAAATAGGCGTATTGGATGTGCTATGAATGGGCCTAATTATTCCCCGTGATTCCAAACTTTTAATAATCTCTGCCAATGATTCTAAACATGCCAGCGGTAGTCTATACTGGCGTACAAACACTGGATTTCTGCTACAACCTTCTGGTAGTGTGGCCACATGTAAATCAGTTAAACCACAATCATAAGCATCTTTTGCAAATACATCCTTAAACTCCATAAATATTTCCCTCAGGTCGTTTCGATCCCCATCGCTGTCACATGCATCCGCTAAGGAGATCTGCTCTTCTACCATTCTGGAAAATTCTGGAAACTCTTCTGGTAAAGGAATCTCAGCGCTTTCCTCTAACTGTGTGGCTGTGTCTTTTTTTAGAGCTGCCACTTTTAAATATTTTGGCATATCAGCTTCCACTTCGATGGGCTGATTTCCTGTCTCATTTTCATTTAAATTAAATATTATGCAATCCTCTTGATGGCAGCACACTGTCTCATTTGAATCATAAGGATACACAGAATGAATTTTAAATATTCCTTTGGGCTGAGAGTCCAGGTGTTCTGGCAACTCGCCCTTGGCATCTACATATTTTTCAGGAATATTCCCAATCACCATGTTATTTAAATCTGCCGTATAATGTGATTTTTGTATGGCCATTCCTAATGGGGAGTTTTCCTCTAAATGAATATCCTGACAACCTTTATTATTTACCATGATTTTTACAGATCCCTCACCAATGTCTACCAATGGAATGTATTCATAATCCAGTCCTTGTTGTTTTATGGATTCATTCAGGCATACAAATGCATCAGAGCCTTTCATCTGCTGCCCATTTTTGCATTTCAGTGTTATTGCAAACTGTTTTGTAAATGCAGGAATAATAGTATCTTTCCTTATTTGTAATTCGATGGCATAAGGAACCAGTTGTGCACAATGATAAGCCCTTCTTTTGTCTTCAAATTCAGGTGCCGGCCCACCTAGGCGTGACCATATTTTTTGATTAAGGAAATCTAACACCATACACATTCTGTGCATGATGTCATTGCCCATGTAAAATTCATTTTGTGCTCCATTCACTATCCATACATTATGGTAAATTGTTTTCTGCCCAATGCTAATTTTAAGCATGCATCTGCCTGCAATTCGGTTTTCAAAGTCTGGACTGTCCAACCCAGAAACATATTGGTTTTTAATCCTAAATTTCGGGATTTCTTCCCTCTCCATAATTTTTTGCAACAATTTCTCATTAATGAAACTCCTTTCATGTTCAAGCGCTAAAGTGGCTTTTATTGTTTTAAGATAATCATTTATACCAACGTGAACCCATGGTTGCTCATCTTCCATGTGTATTTCTGCCAGAGTGGTAATGTGTTTTTCTGAATCTGTTTTAGGAATAATATTCTGTTTGCATGTTTTCTCTTTTAAATAGAAACGTAATCTGTGCTCATCTATGGCAGTCTGCCAATCTTTCCTTGGGTCCAAGTATATTTGTACAGGTATTTTTTCATTGTCGCTCTGATCTTTGTCTTGACACATTAATATAACAGTGACACTAGGTATGCAGCTATTCTGGAGATATACCTCCACAGCATCATTTGTTTTGGCAACGGTGTGACATTCTTTTATATTGCTGTTTTGTGATTTTAGTTTCTTAGGCCTCAATGTTTTTTTGGTTAAGGACCACAGCACTCCATTCACCCCATCTATGAGAGGAGACAATCTTTTCAGGCAATCTGTCCCCATCAGAAATGGAATTTCATAAATAGATGTGATCAATACCTCTTGTTTCATTCTGTGCTTTCCTATTTTTATGTCAACCTCAGTTACACCTATGATGGGCACCTCCTCCCCATTAAAGTTATGCACTGGGCCTTGATTTGCCTTCACTGTGATCTGACTCTGTGGAGGCCTCCCTTCATTGATACTCTTTACCAGCTCCTTGGACATAATTGTGGCCTGTGCGCCAGTGTCAATCATAGCGAAGGTGTGGCATTTTTCTTCTACAGTGATGGGTGCATAATATCTGTCCTCAACTTCCTCTAATACACATAAGAAATGTGAATTCTTACTGATTTCAGGGCTCACCTTTCTCAGGTCTTTTTCACTTTTGGCTAAGCACATTGGTAAATGAAAAGTCATTTTTCCCTCCTTTTTACCCATTTCTGTGCGAGATATTTTATTCATTTCTCCATGATCAGAAGTTTTTTGGAGTGTGGCCACTGTTCGCCCATCCATCTGGGTAACATCAGAGACCACATTACAACCTTCCAACTGAACATGTGTAACAACATCATTCAGCAATTTGTCATTTTTTAATTCTGTGCATTTGTGATCATTTAGTGTAATACCAGCCCTTTCAGCCTCTTCAAAAATATGTGGCTCAAAGAATTCTTCAGGTGATTGACTTGTACCCTCCTTGTGAGTATTTCCTTTTTCTGTCTGTGTTTGGTCATTGTTTTGATTGCCCAGGGAAGGAGCTATGGCATCCCCACTTACTCCCTGTTCACTGGTATTCCCCATGCATGAGTCATTTTTCTTAAATCTGTTCCTTTGTTCTTTTGGAATTCCTAATGTTTCTTTTTCATTTGTGCAAATCTTTACTGTTTTATTTAGCTCTAAGTTAAACCGTACCTCTTTTTTAGAAGTATTTGCACTTTCTGTCACAATTTCATTTACTGGTACTTTCATTTTTAATCCATTAGGCATCTCAGAGTCGTTATGCAAAATTATATCAGAGCAATCTGTCATTTTGGCACTGCAGTTATCATGAGTACTTAGTCACTTTTCGGAAGCCCCCCGGTCATTGCTATGGCCATCAGCCCCCTCTTTGGAAGGTTGTTTTTGCGCTGTATAGAGCTTTCCTATTTGCTCAGCTAACATTTTCACTTGGGCCTCAAGGCACTGGAACCTTTCCATCTCTCTAGGATCCTCTTTCTGTGGCCTAGGTCGATATTGGTTGTTTTCCCCCTGATTGGATCTATTCTGATACCTCTCAGGTGATTGATACCGGTTGGGATGGTTTCTGAACTCTTGATTCATTTGTGGAGGGGAGCGGGTTGCACCCATCCTTTGATTATAGTCCCTCGGTGGGGAATTATCGTACTGGCGTGGACTGTAGTTCACGTTTTGCCTCATGTCCTGTCTCTCAGATTGTGGGTACTGGCCCCTATGTTGATTTCCATTATCAGTAAATCGATCCACATATCGGGGTCTATCCTGATTACCATATATCATGGTGTTGGGATCAAACCTACTCTGTGTCCCCAATGACTGGTAGGGACCATCATTTCTTTGATCTTGATTTTGTCTCTGGTTATTGTTCATACCTGCCATATCAGACCGGTATTTTACCCGGGGTCTATCCCCTAAGTACCTAGGGCTGATGTAGCTCTCTCTATTACTAGGATCATGTGTTTGGAACATTGGTACAGGCAATGGCGATCTTTGTTGATTACCCCTTTGTTCAGGTGTCACATTATTTTTACCTTGACTTTGAGCAGACTCAAGGGACATTTTGGCTGACCTGATTTCCATTACTGTGGCTGAGGGTTCTTTAGATTTATGCCTGGTATCTTTCATTTTATCACTTTCTCTACCCTGACAATAGAGTACCTCATATAGCTTTGTGCTTTGATGTACAATCCATTCAAGGGACTTGTCACGGTCAAATTCACGGACCAATTGGGATATGATGTCTTTCTGTAGCCCATAGAAGTATGCAGTTTTAAACTCATTGGAATTTGAGTCAAAAGATACATCAAAGCGAGAGAATGCTCTTTTTAAGTCTTGTAAAAATTGGCGAGGGGATGTATTAGGTCCAGCAGTAATTGTGTACGCGACTTTCTTTGCCTCCTGCAATGACTGAAAAGGAGAAAAATGACGCCTAATTTCTTTTTCAAACTCCAGCCATGTCATATTCTGCTGTTCATTTAATCCCCTTATGATGCTGGCCGTCGGGGCATCTAAAGTTAAATGAAAATATTGTCTGTACTGTTCCTTAGGTATCTGGAGTGCTTTAAAAATGTCATGCACCGCTTCTAAGTGATCCTCAATGCAGCATTCACCTCCCTTTTTAAATGGTTTGATCAGGGCTTTAATGGATTTCATTATTTTTATGGGGCTACTTGTTGCAATACATGGAATTGCACTATTTTGTGAGTCAATCCTGTTTTCAGGTGTATGAGATTGGTGACTGCCCCCAATGGGAGTATCAAATCCCCCAAGGGCGCTGCAACCAAGTTCAGTCACCGGCCCAGTCACTGGGGCACTAGCTCTTTGGGCAGAGCTAGAATTCACCTCCACTCCATTGAATGTGGTACCCTGCCGCCTCTCTTGGGACCTGGGAATGCACATTTGCTGTTCTAAGTCCTTACACTTTTTAAGGAGTCTGGTTGCTTCATTCTGCAAATAATTATTTTCATCGCTCATTTTATTAATCGCCTCCTGCATGTCGCACATTTGCATTTGGCATTCATTGAACTCTTTATTTCTTTTGTCTCTTTCTTGAATCATTTTAATCATTTCTTGTTCTGCACTCTGGAGATCACCTTCTTTTTCACAATGTTCTTTTTGTAAAATCTGCATTTCTGAAACAACCTCATCTTTATCCTGCCTAATGTGATCCACTAAGGCTTTTAAGTGTGTCAATTCTTGCTCACTATCTTCAAATTGTTTCTTGCTTTTGGATAACTGAGTATCAAAGTCTCTGCATTTTAATTGCATGTCTTTTTGGCATACATCCAATTCTGCTCTCAACATTTCCTGATTTTTACTTGCCCCCTCTAATTCAGTCTTTAACCTGTTAATTAGCTGAGTATCATTCTCTTGCATTCGCAGGGATTTGTTTAAAATAAACCATATTTTGCCGCATAGCCGTATTAAACAGTCTTTCTCTGCACTTTTATCGGCTGCATTCAATAATCTTGTAAGGCAGACCTGGATTATGCTGCCTTCTGCAAAAATATTGTCTAGTTTTTCTTTCTGCACCTCACCCTGAATGCGGTTACTCCATTCTAACGTGCTATTCGAAGACCAATTCCCATGTGCAAATAACTTTGCCTCTAAATATTGCACTAGATCTGAGAATGTGGTTTCCCTTTGTGACATTCTGAAATTCGTTTTTAGTGGCACACTGCTATTATAAAATGGGTTCCCTTTAATGTGCAAATGGCAGTGTGAGACACACTTGCCACGCCCAGTAGGTACTCTATGATCACTTTCCCGGCCAACGCACCATAAATATGTAGGGTATTTTGTGGAGATTTGGGGCCTGACAGTATTTTATTACCGCCGAAAAATAACTTAGCAATAATCACTCTTTGTATTCAGATTTGGCCATGTGCAACAATAATACAATGGACATGCATTATTTCAGCACCCAGACCTGCATATTTGGTATACGTGGTTGGTGGTATTTTGGTGAGCATAATTCCCTTGTTTTATTTGTGGCCCCAATGTCCAGAATCCCTTATCTTTGCTTAGATTTTTCGTGTGATCACTAGAGAGACCTCAGACCTGCATTCTAGGAATACCACATTTTCCAGTGATAGTGTTGGTGTGCCACCATGGGCGAACTCACTGACTTATTTACGACAGAGAGCTATATGTGGTAGTCTTGTGGTAATTTCCACTACCTTATATACGGTAGGGAGCTATGTTCAGAGAGTCTCTCTTCCCGTTGGCTCATGTACCTCCAACAAGCTATGCTACAGTCACTCACAATTATTCATACTGATTTTGACATGCACACATCTGTCTTAAAATGACCATTGCACTGTTTAAAAATCTCCCCACATAATCAGCATTGTAATGGTAAACAATAAACATCACCCGTCTGTTTTCAAATATTTTTCTGTATTATAAAAGTTGTATTTAAAAACGATCTCATTCTTTACAGAAATAAAATGGTACAGTCAAAGCATTGTCTGTGACACTCTGCAAAGATAGTGGCGGAGAACAGAACTCAAATTGCAACATTAGCACTTGATTAAGACACGCACAGGAATCCTACACTGACTGCATATTACCGTACACACTCAGCTCCCACACTTCTCATTACCTTATCTTTTTAGTTGTTCTCTTTGTGAATGTGGCTCTCTTGGATTAACTCCAGCAAAAAGGAACGCTTGCCTTCTCAAACCGGGGTCATTGCCTGGAATTCTCAGCTTTTGCAGATAGGAATGCCTCAGCCAGTGGAAAGGTCCTTCTTTCAGCTCTCCCCAATCTCGACTGCAGCAGGACACAGGAATCTGCATTCAGTCAGGAGCCCCACAGCCAGGTCTTCTCCCCAATAGTGCAGAAAGATGTCTGCCTGTCTTTTTCCCTGATACTGCCCACTAAAACTTTCCTCTCAGCCCTCTGTATGACGTGTCCCAATGAAATCCATCATCTCTCATCCTCCTACTCTTCAACAATAGCTTCGCTTATACATTTGCAATTGTTGCAAATCTGACTTCCTTCTTCCTGCAGTTACTGTGCACAAAAACACGGAGAATCAGGCAGAGAAGAGAAGAAAAAATCTCTGCACACGCATTTAAATGGTTTTCAGAGTATGCCTAATTCTGCAGTGGAGAACACATTTTATTAGTGGGTTATGTTAAATAAGGTTTTATTAGTCAGGTTAATTGTTAATAGGTTAGCTGTTAATTTTTTTCAAATGTGTCTCTAGCAATATAGGCATTTCAGGTGAAAAATAGTGTGCATTTTTAAATGAGCCCGTGTGCTTTTAACTGTAAAAATAGATTTGCATCTTATATGTTAAAATCGTTTTTGACTGAATAGCCTGTCTTTCCTTGTTAATCTGGCAACCCATATAGCAATGCACCGCACCCTTGTGGTGGTGCTGCAAAAAAAATGTGCTACTTGTGCAGTAGTGCTGTACTCTGTACTGTAACACGCCAAATATCCTTACATATCTCTGATTATTTCACACCGTTGGCCAGTACTGTCTAGGGAAATTGTTGTTTTTTTGTTCTTGTTCATAAGCCCCATCATAGAAATATGGATTCGTGCTGCTTGTGTGAATCCATTCACCTTCACAGAAGTTTGAACAGCTATCTATATTGACTTTGTACATGTTTAGAAGTACTTTTTGTAATGTATTGATTAATTTAGTTAGTGTTTTCATTCTGTTTGAAATCAATATAAACAACACATTTCTCTTTAGTAGAAATGTGTTGTCAGTTAGAGCTTCTAGGAGTAGTCTACTGCAGTAGTTGTTAAAGGTAGATTGTGACTTGTTAGCTCTTTTTAAAAGATTGTGAAGAACTCTGCAGTGGATTTTTTGGAATGCTTTACTGTGGCTACATTAACATTGGTAAATATAATGTTAGGTTCATTAGTAGGTGTGAGTTTGTTTTTGCACATTTTTACTTTTAGTTTTTGCAAGCGGGTCCTTACATATATTAGTGGTGACTGGTTTAGTTTTGTTGAGTGAGGCTACTAGCTGTTTTTTTTAATGTTTTCTATACATTGTTTTAGAGGTGGATGACTATATTGCTTGCTTTTAGTCATATTTGCTCTGTAATTGCGTTGTTTTCTACAGAGTTGCTTTTTAGTAGGCATTTTGTTTTGGCTTTTGGAAAAAAGAAGGTTTTGGTTGGAAAGTTGTGAAATAAATTGCAAATGGGTATCTGGGTGTGATTACAGAGATGAATAGAGTGTTTGGACCTGTTTGGATCAGGAGGATCCAGGGTCCGACCCCCTGCTAAGACAGCAGGTATGCTTGCACCAACATGTGTTTACACCCTCTGTCCCAACAGGCCATCCCCACCCTCTCTGGTCCCCCCGTGTTGTTCCCTTGTGCACCACCCCCTTCCTGCACACAGGAGTCTGTCCTGATACATTCTGGTTTCACCATCACCGTCTTGTGGCCAATGCTGGATTTTACTTTTATGGACTTCATTGATTCACGGTGCGTCACCCTTTCTCAACTCTCATGCTGGACTTCCTTTGCATCTTGTACTCATGGTGGTTTAAATATATATGCTATATTTATGTGGTAATGTTGCACTATTTTTAGTAAGAGAGGTTTTTTATTAATGAAGGTAGGAGGAGTTAATAACATTGTGTTATCGGTAGTTTACTAAAGTATGTTAACTATGTTGTTAGAACAAGTGAAGTATGAATAGTGTTGTTTTGGACATTAGAAGGAATAGGACAAAAATGGGTATGGGCTGCTTATTTTAATCAAAGAAGTGCTGGTTGTAATTTGGTGCAATGTATCTGCAATGCTTTGCATTGCTTTTGAAGAATAGGGAAACTGTGACTTAGTTGTAATGCAATGGTGGATTTTTGTTGCAGCAGTTTATGGTGAAGCGGGAGAATGGAAGACCAGGCTCCCGCCCTTCCCCCCTCGCGCTTGGCCTAGAGGATCACGGCCTAGACACCCGCCACGAGAGGAGTTTGCCTGTCTACCAGACGACCAAATACCCTGGTACAGGAACATACGGATGTGCCCATCTACCTGCCCAGCAGCCCGCCCTGTCCATGCCGACACCTGCGGCACGGATCAACTCGACTAAACCTACATGTTGTTAGAGATGCCATGACGACCTAGCCACGGTCAG
This sequence comes from Ambystoma mexicanum, assembly GCF_040938575.1. Taxonomy (NCBI): domain Eukaryota; kingdom Metazoa; phylum Chordata; class Amphibia; order Caudata; family Ambystomatidae; genus Ambystoma; species Ambystoma mexicanum. The sequence continues at coordinate 526,764,332 of NC_090926.1, forward strand.
CACACCTGTGCAAATATACACACCGGACACTCCCACACCAATTCACACGAAGAATATACTCAGTGCTATGACGTAGGCGACAGACATACTCACGGACGTGCATCTTTATTATTTTCCACATAGGCCCTCAAAACGCAGAAACGCAAGACGCACAATGAACTTATCTAAAAAGGCTTGCTCACGCTTCTTCTAATAGCCATGTACCATAATGAAGAATATAACGGACACGATACTGAGGATAAAGCAATATGATACCGTAACCTAAAGCGCTCTGCATCAAACGGTTCCACCTATGCACCAGGCCCAAGTAGGCCGCAAGCAAAAGCTTCCATGAACATTGAATGAGCAAGAACTGGGTTGCTGACCCTGCAAAATGAGCCCGGCTAAAGCACACCGCCAAGGGCACGATGTTGTAATCTCGCACGCTGCAAGCCAACGTCAAGGTCGCACCTGCAAGATAAACCAGGCACACAGTAGGAAAAACAATATTAATTATGTTGAATTTTGCCTCAAACACGGTCCCACCTCACGTGACAAAGCCAAACCTGACAAGATGCCAAGCCAAGGAGGAAGAAGATGCCTGAATCCCACGTTTGAAGACACAGGCTGATACAATTAAAAGACTCATTGGACATCTGCAGCAGTGGGAGTAGTCGACCTCCCAACATATGAATAGATCCTCACATTGTTTACACCTACCCATATTAAAACATTGTTGCAAATTACAGGTGCACCGCGAGCTGGGAACAGCGATAGTCCAAAACTGGGAGGCTCACGAGCGGACCAATCAGAACAGGGGACTCTTATCACTGACGCCATTAACATTGACCAATCCTCAGAGGTCTTCATGTAACAATTTTCATGTATCAAATTGAAGGGACAGCCCAGGTATACCACCTGACTAACCCTCAGCCACTAACACCGTTCTCTATATGTGCGCTATACTAACCCTACCACTCGAGTAACCAATCCAGAGTGGAAATAGGTTTTTTACTAAACTTTGTAAAATGACGCAAGTAGCGCGTCATACTAAGGTAAAAAGGGCCTGCGAGCCCCACGATTGTGTGGGTATCAGGACGGACGCGTACGTTCCTTGACCCATCCCTGCTGTTTTGTCTAATAAACAGCAGAGTCACCTTGCTTCTTGCGTGTGTCTCATACTCTATCTTTTTGGGTTATACGGGAGGAGTTGGGGCCTCCCTGCCCGGAGGTCTGCGGACCGCCCGGCCGACCCCGGCAGAATTCTCCCCCGACAATGGTGATTTATAGTACAGGTTGGGAAAGAAGAGTACTTTATATGTAAGGTGAAGTGTTGTATATATATACTGTGCCGATACACGCATATGTGTGACCAGGTGAACAATGTTGGAAGTGGAAGGGATATGTAATAAGTGAGGTTCGAGAGTGTCACTTTTATATGGAATGAAAAATGGAAAATGCTGAGCATTTAAATATGTTTGTTTTTATGGGCATTTTCATGAAAGATAAAACATGCATATGTGCATTTATATCAGCATTGTGTGTAAATTGGTTGGAAAAGAAAAACAGATGGAAAAGATGTGTACACCATTTCTAAGTGGCACTTGGAGTGTGGAAGTTTAATATGTTGCCAGTAAATGCATACATGCCAACATGATCCATTGTAACATGCAGGTGCTTATCAAATGTTGTATTTTTTGTTTACACTGTGGGAGTTGTAGTTGCAATTTTTCCATTTGGAAACTTGGACTGCAAGTCCCAGAATGCAGAAAAACAAACTAGGAGTGGATAAGCAGATATAGATTGGAATGGGCCATGCTAGCATGTATGCATGTATTGCTGCTTAAAAATGTTGTACACATCTTGTATGTCTGCTTTTTGTTTCTTTTACAAAGAAGTTACATACAGTGCTGCTATAAATGCATATATGCTAAATATGCATGCAGAATGCTCCTAAAAAAATGTTTTTGAACACACAACATTTTCCATGTTCCATTCCATACAAATGTCACACTTTTGAATCTTTCAGTCCGACCTGTTTTTTTTTTTTTCATTCTGAGGCTTGTAGTCAGTTATGTGATAAGAGAAGTGGAATTACAAGTCACAGAATGCAACGACAAAAAACAAGACTTGATGAGCACCTATAGATTGGAATGGGTCATGTTGGCAATTATGCATGTACTGCCAACATATTAAACTTCCACACACCAAGTACCATTTCAAAATGTTGTACACATCTTTTCAATCTGCTTTTCCTTTCTTTTAGAACAAAGATACAGCCAGTGCTGCTATACATGGACATATGAATCTTTTTTTTTACCTTCATGAAAATGCTTCTAAAAAGAATTGTTTTTAATTGCATAGCATTGTAAGTAACTACCACTTGATGTGAGCATGTGATGAATGCTGCAATACATGGCCTTTGATAGAGTGGTTAAAAAAGGGAATATGCTCATTGATAAGCTTATTACAGGGTAAGTGGCAGACATTCTGTGTATATACATTTGTAAAAAAGTTGACTAACTACTTTAATCGATATAAGCATTGCTAGATACGAATGTTGTTGCATCTGCAAGTAGAACTGTTGGAGCGTTTTACAGTAGTTTCTGATGCAGGTGGCTGTGAGTAACCGTAGGCATGTAGTGTGAGATTTCAGGAGTACATCTGAAGTGTTGAGCTGGGATGACAGGGTTACATGTAGAGTTTTGGGATGTGATTGGTGGATGTATATGTGACTGTTTGAAAGAAGCCAATGAGGGAGTGTTCCAAACATAAAAGTAAAAGGGTAAACAGGCTGCCCTGTCCTACAGTGGAGGTCATTACAACCTTGGTGCTAAGTGCACCAACTTTACCACCATGGTGTAAACTCTGTTTACACCATGGTGGATGGCGGATTTACCGCCCCATTCCAAGGTGAGTGGGGCGGTAAATCCCCATTTCCCATTTTCCCTTCCGCATTCCCATTTTTGCCCCATAGGGCATAATGGGAGTGGGGAAGGCGCTAATTACACCGCCGTAAATTACGGCGGCGTAATTAGCACCATGGCGGGTTAGCGCCATGGATTTTAACGCCTGCTAAAAGCAGGTGTTAAAATCAGAATCAGGCGTTAAGGGTTAACGGTGGCGTTAACCCTTAACGCCTGAGTTGTAATGAGGGCCAGTGTCTGTGGATACTGTGGTAGATTGCAGCCACCACACTTGCCATCTGGGTCTTTTAAGAATAGCTAGCATGGAAAGAGGACTTCAGAGACTGCGGACAGTCGTGGATGTCCGCGGACATCAGGGGGTCAGCCAATCAGGTTTCCTTCGTGTGGTGTACAGGAAGAGAGGATAGCAGGAGTTTTGTTTGGTGAGTGCACTGAAGATGGCTATGGCTATGGCTATGGCTATGTCTTTGAGGAAGCAGAGTGTATGTATTCTGGGACACTCTTGGGACCATTGGCTGAAGGTGTTTTCTATGCACTGAGGATTGTCTGAGAATTTTGATTTAGATGAATTTCAAGTTACAAGGTATGGAGTTCGAGAAATGAAGTGGCCATTTTTTCTCCTGTTTTGTGAGAATATATTTCACCTGAAGCATCCGGAAATCATTGTAGTTCACTGCGGAGGCATACAGTTCAGGCTATGTGATCAGTATTCCATTACAGTTTGCAATGAATGATATATTTGGAAACTTGTTGGAACTGTTTCCACATTCTAAAATAATGTTTTCTCGGATAGCTCAGAGACAAATGTGGACGCATTTTAATTTATTTTGTTAACAAATTTAGAAAGCAAGGCTCAATGTGAATACAGTTGTATTTTATTTATTGCGGGATGTTGGCATGACATCTTTTCATGATGAAAATATGTAATTTTATATTGTCAATGTTTTTCTAACAGATGGGGTGCATCTGACTGATGTGGGCAATCATATTTTTCTTAAGCAATGTATTGAAACAGTTTCTGTGAACACATACAATCTGGATTCAAGTATTCTTTAGCAGAGGTAAACAAAAAGGAAAAACATAAAAATAATTAGAAGCACTTTTTATGAAAGTTAGAAACAATTATTAAGTTCAGTAGAATATTTGTTAGTTTAGTACATAAAAACAAGCAAATAAATATATAAAAGTCAAAAAGAGAAAAAACAACTTATTTTAAGAGCCACCATTTTTTTATCAAATACAATTAAAATGGTCTTCATTCCCCCACGCCATGCCTGGAATTTTACAGGTGTCCACAGACTAACTCACTGTCCCCGGACGATGCAGACTACAAAGGATTCTGTGATTTTTCTTTAAAGTCTATTTTTTACCTTTGAAAGGTGGCTCCTAAAGGAACAATTTTTTTGTATTTTGTGATTCTGTATTTTTTTGGCTTTTTTGTTTATTATAGGAGAGGCAAGGTAAGGTGGTGGAGAAAAGGGAGGAATGTGAGGGAAGTAAAGAGTCTTCAGAGGGGAAGGTGAACAGGGGAAGATGTTGGGTGGGCCTTATATTTAAGGAAGGTGGCAGTGTTTATCATTCTCCTTGACTGCAGGCTCAAAAGCACTTGAAAACTGATCCCCCTGCAGAATGGTGCATCGCAGTACAAACATAGTACTGTGACCCTTGAAGGATACATGGCAACAGCATTCTGAATGACCTGAGAGGTGGCCGCGGGGAACGACTGCCCAGATAAGCATTTTGTGTGGTGGCAGGAGAGTTTGAGGAAGCTGGGTAGAGGCCATCAACTTGCTTTTCCCTGAGAAAGGAAAAGCCTTTCTGAGAGCACTCGAGTGGTTGGATCGGGTGTGGCAGTGCATGGAGGTGGTCCTGTCGGAGTGGGTTTCCCGTGACTGAGTATGTCCCGCACTGAGTGCATCTCACCTTGGCTGCCCGAGTCTTCAGTAAAACCCCAACGGGGTGAAATACCACCACACCCATGTCTCACTCTGGGCACAGGAGGTAGGTTCTTCCTCTACTTCATCATGCTCCTCCTATTCATCCTCATCTACCTCTTTGTTTGTTTGTTTGTTTGTTTGTTTGTTTATTTATTTATATAGCGCTCTTGACCCGGGGGTATATATGCGCTTTGAACATCAGGTTACAGGTAAAAGACAATAGTACAGTATTGATAGGGCATAGATAATAGTATTCAAACAATATACATAAAATTGGACATTCGGAGTGCATACATATGTGGTAGGACAGTTATTTGTTGGTTAACCAGGAAATGACCTTGGTTCTGAAGGGTTGGAAATTAGGTGTAGATTTAATATCCAGTGGGATGGAATTCCAGAGTTGTGATGCCAAAGTTGGGAAGCTGGATCCTCCAGCTCTTTTGAGGGAGTATTTGGGAACTGTTAGTTGTAATGAGTTGGACGATCTGGTGGTTCTAGTGTTCTGTCTTAGTGTAAATTTGTTCGAGAGGTAGGGTGGGGCAAGATGATTGAGGGCTTTGTAAGTAAGGCATATGGTTTTCAAGTCAATTTTCTGTTGGATGGACAACCATTTGCAGGCAGTTCTGGTGGCGGAGATGTGCTCCCTTCTAGGAATATTGAGGGCGGCACGGAGTGCGTTATTTTGTAGAACTTGCAATTTATTGATTACTGTTTTGTTGGCACCTACATAAAGGCTATTACAGTAATCCAGTTTAGATTGCCCCTGTTCCCCTCTCATGGCCCTCCATGTTGCTATGGTGGTTGGAGGAGGATGGCCATGACAGATACCAATGATGCAAATAAAGGTGCTTTGGAAAGCAGGTGACCCTCCTGATGCTCTCTTCTGGATAGTCAGATTGAGAATGACTAAATGTACTGGATGGGTCCCTTCAGAGGAACTCTCTGCAGACCATGCCGCAACTGTTACTGACTACAGAGTCAGAAATAGCCTTTGAAAAATTATAAACATGTTCCAGATCATATAAGATTGAGTCTAGGAGCTCTGGAATGGTTCAAACACCCAAGAGTGGCCAGAAATGCAGTTTTAAACTGTCCACGGAGCACAGACACCGTTTGCGGGCAGACCGTCATGCTGCACAGGTGTGGTCACATGATGATGTCCCGGGACGTCCACAGCGCAGACCGGCAGGCGCATGCATATGGATGTCCCTAAATGGGCGCGCTGTCCGCTGTCTAATTAAAAGTGTGTCATGCTAGACCAGTTTTGTTCCGGACAGAGTGCGATGTCCGTGGACAGCCCATGTTGAGAACGGACACCCCGGACAGTCGTATTATCCACTGACTAAAACAGAACAATATACAACATATTTATAATATACAAAATACATGTATTTATGAAAGGAATGGGTCATTGGTATGGGAAACAGAAATAGGAGAATGTGAACTTTCTATACAATGATCATCAGGGGAGGGAGGGAATGAAGTTTCATCAAAGCGTTCTTTATTTATACTTTGGGAATTTGATGGGGGAGATTACGTGGGGCAAGGTGGAAAGGTGAATTTTGGGCCCTGACCACCTCAACATGAGCAGCTGATACTGCAGATTGCAGCCAATTCAGAATGCATCACTGCAGCAAAGACGGTAAGCCCAGAAAGGGCTTGGGTCTCCAAACAATCATTTTGTAGAAGGCATGGTGGTGTGTGCAAAATCTTTCTCTTCAGCATTGCTGCCTTCCACTTTTGGTACCACAGACCCCTCCACCCCATTTTATGTCTCATGCTGTGGCTGTGTTTGTTGGCCAGTGGGCCATGAGGTTCCTTTGTCTGCAACCCACCTTCAGGATGAGCGCATTTTTCCAATGAGCCCTAAGTGCTATGCTTCCTGGCCCTGCCACATCATGATTGGTTGTCCTGCTGCACTTGAAGCCAATCAGTAGCTGGAAGGGGATTAGCTGTCCCCCGATGAAACTGCCCACCTTCCAAGGCCCTGTCTGTTCCTGTCCGGTACTGGCTGGGCTTTGGGGTCTCACCACTCCTCACCAAACTACTGTTATGCAACATGAGGCTGCATACCACATTCAGGTGGTCTGGGGTCTCGGGATCCCCCCTCAGCTATCACGTAAGTGTCGGCTATTGCTATACTGCCTGAAGCACCATCGACTCTGTGTCTGTGCCACTCCTGACTAACTCTCTAATCTATCTCTAAAGACACCTTTTCCATCAAGCATCAGGCCATAACACTTTTTCAACCTTCCTTGCCTTCTTACCTTCACTGCCTACACCCCTGTGTAATGTGTACTATTGTACTACTATACCTTTTCCCTAACAATTGCATTTTTTCTCTGTTGCATCCTGCATTAACCTTGCTGTTTCTCTAAAATCGATTTTAGCTGTGTTGCATCCTGAATTGACCTTGCTGTTCTTCTAAAATCAAATTTAGCTGTGTTACATCCTGCACTGACCTTGTTGTTGCTCTAAAATTAAATTTAGTTGTCTTGCATCCTGCCTTGAGGGTGCTGTTGCTCTAAAATTGAATTTAGATGTGTTATATCCTGCATTGAACTTGCTGTTGCTCTAAGATTGAATTTAGCTGTGTTTACATCTATTTAGATATGTTCACATCCCGCTTTTGCTGCCAGTCAGAGATTGCACTCGGATGTGTTCACATTGTTCATTGGCGAAAATACGGTGATTGGTTACCCCTGCTGCCCTCTGCTTTGATCTGTTTTCTGTTTCCTCACTACCTCAGACCCCATTGTCACTGTTCTGTTTTTCCCTTCTGCTCTACACCTGCTAACGCCTTTCCTTTTGTGTTCACTGTTTTCTGTGCTCATTACCTCTCCCCAGCTCCCATTGTTTTACTCCTTCTTGTGCCCTATCCCCCCCACCCCCGCCTACTGCTCTCCTCTGCCTCAGCCTGGTTATGTGTACCTCACCCTCTGCAGTTTGCTATGGTGCTCTCTATTTCTCCTATTTTCTCAAACTGCTTATCTGTTGACTATCCTTCACTGCTTACTAGGTCTGGCAGGAAGAAACTGAAGAAGTACATACTGGGCTCTTACCCAGGCCTTCCTATTGCAGACACCTATGTCACTTCTTCCACCAGAGAGACGCTCACTGTCATCCTCTTTGTCATTCCCTCACCGGACCTATGGGCTCTTCTCTCTCCTTTCTCTTTCTTCTTCCCTTCTTGTCCACTTCCAGGGTCATCATCAATGTCTATCGGAACCGAACCATCATGGTACAGGGTCCTCAACCCAACCTTCAACTCAATAATAGGCTGCACCCATGCCTTATCAACCCTTTTTCTCCTGCACCTTCTCCCCTGACATCAGCTCCTTGGCTCCCTGTTAGGCGGAAACCTGTGCAGTTCCCTCTGGGACCACTGCAAAAGATTTAGGACTACAGGTGTTTGGCAGTAAACCCACTTGGTAGCAGTCTGTACCACACAGATTCACTTGGTAGCTGTGGCTGAGCAGTCAGACTTCCCTCAAGAACAGTCAAGCAGTATGTGGAGTATACAATATAGGGCAATTCTCCACAGTAAGACAAGCAAACACGCAACGAGGCTCAGTGTAAAGATATTAAGGTATTTATTTATAACGGAACATCTATGGAAAACACTACGGCACTATCACGGCAAACACTTCAATCACAATTACTCTACGAAGAAGAAACAATCAATCCCCCTAACAATACTTCGACAAGTCTAGGTTCTACCGGCATCACTTATTTGCAGACAGAGGTGTATGCCTCAACCTAGATGGCACTCTAATATCAGTTAGGACGGGAGAGAAAAATAAGCAGGTCATGAAATCAACCCAGTTCAATACTTCACAGGAAAAAAATGCAAGGCAAGAAGGCAAGAACCACAATAGATCATAAAGTTCAGAGGACAGGCCCACTCGGAGAGAGGCAAGGCGATATGTCCCAAAAAGTCTCTTAGTGGAAATGCGTTCGAGTCTTTGTAGCAAATTGTTATCGGCAGATTGAATCAGTTCAGAACAATACGGGAGAAAACTTGGAGGCGACCCAGCGGAAAGGAGAGGATTAAGGCACCTAACTTGAACCGATCGAAAGGGAAGCCAGGCAGACACAGTACCTTGTTTGTGGAGGGCAGCTCCAGCGGGGGCAGTTGTTCCTGGTGGTGGATGCACATCGGGTCTTTGCCAAGAGTAGAGATGATCTCGTCGTCGAAGAAAAGTGAAGTCCGGTGCACCACCAGGGAAGAGACCAGCCGTGGAGTCCTCCGTCACAAGGCACCACCTTTTGGTCATGGTACAGGGGTAGTGGCTATCCGGTTGCCGAGGTGCTCTGCACGGGCAATTCGACCACTGCGTCCTGAGGCGAAGAAAAAGCAAAGGGGACTGGTTGTTCCCACCAGTCAGGGGAAGAGACTCTCCGGCAGGGAGATCTCCTCTGTCGTCGGGAAGTGGTGAGTCGGTTCCGCAGGGCTCCACCAGAGGTGTCGTCGTGCAGGTCGGCTCAGCGTTACCCTCGTCGGATTCTTAGGTCCTGTGGCGACTTCTCAAGATCCAGTCCCAAAAGCCCTGCTTTTATGCAGCAGACCCCCATTCATCCAGCCTAGCTGTCAATCAACACACGCTAAGTGGTGAGCGGGGAGGCTCACCGCTTGGGCCAATCACACCAGAGTGTGACCGGAGTTGCAAGGCAACTCTGTCCAGGGTGCCTAAACCCCCTCCCAGACCCCTGTGGTAACCCAGACAGAATGGCACCACTTTGGAGGGTCTCTGTACAGAGGCCCGCCAAAAGTGGAACAAAGGGCTCAACCTTTGGTTTAGGAGTCACAGAGATAAACACAGACGCCATTTTAAAAACCGAGTTCTGGCAGAAAATACCATCCGATAAACTTATTTAAGATAAATAGACCGGTGGTACGTTAGAAATTAACGAGAAAATGTATCAATCTCTAACAATGGGACGAATCCCATAGGGTTATGTTCGGGGTCGAACATAACAAGTAGTTTCCACTGCCACCAGCCAAAACTCGACGAGGGGGGATGGGACAGTGCCCCCTCGAAGAACAGATCCAGGAGTAATCGAATTACCCCTACTAGTATGTCCACAATAAGATGGTTTGTACTAGTTCTGTTAGTAAATTTAGGTCTAGTAAAGCCAATGGTGACTTTACATGCCCGGGGAGACAGTAGTCAGTCCCCGGGTATGGAGTCTATGGTGGAGGTCTGCTAGGATGCCCCAGTGTTACGGCACGTAGGGTGCGGGGTAACACACATAGAAAAACATATGAGACCCTATGGAGTAAAAGACCCCATAGCCCATAGAACACATTGACATTCAAAGGAATTACACACATTCATGTCCAAGAGTGGGAGGAAAAGAGTCTCACTCTTGGCAGGATGGAAAAAAAAAAACTCCAGAAATCCACCAAAGCTCCTGGGGGACTCACTAGGTTAGGAAATTCAGCCTAAACAGAGAATTCTCCCTAACACTCGCCCCCCCCCAGACTAAGGGACAGGAGGATTTAATCCACTCCTGGATGAATCTCATACCTCTAGTCGATGACATACATCCTAGAGAGACCATCAGGATTTTGGTGGTGACATCCTGACCTGTGCTCAATGGTGAAATCAAACTCTTGCAGGCAGATCGACCATCTCAATAGTTTTGGGTTTTCCCCTTTCATTTTCATTAACCATCTCAAGGCTTGGCAAAGAGCCTTCTTCAGGTTTTCAAAAGCCTGATTGCACTCCTCGTTCCATTTAACCTTTTTAGGAAATTTGGGCGAGGAGATGACATTCAGTGGAGAAGCTATGGTCCCATAGTTCTCTATGAAATTCCTGTAATACCCAGTGAGGCCTAGGAAGGCTCTCACTTGGGTTTGAGTAGTAGGTGTTGTCCAATTTTGCACAGCTTCAATCTTACTGAGCAAAGGCCTTATTTCTCCACCTCCTACCTCATGTCCAAGGTACACTACCTTACTCTGTCCAATTTGGCATTTACTCGCCTTTATGGTCAGATTGGCTCGTCCAAGAGCCTGCAAAACATCCCTCAGGTGGGTTACATTTTCTTACCAGGAATTGCTAAACACTGCGATGTCATCCAAGTATGCCATGCAGAAGTCCTCCATCCCATTCAGAACCTGGTTTACCATCCGTTGAAACGTAGCAGGTGCATTCTTCAATCCGAAAGGCATTACCTTAAACTGGTATAAGCCAACGGGGGTAGAAAATGCAGTTTTCTCCTTGGCATGGTCTGTAAGGGCTATTTGCCAATAGCCTGACGTCAAGTCAAATGTGCTGAGGAACTTGGCAGCGCCAAGTTTATCCACCAACTCATCTGTTCTTGGCAAAGGGTGGGCATCAGTCTTGGTGAATGCATTAAGAGCTCTATAATCCAAGCAGAATCTAAGCTCTTTAGATCCGGCCTTTGGTACTAACACAACTGGGCTAGACCATGGACTAGTAGAGGGCTCTATTACCCCGAGATCAAGCATCTTGCTGACCTCACCTTTGATGTGGGTTCGTACGTTTTCTGACATTCTGTATCCTCTGCTTTGGACTGGCAGACAGTCACCAGTGAGTATGTTGTGCTGGCCCCAAGGGGTCAAGCCTGGCGAAAGCGAGAACAGAGAGGCAAACTGATTCAACATGGATTTGCACTCTTCTTGTTGCTCGGGTGTCAGATTGGAGGAGAGATTTACTCCTTCAATTTTTTCGTCCAAAGGTAAGCCTCGGAGGAGATCCGGAAGAGCTTCACTCTCTTCTTCTTCCTCGGATGATGCTAGAAGCAACGCTCCTACATCGGGTCTTGAGACATATGCTTTGAGTCGGTTGGTGTGAAAGACTGTCGGAGCCTCCTTGGGATTGCCCAAGTCCACCAGATAGTTGACCTCTCCGAGTTTACCCACAACTCTGAAGGGTCCCATCCACTTATCTTGCAAGGCCCTCTGCCTTGTTGGGATCATAACGAGAACAAGCTGGTCTTGAGCGAACTCAACCATGTTAGCCTTTTGATCGTGCCAGTGCTTGACCAATGTTTGCCCAGCTTTCAAGTTATCGCTTGCTTTCGTCATCATGTGCGACATTCTCCTCCAGAGACCTATCACGTAGTCAGTCACTCTGACTGGCTTGGGGGAAGGAACACTCTCCAACCCCTCCTTAATCAGGGCCAATGGACCTCTGACGGGATGACCATAGAGTAGTTCGAAGGGAGAGTAACATACTCCCTCCTGAGGGACTTCTCAATAAGCAAAGAGAAGGCATGGCAGTAGAAGGTCCCACTTACGCTTAAGGGGTTCTTCTAAAGCACCTATCATGCTCTTCATGGTTCGGTTTAACCGTTCTACCAACCCATTGGTTTGTGGGTGGTAAGCTGTTGAGAACTTGTAAGTAACTCCACAGGTTTTCCACATGGCTTTCATGTAGTGGGACATAAAGTTTGACCCCCTGTCAGAGATTACTTCCTTAGGAAACCCGACCCTAGTAAAAATACCAAGGAGGGCCTTAGCCACAGCCAGAGCTGTAACAGTCCTCATAGGAATTGCCTCAGGATACCTAGTAGCATGGTCTACTACAACAAGTATAAACCTGTTGCCTGAGGAGGTTGGAGGATCAAGGGGACCAACAATGTCAATCCCTACTCTCTCAAACGGGACTCCCACAACTGGGAGAGGCACTAAAGGTGCCACATTCTTGGAGCCAACCTTACCAGAGGTCTGGCAGGTGTGGCAGCTCCTGCAGTGTTTTTCTACTTCGGCCCCCATCTTCGGCCAATAGAAGTAGAGAGAGAGCCTTTCCTTAGTCTTCTTGAAACTCAAGTGACCAGCCAAAGGAATCTCGTGGGCTAACTGCAAGAACTGTGGTCTGTTCTCTTGGGGTACTACAAGTCGTTTGTAGTCTCCAGGTGCAGACTCGGCCGGTTCACTGTAGAAGAGGCCATCTTCCCAGTGCAACCTGTATTTCCCAGGCTCTTGCCCTTCAGCCTGAGCTTCTACCTGGTGGCGAAGACCTTCCAGAGTTGGACATTCTCTCTGTCCCTTACTGAAGTCTGCCCTGCTGGGTCCACCTTCTGCCAGTAAAGACTTCAGCTCAGGATGGTCAACAGGATCCAGATCTCCAATGAGTTCCTGGCCTTCCATTAGCTCTTCCTCAGAGTCTAATTCTACCACACAGGGTTGTACCTCCCTCTCAGCCTCAGATAGAGCTGGAGTTATGGGTGTAACTTTGGACAACCGCAGGGAAGTCCGTGTTGGCTGCACTGAAGTGCTGGCTGCTGATTTCGGGATAGAAGTCTTAGGTTTCCCTTTCGCTTCTGATTTCTTGGAGACAGCTACCGACAATTCCAGTGGAGCAGGCGTGATCTCTTTCTTCATCATCTCCTGGAGAGTACCGAGCATTGGTCGTCTCTCTTGCGGGTCTGGTTAGCTCCTGTAACCGTTTACTAGGAGGTCTGGGAGTATGCGATACAACTCCGAGAGTTTTCAAATCGTTACCCAACAGTACGCGTCCTGGTACCTCACTCTGTATGCTGACAGGTATCTTCACAGTCATGTTGTTACACTGGATGAGAACTGGTAATTGGGGAAGCATCTGTACAGGCTCTCCAGCCAACTTGGTGAGGCGTTTGGGTGCCTTAGCAACATCCTCAGCCTGAAAAAACGATTTATCCACCACAGTTATGCTGGCCCCAGTGTCCCTAATGGCAGGAGTCTCCTGACCATTCACCTGGACACTGTCCTTATAATACTCTTTAGTATTATCGGGGATAGAATTATAGACATCTAAATTCTGTTGTTCCCACAACTCCAGAGATACTAAAGAAACGCTGGCTGAGACTCCAATGGGTTCGTCAGCTAGCAGTAGAAAGTTTCCACTTGCCATTTGGACTTCCTCCTCTGGAGCAAAGGCTAAGGAGACAAGCTGGACCCCTGAAGGTTTACCCTTACATCTGGGATCTCCTTTCACGTGGTCAGTCGAGCCACAAACAAAGCATTTACCGAATGCTTTTTGGAATGGTGGCTTGTTCTGACCTCCTTCCGGTTTGGCACCAGAAGACACACTATGCTGCTGTGGTTTTCCCGGTGGCTTACCCTTCTGGTTTTGTTTGGGGCCCTCTTTGGAATTTCAGTTATTCGAATTCTCTTTTGAGTCTTTTTTAGGCTGTTTTCCCTCATCCTTTTTCTCAGTTGCCCCAGAATCCTTATGAGTAGCCCTGTTGGCAACCCACAAGTCAGCAGCCTTAGCTAGCTTCCGGGAATCCAATTCCTTCGAATCAGCCAAGTGCTGTCTGAGCTCAGGAGAACAGGCATCATAAATAGACTCCAACATAAAAAGATTCCTCATACCCTCATAATTGTTCACTTTGTAACCCTTAATCCATCCAGTTTTTCAAACCTTCACTCACCCAGGTAGCCCAAAGGGTACCATCATGCTTTTTGATGGTTCTAAACCTTTTAAAATACTGGGAAGGGGTCTTCCCGAATCTAGCTATCAAAGCTAGTTTCACACTTTCGTAATCCGTCTTATCCGCCTCCCCCAATTCCATTACCACATCAGTCGCAACAGGAGGGAGCCTAGAGAACAACCAGGGAAGTAAAGCATTCCCGGTGATGTCCTGGAGCCCATGATTGTACTGAAACAGTTTTAACCAATCCAACACATCCAATCTCGGTTCATACATACCCACTAATTCCTTCGGCATCCGGGGTCTTTTGGGACTGGAGCTCCTAGAGGAACCAGAGGAGAGAGAAGCATTTTCTATAGACAACTTTTTCATCTCTAACTCATGATTAAGTTCTATTTCCCTGAGTCTTAACTCAGCTTGCTTCTGCTCAGCCTGGGCATTCATCCGTCTGACCTTGAGCTCTTGGTTTCGTTCAGATTGAGCCAAGAACCGTTTGTATTCTAATTCGAGCTTCATTTTTTCAAGTTCAAAATAAGCAGGGTTACATGTGGGACCTGGTATGGGCCCTGTAGGCACAGCTGGTAAGGCAGGTAGAGGAGCAGGGGAGACAGTATCGTTAGCCTCTCCGTCCTCGTCAGCCTCTTCATCGCTATCATCAGAATTACGATTTCGATCAACACCATCACTGTTATCTACAGTTGCTGGAGAAATTGGTTCCTCTGAGCCAGTACCCAGACTTTGGTTCACCAGCAATCTCTCTATTAGTTCTAACTTCTTGCCTCTTACAGAAAGATTCTCTTGCCTACAGAGAGCTCGCAAACTCTCAGTATTTTCACCTGACAAGGATTCTTGACTGTAAGTTTCCATCGTAGACATGTTTTTGAAAGTTGCTTTCTTTAGTGCTAAGCTTCGTGGTTAGTTATCCTAAAGTGTTGAAAAGCACTCTAAACTGTATACTCGATACAAATCCCACCGCTGTACACCAGTGTTAGGTGGAAACCTGTGCAGTTCCCTCTGGGACCACTGCAAAAGATTTAGGACTACAGGTGTTTGGCAGTAAACCCACTTGGTAGCAGTCTGTACCACACAGATTCACTTGGTAGCTGTGGCTGAGCAGTCAGGCTTCCCTCAAGAAGAGTCAAGCAGTATGTGGAGTATACAATATAGGGCAATTCTTCACAGTAAGACAAGCAAACAGGCAATGAGGCTCAGTGTAAAGATATTAAGGTATTTATTTATAACGAAACATCTATGGAAAACACTATGGCACTATCACGGCAAACACTTCAATCACAATTACTCTACGAAGAAGAAACGATCAATCCCCCTAACAATACTTCGACAAGTCTAGGTTCTACCGGCATCACTTATTTGCAGACAGAGGTGTATGCCTCAACCTAGATGGCACTCTCATATCAGTTAGGACGGGGGAGAAAAATAAGCAGGTTATGAAATCAACACAGTTCAATACTTCACGGGAAAAAAATGCAAGGCAAGAAGGTAAGAACCACAATAGATCATAAAGTTCAGAGGACAGGCCCACTCGGAGAGAGGCAAGGCGATATGTCCCAAAAAGTCTCTTAGTGGAAATGCGTTCGAGTCTTTGTAGCAAATTGTTATCGGCAGATTGAACCAGTTCAGAACAATACGGGAGATAACTTGGAGGCGACCCAGCTGAAAGGAGAGGATTAAGGCACCTCACTCGAACCGATCGAAAGGGAAGCCAGGCGGACACGGTACCTTGTTTGTGGAGGGCAGCTCCGGCGGGGGCAGTTGTTCCTGGTGGTGGATGCATGTCGGGTCTTTGCCAAGAGTAGAGATGATCTCGTCGTCGAAGAAAAGTGGAGTCCGGTGCACCACCAGGGAAGAGACCAGCCGCGGAGTGCCCCGTCACAAGGCACCACCTTTTGGTCGTGGTACAGGGGTAGTGGCTATCTGGTTGCCGAGGTGCTCTGCACGGGCAATTCGACCACTGCGTCCTGAGGCGAAGAAAAAGCAAAGGGGACTGGTTGTTCCCACCAGTCAGGGGAAGAGACTCTCCGGCAGGGAGATCTCCTCTGTCGTCGGGAAGTGGTGAGTCGGTTCCACAGGGCTCCACCGGAGGTGTCGTCGTGCAGGTCGGCTCAGCGTTACCCTCGTCGGATTCTTAGATCCTGTGGCGACTTCTCAAGATCCAGTCCCAAAAGCCCTGCTTTTATGCAGAAGACCCCTATTCAACCAGCCTAGCTGTCAATCAACACACGCTAAGTGGTGAGCGGGGAGGCTCACCACTTGGGCCAATCACACCAGAGTGCGACCGGAGTTGGCAAGGCAACTCGGTCCAGGGTGCCTAAACCCCCTCCCACACCCCTGTGGTAACCCAGACAGAATGGCACCACTTTGGAGGGTCTCTGTACAGAGGCCCGCCAAAAGTGGAACAAAAGGCTCGACCTTTGGTTTAGGAGTCACAGAGACGAACACAGACACAGCCATTTTAAAAACGGAGTTCTGGCAGAAAATACCATCCGATAAACTTATTTAAGATAAGTAGACCGGTGGTACATTAGAAACGAACGAGAAAAAGTATCAATCTCTAACAATGGGACGAATCCCATAGAGTTATGTTCGGGGTCGAACATAACAAGTAGTTTCCACTGCCACCAGCCAAAACTCGACGAGGGGGGATGGGACAGTGCCCCCTCGAAGAACAGATCCAGGAGTAATCGAATTACCCCTACTAGTACGTCCACAATAAGATGTTTTGTACTAGTTCTGTTAGTAAATTTAGGTCTAGTAAAGCCAATGGTGACTTTACATGCCCGGGGAGACAGTAGTCAGTCCCCGGGTATGGAGTCTATGGTGGAGGTCCGCTAGCACGCCCCAGTGTTACGGCGCATAGGGTGCGGGGTAACACACATGGAAAAACATATGAGACCCTATGGAGTAAAAGACCCCATAGCCCATAGAACACATTGACATTCAAAGGAATTACACACATTCATGTCCAAGAGTGGGAGGAAAAGAGTCTCACTCTTGGCAGGATGTAAAAAAACAAACTCCAGAAATCCAGCAAAGCTGCTGGGGGACTCACTAGGTTAGGAAATTCAGCCTAAACAGATAATTCTCCCTAACACTCCCTTGCCACTTCCTAACCACCCTTCTACCCTCGCCAAGGCCTCCTTGCTGAAGCAACCCACATTGACAACCTCATCAGCCTGCTCCTTTTTGGTGAACCTGTCACCCACTAACACCATATCTGGGGCTCCCTTGCATCCTGTGCATCCATTGAGGTCCTGGCTCGCTTGCCGGCCTTGACTCCGCTGACTCCTTCTATCTCTGTCCCTCAGACACTCTGGCCACTTATGGGGGGGACCACTCTCCCTGCTACACCCATAATTGTAACCTGCTCCACATTGCCGTTCTTAAAACTTGCTCAGCTGCAAACACTCCACTGATATCTGCAAAATCCATGAACTCCTGGATCTTGATTTTCTTGCCCTCACTTAAACTAGGTTCAAGGATAGCTCTGTCACAAGTTATTGCACACTTCTACCGGAAGGCTACAAGATACTCTCTCTGACTAGACCAAACAGACCAATCGGGGGGAGTAGCAATGATCTTCCCTGAGTTAATTCATGTGTCTGTCTTTCCCACTCAGACCTACTCATCCTTTGAGTGCCTGGTCTACAGGCCCCCTATCTCTCCTAGCTCTTCACTCCTGCTGGGCACCTTCTAGCGGCCACCTGGTCTGCCCTCCCTCTTCCTGGGAATAGGCTGACGTGTCCTCCACTCTCCTTTCCTCCTCTTCTGAACTCCTCCTACTACGTGATCTCAACATCCATCTCAACACACCTTACTCCTCAGGACCTTTCTGCAATGTTTGCGACTCTCTCTCTCTTTCCAGTTTACCCTCTATCCCAATGCACACCTCTGACCACACCTTGGATGCTCTTAGCTCAACCGACATCCCTCTATCTATCCCTCTCACAACCTCTCTCTCCTGTACATCACTCTCTTCTCTCTTCTCACTTGAAGCTCTCTTCTCCTGCTAAATTGGTAAGCCCGGCACTGCCTCCCATTTACAAGGTCATCTGACCCATGAAAACAGTGTCAGTGAATGATTTTGCCTCTACCTACTCTGCTCCTTCTACTCCTGCGGTGGGAGGGTGTGAGTCACCCTGACACAGCCCTCTTTAACTTTATCCTCTCTGTTTCCAACACTTTTGATATTCTTGCCCCTGTCATCAGGGCATGACTGAAGCCTACCAAAAAGTGCAACTCTTGGTACGACTCAGAACTGACTGCCCTTAAACTCAAGTGCAGGGCAGCCAAATGGAAAGGGGATTCCTCGGGCACACCCTCTGTCAATCTGGGCTGCTGCCTCCTTTAAAAGAAGTATAGACTCTGCATACCCTTCAAGAACAGAGTCTTCATTTAAGGGCACATCTCTTTTGCATCCAATAACATGGCAAAACTTTTCAAAGTCTGAAAGGAACTAGCCAATCCTGACGCAGCCTCTTCCATTATTTCACCCACCCAGGCCCTTTTCTCAGCGCTGGCTGCACACTTCACCTGAAAAACACAGGATACCCTAACCTCTCTCCCTCCTTCACCACCAGATGCATGGACATCTCTTGTACCTACCTTGTCTGATCTATGAAATCCTCCTCCAAACAGGTGGACCCCTGTCCCTCCAAAACCATCAGGACAACACTGACTCTCTTGCCCACGCCTGGCCTGACCTCTGCAACCTCTCGTTCACCACTGGAGTTTTCCCCACTGCTCTTGACCACTCTCTTGTGCACCCACTCCTCAAAAAATCCTTCAGCTGATCCATCCATTCCGGCAAACTATTACCCAATCTCTATCATTCCTTTCCTAGGCAAACTGCTGGAGAAGCTGGCTATTTCTCAGTGTATCCTCCACCCAAAATCTGTTGGTTTCTTCCATGAACACCAGTCTGGCCTTAGAGCATCTAGAGGTACGCAAGTCAGCCAGTCCAGAAAGAACGGTGGTGGTAAATCTGCCACCATCGTTCTTTCCGGACCGGCTGATTAAGAGTCCTGCAGGCGGCAAGTGTCATTCCCACCAGGTCTGACCTGGCGGGTTTAACACCACCCGCCTGCAGGCGGACATGGGAACACCGGCACCATTACATCATTGTGCCTGTGTTTCCACTTCCCCATTCCCATGGAGTCCTATGAACAGTCCTATGGGACTCCATGGGAATGGGGATTAACAGAATTCCGCCTCTGGAATTACCGGGTCACCGGGGTTGTAATGCTGCAGTGATTCCGGGAATCACAGAGGCGGAATGGTAATACGAGTCCACTGGTAATCTGCCAGTTTTTCCGGCTTGGTTACCGCCGGACTCGTAATGAAGCCCAATGACTCCATGGCTACTGCTGCTAGCAGAGGAGGTGGCAAAGCTTGTCAGGGTGGAGGATATAACCACTGCTTATCAGCAAACTCTAAAGGAGGCCTTTGACAAATTATCTCCTCTTACAACTAAGAATAAGGTGGAGCAGAAGGCAAATTCATGGTTCTCAATGGAGCTGCAAAAACGGAAGTCTGCCAAAAGCAAGTGCTTCGATGCATGGAGATCGTCTCAGGACGCTCAGGAATTGGAATGCTATGAAATGGCAGAAAACTAATTTAAAGAAGCAGTCATTGAAACTAAAAAAGGTTTGTTGGTGAGTATTACAAAAGCAGAATTTGAAACTAAGGAACGCTTTCAGATTCTGAAAGCACTCAGGCTCTAAGAGATGTTGTTAACAAAGATTCCACTTGGTATTCTTCTATTCAGGAGGTCATGATGGGCAAGCTCAGTCTAATAAAGGGAAAGATTGAAAACAGCAACGATACCGGTGGCTTTAATGAAGTGCAGCCAGGAGGGACCAATCAGGTGCCTAAGGTGATAAAAGCAATTCAATTTTAGTCCTATCACAGATGATGAACTGGCATGCTGATTGCTAAACTTAAACCCACGAGTTGCAGAGGGGACATGTGCCCCACAATTGCCATAAAAATATGCACACCCATACTGATTTGTTCACTCCGTAAATTTGTCAATGCCTCATTGAAACAAAATATAGTACCAACCAAAATCAAGAATGCATGGATTACACCTTTGTTAAAGAAGCCAAGCCTGTATTAAAAAATGCCATGCAATTACCAGCTGATTATGAATACTGCTTTATTGTTGAAAATCCTGGACCGGGTACCTTATATTCAAATTGTAGCCCATCTCAATGCTCAGGGGATTTTCAATAAATGGCAATCTGGCTTTAGGCAGGGCCATGGGACAGAAACGGCCATGCTGGATCTGAAGTCAGGGCTCCTGCAGATCATGAATAATGGGCAGATCACAATGGACATGATTCTGGATTTGTCCGTGGCCTTCGACTTGGTGGACCATGAGTTGATGGCAGCCAGGTTGAGGCAAGTGGCGGGTTTCTCAGAGAATCCTGCCCTGTGGATAAGATCCTTTTTGAGTTTTCGCTGGTGTAGGGTTTGTAATCAGGATGCAGAGGCACACTGACCCTATTGATATATGGTGTGCATCAGGGAGCTTGTTTTTCTCCATACTTGCACAATATGTTCATGGTACCTTTTTTTGATCTTTTAGGAAACATGGGATTGGCTTCATAAATTATGCGGATCATCCCATTATCTGGCGATCACTATGAGGATGAAAACAAAATCAATAAGATCTATGATATCATATAAAACTGGATATTAAATAATGGTCTAGTGCTTAATAAGGAAAATACAAAGCTAATGGTGGTTCGCACGAAAGGAAGCATTTGCATATTGGGTCCAGAGTATCGTACATTTTTAGTGGCAGGTTGAGACTAAGACTAAGGAGTAAGTAAAAACCCTAGGGGGCTATTCTGACCTGCAGCTGAATATAATGGCGCATGTGAGAGGATTAGTCTCCCCTGCTGCCTACTATATTACATTGTTTGCGCAGCTCCATCCTTATATATCTCAAGCCCACTGTGAAACCATAACAAGAGCTATTATAGGGTCAAACAGGTATTACTGCAGTAGCTTTCTGGTTTGGAACTCCAAATCAGAATGTGCTGGACGGCAAACAGTGCAAAATGGTATGGTCAGAGTAATTTTAGGACTCAAGAGGCGAGATCATGTGTCAGAAGCAAGGCACAACCTACATTGGTTACCAGTAGAGGCAAGCATTGTATTTCCCCTCTTGCTATTCTCGCATAAGCGTCTGATGGGCTCAAGCCCATCATACCTGAGTGAAACTCTAACGTATACGTGCCCGAGGTCGAGTAATACGAATCAGCTTAAAATTCCATCTGGCAAACTAACAGTGTTTCAGAAATGTGATTTTGCTCTGGCTGCTCCTACAGCTTGAAATGCTATCCCACCGGATTCACAGGAGATCAGGTCCACTGCTCAGTTTCGGAAAAATCTTACAACATTTCTATTCAGATAGATTGTCCATGTCTCGCTGGGGGATTGTCACTTTTGATCTATCTTAGTAGACTGCTGCAATAGTTCTGAGGTTTGTGTTATTTGTTGTTTGTCTGTTGCGCCTTTAAGCCTTAGGGTCATTTGGTGCATGGTAAAAATGTAGCAAAGTAAATGTAGGTAAAGAACTGCCACACCCATGATTATTTCTGGGGACAAGAGATAAGCATTTCCTCTATCTCATCTTGCCGGTCCTCTTGATTCTTCACTGCATTATTGTGCTTTTCCATTGTCTAGGCCTTCCAACTGGTGATGGTGTAAAACACAGATAGTCTTTGTGGAAAAAGTGGAAATTACACAAGTAATTCCCCTTGTTTCCTGCTTCCAACATGCCAACCCACCGGTTCATTTGATCATTTCAGAGATCACTGTCTAGTAATTTTCGATATGGCCGCCGACTCTCTTCCTTTAAATTCTTTCAATGCATAGCAGACCGCGCAATACTTCAAACCTGACTGCCTTCTAACTCTACCGTTCAGAGTTTAAAAGTGTCTTTCTTGTTCCCTACCTGTGCTCCCTACGGTCCTTGAACCCTTTCTCTTCCTAATCTATTTACCTTAAATTGCCCTTTCCCAGTGGCTCAATGCACTTTAAGCATTCCTTTCATCTCCCTTAATGGAAATAGAGTGCTTTCTTCCCTCAAGTAAATCATTAAGGACTCTCACCCCCCTCTAATGACTCCCGTTTCAATAGGAGATACTTCTTCTTGTACTTTCCATACCGCGTGTGTGGGGTTTTGTTACTTTAGAGCACCACACAGAGAAAACACTCAAATGCATTTCCTCTGCTGCAGGCAAATGTTGATTATGGTAAAGGATATAAACCTCGGGACAAACAAGACCTTCCTTTTGCCTTCTTTCAAGTGTTCACTCATTTACTGTACACACCTCTACTTCCATATCCTGCATGAGCCTTGGGAACTATCACACTTGTGCAACTTTATCCGGGAGCAAATACATGATATGCAACCCGTACCTCAGTACAAACATTATGCAACTCATGCATCCGTATCCTGTTTATGTGCAACACATTCACCTATCCTCCAGTTTAAAAAGGTAGAGAACCTTCCAACGGTAAGCATATGTACTTTTTGGAAATCGGTGGAATTGGCTGTCGTCGATTTTGCCGGATATCAGTTTTGCAAAACAACCCAAATTGTCACCAAACCCGTCCCTTATTTACCTTAGCGCAGGTCGCAGCCATTTCTCCTGAATCCCTGCATGATCAGCTCCATCCCTCTAATGTGGGTTGGATCTGACACCACAGGGTCCCCTTTTTTAATTTGATAATTCTTTTGGGGGACTTCTGCTTCCAAACTCAAGGAAGTGGGGGTCAACCCTGGAACCTCTGAAACCCATAATACCGAGCGGGGGACACCACCACAACCCCTGCTCCTCATGTTCATTATTTTTGGGATTGGATCTTTTAGTACTGGCCAAATTAAGGCAAATGGTCCATATGACTTTTTTTCTACTAACGTTTTGGGTGTTTCCAAATTTCATAGGTTTTTATTAGTGCAACTTAACCATAACGTCTCTTTATCAAAGTTTTTTCACTGAATCAAATGGCCTCTGGTAGCGGCCCTGTAGTTATGGTAAATTGCTCAACTGATTCGAAGAGCATGATTTAGGCGGCTTATAACTTTGCTCCTTGTGGACAAATACTTACCAAACTTTACAAAAGAAGTATATTGCAGATCTGAATATTTTAGGCAAGTTTGGTGAGGTTTCGTTAAGGGGGAGGCAAAGTTATAGGGGGTTCTGGATTTCCATGGATGGTACAAACATTTTGCTCACGCCTACAGCCCAAACCGCTAGACAGATTTTCACTAAATTTGCGGCAGGAGCCGGGGCTTTGCCCAAAAGTGTGCTTTTGTAAGTTTGGTTTAAATCCATCTAAAAAGTAGGTAAAACAAATGTGTAATATCTGGGTTCGCTGTACGAATCCACTTCCCTGTTCACTCAGCAGACAGGCTTCTGATTGGTCTGGAGGGTGGTGTGATGTCGGGCCACTGATTGGTTGGTGACAAGCGTGAGGTGCGTAAAGTTTTTCCAAAATGCCCACCTTGTTCTATCAACGGCTGTCTGCAGACAGCACAGTGGGGCGCAGGGCTGGGAAACATATTTTGGGTCATTTGGTGTTGGAAAGAGGGGCTGGAAAGGGTGGGGGAGTGAAAAAAGATGATACAGGGTTATTTGTTTAGGTGGAAGAAGAGCGTACGGATCACATCAGTCTGTGGACACTGCAATAGTCTGAAGACAGGGTCTTGGGCAGGCAGCATATTTGGTGACTACAGGCAGGCTTTATTAAGGTAGGGGAGTGGAATGTAGATATGGGGATGTTTATATAGGTGAAAAATAGGTAGTACATATGAGAATCTAGGCACCGGCATAATAGGACCATACAACCAAGAGTCTGGCCACAACCATTGTAATAGTACATCTTTGGTGGGCATTTGGAGAAACAAGTTTGGGGTTATTTGGTGACTTTAAGAGGGCTTGTTAGAGTAGGGGAGTAGAATTGGTGAAAAATAGGGTTGACTGGCTATTTTGATGTCTGCAGAAGGAATTTCAATTGGGAAGTTAAGGGAAAGTTGTGGTGTTGTGGCTGTGCTCAGTGGCCAGATTCTTGGGTGCATGGCCGTATTATGCTGTGGTAGTTGGGAGTATAGCAATTTACAAAATTTGTGTTGGAAAATGTAAATGGACCAGAGAGTTCGGTCTGTGTGTCATTTGCTGGTAAACCACTTGTTTTTTTAGAAGACATATTTCTCTTTGTTTCTGCTGATGGATGTGGACTTGCATACACTAGCTAATTTTGTGGTTGTACTACGTGATGGAGTAGCATTTGTTTTTAGTTTCTTTGGTGGTACTGTTGGGAGATCTCTTATAAGTTCTGTTTGCATTCATGTTCTTCAAAAAAGTTTACATTTTTCAGGAACAGGGTACATATTGAGATGGGGTGTGTAGAGTGCACATAGGGCCTCATTCCGAGATTGGACTGCTCAACAGCACAATTTCTTCTTTTGAACGACAAGCATGTATGCAGTTAACAATTTTCTCTGTCTCTTGCCTATGCAGTCACTAGTCACAAATCACAAGGTCTATCCCTAGCTCAGGCATTGGTTGAGAGTGGCAGCACAGTCTTAAAACAAGGTATGAGTTATGTAGCATTGCCACATCTACGTAAACTTGAATTACTATTTCTAGTCAATTTTGATGCAAACAAAATCAAGGCTGACATTCCTTGCATCGTAGAGTACATGGGCCTCATTACGAGTAGGGCAGTAAGGGATACCGGGCACCGGTAAGGAGACCGGTGCCGTTAATCCCTTACTGCACTACTACAAGTTCGCTTAGTTAGCAAATGTTAGCAAAGGTGGGGTCTGCATGTTTTGAGGTAGTTCTCTGTATTGCAAATGTTGCCAGAGATTTACATTTCCTATGCTTCCACGTTTGTTGCAGCATTGTATGTGTCCTAAAGTTTTAAAAATAGGTTCACCTTTCACTGGTCTTAATTGTAGGAGATCTCCAAAAACAATAATGTGTTTTCTTCCAAAGAGTTGTTCAAAGTCTGTTTTAAGAACTTCTTGTAATCTGAGGTGAATTAAATCTAACATTAGGCTGGAGACCATGCTCACCTCATCTGTTCAGAGCATTTTCATTTGTTTCAGAATTCTGCATAGTTCAGTAGCAGCTTCTGTTGAAAGTTTGTAGTACTCTTATTTGTTTTGGTGTTCTACTGGAAGGAGCCAAAATCTGTGTATAATAACACCTCCTATGTTGTATGCAGTTAAACCTGTGGGGGCTGTTACAACAGCTAAAAGGTTGTTGTTTGTTAACTATTGTAGGATTGTGCTGAAGATTTTTATTAAGAATGTTTTGCCTGAACCAGCTTCACCACTTACATAGAGCAGTACACGTTTATAATTTTGACAGCTGTTCAATTTATTTAGTTGCTTCTAAGAAAATGTTTATTTAGTTGCGATTTCAGCAGTGCCAAGTTTTCTTCTGATTGCTCTTATTGATACATGGAGTTTTATACTTCAGTCCTGGCTAATGCTGCTTCGTTTACTATGGGTGGCTCTCTAAATGGTTCTTGGCACGTGCAACAGAAGGTTGACTGCCCTCAGGAGTATCTTTATTTAATTGTGGTTGAGCTTCTTCTTGTTTGCGTTCATTGTCTAACATGTTTTTGTATTGCTTGAAATTGACATTTGTTATACTGCTATCATTTGCATTGAATGCACCTTCAATAGAGTGATGGGTGCCTAATAAATCTTCTTTTCTCCATGGTTTAAATAGTTGGAGTAGGGACATGTAGTACATTTCTCTATGTTGAGGAGTTTTAAATTATAACTTCATATGATTAATTATGCTGGGTTCTGTAAGTTTTGCGATGCTCCCTTCTCACGTTGAGACCATGTCGTTTCCACTTTTTTTTTAATATGGTTTAACATTATTCTTTTGGGATAAATGTGGGGCTATGTGGTATAGGCACATGTTTTCCAAAGCAGTAATTCTGTTTGGGTAGTATGTGCCTAATACATTGTTATTCAAAATGTCCTAGCTTTTGGGATCCTTTTTGGGTGTTGTGTATATATCTTGGTACGATTTCAGCACTCTTTTTATGGATTAAGCTGGATCAAGGTTTAGCCAGACTATGTCAGACTATGCTCCTGATTCACAGATCATTTTCCTATGGGATTGCGCCATTATAAAACACTTCTGTGAATCATGCCCTATGTGTTCAGATTTGCCATAGAAAGCAGTGTCTGTTATACGGTCTGCAGATGCGTAGCATCCACATTCTCTATGGTAGAGCATTTTTATGCCAATGTTGTACAGTTTTTATAACAGTGTTTTGTCAGATGATATGTTATCCCAAGTTCTTTTAGCTCTGTTGTCTCAGCTTTGGTTAGGTAGGCTTTGAAATATCTCGCAACAGTAGTGGAATTGTGTGCAATATATTGTACATCTATGTTTGCATTCCAGAAGATAGCAATGATTGCATTGTAATCATTGATGTACTTTGTAGCTTTGTTTCTTTTAATGCAGTATGTATTTTTAGGCGATTTGCCTTTCATACTTTGTCTAACAGAAGACATGACACTGTTTACTTGTCTTTTCGCTGAAAATAGTCTAGGAAAACTAAAGCAGCATTTGGTATAGTATTTAGCTTTGTTTTTATATCTGCGTCAGCAGTATCTGCCACACTTATATTTTTGTATATGTGCACAATGTGTGTATGTAGCTATGTGTGGTTTCTGAAGGGATGTCACAGGTTATGTATTTGTGAATAAACTGCAAAACAGTGGCATCACTGTCATGACCACATGTAGGTGCATATTTCATTCACAAAAGAATCTGTATGTGTGGTGCACCTCTGGATTGATTTTTTTTTCTCCAAAAGAAGTGTTCCACTTCTCAGAGAGCATGAATGTTGTTATTACAGATGAAGTGCAGCATGGCTATAAAGCGGTGGTGAAAGTATCTTTTTTTTTAATAAATATTTTTTATTGTTTTTTACAACAATCACAACAACATTAAAACCCAAAAAAAGAAGAAGGGGACCAGCATGTCCAATCAGAAGCTGATAGTAGAACTCATATCACGAATCATCAAGAGCATTTCCCTTAACAGGGCACGTGTTTATTCAAATGTCTGATCACCCATGGCTGTGGTTTCTAGGGCCCCTCCTCCTCCCACCTCCCCTATATTTTGGAGGCCTTAGTAAGGCAGCCTTGTGCGTTATATATTCTACGCTCTATCATAGCCCATATGTCCATGTCCATTACCCATTGTTCCGGCATCAGGGATTCTGAGGCTCCCCATTTTTGTGCAATGTTGCATTTCATGAGCCCTGCTGCAGTGGTCAGGAGCAGCTTTTCCCATTTATTAAGTTCACTCTCCTCTGGTATATCCAGGAGTAGGATTCTTGGGTCCAGTGGTATGGAGCGGGCGAGGATCCTACTGAGTTAGTTGCAGCATGTGTCCAGAAGGATTGAATCCGGGGGCAAGTCCATAAGATGTGAAAGAAAGTCCCTTCCTCCCCCCACACTGGAGGCAGTTCGGATTCGAGGCCCGCCCCCAACCATATAGGGTTGTTCTAGGGTAGTACACTCTATGCAAGATTTTAAGGTGTACCAGCCGGAGTCTAGAGGAAATGGCGACCTCTCGTGGGTGCATCAGCGCCTGAATCCAGTCTTCTGGATCTATTTCTCCCACATCTGCCTCCCACTTAGCCCTCAAGTTCATCAATTCGGGAGTGGCGAAGGATGATTATATAGGATGGAGGTACTTCTGGTGGGGATGTATGCTGGTAGCATGTTGCGTTCTATTGGTGTGTAGTCTGGGATACTAGCCTCTGTGGGTATCTGGGTTTTCAGGGCATGGGTCAGTTGTATGTAATGGTACTGTTCCGTAACCGGGAGTTGGAATTTTAGTTGTATACATTCAAACAAGGTTAGCTTCCCCTCTTCTAGGATGTCTTGGACTCTTGAGATTCCAGCCCCCACCCATCGAGGCCATGGCTAGAATTTCCCGATTTCCGTTAAGTTGCTGTTTTTCCATAGGGGTTGTGCAGCTGTTATTTTGTTTTTCCATCCTACAAATGCGTGTGCTTGTCTCCAAACACCAACAATGTGTACGCGGTTGTGAGCAGGGATGGTCTTGTGGAATTTTGGTATAAGAGGTGAAGTGGGTCTGAGTCGTGTATGGCTGCAATTGCTGCCTTAATGTGAGGTAGTTCCTGGTCCCCGTGAAGCAGGCCGTTGACCACTGCAAGTTGTGAAGCCCAATAGTATGCTTGGAGATGAGGGACCCCTATCCCACCCTCCCAGATCAATCTTTGGAGAGTGGTCAATGCTATGCGTGGCTGACCTCATCCCCACAATAGTTCCCTGAGGAGGGGCTCCACCAGGTCAAATTCGGAGTCTGGGATCTTGAGTGGGGCGTTCTGTAGGACATATAGAAATCTTGGGAGTGTCATCATTTTGAAAAGTGCCATTTTCCCCAGGAGTGTCAGGGGGAGAAGTTTCCAGTGACGGAAGTCCCTAATAAAGCGGTCGATGATCGGCTGGAGGTTATGCAAAATGTATTTAGTGGGATCCCCGGATATCCAGACTCCTAGGTATCGGAATCCGCTCTGCTCCATACGATATGGGCAGTCCTGAGGGTTAGCCAGCTCTCCACCCTTCACTGGGAAGAGCACGGACTTCCCCCAATTAATTCTCAGTCCGCTGAACTTGCCAAAACGGATGAGCATCCAGGTATATCAGGAGGTCGTCCATGTATAGAGAGATCCTATCATGCCCCTCAGGCCATCTAAATCCCATCCAGGCTGCGCTCTGGCGGAGCCACAGGGCAAGTGGCTCAATCGTGAGGGCGAAAAGGAGGGGGGACAGAGGGCATCCCTGTCTCGTGCCCCTGCCCAGGGGAAAGGACTGGGAGGGCCACCGATTTGCCTTGACTTCTGCCTGGGTATTTGTGTAGAGTAACTGTACCCATCCCAGAAAGTTGTCCCCAAACCCCATGTGTCTCATAACTTCCCAGAGGCTGTCCCATCGGACCGAATCGAAGGCATTTTCGAAGTCAATTGCCAGTAAGGCAAGTGGCAGATCTATGATGTGCACACTTTCTAATGCCAGGTGGAGCCGCTGCAGGTTCATTCGGGTGGATTTGTGTGGCATAAAGCCACATTGGTCTGGGTGGATCAGGGTATGAACAACCGATTGTAATCGGTTTGCTAGGAGTTTGACAAGAATTTTTGCTTCACTGTTAATTAGCAAGATGGGCCTGCAGGAGGCACATCTTTCTGGGCGTTTGCTCGTTTTGGGAATTACTACGATGGTGACCTTGCACAGGTTCAGCGGGAGGGTGCCTTGTTCACAGGCGTGAAGCAACATTTTATGCAGGCGGGGCACAATTAAGTTCCAGTCTAGTTTTTGCCATGTTTCGGCCGGGAACGGGTAGGTCCTGGTGTTTTCCCCACCTGGAGTTGTGTTAGGGCTTCAGTTATTTCTATTTCTGAGAGGTCAGAGTCAGAGTCCAATTGCTCTCTTTGTTGTGTTGATAGAGATGGGAGCATTATGTCATTTAGTAGGGTCGGGTCTAGTAAAGAGGTTGGGGCCTGATATAATCTGGCATAGAATTGGGCAAAGGCTTCTGCTATTTCGGCATCTGACTGGTACCTCTCGTTTTGTGGAGTGGCAATCTCCCGGATATGGCATTGTCCCTCATCCCTCCTCTCCAGCCAGGCCAGCATTTTGCCCGCCTTGTCTCCGAATTCTTATGCCCTCGCTCTGGAATCCCAATGGGCTTGTTTAGAGTTATCTAGCACCACGTTATGTAGTCGCTCCGTGGCTTGTTTAAGAGAGCCTTGGGTCTCAGGGGTTTGGTCAAGGACGTGTTTATTTTCCGATTGGATCATCTCTTTCTCTGCCTCAATCATCTTTTGGAGTCTTTCTTTCTTTTTGATTGCAGTCTAGGAGATCACCTCTCCTAGCATCACCGTTATCTAGGCCTCCATATTATTACTGGGTTGTCCACTGCGGCTTCATTAATCTCAAAGTATTCATTTGAGAAATCGGTAATGCGGTCCACCAGTTTGGGGAACCCAAGATGGTAGTTATTCAGTCTCCACGTTCTAGGGGGGGTTGCGCCCTGCATCTGCAGTTCCACCGCCAGAGTTGAGTGGTCCGAGACCCTGCGGGGAAGCAGGTCCGCTGATATCTCCCTGTATAGGTCTGAATTTGGAAGAAAGAGGTAGTCTAGTCTGGACAGGGAGCCGTGGGCTCCTGAGTTAAACGAGTAGCCCCTGGTGTCGGGATGCAATTCCCTCCACACATCACAAAGACCCAAGGCAGATTCAAAATCAGCCAACGTCGTGGGGGTGTCCAGGGTGCATTGTCTGAGATGGGTGCGGTCGATTTTGTTGCACATGACATCGTTAAAGTCTCCCCCCAGGAGCCACCTGTCAGGATGGTGCCTTCCCATGAGCGTGGTCAGTTGTTCTAACAGTTCTTGCCCCAGACCGGGCGGGGAGTACATCGACATCAGAGCTAATTTCTCGCCCCAGAGTGTTTCCATGATTAGTCGACCCCGATGGTCCTGTTCTACAACCTGTAGGGCAAATGGGACACGTTTATGTATAAGGATAAGGGTTCCACTGGATCCCATTGTGTATCCTACATGATACGCGGTCTGGTAGTTAGTTCTCCAGAAGAGGGTACAGAGTGTACCCGCCAGATGTGTCTCAGTTAGTAGGGCCACATCGGGCACGTGTCTGTTCAGCAGCTGCGTGATCAGGCGTCTTTTCATCCCGGAGCCCATCCCGTTCACGTTCCAGGTGAGCAGTTTGAGGGATTTGGGCCGGTTAGCCATATCTAGGTGGGGTTGTTTTGTTCCCTTTGAGAGCACGATTTAAGGGGTCCAGAGGATGTTTTGCTCGGTGGGGGGTTGGGGGAAGGGGGAGAGCAGCCCCTCCTTGGTGTATGTTGCGGGGGGTAGGCCCCCCTGTGCGGTAATGTGTGGTGACATCTGCAGAGGATTGTGATTGGGTTGTGGTGTGATCATGCTGTAGCCCCAAACTAACAAAAAACAAAACCATATAAACATAAACATTCCCTTCCCTCCCCCTCCCTAAACTTCACCCCAACCTGAAGTACCTGTCGCCCGAACATTGCTGATCCTCAAACATTTAGGGAATCAGCACCCACAACGAGTTCCAGTGGGCGGGGGGTTTGTGTCCGTTTGGGGTGGCCGCCTATTTATTTCCATCCTTAACGAACATTATCCTGTGTTTCTTTCATTTCTCGGGTTCACTCGGGTTTACTCGGCCACGCTGGGGAGCGTGTTTAGATCATGTTTCCAGGTGCCACTCCACATGTCAGTCTTCCACCTCGTGTGACGGAGAGTTTTGTTCTTGTGCTGGTGGTCTAGGGAGAAGCTCTCTGTTCGGCAGGGCTTCAGGGCCCCCACTTCGGTTTCTGCAAGAGGATCTCCAGGCACCCTCTATCTGCAGTTCTGCCCATCTCCAGGCTTCTTTCGGATCCGAAAAGTGGACTGTTGTTCGCTTATGGTACATCTTCAGTTGTGCTGGGAACACTAGCCCATATTTCACATTCAGGGAGCACAGTTGCTTTTTGAGCTGGTCAAACGATTGCCTTGCCTTCTGCACTTCTCTTGTATAGTCTGGAAAGAAGGCTATCTTTGTGCCGTTATGGGTTATTGTGCCTTTTGTTCGTGCCATTTGCAGCAGGGCGTCCCGATCTCTGTAATTCAGGAATTTCACCACCACCGTGCGTGGTGAAGCCCCAGGTATTGGTCGACCAGTGGGGACTCGATGGTCCCTCTCTATTGAAAAAAAATTAGAGAATCCATTTGAGTCAAACAAGTCCGCCAACCATTGTTCCAGGAAGAACTCCGTATGTGGTCCTTCAGTTTTTTCTGGTAGCCCTAGAATCCTTACGTTGTTCCACCTTGACCTGCCTTCCCCTTCATCCACCCTTCCTTACAGTACCTTTGGGCGGGTCGTGGTTCTGCTCAGTTGTTGTTCTAGGGTTCTCAGTCTATCCTTCATTCCGGAGATGCATTGTTCTGCTTCCCCAGTGCAGGATGTTAATTTCTGAAGATTGTTACGTAGGAGTAAGACATCTACACTGATGCCATCCATTTTCTGTTCCATGGTGGTACGTGAGTCAGCGACTGCAGCCATGATGTCCTCCAGGGATATTGCGTCCCCATTCCCTGCCATTGTTTCCAGGTGGTTGTGATCTGTCAGCGTGCTTGCCGCTGATGTGGTAAATTGGTAAATTTTGCTTTGCTTTGCAGGTTTCTTTGCTCTGTCTTTGCCCATATCAGGACCGCGTGGTGATGATGGTTGGCAGGCTTTTGTCTGTCTAGTGTCTGGGCTTGTTTAAGGGTGCTTGTTTTGTTGCCGCCCCCACTGTTGGTTGTTCGTATGGTGTTACTTTGGTGGGCTCCCTTCCAGCTGTCAGCCGTCTCTAGTTGGGGTCAGCTGTCCCCTTTGGACCATTGGGGTTCCCACCGCCGCTTTTGCCCTCTCTCTGGTGTATGCAGGTATTTGCCTCGGGGTAGATCTTTTAGGTTGGTTGCTGTCACTGCTTGCCGCCCCGCTCCAGCGGGGTTCGTGCCAGCCTGAAGCGTCCTTTAGTTTGACCTCAGAGGAATGTTCTTTTATACGCCTTCAGTTATGGGATATACTTTCCGCGTCTTATGAGGCTGATTATTTTGGATCCTATAAACGTTAGGTGATTGGGGCCTATGGGTAGGTTACTCTCTCTAATCTGGAATGGGACATACCCTGTTGCCTCCGGTGGCAGTTTCTGGCCCTCAGCAGTGCGACAATGGCCTGTATGCCCGCGTCCAGGTCACCCGCACCGGCCAATGGATGTTCCCGTCGGCTCCCTGGCTTCCTTGTCACTGCGGCAAGCCCACCACGGGTTCTGGGCGGGAGGTGCTGCTGTTTATATTTTGACCCCCTCGTTCCAGTGCGCACCCGCCACTCCCGTAGTGTGGCCTTCACTCATGGTTTGGTGGTTCCGCCCACGTTCGGCCCTCTGCAGCAGAAGCTGGGTATCTTGGTTGGCACACACGCATGGGGGGCCCTCCTATGACCCAGCGCGGCTCGTCTCCACTCTCTTGCGTGTCAGGGGAGTTTGTTCAGTGTTCCGCTCCAAGACCGAAGGGGATCACCGTCCACCACTGCGGCATTGGGCACAGTGTCAGTGAGGTAGTGCCGCTGTTCCTCTCCCTCCCCTGGCAGTACCGAGCAGCCGGGCCACTCCGGGTCAGCTCCACGGGTGGTGTTCCACCTGCACATGCTCTCTGGAGGCTGTTTATCCCGTTTGGTGTCTCTCCTGCACCACTGGTCTTTTAGACTGCAGCCTGGCGCTTCCGCTGTTTCCCGTCCGAGCCCACCTTTGCCACAGAGTGTTCATCCCCATGCCGTGTATCACACCGCCATCTTGGGTTTACTTCCCCAGCTTCGCGCTGGGAGCTTTCTGTGGTCTCCTTCAGCTTCGTTCTTGCAGGACATACAGTGATATTTCACCAGCGTGTGCCACAGCGGATCTTCACCCAATAGAACTGGTTTATGTGTTAATCCTTTATGGATGACAGGTTTTTTTTTCGGCAGGATTTGTGCGGCGGCTGCGGGAGCTCGGAGGCTCATGCCCGCATTGTTCCGATGCTGGCCACGCCCCTGGTGTAAGTATCTTGATACATTTATAGGGTCAAGAGAGCAGAGTTCTCCTGGTGTTTTTATGTCTTTACCTTCTTTGTCTTGGTTGTTATGTGTAGGAAGTTGTTCAAGTCCTCCCATGGATAGTCTGCACAACTCAAAGTGACAACCATGTGGGTGGGCCAAGGTTCCATAGCATACACCGTACATCAGTGTGACGTTGGAACCAGTATGCTTTTGGACCACGCATGTTTGCCATTTTATTTGTGATACTTGACTGCAAAACTTCATCATTGTCATTTATCTTTGGAAGTAATTGGGCAGTAGAAATGTTTAAAACATTGGAACCTGTTTTCAAAGTGTGTGCAGCTCCATAACATAGAGTTGCTGGCTCACTTTCAAACAGGAGATGGAATTTTTATTTAACATTTTGTCTGTATTTGGGGTTTCAGTATATAGTTTTCTGATGCTGTCATTTGTGTGGCTCTTTCATCATATCTTCCCCCTTTTCTTGTAGGAAAGAGTAGAGGAAAGGTGTTTGCTTCTACACTCTTTTCCATATGCTGATTGGAGATCATTTGACTTGACGTATTTGATATTTTTCTAGAGTATCGTCTATGGTGTCTAGTGGGTGAATTGTATATTGTTCTAAAATATTGGATGCCGTTATAGGATCAACAAGTTCAAATTAGCCAGTTGGTGAGGAATCCTGAATTATTTTAGTGGTTTCCCTTAAGTTTTGTTCAATGTTTATATCTTTGTAGAAGTCATTGTTTTCTTTAAGATATTGTAGGGCTTTTCTTTCTTTATTTAAGTATACTAGTTTATGCCAAATGTGCTTGTCTTTGATTGGTACTCCATTCAGTTGGATAATCAAAGATTGATCAATTTGCTGTGGCACTCCTAGAGTTTCCACATTCCTTTAAAATCTAATCTCAAATAAACTACTTTGATACAAAAGCCTTTTAGTAATCAGAAGGAGGCAATTTGGCTATTTTGGGTTGAAGGTGCATTATAGCTTGAAATGGGTGTACTCTTTGAATGATAATGCTCTCATAAAGTATTGAGGGGCTAGTTATTTTGTATATGTTTTCTGTTATAAGATATAGAGCTAATTGGATCCAATGGGACTCCTCATTGTCTTCTATTTTGTAAGTTATAGCTACAGTGTTGGTGTTTTTTTTTTACAAAACGTTCTGCTACAACACACAAACACTTGGTTTGGTACTTCTGCAGATGTGCTTTTAAACTTTGCTATTTCTTTTTTGTATGTGTCTATTAGACAATTTGCATTTGTAAATGTCTTGCTGCTCTTCTCTAAAGTTACTGAGTTTTCTAAGTGATCTTCACTTCCAAAAGATTTACTTTGGATGTGGTATATTTTTTGAAGCAGCACTTTAGCTGTGCCATGTAGGAGAATGTTATTAAAATGTTGCAGTTCTAATCCAGGACTTTTTGCATAGTACAGTGTCTGGAGAAGATTCCGTATAGTGGAATGGTGTGTTGCTAACATTTTGATGTGGTGGAAGGTGCTTTTGCAAGCAGGTCCTGAAATGCAGGCTAAGGAAGGTCATCGCAGTCCACTGTAATTGCGCACTGGACTGGAGTCTATGGTTTGCAAAGTTTTTATTCAAATGTTGTCTTTTACTTTCACATAGTAATTGAGGAATTGTCGTAAAGATTTGAAAGATTGTTTCCAATGTTACACTTTGATGTGCAGGGCCATTTGTAGACTGGCCAGATTGGTTTGGTGGAATGAAGAGTTGATTGTAAGTGTGTTGGGTGCATTTGTTCAATGAGTATTTCTTGTGCCATAATGGCGTTGTCTACTATTTAATACCCTCGGCCACTACTATGTATGTCAATTGGGTTTTTCTGCTCTTGTTTGAATGCCTCTTCATTGAAATATTGCTCTGTGCTGCCTTTGTGAATCCATTCACCTGCATAGAAGTTTGCAAATGTATCTATGGTGACATTGTGCATGTTTAGACATACTTTTTGTACTTTACTGATTCATTTTGTTAGTGGTTCATCCTGATTCAAATTAATATGAACAATTTTCTTTTGAGGAGCAATGGGATGTCATTGAGAGCTTCCAGGATTAGTCTTCTGCAGTAATTTGTAAGGGGTGACCATGACTTTTCTGTTGTTTTTATATGATTTTGAAGTACTCTATGGTGAACACTTTTTGTAAAATAATAAGTGTGGGTTTAATAATTGTGGAATATATGTGTGTGCATTGTAAATGAATGTGTGAATATGATGACAGACATAAATAGAGGGCTGTGGGATGGTGCAATGGGCTGTTAGTTCTGGTTGGGAAGGTTTTAAGAGTAGCTGTGTGTGTAGATGTGTAAAGGGTTTGCATTAGTGTGTAAGAGTGTGTAGCGTGCATTAATACATAAGGACATTATGATGTTTTCACGAAAATAGTGGGCGTTATGATACTGGTGTTCAGAAGAGTGCACCTGCTGTGGTGCAATGAGTAAGAGAGAAGTAAATGTAGTTGGTTGGGAAAGAATTTTGTAAGCTAGTATACGGCTATACTACTGTATGAGTAACAGAAGGAATACTACTACACTAGTGCACTTACTTTGTAAGATGTGAAGAGTAGTTTTCTTCAGTTTGTCATCTTTCAGAAAGTTGTCCTTCACTGCAATTGGGAAAGAAGAAAATTAGTGGTTATGTATGGTAATAGCAAAGTAATTTTAGTACAAGAAGACATTATTTTGCAATGTAGGAGGATTTGTTGGAAAGACGAGTTTGTAACATTGGACATGACTATGAGTATAGTGGTAACACTGCTGTTTCTTGAGATGGGTTGCCATCAGATTCCTAATATTTGTTTGGCAACTAGTTTCCCAGTATCACTAGGATATTACAGGTCATGTTGGCCTGGAATGTTAGGTGGTGGAGAATGGAGGTCTCTATTTCTGTGGAATTGCATAGCACTGTATGGGAATGGGGAGATGGGACGCCCAGCAGCATTGGTAATGGGGCTGGTGGTCCCGTGATAAGTATGCCCTACAGGGCTGGAGTAAGAAAGTGTGGGGGTTGTGGTTGCACTATTTGTATTAGAAATGGTGCACTGCAAGTCCCAGTATGCAGAGAAAAATAGAGAAGACAAGAAACATGTACAGATTAAAAAGATGAATGTTAGTTAACAAGTATGCATGTGTGGAAAAGTTTATGAAATTGCACACACTGAGTGTTATTGCAATATGTTGAAGAAATGGTTTGCATTTTGTTTCATTTATGTATTTAAATTTACACACAACACTGTTTTAAATGTACACATGCATTTTTTGTTGTACTTGAAATGGTGCTGAAACACATTGGATTTTGCTATTTTTCATTCCATGCATACATGCAGTTTTGGTTTTGAGTGTGCATTGTGGGAGTTTTAGTTCAGCTTTGTTAGTGGGAGACATGGTTTTGAAAGTGACAAAATTAAATGAGAAAATAACAGTTTGTATATTAAAATGGCTGATGGGCAGGCATGCATGTCTAGGTAATATGTTGAAGTTTCACACCAGATCTGGCACTTAAACATGCTGTGAAAACATGCTGTGAAAAGTGTTTTTTTATTCTTTCACAAAAAAGACACAGAGAGTGCTACTGAAATTGAAAATATGTGTTTTGCAAGTGTTATGAAAATCGTCAGTAAAAGAAAGGTTTGCAAATACACAGCATGGTAAGTGAGTGCCATTTGATGTCAGGAGGTAGGACAAACACGAGTATGATTGTGGAGAAGGATAATACAGGGTAAGTAGTAGGAACCCTGTTTATGTGAATTTGTAACTTTAAAAATATATGCATACTTGTACTGTGTGTTTATAGATGCAGATGTGGATGGATCTGCAAGTAGAAATCTTGGAGAGTTTTACAGTAGTTTTTGATGCAGGTGTTTGGGAATAATAGGAGACCAGTACTCTGAGTGCTGAAAAGTACATATGAAGTGTTGAAAGGAGGTGACAGAGTTAGATACAGAGTTATTGTATGTGTTTGGTGAATGGGTGTGTGATTGCTTGACAGTAGCTAATGAGGGAGTGCTGCAAAGATTGAAGTGGAAAGGGAAGAAGGGTTGCCCTGTGTTACGGGGTCTGCAGACACTGTGGTGGTCCACAGACAGAGCATGCCACATCCAGGTCTTTCCAGGATGCCTGTCAAGGAAAGAGGACTATGGGGATTAGCCAATCAGTTGTTCTGATTGTGCTTTGTAGGAAGAGAGGATAATAGATTTTTTCATTGATGTGTGTATGGCTGTGGTTGCAGAGATAGAGAGACTCAGTGTTTGGATGGTGGGAGATTGTTTTATGGTTAATTTTGAGAGGCACACAGAAATATGTAGCAGTTCTGCCAAACTTGGATTGGAGAGAGGGAAGGTTTTGTGGTGTGGTGTGGTGTGCCTGGGCGAAACTTGAAAGGTATATTTGAACTTTGTAAAAATATGGCTGTTTTTAACACTCCAGATATCATTGTGGTGCATTAGGGAGGTCTGCATTTGGGGTACAGCAGTGCAATTGGTTTGCAGAGTGCAGTGAAGGAATTGCTGAAGGCACTAATGGAGATATTTCCATGTGCAAAGGTGAAATTTTCCCATATACCACCTAGTGCACTAAGGACCTGACCCAATGTCTTCTGTCCTCAACAAGACACAAGGAGGCATTTTGTCAACAAAGGGATATCTTCTTTTTTGTGCAGTGTTGGGATGTCATTGTTCCCAAATGACAACGTTCTGGAGGATGGTGCAAGTACTTTTTTTGTGATCACATCACTTTAATGGAGTGTAGCAGAGACATTTTTCTTGGTAATATTCGGAATGCACCTAGAAGGTTCTTGTAAATTGAAGTACAGTGCATGCAAGTAGGTGTAGAAAATACATCTATAATTACCCCCAAATGAATCAAAATAAAAAAGGTTCTTTCAGAGCCACCACTGAAGAAACCTTACCTTTTGTTTAATTTATCCCCCCACGCCTTTAATTTGGAAGATGTGACCGCAGACAGCATGATATCTGCGGAGACCACGTTCCAAATCCAGGTCTTTTGAGGATGCCAGGCATGGACATGGGACTGTGCAGTCCAGGGGATTAGCCAATCAGGTTGCCTGGGTGTGGTAGGTAAGGGGAGAGTGTGGCAAAAGGTATGTTTGGTGACAGCAGTGCAGATGACTATGGCTATGGCTGTGTGTTTCGGGAGGCATAGTGTGTGGATGTAGAGGGACTCATGGATACATTGGTTGCAGGTTTATGCAGAGCAGTGTGGAGTGGCTGAAAATATTGGATGTCATCATGTTGATGTGAAGTGCTAACGAGTGAGGGGCATGAAGTGAGTGAACTTGCACCCATGGAGGGAATAGTTCAGGGTATGTAGCTGGAATATCATTGCAGTTTGCAATGAAGAAGACATTTGCCTCAATAGTCGAACTCTCGACTAATTTATTTTTGAAATTCCCAGAAAGTGATGTGGATGCACTCCAGTTCATTTGGTCCTCAAATGGAGAAAGCAAAGTGCAATTTGAACAAGGCCGTGTGCACATTTTTGGAAGATGTTGGCATGATGTCGTTCCATAATGAAAATATTAAATTTGACGCTGCAAATAGTTTCCACTTATCGAGTACATCTAACTCATGGTGGCAATCAGCTTTTTATGGAAAATAGTAGAGAAGCTTTGAAGCACTTTTTGTAAATATAGAAAGCAGTTTTGCAGTAGGTGAAAGAAAATGCATGAAAGCACAGCAAAAACATAATGCCTACTGTTTTGAGGTTAAATGAACAAGTTTATTTCAGTAGAATGTTGCTTCAAAACTTGAAAAAGAACTTTTAAAAACTAAAAATAGAAAAATAGGCTTTTTTCAGAGCCACCACTTTCTCATGCAAACAAGTGCAATGTTTCTGATGCCACAACCACCTACATGTTTTAGATGTCTGCAGTCTACCGTAAAATCTGCAGACTTTGCACCTTTTTTTGATATTTCTATTTTTGAACTGTGAAAGGTGGCTCTGAAAATAACCTTTTTTTGTGTTTTTTATGTTTTTGGGCTTTTCTTCACAGGAGAAACAAGGGAGGGGAGGGAATCAAATTGAGGGGAGGGAAGGGGCACCAACCACAGGGAGAAAGTGGTGAGAGGAAGATGTAGGGTGGGCCTTAATTACGTAGGGAGCAGTGTTTCTCGTGCTCCCTGACTACAGCCTAAAAAATCATGTCAAAACTGCTACCCCCTACAGAGCAATGTGTCACAATGCATACAGAGCACTGTCACCCTCGAAAGATAAGGGCTGGCTGTGTCATTTATGGCCTGTGAGGATTTCACAGGCATGCTCTGCCACACAGGAGTCTCTCTTGTGGTGGCAAGAGCAGATGATGAGGGTGTGATAGTGGATGCCAACCTACTTGCCCCTTTGAAAGGTATGTCCTTTCGTACTGCTCCTTCTTGATTCGACTTGAGGTGGCACTGTATGGAGGTAGTCCTTTAGCTATAGAGACCCAGTTTTCCATGATGAGTACAACATTCAGTGCATCCAACCTTGTCCGCATGCACATTAGGTACCCCCACCCAACGGTGGTAAATATCTTCCATACCCAAGATTCCTGCTGGGAGCTGGTGAGAGGGATCTCCACTACCTCATCCTCTTCCTTCTCTTGTTCCATCTGTGTAACTCCAGGCCTGTTGCCCTCTCCAGGCCCTCCAGATAGTGGTGCTGGTGGGGCAGCTGCAGCAAGCATGGAAGCCATTCTGAAGAAGATCAAAGCAGAGATAGGCACTATCCCAATCAGCAGCAAGTGCTCACTCCTGTAAACCCAGAAACACATTGAAGAGTAGTGTGGGTGTGTCCCTTTAGAAGGGCTGTCCACGGACTGCACGACTGTCTGCGGACAGTTTGATCCACAGATGGAGTTCCAAATGCTACATCTCTAGATCAAACAAAACATGGTCGAGGACCTCTGCAAAGGTGAGGTTTCACCTTTAAACCACTTGGATTGGACAAAAACAGTCCGTGGGTATGAACAGTGTCTGCGGATACTCCCGATGCGCAGCACGTCCCGATGCGCAGCATAGGTGCGGTCACATGTTAACATCCCCAGACGACCGCAGATAGGACAGCTGTCCTGCAGAAACCTGTTGGCCGGGATATGGTGTGCAAATGCGTGCCAGTGTCCGTAGGACAGGGGTGGAGCCCCCAAACTAATTAAAATTGTGACATGTTTGAGCATACAGGTCTGGACAGGTGCAGTGGTTGGGGCACAGCGAGATCAGGTGCACATGTGTCCAGGAGTCCGCAGGACAGGGCCGGGATCCCCAAACAAATTAAAAGTGTGACACGACCTTATGGACAACTCTGGACAGGCATGATATTCAGGGGCACAGAGAGATCAGGTGCACATGCGTCCAGGTGTCTGCAGGACACGGGTGGGGTCCCCAAACAAATTAAAACTGCAAAACATCCTTGCGGACAACTCCAGCAATGGGGGATGTACAGGGGCATGGCAAGATCAGGTACGCATGTGTCCAGATGTCCGCAGGACAAACTACTTAAAAGTCCAGACAGGCGCGTTGTTAGAGGCACCTCTCTTTTGGTTACACAACATATGGTCCAACAGTAGACAGATACATACTTATTAAAACAAACCAATACAATAAATTAGGAATGAGATGGGGTAGCAAAAATGGGAAACATATATGGGGGAATTGAGTTTTCTACACACTGTTCATAAGGGGAGGAAGGGATTCAGGTTTCATTATAGCATCTCTGACTTAAGGAGATTGGATGGGGATGATTGGTTGGGGCAGTGGGAATGGGCACAGGTACAAGTTGGACAGTGGTATCAGATGTTTTCTTTGACATGATTTTTAATGAATGTTATCAGCTGAACAAAATTATTTTGTAATTGATGTGTTTGCAGTACATTTTCTACATTTTGAGATAGGGGCTGTGTGTGCCCATCTTCTGGGTCATTCAATAGTATTTTGGGGACATTTCATTCATTCGTACTATGTACTGTTAAAATGAAAACTATGTTTTAGTGACATGTCAACAAATTATACCACTTTTTCTGGTTTAAGAATTGTATTCTATACCATTAGAGTGTCTGTCACTCATTTTGTCATGGGGGAAATGGTCCTCC
The DNA here is from genome assembly GCF_040938575.1 of Ambystoma mexicanum. Taxonomy (NCBI): domain Eukaryota; kingdom Metazoa; phylum Chordata; class Amphibia; order Caudata; family Ambystomatidae; genus Ambystoma; species Ambystoma mexicanum. The sequence goes on from NC_090926.1 coordinate 526,806,369, forward strand.
AGCCACTCTAGTGTGCTTGCCATTTCTATGTAAATTAAACAATACCGCTATTTGTTACAAGTTATACATAACCCACTTGTAATTGTACAGAAAGGAATATAGTGCACTTACTATTTTTCTATTGACTAACTGCCGGCTGCTTCTCAGTGTGTAAGTAAGGATGCACTGAGGTGATACTGCTAGGTGTACAGTTCACCTTTGTGTTTGGTGCATTCCATTATGTTGTGCAACCTATGCAACATACGTTTGGTTTGTCACATACAGAATTTATATATACAATTATTTTTGTATGTGGTACATACATCTGCTATTCTTTTCATGTACATGTCTTTGCCTGTTGCAGGATAGATCACTATAAGGTAACCCAGGTGCATTTGGGCAGTGTGAATGCTGTCCGTAGTTTGTGGACAGTCGCATAGTCTGCAGACTCTGTGGCTATTATGGTGGGGGAAGGTGGGCAGTGTGATGTCAGAGACGATCCACATGTAGAAAAATGAAGAGTATCCTGGTAAAAGCCTATGAAGTCAGTGAAAAATCTTTGTTAAAGGGACATTATGGTTAAGTTGCACTAATAAAAATGTTACAAAATCAGTGCAAAAACATCCTTAAATGGTTATTATGGTTACAAGTAAAACAAAAAATAAAAATACATTTGACAGTTATGGTAAGGTAAGTAACCATTACTTGCACCACCACTGTGCACTGCTAAGACTAACACACAGAACATAAAAGATTGCATGACAATTTTCATTGATGATGTCACTGATCACCTCAGAAATCTGGGCCAATTAGTTTTGGTTACTGACTGTAGAAATGTTTAAATGAAAACATTGTGATATATGCAGAAGACGTAAACTTTCTTGTATATTGTCGAAGTACTTGGGTTAGTGTTTGGTGACAGCCACCCCCTGGTTCACTGATATAATCCAATAACCAGGCCATACACATACAAGTCATATGAATGCTTCATAATGAACTGTAATGTTATTGACATTTTGTATTGATATTGTTTCTGTCTTCTGTACTGTAGTATGCCAGTATATGCTTCTAATGTGTATGCATTGTGGGTCTTTGTATGTATTGTTTGTACTAAGACACATATATAGTAGGTCTTGACATATTACCTATATATTCCATTCTTAAAATTACTGAAAATTTTGGAATGAAACATTTGCAGAATAAAAATATTCTAGATCTACAGTGTATGTTGCAGCCATTTCTTATGTGTATGTATGAGTACCTTCCTCTATTCAGAAGAACCCTGTAATATAATGGTTTCTTTGCATAAGTACATTTGTTTGTAGGTGAAGTAGTTTTGCATAGATCTCCCAATCACCTGGAACACCTTGTTACCAACATTATGAACACAGCCCTTTGTAAGGATGTGATAATTGTCATGTCATTTTTGATGTCATGGGTGTAAGACTTTGCTGTGGATAGTGGTGGTGTGAGCTATGATTACTTACCTTACCATAACTGGCGATGTTCTGGGGTTATTTGATTTTTCTTGTAACCATAATAACCCTTGAAGAACATTTTTTGACTGATTTTGTTATGTTTTTATTAGTGCAACATAACCATAATGTCCCTTTAACAACATTTTTGCACTGAATATACATATATATATATCTTAATGTCCATCCACATTTTCATCCTTCCTTTTAAATCTTCAGATGGTACCTCTGCTCGACTTTCATTTGTCTCCTCATTTACTTTTATTTCAATCTGTCATAAAGTTTGTCTGGGTTGACAGCTTTTCAACTATTTGATGTTGACCAATGTTTCTTCTGTCTGTTCTCCTTTTGGGATGCGGATCTTGTATGCAACAGGTGGTATTTCATCTACAATTTCAAAGGCACCAGGCCAAGATGGGAGAAACTTCTATTCCTTGGTCTGATTCCTTTGGAAATTGTACAGGTAAATCTTTTCCCCTACTTCATACTCTTTCTTTGTGGTCTTTAGATCATAATAGGCCTTATTTCATTTAGCCAAATTGTCTAAATTGCACTCAGCATAAGCAACATCATGCTGAAAGTGCCTCCTTAAATTTTCAATGTACTCATAAGTAGTGGATGCATTTATCAGTGCCTGAGTTCTGTAGAGAAGATGCTGAGGTAATACAATTTTTCATCTGGTCATTTTCTCAAATGTTGACATCTTCATTGCAGAAGATGGTGTAGACCGAACATCCATCAGGACAAGAGGTAATCAGATGGCCCAACTGGGTCTAAAGTCTTCTACAAACTTCTTTAAGATACAATTATCTTGTTGCCCCCCCCACTTGAGGCCAGGCAGTAGGCAATGTGGAATTTTTTTTTTAACCTGAGAATCTCCCACATCTTCTCCATTACCTCACTAGTAGAATTACCTCCTCGATCTGACTCAATCCTTTGAGGGAGGCCGAAACAAGAGATGCAACAGTTGTCTCTGTCTTATAATTCGGACCTAGATGACACTCTACCCACTTTGTGAACAAGCATGCCACAGTCAACATGTACTTGTTTCCGCTATAGGAGCAAATAATTGGCCTGATGAAATCTGACGATGGCATTGTCATTCCCATTTTTTGTATGGAACCTCTGTGTGTGATTGAACACACAAAACACCCCTTTAGGTACATGTCGAGGTCCTGGCCCATATGTGGCCAGTAGGCAACCTCACACAAGCTTTCCAATGTCGTGTGAAACACCCTATGACTGACAGTAGCCGCTTCATGGATGTGGCTCAACATCAGGGCTTGGAATGAGGTAGGTAACAACCACTGCTCACAGCCAGATAGGGCTCTTCTTACAAACAAACCATCTTGGATCTGGAAAGTTTTGGAAAACTTCATCAACAAACGTAGATCTTCTTTACCAGTACCTGTTAGAGGAAAACTCATGGGGTCTTCAATTTGTTTATAGAACGATCAGGATCATTGATAAAATCTGCATCAGGGGTATGTTTACTCCACTGGGCAGTTCAGAGTTCACTATTCACACGTGTTTGGGACCTGGAGACAGTGGCAACTTGGATTTCCCCCAGCATGGATTCTTTTTGAATGAAATCCCCCTGCAAAGCTCTGGGTTTTAACCAGCTGGTCAGCCAGGTCATTCCCAGTCTTATCTGGCCCCTCTATTTTTAAATGACCTCTTATCTTCTTCCAATAGATGGTCATCTCATTGGAGCTCATTGGAGGTCACCAGATTCTCAATTGACTGGATCAGTTTGGCATGCTTTCAGGGGTTTATTGTGGCACAAAGCATGCCTCGATTCTTCCAGTTAATCAGGTGCTCCACTATGATTATGACCAGTACTTTCAGTTGGTGGTGCACTGCAGTAAGGATGACTTGATAAACGTTCATCCACTCTGCAACCTGACTAATTCGGGGTTGTATTTTGCAACCAGCAGAGGGTTCCAGGGTATCATTCACCCAGGCATTCCCAATGCCAGCCACTAGTTATTTTTCCCCATTGTGATCAACATGGTAGGAGCACCCATCAACATAAACTGTCGGTATCCCCTGACATGTGTCTTCTTCATAGAACTTGTGTGTGGAAGTTAAGTAGTCCTTCATGTTTTTGGTCATTGGATTTTCATCCTTGAGACAGTTTTCTTGAGCACTATCATGCAAGACCTCCAACTCTTGCACTAGGGGACTCTTCTTGGTTTGGCCATTTCTGACCTCCACAAGGTAGCCTTACATGGACAGAATCCAGGAAGTAATTCTGGAATTAATAACATTCCCGACCTGAATTCTGTCACTTAGTAAATATTGCAAGGGTTGCTGAGGAGTCTCGACAATGATGTGCTCCACCTGGATAAATGAGCAGTAATTTTCCAACACCCACAGGGTTGCCAGGACTGTCCTCTTTGCATCATTGAATATGTCCTCCACAGAGGACAAATTGTTGCTTGCGTACAAGATGACTTTGTTAACCTTGTCATTCTTTTGATACAACACCACTGTTAGGCAAGCATCTGAGAACCCCGTCCCCAAGAAGAACTACTTGTACTTTATGAAGTAAGCCAAACAAGGAGACTGGGACAGACTTCTTTACAGTTGTTTAACTGCATCAGCTTGTTTCGGACCTCTTGACTCCAGCCTTTAATAAATTGACCTGGGGTGGAGTGACCTTTGCATAGTCATCAATGAACTTTCAACTACAATTGGAGAGTCCAAGAAGGCTTCTTACATCTCGCACAGTAATAGGGTCTTTTAGTTTCATTAAGGCTTACACCTTCTTCACCTTGGGAATAAGACCCTCAGGGAAGATCTGGAGCCCTTAGAAGTTCACTCGGGTCTTATACCACTGTGCCTTCTGAAAGGACAGTTTTTCTACGGCTTTCTGCAACTGTGTTCCTCCACAGTTGAGCTTTAGATCAGAACATCCTCTACATACGCCAGGTTTCTCTGTTTAGCCAAATTGGGCATGGCCTTATGTAGAAAGATATTGAACCCATTGCCAGAGTTTATTTATCCAAAGGGGGTTCAAGTCCATTGTACTGCTCCCACCTAAAGGTAACGGCAAGCTTGTAATGCTCTTGCCTTCTCATGGGTAGTGTTCAGTAGCAATTGGTCAGGTCAATGGTGGTGTACACCTTTGGCCCTTGGAGCCGTGCAAGCCCCTGATCAATGTAAGGAAGTGGCCATCTTGACATGTGGACCCATTTCTTCAACTCCCTCAGGTCCGCACATAGTCTGCATTGGCCGTTTGGTTTGAGTATCCCCAGTACCGGGATGTTGAATGTACTGTGGATCAGACGACTTATGCCATGGGATTCTAAGTTCTTACTAATCTCTGTGAGTGACTCCATGGACACAAGAGATTACCAGTATTATTTCAAAAATACTGGAGCTATCTCAGGGTCCGTGGGTATGGTGGTTGAATGAATAGAGGTGCATCCATAGTCGTATGAGTGCACTGTAAAGATATCTTGGAATTCCAGGAAGACTTGTTTCAGTTCTCGTTTTTGATCCTTGATTTTACTGGCACCAGCAAAATTAATCCTTTCCTCGATCATCTGCTTGAACCTTGGAACTACCTCAGGCTTAGCAATTTCAGCCGTATCCTCCAGTTGGGTGGAGATATCTCTGTTGATTATGTTGACCTATACAGTAGGTTTCAAGGATTCAAGGAAGTGGTCCTTGACTCTGAACACTACCTCCTCCCTCCTGATGTCACAGTTCACCTCTTCAACCCCATCAGAGCAGGAAGATTACATGATGAAATTCCTGCATGCCTAGTAAAAATATTTTCTGGAGGAATACCGTCACTGATGTCGACACAGTCATTTGGGATTGGTCCCATGATTTCATTAACTAAATCAATGGAATAATGTGGGGCATCAATCGCCATTCCAATAAAGTTGTCTGCGCCCAAAGTAATATTTCAAGGGTAGCTTTTATCTATCAATATTTAAATGGTGTTATGTTCTAGGTCTACTAGAGGTGTTGGATTTAAATAAAAACCTTGTTGTTGGAGATGGGAATTTATATGTATTTTGATACCTAATGTTTGAGTTTAAATTTGTGGGGAATGCTAAATTGTCGCACCTGCCCTGCAATGGCAACTTCTTCTCGCACCTGAACCTCAACCTCATAAGGCAGCAATTGAGCTGACCAGAATGCTTTATCAGTGTTGTCAAAGCCCATAGGGTTACCCCCAGTTTTGACCAGGCTTTATTATTAATTAGGTGCAAGTTGATTGTGAATCAGTTGAGAATGTTGCTGCCTAAATAAAAGGTGGAAGGGAAATCTCTCATGAACCAACAATGATGCTTTATGCATTTGTTGCCAATGGACATTTTTAGCATACATACACTGGCTAGGCAGAAGATGTTTGGTGTTTGGAGTTTCCAGACTCACTTCCCATTTGTCAATTTAAATGTGGGAATGGTCTGATCTTTTGGGAGTTTCCTGAATAACCATTCACTGCTGACACTCGTTCCATTATTCAGACATGCTCTGCCGAGCACAATCCCAGCATTTATCTGAATGGGGACAAAAACACTTTTTTCTTTTTAATGTCCATCAGACTTTGAGCTGAAACTTCATTGTCCGGATTCACAGGACTCAATGTTTCTTCTGATTTTGGACCAGTGTAAAATTGTAATGTATCCCCTTCCAGTTTGGAATGCCACTTAAAAATGGGAGAGAGGTTGATTTTCAAGAATGAAGAAAGGTTCCCATCACCAGGTTGTTCTCCTATGGAGATTACATTAATGTCTGAGAATTGGTTATTTTTTAAATGGAATTCTACTTTCTCAGACTGTCGATCAATAAAATGGCAGGTACCATTCATGCTTACATAAGTGGTACTCACTTTTAATTTTATAGGTTGGTTAGCCTGAATCCAGAGGACCTTGTTCACACAGTCGATCAGAGGTGATAACCTCCTCAAGAGATCCTTCCCCAATAAACAAGGGGTGCTTTCTAGAGTCACAATTATCACCTGGTGTTTTAATCAATGTTGCCCCAATTTTCCTTCCAGATACACAATCCCTTTGATGGAAATGTCATTCGCATTGCCATTTTTGATGGCCCTCCCAAATCCTGAGTTTAGTTGGTCAAAAGTCTTTTTCGCCAGATGGGTCGCTTGGGATCCAATCTCCACCAGAGCTGTGAATTCACCTTGACCCTGCACCTTTACCGTTGCATAGAATTGGCCTTTATTCTCTTCCAAGGTGCAAAGGAAGTGTGAGTTATTTGCCAGCCTGGTGGTCATTTTCTTACTATTGAACTCCGACACTGTGTGATCTTGGCCAGTTTTTTGTGTCAGAGTTCAGGTATATGTAAGGAAAATTGTACAACTAACAATAGCCAGATTTGGGGAATCCTCTTTTGACACCCCATCCCACGATTCTTTGCTGTCTTCTTTTACCTGGAGGTAGTTCTCAGAACCTGTCTGGGGAAGAAGGCCTCCATGTTTAGCTTATCTGGCTCACATTTTCGGGGTTGAATAGTTTCTCTCTCTGTGTTGTGTCCATATTTACCCTGTCCCACTCAACGTCTTTTGGGACACATTTGTCTTTACAGAAGGGTCACCCATTTCTGAAAGAGAAGGTTTCCTTACTTGAATCCTCCGGGGACTCTTCTCTTTCAAAGGGGATAATCCTGAGTTCCTCCACAAAGTGAGTTCTTCTTTGGCCTCTCCTTATTACCCGTTACTCTTGTGGTTCTAACTTTTCAGGGGTAGAAGAGTCACATTGAGGATAAGAGGTTTCTAGGGATTCAGTATGGGTGAGAAAGGAAGCTTCCTCTAGGGCTTGGCATCTCACCTCTACCCAGGCTTCCTCCTCAGGAATCTGTGGTTTGTCATCAATTCAGAGAAGCAGGGCTCGGTAGAGGGTTGGACTGAGCCCTCAGAATGTGCCCCAGCTTGTTGGTCAATTTCTGTACCTGTGGCTCCAGCTGGAAGGGTTTTTCTGTGTTGTTGGGAGGTCTTGAGTCTTGTACTGCTCCTGAAAATGGTAGTAACTGCCCCTTCTCCCGGATAAGCTCCAGTACTGGAAATTTCACCCATCATTTTCCTTCCTGAATCTCCTTTCTCCTGGGTTGAGGAATTGGGAAAGAGAATATTATTTTGGAAGTTCTGGTTCAGGGGTATCTGGGGAAAAATATCAGATTGAGAGGTGGAGTGATACTTCTCTGTCCTGAGGGAAGTTTGGAGGGAAGTTTCCCAGGGCAGTACTTACCTTATTCCCCCCCTCAGGGCCAGAGGAGTGTATGCATACCCCCATATTTCTTGTTACCCTTGTACCTAATGCTTACATAGATGACAGGGTCTGAGTGATAATTGTTATCAACCGCTGCATTACTACCATTTGATTGGGCCGGGGTGGCGGTCCCTTCTGCCTTTCATTTTGTTTGTTGGCAGGAGTGTTAGTTTTAGGCCCCCCCCATCTCCAGGTCCAAGGGAGGGGTAGTTCTCACCTCTGCCACCTTTGCAGCAGCAAGTGTGTTAGACGGCTTAGAGGTTTTGAAGGTGTTTTTATTCTCAGTGGGCTTATGGACCTCATAGATAAGGGTGGCGTGTTCAATTACCCAATCAAGGATCCTGTGCTCATTAAAGTCGCACACCAGCTGAGTAATTATGTATTTGGGGAGTGCATGGAAGTAGATGGTCACAAACAACCTATGTGTATATTCACTCACAAGGAAGTCTGAGCAAATGCATGCTCTAGCTCCTTCATAAACTCCCTAGGTGCCTGATCTTCTGCACATTGCAAATGATGTGCAGCCTTAAGGGCCTCCTGTGGGTTTCTGTGTGAGGAGAAATGTTTTAAAATGGCTGCATTATACATGGACTACATTTATAATGATTCTGGTCCTCCTGTCCTGCAAAGAAACAGGAGTACTGAGGTGAGAAATAGTATGCAATTCACATTTTTTCTGACTTGGAATGATGCCCTCATCTGCTCATAAAGTTCCAGGTGCTCCCATACAGAATACTTGGTATTCTTGTGGTATGGGGTCAGGAACCTCTTTATGGCCTTGACTTGTCTTGTTTGGTCTTTAACAAAACCTTTACACTGTTCCCCTGTTTCTTTTTCTTCCTCTGCACCTGAGTCCATTCACCTTCTGACTCAGAGCTGGTACGGGTACTCCATTCCCTGTCTTTTAGGTGTTCCCTATATCTATGTGACTAGGAATATCTCCCAAAGTCATAGGAACTGGACTCCTCTTACCTGGTTCGCAGTGAGCTCTCAATGTCACTCTCCCTGTAGTTACTTTTAGGCCCAGGATTACACCTTGGGCCTCATTACGACCCAGGCAGAGGACCATGGTGCTATTAGCACCATGGTCCATGCCAGTAACTTACCGACTCTGCCATGGAGAAAGGGGTAATTACCACCCCATTACAAGGTTGGCGGGGCGGTTATTCCCCCTTCCTCCATGGCCCTTCCCCATTCCCATTTTTGCCCCCTAGGGCATAATGGGAATGGGGAAGGTGGTAATTACGGTACCGCAAATTGCGGTACCGTAATTAGCACCAAGGTCCCTTTGCGGGTCCATTCCTTAACAGCTGGTGAAACTAGCCGCTAAGGTGGGAATCCGCAAAGGGACCTCGTAATCAGGCGCTAAGGGATTTCGGGTATGGGTACCCTTACTGGTACGATAATCCCTTAGCGCCAGGGTCGTAATAAGGCCCCTAGTCTCTTCGTACTCCTTTCAGGTAGTCTGGGGAAATGTCCCCATGCCCATGGATGTATGGAAGTTTTTAATATGCTCTACCTGGGTTGAATCTCTGGCTTTTCTCTTCCAGTGAAGCGGGCGCGGTCGTCTCTTTGTATCCTCATTTTATGCAAGTCTAACTCCCTGATCTTGTCATCACAGGAGTTTTCTGGATCAGAATTACTCACAAGATTCCTTTTGGCCTCCCAGGACACACTGGGCTGGCCACCTGCCTTTCTGTGTGGTAGAGATGAATACTCATCAATATCAGACAGGTACTGGACTTCTGGATCAGTTGGGCTGGGCCTTGCTAAGTCTAACTGCCTCATGTCACTCTGTGCTTGATAGGTGGCTTGCAGGAGGTTTGTTCCCATTTGTTCATGAGAGCTTGTAAATGGCTGGCCTGAGGTCTCTGCTGTGAAGAGCACCTCAGCTTGATCAGTGGGCCTTGTCCCATATCCTGATTGGTCAGGGTGCCTCAGGGCCTGTTTATAATTTTCAATTTCCTTTGTGAGAGTCTTACACCTTTGTCTTTCTTTCCTTATTTCCTATTGGTAGTCTAGCTTTTTATTTCTGACATTAAGACCTGATTAGTGTCAATCACCCTGCTCTGAGCTACCAACTGATCTTTTGCTTGCTACACCTCATGCTGAAGTGATTCATTCTCCCTCTTTGAACCGTGTATTCAAAGCACTTTTCCTTCAGGAGACTAATCTCTTTCTCTTGCTCATCCCTACAATTCACTGCCCCCTGATAGTTTTTATTTCTCTCACAAGCTCTACTACCTCAGTCCTTTCTTCTCTAATTCTGGTCAATTCATGAGGACCTGACTGGTCCTTCTCTGCATCCACTTTCAACCTGAATGCATCTTGTTCTTAGACCAGTTGTACATTCTGTTGTTTCAGAATATTTACATTTTGCTACATTTCATCAAACTCCTTTTGTGAGTTCATCCCTTTAAAGATGGATTGACTATATTCCCTTTCCGATTACCTAATTAGTTGATTGAGGATGTAAGAAATCTGAGGGTACTTTCAAGGCTACTCACCAGGGATGTTCTGTTCAGGTGGCCAGGTAAGGGCCATTGTTTTTGGATCCCGACCCTGGGAGTGGACAAGCTAGGGAGGATCACCTTGGTGGAGGGCCATCAGGGATTGTGAAGAGAGTGCTCGAGGGTGAGACATGGTATCCCCCCTTTCCTAACACTGATTTATCCAACCATTCTTCAGCATGTTTGGGTTAAATGCAACCCCAACCCATAATTCCTCATTCACTGCTGCCTGGTACTGAGACAAAGAAGAGGGGACTAGGAGTAATATGCACTTCCTATGTGAAACACCAATATAATACTGGGGCAAGGAAGAGGAGTATGCAGACATCAGCTACTGAAGGTCAGACATGTCCCATTAAATGAATTTGTTATAGTCAGGCAGTAGCAACTCACAACACACACCTGAGACACATTAACATGGCTCAGGAGTATAAACGTTGGATCAAGAAGGGAGAAGAGAGCTGCCTTACTGAAAAGAGAGAAAGCTGCCTTAGTGGAAGGAGACCAGGAGGTCGGGAGACTGACCATGATCGTGGAGGACCCACAAGACCTGGAGTGAGCGAGTCGCATGGTGGGTGTAGGACCAGATACCTGTGAAAGTGAAGGTGGACAGCGGGAGCTGTCAAACAAGTAAAGAGCAGAACGGCTGCAACCCGAGCTGCTCCGATCACTGGCATGTGTAGAGAAGGGCCCAGCAAGGAAGCCAAGTGAGGGCAGTCTGCATCCTGGCGCATGAGAAGGAGAGTGGGAGAAGCAAGGACTGCCATGCTGGAGTGCGAAAAGCCTGTGAGGGTCAGAGGACTCGGAAGCACAAGTGCGCTCCCAGGCCACTGCAGGCAAATAGCAGTTCACGGAACTGAATGCAATTATTGAATCTTAAATCCTGAAATTAACAAAAAGTACTCCTTCTAGGAATTACAAAATCTTGAATATAAAACTGAATGAGAAGTACAGTGTGGATGAAAACAAGCAATATTCAATGCAAGCAGAATTGAAAAGTTGTTTGAATTAAAACCAAGGCATATTAACTACTGCCATATTAACCACTGAACAAACATTGGCAAATTAACTGACAAGGAATGTCAAACTGAGTGAAGGCAGCATTGTGAACAGAACTAAAGCAAAGGGGTTGACAAACCAATGTGGAGAAGACTTCCAAAAGACTGATGTAGACGAGTGTTGCAACATAGGCAACAGACAAAATCAAGTTAAGAAGAAGCACATGGCTCCTGCTTGCGTGACCTGTGATGGGCAGACAGTGTGGTCTGACAACTGTGCCTAGACCAGGGAGTCCTTGATTGTTAAAAGCATGAGACTTTGTGGCAGGTCATGTAAGTAGTACAGTGCAATCTTGGATAAGGGAATCCTGAGAACTTAAACAACTGAGAAATACTGTCTTGTGAAAAGGAACATTAAAACCCCCTTTTTGTGAACTGTACTAAATTGTAATTGGGCAAGGCAACCTCAAGATTTGGCAGAACATTGGTTAGACCAACAACTATTGGAACTGTATTGAGCCTTAAGCAGAGTAGAACTTAAGCTGAAACTGCAGATACATTTTGTTTTAATTATTTTCTTTTTTTTTTAATTAAGTGTATATAGTTTGTTACAAACTTTTCACTATATCACAAACACAAATAGAGCAAAAACACACTAACAAAATAAAAAAGTAAACAGATTACATCCTGACCTGGAAATAAGAAATAACTCATACTTAAATTGGCATGTAGTATGCAAAGCAGAAAAGAGAGAAACAGAGAAGAATATAAAAAGTATAACATTTCTTTTGTTTACATTCAATTCAGTGTAAACCGTTAAAAATCCACTCAATGTGAGTTATCAGATCGGTATTTAGAATACCAATTTCCATCCATCCTTATGAGGCTAATCCTGTCTCAAATGTTCTCTTCTTTTCTGCAAGTTTCCTTCTTTTAATCCTTTTCTTCAAGTAATTTGAATGTTTGCTCAAAAAATGTTGTTGTTACATAATTAATTTTCTGATTTCTGCATTCATATATTAAATTCCACCATTTTTCGGCATCGAGTCCACATAGATCTGCAATATTTCCGACCAAGTGGATATTTCTTTGATCCCTTATTTCTGGGCAGAATAATATCAAGTGTCTTAATGTTTGAGGCTTTAGTTTGCCCAACCTGCATCTTGTGAATATCGATTCCTTTCCATATCTTGCAATGGTACTTTTATTGTGCAACACATGAAGTGTCAGAGCAAATCTCTCTGTTTATGTACTCTGGAGTCACAGTTATTAACGGTGACGGAGCGTTCATGATCCCCATCCCGATGGAATCCTATTCGACTCCATGGGAATGGGGACTTACAGAATTCCAGGCTCCTGACTTTCCAGCCGGCTGGGTCAGAATACCCTGATGTTACCGGGAAGTCACGCGCTGGTAAAATGTGCATGTCCGGCGGCAACCTGCCAGTTTTACCTGCACGGTTACCACCGGGCTTTTGATGAGGCCAATGAATAATAACTTTGTTCAATCACAGCCACCACCTTCTTTGTGGCAGAAAACATAGCTTCAATTACAAAACACACTTATAGTCTACATTTATTTTTTTCTCACAAACATGGAAAATAGACTAAATAAACAGTCAAAACACTTTTGTAAAACAAGACATACATCACACATTCAGTGTTGGATACATTGAGTCTCACTTTTGCAAACTATGTCTCCAGCAACCCCCAAAACCCAAGCATCAATGGTATGCACCATCCTTCTGTTCAAAGGCCAGGTCTAGGGAGTGGGGAAATTTTAGGAATTTCGTTGTGCAGATCCCCCACCCCCACTTAAAGGCCTGTGTTGCAGAAGTTGGACAGTAACATTGGGATGATTATGAATTTTGGTTATTCAGACCCATCTCCACTTAAAGGACCATCTTGAGGAAGTTGGGCAGTTTCGCATTTCGCTTTGCCAACCACCCACAATAAAAGGTCTGTGTTGGGGAAGTTGGACAAAAAAATGGGGATGATTATGAATTTTGTTTTTTCAGACCCCCTACACTTAAAGGCCTGTCTTGGGGGAATCGGGCAGTTCAGAATTTCACTTTTTGTGGGGCCAAGGGTACCCCTTGGTTAAATAAAATGTTGAAAGATGGTGACATTTGGGAATTTCGTTTTTAACATTATAAAGCATTTCATTTAAAAGTTAGTTTTGGGAATGGGTTCAATGAAGAATTTTTGTTTTAGGGACAAGGATCTTCTGGTTTGAAAGCCAAGGTTTGGCGACAGTGGAATGGTGACAGTGGTCACTTTTTTCATAAAGGCTAGGACACCCCAATAACTTTAGATGGCTATAACATTTTTCCTGCTATGATTGAGGGTGAACTTTCTGAATTCTTCGACACTCCCCCTGAGTCAATCTATGTGGCAGTTAATTAAATTATTATATAGTCAAATATGCTAAGGGTCTTCAAAATGTTCCCCCCACCCACTATGAAAGGGAATGGGTGGATTAAATAGATCCCCACACTGACATTTTGTCAGACCATCTACTTTTGAAATCTCTGGACTGGCACTCATGAACTTGGCACGGCTTCGCTCCAGGGAAAAACAGGGTTCTGGCCAGAACTTCAGTAAATGGTCCACATAAATCCTCCCTCTATGGTTCCTGGGAAGTCTCACAGCCTCTGATTTCTAGTCTACCCAGCAATATTTTCACCCAGATGTCATTTTAGAGGAGTGCCTTTGCTAATGTTTCACAGCTGTGCTGTGGTAATCTTTTTGCAGCTCTCCCCATTGGTAATTATTAGCAGCTCTCCCTTTTTCCATGTTGCAAGACCTTTTTACCCTCTCAGCCCCTCACAACATCTGGAGGTTATAACGTATGATCTTGCACTCAGGATTGTGCCTCCACATTTCTCTCCAGCCCCCTAGCCCAGTCCCCATCTTTGGAACGGTTCAGGAGTTTAGAGCAGAAATGTAGCTACTCCCATTTGAAATTCACATTTTGTCTATGTCCTTTTTATGTAAAATTAGCTACATGGCAAAACCTCATGATTTGCTAATAAATGTCATGATATACATATTATAGGGCGGCAAAAGCCGCCCTATAGTTAATGTGAGTCGGACTCCCGTAGGAACCCCATACAATTCTCAAGAGGAGATGAGGAGGCTATTTGGGGAGTGCTGGCACAGATGAGGGGGCTGCTTGGTGAGAGTTTGGGGGACCAGGAAAGATTGTTTTCTACGGTCATTCTTCCGTTATTCGTGGCTATCTCTGAGGATAAGATAAGACAAAAGATAACCGAGGGTATGAGTATTTCTGTGCCCACGGCTATATATTTTGGGGTGTCAGTGTTTTATTTCTTCTTGAAAGTTATTTGGATAGGGTTAGTGATGTTGGGAGTGAAAAGTTACTGGCCATGGACAAAGGCCATGGTCAGTGATGCACTAGGTATTTGGGAGTCTTTTTTATTTTGGCTGTGTGTTTTCAGACTTCGTACATGTGAGACTTTGGAGACAACACTGAAATAAATAATTTAACAAAATTAATATAAAAAGGAGCAATCATACTCTTGTTTTAGATGCCAAATATACTGTATTTTATTGTGTGCATTCTCGTTATGTTATTGTACGTTTTGGCTACCCAGTTTACTGTTATGTATTATTCTCTGCTTGCTTTATCTTCAGCTACTTTACATAAATGCATGAATAGTTTTGTACTGTATTGATCTTTGCAGTTCTATCGTAGCATAAAACCTGAAGTGAGCACCCCCATTTGACATAGAATTTGGAACAATGGTTATAATAAATTTGAATACACTGTAGCCGCGGGTACAGTAAAAATAATGTTGGGTTATTATCATATTTTGTGTGTACATTGATATGTGATAAATAGTCTGTAAAAGGAATGTTATGTTGCACAATGAGTGCAGTATTTTAGTATATTTGGAGTACTGTGTTGATGTTATGAAGGAACACTACATCTCCTTCATTGGTTAGGTGTACTCCATCATGTCTTCAGAAATTAGTCATGTAGCACTGCATGTTGTTGTTTGAAATCCATAATTGGTTGTAGTCTCTCATGAATGCTGAAACTACTTTAATAACATTTCTCTGTGATTTCTCAATTTCTCTATTAAATCTGGTGGTCCATCTCCATGTTTGTACCTGAGTCAAAGTGGAAAGGATAAAGAAGGTGTGAGGAAATAGTAAGTTTAGGACATATTTTTCAAGCATGTAAGGGGAAAAAACAAAAGACAAGGGACAGGAAATTGGAAAAACTCGAGAGGGGGTACATCGCACCCTTTGCAATACAGTGCAGAACCACATGAACAGTATGCCCAAGATCACTCAGTGGCAGGCGCATGTGCCGTGAGTTGAACATACACCACAGCCAAAGTTTGCCACTGCAGGCACAAAGGCAATGCAAATGCACACACAAGAAAAGGGATACAATAGCAATGAAGGAGGACCACATTCTAGGAGATCATGACCCTTTTATACATCATGTTTTTCAGCATTGTATGGCTAGAGGAGACACAGCAGCCGGCCATTAGAATGGGCAAGAGTTCCATATGAAATAGACACTCAGTGAACATGACAAGCAGGGGCAAGGGCAGATTATCATGTGTACTATTATTATTATTATTATTATTATTATCTTTATTGTTTTTGGTTTATACAAACCTTTACAAAATGAGTTATTTTCATAATACAATCGAATAGTAGAAAAGTTTACAAAAAGATACAGAAAAATACAATACACTACACTTTTTAAAACACATTTGACTAATACAATTCCGGACCAGCAATTCATGTTAAACAGCTAAAAACAGACAATTCATATTAAAACACTTAGAGCCCAGTACTTCTCAATATACATAATAATTGTACCAAGTAACTGAGACATTATTATTAATCTGAGACTTCAACTCATTATTTCTTAAAAGCTTCCTGAGTATTTAAACACTTAAACAGTCTTTATCAAATTCATGTTAATTCACAGATAATTCTCAAAAATTCATTAATTCGTATTTTTAAAACCGTCGAGTTACCATGAAGCATTTCAAACCACAAGTTGTATCTATTTACATTCGATGTATCATGGACAAACATTGCAAAGTATTCTATTCTTTGTTGCAGTAGAGCAGGACAAACCAGCAACAGATGCATTAATGATTCATTAAACCTGGTACCAGCAAAGTGTCTGCAGGATTTCTTTGCCACATTCCTACACCTTATATTCTGAATTTCATGAGTACTTAAAACGTTAAAACGAAATCTCATGAAATGATTTCTGTGTGCTCTGGATGGATATTTTTCTAGGTATTTCTCAGGATAAGGTTTCCATTTTCAGAATGATATAGCTTGTGAATATATTGAGGAGTTTAAGATTACCACATTGTTCTCCAACCAGTCTGAGGCTTTTAATAATTCTTTCACTTTGAGAAGATTCCTTTTTAGATGTTCTAATGTGAGGCCCAAATCACTTAGAATTTTCACACAATCTCTTTTTAACTCACAAATGAAAACCCCAAGCATATTTAACTCCCAAGAAGTAATACAGTGTGTTATCCTCAGATATCATGCACTTACGTAATAAAGATAATGTTTTCCAATGTACTGTACACTTTAAAGAGGACAAACCTAACTCATAACGTAAGAGTTCCATAGGCAAACATTTCGGTAAATGCCTTAAAACCTTTCGCCACACTTGTGCTTCAACTGTTTTCAGATAAGATACCAGTTCTTCAGAGTAAAACTCAAGACTGTATGTCAATCGTGGAATAGCTTTCGACCGATAAAACAAAATACAAGGCATCATTGTGAACCTGCCATATCTTCTCTCCACAGCTGATATCTGATTGGCAATAGCAGAAGCTGTTATACCGAGATGATTTTTTATAAAACCTAACGAATAAGGAGATGTATATATATAACCCAGGTATTTTAGCATGGATTTATTTTTTAATTTTAGACCACCACATATAATCGAAAAAGAATCTTGTTTCATATTTTTCACACCTGTGTAAAATATTATTGTTTTATTAGGGTTTATCAGTAGCTTTCTATTCAAAATGAATTTCTCAAATGCTACAATCAACCTTTGCAGACCCACCTTAGTCACGTCAAACAACAAAAAGTCATCCGCATAAGCGATCCAATTTAATCTTATTTTTCCCAATTTAGGTGAAACTAAACCACTGTCATCTAGAAAGCTCCCTGCTTTTGAGACATAAAGATTGAACAGTGTTGCTGCCAATCTGCAACCTTGTTTTAGACCATTATGGGTAGAGATTTGATCAGATAGTAGGCCACTATTGTTAAGTCTCACCCTAAGCACAGTGTTCGAATAAAGAGCTATTATTACATCTAGCAAGTTTTTATCAATACCAAGATCAAATAAGGGTGTCCATAGGGTTTTCCTGTCGACCATGTCGAAAGCCATGGATAAATCCATGGATGCTAAATATAATGGCGACTTGTCTTTTATTCCAGCCATACTCAACAAATTTGCTACAACTGATCCGCCCATGTCTGTGCACATCCCTACTGTGAAACCTATTTGTTTTATATCTAGTATGTTCTTGTTTTTTATCCATAGATTCAACTCATCCAGAACAATTGCTGCAAAAATCTTAGATTCTACATCTGTTAACATGATTGGCCAGTAATTCAGGGGACTTAGGCGGTTACCCTTTTTGTGTATCAATATTACGTATGACAGCGTCCAAGATTTAGGAATTTTCCTCTCATATATAATGGAACTAAACATACAGTTCAATAAACCTGCCCATAGTGTTACATTGTTTTTCAGTGTGATGTAGGAAAGATTGTTAGGACCGGGGGTGCATGTAGACTTAACTTTGTTTATGTGCATGGAGATGTTATTTAATGATATGTTCAGCGACCACAACTGATCATTAATGTATTGGGTTAAGAATTGGGTGTCTGATTGTTGGTACAACTTCTCAAAATGGTCTACCCAAATATGCCCAGCAATTGGATTTGTTGTCAGTTGTTGCTGAGACACTTCAGTTCCATTAATTATAGACCATATATTCCTAGGGTTGCCATAATCTAGGGCATTAATCATCGCTTCCCCATCCTTTTGTGCCATATTTGCTCTGTAAAACAGTAACCAGTTTTTATATTTCTGCTTGATCTGTTTTGTTTTACAGATCAATTCTATCTGATTTAATGTTTCCTTTTTTGCTATACGCAGTTCTTTTCTTAACAAAGCCTTCCTATTTTGTACTTCAATATCAAAAACGTGTAGACATTTGTTATTGAATATTTGCGAAGTTGATTTTATGATATTGGCTTTTGCCAGCATATGTGCTACATATGTTTTAAAACAGTCTCCTGAGTAAGTTGCCAGTTTCCACTCAATTGTCGAAGATAAGTAATCATGTAACATCAGGGTGTTTAACTTGGTTATATTTTCAGGGGTCCATTTTACCTTAGTACCAGCAACATTAACTATGATGTTCCCCATATTTTGCACTACAGCTAAATTTACCTTCCTCCAGGGTAAAGCTGTAGATAGCAGTGCATGGTCACTTTCGAACAGACTAGTCACCTTTAGTGAACAAGAGTAATCTTGAGAAATATTGCTTACAAAGATGTAGTCCAATATGGAGCTAAGGCCCCGTGCTTGCCAAGTTGGAGTGATATTAAACAGAGGCTGCATTCCCCAACTATACATGAAAACCAGCCACATACTACCTCTGTACACTTTATTGCAGGCCCCCGAAGCCAATTCTGTGGATGCGAGAATCCAGGTTGCATCATCATATTCCATGCTGCAATCTGCATATAGATCTCCTGCGAGCAGCAAAGCACCACCCATGTTTGAGTCCAACCATTCATGTAATATTTGATTAAGCATGGCAAATAGCTTTAAAAGCTATGTGTTTGTATGAGTGGCGGTATTCCAATATACATTTAACAACATTATGAAAACATTGCCCTTATCTGTAGCCAATCTAAAAGTACCAACAATTGCACAATCCATAACCTGCTGTTCAGAAGCCATCTTTGTATTAGTATCTGATCAATAACCCAATACAAGGCCACCACTGGGACGGCCATGCAGACCTTTAGATGCCTTCATATTAATTATACCATAGCCATCCCATAATAAATTGCCTGTAGCCCAGGTCTCTTGCAACAAGACAAAGTCATAACACTTTAACATTTCAACAATTTTTGCATTAGCAGTCAAATGTGAGCATCCCCTAGTATTCCATGATGCAAGGCTAAATGCTGTATATACGCTAAAGTGGATCCTTCATTGATTTCAACTTATCTATGGATTCCTTGAGAGATAGTGCTAGCCATCTCCATTCTTGCATGTCAGAGAGTTGAGATTTGACTTCCGTCATTACCGGCTTGTCACTTTCTTTATCGGTAGAGCACCTAACCTCTTGTGAATAAATACCTTGATTAGAGGGGTGCTTCATATAGCCTTCATTTGAACCCAAATTTCCGTCAATATTATATGACTCCTGAAATTCCATCACGTCAAATCCTCTTTTTTGAAGAGCACCCACTTCTTTTAATATAAGTGTTCTGACCAAGGGAGAATTAATTATTAGTCTAACATAGTCATCTTTCTCTTCATGGGTAAAATCTACAAGTTGAATATCTGTAGAGGTTATTAGGCGTAGTTCATCAATGTCACTAAATAAGCTTAGAATATACCGCCTATTTAGGGACCAAGGTCCCCCATCATCAAAAACATAATAAAGCACCAGACTTGGTTCATTTGGATACACAGGGCGCCTTAAGTTATGGGACTCATTTCTCTTGTTACTGTTGACCATGTGGTTTGACTCTTGAAATTGATAGCGTTCCTGTCTGCCTTGATTCGTCCCTATACCTGTGTTTTGGCTTAATACTGCATCAGGCAACCAGTTGTTTCTGCTTACGCCACTTTCCATGGTAGGATTATCATATTTACCCGCAGAGGGGCCCACTAAGCTTGGGAAATGTTTTTTTGCTTCACTTAGTTTGTGATTCAGAATATCTTCAACAATGCTACTAACTGCTTCCCTAGATAGATTAGGCTGTTCAATAGTGCCTGTAATCTGATTCACAGTTTTGTCCATTTTAGGTGTAATAGTTTCAACATTTTTTATTTGGGGAGACTCAAGAAGTTTGTCTTTTATATTGAGATCGAAATGCTTGTTCTCCTACATGCCCTCTTTAGGATTGCCACGTAAAGTATCCCCGCTACTTTTATTGTCAATTTTATGAGCCACTATAGTTTCTTTAACTTGTGCTGCTGAGGATATGGAACAAGCGGTGGGGGTACAATCCATGATTGTGGGAGTATTTGGTCTAGATAAGGCATCCGGGTTCTTAAAGATATCAAAAATGTCTTGAACCCCCCTTTCTAAGGCACGAAGATTACTATCAATCCTGTCAGAAGTAACTTTATTTTTAAGTACCTCTGACAGCATAGAAGTGCCTTCTGTATACTCTGATTTATCTGGGCTTCGTGTGGCGACCAGTGGTAGGGCTGCCAATTTATCTGATAATACTGGTGGAATTGATTCTGCTACATTGTTATTGGCCACCACCTTGTTGGTGTTATTGTTATCTTTCTTGTCTAGCCAAGCCTCACGTATATCAAGAGTTCTCATAAATTTACGAGATGTAGTAAGGCTAGCCTTCGCTTGTTTTGCCTGTTTTTTTCTATTTTTTTTCTCCTTCTTTTTCGAAATGTTTTCAATAAAAGCACCATTATCGTCATCACTAATAGTAGTTATATCTTCAATAACAGTGGCGTGATCAGTTAAACCTGTTTTTACAATGTTAGTCTCTATCACACCAAGAGCCAAACCCTGCGGGGTCTTTGAAGGGATTGCATTCATGGCCAACTCTTTTATCTTTATAATACCACTATTATCTAAGTGCTTTTTCATGCAGTTGGGCGCAATACCGTATTTTGTGAACATTCGTGTTAGCATTTCAGGTAAAGCTGTAAAAGCCAGCACCATCTCATTTAGCAGTCTAGTATGAGTCTTTAATTCAGATAGCACCGTTGCTTGAATCTCTTTACAACATGTCCCAGGGGCCATAACTGAATTTTCATTGTTTATTTTCAATACTGAGGTAGTGTCATAACTTGAATCATGGATCAAATGTTGTGATACATCCATCATTGAGGTTACTCCTATACTAAAGATTGATGGAGTATCAGCATAAATTGGGCTCTCGTTCATTCTATCTTTTTTACTATCAGGTTCAATTTCCCTATTTACGTCATCATCAACGATAGAGCCCTCCTCAGCAAATAGTGATTGCGAACTTTCCGATAGATGAGCATCATTGATTAATGCCTTAGGGCTAGTTGTAATTTTTTGTTCCATAGAACATGATTGTGCACAGTCCATCATCTCCGAATTAGTTAGGTCAGAGGCAGATAGGGCCATTGCACGAGCAATACTCATTCTGGTGGCCATATGAGGCACATACACACTAGTAAAACGAGACTTCGTTTTAGCAGATTTTTTTACAGCTATTTTAACAGATTTGTTTGGGCTCATGACTCATTATACTACATGTATGATGAGGCTCCAACCATATTTTCAGAAAGAATGAAAAACTATAACAGATACCATAGTATGACAGGTCAATGTAAAGTTACCAAAAATGCAGAGAATTGGGCCGCCACCCCGCAGCCCCACCAGACCAAACAGACACAACAGGCCACTTCCAAGGCCACTTCGCATGGGCGCGCGCGCATAGGCGCGCACGCAGCTGATTTTAAAGGTTAACGGTTGTTGAGGGCATGGCCTAAGAAGATAAGGAGATAACGTGAATGTATAACCTTTAAGTATTGTCAATATATAATATAAGTATGCAGGCTGTTTGTATTCCGTATGAAGTATAATCACCAGATAAGTCCCAAGCAAAAAGATACGGCAGCAGCGTGCAGTAGGCTTCTTTTCTTCCTCACATTATCTCGTGCAGCGTGAGCAACAGACACAACAGGCCACTTCCAAGGCCACTTCGCATGGGCGCGTGTACTAACAGGAGTTTTGGTCAGATGAAAGGCACACACAGACAAGGAAAATTGACAAACATCGATGAGCAAGCTCAAGAGATAAGATGGTGAGAGTGGGGGCACAGTGACATTACACAGGATAAGAATGAGCGAGATAAGTGAGGATTGGAGACAGCTCTTTTTGAAGGGGCATGCCGACTCATTTGATAGCTAGAGGTGTTTTAATAGCAAGTGAAGTAGTATTTAAAGTACAAATAAAAACAGGAAGAAGGACAATTTGACATAAAAGTTAATCATAGTGCAAGGTGATAGCACACATGATGGTCATACATTGAGGGGAATAAAGTTGGAGGTGTGGGAAGAGAGAGCGCAGTGCACAAACTAGGAGGAAACAGAGAAATTATTTTATTGAGTTTTTTTGTTGTCAGTTTTCCTTTTTATTTTTTGTTTAGCTGAGGGGGGAAGAGGGCCACTATACCAGACAATATTTCCACAACAGAGTACAAAAGCAGATAGAAAAACCGAAATGAGGTGTTTAAATGGACACAGGAAAACACATACATAAGCAAGAAGGAGGGGCTGCAGGGGGAAGTACAATGTGCAAAAATCGTCCACATCTGCCAGTAAAGAAGCAGCGTATCAGAGTAAGTAATGCAACATTTTGTGTCAAAAAGTTAGGAATGTCATTCTCTTATTCAGTATTGTTGGTGTAGAATAACAATATAATCAGAAGGAGCACCACTTGAGGAGGTAGATACTTTTAAAAGTGAGAGGTAGGTGAGTAGGGACGTCAGGAAGGGACTTGGGAAAGGTAAGGAGTCTGGGAGGTCCTCTATTGATCTCAAAGGCAAGAGAAGGAGACAGAGGTGAGTAACCAACAAAAAGTGAAAGAGGAGTAGAGGGGTTTCAATGAGAAGCGTTTTTTGTACAGGAAAAAGACACAGCTGAAGCATGACACTCGTAAACTGGCCCCCATAAGAAGAGAAGAAAAGTATATTTTTTATGAAGGGTACAAAATGTAAATAAAACTAGTATACAATATGTTTTTAGTTCATGATTTGAAATATATTTTTTTATGAGATTCATAAATAAAGGTATTTGGAGAAGAGACAGACATATATGTTCTAGAGATGGTAGACACACTTGTGTACACATATCTCACACCTGCATGTACTCACCCAACCCCCGTGTTTGTTTCAGTGACAAAAATGTTCAGGGATGTGGCAGATACGTTTTTCAGGTACATCAAAGCATAGAAAATACGGACAAGGGGAACATGCCAAGGCAAAGACAGCTCATGCAGGCTTGCCAACAAACACAGCAATCCCAAGGGACAAGTTCAGCATTATTGGAAGAGAGAAAGCATCTTGGATATCGTGTGAGAGCAGTCACCATCACATTGGCTAGGAGCACAGGGACAGCAAAATTGTCAGCTCATCACATGGAGGAGTCACACAGAAGCAAGGCCAAGGAACCACACGCAGGAAAATAGAGACCTCATTAAAAGGGAGTGACATTTTGCCCACTACTTCATTAGGACTTTTGTCCGGTTAAGGATGTGCCCAGACGAAGAACAGTGTGGCAAGGGCTGGACAAGGTCTATGTTGTAGTCGTTTTACGTGTTCTTTGTCTCTCTCATGTGGGTAAAGGAAAGTGGGACAGTCCATGGTCCAGAGAAATTTGGAGAGGAACACTAACATGCATGACATTAAGGACTGTACTGGATTGGGTGGTGAGAGTGTGAGCTGTGAATTAGATGACAAGAGTTCATAAGAAAAAAATCATTAGTAGCAATTACTTTGGCAATGATAGGATTCAATAAAGAAAATGTATTTACATTTTGAGAAACTCAACTGGTTTTCTCGTTGTTTCAGGCGCAAAGGGACGTTTAACCAAATACCAGACGAATTGACGGCGGATGACCCATGCACCCGAGCCAACGAGCAAAGAAAGATGGCTTATTGCCCAGCAGGGCCTGTGGACACACGCTAATGCCCAGCCCGAATATCACAAGCTGTGACATAAGAAAAACCCTCAAATTGTGCACTCCCCAACCCCTGCGTCCCCTCATATTAATGTTGTGTTCATACATTGACTGTCTTACTACCTAGCACTTGGACTTAAGATTCCTGGATGTGGAGAAACTCACAATTACATGTTTTGCAAGTGAATGACAAAGGGGGAGGGGGATACGGGAAATACATTTGGGGTGAAGAAGAAATTGAATTTAGGTTGATAACTTTTAAAAGAGAAAAGAAACATTACCAACGGACTGAATGGTCTCTCGAGAAGTAGAGCATATTGTATCGCTGTAACTAATGCATGCATGTGTAGCAGAGGACCAAGTTGCAGCATTGCTAGTACTCATGCTGATCTGCTATTGGGAGTGGCACCGGAATACAAAGCAATAATGCAGTTCAATCCATAATAATTGTGTGAGATTGCAATGACACTTGCAAACATTTCAGTTTACTATCTTTCTTGAGAGGTATTTCCTAAGTGATGTGATCAATTTAATCCCAAGGTCTTCAAAGCCGATGCAGTCCTGAGCACTGTTCACTTTTTGAGCCATTCAGATAAGGTAAAGCCAGCTCTCCACCATAATACAGTGGATGAGTTAAAGAAAACCTGAGAGAATGCTGTGATTTTTCCAGTCCTCTATAGCCTAAGAAGAATTGCCCATTGTTTGCATAGATTATGCATTATGGACAAAATATGCTGAGGACTGAACCAATGCATATTGTATTGCTGTAGCTAATGCATGAATGAGTATCAGAGGAACAGGTTTCAGCATTGATAGTACTCGTGCCTGATCTGCTATTTGGAGTAGCACCAGAATATTATGGAATAATACAGTTCAAACCACAATCGGTCTGTGAGATTACAATGGCACTTACACACATATCAGTTTACTATGTTCCTTGACAGGTATTTCCTAAGAGATGTGACCAATTGAATTCCAAGGTCTTCAATGCCAATGTTGTCCTGAGCACTGTTCACTTTTTGAACCATTCATATAAAGTGTGACAAGGTCAGTACCCTGGCCAAGAGGGGATGCAAACCTGTCTCAACCGGTAACGGGAGGCCTACTGGGGAGAATTCCAGAGTAAGTGCTTCCTCTGAGGTGGATGGTGCCAGTTGAGAATACCCCAATTCTCATCCCTTGTGCTGGTCAGATTTTGACCAGTACACCTTTGTCTCTAACATGCCTCTTCAACAAGCTGCTTGCCAGTCATTGTGTGTCTTTTCCAGAGATCCAACACTGAAGCAAGAAACCAGCCGAAAGTAGTAAAGGGAAAGCCTCTGTGGAGCACACCATATCCACTGCAGAGAACCCACAACCCAATCACCAAAAAGCAGATTCCTACTCTCACATGAGCTCCTTCCTGCAGAGAGCAATCGACAA
The DNA here is from genome assembly GCF_040938575.1 of Ambystoma mexicanum. Classification (NCBI taxonomy): domain Eukaryota; kingdom Metazoa; phylum Chordata; class Amphibia; order Caudata; family Ambystomatidae; genus Ambystoma; species Ambystoma mexicanum. The sequence continues at coordinate 526,831,969 of NC_090926.1, forward strand.
AGAAAGTGGACTGAAATCACTAAACTTTTGCACAAAGGTGAAAACAGCAGCACAGTGCAATTGAGTGAGAGTGGCAGTGAGGGAACAAAACCCATCACACACTTGGGACTTACTGTCTGAGCACTCAGAATGGGGTACTCTAACACACACAGAGACATTGGACTTCCTGGTCTGACATTGCAATTTTAGGGTGGACCAGCACAATGGAAGTGGGTGGAGCTTATCCCACTATTTATAACTTCACATGACATATCACTGCCATGGGTGGGGGAAGCAGGCCGGGAAAGAAGACCATCCCAAGAAAAGGAGGCGGTACGAAGGACCAATGGTATGAAGAATTTGTGGGTGTCTGGGTGAGGTCAGAAGAGGAAGAGGTGAATGACCAAGAGACTAGCAGTAGTGAAGAAGAAATGGTGGACTGTGGAAGGCATTTCTGAAGAAGATGATGTATTGGCTAGAGAGTGAATGCGGAATGACCAAGAGACCTGCAGGAGTGTGTAACGAGTGGTGGACTGTGGAGGAAATGTTTGAATGAGATGAGGTATTCAATAGTGAGTGAATATGGAACTACTGTGTGATTTAAGTGTGTAAAGCATGGTTAGAAATATTAGTGCATGCAGTGATAGGTAAGTGGATGGTGCCGAGTGAAAGGAGGGTGGTTAAATAGTTGGTGGGCAGGGAAGTAGTAATAATAATAGTAGTGTGGAGTAGGTTGTAGTTGTTTGGAGGAGGAAGTAGTAGTGTGGAGGAAAGAGTAATGGTGTGAAGGAGGGAGAAGAAGTGCGAAGGAGGGAGCTGTAGTATTAGTGGAAGAAGGAGCAACATCACAGATTGAGGAAGACCTAAAGAAGTGAGAGTCATCCGAGGGATAAAAGCTTGGAGGAAAAAGTTGGGGAAAGAGGTAGAGCTGAGGAAGGGGAGTAGAAGAAAGGGAAGGAGAGGGACAAGTTGGAGTGAGCATGGACTGGACAAGGACTGATTCCAAAAGGTGTCTGTAAGGCATACATCCCAAATCCCTGTACAAAACGAACATCTGTATAGAGTAGGGAAAGTAAGGAAGTCCCGGGGGAGGTCAGAGAGATAAGACGCTCTACCTTTAAGTTCTCTTAACTAGCCAAAGACTGAATTGGACAGTAGGGGGCTCAAACCTCGGTATCCACTAGCATAGGGTCAGGAACTCCGTAGTTCGGGAGGATGTGAGATACAAGATGAGAGAGAGGGGGACAGACCTATGGCCAACAAAGATTGAAACACCCTTGCTGCTTTTGAGATTTGCAGTGATACATTTGACATATGCGAAAGAAGCTAATAGAAAGTTTAAGAATAGTGCAGAAGTTAATGAACTTGTTGAACTCTGAAGCTGAGTATCCAGGGGTTAGATCTTGTGATGAAATGTTAACTTGTACAATATGGGTCTTAGGAAAGGATGCATGCATGCTAGAGCTCTGTCAGTTAAGCCTGCCGAGTCATGAAGGTGTTTCATTAGAACTTGATGAACCACCTTGTTTTAGGTTCCTGACAGTAGAATAATGATTAAGAATAACAATTAATGTGATTGTTTAAGGTCAGAGGTGTTGTATACATATCCCATGTAATGCAACTTAACCAATAGAATCATGTGGTCCCTTTTGATGTCCAGCAATATGGACTCAAAACCTCTGTCTCTGCTAAAATCTAATTGGGAGTTGTGGAGAATGATGTTGGCTTCTGAGTAGTCTATGATTTTCTATTACCCTCTCTATTCATAATCCATTTTGGAAACAGTAGGCTTGAAATTAAAAAGTATTTACCTTAACCGCACATGTCAGCAGAGACTTTTTTTCAATATCAGTTTATCTAAATTTGTTTGAGTTTGAACACATGCTCCCGAGCACTGGCGAACAAAATGTTGTAAAACAGTCTCTGAGGCCAAATTGAACCTCATTGAAATATGGTTACCCAGTGGCAAATAATATATAAACTACCTGTTAGATTTGAAATATAGTCTACCCATGGTCATCATTTTAAGCTTTGTAAGTCAGTGGTGAAAACAAGCATTTGATTCCCTTACAAAGGCTTGATGGCTACCTGTTCAATTGAAGTTGTATCTGAGAGCAGTGCAAACTCTCACTCCTCTGGGAATTTGCACCATGGAGTCAGTGAATGCTGGGTGAGGCTTGAGTAAATAAGTTAATAGTTCATAAGAGGCCATGGTATGAGGAAGAAGAAATATGGTTTATTTTTGTTCCCTGCAAACTTTACAATTTTGGAGTAATTGTCTCCAACATATTCAAAGCAAGATTCCAATAATGTCTCAAAGTGTTTGATCAAGGCTAGTAAACATACAACTAATATAACAGCATTATGTAGATGCTTTATAAAATGTTTATCAACATGCTTTCTATTATTTGTACCTTACCACGCTAATAAAAGTCTTTGTCATCTCAATGCAATGTTAATGTTACCTAGCAATCTCTGCAGCGGTTGAACGAGAAGATGGCATATGTCACTGGTTTTCCAGATGGGACTCTGTACCAGGGTCAGAGGCTCTACCCTTTACAAAGGGGGACCGGGACCCCTCCCAACCTGTCATAGACAGCCAACTAGGGTTCATGCCAGAGTTGTTTCTACCCCACAGGAGGGGTGAGGAAGTTGGGAGGATCCCAGTCCCTGAACATGCCATGCATGTCAACCTTGGGACCACTGACAATCACCCAATACCTTGCTGTCTCATTTCGGGATATTGTCCAATTTGTTTTGTTTCAGGTCTACAAGTACCAGGAGGCTATCCGGTAGCCGAGACCCACACCGGACCACAGGTAAAGGCTACCAAGCACTATGCAGCATAAGAGAGTACAGCAAATATGCCGACCCAACAAAATGCAAAAAATATGGAACACACCCAGCAGAAAAGAAATTTCAAATGAAAACCTAGCTAATTGTAGTTCAGAGACTACCTGTAACACTGCACATGGAAAGGGGTAGGGTTAACAGGGTTTTTCACCATTGTCTAGCAATGACCCAACCCTACAGGAAGGAACAGACATAGTTTGGCCCCTAGAGTCTAGTTTGAAACAGGGCCAATGGAAGGTTGAAGAAAGGGAAGAACTGTGAAATTACAAGCAGAAAATGACCTGTTGTAGAGTGTCAGAGTGAAAGATGTTTGGATGAGGTCAGGAAGTTTGAAAGTAAAGAATGAACCAGGCAGCGAGCCAAATTATGTGACAAGTACTGAGGAGTATTGTGGGGGTGGATGCAAATGCAGGTATGATGTTGACTGGGAGACAGTCTGGTACCAAGTAGAGATAGTGAGTCTATGGATTTGAGGGATTTAGGTGACAGGCAGGTGTAAGAAGAGAGAGAGAGAGACAGGAGTAGGAGAAGAACAGGAGGTTGAACTAGGTGGGAGAGAAGGGAGAGGGAATCAAAGGTGCACAAGAGAGCTAGAATGTCTGTGAGTGTCAGTCGGGGGGAGGGGTAGCCTTACTCTTAAAAAGAATTGCTTCACTGCCATCTGGTCCCCCATGAGACTCCTGATGACTGTGAAAGTCATATAACGAAAGTAAAGTTCTAAGATAACACCTCAGTCTCCATTGTTACTGTTTACAGGCCCACCATGGTCATGCCACTTCTTGATGAACAGCTAATCAGCCTCCTGAATAAAAATTAAAAAAGACCAACTGCCCGTTCCTGGTACTGGGTTATTTTAATTATTGGGCACCTCCAATACTGGGCAACCTTGGGGCTTAAGGGTTTATGCAGCGGGCCTCAGGCCCTACACACACCCTTGAATGGATCCTCGCTCCCACCATTTTACAGTATCCAATCTTACTATCTCCCCCTGTATTTGGTCTGATCACCATCTACTTACCTTTTGCGTCAATATGTCAATATACCAACCCCAGACCGGTCATCCAAACCAGGAATTGGAAAAAAGTCTCTCCGGATAAATTATCATCTACACTCAGTGCTCAGCTGGGCTCCCTTGATAACTTCAGGAGTGCTGCCGATCTAGCCCGTCTTAATGCCACTCTGGAAGGAGCAATTAACTCCGTAGCCCCCATTAAAAGTCGATGTGTAAAAAGCGAAACACTGGAAAAGTGCTGGTTTAATGACAGCATCCTCCATCTCAGACACCAGAAATGGGTTGCTGAACGCTGCTGGCGTAATAACCCCACCTCGTCAAATTTGGCTACCTACAAACACCTGGTCAAACAGTTTAAGGAAGGCTCATACAGGCTAAATCTGTGGTCTATTATTCCAGGATTCTACAAACTAAATCTAGCACAAAATAATTATTTTCAATTTTAAAAGAATTCAAGGGCAAACCTTGCACTACTGCTGGCCCAGTGAAGAACAGTGATTGGTGTCAAACCATTCACAGCGCCTTCGCTCCTTGCACTGAGATTGCTATCTGTGTCACTAGCATGAAACCCACCTCATGCCAGGTGGACTTTTGCCCCTCCAAACTTTTTATTGTATGTATTGATGTGGTTTGCCCATCACTACCAAGCTAGTTAGCCTCTCATTTGCTGAGGGGTCTCTTCCACTCTTTCTCAAGGAGTCCTGGATCACTCCAGCAATGGAAAACTATTGTCTACAAACATCCCTTTTCTCCTCAAAGTCCTTGATAAAGTTGCTTATTTGCAATTTCATCGATTTATTGAGCAGAACAATATGCTCGGTATCCACCGGCCATGCTTCAGAGTCTGTCATGGCTCGGAGACAGCTATGCTTGATCTCGAGGCTAACCACTTAAACATCATCGACCATGGTCAACCAGCACATCTAATGCTATTGGATCTTTCCTCCACATTTGATCTTGTGGACCACAGCAGCCTGGTGGATAGATTACAATCTATAGTTGGCTACTACAGCCTGGTATTTCTCTGGATTGCCTCTTTTCTCTGTCCTCGTAATGCCAGAGTCTCCACAGGCGAGGCCTATTCTGTGCCTGCTACTATTCCCTATGGTGTACCTCAGGGTTCCTGCCTATCGCCTCCCTTCTTTATTGTTTATATCATCCCTCTTTTGAGACTGTTAGTGGGCCTGGGTGTCCAGTATGCAAATTATCCAGATGACACTCAGGCTGTCATGAAACTCACAGGCCGGTATGCACATGTCCTCGCCAACCTTAACAATATTTATATTGCAATCCATGTTTGGATGGCTGCCTATTCACTGGCACTTAACATTAAAAAGACCAAACTATTGATTGTGGCCTCTGGACCCAAACTTAAAACCCTACCTCTGGAATACAACAGCTTTACCATTCTTAATGCTGTTATTCCCATAGCAAAAGAAATTGAAAACCCACGGCGTCATTTTGGATGCAGAGTTAACTATGAACCAAGACATTGCCCAGATTCTGGGCTCCTGTGGCCTAGTCAATAAACTACTCAGTAACAGTTGGCCCTGTGTATCATATGTGAATGCAGCCACCTTAGCCACAACCCTCATCAACTCCCGCTTGGGTTACTGTAAATGTTTCCTGATGGTTGTTTCCATACTAATCTATCCTCCCTGCAGATAACTAAGAACGGTGCAGTTCGTGCCATTACGGGTCTCTCTAAACTAATGCACATCACAGCCTCTATATGGGAACTCCACTGGCTTTCAGTGAAGCACAGAGTTACCCACAAGCTCCTTACATTGACCCACAAGTGGATTCTCAACAATACTCCTAAATATCTCACTGCCTGCCTCCTGCACTGAACTACACCGTGTACTCTTAGATTTAAGAACCCACTCGGACTGTGCATGAAGGCGGCCATAATTTTGATGTTTCTGGTCCCTCTGCTTGGAATGTACTTCCAAATTCCCTTTGAGCTGCCACCACAACCACAGATTTAAAAAAAAAGCTGAACACCTTTCTCTTCTACCTCCCACCTGACTGACTCCCTTGCCTGATCTTTGTTCCATGATGCTGTTGGCGCCTGCAAACTTCCTA